>NC_050072.1:3603440-4853440 GCF_009764565.3 Dermochelys coriacea
TGATACAAGGCTGGGAGGTATTGCCAGTTCAGAGAAGGATCGGGATATTATTCAGGAGGATCTGGATGACCTTGTAAACTGGAGTAATACTAATAGGATAAAATTTAATAGTGAGAAGTGTAAGGTTATGCATTTAGGGATTAATAACAAGAATTTTAGTTATAAGTTGGGGACGCATCAATTAGAAGTAACAGAAGAGGAGAAGGACCTTGGAGTATTGGTTGATCATAGGATGACTATGAGCTGCCAATGTGATATGGCTGTGAAAAAAGCTAATGCAGTTTTGGGATGCATCAGGAGAGGCATTTCCAGTAGGGATAAGGAGGTTTTTGTACAATTATACAAGGCACTAGTGAGACCTCACCTAGAATACTGTGTGCAGTTCTGGTCTCCCATGTTTAAAAAGGATGAATTCAAACTGGAGCAGGTACAGAGAAGGGCTACTAGGATGATCCGAGGAATGGAAAACTTGTCTTATGAAAGGAGACTGAAGGAGCTTGGCTTGTTTAGCCTAACTAAAAGAAGGTTGAGGGGAGATATGATTGCTCTCTATAAATATATCAGAGGGATAAATACAGGAGAGGGAGAGGAATTATTTCAGCTCAGCACCAATGTGGACACAAGAACAAATGGGTATAAACTGGCCACCAGGAAGTTTAGACTTGAAATTAGATGAAGGTTTCTAACCATCAGAGGAGTGAAGTTTTGGAATGGCCTTCCAAGGGAAGCTGTGGGGGCAAAAGATCTATCTGGTTTTAAGATTCTACTCGATAAGTTTATGGAGGAGATGGTATGATGGGATTTTGGTAAGTAATTGATCTTTAAATATTCAGGGTAAATAGGACTAATCCCCTGAGGGATATTAGATGGATGGGATCAGAGTTACCCAGGAAAGAATTTTCTGTAGTATCTGGCTGGTGAATCTTGCCCATATGCTCAGGGTTTAGCTGATTGCCATATTTGGGGTCGGGAAGGAATTTTCCTCCAGGGCAGATTGGAGAGGCCCTGGAGGTTTTTCGCCTTCCTCTGTAGCATGGGGCACGGGTCACTTGAGGGAGGCTTCTCTGCTCCTTGAAGTCTTTAAACCATGATTTAGGAACTTCAATAGCTCAGACATGGGTGAGGTTTTTCGCAGGAGTGGGTGGGTGAGATTCTGTGGCCTGCACTGTGCAGGAAGCTGGACTAGATGATCAGAATGGTCCCTTTTGACCTTAGTATCTATAAATCTATGAATCTATGAATTGCAGGGCATTCCCTATTAATAACCATACTTAGCACTTTTCATCCACTGCTGGATTCCCTTTGAGACTCTTTTCTGCTCTGCTTCTCCAGAGCACCTTGTCGACTTCATCCAGTCGTTTGGGATCCAAAAAAACTTCTGCTTGACACTAGCTTATCACGCAGGCTGCTTTATTAGGCGGGTAACAGCTCTTTGCCCGCGCTGGCCAGGCCCAGACACAGGGGGGTCAGGTGCAGGGAGATACCACAATTCCAGTTCATGTCAGACACCACACTGTTTATATACATCTTTCCTAGCTACTAACATCTATACTTTTTGCATGTAAAAACCAGCTGTTTTGAAGATTGCATAGGGACCAATTGCTTGACAGATTAGCGCATATAGGTACATAAAACCCATCTCTTTTGGTGACAAAGAACAAATGATATGCAACATCCCATGCCCCAGACTACAATGAGTACCTCTACCATTGAACCCCTCCTACCTCCCAAAATTATGCTCTTCCTCTGGGTCCAGTGACCACCCCATAGCTAGAAAATAGTATTTTTTTATACACCTCACTCATGGAACAGTGGGAAAAGATGTAAGGTAGATACACCCCTGACTTATTTTGGATTTTACAAAATACAGGTTGCCCGGGACCTGCCTGGCCCTGCATAAGAAATGGTTTACTAATATATTAAATCCCAGATCAGATTATGGCAGAATCTTGTCTTGTCTTAACTTGGGCCAGCTAAGACAGCCCTACATTCCACTACTTGCCGTATTCTCTTAAATTAGCATTTGTTTCATTCACATCATATTTCTCTCTTTCCATGCTTGCTTTTTCTGTTTTATCATCCAGCTACACATCCCCATGACCACAATCGTTGTCAGCATTTGAACTTCCATTCCAACTGAACTTAAAGCATATACCGGGGGTGCAAGCTCACATCCTCTGGGGTGGCCCACCAGCGTCTGGCCACAGCTTGTGCAGCATTGTCCCCCATTTGTTGGTGCTCAGCTCCCAGCTGGGTAACAGGCAGCAATTTCTCTGTGTTTCTCTTTGCTAAATCGGATGTGGTCATGGACAAGGGAACGCTGGGATCAAAGGGATTAGTCACTAATGTTTCACATTCAGAGTTGGCCATCACTTCCTCCCTCACATTCTCCTCATTCCGTGCACTTGGCCATGGGGCATGGGTCCCAGTCTGAGCTGTGAGGTTTAGACAAAACACATCCAGGTTCCCCTGACACGGCATTGCCCCAACTGAAAAGCAGCGATAACCCACCGCACACATGGTATCACTGAGCCTTACCACCTCCTTCATGCTCTCCTTGGTGACTAGTTGGGCTCTATTTCCTTCTGAGATAGATGCATTTACAGAACCATCTATGGTGGGTTCTTTGGCAACATGCAATATTTACCTCTACACTGTCCTTGCTGCCGGGTTATCACTAGGATCGTGTTGTTTATATGTTCCATTCTCAAAAGTGCTCATACTGTGACAAAGCTCTGTCCTTGCCTCCGTGGATCCCGCGTTTCCTGGTGGATTTCTCTAGCCTCAGAGGCTCACTGTGACCCTGCATGTAACCCTTCTCTCTCTAGAGACAAGGGTCACAGTCAACTAAGCCATTTTCATCATAAGCCAGCAAGGGAGGTGAGGAGAAGTTATCCTTCCTTGCACAGTCTCTGTTGTCTCCCAGTCTCAATGATTAATCAGGGGGCAAAGGTGGAGGCAGGGAGAGCCCGGGCCCACCTTCTACTCCGGGCTCCAGCCCAGGGACCCTAATAGTATCAGCTATGGTAGCTGACCTTTTAGAAACATGACACGTACAATTCCCTGAGCTACTTCCCCCACAGCAGCCCCCACTTCCTCAAGCTCCACTTCACCCTTACCTCAGGGTCTCCTTCCTTGTGCCTGATATGGTGTGTACTGCTCAGTCTCTCCAACAGCACAACTTCCTCCCACAGCTCCTGACATCCGCACCCACCTGACTAACTGGGAGGCTTTTAACTAGTTTCAGCCAGCTCCTGATTGGCTTCAGGTGTCCCAATCAACCTAGCCTTCTCCCTGCCTTCTGGAAAGTTCTTAATTGGCCCCAGGTGTCTTAATTGACCTGGAGCAGCTGCCATTTCACTTATCCTGGTACCAGGGATTTGTTTAGCCTGGAGCTAATATATCTATCTCCCACTACTTTTCTATAGCCATCTGGCCTTGCCCCGTCATTACCCACTCCCCCGCTCAACACCATATAGTTGGGCAACTTGGGACGCCAGGCAGTATGCTCATGACAGACCATCAGCATTGCCATGGTGGCATCCAGCCCTATGCCGTATGCGGAACTGGAATGGTTGGAGGGATAAGAACCACCTGGTGACCCTTGCATTCTTTTCCTTATTCCACTGCATCCACTGGAGGGGTGCATGGTCCGTCACAAGAGTAAATCGCCGGCCTAAGAGGTAATAACACAGTGTCTCCATAGTCCATTTGACAGCAAGGCATTCTCTCTCGACTACTGCATATTTCTGTTCTCTTGGGAGAAGCTTTCTGCTTAGGTAGAGGATTGGGTGTTCCTCTTCTCCCACCATTTGTGACAGAACTGCTCCCAACCCCACCTCGGAAGCGTCTGTTTGTAAAATAAATTCCCTGTTAAAGTCCGGGGCTATGAGTACGGGGTCATTACAGAGGGCCGTCTGAAGGTCTGTAAATGCCCCCTCGGTGCGTCGGTCCACTTTCCCATGTCTGGACCTCAGGCCTTCACCAGGTCCATTAGGGGACTTTCCCTAGTGGCGAAGTGGGGAATAAAACGTCGGTAGTAGCCTACCACGCCTAGGAATGCACGGACCTGCTTCTTTCGGGTCGGCCGGGGCCAGTTTTGAATTGCCTCTAGCTTATTCGTTTGGGGCTTCACTATGCCCCTTCCCACAATATATCCCAGGTACCTAGCCTCTGCTAGCCCTATGGCACATTTAGCGGGATTAGCAGTGAGGCCAGCCCGCCTTAAGGTGCGCAGTACTGCCTCAGCTTTCTCCAAGTGGGTTCCCCAGTCTGGAATATGGATGATTATATCATCTAGGTATGCAGCTGCATAACTATTATGGGGGCGCAGCAGCTTATCCATGAGGCATTGGAATTTGGCTGGGGCCCCATGTAGCCCAAAAGGGAGGACGGTGTACTGGAATAGCCTATCTGGGGTGGAGAATGCTGTCTTTTCTTTAGCTTCTTTGGTCAGAGGAATCTGCCAGTACCTTTTTGTCAGATCCAGTGTAGTCAAGAATCGGGCACTACTCAGTCGGTCAACCAGTTCGTCGATGCGTGGTATGGGGTATGCATCAAACTGGGATATTTCATTCAGTTGGTGAAAGTTATTACAAAATTTCATGGTACCGTCAGGTTTAGGCGCTAGAACAACTGGACTGGACCACTGACTGTAAGATTCTTCAATAACCCCTAATTCTAACATTTTCTTTACTTCGGCCTTGATTTCTTCTCTTTTGGCTGCTGGGGTTCGGTAGGGTCTCAATGTTACCTTGGCTCCGGGAATCATGCGGATATGGTGATAGGTCTCAGTCATCCACCCTGGTTTTGTAGAGAACACATCTCGGTTGCGATTAATCATGTCGGCTGCCTCGATCTTTTGGATCGGCGTCAAGTCGGATGATATCCTCACTTGCTCGTGTAAGTTATCCTCCTGGGGAAGGGTCTCCTGCATGACTAAGCATGCCTCTCGAACGTGCCAAGGTTTTAGAAGATTGATGTGGTAAATTTGCTCCGATTTCCGACGACCTGGCTGCCACACCTTATAGTTCACCTCTCCTGTGGCTTCGATTATTTCGTAGGGTCCCTGCCACTGGGCCAACAGTTTACTTTCTGCTGTGGGCACCAGTACCATCACCCGATCCCCTGGTTGGAACCGTCAAAGCTTTGCTTGGTGGTTATAATGGGTTCATTGGGTCTCCTGTGCTCTCTCCAAGTGTTCCTGTACAATGGGCGTAACTCGGACTATCCGATCTCTCATCTGCAGTACATGCTCAACTATGTTCCTTCTGGGATTTGGCTCCTCTTCCCAGGCTTCTCTGGCTATATCCAATATGCCCCAAGAATGAAGCCCATATAGTAGTTCGAATGGAGAGAAACCCGTGGAGGCTTGCGGAACCTCCCAGATGGCGAACATGAGGTAAGGCAATAGGGTATCCCAATCTTTCCCATCCCGGCTCACCACTTTCCTGATCATGGCCTTGAGGGTCCTATTGAACCTTTCCACAAGGCCATCTGTTTGCGGGTGCTATACAGAGATCCGTAGGGCTTGTACATGGAGCAATGAACAGAGATCTTTCATCAACTTGGACATGAAAGGTGTCCCTTGATCAGTCAATATCTCCTTGGGTAGCCCAACCTGGGCAAAGATCTGTACTAGCTCCTTAACTATTGTCTTGGAAGCTGTGTTGCGCAGGGGAACAGCTTCTGGATACCGAGTTGCTTAGTCCAGTACAACAAGCACATGTTGGTGGCCCTGAGCTGTCTTCTCTAGGGACTCTACCAGATCCATGGCTATCCGTTCAAAAGGAACCTCTATTATTGGAAGAGGCATCAAAGGAGCTCGCAAGTGTGGGCGAGGGCTATGTAACTGACACTCCAGACAAGAGGTGCAGTATCGCCGGACATCTTCATGTACTCCTGACCAGAAGAACCTCCGCAGGATCCGTGCCTGGGTTTTCTCTACCCCTACGTGTCCTCCAAACAGGTGACTGTGGGCGAGACTCAATATAGCTTTTTGATGTTTTCGTGGCACCAGAAGTTGTTGTATCTGTTGCTCCTGCATTTGTACCATGCGGTACAGGAGATCTTTCTTCACTATAAAGTAATGTCCGGGACCCCGGACCTTCCCATCCACGGGTATCCCGTCAATCTCGGCCACCTCTTTCCTGGCGTTATCATATCTGGGGTCCTCCGCCTGGTCCCGCCCAAAAGTCTCTCTCCCGGGACTAACCTGCCCAAGTTCCCAGGGACCGGCTTCTGCTTCTTCCAATGGCTCGCTGCCATCGTGGCTGGGGGCAGCTTCTGGCTCACT
Source organism: Dermochelys coriacea (assembly GCF_009764565.3). NCBI lineage: Eukaryota > Metazoa > Chordata > Testudines > Dermochelyidae > Dermochelys > Dermochelys coriacea. Next base: position 3,609,736 of record NC_050072.1, read on the forward strand.
TTCTGGTGGAAGTTTCTCTGTTGGCTGCTCGCGTCTATCTGCCTACTAGGGAGGTCTTCTGGCCCGGGTCAGGATCTGGGTTCCCAAGGCCTTGGTGGCCTTCCTCTCCTTTATTGTCTTCCGGGTCTTTCAGGGGGCTGAGAACAGATCCTGAGAAATCTCAGCAAACATTGGGGGTTGACATTCCCCTGGTGATGAATCGCTGTCCTCAGGGTCCCCACCTCCCTCCAGCCTCTCCAGAGGGAGTAAATTATCAAACCCTGGATAGTCCCTCCCAATGACTACAGGATATGGGAGTTTAGGAACTATGCCCACAATCACCTCAATGGGGTTTCCCTGAACCTCTGTCTCCACTGGAATGGTGGGGTAATGTCTCACGGCCCCATGCACCCACGTCACTGCTACGCGTTTGGCTTGTAGCACTGACTACTTTTTACCAGCTTACCCGATATGAGGGTGATAGCATTCCAGAGTCCACAAGCGCTGTAGTCTCTGCTCCATTTATCCTCACTGGCCTGGTGTAATTATGTGGGGCTAATGCAACCCCCATGAGGTGGATAAGGGAGCATGGGACCTCCCAATCCCCCAAGTTACATTGCATAGGCTCCTTGGTGCTGGGACACTGTGCTGCTATGTGTCCCCACTCCCCATATGCATAACATCTATAATTGCTTTTAATCACTCCCCTATCCCGAGGGTTAGGGGGTTTAGTTCCGGGGTTCCCCCCACTCAGGCCAATCTCTTCCTTCTGGGGTCCCTGCTGGTTTTCGCCCCCCCCCCTTCTTCCACCTAGGACTCCCCGGGGGTTTGGCTGCCCAAACTTCCATAGTTGGGGTCGGGTGCTTGCTTTGAAAGGGGCCTTCCTTGGGTAGTCGAATCAGTTCTGTGGCTGTCATCCATCTTTCTACCAGCATGACCATCTTGTCGTACGTGGACGGATCATTCTGGCCTACCCATTTGCGGAGATCTGGCAGCAGTCCCTGCATGTAATAGTCTATGACCAGGGTCTCCAAAATCTCCTCTGGCCTGCACACCTCGGGCTGTAACCACTTCCATGCGAGGTGTATGAGGTTGAATAGCTGGGACCTCGGGGGGTTTGTTCTCCTGGTATTTCCACTCATGGAACCTCTGGGCCCTTACTGCTGCTGTTACCCCTGATCGTGCTAGGATCTCTGCCTTTAGATGGGTATAGTCAGTGGCATCCATGGCAGGCAAGTCAAAGTAGGCCTTCTGGGACTCTCCGCACAAAAAAGGGGTGAGAATGCTGGCCCACTGCTCCTGGGGCCACGCCTCAAGCTGAGAAGTCCCTTCGAATGAGAAGAGATATGCCTCTACGTCATCTCCTGACGTCATCTTTTGCAGACAACCAGTGGTGCTCAGTATTCGCGTCCCATCGGACCCCCCGAGTCTGGGTGGTGAGGATCTTCAGCTGGTCCATCACCTCTCTCAAGAGGGCACAATCTTGGGTTGCCTGGCTCATCAGTAATTGATTGGTTTCCTGCTGTAGCTGCATAGACTCCTGTTGTGCCATTGCCTGAACCCAGGTGGCCTCCTGCTGGGATGCCGTGGCTTGTACCAGAGCTCTTATCACCTCCTCCATGGTGGTACAAAGCAAACAAACAAACCAAAACAAACAAAAAAATCCAAAACCCCAGTGCACGTTTTTTAAAAAAAATAATTCCCTCTTTCTTCCGCCACGCGATGAACGAAATCCCACTTCTGACACCAGTTGTGGCAAAGCTCTGTCCTTGCCTCTGTGGGGCCCATGTTTCCTGGCAGATTTTGCTAGCCTCAGAGGCTCACTGTGACCCTACATGTAACCCTTCTCTCTCTAGAGACAAGAGTCCCAGTTTACTGAGCCATTTTCATCATAAGCCAACGAGGGAGGTGAGGAGAAGTTATCCTTCCTTGCACAGTCTCTGTTGTCTCCCAGTCTCAGTGATTAATTGGGGGGAGCCTGGGCCGACCCTCTCCTCCGTGCTCCAGCCCTGGGACCCTAATAATATCAGCTATGGTAGCTGACCTTTAAGAAACTTGACACGTACAATTCCCTGAGCTACTTCCCCCACAGCAGCCCCCACTCCCTCAAGCTCCACTTCACCCTTACCTCAGGGCCTCCTTCCTTGTGCCTGATATGGTGTGTACTGCTCAGCCTCTCCAACAGCACAACTTCCTCCCACAGCTCCTGACATCCGCACCCACCTGACTAACTGGGAGGCTTTTAACTAGTTTCAGCCAGCCCCTGATTGGCTTCAGGTGTCCCAATCAACCTAGCCTTCTCCCTGCCTTCTGGAAAGTTCTTAATTGGTCCCAGGTATCTTAATTGACCTGGAGCAGCTGCCATTTCACTTATCCTGGTACCAGGGATTTGTTTAGCCTGGAGCTAAGGTATCTATCTCCCACTACTTTTCTACAGCCATCTGGCCTTGCCCCATCACAATACACTAATTCTCTAGGACTCACTGTCCATCTGAGAATAGCAGGCATGACCGGCACAGTCTCATGATTAATTGTGTGTGGTGCCCAAGGCTCAGGACCTTCTAGTCTTGCAGACCGCAAATGTTCTTTCCTGATATTATAAATTCCCTTTTCCACTAGCGTGGTCCAGATCAGTGTGCTGTTTAACAATCTCGACCAGCTCCCATCACTTAATTTCTTCTGTCCCCTGAGTTAAACGCATAACAAATTTAGTACCATTGATGCTGCAAGCAATTGCTAGAAAAACATTAAAACAAATCACAGTATTTACAGATATATTCATCCATTTCAAAGTTGGTGCAATGGCGTGCATATTGCTAAGAGTCAGTACCTGCTGCTGCAGCATTAGGCTACTGCTTCCACCTCCTTTTCCAATTGCTTTTCCAAAACCATTGACTAAAGAGTTAAGTCTAAGATTCAACCCTTCAGCATCTGCAGAATTGCATAGTGAAACCCAAACTCCTGCTCCACTCAATATAGTTGCCAAAGTATCTCTTTTCTTCCTAGTACTTGTAAACCCCGGCTGTATACCTCCCACCAGATTCTGCCAGAATCTGATCTGGGATTTAATATTATTAGTAAATCATTTCTTATGCAGGGCCAGGCAGGTTCCGGGCAATCTGTATTTTGAAAAATCCAAAATAAGTCAGAGGCATAACCACCTTACATCTTCTCCCACTGTTCCATGAGTGAGGTGTATAAAATAATACTAATTTCTGTGGTCACTGGACACAGAGGAAGAGCCTAATTTCGGAAGGTGGGAGGGGTTCAATACCTAATAGAGTTACCATAGTTGATTTAGTTGGGGATTGGTCCTGCTTTGAGCAGGGGATTGGACTAGATGACCTCTTGAGGTCTCTTCCAACCCTCATCTTCTATGATTCTATGAGTGTAGGCATGGGATGTTGCATATCATTTGTTATTTGTCACCAAAAGAGTTGGGTTGTATGTACCCATATGTCTACCAACCATCCTGGCCCTACTGCAGCACAATTGTTATGCCTTAAAAAAAACCCCATATTTTATTTATATACCAAAGAATTCCAAAGTCTCTTTTGCTATGCCCATAAACTCTCAAACCAGACAGCCTCTTCTCCAGTTATCCATTTTGGCCCACAGATACCATCCAAACACACCCTGTGTTGTTCTCTAAATTGCTGCACATGCTACCCAAGTGACCAAATGAGAGAAATTTCCCGCAAAGGTGGATCGATTTCATTTAGCCCTGGACGGTGGTTTGTAGATCATCTTTCCCTCTATTCTCACTCTACGGCTGGATCTGACATGCTTCTTCAGTGGTTTTGTGACTCACTGACTGGAGTGTGTCTGAACCTGCGGTCATCTCCATGCCCTCTGTCACACTGTCTGGAGTAGCTCACAACTGCAAGTGCCAATCTTAGGGCAGATACCCCAAGCTGGTGATTGATTCTATTATAAGATTTCACCAAGCCAGTAACAAATGTAAACTCCTGGATCACTATTCCAGTCTTACCATGGAGTCATAGACAGTCCTCATAGACGCTCCAATATATCTTGCCACTCAGACAATCCGGACTTTGTGATAAAAGGTTATACAAACCAAAAATCACACCTCAGCAGGTTCCTCCTCATCCCAAAGGATCAGTCACTTATTCCAGATCAGGTTGATACTCTGGATCTCACACTAAAAACAGCCAATTCTCTAGGAAATTCACTAAAGAATAGCTAAAAGAAATGAGAGTTATTGAGAAGTTAAAGCAGGTAAAATACATTAACAGGTGAGACAAAATTTGTAAGTCCTAGCCGTTGATGCAGTAATCAGCCAGTTTCCCAAGCGTCTTTTCAGGGAACTCAGATGTTCCTGGGGACCACCACTTTGCATTTGATATCTTCCCTGTTAGAGTCCAAACAGTCAGAGATAAAAGATCTTCCTTTGAATCAGTACTTATAGCTTCTGCTACAGACAACAATCTGATAAGTGTTTTTACTCACTCCATGGCTACTTGCTTTGAAGTTTGCACTTTTCTTCATTTGCATTTCCAAGGCTCCAATCATGCTTGATGGGTAATTTTTAGTTAAAGGGATGGGTATACACAATGTAAATGTAATTACAGGGGTATATACAACGTAAATGCAATGTACCAGCAAACAACAATCTTTCATTAGTTTTCATGATGTTTACACATCAAACAACTTCTCATTTTAGCACTAACACACACTTGGATTTAGGATTATCTAATTACAGGGACATACATCATGTAACGCAATAGCAATCAACAGGTTATAGCTAAGTGAAAACAATACTATTAGCATCTCCTTTGAACTCTAGGAACACACAAGTGACTTGGCCTGATTACCCTATAATACCTACCTCGCCTTGGTCTTCTGAGTGTCTGTCTCCTCCATTGCCACCACACACTTTTGCACTGTAAAATTTGCTTCTGCAAGTCCTTTATCTGGGCCTCCAACCAGCTGCCATAGCCAGATGGCCTGGTACAGGGTTAATCATATTCATAGTTTCATTGGTCTCCCCTTCAAGGCCTCGTATGCGGAAACCCCCCCAGATCCACACTTGCTAGCTCTGGTGCGCATTAAGAATGGTGGCGATATTTCATCCCATTTACTACCCATGCGGTTTACTCCCTTCCTGAGTTCAGTTTGAATGGCTCTGTTCATTCTTTCCACTTGCCCCGCTGCTTTGGGATGATAAGCAATGTGGAGTTTCTTTTCTATGTCCCACAGTGTCCATATTTTCTTAACCACTGAGCCAACAAATCCACTACCATTGTCTGAATCAATCACTTTAAGAACCACCCCCGTACTGAACAAATCATACACCAATTATTTAGTTCTTGTCGTGTAACCCGAGTTGAAAATGCCTCCATCCAATGTGAGGAGGAGTCCACTACAACTAGCATGTATTTGTTCCCTTGGGATGTTAGGAGTAGTTCCCCAGTGTAATCCATCTGGATCTCTTCCCAGGGTCCTTGGGAGCCTGTCTCATGAGTGTCCCTCTGCATTTTCTATTTGCTAGATCATATCTAGCACAAACAAGGCAAGAATTAAGATGTTCAAATCCTATTCCCATTTGAGCCACTGTCCTATTTTTGTCAACCTTCCCTGGGCTCCCTTCTGTTTAGAACAACCACTAAACTGGGAAGAGTGGTAGATATGCTGGAGGGTAGGGATAGGATACAGAGGGACCTAGACAAATTAGAGGATTGGGCCAAAAGAAATCTGATGAGGTTCAACAAGGACAAGTGCAGAGTCCTGCACTTAGGACAGAAGAATCCCATGCACTGCTACAGACTAGGGACTGACTAGCAGATCGAGGGACATGATCATTCCCCTCTATTTGGCACTGGTGAGGTCTCATCTGGAGTACTGTGTCCAGTTTTGGGCCCCACACTACAAGAAGGATGTGGAAAAATTGGAAAGAGTCCAGCGGAGGGCAAGAAAAATTATTAGGGGGCTGGAGCACATGACTTCTGAGGAGAGGCTGAGGGAACTGGGATTATTTAGTCTGCAGAAGAGAAGAATGAGGGGGGATTTGATAGCTGCTTTCAACTACCTTAAAGGGGGTTCCAAAGAGGATGGATCGAGACTGTTCTCAGTGGCAGCAGATGACAGAACAAGGAGTAATGGTCTCAGAACAAAGAGTTGCAGTGGGGGAGGTCTAGGTTGGATATTAGGAAAAACTTTTTCACTAGGAGGGTGGTAAAGCACTGGAATGGGTTACCTAGCGAGGTGGTGGAATCTCCTTCCTTAGAGGTTTTTAAGGTCAGGCTTGACAAAGCCCTGGCTGGGATGATTTAGTTGGGGTTGGTCCTGCTTTGAGCAGGGGGTTGGACTAGACGACATCGTGAGGTCTCTTCCAACCCTGAGATTCTATGATTCTATGATTAATGCTGAATCCTGCTGTTGGATGCTCTGCAATCGCTCTGCCTTAGCTTGTAATGATTGCCAATGCCCCCAGGTGACCACTGCTCCTGGAATGATTATTCCTTCCTAAGCGGAATACTTTGCATTTGTGCTCATTGAATTTCATACTATTTAATTCAGACCAGTTCTCCAGTTTTTCCAGATCATTGTGAATTCTAATCCTGTCCTCCAAAGCCCTTGCAACTCCTCCCAGCTCGGTATCATCTTCAAACCTTATAAATGTACTCTCTATCCCAGTGGTTCTCAACCTGCGGCCTGTGAGCTGCGTGCAGGCCAATTAGCACAGAGCTGCAGCCCAGCTCAGCTGTGTGCTAAAGGCCGGCCCCCATGGTGGGGTCTGGGTTCCCAGCTGCCCGGCATGGGGCAACATATGCCCACAATGCCTGGGGTGGGCATATGTTGCCCACAATGATAAATAAGTTGAGAACCCCACTGCTCCGGCCAAATAATTTATGGAGAGATTGAATAGAACCAGACCCCAGACAGATCCCTGTGGGACCCCAGTCAATGTGCCATTTCTGCTCGATTGTGAACCACTGATAACTACTCTCTGAATATGGTTTTCCAGCCAGTTGTGCACGCACCTTATAGAAGGTTCATCTAGGCTATATTTTTCTTATAGGTTAATGAGAAGGTCATATGAGACTGTATCAAAAGGCTTACTAAAGTTGAGGTATATCACATCTACTGCTTCCCTGCTATCCACAAGGCTTGTTACCCTGTCAAAGAAGCATATTAGGTTGGTTTGACATGATTTGTTCTTGACAAATCCAAGTTGACTGTTACTTATCACCTTATTTTCTTCTAGGTGCTTACAAATTGATGGTTTGATTATTTGCTACATTATCTTTCCAGGAACCAAAGTTAAGCTGACTGGTCTATAATTCCCTCGGTTGTCCTTATTCTCTTTTTATAGATAAGCGCTATATTTGCCCTTTTCCAATCCTCTGGGATCTGTCCCATCTTCCATGAGTTCTCGAAGATAATCACTAATGGCTCACAGATCTTTTCAGCCAGCTCCTTGAGTATTCTAGGATTTATTTCATCCGGCCCTGCTGACTTAAAGACATCTAACTTGTCTAAGTAATTCTCAACTTGTTTTTTTCCTATTTTAGCCTCATTTCCAGTGCTAGTCATCCAATCACTGCTAGCTTTTTGATGAAACCTGAAACAAAAAAAAAAGCCATTTAACATTACGGTCATAGTTGCATTTTCTGTTATTGTCTTTCCATCCTCATGAGTAATGGGCCTACCCTGTCTTTGGTCTTCCTGTTGCTTCTCATGTATTTGTAAAATGCTTGCTTGTTACCCTTTATATCACTAGGTAGTTTAATCTCCACCCACCTGCTGTCTTTTTCACTGGCTTTGCTGGAGAATTACACACCGAGGGCAGATCCGCTTTATCAATCCCTGTTCCAACAGTGTCTCTAAGACCTCCTATATTGGCCCGATAGATTTCTTACATATTGGCTATTGTCTTTGGGGTGGGGAGATCCCCCCTTCTAGTATTATCTGGGTAACCATTCAACCACAGTCCAGTTTAGAAATAGCCTATGTCTCTTGATATGCTTCTGCTACTTCCGGGACCCACTCTGGTGTGTCCACAGTGTATTGAATAGATAGAGCCTGGTTTCCCTTTATGGACCTGACTGCTGCTGCCTTGGGTATGAACTCCCCCCTGCTCTGCACCCCAAAGAGCTGTGTTTGCCAAGTTCAATGCCAGACACAGTGCTGCCAACACTTGAACTCCCAGAGTCTCCTCCTTTGACTGCACTATCATGGCGCACTGATTTTCCAATTCCCTATCCAAATTACCTGTCTGTCAGGATCCTAACATCCGATGAAGTGAGCTGTAGCTCACGAAAGCTTATGCTCAAATAAATTTGTTAGTCTCTAAGGTGCCACAAGTCCTCCTTTTGTTTTTGATCCTAACAAGGGCAGTCAGGAACAAGGGTCAGAACAAAGTTAAACCTGAGGCTGGGAGTAGCGGAGAAGTTCGTAGTCAGGTTCCAGGCCAGGGTCGATACCAAGGGTCAGAGTCAGGTTTCAAGGTCCAGGTCAGGAGGTAATGTCCAAAATCAAGCCGAGGTTGAAGCCAGGAGTTCAGGAGTAGGAAGTAGGAACAGTCATGGGAGTTACAGGAGATCCACACCATTGTCTGGACACTTCCTGCAACACCCTTGGGTTTATATAGGATGGCGAGCCAATCAGGAGCCATGAGGCTGCTGCCTGTCAGAATCTTTGAGGCAGGACCTCCCATGGTCTGTGTCTACAGCCGGTCACAGGCAGGGGAGCATAAACTAGTCCCAGCTGCTGCTGGGTGGCAGTATAGAGATGCTAGCTGCCTGGAAGCTCTGCCAGCCTCGGTTCTACACCCCTGGGTCCCTCTGTAACCACCACCCAAGGGTGCCCCTCTGCCAGCCTAGGTTTGTCTGAATGGCCTCATGGAATGGTGCCATGAGGTCAGGGGCATGGACTTTGGACAGAGACTCTCAGGATCACTCCTCTGGGTCAGAGCCCTTCCAGTCTATGAGGGAGCCAAGTAGGATTTTTGAGTCCAGTATCTCATAGACCTTGTACTCGTATCTTTGGCTCCACACTGGAGGGAGAGGTGGTTGAGCTTGGTGAGCAAAAGGCTTGTCGATGTAGGGTTTTTGCAAGGATACATGAAACACTGGGTGCGTTTTGCGGGATCTGGGTAACTGAAGATTCATGGTCACTGAATTGATTACCTGCCTTATGGAATATGGCCCAAGGTATCAGTGGTCCAGTTGACAACATGGCCGATTGGCGCGGAGGTTTTGGGCTGAGAGTCACATCACACCTTTTGCCTGATGGTGAATGCCAAGCCTTCCTGGCACCGGTGGTCAGGGTATTGTTTGTATTGTTTCTTGGCCTTGTCCAGATGGATCTTGAGTTCTTCTCAAACCTCACGGATCTGCCTCACCCAGTCAACGGCCATGGGATTGGCAGAGTTGACAGGTGTGGCCAGGTGGAGATGGGGGTGGAAGCCGCAGTTTGTATAGAACAGACTCTGCCCAGTGGAGACATAGCTGGAGTTGTTGTAAGCTACCACTACCCCTTCCTACTTCTCCATGTGGGCACCAATGATACTGCCAAGAATTACCTTGAGCAGGTCACTGCAGATTATGTGGCTCTGCGAAGAAGAATAAAGGAGTTTGAGGCACAATTCATGTGCTCGTCCATCCTCCCTGTTGAAGGAAAAGGCCCAGGTGGGGACCATTGAATTGTGGAGGTAAATGCATAGTTATGCAGGTGGTGTCAGAGAGAGGGCTTTGGATTCTTCGACCATGGGATGTTGTTCCAGGAAGAAGGATTGCTAGGAAGAAATGGGATCCACCTAACAAAGAGAGGGAAGAGCATCTTCGCAGGCAGGCTTGCTAAACTAGTGAGGAGGGATTTAAACTAGGTTCACCGGGGGATGGAGATCTAAGCCCTGAGGTAAGTGGGGATGTGGGATACCAGGAGGAAACACAAGAAGGAGGGTGCAACGGAGGGGCCTCCTGATTCATACTGAGAAAGTGGGGCAATCGGCTAGTTATCTTAGGTGTCTGAACACGAGTGCAAGAAGCCTGGAAACAAGCAGGAAGAATTGGAAGTCCTGGCACAGTCAAGGAAGTATGATGTGATTGGAATAACAGAGACTTGGTGGGGTAACTCACATAACTGGAGCACTTTCATGGATGGATATAAACTGTTCAGGAAGCACAGGCGGGGGAGCAAAGGTGGGAGGACTGATGAATTACTCTATCTGCTCAAGCAATCAGAATGCGAAGGAGACAATAGGAAAAACCTCTGTGTGTGGATGTGTGCTTGCATGCATAGGCACAGACATGTGTGTTCTTTAGGACATATTTGTGTGTGTGGATGCATGCAGGTGTCTGGTCAAGTGTATATATGTGTGCACATCTGTTTATACATGTACACGCAAGTGACTCTGTTCATGTGTGTCTGAGTGTTCACGTATATCACATGTCTATTCACATAGACACGTGTGCCCAGGGACCATAGTAGACCCAAGACTCAAGCTCTAACTTTCTAGCCCTTACAGATGTGGAGAAAAACTTCTGAGTGTGAGCTGAATGTTAACCATTGCTATGCTGTAATCCTGAGTCTGCAGACAGCTTAATTAATAACCTCAGGAGAGGTGCAAGCTGCACCATTCAGTTCAATAGGTAACTCTGAAACCTAGTAATCACAGATGGCCCAGCACAGTATGTTCAGCCTCACGCATGAATCAGGCCAACTCAAAATCATGAGATTTGCTTAAAAATCATCAGCTTTTTAAAATAATAAATGTGGGTCTTTTTTTATTTACATTTTGGTTTTTGAGCCTTTAGGTGTCATGATTTTGAGCTTTTGTCCACAACAAGGAGGGCTAGAAACTTACTTTAAAAAGAAAAGGCTGGTATTTGTGCATGCTCACATGACTCCAGGAGCTGGGGCATTAAGAAAAACACCTGCTATCTCGTGACTCACAATAAAATCACAAGAGTTGGCAACTCTCCAAGCAAGTAGTAGTAAAGTGGTCATGATAGGGTTAACTGGGTCATCCAGAGTATTATGGGAGTGCGTCAGGCTCCAATCCTCCCTTATGTCCTGTTGTGTAAGTGTGAGTTCCTCCCCCACAACTTTGTTGTGCTGCAGTGGAATAAAGCAGCAAGTTCCCAGCCTGGAGTCCTGCAAATGAGGATATTTTTTGTTGCAGTGAGTGGTTCCTTTACAGAACAAGAACCAGTAGCTAGTGAATTAGGAAGAAAGAGTTTAGAGGGGGACATGTTTTCTCTGTTTTTGCAGTGTCTTTACTTTGGGCACTTGCTAGCCCGTTGTACATTCAGTTCTACTGTTTTGCTAATGGTCTATTGCATGACTAGGTTGTGCTGCTATGGGTGATACTCACATGCATACTCTTTCCCTGATTCTGCAATGTGATGTTTGCTAATAGGAGCAACAGAAGGATTTCCCTACACCCCATCTCCCCAGACACCCCCTACAGTGACAGTGTTGCCAATCTAGTCATTTTCCAACCCCCGGTAAATTCAAACAGCTCCTCTCATTTCAGTTCCTGGGGAAGACGCTGCATTCTCAGAAAGAATGGAGAGGAAGCGTGGGGTTGGGGGGGCGGGTATTAAAGGTGTTTTAGTGGTGTTGCTGTCAGGTCTGTCCAAAATATGACAAATGCAGCAGTTTACCTGGTATGATAGTGGCCTGCCAGCTCTGCTAGTGTAAGGTTGAGCATCACTCTCTGTTTACAGTTTGCATAATTTAAGTGCTCTAAAATGAACATGCTTACTTGGATTGGCTTGACATTTGCTGTGCCTTGTTGTGGCATGGGTAGGGTTAGTCGTCCAAATCCAGGGTCATTTGAGCTTGTGGGTCCTGAAATACTCTCCCTCCAGTAAAATCAGCTGTTAACAAAATCACCTGGTTTTTCTCATGCATGTTTGTACACACATAGGGAGCAAACTATGGCTCTGATTCTCCCCAAACTGATCTCAGCCCTCATGATTGATCTTAGCTAGTGCCTGGCACCCACTGCCCCTTTGGGGAAGCAATATTGAACAAGTTATTAAAGGCAGAGTTTGTAACTCCAGGTTTGCACAAGCTAAACTGACATGCCTCAGAGTGAAATGCACATGTGCACGCAGGCTAGGTCTCTGTGGGACTCAGATGGTTTGCAGGCAGGGTGGTACTGCAAAAGCACGGTGGCTCAAGATGCTCTATTGAATGTACATCTGCTTGAGTTTGAGCCCTGCCCTTGGTTGCTTTCTGAGTGTGGATGTTCCTTGTCATCTGCCTGCATTCTGCAGGGGCTCCTTGTGGAATTTTGACCCTCAGACAAACACTTCTGCTTTTAAGAGCCATACTTTAAAGTGCTCTAAAATCCACAGGCAGAGTCTGATTTAAGCAGAGGGAAGATGAAAGACTCCAGGAAGCACTTAGGATAATGTGATCGTGCTCCTCAACGAAAGGACTGAATGTGATCAAAGGAAAGCACCTCCCTTTTTTTCAGTTTTAGTTTAAAAACGAAATTTCGTTTCCAAGGTGACGTGTTTCCACTGTGTGTTTCTCTGCAGATGTATCAGTGTTTGCTGATGAGAAAACATCATTCAGGGTTAAGTTTGTAACTCCAGGTCAGCATGAGGTAAACTGATGGACCTAAGAGAGTGAAATGTTCAGCAAGGCCAGGGATCGTTGGAAGCCAGAGGTTTCCAAGCAGGTTGTTATCAAGGAGCTGGGGGCTCGAGGTGACAGGCTACACTCGGATCTGATTGACGTGTGTGCAGGCAGTTGATGCCACTTGTGATGGTGGTTTGCATGCGGCGAATGTCTGTCCCACTGGGAAATGCACTGAGACCTCCTGATCTGGGCTGGATTCTAAACAGCACACTTGGGATGCTGCTGTGTCATGTCCTGGCACAGCATCTGAACCCGGAGACCATCCTTCTTCCCAGTGAGTGCTGCTGACTGGTGTTTCCCATCTATGTCTCTCCCCATAAGTACATAGAAAGCAGTGGTCCCAGGCCCTGCAGGGCCCTCAGCACTGCGCAAGTTTGTTCTGTAGGGCATTGAACTGGTTTTTGTTTGGATCAGATTAACTGGGACAGGATAGTTTTTAGCGGGGGCAGATTCCTACGGCACTTGGGAACAGCCGAGCCTGTTACTGTTGTAATAGTCCGTGGTTTGCTGGATCAAAGGGAACAATCTGAACGTGGAACGTTAATACGCCCCCTTTAGATAATTTGGCAGGATGTTTCTAAGTGGCAAAGAAATCTGTGCTTAAGCCCTCTCTTCAGGAGAGCACAAAACATTGGCGTATCAGGCTTATGTTCAAAGGACAGATTAGGGATCGGAAGCCAAGTGCCCAGAGCTTCCTGAATGCTTTAGACACAGAAATTACAATGGTCCAGTCAGAGGACTCATCCGCACTGAGCCAGGGGACATGGCGAGGGTGACCCACGCTGTAGTGTAGATGGGACCCAGCCTCATTCCCAGATATGGGATAAAGCCTTGGAATCTCCAGGGGTTTCACCCAGTTATAGGGAGATGGTTAGGTCTTGTACTCGGCAACTTGTACTCAGGTTTCGTAATTTGGTGACAGCGGAAGTACAGCTGGACATTGTCAGGGATAGCCAGGGTTGTGGGTATGGGTTCTGCATCTTTTAACCATGCTGTCCCTGGGTCAGCAGGCCCCGAATGATACCCGTGCCGGAGGGGCCTATGCACCCTTGGATCAGAACTAAGACGGTTCCCCTATTTGCGATTCCTTGATGGAGTTTCTCATTCTTGCTAAGGGCTGAGCCTCAGAGTCCACCAGCAGGTGCTGTCCTTGAGGCCCCTTCCCAAGTCAGCGCAGGACAAGGGCGCGGGAAAGGGGCTGCCAGAACCGTTCCAAGGAGGGGCTTGTTCCCAGGATGCTGAAATTACTGCTCACAGCCATTTAGCTCTGTATAAATTATAGCGTAATTTAGATGCAGAGCATTTCACGCTCAGTTAGTGCCACTTCACAGGGAGACGGTTCTGTGCCGAGGGGAAAGCGCAGAAATGGCACTCTGGGCTTGGGAAAATGTATTTCTTAAAGGTAAGGGGTAACCAGGGAAATGATGGAACTCTAGGCCGGGGGAGGGAGGGAGGGAGACGGCAAAAGGAAAAAAAAGGGAGAGAGAGAGAGACAAGTAGATACGAGACATGGCGTATTTGGGAAATGGACACTCTTATCAAAGGAAGAGGCGTTGCTGATTGGAGTAGTAACTAACTTCGTGTTTTCTTAGTAACTAACCCAGTCAAGGTAAGAGGACTTATTCTCCCGGCCTCTCCGCCCTGCCCATGCCACTGTCATCAGAAGGGGGCGCTCTGCCATTTTAGGTAAACCTAACTAGGGAGGCTGAGAAACCGATAATGAAATCGAGGAAAGCCCATGTTCACAGTCAGCTAAGAGCTCCCTGCTTCAGAACGGGCAGGACACGTCAATGATGCCATGACTGCCCTGGGAGGAGAGGGACATTGTGGGAGGTCTGGAGAGGTTACAGTATAGGAGGTCATTGCTGGGGGAGGAGGGGAGAGAGATTTAGTGGTTAGGGCATGTTAGGGAGTTAGTGACTCATGAGGTACAGCTGTGTACACTTGGGTGAGTCACTTAAACTCTGTGCCTCGGTTTCCTTATCTGTAAAATGGGGATAATATTACTGAGGCACGTCTGTGGGGATCGTGTGGGTTAGTTGGCCTGTACTACACCATGAGGCTGCAAAGTGCTTGATAAGGGCTTAGTATTATCATGGCAGGGGAAAGAGGTGGAAGGAGTAGGCCATGTGTCCAGGGAAGGCAATACTGGGGTTGGACAGCAGGAGGCAGCACACGCAGTCCCTCTGCCAGGAATCTGGGACATCAGGTCTGTGTGTAGTGGCGAAGGAAGCACAGAGGAACTGTCTTTCCAAGCAGAGTCATGTTCTCCCATTCAAACCCTCATTGGACACACTCGTTCTAACCTCAGACTATGTCAACACAAAAGCCTTTGTATCTCTGTGCAGGATGCAAAGCAGGGTGACTCCCCGCCATCAGACCAGAAATGGCCTGGCCCCTGAAAGAAAATGCAGTGAAGGTTTTCACATTGTTTTTTACTGACATGGAGAAATCAAGCAGAACTGTCCCTGATATCCTTCTCTGGAATGGTCCACGCACCTCCCCTACCAACTCCTCTGCATTTACTCACCAGCTGGGCTCAGATACTCTGAAGATGGGGGGGGGGGGCAGCTGAGGACCCAGAGACTGAAAGATTGAGGCTACATCTACACCTAAAACGCTACAGTGGCACAGTTGTCAGACTTCGGTGCAGACACTCATGGCTCCAATGGAAGCGGGTCTCCTGTTGCTGTAGTTAATCCACTTCTCTGAGAGCCAGTAGGGAGGCTGACAGAAGAAAGTGTAGTGCTGTCTACACAGGGACTTAAGTCGGCTTAACTGCGTCACTCGGGGGTGTGGCATTTTCAAGGGTTGATCTGCTTTTCCCTAAGATCACAACCAAGGTTTCCAGTGTGCATCTGTGGGAACACACCACAATTGCTCTCTGCCCCATGGTGTCCTCTCCACACGAACAGCAGGACTGGTGGTGACCTATGGACACTGGAGATGGAGCAGTCCAATCAGGCTATTTCTGGGAGCCGGGGTAGGGTTATTCCTTACAGTGTATTCTCCTCCGATTTCCAGTTGTATAAGTTATCTTGTTGTATAAGTCTCAAGCAGTGAGGTCCCCTCCCCTTGCTTTGGGAGTATTCCCCAGCGACAGAAAACATTTCCTGATCGTCTGACTCAATTTTTCTTTGCTTGATTTCATCCCACTCCTCCAAGTGGAACTTCTGCCACCTCCCCCCAGGCACCCTAAATAACCCCCTCCCACTTTTCAAATACTTGCAGGCAGTTAACTCCCATCTTACGCATCCTTTAGTGCTGTCCCTATAAATCAGTCCCTTTAACTCTTTCTTCTCTGTTGCTCTTCTCTGAATTCCCTTCACCGTACCGACAGCATGGCCACATTAACACAGGTTTCTAGATGAGAGGTCCCCTGATACATCTGACATTCAGCAGGAAGGCTCACATCTCCGTACATAAATCACAGAACATGTAGGAAAGCAGGTGGAGTTCCCACCCAGCTCTGAACAGAGCTGCACACACTGTGTACCGTGCAATCATACTCGCGATCCAGACTTTGCTTTGATTGCTAACATAAATGATAACAGCCAAAGATATTAACCATAAAAGACAAACCTCAGTCTAGTCTTTTTCCCAAGTCTGGCTGTTCCTTGGTTTTTTTCCTGCAGGACCTTCTCCATCCCTAGTTTCCTCTGCTTCAGAGAGACAATGAAGCCCCTCTTATTGTCCTACCTCAGAGCTAATTAGACACACCTGTTCTCAGCTCAGACTGAGTCAGCAAAAGTGCCTCTATCTCTATGCTGGGTTCAAAGCACTTGGCACCCATGCTACCATAGCTGCACTACTATTTTTAGCACTCTAGCTCATGTGAGAGCTAGCACAGGTATGTCTGTGGAAACAGGGAATCACACCAGTAGGGAACAAATACCAAGAGTCAAATCCCCATGAGAGAGCATGGTGTGTGACTCCTTCTGTAAAAGGCTGCAGCAACTCTGGGAGCAAAATGGCTGCTGCCCGTACAGACAGGCAGAGTTCTTAAACATGTCAGGGGAAGTGCGCAGAAAACAAAGGTGGCATCGTTTTCAAACTTCAGACAAAACACGGCCACCGAACTGCTGCTATCTGAGCTGAATACGGCATCTAGTACAGTAGATATCATAGATCTGCCATGGAGGCAGGACAGTATCTGGTTGCGAGACAGGTGAATGAACACAGTACTCTGAACAAGGTATCTAGACAAACACTGTGTCTCAGTAAATAGACAGTGTGTGTCTACGCCAGATATATCTGGAGCTATGGCACAATAGTTGGATACGAATCTAGATGAACATGATATTGTAGGTGAAGTATCTAGATGATTATGGTGATAAGATACAGTAGGTACAACAAGATCTATGGCAGGCATGAGCTATCTAGGGCCACTAATCAGGGAATAACCCCTACGCAGGACAGTACTTTCATAGACTAATAGATTTTTAAGGCCAGAAGGGACCATTAGATCTATTTTGACCTCAAGTATAGTACAGGCCAGAGAATTTCTCCCAGATACCCCTGCATTGAATCTAATAACTTCACTAAAGCATCCAGGCTGGATTTGGAGCCATCAAGAGATGCAAAATCTACCACTTCCCTTGGGAGTCTGTGCCACTGGTTAATCACCTTCCCTGTTAGACATTTGTGCCTCATTTCTAATTAGAGTTTGGCTGGTTTCAGTTTCCATTATTTATTTATTATTATTATTTGCACTACTGTAGCACCTCAGGGACCTAGTCAGAGACCATGGCCCACTGTGCTAGGTGGTGTAGAAACACAGAACATAAAGATAGCCCTGCCGATCTAAGTGTAAGACAAGAGACAACAGACAGACACAGACAGACAGGAGGAATACGAGGAAACAATGCAACAGTATTGTGAAATCTCCATCATTGGGGATTTTTAAGAGCAGGTTGGACAAACACCTGTCACGGATGATCTAGATAATACTTAGTCCTGCCTTGAGTGCAGGGGATTGGACTAGAAGACCTCTCAAGGTCCCTTCCAGTTCTATGATTCTCTGATTCTATTGGTCAGCATGATAGTCAGTGGTCTCAGCCCACCAACAGCAGAACCATCATCAAGTTTTTTGTCGGCATCAGGGCGAAGGAGAGTTTTGGGGAGGATTTGAAGGAGGACAAGGAGGAGGCTTTGCCGATGTCTATAAGGAGCACCTCCCAGGCGTGAGGAGCAGCCTGGGAGAAAGCAAGAAGGTGCTTGTTTAAAACTGTAACAAGTGGGTGATGGAGGCTGATCAAGGACCGACAGGAGGGTGCAATGACAGCTCGATAGTCAATGAGAGACGATAGGAAGACAGGCAGCTTATGTTTGATGTGATAGAAGCAGGGAGCCAATGGAGGGATGCAAAGCAAAGGGTGACATGGTCAAATGATGGGTGAGGGAAATAATCTTTGCAGCAGCATTCTAACTGGAGAAGAGTGGGGCAGGATGGCCTTTGTGAAGGCCAGAGAGAAGGAGGTTGCAATAATCGAGATGTGAGCTGATGGGGGCCTGGAGGAGCATTTTAGCTGTGTGGGTGGGTCGGAAAAACCATACCTTTGAGATGTTGTGCAGAAAGAATCTACAAAACCTAGACATAACTTGGATGCAAGGATGTTGGGAGAGGCCCAAGTCGAAGACGACCACCCAGGTTATGGGCCTGAGTGACAGGCAGGAGGGGGGTGATGCCCACAATGATGGAAAAAGAAGGTAGTGGAAGGGGTTTGGCTGGGAAGATTAGGAGCTCTGTTTATCCAAATTGAGTTTGAGCTGCCAGCTAGATCCGTGAGCTGTTAGGGTAGAGTTGGTAGCTGAATTTGTGTTCAACTTCCAGCCATTGGTTCTTGTTCTGCCTTGTTCTGCTAAATTAAAGAGCCCTTTACTGCCCAGTGTTTTATCCCTGCAAAGGTTTTTTTATACACCAGTCAAGTCACCTCTCAATCTTCTTTAAACTAAACAAATTGAGCTCTTTAAGTTTCTCACCAGAAGGCAATTTTTCCTGTCCTCAAATAAATAAATACAAACATCTGGTTCTTTTCTGCACTCCCCAATTTTTCAACAACCATCGTATTTTTCTGTCTGAGTTTTTATCCCCAATCAATTTTGCTTATAATTTTCCTCAGCTTTGGAAAACAAGTCCTTTTGGAAGCACTAATACTGATTGGGACTGTCCTTGGTACGGCTAAACTAAATGTAATCAAGTCATGATCGCTGGTCTCGAGGCAGCCACCAACTTCCAGTTCAGTGATGAATTCATCTTTCATAATGAGGTCCAAAATAGAGCCACCTCGTGTTGACTGTGATAGTTTTTGTGTGAGAAAATTATCATCTATAATGTAAAGTGCTTTCCTGAATGTGTCCCAGATGAACATGGTTCCTAGAGGACATGTCTAGCTGTACAGGATGTTCTGATGCGGTTGGTGGCTTAAAAAATCAAATATTACTGCATATGGGTCTGAAACGTATGGGTGTGACAACTAGATGAACACACATGTTTCGATGTCTGGTGCTCCTACAGCCCAAACTGCATTCTCTTGACTTCCTGCCACCTCGCACACTGTGAATTCGTCTCTCCAGTTGGATGCCCACCACCTTCTCTTAGACCGTCCCTGCTTTCCAAGGGCCCCTTTCCTGCTGGTTGTCCATGTTTTGGAATCCCTCCCCACCCCAACATGTGAGTTTATATTTTCCCCAGTTGAATCTCACTCTGCTCATTGCTTCTTTTCCCGGAGTTGCATCTTGGGATGTTATTAATGTCTTGTTTATGTCTCCTTCCATCTCATTAATAAAGATGTTAAAACCAAGCCAGCTGTAGCATCGATCTCCGGAACAGCCTCCAGACACCTCTCCCTCCTTCAGTACCTTGCTGTTTATCATCCCTTTTTGTTTATGGTCCCTAAGCCAGTTTTCAGTCAGGTCTTGGGGTGAACTCAGATCCAAGACAATTGGAATTAGTTATTGTCCAAATAACATTTTGTGAGATGCTGTAGCAAATGCTTTCCAAAAGGTGGCCTCTAGGGGCTTACCTTGTTCTTCTCTCAGTATAGATTTCTTCCTTTGAAGAGGTAACACACAGGTTGCAACACATACTGGCAAGTAGATGGGGCCTCATATTTCTAATATTAGCAAACCAGAGGAGCAGACTGTTACCAACTGATGGTGGCGTTCTTGGTGCTATTGGCGCTATATTTCAGGTGGTCTGATTTGCTTAAAGCTGACCAAGCTGCATGCAGGGAACAATGAGCTTGATTCTTTTCACCCTTTTGTTTGTGAGCCACCTGGATTTTTTACTTGTCAGACCCTTGATGGAACAGATTTTCAGAAGTGTTCAGCACCCATCACTATGGCTGAAAGTCTGCCCGGGAAGGGCACAGTGGGAGCTGCTGGATTCTGAGCACATATAAAGAATCTGACTCATGGGGAGCTGTCAATGTGGGGTTTGAGATCTGGCATTAGCCTTGGCATTAGGAAACTAGGATGCAATTCCTTCCTCTACCACAGCCTTCCTGCTTGACCTTGGGCAAGATATTTAGTCTCTCTATGCCTCAGTTTCCACATCTGTACAATGGGGATAATACCCCTGTCTCACCAGGGTGCTGTGAGGATAAATACATTAAAGCTTGGGAAGTGCTGGGAGATCTATTGAAGAAAAGTGCTAAATAAGAGAATCATAGAAGATCAGGGAGGAAGGGACCTCAGGAGGTCATCTAGTCCAACCTCTGCTCAAAGCAGGACCACTCCCCAATTTTTGCCCCAATCCCTAAATGGCCCCCTCAAAGATTGAGCTCACAACCCTGGATTTAGGAGGCCAATGTTCAAACCACTGAGTTATCCCTCCCCAAAGAGAGATAGGTATTAATAATCAAAACCCAGGCCCGGCTATAAGGGCCTAGTCCTTGAGAATCTGGCCCAGAACACTCCTGCAAGTCGGTCCCTATCTGACTAAATTTCAGACTACAGATTGCTCTCAAACAACTTATTATAGAATCATAGGAGTGGAAGGGACCTTGCGAGATCATCTAGTCCAACCCCCTGCACTCACAGCAGGACTAAGTATTATCTAAACCATCCCTGACAGGTGTTTGTTTAACCTGCTCTTAAAAACCTCCAATGACGGAGATTTCACAACCTCCCTAGGCAATTTATTCCAGTGCTTAACTACCCTGACTGTTAGGAAGTTTTTCCTAATGTCCAACCTAAACCACCCTTGCTGCAATCTAAGCCCATTGCTTCTTGTCCTGTCCTCAGAGGTTAAGAAGAACAATTTTTCTCCCTCCTCCTTGTAACAACCTTTTATGTACTTGAAAATTGGTATCATGTCCCCTCTCAGTCTTCTCTTCACAAGAATAAACAAACCCAATTTTTTCAATCTTCCCTCACAGGTCATGTTTTCTAGACCTTTAATCATTTTTGTTGCTCTTCTCTGGACTGTCTCCAATTTGTCCACATCTCTCCTGAAATGTGGTGCCCAGAACTAGACACAATACTCCAGTTGAGGCCGTATCAGCATGGAATAGAGCGGAAGAATTACTTCTTGTGTCTTGCTTACAATGCTCCTGCTAATACATCCCAGAAGATGTTCGCTTTTTTTGCAACAGTGTTACACTGTTGACTCTTGTTTAGCTTGTGATCCACTATGACCGCAAGATCCCCTTCCGCAGTACTCCTTCCTAGGCAGTCATTTCCCGTTTTGAGTGTGTGCAACTGATTGTTCCTTCCTAAATGGAGTACTTTGCATTTGTCCTCATTGAATTTCATCCTACTTACTTCAGACCATTTCTCCAGTTTGTCCAGATCATTTTGAATTTTAATCCTACCCTCCAAAGCACTTGCGACCCCTTCCCAGTTTGGTATCATCTGCAAACTTTATAATTGTACTCTCTATGCCATTCTCTAAATCATTGATGAAGATACTGAACAGACCGAGACCCAGACCCAGAATTAATCCCTGCAGGACCCCACTCGATATGCCCCTCCAGTTTGACTGTGAACCACTGATATCAACTCTCTGGGAACCGTTTTCCAATCGCACCCACCTCATAGTAGCTTAATCTGGGTTGCATTTCCCTAGTTTGTGTATGAGAGGATCATGCGAGACAGTATCAAAAGCTTTACTAAAGACAAGATATACCACGTCTACCGCTTCCCCCCGCTATCCACAAGGCTAGTTACCCTGTCAAAGAAAGCTATCAGGTTGGTCTGACAGGATCTGTTTTTGACAAATCCATGCTGACTGTCATTTATCACCTTATTATCTTCTAGGTGTTTGCAAATTCCTTGCTTAATTATTTGCTCCATTACCTTTCTGGGTACTGAAGTAAGGCCATTGTAGGTATTCATTCATTGTTTGCTATTGGCTCCATGTGATTGGCTACTAAAGTCATGTGGTATTGCTTCTGCTCCCCCACTGGATGGCTGTGACTTTTAGTTTCCAGCAGCAATATTCAAAAACAAATATTGTCATGTAATTAGCAAATACAAGCTGCCCCTGAAAAAAACTTCGACCTGGCAAATTAAACTCACTGGGTTTCTTGCACCAATGTTTCCACATGCTTCTTTGCTGGATTCCCCTGGTTCTGGAATACAGCAATGCTGACCCCTGAGAACATTTCTGGGCACCCTCATGCTACCGCAGGTCCCAAACTGATGTCTGTGGATCGCTGGTGTCAGCAGAAAACTTCCATTGAGGTCCAGCCATCCCAATGCTTCATTTTAATGAAAGAGGTGCCCGGGCTCATGCAATTAAGTGCTGGGACTCAAGCAGTTTTTCCACATTCATCATTGATGCAGCAAGCCCAGAGGTGTGGGGGCTATGAACTGCCAAGCCCTGGCATGAATTAAGCACTGAGCAGCCCAGAGCTGGCAAGGTCATGGTGCTGGCTTTTCACCTTGTTTGTGGCTGCTCGCTACAGGTGCCCAGGCTCAAACAAGGAGGACGAGCTGAGCTGGAGGCCTCTCATTAGGGGTCGTGACCAATGGGCAGGTGCAGAGGGACCAGAGCCACCAGTAGGTCTGGAGCTGCCAGTCATCAGCAGGAGAGGAACGTCCAGGGGAAGACAACGAGGCACTATGTCCCAGTGAGCAACGGGAGAAGAGGAAGAGGTGGTTGGGGAAAAGGTCAGTGGGGAGAAGGGAACCAATAAGCGAGGGAGAGGTGAAGGGAACGGCGTAGCCAGTACTTCCATGCTGGGCCCACCGTGTACCACGCTGCGCTCCAGCAGTACGTGGACAGGAGGTGCTCTGCTACTGGACAGGTGTGGTAAGTGCTTTGATGAGCACGGCTTCTGCAGACATGACGCCTGTTTTTAGCACCACTTGCCCAGCTTTCCTCCTCCTCCAGCCCCACCCCAGCCGGCATGGCTCCTACAACCACCACTAAACCAGTACTGCCTCCATCTGGGGTGGGCAATATTCAGATTCCCTCCCTCCCTGCTGTACAGCTCCCTCTGGCAGGCTGCAGAATGGCAAGCGGCTTGGCACTGCATACTGTGCGATGAAAGGCCCCAGCTCCAACCTCTCCCCAGTATAGCTGGGGGGGAGAGGGGAAATCAGAGCAAATTTTCAATGAGAAAAAGTGTTTTCCTAATTTTTAATCCAAGATTCTAAATTCCAAAGCATTCCCATTTGGCCCAGCTCTGTTGTAGGCTGGAAAATAGAGGGGAGGTGTGTGCGGGGGCAGAGGAGCTTTGTGGATGGTTTTCACCCAAAGTTTGACATTTCACTGTCTTTTCTAAACCTGGAAAATGTTGGCCATCTGAGCTGGCCAGCGCTTGCAGGTTCGGGGCCTAATCCCACCCCAGGGACTGTTTTTACAGATTTCAGAGTGGCAGCTGTGTTAGTCTATATCAGCAAAAACAATGAGGAGTCCTTGTGGCACCTTAGAGACTAACAAATTGATTTGGGCATAAGCTTTCGTGGGCTAGAACCCACTTCATCACATGCATGCACTTCACCTGTCTCCATGCATCTGATGAAGTAGGTTTTAGCCCACGAAAGCTTATGCCCAAATCAATTTGTTAGTCTCTAAGGTGCCACAAGGACTCCTCGTTGTTTCTACAGAATATCTCATCCTTGGTACAATCAGATCCATTCCAGATGGGGCGGGGGGAATGGTTGCTTTTTTTCAGCAGTGGTTTGGGCAGCCACGGGAATAGAAATTCTCCTTGGCTGGGTGGCACCTGGAGAGGGGATCTGGACCATCAGAATCAGGGTGATCACCCCGAGCCTCTGTAGAATGTGGCTGGAGCAGCTCCCCTTGTGGGCCTTTCAGGTGCCTCAATGCAACTATAGGTCTCCTCATGGAAAAAGTCTTTGTTTCCAGTGTCCACTGAGGCAGACTCTGGCCCACCAGCCTATTGTCTCTTTGGTTCTCTCCCCTTCTCGGGGAGCATTGGAGGGAATTAGCAAACCTAACTCAATACTGAGCTTCCCCGAGTCCTCCCAGATGGAGTCCCTTCCCTTTCCTTCGGGTCTGGTTCCCAAATAGTCTCTTGCTCATGCGTTGCTCGCTGTTTAGGGAGTAACTGCTCCTCCCCAGTGGCTGCTCTAGCTAGCAGGCCCATCTCTGTGCAGTTCTGCAGCCAAAGCTCCCCCCGGACACAGCTCCATCCTCATTCTTGGCCAGCCAAGCCAGCCCTGAACTGAGCCAGGCTCTCTCCCTTTAATCTCCCTCCAGGCTTGGCATTGGCTGCAGGTATAGTGGGGCAGGGCTAGCGGGGCCCATAGGCTGTCCTTAACCCCATTTCTGCTGCTGTGGGGCCTCTCGGCCCATCACACCTCCCTTTGGTTTGCGGCTAGGATTCAGTGGGAGGAGCATGGTGTGTCTTTTTCCCTTTACACAACAAGAATAGTAATGAGCCACGGCAGTGCACCATCCAGTGTGCCACAGCCAGTCAGACCTTCACATCACAGGAGCGATAGGGCCCAGATCTTCCTTTTCCAAAGCACACTCTCCCTATCCTCAAGGGAGGATCTCTATTGTTAGCATTATAGGGACTTTGACACACAATTGAGCAGTTCTGAATGCATCCAGTAGAGGGCAGTGGTGTCCATACACTTTAGCCAGCACATTACAGTATTGCCCAACTGGCTGCATAAACAGAGCTAGGAAATCTACAGGTTACTGGGGTCCAGTTCGGAGCATGCTCTCTGGGCTGCTAGGTGAGGCTGGTGGCCGTGGAGAGGTGAAGGAATCTGTCCCCTTCTGCTGACCAAGGAGCCAGGCTGAAAGCCAGGGCAAGCCACATGCGTTGCTCTAGAGAGACGGCCTAGGGGTGATTGGAATAAGAAAGAGGAGATGGAGGTCATCTGGAGAGGAGCCGATGCCAAAATAAACCATGGTCTGCAGAGCGTGGGGTCTGCAGTCAATAAACAGAGAAAGCAATAGAAAGATCACAGTCCCATCGCTCTGCTCCACCTTTTCTTCCTCCTTTTCTGGGGAGGAGGATCTCTGTTAAAAATGCACGTCAGCCATCACTGCCTGTATCCCCACTGGGGCGGGGGGAGGGGGCATGTCTAATCATTTTTCTGCTCCATCTGAATGCAGAGCCAGCTCCCGGAGAGGCCATCAAAGTGGAGGCCCAGCCTGGTGTTTCCTTTCTAATAACCCACTGTCGCTAACTCCCAGCAGTGACGTTCGGGCAGAACTGGACAGCACCACACTGCTGGGCTAATGGCTCCTAATCTCTCCCTCTGTGTGTGGCTACTCCTGATAGACTCTCCCTCCAACTCTCATTAAGCACTGGGGCTATCTGTCTTTGCAGCTGCTCACCTCTGGGATCATTAGGAAAGGGCTCTACATAGCTTGACATTCTCTGCTTCCGGGAGGAGGGGAAGCTGCTGACAGATCTCTCCATTGGAATATGAACCCTATTTATTCAGATGCATAATGACTGATTAATCTTCTCGCCTGGTGGCAGCTGAGTGCTGTGCTGGCATGGTTAGCTGCAGTCAGTGTCGCTGCATGACATAGCGTGGCAGGCCCAGGACTGAGACCTCTGGCATCCCCAGGTGAGTGTCTCCAAGGAGCGGGGAAGATAAGCCCCTGAGTAGATGGTAAGGGGGAGAAAGAGATGGTATCTCTGGGGGTGGGGGCCCTGGCAAGGGAAGGCAATTGAGGCTCCATTAGTATAAAGGGAGGCAGGGCCCTAAGGGGTCAGAGTTAGTGAGGGGCAAAGGAGCCCTGGTGGCTGAGAGGGAACAAAAGGAGGGAGTGCAGGCCCTAAGCGCAAGTGTGGGGTCAGGTCGATTCAGGGCAGCTCAGTAAACCGGTCCTTTCCTCTGGGGTTGTTGTTTTCTGCTCCAGATAGTAATACATCACAGATGCAGCCATGTCTGCCTGAGTCTGCAGGCAGCATGAAACAGCATCTCGGAGAGATGTCAGCTGCCTCTATTCACCTCAGTATGGCATTGACTCTGAAGCCTAATGGTGATACCAGCACTATTAATTATTTCACTGCTGTTCAGAGCATGCAGGGAAGAAGAGGAATGGTTGTATACTGTGAATGGCATCTTATTTTGGCACCTCAAGAGGGTCCAGTTTGGTTAGTGGGAGGAGTCTTGTTTGTGGGAGAAGCTTAGGAAAATGCCACTTCTTCTCTCCCTCCCCTTCAATCCAATAGCAGCTGCCATGGAGCCATGGGACAGGAGGAGCAGAGTGGGAAAGAGGGGCATGGAGTCCCCCTGAGAAGGAGGGATTTGGGAAAGCAAAGGAGAAGGGAGGTGGGGCAGAGCTGGAGGAAGGGGACTGTAAGTATGGAGAGAGGATGAGAGGGAAGTGAGGACACTGGGAGCAGAGGGGGAGGTGAGGGCCTGGGGGAACAAAGACAGAGAGGGAGAGATGCTAAGGGTAGGACACAACCTGGCCCAACTCACTCCTTATCCCTGAAACTACCATGGCATTGGCAGCTCTCATAGGTTCCCGATACAGGGTGGGTGCTGCTGCTGGAGCAGTGACCTGGGCCCAGGAATTGAGAATGTTCATGTTCAGTTATTATCTGGGCAACATTTTCCTGAGAAGAGCAAGCTATATTGGTGGTGATTTCTTTAACCCACTAAACCAGAATGAATTTCAGGAGATAAAGAAAAGGCACCTCTCTAGCCTGAGGGCTTTCTCTCTGCTAAATTTCAAAGGCCTGCTGCAAACAATGGAGGTGCCAGAGCTTTTCAGAAAAAAGAATTCAACATTTTGTTTAGAATGGTAAGTGTTCTTAAATCTGCATATAGGGATCGCTTTAATATCTTTCTTTGAAATACTGGCCAGGGATTGCACCATAAACGTAGAGACTTGATAGCTCAGAGGAAATCTTTAATTTCTAGGATACGGATGAGTAGCAGATTAGTAGCATCGGAGAGCTATTCAGTAACCTATGTCAAATAACTTAGGCCCAGGTTCTCAAAGGTATTTAGGCACCTTCGTGATCTTAGTTCCTAGCAGACAGGCATCTGTCACTGTCATAAATATAAATGGAAGGGTAACCACCTTTCTGTATACAGAACTATAAAATCTCTCCTGGCCAGAGGCAAAGTCCTTTCACCTGTAAAAGGTTAAGAAGCTAAGATAACCTCGCTGGCACCTGACCAAAATGACCAATGAGGAGACAAGATACTTTCAAAGCTGGGGGGAACAAAGGGTCTGTCTGTCTGTGTGATGCTTTTGCCGGGAACAAGTCAGGAATGCTCTTCATAACTCCTTAAGTTAGTAAGTAATCTAGCTAGAAATGCATTAGATTTCCTTTTGTTTAACGGCTGGTAAAATAGCTGTGCTGAATGGAATGTATATTCCTGTTTTTGTGTCTTTTTGTAACTTAAGGTTTTGCCTAGAGCAATTCTCTGTGTTTTGAATCTGATTACCCTGTAAGGTATTTACCATCCTGATTTTACAGAGGTGATTCTTTTACTTTTTCTTTAATTAAAATTCTTCTTTTAAGACCCTGATTTCTTTTTCATTGTTCTTAAGATCATTTGGGTCTGTGTTCACCTATGCAAATTGGTGAAGATTTTTATCAAGTCTTCCCCAGGAAAGGGAGGGTAGGGCTTGGGGGGATATTTTGTGGGGAAGACGTCTCCAAGTGGGCTCTTTTCCTGTTCTTTGTTTAACATGCTTGGTGGTGGCAGCATAGGGTTCAAGGACAAGGCAAAGTTTGTACCTTGAGGAAGTTTTTAACCTAAGCTGGTAAGAATAAGCTTAGGGGGTCTTTCATGCAGGTCCCCACATCTGTACCCTAGAGTTCAGAATGGAGAAGGAACCTTGACAGTCACAAAAATTATTATGGGCATTATTATCATGTCATAGAAGTGT
Organism: Dermochelys coriacea; assembly: GCF_009764565.3. Classification (NCBI taxonomy): domain Eukaryota; kingdom Metazoa; phylum Chordata; order Testudines; family Dermochelyidae; genus Dermochelys; species Dermochelys coriacea. The sequence continues at coordinate 3,637,634 of NC_050072.1, forward strand.
AGGATTGAAAGGGAACTTGAGAAGTCATCTAGTCCAGTCCTCTGCACGGCTGAGATTTTGGGGCAAGTGATGCTGCTTTTCCACAATTTCAACCCTTGCACATTGGTGGAAGCACTCTAGGTAGAAGTCCAGTCTGTTGTTTCAACCTTCAGGAGGAGTCCACACAGAGTCCATGCTTACAGACAGCCCCCCAACCTGAAGCAAATACTCACCAGCAACTACACACCACACAACAAAAACACTAACCCAGGAACCAATCCCTGCAACAAACCCCTTTGCTAACTCTGTCCGCATATCTATTCAAGGGACACCATCATAGGACCTAACCACATCAGCCATGCCATCAGGGGCTTGTTCACCTGCACATCTACCAATGTGATATATGCCATCATTTGCCAGCAATGCCCCTCTGCCATGTACATTGGCCAGACCAGACAGTCTCTACGCAAAAGAATAAATGGACACAAATCAGACATCAGGAATGGTAACATTCAAAAACAAGTAGGAGAGCACTTCAGTCTCCCTGGATACTCAATAACAGACTTAAAAGCGGTGATTCTTCAACAGAAAAACTTCAAAAACAGACTTCAACGAGAAACTGCAGAATTGGAATTAATTCGCAAACTGTACACCATCAAATTAGGCCTGAATAAAGACTGGGAGTGGCTGGGTCACTACAAAAAGTAATTTTCCCTCTGCTGATACTCCCAGCTTCTTGTCAACTGTTGGAAATGGGTGACGTCCACCTTAATTGAATTGGCCTTGTTAGCACTACACAAGTAATCAACTGTTGAGAATAGGCCACTTCCACCTTAATTGAATTGGTCTCGTTAGCACTGACCCACCCCCCACTTGGTAAGGCAACTCCCATCTTTTCATGTGCTGTATATATATACTGTTTATTGTATTTTCCACTTCATGCACTTGATGAAGTGGGTTTTAGCCCACAAAAGCTTATGCCCAAATAAATTTGTTAGTCTCTGAGGTGCCACAAGGACTCCTCATTGTTTTTGCTTATACAGACTAACACGGCTACCACTCTGATACTCAATGGGAAAGGTTTTCCAACCAGTTCTGCAACCACCTTATAGTAGCTTCATCTAGGTTGCATTTCCCTAGTTTGTCATACGAGACAGTATCAGAAGCCTTACTAAAGTCAAGATATACCACATCTACCACTTGCCCTTTATCCACAAGGCTTGTTACCCTGTCAAAGAAAGCTATCAGGTGTTTGCAAATTAATTGCTTGATTATTTGTTCCATTATATTTCCGGGTACTGAAAGGGGCACCAAGCAAGGTTAAGGTCCCTTGTGCTAGGAGCTGTACAAACCAGGAATAAAAAGAGAGTCCCTGCTTCTGGGGCTAATCATCTAGGATTATGACAAGAGACAGGTGATGGATGAAACAGACAATGAGGGCAAGTGTATGAGACTTTGCCTTTCAGGGGAGGTAGTGTGACCTAGTGGAGAGAGCACCAAAGTGGGAGTCAGGAGAGCTGGGTTTCATTCTTGGCTCTGCCACTGACCTGTTGTGTGCCTGTGGGCAAGTCACGGCATCACTTTGTGCCTCCTTTTCCCATCTGTCTTGTCATCTTAGACTGTAAGCTCACGTGGGGCAGCAGTTGCCTCTTGCTATATATGTACAGTGCCTAGTACAGTGGGACCCCGATCTCAGAAGGCACTACAGCAATACAAATCATGACTAATAAGATTTACAATAATCTCAGTTTGCCCCCTCCCTAGCCATTACCAGCTGGCAAACCACCCCTGCAAATGGCGTCTGCCTGGCAGATGCTGTGGAGGGGCCAAAGATTAAATGGTTCCCTCTGATCCACAGAGTAGGGATCAGTAAGCCAGAGGTGAGGCACGGCAGGTGGAGTCCCTGCTTCGTGGATACCTATGTGACCACCAGGACTGCATTGCTTTTCCAAGAGGAAAACAGCAGAAGATAGCAGGGCTTGAACCAGTCTGATGAAAGCTGTACCTGGAGGTGATGAGCCCTGACTACTCTCTACGTCCCCCACAGCACCTGTCATAAATATAAAGGGAAGGGTAAACACCTTTAAAATCCCTCCTGGCCAGAGGAAAAACCCTTTCACCTGTAAAGGGTTAAGAAGCTAGGATGGCACCTGACCACAATGACCAATGAGGAGACAAAATAATTTCAAAGCTGGAGGGGGGGCGGGGGAACGAAGGGTCTGTGTCTGTCTGGATGATGCTTTTGCCGGGGACAGAACAGGAATGGAGTCTTAGAACTTAGTAAGTAATCTAGCTAGATATGCGTTAGATTATGATTTCTTTAAATGGCTGAGAAATTAGACTGTGCTGAATGGAATGGATATTCCTGTCTTTGTGTCTTTTTGTAACACAAGGTTTTGCCTAGAGGGATTCTCTATGTTTTGAATCTAATTACCCTGTAAAGTATTTACCATCCTGATTTTACAGAGGTGATTCTTTTTACTTTTTCTTCTACTAAAATTCTTCTTTTAAGAAACCGAATGCTTTTTCATTGTTCTTAAGATCCAAGGGCTTGGGTCTGTGGTCACCTATGCAAATTGGTGAGGATTTTTATCAAGCCTTCCCAGGAAAGGGGGTGTAGGGTTTGGGGAGGATTTTGGGGGGAAAGACGTTTCCAAGCGGGCTCCTTCCCTGTTATATATTTGTTAGATGCTTGGTGGTGGCAGCAATAAAGTCCAAGGGCAAAAGGTAAAACAGTTTGTACCTTAGGGAAGTTTTAACCTAAGCTGGTAAAAATAAGCTTAGTGGGTTTTCACGCAGGTCCCCACATCTGTACCCTAGAGTTCAGAGTGGGAAAGGAACCTTGACAACATCGCATGCTGCATTGCCTGCCTCAATCAAATGCTTCAATTTAATTAGAAGTACAGAAGAAAAGAATCATAAGATTCTTCTCTCAGAAGATGAGAGTTGGAAGGGACCTCAGGAGGTCATCTAGTCCTACCCCCTGCTCAAAGCAGGACCAACCCCAACTAAATCATCCCAGCCAGGGCTTTGTCAAGACGGGCCTTAAAAACCTCTAAGGAAGGAGATTCCACCACCTCCCTAGGTAACCCATTCCAGTGCTTCACCACCCTCCTAGTGAAATAGTGTTTCCTAATATCCAACCTAGACCTCCCCCACTGCAACTTGAGACCATTGCTCCTTGTTCTGTCATCTGCCACAAGGAGAACAGCCGAGCTCCATCCTTTTTGGAACCCCCCTTCAGGTAGTTGAAGGCTGCGATCAAATCCCCCCTCACTCGTCTCTTCTGCAGACTAAACAACCCCAGTTCCCTCAGCCTTTCCTCATAAGTCATATGCCCCAGTCCCCAAGATTTTCGTTGCCCTCTGCTGGACACTATACAATTTGTCCACATCCCTTCTGTTTGCATGTATTGGCATGCACAGTGGGGTTATACACCAATTTTGTGAGTGTCGTGTAAACACCCTCTTTTTAATGTCCACCAAGCCTTGTTTGCCAGTCATGGGGCAGCCGCATCGGTGCTGCGATGGAAGGCAACCCTACCGCCTCATCCAAGGCCAAACTGAACTTGACTGGGAGAGTTTCGTGTTTCACGTCCACATCTCTCCATGGGTCTTCGTCTATGTCACGAATGGTGTACCATTTGCAGCAGAAAAGGCCTGAGAAAAAGTCACTTTCCTTCTTCCCTCTCCGGTCGCCATACACGGCACCGATTTCTGGTTGGGTTTGGCTCTGGTCACATGCCATAGAACCTGCTGTCTCCTGCCTGGAGCTTTAACCTTTCCAGGCTGTTGCTGGTTGTTTCTCTGCCTTTTGCCTCCTTGACTTCACCGCAGCCTTTGGCCCTGCAGGCGCCGTTCATCCCATCCTCCTGCAGCTCTAGGAGGCCGTCCTGTCACTGTTCTACTCCTGCTCCTCAGACCGGTCCTGCTCTCTCATGATTTCTCTTCTGTGGTATCCCATGAAGCTCAGCTCTCTGGTCTCCTTTTTATCCACCTCCTCCCTTGGTATCGTGTTAGCTCAAACCTCAACCTGAGCTGCCATTGCTGCATGGGTGATACCCAATCATGGGTGATACCCAGCTGCTCTCAGAACCCTTAATGACACCTCCCTGTGCTTTCTCTCTCGGCCTCTCCTGCTCCCACGTCTCAGCATCCCACTGTGCTCAGTCCCGGGGACTTTTGTGTATCATTTGGAAGTGCCATTGGCATATGTTATTATTGTCACTCAGAGCTCATCATGTTACAATGCTGAGCATTAAAGATGGGCATGAAAGGCAGCTCCTAACTAATCAGACTGCTCCATTCTTCGTTGTGGTGTTGCTGTGTAATTAAGGAGACATCCGGTGCTGTAATCAATGCTGCCCAAGGGCTTGCAGCGAGAGGACATTGAATCCAACATGCACAGATACTACAGGGCCTTCAAGTAAAAGCACCAAACAGGAAGAAAAGCTGCTTCTCATTCTTTAGAAAGCTGGCTAGATTGTCAGGCTAAATGGATAGTGATCAATGGCTCAATGTCTAGTTGGTAGCCGGTATCAAGCGGAGTGCCCCAGGGGTCGGTCCTGGGGCTGGTTTTGTTCAATATCTTCATTAATGATCTGGATGATGGGATGGATTGCACCCTCAGCAAGTTCACAGATGACACTAAGCTGGGGGGAGAGGTAGATACGCTGGAGGGTAGGGCTATGACCTAGACAAATTGAAGGATTGGGCCAAAAGAAATCTGATGAGGTTCAGCAAGGACAAGTGCAGAGTCCTGCACTTAGGATGGAAGAATCCCATGCACTGCTATGGGCTGTGGACCAAATGGCTAAGCAGCAGTTCTGCAGAAAAGGACCTGGGGCTTACAATGGATGAGAAGCTGGATATGAGTCAGCAGTGGTCCTGCTTTGAGCAGGGGGTTGGACTAGCTGACCACCTGAGGTCTCTTCCAACCCTGATATTCTATGATTCTATGAAAACCCCAGGCTGCGCAGGCACAAGCAACCAGGGATGCTCGCATTTAGTATCCAATTTCTGGAAATTTAACCTAAACGAACCCCCCAAAATACCTTCAGGGCCAGCGCGACACAACAGTTCACACTAATTCCCTGCTCTTTCCTTCACAATATCCCCTGCAGGGCAATAGGAATCAGTTCTGGGAAAGACGTTACCTACATGGTGCAACCTCAAGGCAGAGGAGGACAAAGTTCATTCTGAGGCAACCCTAGTGTAGGATGGGCATTTTATCCCTACAGGTTCTCCAGACAACGGCAACAAGCGTTACGTGGCCAGGCTCTGCAGTGATTTGTCACTGATGATGCAAGGATTGTGTGTTTCTCCTCATAGCTCTATGCATGTTTCAGGCAGCAGAAAGGACAATGTACTGTGACCCAGGAGTGCCCCTGACTTCGAGTCCCAATATCACCACAGAGCAGCTCTCCACAAGTTGCTCCCACCCTTTGCCCATATGACCCATTTCAGTGGTGAGCAATCTTGGACAGGAGCTGTTTTGTACTAAGTGCCTTCCCACTACCTGGCACAATAAGTTCACCATTAGAGCTGGCTGGGAATTGTCCAGCAAAACGGGTTTTCATCAGAACATGTTGATTTATCGAAACCAGCGCTCTTCGTGGGAATGCACCAGTTTCAACAAGGCTTGTATCAGGAAAGAATCCTCAGCTCCAGGATGGAATTGCTGGTCCAAGAGACCCATCCCAAAGTAACCAGTAGCCCATTGGTTAGGACACTCACCTTGGATGTAGGAAAATGGTAAAACGAGACTTTAAAGTCCCTAGTCTACCATTTTTCCACATCCCATGTGAGTGTCTTAATCATTGTAGCAACAGATTTAATCTCTCTTCTGCACAATGAGTATTTCAATGTGTGTACAAAGAAGAGCAGTTTCACCAGCATTGATTCAGAGACCCACCCCAGAATACACACTAGCCTGGCCCTCACCTAGGAGGTGGGCGTCCCAGGTTCAAGTCCCTTGATGTGCCAATCTCCCCCATCCCAGCTGAGTGTCCTAATCACCCAGCTAATGGCTGGAGGAGGGGATGTCTGTTTTTTGGTGAACAACTTTTAAAGGTCTCAGGTTGGTCCCGATTTGGGACGGGAACATTTTGGAAATGTCAAAAACTTTCTGAGGGTGAGAAAATCATTTCCCACCCAGCTGTATTCACCATCTCAATCTGAGCCTTGAGGCACTACTGTAATATAAATAATACCAAGCCAGTGCAGCTCAGGGGATCCCCTTGTCCACGTCCCAAGCCCCATCAGGCTCTAGCTTTGTGCAGAAACCAAACACCTACAACTCAGAACCTATTTTCTGAGAGATGCGTTTTCATTTTTACTTAGCCCTTCCTTCCAGCAGCCTGAGCGTTTACAGTCTTCCTCACGTGTCTTCTGCATGGTGACCCTGGTCTGGTCGTCTGCAGGTCTCTGCGTCTGCAGGTCTCTGCCTCCCTAGGGGATAGGAGCAAAGGGTTTGCAAGGGAGCCCACCGTCTGCAGATAGGCTGTGGTCAGGGTTAATAGTGGCAAAGCCTTGGATTTCCTGGGGAGGGAGGCGGATCCCAGGGAAGGACTATTCTCTCCTGTGCTGTCTGTCTGCGTCTGCTTTGTGTTTCAGTGGTTTACAGGAAGTTCTGTGTCACCTGGAGGGAAGGAGGGAGAGAGACTCACAGATACAATGGGAGGAGTCTGAGGAAAGGAATTGTTTCCTACTCCCACTCATTCTCCAGTGGGCCAGTCCCAGACGCTGGGCTGAGCTACTCACTCCATTACACTCACAGGGCTGAGATTTGATGCTTCACAAACTGTCAAAGCCTCCAGGTTCTCCTTAGAGCACGGCCCAGCAATGTGCACAGAGGGGCAGCCGCGGCAGCTCTTACACAGGGGAGCCTTCTCTGCAAACGGGTGGGTGAAGGGAGCCCTGGCCTTCCCCCTCTCCTCCTGCAGCAGCTACCTTTTAAAGTCTCTTTCCTGCCCATAAAAATCTTAATAGCCCTGCTCTGGCCCTTGTCCCCATAAAAAGCAGCTGCCACCACAGAGCAGACGCAGGGTGAAGGCTTTTATTGCTGCATGCAGCATCTCAGCCTAGGCAGGAAACTCCCTGCTCACGAGGAGGACTTGTTGGTAACCGTTGGGGGCAGGAGGCCAAGCACCCCACGTGGGTCTGGCCTGCAGTTCCCCTGGCAGGTCCTCTCTCTTGCATTTGGGTGTTTGTCTTCTGTGGTCATTGTGTGATGGCCACCACATTGGGGATTGAACCGGGGATCACCAGAGTTAAAATCATGAGCTGTTACAGCTTGAGCTAAAGAATCAAGCCTCAGGCTCTTAACCTCCATGGATCAGCTCAGAGAGTGACCTGTAACACACACCCATCCGTGGGTTATAATAACACTCTGCCTGGAGAAACCTCTCTTGAACTCACTGCAAGGTGGTCAGTCTCTCTCAATTGCCATACAGTCCTGTCTATCTATCTACCCACCTTGCGTTCGTCACCATGGTATCTTCACACGACGCTCTCATGTGACACAGATGTCCGGTACTGATCTCTTTTTCCTCACACTCCCTATCACGCCCTCTCTCTAGGGCATGACCCTGAGAGGTGTTTACAGTGTTGCCAGCACTTGTGATTTTTCCACCAGCTGCACAAGATTTGCTCTTTTTTATCCAGCCCCAGCTCCCAGAGTCATGTGAATACACCAGAATCTCAGCTGTTGCTGTTTTTAAAAAAGCAGGGCTCTAGCCCACAGGATTGGAGAGACAGGGTTACAAACGTGACCCCCCCCCAAAGGTGCAAAAGCTAGGAAGCAAATAAAAAGAGCTCCAAATGTATTCTTTGTAAGACCCCAGGATTTTTAAGCCAAACTCATGATTTTTGGTGGCGGGGAGGGAGTTCACAATTTTTTAACAGTCAGGGTTGGCAATACTGGTGCTAGCTTAACTGTCTGCTCAGCACCCTAAGGTTTGAGCCCCTGGCTCTGTATTCCTGACCTCTCTCCAGAGCAGTAATCTTTGCGGGTCTCCCATCCGGTGGAGCCAATTTAGATATTTCTTGAGTGTGGGGGGGATTCCATTCCCTGCTCTTCTCCCCCGCAGAACTCCTGAGTTTCCCTCAGCTGGGGAGTCTTCTCTCTCGGCCACCCACCCAGCACAGGAACCACTATCGCTGAGAGTCTAGTTCTTGGCAGACTCCCTGTGCGCCGGGTCACAGCACCATTTGGCCTGGCCACCCCTCCGACTGGATGGAGGCATGGCTGGCTCAAATTTTGGTGGTGATGCAACCATATAGCTGGAGTGATGCTCGGACCCCAGCAGCAGCTGTACTGATTTAGTATGGGACCACAGATTCAAAGTGGTTGGGCCATGGCCACCCCCTGCTCCTTGGCTTTTGCAGCTTTGAGCAAATGCAAAAACCTTGGGATGGGGAATTTGCCCCAGCCCCAGCCCCTCTAATTGATGCCACTGTCCCCATTGCCTTCTTTACCTGCCTCTGAACCTCTCCAAATACTCCCTTCTCCTCCCTGCAGCAAACGCTCAACATTGTGCATGACCTTCCAATCCATCCAGCGGAGCATGATGAACGAGAAGCGTTTGCTACGCCAGGAGCAGGGCTGCTCTCCTGGGCTGTAGTGAGCTCATTTTCTGCCAGCTTTTGGCTTTTGAGCAACAAATAAATTAGGTCTAAAGAGCAGCTTATTGCAAGTGCTCCATGGACTACTTTGGAAATTGCTCTATTTAGAAACAAATGCCCTCCTTCCCGGATTTCTTTTCTCCTGTTGCAAGGGGCAGCTCTAAGGAAATGGGTCTCTCTTTTCTTGTATTGGGCTTCCTCAGCTTCTGTGGCTCATTCTTGATTTTAGTGAGGCTTTTGACACAGTCCCACGTGACATTCTCCTAAGGAAACTAGGGAAATGTGGTCTAAATAAAATTACTGTAAGGTGGGTGCACAGCTGGTTGGAAGACCATATTCAAAGAGTGTTTATCGACAGTTCCCTGTCAAACTGAGAGGGTGTAGTTAATGGGGTTCAGAAGGGGCCACTCCTGGGTCTGGCACTGTTCAATATTTTTAGTAATGATTTGGATAATGGAGTGGAAAGTCTGCTTATAAAATTTGCAGATAATATCCAGGTGAGAGGGGTTGCAAGCACCTTAGAGAACAGGATGAGAATTCAAAACAATCTTGACAAATTGGAGAATTGGTCTTAATTCAACAAAATGAAATTGAGTAAAGACAAGTGCAAAGTGCTACACTTAGGAAGGCAAAATCAAATGCATGACTACACAGTGGGGAATAACTGGCTGGGCAGTAGTTCTGCTGAAAAAGATCTGGGGGTTATAGTGGATCACAAATTAAATGTGAGTCAACAATGTTACGCAGGTGCAAAAAAGGCAAATATTCTGGGGTGTATTAACAGGAGTGTCATATGTAAGACACGGGAGGTAATTGTCCCGCTCTGCTAGGCACTGGTGAGGCATCAGCTGGAGTCCTCTGTTCAATTCTAGGTGCTGCACTTTAGGAAAGATGTGGACAAACTGGAGAGAATCCAGAGGAGAGCAACAAAAATGATCAAAGATTGAGAAAATCTGGTTTCTGGGGAAAGTTTAAAACAACTGGGCATGTTTAGTCTTGAGAAAAGAAAAGTGAGGGGGGACCTGATAACCTTCCAATATGTTAAGGGGTGTTATAAAGAGGACAGTAATCAATTGTTCTCCATGTCCATTGAAGGTAGGACAAGAAGCAATGGGGCTTACTCTGCAGGAAGGGAGACATTGGTTGGATATCAGGGAAAAACTTGCTAACTCTAAGGGTAGTTAAGCTCTGGAAGAGGCTTCTAAGGCAGGTTCTGGAATCCCCATCATTGGAGGTGTGGAAGAACAGGTTGGACAAACACCTGTCAGGGATGGTCTAGGTTTACTTGGTCCTGTCACAGTGAAGGGAGCTGGACTTGATCACTTCTCAAGGTCCCTTTCAGTGCTACATATCTATGATTCTCCACCTGAACTAACAGTCCTCAGTTCATGCCATGGCAATTGGTAACCATGAACCATCAGTTGCACACACACAAAATGGGAAATGACTGCCTAGGAAGGAGTCCTGCAGAAAGGAATCTAGGGATCATAGTGGATCACAAGCTAAATATGAGTCAACAGTGTAACACTGTGGAAAAAAAAGCAAACATCATTCCGAGCTGTATTAGCAGGAGTGTTGTAAGCAAGACACGAGAAGTAATTCTTCCGCTCTACTCCGTGATGATTAGGCCTCCACTGGAGTATTCTGTCCAGTTTTAGGTGCCAAATTTCAGGAAAGATGTGGACAAATTGGAGAAAGTCCAGAGAAGAGCAACAAAAATGATTGAAGGTCTAAAAAACATGGACTCTGAGGGAAGATTGAAAAAACTGGGTTTGTTTAGTCTGAGAAGAGAAGACTGAGAGGGGACATGATACCAGTTTTCAAGTACATAAAAGGTTGTTACAAGGAGGAGGGAGAAAAATTGTTTTTCTTAACCTCTGAGACTAGGATAAGAAGCAATGGGCTTAAATTGCAGCAAGTGAGGTTTAGGTTGGACATTAGGAAAAACTTCCTAACTGTCAGGGTGGTTAAGCACTGGAATAAATTGCCTCAGGAGGTTGTGGAATCTCCATCATTGGGGATTTTTAAGAGCAGGTTAGACAAACACCTGTCAGGAACGGTCTAGAAAATACTTAGTCCTGCCATGAGTGCAGGAGACTGGACAAGATGACCTCTCGAGGTCCCGTCCAGTCCTATGATTCCATGAAGATGGTGCTGAGATCCCAGGCAGGAAGCTGGCGGCGGAAAATTGTGAATAACACACCAGGTTAGGAGCTAGGATTCTTACAGCTCTTGGGTTCTATTCCCTGCTCTGTTTGGAGTTTCCTCTACAAGTTGAGGGAAGTGATATGAATTAGTAGCTTTCCACAGCTGTAGAATCAGGACAGTATTTCTGCACCAAGCCTCTACGCGGCAAGGATTCTGCTTTGCTCGCTGTGCTGAATGCCCTGACTGCTGAGAACTTCATGTGAGAAGCAAAGCTAGAGCCCTCTTGCTGCAAAAACACATCCTTGAAAACTAAAGGAGAATCCCCCATTAGTTGTCATCAGTAGAGGGGCCTATGACACACGGGAATGCAGTTCTGACCCTATCCAGTAGAGTGCAGTCGTGCACAGTTAACTAATGTGCATAAAGCACTGTGACCTAGTTAGACAGAAGGGGCTTCAGAAATGCAAGCGAAATCGGTGGTGAAAGCAACGTGTTATTATAGATATTTCCGTGGTGAGTTCCATGAGCGATGCAGGAGACAGCCACAATCCCCACAAGAATCGATCAGCGTTTCTGGTGTACAAAGGAAAAGTCATAATGCTGCCTCCAGGCCACCTTTGTGAAACACGAGTGTTTCCATTTTGACCGGGAACAACCGCTGCAAACTCTCAAGGAAAAACTAACTAACTAGGAATATCATATAGCTCGAGATGCTCTTCTGTTTTCCCTGCAGGCAAAAGCAGATCACTGGGTCCCAATGAGACGGTTCATAAGGAAACATTCTTTTGTTTTCTTTGAAGTGTTAGCTGCTTTTATTCTACAAGTTGATGTGCTGTCTCAGGCTCTTTTTGGTCTTTGGATATTCGCTTGCTCTCTCTCTCTCTCTCTCTCTCTCTCTCTGTCTGGACTTTTTGTGCCAATGAATTTGTCTCCATCTAGCCACAGTTCTCCTGCTGCTCTCTCTCTCATTGGCTGTAATGCCCACCATACCAGGACGTTAGAGCGACACAAATGGAGAGAGTGCTACTGAAGAATCCATCCTGGCTTTTACGCAACCAGACAAATGACTGCTGGCACAGAACACTTTGGGCAGGTTTAGGGTGAGCTCCCATAAACAGCAAGTGTTGTTCCCCTACACTGAGTCTTAGGACCTTTCTGCTGTGGTTCCTGGTACCCCCTGCTCCCAGGTGGGCCAGAAGTACAGGAGGAAGAGCCATTTCTGGAGGGATTTTATCCCTCCCAGCCGCAGCCAGAAGCTGAAGCCATGTACATAAAGAAATATCAAATCTCCAGAAATGTTCCACTAATGAGTTGGGTTTAGGTGGAGTTTTGATCAGGATTCTCTCCAAATCTCTGGAATAATGGAGACTAAGGGCTATCTTTGTGAAAACACCGAGATCCCACGCAGGCACCTAAATAAGTGGCAAGTTTTCAAAAGGGCTCAGTGCATTGGGTGCCTGGTGGAGACTGGGCTCATGTGAAAATCTCGCCCGGGCTGCAGGGAGGATGCAGAGGAATTCCTCCCTGGGTTCCTTAGTTTGCGTTATGGGGGAGGTGAGTTCAGGTGATTACAGCCTTAGAATCTCTGGATCTCAGCGTGGCTTTTCCACTGCTGTCGTCTCCTCTAAAGAGAACATTTTCTAAAGGCAAATTAGACACACTGGCTCCACAACCTTCAGACTTTCTTCTGGAACAATAATGATAATTCTTCGCCCTTCTATCGGTTCTTCCAGCCAAAGACCTCAAAGCTCATAAAGATTAATGGACTGAATCGTCACAGCATCTCAGCAAGGTGGGTCCACATCAATATCTGCATTTCACAGCTGGGGAAAGGGAGGCGTGGAGCAAGGGACTCGCTGGAGGTCAATGTGAAGCCAGTTGATCTCTTTTCTCCTTGATGACCTGCTCCAGATTCCTAATAAATGGGGTCCAGCCATCAGCAGACTTGGATAATTCCCCTTGAAGATGATTTGAGTTTTGCAGAGCCCACGACTGATCCTCATGTCTCCCAGTCTTGTGTTTTAGCCATCCTTGCCCATACACCCCGTTGCACACTCATCCATACATCAGAAACATTCAAAAGCCCCTGCTGGGTTTTTAAATGCAACCATTTGTATGGGGGGCAATTGGTGTGGCACTAGGATGTGATAAACAGCCCAAATACCACACAGTAATATCTCAGATACCATGGTGCAATACCCCATGCTGTGCAATGCAAACCAGGAAATGAAAATTGCTACTCAGGGTTATTAGGGAGAAATTCTCATTACAACTGCAGCAAATCCTGCTTCGGGAGCAATTTGTCCGTGACACCACACACATATACCACCCCCAGTGGTGAGGGTGTATAAAGCGGGTTTACTGATCAGAAGTTGGAGCTGTACGTAGAGTGTTAGTAATGCTGCCCAGTAAAAGCCCTGACTATGGTATTAAACTGCCTTCCTCCAAGCAGTCTCCCTGCTTTCCGTGTTCGTGAGGAAAGGGTTAAAAACAACTCCAGCTTTGTATTCCCCAAGAATTTTTTGGCCTGGAGCGAAAGTAAAATCCCAACAAATTTTCTACATCACAAAATCAGCTGCACTTAATTTGCCAAACAGCAGGAGGGGACCCGAGCTATTTGCCAGGACCCCAGTGTTACCAACATTACCAAATTAGCACATTCAGGTCTCTAACTCTTATTCCATGCTTCTCACAGGCCCCTCGTCCAGCGTTACTGAGAGCCAGAGAGAGGAAAATGCAGCCTAGTTTCCTGTGCATTAAACCTGCTGATTCCCTCTCTTAAAGTTGCACTGTACCAAGTCCCACTAAATGGACAAAATCATGTAGGTAAGGGGTAACTTTTTTCTCCACCCAGCTGCTCAGTAGTTCATAATAATGACTGATAGCATCTGTCCTGCTCTGCAAGTTACCCTTTAAAGGTCTATTGGGATCATTCCTTTTTATGGAAAAGAAGCTGAGAGGGGGGATGATCCTGAAGGAAAGAGATAAATAATTCTTCAAATGGAACAATTAACAATCAGTTGTGACACTGCTGCAGAACAGCGATAACCCCATAATTCTGGCTTATCTCTGATTAATGAAGAGTCAGGCCCAGCATCCCCGGAGCCCCGAGAAACTGCTCTCCCAATTATGTCACAACTGATCTGCAACTGTTCCGTATGAAGATTGTTTATCTCTTTTGCCAGTGACCGTCTGCTCCAAGTCGCTTATAAATTGGATCCAGCTACCAGCAGCCTTCGCTAATTTCCCCCGAAGATGAGCTGTTTTGTAGAGCCCAGTGTCTTTTTGCATCGCTGTTTTTCAAGTCACTGCTCTTTTAATGTCTTTTTGGTTTTTGCAGCCTCAAAACTCTCGTTTTTTATTTATTTGCAGCCAGAGGCCCCAACTCTAATAAGGGCCATGTTGCGCTAGGCACTGTACAGGTATGTAGCTCCCTGCCAAATGGTTTAGCTCTTTGTTTGCCTTATGGAGATAGAGCCCCCTGAAATTTTGTATTATTTCATTGTATCCACATTGGAGAAGGGTGTCAGCTTCTGCTCCCAGGGCTCCTGGCCTCAGGGACATGGGAGGCCTGCGGAGGGTAGGTTGTGGAGCAAGCCTGCCCTGCAGTCACCCGGCAGCAGTGACTCCAGTCCTGCAGGGCTTGGCTCAGTGCCCAGTTCCAGGCATTGCAACCTGGCACGTTGGGTCGCAGCACCACTGAAGTTTGGCCTGGGCACCCCTCTACTGTGATGATGGAGGGGCGGCCAGGCAAAACGTAAGGGAGTGGCACTGTGACCCTTCAAATTTGGCCTGGCTGCCCCACCCTTCAATGACAAAGGGGTGCCCAGGCCAAACCTGTGCAGGGCTGAGACCCTTGTACACCAAGTCGTAATACCACTCACTCAGATTTGGCCTACTTGCCCCTTCATCCATGGCTGAGCCAGATCTGCTCAGCTCTGCAACCCCAAACACCGGGTCGCAACCCCCAGAGCAGGGAGCCGGGCCCAGCCCCATGGAACAGGAGTCACAGGAGCTGCCAGTGCAGAGTGAATGTTTCATTGTATACCTTGTTTTTCGTTCTATTTCACATTTGCAAAAGACACAGGGCTCTTGGGATAGACTCAAGGAGCTCAGTCTATTTATCTTCACAAAGAGAAGCTGAAGGGGTGACTTGAGCATCTACACGGCGAAAAATTTGGTCTAGCAGACAAAGGTATAAGAAGTTTCAATAGATGGAAGTTGAAGCTAGAGAAATTCAGACTGGAAATAGGGTGCAAATTTTGAACAATGAGGGTAATTAACCATTGGCACAGCTTACCTGGGGCCGGGATGGATTCTCCATCACTGTCAATGTTTCAATCAAGATTGGATGTTTTTCTAAAAGAGTCGGTGTAGAAATTATTGTGGGGCAGGTCTCTGGCCTGGGCTATAGAGGAGATCAGACGAGATAATTGCAGATGTCCCATCCGGTCTTGGAATCTATGAATCTATAAATCATAGTTGCACACTGCAGAGCTCACTTCTGTCCACTCGCTGAGTTATACAGAGGGAAGTGGAGAGAAGGACAGGAATTCCTGGCTCCAAGGTAGGTTTGTTGGCTGACTCATTTAAGGGGTGGAAGGACAATAAGACAAGAATAAAACTGTGAATTTTATGCTGGTGAAAGATGACAGGCTAAAACCCTTTACACTCCAAGGCCTCTACCTAGGTATAGGTATATCTCCATATTATTATTATTAAGGTCATCTAGTCCAACCCCCTGCTCAAAGCAGGACCAACCCCAACTAAATCATCCCAGCCAGGGCTTTGTCAAGCCTGACCTGAGATTCCACCACCTCCCTAGGTAACACATTCCAGTGCTTCAGCACCCTCCTAGTGAAATAGTGTTTCCTAATATCCAACCTAGACCTTCCCCACTGCAACTTGAGACCATTACTCCTCGTTCTGTCATCTGCCACCACTGAGAACAGCCGAGCTCCATCCTCTTTGGAACCCCCTTTCAGGTAGTTGAAAGCAGCTATCAAATCCCCCCTCACTCTTCTCTTCTGCAGACTAAACAAGCCCAGTTCCCTCAGCCTCTCCTCGTAAGTCATGTGCCCCAGGCCCTTAATAATTTTCACTGCCCTTTGCTGGACTCTCTCCAATTTGTCCACATCCCTTCTGTAGAGGGGGGCCCAAAACTGGCCACAATACTCCAGAAATGTATATAGCATGTATGTGCAGTGCCAGTGTTGCATGTATGTGCAGTGCCAGGAATGTGCGCTTATCCAGGAGAGAGATGGGAGATCACAGTTGGGATTCAGCATTTGCCTCCTGCATGTGTTGTAATAATAACACCACACTTCCATGCCCCTAGCTGGTATCTGGCTTTGCAGGCAGCTGAGAGGTGTTGATGGGTTTATTTAATGCTCTGCAAATGTAGATTAAACAGCCTTGTTCTTCTCGCATTCTGAAGGAGGGGGTGTGCATGTGTGTGTGTGTGTTTGTTCTTCTCACATTCTGAAGGGGGTGTGTGTGTGTGTGGTGCATTAATGCTGCTAGATCAGGAGGGATCGCTGGATATTAATAATTCCTACTGTTTTTATGTTAGTATTACAAACATTGCACGCTCAAGTGGTAAATGAACTGTTCTTATTTCCCTGATGTCTTTTATTTTCTAGTTCTATAATTAGTATTTGCTCTATTACAAGTTGTAGGTACAATCTCTTCCCTCCTCTCCCCAGCCTCCAAGAACCCCATCTTCATAATGTTTAGACTTAGCCTTTATGTGGGGTCCAATGGGATCATCTGAACAAAACCTTTTGCTCTTAAGTTCCCTCGGAGAGAGGCCAAAGCAAGGTTTTTTTCTCCAAAGTGTGTCCTTTCCTGAGGCCACCTGCTGTAAATGGTTTTATTATCGGGGCGTTTCCTCTAGTCTAGATTGCACCAATGAAATTTACACCCAAAAGAACCTGGAAAAAATAGTTTTCCTGGGGAAAACGAAGAGCAGATTGGAAAGCCGGCTCCACTGGAACCCTGAATCAGGATCTGGGTGCTTTAAGAGGTCCCTGCACAATGTAAAAAGCATCTATTTCAATCGAAACTCCTTGGCTTTGACTTTTATAAATCTAGTTTCCTTTTCACCCTTCACTCTTTGTGTTTCTCCCACCCTGGGACGGTGCCAGGAGACGGGCCACTTTCACTCAGAGGTTCCTGCACCCCAGCAATGCCGGGGAAGGTGTCGATTCCAGCTAGAGAAATGAAGCTGAGTTCCAGTGAGCCATGGAAACAGTTCTGAGTCAGACTGGGCCCAAGCCAGGCCCCAGCTCCTAGCCGCGGAAACAGCGGGACATGGGAAGGGAGTCTGTGTGGCACAAAGCCCTGCACACTGTGGGTGATACTTGCTGTGCAGAGGTTTGAATGGCCTTCACCTGGGGACAGAATTCCTCCCTTCCCCCCGCTGCAGGCATTCCCACTGCCCAACCCAGATCCTGGAGCTGGCCTATGATTCATAGTTTCATAGATACTAAGGTCAGAAGGGACCATTCTGATCATCTAGTCCGACCTCCTGCACAACACAGGCCACAGAATCTCACCCACCCACTCCTACAAAAAACCTCACCTATGTCTGAGCTATTGAAGTCCTCAAATTGTGGTTTAAAGACTTCAAGGAGCAGAGAAGCCTCCCTCAAGTGACCCATGCCCCATGTTACAGAGGAAGGCGAAAAACCTCCAGGACCTCTCCAATCTGCTCCAATCTGGAGGAAAATTCCTTCCCGACCCCAAATATGGCGATCAGCTAAACCCTGAGCATATGGGCAAGATTCACCAGCCAGATACTACAGAAAATTCTTTCCTGGGTAACTCAGATCCCATCATCTAATATCCCATCTCAGGGGATTAGTCCTATTTACCCTGAATATTTAAAGATCAATTACTTACCAAAATCCCATTATCCCATCATACCATCTCCTCCATAAACTTATCAAGTAGAATCTTAAAACCAGATAGATCTTTTGCCCCCACTGTTTCCCTTCGAAGGCTATTCCAAAACTTCACTCCTCTGATGGTTAGAAACCTTCGTCTAATTTCAAGTCTAAATTTCCTGGTGGCCAGTTTATGCCCATTTGTTCTTGGGTCCACATTGGTGCTGAGCTTAAATAATTCCTCTCCCTCTCCTGTATTTATCCCTCTGATATATTTATAGAGAGCAACCATATCTCCCCTCAACCTTCTTTTAGTTAGGCTAAACAAGCCAAGCTCCTTCAGTCTCCTTTCATAAGACAAGTTTTCCATTCCTCGGATCATCCTAGTAGCCCTTCTTTGTACCTGCTCCAGTTTGAATTCATCCTTTTTAAACATGGGAGACCAGAACTGCACACAGTATTCTAGGTGAGGTCTCACCAGTGCCTTGTATAATGGTACTAAAACCTCCTTATCCCTACTGGAAATGCCTCTCCTGATGCATCCCAAAACCGCATTAGCTTTTTTCACAGCCATATCACATTGGCAGCTCATAGTCATCCTATGATCAACCAATACTCCAAGGTCCTTCTCCTCTTCTGTTACTTCTAATTGATGCGTCCCCAACTTATAACTAAAATTCTTGTTATTAATCCCTAAATGCATAACCTTACACTTCTCACTATTAAATTTCATCCTATTACTATTACTCCAGTTTACAAGGTCATCCAGATCCTCCTGTATAATATCCCGATCCTTCTCCGAATTGGCAATACCTCCCAGCTTTGTATCATCTGCAAACTTTATTAGCACACTCCTACTTTTTGTGCCAAGGTCAGTAATAAAAAGATTACATAAGATTGGTGTCAAAACAGATCCCTGAGGAACTCCACTGGTAACCTCCTTCCAGCCTGACAGTTCGCCTTTCAATAGGACCCGTTGCAATCTCCCCTTTAACCAATTCCTTATCCACCTTTTGATGTTCATATTGATCCCCATCTTCTCCAATTTAACTAATAATTCCCCATGTGGCACGGTATCAAATGCCTTACTGAAATCTAGGTAAATTAGATCCACTGCATTTCCTTTATATAAAAAATCTTTTACTTTTTCAAAAAAGGAGATTAGGTTGGTTTGGCACGATCTACCTTTTGTAAAACCATGTTGTATTTTGTCCCATTTACCATTGACTTCAATGTCCTTAACTACTTTCTCCTTCAAAATTTTTTCCAGGACCTTGCATACTACAGATGTCAAACTAACTGGCCTGTAGTTACCCGGATCACTTTTTTTTCCCTTTCTTAAAAATAGGAACTATATTAGCAATTCTCCAATCATTCGGTACAACTCCTGAATTTACAGATTCATTAAAAATTCTTGCTAATGGGCTTGCAATTTCAGGTGCCAATTCCTTTAATATTCTTGGATGAAGATTATCTGGGCCCCCCGATTTAGTCCCATTAAGCTGTTTGAGTTTCACTTCTACCTCAGATATGGTAATATCTACCTCCATATCCTCATTCCCATGTGTCATGCTACTATTATCCCCAAGATCCTCTTTAGCCTTATTAAAGCCTGAGGCAAAGTATTTGTTTAGATATTGGGCCATGCCTAGATTATCTTTAACCTCCACTCCATCCTCAGTGTTTAGCGGCCCCACTTCTTCTTTCTTAGTTTTCTTCTTATTTATATGGCTATAGAACCTTTTACTATTGGTTTTAATTCCCTTTGCAAGGTCCAACTCTACTCGACTTTTAGCCTCTCTCACTTTATCCCTACATGTTCTGACCTCAATTAGGTAGCTTTCCTTGCTGATCCCTCCCATCTTCCACTCCCTGTATGCTTTCTGATTCTTCTTAATCACCTCTCTAAGATGCTTGCTCATCCAGCTTGGTCTACAACTCCTTCCTATGAATTTTTTCCCCTTTCTTGGGATACAGGCTTCCAATAGCTTCTGCAGCTTTGATTTAAAGTAATCCCAGGCCTTCTCTACCTTTAGATCCATAAGTTCTTCAGTCCAATCCACTTCCCTAACTAATTTCCTTAATTTTTGGAAGTCAGCCCTTTTGAAATCAAAAACTCTAGTTGCAGATTTATTTTTGTTAATCCTTCCGTTCAGTTTGAACTGAATTAGCTCATGATCACTTGAGCCAAGATTATCCCTTACAACCATTTCTTCTATGAGGTCCTCGCTACTCACCAAAATTAAATCTCAAATGGCATCCCCTCTAGTCGGTTCAGCAACTACTTGATGAAGGAATCCATCAGCTATTGCATCTAGGAAAATCTGAGCCCTATTATTATTACTAGCACTGGTCCTCCAGTCTATATCTGCGAAGTTAAAGTCTCCCATGATCACGCAGTTGCCTATGGGCATTGGCTTTACTAATTAGGGTTTGGAGGTGCCTTGTCAAACACACCTGTATTGGGAGCTTTAATGCCACTGATGGTAACACGCTGCAAACATACCTAATTCAGCACATATTCCTGGCCATGCTTTCAACATGCTTGGCCCAGTGCTGCTTCATAAGCCTGCAAGCAGATCTGGTGGCAGGATCTGGGTCTGAGACCTTCCTGATTTCGTTTCGTCACCCACCCTACCTCGCCAATCTTTCCAAGCCTATAACCAGCATAGTCAGATACAGCAGCAACTTCTTATTGCTACTGTTAACCTGCTAACAAGAAGAAACCTCCTTGTATAATTATGTACGATAAGGGCCTATCGCATCAGATCAATATGAAAATCTGCATCGGCCCGGACTGAAACTCCCTCTTGGGTCCCACGGCTCCAAGGTGATATGTGACTGCCTCCTGCTCGACAGCATTAGGATAAAGACTTTGTTATAGGTATCCTAGCAAATATCCCTTCAGATCTGCCTCAGAATGCAATTGGGTTATTAAAGGGCTGCAGTGGTGGTGGAATAATCCCTTGATTTAAAATTAAGTCGACATTTTATTCCAAACCTGTATGATCATACCACTAGGGCATAATACCGCCTGCTTAGCCCAGCCCTGCACTCAGCGAGTTTGCGGGAGTGGGCGTACGGGGGTGGGGGTGTCAAAAGTGCTTCTCACCAGGAGCGAGCTGCGAGTTGGATTTGAGAAGGCAAGTTGTTAACTGCAAGAGACAGCTGAACTCCTTAACACATGGGTAAGTCGGAGCAATCGCAAGGGCTTTGTCCACACGGCAACTTTTAAATGAGTTTTAAATTAATTGGTACTGTTGGCTCTTTACCCCAGTTTGTGGTTGCGACAATTTGGGAACTCTAGCTGGACCATTTATGAATTCTGGTTGATATTATGGAGTTGTTGCTATGAAAATTGCTGTATCACTGCATGCCCCTATGTAAATATTGAATGTACCAATGCACAGGACCTGCAGGAGGCACACACCAGACTGAGGACAATGAGGGGTGCTTAACTTTAATGGCCGAGCTTTGACCTCACAATAGTTATGCTAAGGAGGGTGCCTGGGGTGGGAAACCAGTTCCGCCAAGTTAGTCTGCAGGGGCTGAGGGATTTGGAGTGGTGGAAAGTTACAAAGCAGGACAGAGAGAAAGGTGACTACGTAGAAGGTTATGAAAGGAGTCACAGGGAAGAGACACAAAAGGAATTTTGAGCAGGAGAGGGAAAGGAGAGAAGAATGGAGGGAGAAGGCTCCAAACTAGTGAAATACAACCTAGATGGAGCTACTATAAGATGGGTCCATAACTGGTTAGAAAACGGTTCCCAGAGAGTAGTTATCAGTGGTTTACAGTCAAGCTGGAAAGGCATAATGAGCGGGGTCCTGCAGAGATCAGTTCTGGGTCCGATTCTGTTCAGAATCTTCATCAATGATTTAGATAATGGCATAGAGAGTACATTTATAAAGTTTGTGGATGATAGCAAGCTGTGAGGGGTTGCAAGTGCTATGAAGGATAAGATTAAAACTCAAAATGATCTGGACAAACTGGAGAAATGGTCTGATGTAAACAGGATGAAATTCAATAAGGACCAATGCAAAGTACTCCACTTAGGAAGGAACAACCAATTGCACACACACAAATGGGAACTGACTGCCTAGGAAGGAGTACTGCGGAACTGGATCTGGGGGTTATAGTGGATCACAAGCTAAATATGAGTCAACAGTGTAACACTGTTGCAAAAAACAGCAGGAGCGTTGTAAGCAAGACATAAGAAGTAATTCTTCCGCTCTATTCCATGTTGATACGGCCTCGACTGGAGTGTTGTGCCCAGTTCTTGGTACCAAATTTCAGGAAAAATGTGGATAAATTGTAGAAAGTCCAGAGAAGATCAACAAAAATGATTAAAAGTCTAGAAAACATGACCTATGAGGAAAGATTGAAAAAATTGGGTTTGTCTAGTCTGGAGAAGAGAAGACTGAGAGGGGACATGATACCAGTTTTCAAGTACATAAAAAGGTTGTTACAAGGAGGAGGGAGAAAAATTGTTTTTCTTAACCTCTGAGGACAGGACAAGAAGCAATGGGCTTAGATTGCAACAAGGGCAGTTTAGGTTGAACATTAGAAAAAACTTTCTGTCACAGTGGTTAAGCACTGGAATAAATGCCTACGGAGGTGGTGGAATATCCCTCACTGGAGGTTTTTAAGAGCAGGTTAGACAAACACCTGTCAGGGATGGTCTAGATAATACTTAGTCCTGCCATGAGTGCAGGAGACTGGACTAGATGACTTCTCGAGGTCCCTTCCAGGCCTGCAATTCTATGATTCTACATTTCATCACACAAGCAATACATTGCAACAGGATGCTGAGCAGACCCAGACAACTCTGATTCCAGGCCAAATAATGCTCTGGAATGGTGAGGAAACTGAAGGCGGGAAATGCATGTAGGGTTTATTATTTTTGTATGGATCTGTGTAGTTCTTATGTTACTAAAGAACAATGATGTGTTTGCACTTTGTGCAAAGCCTGTGTGGATTATACGTTTACAGCTATCACATGAGCCTGGAAGAGGTAATCCAGACTCACACCTTCAGGGTGTTTTTCACATGAGGGAGGAGTCTGAGGGAGCAGTACTAGTTCTAAGGACTCGGCAGTTGGATGGCATGGTCCAAGCTCTCAGGAGGGGGTGCCATATTGAAGAGCTGTATCCTGCGAATGTGCCCAGAGGCCTTAACGTAAGGACAGTGCCTGGACTCTATTCAGAGTTCAGAGGCTTAAAATACCTGGAAATTCACTGGCTGGATCCCCTCGTGGCAGTCTGGTGAGCAACCAAGAGGGGGAGCTTGACTGGACCTGTGACAATATTCACATGCAACGCTGGTTGTTGTAGCAGCTCACAGTCCGCCCGCCCTGACAGAAGCCTCGGCTGGCATATAGCTGCTGTCTTGCCATTCATTTTCAAGACTGTTATTTTTCCCTGTGGATGGGATACCCCCTAACAGAGCCCCTATCACTAGCTGGGCTGCACCTTTATTCTCCCAGCATGAGGGCGGCCTCAAATGCATGGCCCCAGGGGTTTTCTGTGCTGTTACCTTGGCTTTGAGGGGTGTGTTATCCCATAACTGATTAAGCTAATGGCAGTCATATTGTGTACATGCAGCCATCATTAAAAAATAAAATAGAACACCAACCACATAGTTAAGGGTTCATTTGGAAAAGCAGGGCTAGTGGAGGCAAAGTCAAATGCTATCCGCAGACTTGAAATTTCTGCTAATCAGAATGGGACGAAGAGAAAAAAAAGTCATCTAATTATGAGACTGAAAGAAAATAAGTGGATGGAGACCTTGAGTTTGGGCGTCTTTGATATAAAAGCTTATTATGGCTCAGATTGTTAGGAATGCTTTGTTGATTGAAGTGAGGAGAAGTGATGACCCAGCAGTGGTCACAAAGAGCTGTGTGTTTTGTAAAAGCTAGTTATAAAAAGACTAGATAATAGAGTGTGCTTTGAAGCAGTTCTCTGAAGCTGTCCTCAGAGACTTTTTCCTGACACCTTATTCCCCAGCAGAGAAGCAACTGGCCATTGCTGACCTGCTGCTAGTTACTCAATACCATCTCAGATTTTAGAGAATTATTTGAGATGTTCTAAACCTATTGCTTATGTCTGTGTGTGCTTAAATCTAATTAATAGTAGTTTTAGATAAGAGCATGCTTACTTGTATCAATCTTTCATCAGCCTGCGTGCTCCAACACAACCACAAGCTCAGGCAATGGTGAAAGAGGGAATGCACAAAAGTGGTTGTGCTGGTGGAAGAGCTGCTGGCATGCACAACACACCAGACTTTGTTACTGGTTAAAGAACTCTGACCAGTTTGCAAATCGCAGTTAACAGCTGTGGTAAGGACAGGGTATAAGAGGACAACAACCAGTCGCCAAGCAAGGTAGGAACAAAGAGTGAGATGCAGCTAGTATGAATTATTTGCTAATGTTTTTCCCATTAGGGAGAGTGTGTAAGATCTCATGGTTCAGGGTCTAAACCACCCTCTCACTATTAGAGATCGGGATGGGCCCTTGATGCAGGGTGGACTGTCCCACATCTGCTGCGGTGGGGCTTTTGCACTTTTCACTGAAGCACCTGGTGCAGGCCACAGTCAGAGACAGGTCACTGGGCTAGATGGATCCTGATTCTGATCCAGTATGACAATTCCTATGTTGGGCTTGTGCCTTCAAGCATTGGTGTCACCAGCCAGGGGAGGCAGGGCCAGAGCCAGCTCAGAGACCAGGATTAGCACAGCTAATGTACTTCCTGGTTGCTATTATGGCGGTGGCAGTGTCATTCTCAAATGCAGTGGCAAGCTACTTTTCAGATGCTAAGAAGAGGTGTTCTACAGCTGAATATCACAGAGAGCCGCCCATCATTGGCTAGTCACAAAGACCCTCTTACAGGACTGCCCAAGGGACTGATCACATTAAGTTGCCTTCTAATGAAGGTGGAGGCCAACTGCACACAGTGATTCAGACTGCCAACTTGTGTGACTCACCATTGCTCCATTGAGGTCAATGGGTCAGATCCCCCGCTGGTCGAGCGGCATCCTTCCACCGATGTTAATAGATCTGTGCACATTCACACACCAGCTAACAACATTCGCTTTGCTATGGAGGTGCCCTATTCAGACAGAAAAGGAGTACTTGTGGCACCTTAGAGACTAACAAATTTATTAGAGCATAAGCTTTCGTGAGCTACAGCTCACTGTAGCTCACGAAAGCTTATGCTCTAACAAATTTGTTAGTCTCTAAGGTGCCACAAGTACTCCTTTTCTTTTTGCGAATACAGACTAACACGGCTGCTACTCTGAAACCTGTTCAGACAGACGTTGCCCAGGAAGAGGCTGGTCTCTTTACAGGTTTTGCAATACTATCAAAATGCGGTGTGCTGTCTTCCTCTTCTTGTAATGGTCAGATGGAGCAGTCCACCGTGGCAATGGAGCAGCCTAAAAACCAGTTCACTCCACAATGTGAGCAGGGGTGTCATTTGCTAGTGGGGAAAGTGGGGCTGTTGCCTCCCTCCTGATCTTTGTTCCCCCTCCTCGGACTTTTTATAGGTTGGGATGCTCCAATATGTCTCCCACTTTTTGCCCCCCTGGACACTGGACATGTTCATGAGGGAAACAAGAACTGCCTTGTTTTCCTCATCTGTGATGCTATTTGGGACAGAGAATGTCTGCCCCCCCAGTCCCAAATTTTTCAGAAATGATGCCCCTGAGCATGAGGTGTTTGGTAGACAAAATCACAGGGGTTGGAAGGCAGCACAGCCCTCTGATTGGCTGGTCTTCTCTGAGTGTGTGGAATTTGTGATTTTTGTTGCTCGCATCCCCACATTTCCATGCTGTATAACTGGGGGTGCTTTTTTTTGGGGCTCTGTTGCCTTATTCTCTCATCACTGCTCATCCAACAACAACAACAGTCTGAAGAGGCTGTGCATTTTTTGTGGTGATGTTTTATGATGTGCTAATTATGCCAAATCCAATATACGTCTCTGCGCTTCTACTTTCACTCTGTGCATGTCTACAAAATAAATTGTCATATTAAACACACTTTACCATTCACTCTAGAGATCTCCAAGCAATTTACAAATGTTAATGAGGTTCTCCCTGCAACCTTCCAGGAAGGCAGGCTCGTTGCAGTGTCTCCATTTACAAATGGGGAAACTGAGGCAAAGAGACTTGCCTGAGGTCACTCAGGAAGTCCGTGACCAGAGTCAAGAATAAAATCCAGGTCCCCTGGCTTCCAGAATGGGATTATCATGGTCATGTACAGGAGTGAGAATGAAGAGACAATGATTAGAGTTGAGTGAATACTCCCAGGAGTTTGATGCTCCTTCTTTCCCCTCCCCCTTTTAATCATTCACTTCTGTTAGGTGCCCCAGAATCTTGTCGCTGGTGACGGAAAGGACTCACGGTGCCACAGGGTTGAAAAAAGAGCCAAAAGGGGAAATTCCCAGCCTGGAAATCAAAATCAAAGCACAAGCTACCTTCCCCAACTAATTGTTCAGCAGCGATCGAACACTGCTCCGTCCAACAGGGAGATTTATTGAGCAAAGAGGGTTGATACTGATGAAGGTAAATCTAATGCTTTAAATGGAATCAAGCCCAATTCCCCCTCCTTCATCACACCCTCTCTCCTGCTACAATAAAACTTTTTTATTGTAGTCCAGCCCTGGCTGCACCTGTCTTTCCTCATTCTTAATTTGTGATAACTTCATTTACATTGCCTGCCAATCTGCTGACACCTGCCGTCAGCCCCACACCTCTCTCTATAGGAGCAATCAGTGACCGGTGGTATCCAACATGGTGGAATATGTTATTAATAAAAATAATGTCATGCCCCCCCGACAGCATTGCAAGCCAGGAAAATCACTTGTTCTCTCCCTCTCCTATTAATTGAGACGTTCCCAAGGAATCACAGATAGAGTAGAGGCCGTGTTCCATGTTGTATTCAGTGTAACAGTTAGGGCCTGGGTTCCTAAATGATCACACCTAAATTGCAGTTATCCGTGCAAACGGAGCTATCACACTTGCAAATGAACTGAATTTGTTGGGTGCAATGAGGGAAAACAGGGGTGGAAGGGATTTTGGATGTTGGCACCTTCATAGTCCCCCTTTTCACCAAGGAACCAGGGAGGGATTGTGACATCCCCTCACCCCCAAGACACATCCCTTCTGGAGCTCCCCCAGGACTGTGTCTGTGCCTTTAAGTCACTGTCGAGCTCATTGTGTATTCTTTGCTGTACAGTTCAACTCTTGAGGTGATGCAAACAAACTGTATACAGTGGTGTAAATCAGTGTAGCAACACTGGAGTTGGTTTACACCAGCCAAGGATCTAGCCCTATATAGCTATATATGTGCATTTCAAGCATTAGGAATTGCTATCCCAGTTGCTCCCAAACCCATCCACCCGGATCAGATTCTGCTGTCAGTTACACCAGTATATATCTTGAGTAGTTTCATTATCACTACACATGCACAACACACACACACACATGCATATGAAGGTACACCATATGGAGGAAATATCATGCTGGATTAGATCACTGGGACCATCTCATTCAGGATGCTATCTTTAGCAAGAGGTGGTGCTTGAGGCAACCTACAAAAATAAAAGAAAAGCACTTAATGCTAGACAGACAGACAGACAGATGCAGCCAATATTAGAAATGGTCAGACCCGTTCAGATAAAATTGGAACCAACCTGAACTTTTGTCCACAGGTCAATCTGAGCCCCAAAGCCCCAAAAGTTTTGTCAAGTTTCTTCTCTCTTTCCCCAGCCAGCTCTGCATTCCCTGGTCCCAGCTGGACAACTGTTCTGAGTCAACCAATGCAAGGAAGTTCTACAGATATTCTGAGAAGACATTTCCAGCCCAATTTCCACAGCAGACAGAAGTTATTGGGCTCACTACAGGAATAAGTGGTAGAAATTCTCAACTGGGACTCTGACTGGGGTACCACCACTGTCCCTTCTCCTGCCCACTCTGTAATGACTTGGGGAATCTGTCTGTACAACTTAGGAATTCTGGTCAATGCTATGAAGTCCTTTTTATGAATGCTATATTTTTGAATAAAAACAACAAGGAGTCCTGTGGCATCTTAAAGACTAACAGATTTATTTGGGCATAAGCTTTCATTGGTAAAAAAACCATATCTTCATTTGCATCTGAAGAAGTGGTTTTTTACCCACAAAAGCTTATGCCCAAATAAATCTGTTAGTCTTTAAGGCACCACCGGACTCCTTGTTGTTCTTGTAGATACAGACTAACATGGCTACCTCCTGATATTTTTGAATGCCTGTATGTGAAGATTGTGTCACATCTTTTCCAGATAAAGGGGGGTCATTAGAACTCAACAGCTGACTATCAGTAATAAGTAACAGGACCAGATGGTATTCACCCAAGAGTGCTGAAGGAACTCAAATGTGAAATTGCAGAAGTGCTAACTGTGGCATGTAACCTATCACTTAAATCAACTTCTGTACCAGATGACTGGAGGACAGCTAATGTGACGCCAATTTTTTAAAAAGGCTCAAGAGGTGATCCCAGCAATTACAGGCCAATAAGCCTGACTACAGTACTGGGCAAACTGGTTGAAACTATAGTAAAGAACAGAATTGTCAGACACAGAGATGAACATAATTTGCTGTGGAAGAGTCAACATGGTTTTTGTAAAGGGAAATCATGCCTCACCAATCTGCTAGAATTCTTTGACGGGAGTCAACAAGCATGGGGACAAGGGGGATCCACTGCATATTGTGTACTTAGATTTTCTGAAAACCTTTGACAAGGTCCCTCACCAAAGGCTCTTAAGCAAAATAAGCTGCCATGAGATAAGAAGGAAGGTGCTCTCGTGGATTGGTAACTGGTTAAAAGATAGGAAACAAAGGGCAGGAATAAATAGTCAGTTTTCAGAATGAAGAGAGGTAAATAGTGGTGTCCCCCAAGGGTCTGTACTGGGACCAGTCCTATTCAACATATTCATAAATGATCTGGAAAAGGGGTAAACAGTGAGGTGGCAAAATTTGCAGATGATACAAAACTACTCAAGAAAGTTAAATCTAAAGCAGACTGCAAAGAGTTACAAAGGGATTTCACAAAACTGTGTGACTGGGCAACAAAATGGCAAATTAAATTCAATGCTGACAAATGCAAAGTGATGCACATTGGAAAACATAATCCCAACTATATATACAAAATGATGGGGTCTAAATTAGCTGTTACCACTCGAGAGAGAGATCTTGGAGTAATTGCAATGTGATATATGCCATCATGTGCCAGCAATGCCCCTCTTCCATGTACATTGGCCAAACCAGACAGTCTCTACGCAAAAGAATAAATGGATGCAAATCAGACATCAAGAATTGTAACATTCAAAAACCAGTAGGAGAACACTTCAATCTCCCTAGACACTCAATAACAAACTTAAAAGTGGCCATTCTTCAAAAAAAAAAAAAAACTTCAAAAAGAGACTTCAGTGAGAAACTGCAGAACTGGAATTAATTTGAAAATGTGACACCATCAAATTAGGCCTGAATAAAAACTGAGAGTGGCTGGGTCACTACAAAAAGTAATTTTCCCTCTGTTGATACTCCCACCTTCTTGTCAACTGTTGGAAATGGGACACATCCACCCTGATTGAATTGGCTTCATTAGCATTACACCCCCTACTTGGTAAGGCAACTCCCATCTTTTCATGTGCTGTATATTTATACCTACTTACTGTATTTTCCACTCCATGCATCTGATGAAGTGGGTTATAGCCCACGAAAGCTTATGCCCAACTAAATTTGTTAGTCTCTACGGTGCCACAATGACTCCTCGTTGTTTTTACTGATACAGACTAACACGGCTACCACTCTGAAACAGGGTGTTAATGCTAGCCTTTAAAAACCACAGAGGCTGGGTGGGTCAGGGGGAAGCTTCACAGAGTCACACAGGAAGTTTTGGGCAGGAGAAGGGAAGAGTCGGGCATGCTTTCCTGGCTGGGAAGAGGAGTGGTTTAGCTCTGGGACCAACTGAAGTCAGAAAAAGCAAGCTGACCCGCAGAGAGAGAGGGTCCATGGTTCAGAAGTAAAGCCATGAGCTGCAGCAGAAGGATCCTGGATGCCCCAGAGCAGTGGTTCTCGACCAAGGGTACATGTACCCCTGGGGATACACAGAGGTCTTCTGGGGGCACAGCAACTCATCTAGATATTTGCCTACTTTTACAACAGGCTACATAAAAAGCACCAGTGAAGTCATTACAAACTAAAATTTCATACAGACAGTGACTTGTTTATACTGCTCTATATACTATACACTGAAATGTAAGTACAATATTTATATTCCAATTGATTTATTTTATAATTATATGGTCAAAAGGAGAAAGTCAGCAATTTGTCCGTAATATTCTGCTGTGACACATTTATATTTTTATGTCTGATTGTGTAAGCAAGTCATTTTAAAGTGAGGTTAAACTTAGGGGTACGCAAGACCAATCGGACTCCTGAAAGGGGTACAGTAGTCTGGACAGGTTGAGAGCCACTCGCCCCAGAGGACCGAAACCCTAGCCCAAAGATGACATCACAGTGGTGAGGAACTTGAGGCAGGGAAATGTATGTAGGGTTTATTTTGTCGAGATTTGTGTATCTCTCCTGCTACCTAGTTAAGAGCACTGGTGTTCTAGAACCCTGGGCAACGTCTGTGTGTGGGTGTTGTGTGCTACACCTATCACATGCCCTGGAAGAGTTAACCTGTGGACCCAGAGTACCCAAAGGGCTGGAGTTCTGAGAGAGGGTATGTTAAAGCTATGGCAGAGTCTGAGGGGTCAGCACTCGTCCCAGGAGCCGGGCAGTTGGACTGTAGAGTCCCAGCCCTCAGGAGGGGGTGCTAGACAGAGGATCTTTGCCGCAGGAGGCACCTAGACAGCTGGGGACAGAGTCTGGACTCTGCTCAGACTCCAGAGGTGTAAGGCATTTGGAGGATCAGCGTTTGGATCCCGCACATCACTCTGATGGGCATCCAGGAGAGGGAGCTTGATGCGAGCTGTGACACACACTAGGGGTTGTGCACAGCCTGCGTGAAGCAGAAAGCATAGGCAATGCCTGGCTGCTGCTCTCTCACTCTGCCCAGGGGAGCAGGAGCAGGAGCCACTGCTAGGAACTGACTCCCAGACTAGGGCAAAGTTCAGTGGCCAAGGCAGTGGAAGTGCAGAGTCATTGAAAGAGATGGCAAAGCGTTTTGGGATTTTTTTTGTTTGTGATTTCCAAAACATTAAGGCCTGATTCCCCTTTGCACTTTATCATCATTCACCCCAGTGCCACGTGGCCACCAAAGAGAGGAGTAGCTACAGCTGGTTGAAATGTTTCCATTGAAACTCTTTTATATTTTATAACACTGAAAATGGCTTTTCAACCACACGATCATCGGCTTGGAAATGTTTCTTTTTGGTTACAATTTTCTGGCATTTCATCGAAGAGAAATGTAAATATTTGGGGGTTAGAAAACTGTAATTTTTTACCAAAAACTGAATATTTTTACTGCAAATCAAGAATGTTTCAGGTTTTCTTTGGAAAACCAACATTTTTTGGCAAGAAATTTATATATATACTCTTGCAAAAAAATTATTGGTTGATATATAATCTCCAGTTAAAAAGAATGAACAATTTTTGACGAACTGTAATGGGTGCAAGTTATTGGTCTCAATCCAGGAGCAACGGTGTGTTACTCTCTGGCCTGTGACATACAGGAAGTCAGACTAGATGATCTAATGGTCCCTTCTGGCTTTAAACTCTATGGTAGCATTTTATACACCCACTTCACACTGGTCTAAGTGGCAACACAAGGTGCGAGGCTACAAAGAGTCAAGTCCTGGATATTAAATGTCCCTTTCAAACCGACCATCACAAACTTTGCCT
The DNA here is from genome assembly GCF_009764565.3 of Dermochelys coriacea. Lineage (NCBI taxonomy): Eukaryota > Metazoa > Chordata > Testudines > Dermochelyidae > Dermochelys > Dermochelys coriacea. The sequence goes on from NC_050072.1 coordinate 3,669,152, forward strand.
ACCCACGGAAGAGGAACCAAGAGACCATCATGCGAATGAACTCAGAAAGTTCCAGAACCAGCTGGACGTGTTTGCAAAGTTTGCTCATGGGTCACACAATCTTGTTGCTGCAAGTTTTCAATTATCATGCCATCCAGCTAAGTGTGGGAAGCCACTTCCTGACAGTGGTGTGTCAAGGGAGCAAAGTTATCTTCAGCTGCTACTTTGACGATTTTCCCAGCAAAGACAAAAACTGAGCAACTCATTAAAGAGTTGTCATGCAGCAGAAATCCTGTTAAAAACAGAATCCAGAATATCAGTGAAGATATTTAAAATTGATGTAGAAACTACCAGCACATTCTCATTTTATTTAGGTGAGAGCACTTATATAAATCCACAGACGTGAGTGTTGGTTATCACAGGGATTACAGCAGGAGACAAAATGCAAGAAGAACTAATTAAATATTTTGGGTGCAGTGGCCTAAGCATTTTTTAGCAACGGACAAAATTAAAATCTTGACCATTGTAACAGATGCAGCTCATGGGAAAGGGGCTGTAATGGGGTAAGGAAGGCTAGAGCACTAGCCAAGGACTTAGATCTGAACATGGGTCCAAACCCCTGCTGTGCCACAGATTTCCTGTGTGACCTTGGGCAAATCACTTAGGCCCAGATTCCCAGAGTTAGGTGCTTAGACCCCCTATACAATGAAGGGGAGAGAAAGGCCGCTTAGAATGGGATCCACAAAAACCAGCATGCTAGGCGAGAAGCTGCCTAAAACCAGCCAGTGGGGGATAACAACCAGATGGGTTGTATCCTAAGTCTCCCCTCTCTCTTGGAGATAGGCACCTAGCACGGCTAGTGATCCACAGCTGGGAACCCTCTCCTGGAGTCAGGCAGTTTAGTCACCTTACTTATTTCTTGTGAGAATGAGTTAGGCACCATACAATCAGCCAGAAGAAGAGTATTTAGTGCAGTGGAGTTGAATAGGTAGCTAGTGGCTGGACCCACAGTGCAGTGGAGTAGAAGAGGATTAGGTAGCTAGTGGCTGGACTTTCCAGATTTTAACCCAGAGATTAGAGTGCTCATCTGTGAGGGGAGAGACCCAGGTTTAATTTCCCACTCAGGCATAGGGAGGGAAAGGATTTGCATTGGGATCTCCCACCTTTCACTGAGCAATGGGATAGTCTGATTTCAGGCTCCTGGTGAAGCTGTTCCACTGAGTATAAATACTTAAAAGAGTCACTGGGCCAGAAAAGGAGAGAAAGAGAATGATTCTATATGCTAGAGGTTGGAGACCCAGAGTCCAGTTCTCCTACTCCAATACAGGGATAATAGCACTTCCCTACCTCACAAGTGTGTTTTGAGGATAAATACATTAGAGCTGGTGAGGCATCCAGATATTACAGTAATAGGGGCCCTGTAAATACCTAAGCTAGATAGATTCAACGTCTTCCTGCAAGAATCAGCTGCCACTAGTTAGAATCTCATTGGATTGGGCATCAAGAGGGATTCTTTGCCAAAGGAAGTTTAGCAACATTTGGAGAGGTCATGAAAGTGGCATCAGAAGTTGGGAATTTCATCATTGCAAGAAGCTCCTAACACCTGAGAGTTTAAAACACTTGTAGGAGAAGCAGAGAGTGTCGACATTCATGATTTCTGGTGAACAACAGTAGCAGAAGGTTGTTTGCAAGAAAGCAAGCAGGTCTTAGTTCAGAAAGGACAAGATTCCTCAGAGCTAACAAATGTGTCAGGGGTGAATGACTTGATTTTATTTATTTTTTGCTGACTTCACTCAACACATCAGTGAACTAATGCAAAACGTGACAGTCAAGAAAATGTCTGACAACATCGATACTTATGAAAAGAATCTGGAAATGTTCAAGAAAGATTTGGACTCCAAAAACTTAAAAAGACTTTCCCTTCATTGAGGAGACATCTGGAAAACTCAGCTACTTTCATGGACAATAAAAACATAAGAATGGCCACACAGGGTCAGACCAAAGGTCCATCTAGCCCAGTATCCTGTCTTCTGACAGTGACCAATACCAGGTGCCCCAGAGGGAATGAACAGAACAGATCATCATCAAGTCGCCCATTCCCAGCTTCTGTCAAACAGAGGATAGAGACACCATCCCTGCCTATCGTGGCTTATAGCCATTGATGGACCTATTCTCCATGAATTTATCTAGTTCTTTTTTGAACCCTGTTATAATCTTGGCCTTCACAACATCCTCTGGCAAGGAGTTCCACAGGTTGACTGTGCGTTGTGTGAAAAAATATGTCCTTTTGTTTGTTTTAAACCTGCTGCCTATTCATTTAATTTGGTGACCGCTAGTTCTTGTGTTATAAGAAGGAGTAAATAACATTTCCTTATTTATTTTTTCTACACCTGTCATGATTTTATAGGCCTCTATCATATCCCCCCATAGTCGTCTCTTTTCCAAGCTGAAAAGTCCCAGTCTTATTAACCTCTGAAATGCTGGCACCATTGAAAAAACACGCAGGTCATTTCAGATATATTTGGGGAATGGTTGGATACCTTTTCAGGATGGTTTCTTGAGTTCCAACAGCTAGAAAATACATTGCAGTTCATCACAGCCTACATAGGGAGAAGTAGGGCAATCTCTTATCAAGACCTGAAAAGATAAATATCGACAAGCGTGAGATGGAGATGGGGTTGCATTCAGGAGAGTACTTGCAGGGAAAATGAGTTTGAGTTGACGTAAGTTCCCACTGGAAAATATTGAGCACAGTATGACTGAAGTAAATAATCGAGCCAAATGTCATCAAAATGTGGTCAGGGAACACATTGCTTAATTATTTTGGTTTAATGATTAAACTAGCCATAGTTTCAAGGACAGTTGTTGGTTCAATGGGCTCCTGTGAACAACTCTTCTCAGTGATGAGCTTCATCAAGGCTAACACAGAGAATTGGCTGATGACTGATATAAGTGCAGCAAGTGTGGCTGTGATGGTCTGACCTGCCCCCTTAAAGGTAGCGATGCCTAGGGGTCAGCCAATCCCCATCAGATTGAAGATTTTGGGAGGTCTGGTATCCAAAGACCAAAGAGATATTGGAAGAGAAAAAGTAGCCCAGGAAATAAGTAGTGTTTGGGAGGCACCTTGTTACTGACTCTTTAAAAGATCAGGACCAGGAACCTTGCAGAGTAGGGGAGGGAGGGTAAGGGTCCCCTTTCCCAGCCAATGGAGATAAGTTTTGGGAAGGGGACCAGTACATATACTGCCTCCTCCCTCATAGCAGGGCAGAGAGGAAGGAGAAAGCTGGCGTGCTGAACCCTCCAAATTGGAGGGCTAATTGCCAGTTCCAAGGAGGAGAGATGGGGACAACTCTGGTCTCTCGGAGGGAGATACTGACTGCCTTAAGGCGTGAGACCGAGGGACTGTTCAAATAACAGCCCAGCTGCTGCCAGAGGGGCTGGGAGGGGCTCTGAGGAAGCACATCCATAACTGGCTAAGGAACCAGGGGTCCCAGGCAGGAGTAGCAGAGTCTGCAGAGCTGGTGAAGATGCCACCAAGCAGGGCAAAGTTAGGAGCAGGCCAGGGGCGTGGCAAAGGGACTGAAGGAACAGTCCTCAGCGGTGCAAAACAGGGCTGGAACCCAGAGCAGAGGGCGGGCCTGGCTTCTCCTTCCTCCTGAACCTCTCCTTTCTCCCACCCTGCGTCTGCTTTCTTTACTCAGGCTGAGAGTCTCACAGCTGCCTAAGGGATTTTGATGTGCCATTCCAAGTAATTTTGCCATCACAGCCAGTGGCACTGCCAGGAAAGTTTCCTCACTCCTTCACCAGTGCATGTGGCTTTCCAACACTTTCTTCTGCAATCTCCTCTCATACACAGGCACCTCCAAACTCTCCAGGCCTGACACAGTATCTTTTTGGGAGGGCAGGGCACCCAGCACACTTAAGGGCATTAAATAGTAGCGGCTTTTTTCCCCTCTGCATTTCCCCAGGTCCTTCCCTGTCTTCGCTGCATCTTTGAGGAGGTGAGGTGACACAATGAGTCACAATCCTTTGGGCTGAGCCCAAATCTTCACATCCTATCGGGACACTGCCATTGTGTTCTTCCCTATCTTTTTTTTTTTTTCCTCAAGAATTCACCCAAATGTCGTAGTTCCTGTTTGGATAGCGGTTGGCCTTTGAATAAACCTCTTCATTGAGCTGCATGCAGCGACCGCAAGATCCTTTTCCTAAGGGGCTTCTACTTGCTCAGAGCCTGTCAGAGGAGAGCCCGCGAGCAGTTCAGAGAGGGCTCCCACTGTGCATTGCCTCACATTTATCTCGGTTACATTTCATCAGCCAGCTTGGCCGCCCAGTCTCCCAGTTTGATTAAATCCTTCTGGAGTTTCTCACAATCCTTCATAACTAACTTTTTTTTTTTCTTAAAAAAAACACACACAACCTAAATAGTTTTGTGTCACATGGAGGGATTTCACAAACTCTCTGTCCTCTTCCTCCTCCAAACCATTAATAAATATATTAAATAACACCAGTCCTGGTGCAGGCCCCTGGAGTCCCCCTCTCTTAACCTCCCTCCACCCCAAGGAGCACTCATTCACTCCAGCTCTTTGTTTCCTATTGCTCAAACAGTTTTTGATCCACAACAGGATGCTGCCCCTTACCCTGTAGATATTTATTTTCCTTAATAGTCTCTTGTGGGGAACCTTGTCAAAAGCCTTTTGAAAACCCAAGTAAATTATGTCCAGAAGTGTCCTTTGTTCCACTGTTTTATTAACTCTTTCCAACCATTCTAGCAGGTTGCAGAAAAACAATTTCCCCTGGTAGGTGGCATGACAGTTTGACTGGATCATCGTATCATAGTTCTCCCAAGTGTTGTGCTATTAGACTCTTAATCTACTAATGTGTGGTGGGGCCCATTATATTGCCCATTGTTGGTTTTCTTTGGATGGCGCAATGCCCTCTAACTTACTGGTTTGAATCCACGCAATAGTATTAGAAACCACAAATGAGTCAGCTGTTTGTGGGCCTTCTGGAAAAAGAGTTATTGGATCTCAGTCCAGTTGCCATCAGTGGCTAGTGATCCCATTACATGCCTCTCACCTTCCCTGTTGTGGTATCAAGGACATGGAATATGGAGACTCCACAGTTCTTAGAGGTTTTTCATCCTGCCTGGTTATGTACCCTCCGCTCAGTGTTAGAGCTGATTAAAAATTCTGTCAAGATGTTTCCTCAATGGAAAGTGGCTTTTTGCCTAACGGGAAGTTTTCATACACACACACGCACACAAAGTATGTTTTCAGTCAAGAATATTCAGGTTTTCTTGAGAAAAAAACAATTCAAACTTTCTGGGTTTTTGGCAAATGAAATTGTTCAGTTTTAAACCAAAAAATATTGATCTTCGGAAGCAAACCATGAAAAAGTTTGAACCCGCCCCCCCAATGATAATGGGAAAAAAACCTTGAAGGAGCCCAGTCCTGTGCACCATTTTAATGATGGAGTGGAAGGCCACGGAGTCTCCCACAGTATTCTTGCCAGCAAGTTAATGAAGTATGGGCTGGATGAATGGACGATAAGGTGGATAGAAAGCTGGCTAGATCATCGGGCTCAACCGGTAGTGATCAATGGCTCCATGTCTAGTTGCCAGCCGGTATCAAGCGGAGTGCCCCAAGGGTTGGTCCTGGTGCCGATTTTGTTCAATATCTTAATTAATAATCTGGAGGATGGTGTGGATTGCACCCTCAGCAAGTTTGCAGATGACACTAAACTGGGAGGAGTGGTAGATACACTGGAGGGTATGGATAGGATACAGAGGACCCTAGACAAATTAGAGGATTCGGCCAAAAGAAATCTGATGAGTTTCAACAAGGACAAGTGCAGAGCCCTGCACTTAGGATGGAAGAATCCCATGCACCGCTACAGACTAGGGACCGAGTGGCTAAGCAGCAGTTCTGCAGAAAAGGACCTAGGGGTTACAGTGGACGAGAAGCTGGATATGAGTCAACAGTGTGCCCTTGTTGCCAAGAAGGCCAATGGCATTTTGGGCTGTATAAGTAGGAGCATTGCCAGTAGATCGAGGGACGTGATCATTTCCCTCTATTCGACATTGGTGAGGCCTCATCTGGAGTACTGTGTCCAGTTCTGGGCCCCACATTACAAGAAGGATGTGAAATAATTGGAAAGAGTCCAGCGGAGGGCAACAAAAATGATTAGGGGGCTGGAGCACATGATTTATGAGGAGAGGCTGAGGAAACTAGGATTATTTAGACTGCGGAAGAGAAGAATGAGGGGGGATTTGATAGCTGCTTTCAACTACCTTAAAGGGGGTTCCAAAGAGGATGGATCTAGACTGTTCTCAGTGGTACCAGATGACAGAACAAGGACTAATGGTCTCAAGTTGCAGACGGGGAGGTTTAGGTTGGATATTAGGAAACTTTTTCACTAGGAGGGTGGTGAAGCACTGGAATGGGTTACCGAGGGAGGTGGTGGAATCTCCTTCCTTAGAGGTTTTTAAGGTCAGGCTTGACAAAGCCCTGGCTGGGATGATTTAGTTGGGGATTGGTCCTGCTTTGAGCAGGGGGTTGGACTAGATGACCTCCTGGAGTCCATTCCAACCCTGATATTGTATGATTCTATGATTCTTCCAAATACTTCCCTCTTCCAGGAGGAAAATATTTTGATTTTCATGAGTTTTTCTGGTTTGGAATCAATTTCTCCTTCATTTTTAATTTACTGTTTTTGTTTCTTTTTTTGTTTTCAGTTTCTGTTTTTACTCCCCATTTTGTTTGGTCAGCTGAGTCCCATGGTGGGATCATGCAAACTAGTTTTTTAAGTGCAAATTTTCAATTGTGAAGGAAAAACATTTCAGTTTTGAAAATGACAGTTTTTGAAAGCAAAATAATGATGAAATCTGCAGAAAATCTTTGAAAAACAAGAAAAAATTGGTCAGTTTTGAAAATCAGATTTGGTAACATGATCTTTGGATGTATAAATAGGAATACACTGAGCAGGAATAGGAAGGTGATATTATCTGCCTCTATGACATGAGTGAGACCATTACTAGAAAGTCATGTCCTAAGGTCTGGAATACATACCTTAAAATGGGATTTAAGGACTCCAGGCTACCTAGTTTACAAAGAGACAGTTAAGAGAAAACTTGGCCATGCTTTATAAAGTATCTTTACAGGGTGAAATTATCTGCTACTGCAGGGATGTTTAATTTAGCAAATAAAGGCAGAATGAGATCCAACTGCTGGCAGCTGAAGCTAGAAAAACTCAAATTGGAAATAAGGTTTCAATTTTGAACAGTGAGGGTAATTAACCTTTGGAATAATTTATCTAGGGACATAGTGGATTCTTCATCGCTTGAATTCTTTAAATCAAAATCGAATGTCTTTCTAAAAGATACGCTGTAGTTCAATCACAAGTTGTTGGGCTTAGTGTGGGAATAGCTGGCTGGAATTCTGTGCCTTTTGTTATGCAGGAGGTCAAAATAAATTATCATAGTGGTCCCTACTGGCCTTAAAATCTGTTAATCTTGCCAATTCATTCTGCATAACATGTCTAGGATACAGCTATTTCTTTCCAGCCACGGCAAAAACTCTCAAGCAGACTCTCATCTTGTGTCTTGGTTAGTGCAACATACCTGACAAATGCAATCTTCTCCATTTCAAATGCTGATGCAAAGATCATTCTCCTAACCCATTGCTTTGATCACATTGTCCCTCTCTTCTAAGCCCTCCGCTGCTTCCCCCTTCTCTATGACATCAAACATAAGCTACTTGTCTTCACTTTCAAGTGCTTGCATGACGTGTCCCCGCCCCATCTCTCATTCACTGTGGATAGAACCCCGTGTTTTTCACAAATGCAAAATAACACAAAGCAAAACAAAATCAGATATATACAATAAAAAACTCACCCTGAAGCAGCTCCTGTCCCATGGGGATGGACCCGGTATCCCACTTCAAGCATTGGCCCAGCTGCTTCTCTGTCATGACGGGGTCAGTGGCCGAGCCAGATATGAGTGAGTAGCTTTGTGACTTGCACTGTTGCATTAATTTAGATGGGAAAAATAGCTCAAAGGTGTTAACATAACCTAGTTACTGTCTAACACTAATCCGCAAGGGTCTGGATTTGGTATACAGAGACCGCAGCCTCCTTAGTACTATAGCAAACACTATTAAAAATAATTTTAACCTTCTATTGAAGATCCATAAAAGAAGGAAAACCTTTGAAAGCCTTTGAAATGTAAGGTATTAAATAAGACTTTCGTTTTAGCAACATCCCTTGTTCCCTTTCCCTTTAGCTAGAGAGAGTTTTTAAAAGGAAAAAAAAAACCCTTGTTGTTTGATAGTTTCTTAGATGGTATCAAAGATGGTAAATAACTGTCCTTTTGGGGAAAAGAGAAGTTAGTTGAGATGAGCTAAAGCTGTTGTTGCTGCTGCTGTTGGTAAAGTCTGACGCTGTTTGATCCCAGGTGGTGTTTGGGTTTCAGCTGGAGTTGGTAGAGGTGATGATGTCACTTGGGTTTCTTTCTCTGGCCCCGTCTGGTTAGGACATTTCTCAGGATCTGGATGATGAAGACTCAGGGTCCCAGGAGACAGTGGGGGTGGCACCATGATGGTGAGGCTCACCCCAGTAGCCTCTGACTGTTCTTTCTGTCTGTTCCTTTTTGTTCTTTCATACTTTCTCTACAAAATCTTTCTTCTAAGGACCCAAAAAGGGAGTTATGGGTGCAATAGCCCTTCCCTTCTTTATTTTGTCCACCAATTAGTCCTAATCTCTGACATACCAATTTTGGCTCATTAACTTCTGGCTCCTCGTCTCCTGTTTTTAACAAGCAGAATTTCAACACAGTCCTTAAATCAGATCAACTTGGCCTTTCTGTTTAGACTAATTCAGTTATTCTGTCTCCTTTTCATATCTTTTCCCATCAACACTTGTCCTTGTAGGTAAATATAATGTCATATGAACTTTTACATACTTTTTACAATTGAGCTCACGATTCAGGTAAATGTGTAGGCCTAATTGTTACAACACCATTCTCTCAAATTTGTCCCAGCTGTTCCTCCATCAGAGGGGCAGACAAGCCAACACCTGAGCACAGGGCTGGCCCTACACCAAATGGCACCCAAGCTGAGGGGCATCTTCTGTGCTCCCCCCTCCATTTGTTAAACTTTAGAATACCTTACAGCACCCGGAGCCTGGCACTCCCCCAGTCCAGCACCCCAGGCAGTCACCTGGGTCACCTACCCCTAAATCTGGCCCTACCTAAGCAGCCCTGAGACCCTGTATGCCAGGTCACAATACCCCAGCCCCGTGGGCCAAGAGCTGCTACTGCAGGCTGTGTGTTGGGTAGGCTTGCTCTGCAACCCCATCAGGACCTCCCCCTGTCTGGGGCAGGAGTCACACCCGCATGGATGGATAAAAAAAAATAACACAAACTTCCTCAAAAATAAAATGGAAAATTGTAAAAAATAAAAATAAAAATACACCAGTCGGCTGTTAAAATGTTGATCCTCACCTCCGATTGGTCCATGATGACAGCCTCCACTGCCCACTTGTTAAATTTTCAAACAAGCTCTTTTGTGTTTTCTCCCATGCTGGCCCTCACACTTGGGAGAAGTTCCCCATGAACATAGAATCATAGAATATCAGGGTTGGAAGGGACTCCAGGAGGTGATCTAGTCCCACCCCTGCTCAAAGCAGGACCAATCCCCAACTAAATCATCCCAGCCAGGGTTTTGTCAAGCCTGACCTTAAAAACTTCTAAGGAAGGAGATTCCACCACCTCCCTAGGTAACCCATTCCCGTGCTTCACCACCCTCCTAGTGAAAAAGTTTTTCCTAATATCCAACCTAAACCTCCCCCACTGAAACTTGAGACCATTACTCCTTGTTCTATCATCTGGTACCACTGAGAACAGTCTAGATCCATCTTCTTTGGAACCCCCTGTCAGGTAGTTGAAAGCAGCTATCAAATCCCCCCTCATTCTTCTCTTCTGCAGACTAAACAATCCCAGTTCCCTCAGCCTCTCCTCATAAGTCATGTGCTCCAGCCCCCTAATCATTTGTGTTGCCCTCCGCTGGACTCTTTCCAATTATTCCACATCCTTCTTGTAGCGTGGGGCCCAGAACTGGACACGGTACCCCAGATGAGGCCCCACCAATGCTGAATAGAGGGGAATGATCACGTCCCTCGATCTGCTGGCAGAAAAAACATCTGCACAGTTACCTCATTATCCTCCTTCTAATTCCTCCATAAAACTCTCCTTCTCTATGATGCCTACAAAAAGCTTGACAACAGTTAAACGGCTGGTGAGCTGAGCCCACTGCCTGTCATGGTGACCACTGCTGTCTCATTGTTTTCTTGTTTGCCCCGACTATCTATATCCATCTGTTATATCATGTTTTATATTTAATTTATAAGCTGTATGGGACCAAAGGCTGTCTCTCTGTTTTGTGTTTGCACAGTGCCTAGCACAAAGGGATCCTGGACAATGACTAGGCATTCCTAGCTGGTATGGTAATACAAATTATTATAATTATTATTATTAATAATAATAATAATAATAATTAATAATAATCTGTGAAACTAGCAATAAGATTTTCACAAATTATTTTTCCCAACAAGCTCTAGTTTCAGCCCCTTTTTTCCTCCAGATGCTAATCGCAGTTAGAGCACTAGGACAAATGTGATGTATTGCTATATGCAGATTCCTGCTGTGGATCAAAATCTGCCTAAGATCACGAGACATTACAGACTCAGATGCCAACAAAAAAGAAAAGGAGTACTTGTGGCACCTTAGAGACTAACAAATTTATTTGAGCATAAGTTTTGGGAGCTACAGCTCACTTCATCGGATGCAACAATACACTGATGAAACACAGATCTATATCTCTGCATGTCTGTTGATTCAGAAAAAAGCAGCCGAGTGTGTAGAGTGGTATTTTCTGCTGCAAGTCATACATGAGTTTATTCTGGGTATAGACATTATAAGGTAGCTCATGACCACAACAGTTTATAGTATGTCAAATGGACTAGCATCCTCTAACACTGAGTTAAAAAGGGGGAACCAGTTAGAGATGTCCCTTGACACCTAGCCCTAATAGCAATGGTACTCATACCACAAGAGCGTTACGGAAGGGAGGCAGTCCTGTTGAGAAGAAACTTAAACTTGCTGATTGTGAGCCAGATCCACAGCTAGTGTCAGCTAGTCATCAGTAGAGTAGTTCCAATTCACTCCAGCTGAGGATCTGACCTAGAGTATATTTGAAGATGTAAAATTAACCTCACATAAGAAGGTTCCTCATGTTAGAACTGTGCTCTTCCCATAACAAGTCCAGTTGCCAAGGCAGTCATAAAATATTTAGGTTTTCTACATCCATATGAATAAACCTTAAAATTAAGGCAGAGAACTCTATCCTTTGAAGCATGATACTTAAAAAGAAGCAGGGTGGATAACCATTTCAACAATGCTCCCAGTGGGATACTATAGCTAGGAGTGTGAATGTGATTTTTGGATTTTTAAATAGGGGAATAGCAAGCAGGAGCAGGGTGGTGGTCTTATCTATGTATATGGCATGAATGAGATCATTACCGGATACTGCGTCCAGTTCTGGTGCCCATATTTCAAAACAGTATGTTAACAAATTGGAAAGAGCTAAAAGAATGATTTGAGGTCTGGAAAACCTGCCTTATACGGAGAGACTAAGCTTTATAGATTATCCAAGAGAAGATAAGAGGTGACTTGATGACAGTCTACAAATACATACATGGGGATGAGATTTTTGATAATAGGCAACTCTTTGATCTGGCAGAAAAAGGTAGAAAGAGATCCACTGTTTGGAAGTGAAGTTAGACAGCTTCAAACTAGAAATAAAATGTAAATTTTTAACAAGGAGAGTAGTTAACCACTGTAAAAATGTACCTAGAGATTTGTTGGCTCAAGACTGGATATCTTTCTAAAAGATGTACTCTAGCTCAAGCGAAAGTTATGGGTTTGATTCACAATTTCTGAGTGAGGTTCCCTGGCTTCTGCTATGCATTAGGTCCTACCAGATGACTACAGTGCTCCCTTCTGGTCTTAAATGTTGGAAAATGTCTCTGTTAGATAATAAGAACATAGAACTGCAAGAGACCTCATGTGTCATGGAGTTCAGTCCCCTGCTTTTTCAGGCAACCATGTTTCATAAACTTATGAAGCTTTATAATCATGGGCGGCAGGTATAATAGGCCAGGGGAGGCTCAGCCTCCCCTGGCGCTGCCGCGGCTGCTGGATCCTGGTTGCAGAGTTTGGTGGAGGAAGTTTTTACTTTATTATGCCCCATGCAGGTTCCAGGGCAGCTGATGAGGTGATATGTGCTACTCAGCTTCCTGGATCCATAGTAATCTCCCTGGACTCCAGAGAGATTACTGATGAACCCAGGGAGCTGAGTAGCAAATACTGCCTCCTCAGCCACCCCAGAACCTGCATGGGGCATATCAAAAGCTTCTTCTGGATGAGAGTCCGAGACACTTTTCCCCACTGCGGCTTGGGGTCCGGAGAGGAGAGGCATGGCATGGGGCTCTTACCATGGGGGAAGGGTGCATACAGGCAGAAGGGGCAGAGCTGGGGGCAAGCCTCCCTGGAGGAGGGGCTCCATCTGCAGCCCATATTTATAAGCCACAAAGCTTCTTTGGGACACAACAGTACAAGACATAGAAATATGAAGGCATCTGCCATTAGGCTTACACAGTGGATGTGCGGTCATAAAAATGAACACAGCTCACATCGCTGCTCCCGGTGTTTTCCTATGGTCCATGGACTCAATTTTATTAAAAAAAAATAAATGGAACAATAAAAAGCTAAAGCTTGCATAAAAATCCTCCACTTATGTTGAGACAGAGGAAAGGTAAACTTCCCCATCAGACCTCTAAGGAGCATACCAATGCCAGTGTGAGCCTTCCCATGAATTACAATGGGCTTTGAAACAGATCTCAATTTGGGCCCCTCACTTAGGATGTATATTACTGGGTTGGTAAGTAATCTACTGTCCACTGGATCCAACTGGAAAGTATTTACAGCTCCTGTATTTTTGGTAAAGATGCTGTATTGCCCCTCAGCTGAGCTTTAATAAAAATGAAACTCACTCTTATGGGAGGGGTATTAAAAATATGGTCTGATGGAAGTCAATGGGAGTTCATCATTGGCTTAAGGAGGGTTAGGATTTCACCAGTAGAAAGTTATTCAGCAGTTTACAAGAATTGCTCCTGAGGTTGCGGGACGACACTTTTGGAACATCGGAAAAAAGCAGGATCCAGAATTGTAAAACTTTATCAGTTGGTCATGGTGGGCTGATATGATCCTGGGCTGTATAAACAGGAGCAGTGAGTAAGGAGGTGATTATATCTCTCTGTACAGCATTGGTGAGACCAACACTGGAACGCTATGTCCAGTTCTCATGTCCGCATTGATAAAAGGATTTTTTAAAATGAGAGAGTGCAGAGAAAAGCCACAAAAATGATTTGAGTCTGGAGAAAATGCCAGTGAGAGACTTCAGAAGCTCAGCCTGTTTAGCTTCTCAAAAGAAGATTGAGAGTTGACTTGAGTACAGTGCATATGTACCCTCACGAGGTACTAAAGAGTTCTTTAATCAAGCAGAGAAAAGCAGACAAGAACCAATGGCGGGAAGTTAACGCTACACAAATTCCAATTAGAAATAAAGCATAAATGTTTAACAGGGAGTGTGATTAACCATTGGAACAAACTGCCAAGGGAAATAATGGATTCCCCATCTCCTGAAGTCTTCCTATTAAGACTGGCTGCTTTTCTGGAAGAGATGATTTAGTGACAGTCAAACACAAATTATTAGGCCCAAGGCAGGGGTAACAGGGTGAAATTCTCTGGCCTGTGATACAGGAAGTCAGACTAGAGGATCTAATGGTCCTTTCTTCCCTTGAAATCTATGAAAATATAATGCAGACTTTCCATGTCTCACATACACATGCATTTCATTGAGTAGGAGCCAAGCACATTTGCATAACAAAGAGAAACCATTAAGGAGTAAATGTTTTTGTTTAGTTAAATAAAAAATGTGATTAGCAGGTTTTAGACAGCAATGAGGGAAGGGCAACCAAATTCAGGGCTTCTAATGACTGGAAAATGGCAAAGAATGTAACAGCTGGATGCAGGGCGTATCAGAATCTGCTCCCTGGGATGAAGCAAAAAACCCAATTTCTTATTTTATTCAGAAGTTTTATTCTCACCAAATTGCATTGTATAATAACACGCTAGCAGAACAGCTGTGCCAAGTATGAAATGGGAAATGTGTCACGATTGCCAATGATCTGGAAGAGTCTTTTAATAATGCAAAAGTACCAGGCAAAGATTTGCCGTGTTTTGCTTGTTTTATAAGGTGTCTGTATCCCTTGTTCAGGTACTGCCCAATCCTGCCAATAGCACAAAGGGTAGCACTGCCATGCAGTTGGAATCCGCCACAGGGCTGAGCATGGCACGGGGACCACACCCGTATGGCTCCCAGCTGCACCTGGTCCAGAGAGCTACTCACACAAGGCTGCCATGTAGCAGAGGTGGTGTGCATTCACCTAGTTCTCCAGCGGGCACCAGGGGTGTGGCACCCTCACAGTGGATGCAATGTCTAGAAGGCAGTGACTGGGTGCAGATGATGCCACTCCCACCAAATCCCCCTACCAGCTGCAGGTATAAGGACTGCCCACACAGACAGGGAGGAGCCTGAGAGAAACCTACAGCTGCATTACGAGTACTGGGCCCCCAGACGCAGGCAGCCCTGTTGGAGAAGAGCCATACCTGATGGCTTGCCGGCCTATGGTGTTCCCAGCTCAGCAAACCAGAGAGATGGCCCCGGACGGAATCCTCCTCCGGCACTGGTGCAGAGATATGTGATCCTAGTCTGTGATCCTAGCCACGCTTCTCCGGGCAGGCAGGGGCCTGGCCCCTACTGCGCAGGCAGGCTTTGGATTGCAATGCTCAGTGTGGTCCTGCAGCCTGAGATCCAGGTGGTGGTGGTGGTGGTGGTGGGATCAAGCCCCTTAGGACTAGACTGGGCAGTGCAGTAAGAGAAGCACTGGGAAGGGACTGCACCCTAGAAACAGAAGTTCTCTGGCTGGAGCTCCCCTGCTGTTGGGGGAGGTATGTGCTGTCCAAGAGGCAGCATATGCCCCCCCATCTCATCCAGTTAGCTCCAGGGGCTAGTCAATGAACTACCTATTCCCTACACCTCCTGGCTGACCCGCTCTGCGAAGGAATATGAGCCCCTTTCTTCTCCCCTCACCTTGCGTCATGGTCCGGGAAGATCTTACGCAGCCATGGCATAGTAGGTTTAGCCCCTCCTTACTTCAGGATTTGGCTACGTATTGCCAGAAGGTCCTAGTCAGAGCTGATCAAAACCAGAAAGTCGGTTTCAACATTTAAAAAAAAAAAAAGACATGAAAACTTGATTTTCCATGGACTGTCATAAAATTGTGTTTTGTTTTGGTGGAAATGGGAGGAACACAGATCAACCCCCCACCATACACACATACCTGTGCACACACACACACACCCTACCTTTTTCCCAGTGGGAAAAAAAGTGAGTGATTTGGCCCCCAATCAAGCCTTTTCAAACGGTGAAAAAAATTGATAATTTTCATCACCAAAAAAAAAAATTAAAAGCTTCAACGATAATGAATTTAATTTTTTTTGCCAAAAGTTTTCATTTCAAATGAAAAGTCATTTTCCGTTAAAAAAAAATGTCAATGCAAATGTTTTCCTTCTAGTCCATGTAGGCCTGGAGCATAAACTAGCCCTTTCATAGCGTGTTCTGAGCATAATGACAAGCATTAATTTGAATAAGGTTATTAAAATGGTATGTCTGCTTATGCTAGTAATAGCAAAAATGCCTAAAGGAATTCAGTGACAAGGTGGGGGAGGTAATATCTTTTACTAACCTTACCTAATAATAACCTAATAATCTTACTTACTAACTAGACCAACTTCTGGTGGTGAGAGAAGTAAGTTTTTGAACTTCTCTGAAGAAGAGCTCTGTGTAGCCCAAAAGCTTATCTCTCTCACCAACAGAAGCTGGTCCAATAAAAAGACATAACCCCCTCTCCCCCCCCCCGGTCTCTCTAAGATCCTGGGATTGACACAGCTACAACACTGCATATGGGAACACAGTGAGCATGGGAGACTGTTTCTGTTGTACCGGACTGGAATTATTGTTGTTTAACATTCGTACTGTGGAAGTGCCGAGAGGCCCCAATAAGGTCGGGGTCTAATTCTGCTAGATCGGGGTGGCCAACCTGAGCCTGAGAAGAAGCCAGAATTTACCAGTGTACATTGCCACAGAGCCCCAGTAACATGTCAGCAGCCCCCCATCAGCTCCCCCACCCCGCTCCCAGAGCCTCCCACCCACCAGCAGCCCCTCTGATCAGCGCCTCCCACTCCCTCCCTGCACCTCCTGATCAGCTGTTTCATGGGGTGCAGGAGGCTCTGGGGGGATGGAGGAGTGAGGGCGCGTGAGGCTGAGGGGAGGGGGCAGGAAGGGGTGGAATGGGGGCAGAGCCTGTGGCAGAGCCAGGGGTTGAGCAGTGAGCATCCTCCAGCCCATTGGAAAGTTGGCGCCTGTAGCTCCAGCCCCAGAGTTGGTGCCTAGACAAGGAGCCGCATGTTAGCTTCTGATGAGCCGCATATGGCTCCGGAGCTGCAGGTTGGCCACCCCTATGCTAGATGCTGGGCAAATAGTAAATCGCAGGTATTACACTTAGGGTTGCCAGGTGTCCGGTTTTCGACCAGAATGCTCAGTCGAAAAGGGACCCTGACCGGGCCGTTAAAAGTCCAGTCGGCGGCGCAGCAAGGCTAAGGAAGGCTCCCTGCCTGCCGTAGCTCCGTGCAGCTCCCAGAAGCAGTGGCATGTCCCCTCTCCAGCTCCTAGGCATGAGGGGTAGCCAGGAGGCTCCGTACGCTGCCTCTGCCACAAGCAGCAGCTCTGCAGCTCCCATTGGCTGGGAATCACGGCCAAAGGGAGCTATGGAGGTGGTGCCTGCGGATGGGGCAGAGCCGCCTGGCCACGCCTATGTGTAGGAGCCAGATGGGGGACATGCCACTGCCTCTGGGAGCTGCTTGAGATAAGCGCTGCCAGGAGCCCCCCGATGCGTCTCCCATACCCCAACCCCATGCCCCAGGCTTGATCCCCCATCCACCCTCCAAACCCCTCGATCCCAGCCCAGAGCACCCTCCTGCACCCCAAACCTCTCAACCACAGTCCCACCCCATAGCCCGCATGCCCCCGCTCCCCAAATTCTACCCCAGCCCTGACTCCCTCCCACCCTCCAAACCCCTCAGCCCCAGCTCAGAACCCCCTCCTGACCTCAAATCGCTCATCCCTGTCCCCATAGCAGAGCCCGCACCCCCAGCCAGAGCCCTCACTCCTTCTGCACCCCAACCCCCTGCTCCAGCTCGGAGCCCCTTCCCACATCCTGAATCTCTTATTTCTGGCCCCACCCCAGAATCCACACCCATAGCTGGAGACTTCACCCCTTCCCACACCCCAACTCCTTGCCCCACTCCGGTGAAAATGAGCGAGTGAGTGAGGGTGGGGAGAGCGAGCGACAGAGGGAGTGGGGGATGGAGTGAGTGGGGGGCTGGGCCTTGGGGCAGGGGCGGGGTCTCAGAGGAAGGGCAGAGGGCGGGGCAAGGGTGTTTGGTTTTCTGTGAGTAGAAAGTTGGCAACCCTTATTACACTAAGCCACTGGCTGAGGATCTGGCCCAGGATGCTTTCATGCATGTACTAATTTGCATGTTTATATCTATGCAACATTTTATAGCAGACAAAAAAGTAGTTGAGGTGAATGGATTCTGCAGAAACACTCCCCATGGACTGTGGTTTGAATTTTCTGGCAAATTCTTTCTGAATTCATTCTTGCCTTTTTGATGCTCGCTTCCCTTGATTCTCATGTCCCTTATGCTGATAGAAATCAGGAGTTATGCTGCTGATATTGTATGTTTCAGCCTGGGCTGACAGTCACTGTTGTTAGGAGGGAGAACAGCATGAGTTGTTTGTTCCCATGAGCGAGCTGATTTCTCAGCTGACCGCACCCCGGGAGCTCGAGAGATGAATCATTTCAAGGAAAGCTGACTAGGTGAGCTGGACTGGGATGCTTGGTCCAGGCCCCAGAGGAAGATTTAGATGTTGTCCAAACTCGAGAGGAGAGGATTGGGAAAGGCATCCTTATCACTAACCATAGGTTGGTACCTAAAAACTGCAAGAAAAGTCTAGGAACAATTATCTTCAATAGGAAATGGATGAGCTTCTACCCAGCTCTACCTTATGGTGGGGCTGGCTGGCAGAAGCAGCAGAGAAGAGATATAGGCCTCTCCGTCTTCCTTGTTCGTTATTCCCAGTCTATCCATCAGTGAAGGATCAGGGCCTGGGAATCTAATCATGTTCCCTGCCTTGCCATGGGCTGTCACCTTGCAGAAGTCATTTGCCCTCTCTGTGCCTCAGTTTCCCTAGTCTGTGCAGTGGGGATACTGGTCCTTACCTCTCAGAGGTAACTCTGTTGTGAGGCTCAGTTCATTGATGCAAGCACAGGTACAGAGCACCTCAGATGTACGACAGCGTAGAAAGGCCAGTCTCATTTTCCTGAGAGTCCTTTCTCTGCCATGCATCTCCTCTTTGCCTGCACTCACTGCTGAGTCCAGGGTTGGCTTTTCTTTTGTGTATCTTCTTTCCCTAAATAAAACGCATTGAGGTATTTCTAAAGCACCTGGTTAAAACAAGCTCAGATGCTTTGCCCCCCGTGCACCTTGGGATAAATACATCATGGACACCAAACCAACATTGCAGCAGGATACACCCTTGCACTGGTTTTACTGGTTCCCTTGCACGGCTCAGTTTGCTTCCCAATGCACTGATATCCAGGTGCATTGCCGTTACATTCGGCAACAGGGCAATATGAGAAAAACTCCTCACTACTCACTGCTGCGGCTTGCACCACCACAGTTTGAGAACACACAGAGAGAGCGAGAGCGAGAGAGCGTTCATGATCCCTCCAGGCTCCAAGGGGAAAGTATTGGCTCTGGAAACAATCCAGGATACAGTCAGGAAAGAGGAAAACCAGCAGCCCGTGCTTGGGGCTGGGGGTGTGCGGAGAAGGGAGCCGACAGAGCTGGGAGGTGAGCTGGTATTAAAACTCTAAGACGGAGGGCCAGGAGCAGCCCAGGCCAGGAGCCAGTGTTATTATTTCCAATCTTCAATGCGCTGGTTTTAATTACATAAAAAGCCTCTTGTAAAGTTCCCATCAGTCTTGCTCATTGCGTTGCAATTTCTTTCCCATAAATCACGCCGGCTGAAACCAATGGAATATTGTATCGTGCCGTCCCAAGCCAGAGAGAGTGAGACTGAGTCTTGTGTCTAAGCGTAGACTGGAAAGCATGGCTTGGCAAAAGACTTTATTCCATGTCCTTGCCATTGGACATGTGTATCATAATTAGGAATCCGCCCTGTGTTACGCCAAAGAGATCATGATTTCAGCAGAAGCACATCCCAATCGGGAGACCAGCCCACCAAGTGTCATGTGATTGCACATGGCTCAGAGGGAGTGTATTAAAATACTAGGAGTACTTGTGGCACCTTAGAGACTAACAAATTTATTAGAGCATAAGCTTTCGTGAGCTACAGCTCACTTCATCGGATGCATTTGGTGGAAAAAACAGAGGAGATGCATCCGATGAAGTGAGCTGTAGCTCACGAAAGCTTATGCTCTAATAAATTTGTTAGTCTCTAAGGTGCCACAAGTACTCCTTTTCTTTTTGCGAATACAGACTAACACGGCTGCTACTCTGAAACCTATTAAAATACTGCCACTCTGACTCTGCAGTGGGTCTGATGAACCACAAGAAGGCGCCAAAGGGGCAGGGCGTGTCTCTGTAATTAGCTTTAGGAGGCTGCTAATTGTCAGACATTGTCAGTTGTTTGTGAAGATTCTTCTTTTGCAGCACAGCTACATCCTGTTAGAACTACACAGGTGACACTAGGCTGCATATGAGCACCACACAGCAACAAAGAGAGAACCCAGATTCTCTTACTCTAACATCTGCTGCTTGAGCTACAGGGGGAATGTCTCTCAACTAACTTATCTGATATTGAGAGACACAGGAGCTCCCTGCAGCAGAATTTGGGCCTGGGTCATGGTCTCATTGGCACTGTAATTAATTCTGCCCTCAGCCGCCACATCATTGCAATGTGCTTGGAAGGGACATCAGTCGAAGCTGTGATGTGATGCTCAGAGGGATGTCTTGTCTCGCTTGATAAGGGCTTGTAGCACCACTTGGACTGACAAGCAGATACTGAGGTGCACTTCTGTCTTAAGGTATCAGAGGGGACCCATGTGGAAATTCCAGCTGCAAATTTTCAGTTGCTCCCTGCTGGTTCCAGTTGACCACCAGGTTTTGGAACAGAGCACCAGGCCTGTTGGCAAGTCCTCCAGCTAACACCCAGTAGGGGAGAATAAAAACCATTACAGACCAGCAGAAACCAACAGAGGCCAGCGGGAGGAGCCTCATGAAATTGGCTGGAATTTTTGCGAGGGTGTCTCCCGTGTAGCAGGGATGGTATCCAGGAGCCTTTGAACAAGCTAGTTTTTATCAGCATTGAGAGAAAAACACAAGGCAGGTGTCTTTAACCCCATAAATCCCTGATTTTCACAGGGAGCAATTCTGAAAGCTGTTGGAAGGTGGGGAAGCGCACGAGTTTTGTGCACATCACGTAAAGCAAAAGGCAGGACTGAAGCTGGTAGCAGGGCCAGGCAAGACCTACCTATCTACCTACCTATTGTACTCATAAAGCATCCAAGCACTATGGCATCAGCTGCTGAGCTCCAGATGGCAGGTCCCAGCCTGGAGCATAGAAATTATTAGTGGAAATGATCTTGACCATCTCCCCACCAATGCATTAGTAGATATAGTAATTAGCTACCGGGTGCTGTCAGCATGCCAGGTCATGCATAATGGCGGGGGGAGTCAAGGTCTGATAAGGACTGGAAAAAGGTGATTCCAGACCCTCCCCCACACATACACACAGGTGCAGGTTCATTAGAAGTTTATTAGCCTGCTGCACACTAAAAGTTCTTGCACTAGACTTAAACTCCAGCAGCACCAGGCTTCTCAAATTACAGCATTATGGTGACTTTAAAGGCTCTCCCCCTTTATTCCCCCAACCTTGCTCCTTCAGGTGGGTCCAGAAAGCAGCTGGTCCCAAGGACAGGATTTTTCTCCAGTATTGCCAACTGTTAGCATCGAAAAGCCATGAGCCAAGCCCCCAGAATCATGAGACAGAGCTTAAAAATAATGAGATTGTAAATGACAAGCGGTGTGACTTGCCTTTCAGCTTTCAGGGTTCGCATTTTCAAGCTTTTCTCTGGAACCATAAGGACTAGAAATTCACTTTAAAAAGGAAAATTAAGCTTCTCATATAATCAGGTTTCAGAGTAGCAGCCGTGTTAGTCTGTATTCGCAAAAAGAAAAGGAGTACTTGTGGCACCTTAGAGACTAACAATGCATCCGATGAAGTGAGCTGTAGCTCACGAAAGCTTATGCTCTAATAAATTTGTTAGTCTCTAAGGTGCCACAAGTACTCCTTTTCTTTTTATATAATCAGATGAATCCAGGAGCCGGTGTTATGCTTAAACAAAGCACAGGAGATCTTTTTATGGGGGAAAAAGCAACACGCCGCATTTATTGAGAATACAGCAGTTAGCATATGCTTTTCAGTCACACACACACACACAGTCCTGCCAGTTGATGTTTATAGTTACCAGTTCAGAGTCTGGATCAATCTAGTGGCCAGCCAGATTGGTCACAGAGGGGAGCCGGGCTCTGTCGGTCGTGATCCAATGCTGCTGGAGTTGTGGCAAAACAAAGCCAAAGTCCCATGGCAAAACACCCTGTTCTTATAGTCTTTTTTCTCTGTTGAAGTCTATGGATTTTGCCCTGTCAGTTTTTGACTGGTTACTCCTTAATCGATATTATCTTCTGATGTTAACATTCCAAAGCACCTCTGAGAGGGCCATCCTGTCCTTTTGATTTAATCAATTGTCTTGTCTTTAGGGGTGCCAGCCTCCACTTCAGGGTCATCAATCTGCCTTCCCTCAGTCATGGATGCGCGTTGATGGTTCTCTGGCTTTGATAAGTCTGTTAAATTTCTTCACTCCTCCTCCCTTGACCATCTGGCTCTGACAATGGCCTTCACACCTTATCTTTTCCTGATGCATGCACTCCTCATTCACTCAAACAGTCTTTTAAAGAGACCTTCAAAGGTTTACAAAGCGCAGTGTTTATATTGAGCAAAAAAGGCATTAGAAATTAAACCTCACTGAATCTTGTAATCACAACAGTTCACACTGTGGCTCGGGCCTTCAGCATTCCTCTAATCTAATTAACACAGACACAATACATGACCCTGTCTTTTACTAACTAACCCTTAAAATAAAGAAATGACTAGAGGGAAGTTTATAATACATTTCGGAAACAAGACCCCATCTTTTAAAAAACAACTTATCTTAAAACAAAGGGTGACCATAATCAGTCATAAGGACTGTCCTCGTCTGTCCCTGCCTTAACATCAGTACAGACACTGGCAGTCTGTCAGATGCCAATGCCCCAGAGGGTCATTCCTTTCTGCTATTCAGAAAGGGTGGCTGGCAGGATAAACTATGGCCTTTAATACAAATATAAAATCCTAGCCCTACACCTGGGCTTTAAGAAAACAATGCACCAAATATCACAAGACTCACAATAAAATGCTGTTTGCCTACAATGCATTCTTCAGTGAAGTGTCTAGGCTCAGTTTAGGGCTTGTCTACCTTGCCCTCAGAGTGGACTACAGGGAGCGTGCGTTGCAACATGCACTGAAGTATTTCACAGGTTTCAGATTAGCAGCCGTGTTAGTCTGTATTCGCAAAAAGAAAAGGAGGACTTGTGGCACCTTAGAGACTAACAAATTTATTAGAGCATAAGCTTTCGTGAGCTACAGCTCACTTCATCAGATGCATTTGGTGGAAAAAACAGAGGGAAGATTGATATACACACACAGAGAACATGAAACAATGGGTTTATCATACACACTGTAAGGAGAGTGATCACTTAAGATAAGCCATCACCAGCAGCAGCGGGGGGAAAGGAGGAA
Organism: Dermochelys coriacea; assembly: GCF_009764565.3. Taxonomy (NCBI): domain Eukaryota; kingdom Metazoa; phylum Chordata; order Testudines; family Dermochelyidae; genus Dermochelys; species Dermochelys coriacea. Next base: position 3,692,290 of record NC_050072.1, read on the forward strand.
AACCTTTCATGGTGACAAGCAAGGTAGGAGTACTTGTGGCACCTCAGAGACTAACAAATTTATTAGAGCATAAGCTTTCGTGAGCTACAGCTCACTTCATCGGATGCATCCGATGAAGTGAGCTGTAGCTCACGAAAGCTTATGCTCAAATAAATTTGTTAGTCTCTAAGGTGCCACAAGTACTCCTTTTCTTTTTGCGAATACAGACTAACACGGCTGCTATTCTGAAGCAAGGTAGGCTATTTCCAGCAGTTAACAAGAACATCTGAGGAACAGTGGGGGGTGGGGTGGGGTGGGGGGGGAGAAATAACATGGGGAAATAGTTTTACTTTGTGTAATGACTCATCCATTCCCAGTCTCTATTCAAGCCGAAGTTAATTGTATCCAGTTTGCAAATTAATTCCAATTCAGCAGTCTCTCGTTGGAGACTGTTTTTGAAGTTTTTTTGTTGAAGGATAGCCACTCTTAGGTCTGTAATCGAGTGACCAGAGAGATTGAAGTGTTCTCCTCATGTAGACCCTACTAGCATGAACTAAAATGTACTTTGTTTGCATTAACATAGTCCCTTCTCAATTTGGATCACATCAACACGAACTAGGGACTTTGTAGTTCGTGCTAGCAGGGTCTACTCAAGGTAGTTATAGCATAACACTTCATAAGCTTTCGTGAGCTACAGCTCACTTCATCGGATGCATTCCACCAAATGCATCCGATGAAGTGAGCTGTAGCTCACGAAAGCTTATGCTCTAATAAATTTGTTAGTCTCTAAGGTGCCACAAGTACTCCTTTTCTTTTTGCGAATACAGACTAACACAGCTGCTACTCTGAAACCTGTCATAACACTTCAGTGAGTGCTGCAATTCACACCCCCTTAGTCTGCACTGCAAAGCTACATAAACAGTGACTTAAACCGATGGATGCTCCACTATGTCCCTTTAGCAAATATTCTACCACCAAACAGATCTCACTGTTCATAGAATCATAGAATATCAGGGTTGGAAGAGACCTCAGGAGGTCATCTAGTCCAACCCCCTGCTCAAAGCAGGAGCAACACCAATTAAATCATCCCAGCCAGGGATTTGTCAAGCCAGGCCTTAAAAACCTCTAAGGATGGAGATTCCACCACCTCCCTCGGTAACCCATGTTAGAACATGTCTTCCCTGATGTTCAGGCTAAATTTCCATTTGCTCACTTTCATCCCTCTGTGCCTTCGCGCAAGGGAGCTGTGGTACAATGGATGCTTTATCTGTGTAGTCTCTTCCATGCCAGCTCTCTCAAAATGCTCAGAGTTAAACATGACAATTTACAATGTTAACCTAGCTCATTGCATGGGGGAGAGGCATGCAGAGGCTAAGGTGAAGGAAGAAATAAAAAGCTGTGCTCCCAGTTGAGATGGAGCATTGCTGGGGCTGGGAAATTCAGGGTTTTTCATGCAACAAGAGCTGCCCCCACAAGGGGAAGTTTGTTAGAAGATTGGCACTAGGTGAGCAGAGAAGAGACAAAGTCAACAAGATAATTGGGAGCAAGTCCAACAAAATGGTCTTAACAGCAAGAAGACAGTTTTGAATTGGATTCTGAAATGACCAGGGAGCCAGCGGAGTTTTTTGATATCAGAGCTAATTTGCTGAAGCTTCTTTGCACTTGTAAATAGCCTGGAAGAAGTAGCTTTGTGGTTAAGAACTGGAGTAGGACTCAGGAGATCCGTGTTGAATTCCTGTCCCTGCCACAGACCTCCTGTGTAACCTTAGGCAAGTCACTTAATCTGAGCCTCAGTGTCCCATTTGTAAAAGGGGGAGAACAAGAAGAAGCAAAGACTCCACATGCTGGAGATGTGGGGAGCTGAGCTCTGGGTTGCCATGCAGAAGGAAGATGAGATGAAGCTCTGGAGGGTGAGGAAAATGATGCAAGCGCTGAGCTGATGCAGAAGGGTGTTAGAGCCAGTGCCCGCATTGTTAGGGGAAAAAAAAAACATGATAAGACTCAGAAGCCTGAATGCTTTGCTGTTCTGAGCAGCTTAACTTTCTTTCTCCACTGAAGTCTGTCTGGTTGGTGGGGAGGTTTAAGTGAAATCTTTTAATCTAAACTACCTTGTCAGTCTCAGACTCCGGGCAGATTTACCATGTGGATTCACCATGTTCAGCAAACGCTGACTTTGAGAAGGCAGAAGAGGAAAGAGCAAGGTGGAGTGGGGTGGTAGGGTCGCGGAATGGCGCTAAGGTTTGGCCCTGGGTTGGGTGGTGTTAGGTTGTTTTTGTTGGATTTTGTATACTGGGGACAAGAGAAATCCTAGAGAACCTGAGAATGGTGAATACACAATCGACCATAGGACTTACTTCCCAGACTGTTTGATCCCACTTCCCTCTGTCTAGCCTGTTATCTTGTCTCCTGCCTTATCCAAAGAGAGCATTAGCCAGTCCTGCTTCTTGTGAGACTATTAGCCCATTTAGTCTAGTATCCTCGGTGAAGTCCTCTGGCCTGTTTTATGCAGGGGATCAGGCTAGGTGAGCATAGTGGTTCTGTCGAACTTTAAAAACTATTATTCTTTCCTCAGGTGCTGGCCAATGCCAGAGGTTAGTGAGATGCTAATGTGTACAAAGTTTTGGCATGGATAAGTAGCTAGCACTTGCAGAATTGATCAAGATCTTCTCTGAATCTTTTCATCTCTTGCATTTCTTAAACTGTGCTGGAAATCTCCTGATAACAGACTCTCATCTGATCGCACATCACGAACTCAGGAGGGCAGAGGCCACACACCAAATGGAACAGCAGAGCAAAAAGAAAGAAAGAAAGAAAGAAAGAAAGAAAGAAAGAAAGAAAGAAAGAAAGAAAGAAAGAAAGAAAGAAAGCCCTGTAACTGAAAAATACACTAATCAATTGGAGTGTGCTGCAAGTATTTCTTCCTGGCCTCTCAGGTGATCATTTGATCGGAGCTGAGCAACTAACGCATTTGCTGGTATATCCGAACAAATGTTAAAACCTTGTTTTAAATTGAGCTGAAACCAGCATTTTTCGAAATTTTCAACAAATAAAAAAAAAATGGTTTCAGGTTGAATGAAAGTTTTTGTTTAGATTGTAACGCCGTATAGAAAGAAAGATGGCCATGTTCAATATCTTCATAAATGATCTGGAGGATGGTGTGGATTGCACCCTCAGCAAGTTTGCAGATTACACTAAACTGGGAGGTTTCAGAGTAGCAGCCGTGTTAGTCTGTATTCGCAAAAAGAAAAGGAGTACTTGTGGCACCTTAGAGACTAACAAATTTATTAGAGCATAAGCTTTCGTGAGCTACAGCTCACTTCATCGGATGCATTTGGTGGAAAAAACAGAGGGGAGATTGATATACATGAAACAATGGGTTTATCATACACACTGTAAGGAGAGTGATCACTTAAAATAAGCCATCACCAGCAGCAGGGGGGGAAAGGAGGAAAACATTTCATAGTGACAAGCAAGGTAGGCTATTTCCAGCAGTTAACAAGAATATCTGAGGAACAGTGGGGGGGAGAAATACCATGGGGAAATAGTTTTACTTTGTGTAATGACTCATCCATTCCCAGTCTCTATTCAAGCCGAAGTTAATTGTATCCAGTTTGCAAATTAATTCCAATTCAGCAGTCTCTCGTTGGAGTCTGTTTCTGAAGCTTTTTTGTTGAAGGATAGCCACTCTTAGGCCTGTAATCGAGTGACCAGAGAGATTGAAGTGTTCTCCGACTGGTTTTTGAATGTTATAATTCTTGACGTCTGATTTGTGTCCATTCATTCTTTTACGTAGAGACTGTCCAGTTTGGCCAATGTACATGGCAGAGGGGCATTGCTGGCACATGATGGCATATATCACATTGGTAGATGCGCAGGTGAACGAGCCTCTGATAGTGTGGCTGATGTGATTAGGCCCTATGATGGTGTCCCCTGAATAGATATGTGGACAGAGTTGGCAACGGGCTTTGTTGCAAGGATAGGTTCCTGGGTTAGTGGTTCTGTTGTGTGGTTGCTGGTGAGTATTTGCTTCAGATTGGGGGGCTGTCTGTAAGCAAGGACTGGCCTGTCTCCCAAGATCTGTGAGAGTGATGGGTCGTCCTTCAGGATAGGTTGTAGATCCTTGATGATGCGTTGGAGAGGTTTTAGTTGGGGGCTGAAGGTGATGGCTAGTGGCGTTCTGTTGTTTTCTTTGTTGGGCCTGTCCTGTAGTAGGTGACTTCTGGGTACTCTTCTGGCTCTGTCAATCTGTTTCTTCACTTCAGCAGGTGGGTATTGTAGTTGTAAGAATGCATGATAGAGATCTTGTAGGTGTTTGTCTCTGTCTGAGGGGTTGGAGCAAATGCGGTTATATTGTAGAGCATGGCTGTAGACAATGGATCGTGTGGTATGATCTGGATGAAAGCTAGAGGCATGTAGGTAGGAATAGCGGTCAGTAGGTTTCCGATATAGGGTGGTGTTTATGTGACCATCGCTTATTAGCACCGTAGTGTCCAGGAAGTGGATCTCTTGTGTGGACTGGTCCAGGCTGAGGTTGATGGTGGGATGGAAATTGTTGAAATCATGGTGGAATTCCTCAAGAGCTTCTTTTCCATGGGTCCAGATGATGAAGATGTCATCAATGTAGCGCAAGTAGAGTAGGGGCATTAGGGGACGAGAGCTGAGGAAGCGTTGTTCTAAGTCAGCCATAAAAATGTTGGCATACTGTGGGGCCATGCGGGTACCCATCGCAGTGCCGCTGATTTGAAGGTATACATTGTCCACAAATGTGAAATAGTTATGGGTGAGGACAAAGTCACAAAGTTCAGCCACCAGGTTAGCCGTGACATTATCGGGGATACTGTTCCTGATGGCTTGTAGTCCATCTTTGTGTGGAATGTTGGTGTAGAGGCTTCTACATCCATAGTGGCCAGGATGGTGTTTTTAGGAAGATCACCAATGGATTGTAGTTTCCTCAGGAAGTCAGTGTTGTCTCAAAGATAGCTGGGAGTGCTGGTAACATAGGGCCTGAGGAGGGAGTCCACATAGCCAGACAATCCTGCTGTCAGGGTGCCAATGCCTGAGATGATGGGGCGTTCAGGATTTCCAGGTTTATGGATCTTGGGTAGCAGATAGAATACCCCAGGTCGGAGTTCTAGGGGTGTGTCTGTGCGGATTTGTTCTTGTGTTTTTTCAGGGAGTTTCTTGAGCAAATGCTGTAGTTTCTTTTGGTAACTCTCAGTGGGATCAGAGGGTAATGGCTTGTAGAAAGTGGTGTTGGAGAGCTGCCTAGTAGCCTCTTGTTCATACCCCGACCTATTCATGATGACGACAGCACCTCCTTTGTCAGCCTTTTTGATTATGATGTCAGAGTTGTTTCTGAGGCTGTGGATGGCACTGTGTTCTGCATGGCTGAGGTTATGGGGTAAGCGATGCTGCTTTTCCACAATTTCAGCTCGTGCACGTCGGCGGAAGCACTCTATGTAGAAATCCAGGCTGCTGTTTCGACCTTCAGGAGGAGTCCACCCAGAATCCTTCTTTTTGTAGTGTTGGTAGGAAGGTCTCTGTGGGTTAATATATTGGTCAGAAGTGTGTTGGAAATATTCCTTGAGTCGGAGACATCGAAAATAGGATTCTAGGTCACCACAGAACTGTATCATGTTCGTGGGGGTGGAGGGGCAAAAGGAGAGGCCCCGAGATAGGACAGATTCTTCTGCTGGGCTAAGAGTAGAGTTGGATAGATTAACAATATTGCTGGGTGGGTTACGGGAACCATTGTTGTGGCCTCTTGTAGCATATAGTAGTTTAGATAGTTTAGTGTCCTTTTTCTTTTGTAGAGAAGCAAAGTGTGTTTTGTAAATGGCTTGTCTAGTTTTTGTAAAGTCCAGCCACGAGGAAGTTTGTGTGGAAACGTATGTAGATTGTAATGGTTCCCGTAACCCACCCAGCAATATTGCTAATCTATCCAACTATACTCTTAGCCCAGCAGAAGAATCTGTCCTATCTCAGGGCCTTCATTACACAAAGTAAAACTATTTCCCCATGGTATTTCTCCCCCCCACCCCACCCCCCACTGTTCCTCTGATATTCTTGTTAACTGCTGGAATTAGCCTACCTTGCTTGTCACCATGAAAGGTTTTCCTCCTTTCCCCCCCCCTGCTGCTGGTGATGGCTTATCTTAAGTGATCACTCTCCTTACAGTGTGTATGATAAACCCATTGTTTCATGATCTCTGTGTCTGTATATAAATCTCTCCTCTGTTTTTTCCACCAAATGCATCCGATGAAGTGAGCTGTAGCTCACCAAAGCTTATGCTCTAATAAATTTGTTAGTCTCTAAGGTGCCACAAGTACTCCTTTTCTTTATTCAAAAACCAGTCGGAGAACACTTCAATCTCTCTGGTCACTCGATTACAGACCTAAGAGTGGCTATCCTTCAACAAAAATGCTTCAGAAACAGACTCCAATGAGAGACTGCTCAATTGGAATTAATTTGCAAACTGGATACAATTAACTTCGGCTTGAATAGAGACTGGGAATGGATGAGTCATTACACAAAGTAAAACTATTTCCCCATGTTATTTCTCCTCCCCACCCCACCCCACCCCTCACTGTTCCTTAGATATTCTTGTTAACTGCTGGAAATAGCCTACCTTACTTGTCACCATGAAAGGTTTTCCTCCTTTCCCCCTCCCCGCTGCTGGTGGTGGCTTATCTTAAGTGATCACTCTCCTTACAGTGTGTATGATAAACCCATTGTTTCATGTTCTCTGTGTGTGTATATAAATCTCCCCTCTGTTTTTTCCACCAAATGCATCCGATGAAGTGAGCTGTAGCTCACGAAAGCTTATGGTCTAATAAATTTGTTAGTCTCTAAGGTGCCACAAGTACTCCTTTTCTTTTTACTAAACTGGGAGGAGAGGTAGAAATGCTGGAGGGTAGGGATAGGATACAGAGGGCCCTAGACAAATTAGAGGATTGGACCAAAAGAAATCTGATGAGATTTAACAAGGACAAGTGCAGAATCCCGCTCTTAGGACGGAAAAATCCCATGCACCGCTACACACTAGGGACCAAATGGCTAGGCAGCAGTTCTGCAGAAAAGGACCTAGGGATTACAGTGGACGAGAAGCTGGATATGAGTCAACAGTGTGCTCTTGTTGCCAAGAAGGCCAATGGCATTTTGGGATGTATAAGTAGGGGCATTGCCAGCAGATCGAGGGATGTGATCATTCCCCTCTATTCAACATTGGTGAGGCCTCATCTGGAGTACTGTGTCCAGTTTTGGGCCCCACACTACAAGAAGGATGTGGAAAAATTGGAAAGAATCCAGCAGAGGGCAACAAAAATGATTAGGGGACTGGAACACATGATTTATGAGGAGAGTCTGAGGGAACTGGGATTGTTTAGTCTGCAGAAGAGAAGAATGAGGGGGGATTTGATAGCTGCTTTCAACTACCTGAAAGGGGGTTCCAAAGAGGATGGATCTAGACTGTTCTCAGTGGCAGCAGATGACAGAACAAGGAGTAATGGTCTCAGAACAAGGAGTTGCAGTGGGGGAGGTCTAGGTTGGATATTAGGAAAAACTTTTTCACTAGGAGGGTGGTGAAGCACTGGAATGGGTTACCTAGGGAGGTGGTGGAATCTCCTTCCTTAGAAGTTTTTAAGGTCAGGCTTGACAAAGCCCTGGCTGGGATGATTTAGTTGGGGATTGGTCCTGCTTTGAGCAGGGGGTTGGACTAGATGACCTCCTGAGTTCCCTTCCAACCCTGATATTCTATGATTCTATGTTTACACTAGGGTATCACCATTGATATACCGACACTATTGCAACCACTGATATATAACTACTGTTGTATGACTGATAAATCTTATTTGACGTACACCTTGTAAGGTATCATTGGGAAAGTTGTGATCTGTTGCACAATGCTATCCTGTTTACAGGCATGGTTTACCACTGGACATTACATTATGAGTCTTTGCTGTGTGTTTGTGTTTCAGACATGTTGCATTCCTGGGTAACACCCACAAGACAGATTTAAATCAAGACCAAGTCGAAATATGGCAGGCGACCAGCTTGGCTTAATGGTGAAATCCTAGCGGATCTTAAACATAAAAGAGAAGCTTACAAGAAGTGGAAGGTTGGACATATGACCAGGGAAGAGTATAAAAATATTGCTCGGGCATGTAGGAAAGATATCAGGAGGGCCAAATCGCACCTGGAGCTGCAGCTAGCAAGAGATGTCAAGAGTAACAAGAAGGGTTTCTTCAGGTATGTTGGCAACAAGAAGAAAGCCAAGGAAAGTGTGGGCCCCTTACTGAATGAGGGAGGCAAGCTAGTGACAGAGGATGTGGAAAAAGCTAATGTACTCAATGCTTTTTTTGCCTCTGTTTTCACTAACAAGGTCAGCTCCCAGACTGCTGTGCTGGGCAACACAAAACGGGGAAGAGATGGCCAGCCCTCTGTAGAGATAGAGGTGGTTAGGGACTATTTAGAAAAGCTGGACGTGCACAAGTCCATGGGGCCGGACGAATTGCATCCGAGAGTGCTGAAGGAATTGGCGGCTGTGATTGCAGAGCCCTTGGCCATTATCTTTGAAAACTCGTGGCGAACGGGGGAAGTCCCGGATGACTGGAAAAAGGCTAATGTAGTGCCCATCTTTAAAAAAGGGAAGAAGGAGGATCCTGGGAACTACAGGCCGGTCAGCCTCACCTCAGTCCCTGGAAAAATCATGGAGCAGGTCCTCAAAGAATCAATCCTGAAGCACTTAGAGGAGAGGAAAGTGATCAGGAACAGTCAGCATGGATTCACCAAGGGAAGGTCATGCCTGACTAATCTAATCGCCTTTTATGATGAGATTACTGGTTCTGTGGATGAAGGGAAAGCAGTGGATGTATTGTTTCTTGACTTTAGCAAAGCTTTTGACACGGTCTCCCACAGCATTCTTGTCAGCAAGTTAAGGAAGTATGGGCTGGATGAATGCACTATAAGGTGGGTAGAAAGCTGGCTAGATTGTCGGGCTCAACGGGTAGTGATCAATGGCTCCATGTCTAGTTGGCAGCCGGTGTCAAGTGGAGTGCCCCAGGGGTCGGTCCTGGGGCCCGTTTTGTTCAATATCTTCATAAATGATCTGGAGGATGGTGTGGATTGCACTCTCAGCAAATTTGCGGATGATACTAAACTGGGAGGAGTGGTAGATACGCTGGAGGGGAGGGATAGGATACAGAAGGACCTAGACAAATTGGAGGATTGGGCCAAAAGAAATCTAATGAGGTTCAATAAGGATAAATGCAGGGTCCTGCACTTAGGATGGAAGAATCCAATGCACCGCTACAGACTAGGGACCGAATGGCTCGGCAGCAGTTCTGCGGAAAAGGACCTAGGGGTGACAGTGGACGAGAAGCTGGATATGAGTCAGCAGTGTGCCCTTGTTGCCAAGAAGGCCAATGGCATTTTGGGATGTATAAGTAGGGGCATAGCGAGCAGATCGAGGGACGTGATCGTTCCCCTCTATTCGACACTGGTGAGGCCTCATCTGGAGTACTGTGTCCAGTTTTGGGCCCCACACTACAGGAAGGATGTGGATAAATTAGAAAGAGTACAACGAAGGGCAACGAAAATGATTAGGGGTCTAGAGCACATGACTTATGAGGAGAGGCTGAGGGAGCTGGGATTGTTTAGTCTGCAGAAGAGAAGAATGAGGGGGGATTTGATAGCTGCTTTCAACTACCTGAAAGGGGGTTTCAAAGAGGATGGCTCTAGACTGTTCTCAATGGTAGCAGATGACAGAACGAGGAGTAATGGTCTCAAGTTGCAATGGGGGAGGTTTAGATTGGATATTAGGAAAAACTTTTTCACTAAGAGGGTGGTGAAACACTGGAATGCGTTACCTAGGGAGGTGGTAGAATCTCCTTCCTTAGAGGTTTTTAAGGTCAGGCTTGACAAAGCCCTGGCTGGGATGATTTAACTGGGACTTGGTCCTGCTTTGAGCAGGGGGTTGGACTAGATGACCTTCTGGGGTCCCTTCCAACCCTGATATTCTATGATTCTATGATTCTATGATTCAACAAGCCATGGCTGATGGGCCATTAAGGAGAATCAACTCTTCCAACGGGCCTCTCCCGAGAATGCCTCTGAGAGCATGAAAGCAATCGATGCCTCATGACTCAGAAGGGCACGTAGAACATGCCCTGACTCCATGTTTGAGACCGTAACTTTCCATGCACATGGACTGAGGGATATAAATGGAGACTGTGACATCATCCCATGGCCTCTTTCCTGCTCCACATCTCTGGACTGTGATTTCTAACAAAGGGAAGCTTTGAACAATGCGCTGAGGACTCCCCAGTCTTTTGGGTGATCCAGAGAGACTTATTACAAACTGGCTGATTTAACATCACTGCTATTATCCTGATCTACAAACTCTGAAATCAACTGTAATGTCTATGATTCATTTTAACTGTTTAATATCTCTCTTCTTTTTTTTATTAATAAATCTTTGGTAGGTTTACTAAAGACCAACTGCAGCATGGTGTTTGGCAAGATCCCAAAGTATATGTTGACCTGGGGTGGGTCTCTGGTTCTTTGAAACTGGAAGAACCTAATATATGTGTTAATAATCATTTTTCACCGAAGTCTGAGTTGTCTGGGTGGTGCATGAGGGGCTAGAGGTTCTGAAGGGGACTGTCTGTGGCTTCATAATAACTAGTATAGTATTTTGGAAACAGATATTTGTGACTGGCTTGGTGAAATCTTAGGATATACCACCATTTTGGGGTGCAATCTGTGTCTTCTGGCAGTCTGACCTGAGATTGGTGCTGTTAGCCGTGCCCCCACACCAGGCAGCCTGACATGGATTTTGAGTATTTAAAAAAAAAATAATGCAGGAAGTTTAGAAAACAAAAGGGCATTTTCAAAAGAAAAACCAAAATGTTTTTTGTTTTGAAAATATCAAAAATGAAATGTCCTTTTTAAACCCATAAGAATGTGGTGAAATCAACATGAATTCAATTATTTTTTTTTGTGTAGCCGAATCTAGATTTTTTTTGCCAAAAAATTTTGGTCCAAAAAATGTACCCACCTCTATATTTGATATCCTGTAACATGGCAGTAAATGACCCTTTGGAGTTAAGTGGCCTAGCTATAAGTGCTAAAGGTCATGACATTATCCATCCCTTTTTTATTATCATTAATATTAATTGTATGTTGACATAAATATGCTTAGGGGACTGATGGAGAAAGTGAATGAGGAAGTATTATTTATCCCTTCACATAACACAAGAACCAGGGATCCTTCAATGAAATTAACAGGCAGCAGGTTTAAAACAAACAGAAGGAAGTATTTCTAACAACTCACAGTCAATCTGTGGAACTCATTGTTAGGGGATGTTCTGAAGGCCAAAACTATAACAGGGTTCAAAAAAGAATTAGAGAAGCTCATGGAGGATAGGTCCATCAATGGCTACTAGCCTGGACGGGCAGGGATGCAACCGCATGCTCTGGGTGTCCCTAAGCTGGGACTGGACAGTAGGGGATGGATCATTTGAAATTGCCCTGTTCTGTTCATTCCATCTGAAGCATCTGGCAGCGGCCACTGCTACAGGATACTGGGCTAGATGAACCATTGGTCTGACCCACAGTGGCCGCTTTTATGTTCTTATATGACAAAAATATCCTTGGGCATGTAATTTGCATGTAGCCTTACACCAAACAAGCCTAGGTATTATAGTTCCATTGCTTTCTGTTACTTTATGTGGTTTGCTGTAAATCCAACCAGTGTATTTGACTTATTGACCTTCTGGAATGTCTGAGTTTCCAGCCACTGGTTATCCCTGAGCATGGCTGGATTTGTGAATGTGGCTTATGTGGGCTTGACTGCCTATCAAAACAAGACTGCTGAAATAACTCCAACAACCTTTCTTGAAATGTGTGCAGGGGAAACAGACACACGCACAATGTCATAGCCTTGCAGGCTTGCTGTTTGAAAATGCATTATATTTACAGCTTTATCTTCTACAGAGGGCGACTGATGCCACATTGTGCTGAGATTCTATCCCTCAAATCCTGATTTATGGAGCATGTCTTCCGTTTCTCCGTAAAAATTATAAATTGTACTGAAAGGAGGGGGAAAAGTGACATTATCTGAACCTTTGGGCTCTGCCATTTCAGCTGACAGAGGAGGAGTGGATGGAGAATCCCTGCTGAGGATGAAAGAAAATCTTCTAGGCAAAGATCTTGTTCCTTTCCTTCTGGGGTTATCAACACCCTGTTGAAAAGGCAGGAATCAGAGTATGAAAATAACACTGACTGTTGTCAGATCATGGTGCCAGCAGTGTGGTAACCCAGACAGGGCCTCATAACGAAGGAGCAGCAAATCCAACAGATTTGCAGCGTCTCACCCAAAGTGTCCTTCATCCTCGACAACTTTCAATTTACTGAGCCTCTCCGGTGCCCTACAGTTGTTGGCAATATTAAGAAAAATTACCCTGCACTAAACTATAGTGATGTGGCTTGTGAAAACCATAAGTTCCACTGACACGGCTGCAGTCAGGAAGACAGCGCTGTCATGCCCTCTGGAGCTCAAGGGGTTAAGAGTAGAGCTGGTTTGGAATCTTTGGACATCATGTTTTTATCTCCAAAAAATTTCAGTTTTGCAAAATCCAAACTTTTTGAGGGAAAGGGTCGGGTTACGATGAACTTCTCCACTCAGAAAACTTTCAGAAAAAGGTTTGGAAATTGTCAAAACTTCCTCTTTAATTTTTTTTAAATTAAAAATGATTGCAATCAAAACAAAACCTGGACTAAAACTGTTTGGCTTTTTGGTTCGCAATTCCCCCTCCCCCGATTTAAACTTTTCCTCCTGCTTTTGGATGACAAAAAAATTCAAAATCTCAAAACTGTTCACAGGACAGGAAAGCAGTTTCCCACTCCATTCAAGTTGTCAAGGTTCCTTCCCCACTCTGAACTCTAGGGTACAGATGTGGGGACCTGCATGAAAGACCCCCTAAGCTTATTCTTACCAGCTTAGATTAAAAACTTCCCCAAGATACAAACTTTGCCTTGGCCTTGAAGAGTATGCTGCCACCACCACGCATTTTAAACAAAGAACAGGGAAAGAGCCCACTTGGAGACATCTTCCCTCAAAATATCCCCCCCATGCTTTACACCCCCTTTCCTGGGGAAGGCTTGATAAGAATCCTCACCAACTGGTACAGGTGAACACAGACCCAAATCCTTGGACCTTAAGAACAATAAAAAAATCAATTGGGTTCTTAAAAGAAGAATTTTAATTAAAGAAAAGGTAAAAGAATCACCTCTGTAAAATCAGGATGGTAAATACCTTACAAGGTAATCAGATTCAAAACATAGAGAATCCCATCTATGCAAAACCTTAAATTACAAAAAGACACAAAAACAGGAATATACATTCCCTCCAGCACAGCTTATTTTACCAGCCATTAAACAAAAGAAAATCTAATGCATTTTCGAGCTCGATTACTTACTAACTTAACAGGAGTTGGAAGGCTTGCATTTCTAATCTGTTCCTGGCAAAAGCATCGTGCAGACTGACAAACCCTTTGTTCCCCCCGCCTGCAGATTTGAAAGTATCTTGTCCCCTCATTGGTCATTTTGAATTAGGTGCCAGCCAGGTTACCTGAGCTTCTTAACCCTTTACAGGTAAAAGAACTTTGCCTCTGGCCAGGAGGGATTTTATAGCACTGTATAAAGAAAGGTGGTTACCCTTCCCTTTATATTTATGACACAAGTTGAGAGGGAAGTCAGACTTTAAACAGCCTGTATATTCACCTTGGACGCTGTGCTGAGCAGCTGATGTTGTGAGCAGGTGGGGCATGGCTGCACAACTGGAGATGGTCCTCCATTTTGGATGGCACAGCTCTGGACTGCAGAGACAGAATAACCGGCTGTTGGCTGCAGCCTTCCATTGCTGTGTTATGTAATGTCTAAATACAAATAATTTAATTGTTGGCTAGAGGCCGTAAGAAGAAGAATACCACAGACACCAAGGCTCTTCAAGAGGAGGCAGGACGCCATTGAAATGTAAAGCCATTACAATGTAAACTAGCTTTATTTTGTCCGATAAACCACCCTAATGGGTTTTGTACTGACCAGAACTGGGTTATGTCTTACTGCTGGCTCAAATACTAGCTATACCCAGTGTGTACTGTATCTATAAGGTTACCTAATGGAGAATCCCCATTAGATGTTTGAAGTATAGGTATTATGTCACACAGAGGTGAAGTTCTGATTCCCTCCAGTACAGTGATCTCTCTCTTTCTCTCTCCCTCTCTTTCACACACACTCTTCCCCCCCATCTTAATTCAGAATTTTTGATTTTCTGAGTAAATTTTTGTTTAACAAAACAATTTCAAAAAGTTTCTCTCCCTTAAGTTACTGATAGGGATTTACAACCTTCATTTCCAATCGTTATAGATTTTTTTTGTCCAGGGATCTGCCTAGATTTTATTGAACTTGCCTCAAAATCTAATTCTAGCAAAGACCCAGTGATATTGTTTTAATAGGAACACCACAAAATACAGCTCTGATTGAAACCAACGGAGCCTTTCCACTGAGTTCAAGTGGAAGTCCAGGGGTAATTGTCAGGGACATAGCATCTCATCTGGGAAGAAGAGGATGCCACAAATTGATTATTGGTACAAGTGGTCTTTAAAATCTTCCAATGCAATCTAGAAGATATACATTGCTCATAAATCTCAATCATAGATGATATGGAGGCAGGGATCTGGGAGCCCACCAGAGTACAGAGAAAAGTCACAGAAGGATGTAAAGCAAAAACAAAGGGAAGCAGGGAGACACTAATGGGTAAAGGTTCAGTTCAGATACTTTAATACTTAGGGAATCCTACTATCAAGCAACCGAACAAAAGGAGAGGTTATTGGTTTGAAAGCAGAAATGAGAAGGAAAATCTGGGAGTGAAAGGGGCTGGCAGCTTGGGGGAGACTTTGCTGAGTTTCTTGAACTTTTGTGTGTGACATTTTATGTGAGTTATTTAATTAATTGGCATATTTTCTTAGAACTGTTACTATTGTTATTGATGT
This sequence comes from Dermochelys coriacea, assembly GCF_009764565.3. Classification (NCBI taxonomy): domain Eukaryota; kingdom Metazoa; phylum Chordata; order Testudines; family Dermochelyidae; genus Dermochelys; species Dermochelys coriacea. Next base: position 3,707,322 of record NC_050072.1, read on the forward strand.
TACAGTAGCTCCTAGAAACCCTGGATAAAATTGGCACCCCTGTGGTGTAGGCAAGAGAAAAGACATAACCAGAGACAGCCCCTGCCCCACCAATTTACTTAATCTGAACAGACAAGTGGGGTAACAAGACCAGGTAGGGAAAATGTCTGCCCACAATCACCCAGCAGAAGAGCTGGGACTAGAACCCAAGCTGCCTGATTCTCACTCCAGTGTCCTGTTACCCGGCCCATCAGAGACATGCAGATGCTGTCTCCAGTCTCCTCTCTGGTGTGTAAATTTAGCCCTTTCAGCAACTGGCACTGAGATCCCAAACCCAAAGCATCACTGGAGTCTTTTCACTGGGGTCTGTGTTCAGCTCTCACCTAGGCATGATGTGAGGAGAGGGAAGCTCCAGCCTTGGGCCCCTACAAAGGAAGCAGATTCCCCCTGCAGGGCTCCTGGCTTCTTCCTAAAGTGATCTCTTTCACCATATTCAAAGTTGCCTGCAGGCTGGGACCTAATGCAAAATCCCAACACTTCCAGTCAATCCAAAACACATCCCCCTCTGCAGAGTCTTCCAGCTGCTACCCAGATCCTTTCACAGGGGAGAACAAGCACTCCTGCTACTTCCATGTCTCCCTCTGTTCTGAGGGAAAGGGCATTCTTTATGTCCTTGCCCCATTTCCCAGCATTCCTTGCTGCAGCCTGTAATCACATCCTTTTAGAAATGACAACTCGTGGCATTCCTCAAGGCTGCAACCAGGAGCAGGGCAGAGAGGGATCTGGACCCCATCTCAAAGGGACAGCATTCCCTCTTACAGTTGGCCCAGGATCAGCTATCTCCTGCACAGCCAGCCATGAGGAGGTGGTAGGTTCCCAGGGATTTCCCTACACCCCCCTGAATTTCCCCAACCCCCCGCTTCCCCAGTTTTGTGAACTAGTTGAACATGCAGTGTTGCCAATTTAGTGATTGTCTGGAAATTTGAATTGAAACTGAAACATTAATACACACTTTAAAAGCATATAAAGTGTATGATAAAATACGTATATCTGAAAAAATATCATAGATTTGAAAAGTATGAATATGGACTAGCTTCCTTGTACAGCTGTTGTTTTTATGTCCATCAGTGCATTCATTTCGGTGATATTGGCCAACCTAATAATTTCAAATGATGATTTGTAAGCAAAGTCTAAATGAGCTCTCCCAGACAGCTAGTGATGAGCTGGGGGGAAAGGCTTCAGGACCAGATTGTATTTACATTCACACCTAATCTACCTAGGTATCCATCAAACAGAGCTGCGTTGCCCAAGTGATAGATTTTGGCTGGGGTTGGGTTACAAATCACTTGAATGCGGGGGGAAGGGGGCGAATGAAATGTTGTTATTCTTATTGTATGAATAAAGGGCAGTAGAACTGTAGCCTCTGCTGATTGAGGGCATCAAAAGAGAGGGTGGCAGCAGGTGTTTTGCTTGATGGTCTGCCTGAGTCACAAGTACAATTTGACCTGCCTCTCTCCACTGTTTAAAGACAGAGCTGATTAGGCTCCATAGATAGTCTTTTGTTGTGTTCAGTGACCACTACAGCTGAAATCACTGATATTCAGCTCTAAGCGCTTAGACCTGCTGTCGGACAGCATTTCTGTGGAAGAGACGGCCCAGTCTGCACTAGCAGCGAGGTTCCCCCACTGAGAGCTCAGCTGAAATCACTGAGAGCTGAGTGGAACCTCAAGAGACCAACTCACAGAGGTCACAGTGGCAGGTGGCAGCAGAAGGTGACGGCGCAGGGCCACTGGCAACAGAGCGATGACGTGAATGGTGGCACAATGAACAACAGTGGCCAGAGTGAACATTGAGCAGCTGGAGGAACAAGCAAGGTGCCTTCTTGCCCCCAACCTGGGAAATGAATTCATGTGAAAGCACCTCTGAACTCTGAGTCTCCACTGACCAAGGACAACACTGGTGAGTGTTAATGAGGCTATTAAGAATGCTGGAGACACAACACAGTTCATGTGAACAAACATGGCTGTGGCATCATACTTTCTATTTAAGCAAGAGATACCACACACTACAAACTGGAGGCCAATGTTAAGTGCATTGTCGCTTGTTCATCCTGAAGTTGAACCCTGGTTCCAAACAAGACCAGCAAATGCTCACTATCTTTCTGCAAGAAACTCATCTGACTGGCTAGAAGCATGTGGTGCAACAATGAAAGACTCAACAGTAGAAAAAGTGAAGAACTCTCTTACCACATTCAAAAAATTTGTATACATGACTGATGAATGCACCAATGCAAATGGGCATCAAGTATTAAGTCCTTGTGTACGTTATCTTGATGTCAGTGGTAGGCCAGTAGATGCATTTCTAGATATTCAAGTTATAAAAGACAGATTGGCTGCATCTGTGACAACCCACATCTTAGAAGAGTTAAATGCTTGTCAATAGGACCCCAAACAGATGGCTGCTTGTGCATTTGATGGAGCTGCAAACTTCTCTGGAAGATATGGTGGAGTACAAGCTTTGCTCAGAGAAAAGTGTAACCCTAGTCTCTCCTATACACACTGCAGAGGCCATCTACTCCAACTAGTGCTAGTACAAGCTGCCGACTCTTCAAAAGACATTTAAAAAGCAATAAATTTAATGTCTTCATTATATTCTTTTTTCAGCAAGAGTCCAAAAAAGACTGAATATCTTGGAAAGTATGAAGATATACTAGGACTGAAGTTCAAATTAGTTCAACCTGGGAAAACCCCTGGTTTTCTCATGAGCGATCCTTGGCTGTTGTCTTAAAATTACTCCAGCCGTTATTACTGACTTTGGAAAGTATCTACCAAGATGGAATGGATCTAAGTAGTGAGGCTGGTGGATTACTTTTGCTACTACGTTCCGAGAAGACTATTGCCATTCCCTCTCTTGTAAGTCTACCGTTGAAACCGCTTGGGCCATTAAACAATGCCATCCAAGCATCTGCTACAACAGTAGTAGATCTTTGTCCAACAATAGACGCTACATTTGGATCAATCTCAATCAGAGAGCTATCTATTGAAAAAGTACTGGAAGAAGCAAAGACTTCAGCAAAGAAGTTGACTAAAGAAGACATTTATACTGAATCCTTAAGTGAAGAGGACAAGAAGTGTTTGTTAAGACAACTGAAAAAGTACACAGAGTAGATTCTTAAAAATCTACAACAGCAGCTTCTAGATTCTACTCAACCTCTACGTAGCTTTTACAGATCCCTGTCCTATAAAACACCGAAAGTTGAGTGGAGTGAGGCACTACCAGCAATGGGGCTGCCATGTGCTCAGGACAGAATAGAGAATTTGAACACACAGTGGAATATCATACGACAAATGAATGAAGATTTGACTTCAACTTCTTTTTTATCATCACTAGTGGCTCGACCCAACCTTTGTGCTCTGTTTCCTGGGCTGAAAGAAGTAAAAATTCATCTCTTGCTACTCCCAGTCACAACTGCTATAGTTAAGTGTTCTTTTTCATCACTGAATAGAATTTTGTGTTCTGAAAGAAGTCGCCTTCTGCCTGATCATGTGAATGAACTAATGAGCATACCACTTGAAGGAATGGAAGTACCGGTCACACGAGAAGCCACCAAAGATGAACGCATTGCATTCAAGAAGTTCATTAACAGAGCTGTGCAAAATTATAACAAGAAACCAAGAAGGATGTAGACATCGTGCTTCATTGAAAGCTTGAGTAGCCAACTTTAATTTGTGTGATGATTTTAAAACATGAGTTAAATCTAATAAAATGGTCATGAAACATTTATCAGTTTTTACTATAGTGCCATACAACCCACCTTCACCCTCACGGTCTCACCCCTCATCGGCGCTGATCCACTCGTAAATTCGAACACCCCCCCTGATTTGAATTCCTGAGGAAAACACTGAGGTTGACAGCCTCAGTATGACCTTACTTGGGGTGCTAGACTGTATGGGGCTTGATCCTGCAAAGTACAGAGCCCTGCTGTGTGGTATCCTCAACTCCCAGGCATTGCTCAGCGCCTTGGAGGAGTCTGGCCTAGATGTGTAGGCTCCTTCCCAGGAAAAAACAGAAGGAATCCATAGGTGAATGGTAGATGCTAAAAGGCTTGAAGGGAGGGAGATGTGGAGAGAAGTTAAGGGAACATATAAAATAGAGCTTGAAGGAAAAAATTGGTGAAACATTTTGTTGTCCAAAAATGGCTTTTCGATTGAATGTTTTTGATCAGTTTGAAACTTTTTGGTTTTTGGCAAGAGAGTAAAAACTGTTTGAAAACAACAACAAAAAAAGTTTTCTTGTTTGGTTTTTCAGCTTTCTGCACTCCTCCTTTTTCTCTCTCCCCTTTTCCAGGATAAAAAAGGGTGATCAAGTAGGGGAAACCCAGAAAATTGATTATTTTTCCCCACTTTTTGAAAACCAGAAACCAAAACAATAATTTTTCATTTCATTCTTTTTTTTTTATGGCAAATAAACAGCATTTTTCAACCTGCTCTAATCTAGAGAAAAGAGACAAGCAACAGGGTTCTGATGACCAGGAATAAAAGGTGGCGAGGGAAGATGAGGTGGGGTGTAATTATTTACAGGGTTAAAGTATTAGAAAAAGGAGTATTCCTTGCAAACAGTGCTGATTATACAGAGGAATCAGGCAGGGGAATAAATTGCCAATAAAAGTCACTTAAGCAGCAACAGGAGGGGTCACCAGGAGGGGACTAGATGTAGTTGGAGCTGTTCATAAATTTCTAAAAAGTTTATAATTTTACCAAAAATTGACAAAATACTGTGTGAATCTCTCTCTCTTTCTCTCTTGCTCAACACACACACACACACACACACATACACTTTCTAGTGGCTCTCTCTAGCTAGTCAAATTGTTTTGAAATTTTGCTGAAAAATAATGAAAAAAAAATTTTTTGGCAGAAAATGTTTCCTGGCTTTCGATATAATGGATTTGGAAATGTAGCATAAGGAATTATTGTGCAACAAAGGAAGAATATCACCTACCCAACTGTCATTAAATTAGCATATGGTGAACCTCACAAAGTTTGATATTTATCCAGACCTTACCTGAACCTCTGGAGTCTGTAATATTAGGTGGGAAATTAGACAGGACCAAGCTTCCCAATGAGATTCCCACGCTACTTCTTGCGCCCCATTGGGCCGGTTATCACCACAGGACAGCCTTGCCTCATGTTATTTCAGCTCTTCAGCTCTGTATTCCTTGGAAGCAGAACACGAATGGGTGATACATAGGGTGGTGGAAGTTCGATGAACATTTTAGAACCTCAAAACAGATTAGGCTTGGGTGTGTGGGAGAAACACATGTGCTACCAGTGCCAGCCCGTTAGGAGCCTTGAGCAGGAATATTTTTGTCCCCTGTGACGGGGCACCTGCCCCGCACTGACCCTCAGAGGGTTAAAACCAGCCTAGGGAGGCTGAGCGGCAGGCAGCCAAAGGAGTGACCCCGTGACCCCCGACCCAACAAACTGATAATTAATAGGAGGCCCCCTTGAGCTGCTTGGGGCCTTAATCAATTGCTTTGTTTGCTTATGCCTAGTGGCGGCTCTGCAAGCATGTTACAACTGAGCTAGTTTATCCATTTCCTACCTAAACTTTAGATCCAGTCTCCTGTATTTCCTAATTAACAGAAAGCCAGTTTCCTTAAGTGCTCCTGTGATGGGATGTCCGCCCCGCACAGGATTGGGAGGGGTTAAGGTGGGCAGGTTGGCCAATTAATTCCCCTGGCTGCAGCTGGAGGAGGAGCCAGGGAGCCGGGAACTAATTTGCACACAGGCTCACCTGTGCCGGAACAGAGGCTTATAAAGCCAGGAAGCTGGCTACAGATAGGGGCTGCAGGAAGGCAGGGAAGTAGTCTGCAGCCCCTGCCTAAATGGAGGGAGTCGGAGGCTGGCAAACCTAGAGAGAAGGGAAGCCAGATGAGTAGGAAGAAACCCAGGGAAACAGCAGCAAGGGGTAGGACCACATAGACCGTGGCTGCTTGTTCTAGGGGCACTGGGCTGGAACCCAGTGCAGCGGGTAGGCTTGCTACCAGCCACTGGGGAGTGTCAAGGGCCTTGGAGACAGCAGCCAGCCAGTGGGTCCAGAAGGACTTTGAATTCCCTGGGAGGGGAGGACCTTAGTGACCTGGCTGGAGGGCCAAGCCATGATAAGGAGACTGCAGTCCCTGGGGTGAGAGAGGCCACAAAGTAAGACACCACAGGGGAAGACACCACCAGAAGGGGAGTGCAACCCCTGTCAGAGCTAATTCCCGGAACGGCCAGCAGGAGGTGCTGCTAGTGGTGAGTGAATCCATGACAGCTCCTCATACCTCTAACCATTTATCATTCCATCCATCTTCTGGTACAGCGTGATCGCTCCCAGGAACTCTAAGAACAGAACATAAGAACGGCCACACTGGATCAGACCACTGGTCCAGCTATCCACGTAGCCTGCCCACCTTAACCCCCCCCCTTGCAACAGTGGCCAGTGCTTCATGGTTTGGAGGGAATGAACAGCACAAGATAATTACTGAATGATCCATCTCTTGCCATTCAGTCCCAGCATCTGGCAGTCGGAGGCTTAGGTACACCCAGAGCATGGGGTTGTGTCCCTGACCATCTTGGCTAATAGCCATTGATGGACCTATCGTCCATGAATGTATCTAGTTCTTTTTTGAACCCTATTATAGTCTTGGCCTTTACAATATCCTCTGGCAAGGAGTTCCACAGTTTGACTGTGCGTTGCTTGAAGAAATACTTCCTTTTGTTTGTTTTAAACCTATTGCCTATTAATTTTGTTGGGTGACCCCTGGTTCTTGTGTTATGAGGAGTAAATAACACTTCCTTATTTACTTTCTCTCCACCTGTCATGATTTTATAGACTTCTATCATCTCCCCCCTTAGTCGTCTCTTTTCCAAGCTGAAAAGTCCCAATCTTATTAATCTCTCCTCATACGAGGAAGCTGTTTCAGACCCCTCATCATTTTTGTTGCCCTTTTCTGAACCTTTTCCAATTCTAATTCATCTTTTTTGAGATGGGGTGACCAGAACTGCATGCAGTATTCAAGATGTGGGCGTACCAGGGATTTATAGAGTGGTACTATGATATTTACAGTCTTCTTATCTTTCTCTTTCCTAACATTGTTAGCTTTTTTGACTGCTGCTGCACATTGAGCTGATGTTTTCAGAGGATTATCCATGATAACTCCAAGATCTCTTTCTTGAGTGGTAACAGCTAATTTAGACCTCATCATTTTGTATGTATGGTTGGGATTGTTTTCTAGTGTGCATTACTTTGCATTTATCAACCCTGAATTTTATCTTCCATTTTGTTGCCAACTCACCCAGTTTTGTGAGATCCCTTTTGTAATTCTTCATAGTCATCTTTGGACTTGGCTATCTTGAGTAATTTTGTATAAACTGCAGACTTTGCCACTTTTCTGTTCACCCCCATTTTCAGATCATTTATGAAGGTGTTGAACAGCACTGGCCCCAGTACAGACCCCTGGGGGACCCTGCTATTTACCTTTCTCCATTTATTCCCATCCTTGGTTTCCTGTCTTTTAACCAGTTACTGATCCATGTGAGGACCTTCCCTCTTACCCCATGACAGCTTCCTTTGCTTAAGAACCTTTGGTGAGGGACCTTGTCACAGGCTTTCTGTAAGTCCTAGTACAGTATATCCAATGGATAACCCTTGGCCACATGTCTGTTGATTCCCCTCCAAGAATTCCAGTAGACTGATGAGGCACGATTTCCCTTTACAAAAGCTGGGTTGGCACCTCTTTTATCGTGTTCATCTCTGTGTCTGATCATTCTATTCTTTACTGTAGTTTCAACCAATTTGCCTGGTACCGAAGTCAGGCTTACTGACCTATAATTGCCAGAATTGCCTCTGGAGCCTTTTTAAAAAATTGGTGTTACATCGGTTATCCTCCAGTCATTTGTAACAGAGGCTGATTTAAGTGATACATTACATACCACAGTTAGAAGTTCTGCAGTTTCATATCTGAGTTCCTTGAGAACTCCTGGGTAAATTCCATCTGGTCCTGTTTAATTTATCAATTTGTTCCAAAACCTTCTCTATCGACACCTCAATCTGGGACAATTCCTCAGATTTGTCACCTAAAAAGAATGGGTCAGGTGTGGGAATCTCCCTCATGTTCTCACCTGTGAAGACAGATGCAAAGAATTCATTGAGCTTCTCCACAACAGCCTTGTCTTCCTTGAGAGATGCTCTGTCACCTCCATTGTCCAGTGACCCCATTGTTTGCTTAGCAGGCTTCCTGCCTTTAATGTACTTTAAAAATGTTTGCTGTCAGTTTTTGTGTCTTTTGCTAATTGATCTTCAAATTCTTTTTATTAGCCTGCCTAATTATACTTTTACAATTGACTTGCCAGAGTTTATGCTCCTTTCTCTTTTCCTCAGTAAGATGTGACTTCCAATTTTTGAAGGATGCCATTTTGCCTCTAACTGCCTCTTTTGCTCCGTTTAGGCATGGTGGCATTTTTGGTCCTTTTGTTATTATTTTTATTTGGAGTATATTTAATTTGAACCTCTGTTATGGTGTTTTTTTAAACGTTTTCATGCAGCTTACAGGCATTTCACATTTGTGACTGTTCCTTTTAATTTCCATTTAACTAGCTTCCTTATTTTTTTGTGTAGTTTTACTTTTGGAAATTAAATGATACTGTGGTTGACTTCTTTGGTATTTTCCCCCACAAGAATGTTTAATTTAATTACATTATGGTCACTATACAGAGTGGTCCAGCTCTGTTCACTTCTTGGACCAGAATCTGTGCTCCACTTAGGACTAAACCAAGAATTGCCTCTCCTCTTGTGTGTTCCAGGACTAGCTGCTCCCAGAAGCAGTTATTAATGGTGTCTCAAAATTTTATCTCATGCCCTGAGGTGACTTGTACCAGTCAATATGGGAATAGCTGAAATCCCGCATTACTATTGGATTCTAGTGCTAACCAGTCAGTCCTCCGGGGGGTACTAGTTCCATCCAGTTTGTGATCAAGAGCTAAATGTCTTTTCAGCGTTCATCAAGTTCCATTTGTCGGCTCTTAATGACAGTCTCCTCTTCCTCAGGGGAAACAAAAGGAGGAGAGAGGATGTTTTTGTAATGAGATGCTAATTGCCCTACAGGGATCTCCTTAAGACAACTGGTAGCCCTTTGTAGAGAGATGCCACGTCTTGTCAGACTTCTTTGTTTCTCTTCGGATTTTCTTTAAGATGCAGGGTGTGCCACCAGAAGGGGAAGCATTTGTGAAGATATTGAAGGGCAGGGGAAGGGCAGCGCTTACTGCTGATTTGAAGAGATTGCTGTAAGCTCTGCTGAGCTGGGAGTCTCTCTTTGTTGTGGATGTGTGCAGTGCCTAGCACAACGGGGCCCTGTTCCTCCTCCGGGCTCTACAATATTTATTCATGATTATTTTTATCTCCCATTTTATTTTTTTCCTGCCCAGGGCTGTGTATTGATGTCCCACCACTGCCTGTCTAGGAAACTATAGCTTAAGCCTCGACATTTTTTTGTGGAATTCTGGAAAGGCAGAAAAGAAACTAAGTAGTTCAAGGCAGTGTTGTAACCCAGGACATGAGAGACAAGGTAGGTGAGGTGGGACCAGCTTCTGTTGGTGAGAGAGATGAGCTAGTGAGCTTACACAGAGCTCTAGGTAGTTCTGTGAGCCTGCGATAGAATGCACTGCCTCTCACCTCGAGGTTACGGGCATGAACGCTTGCAGATTGGTAGTGGCTGAAACCTTGATGACTTTGGTCTCAATGCCTAACTCGGTCCCATTGGCTTCAGTGGGGCTCCAGGCAGGTGCATTGGGCCTTCACCTGCAACGAATGAGAGAGCTCAGTCTAGTTACTAGATGGCAGGTGTCCATGTCACTAAGCTAGCCTCACTGTCCCTGTCACATGAGAGAGAGACCATGGAGGGAATGCCATGGAGACAGGTCATAGCTGACTAGCAAGACTGATCCTAGATGGGGATTCTTCCAGGTCAGAGGGAGGGTTTGTCAACTTCCGAACAGAAAACATTGTCAAACAATAAGTCACAAAAGGATCAAACTTCCCCCTCTGTAGCTCGATTCTAAGATGCTTCCTCTTTTTCTTCTGACAAAGCGCCGTCCGTTCACAGCTCCTCAAACTGTGGGTTCCTTCCTCAGTTCAGGAGTCCCATGTCAGCCTCTTGGTGATCATTCGGAAGGGATGGCCAAGCCCCCATTCTCCGCCAGAAGACGGAGCCGAAATCCGTGTAAATACAGGCCGAAAAGAGGCTGCATCCTGGTTTGGTCTCGGCGGATGTTCCGGAAACTGTGTGAAATCAGACCTGAGAGTGGCTATCCTACAACAAAAAAACTTCAGAAACAGACTCCAATGAGAGACTGCTGAATTGGAATTAATTTGCAAACTGGATATAATTAACTTAGGCTTGAATAGAGACTGGGAATGGATGAGTCATTACACAAAGTAAAACTATTTCCCCATGGTATTTCTCCCCCCCCCACACTCCACCCCACCCCACCCCCCACTGTTCCTCAGATATTCTTGTTAACTGCTGGAAGTGGCCTACCTGCTTGTCACCATGAAAGGTTTTCCTCCTCCCACCACCCCCCCGCTGCTGGTGATGGCTCATCTTAAGTGATCACTCTCCTTACAGTGTGTATGATAAAACCCATTGTTTCATGTCCCCTGTGTGTGTATATAAATCTCCCCACTGTATTTTCCACCAAATGCATCCGATGAAGTGAGCTGTAGCTCACGAAAGCTTATGCTCAAATAAATTTGTTAGTCTCTAAGGTGCCACAAGTACTCCTTTTCTTTTTGTGAAATCAGTGCATTGTGTACAAAGGAGCAAGGGGATTAAAATTCTCCTGCTGCATTTGCTCCGTTGCTCCTGGCCATTGACTTTCCATCCAAATCCTCTATGGTTCTTGACCTGCTAAGTAGCACAGTTGTGCATTTGGCAGTGCTTGGCAGGTGTTCTTCGCCTAGGCTTACCTTGCATTTTGAGTGGTGCGCCACAGGTGTGTTCTATACTTGGGGGAACCTGGCATGCTTGGCAGTGCATTGGCAGGCATGTTCTACACTGCCATGCCCTCTATATCCAGTAAGGGCCTCTACCTGCGCCCCTTTGCCACGTTCCGGAGTGCTTGCTCCATACCAGGGGGTGCCCATCATTGCGTTCCACCTGGCACAGGCAGCACGATCAATGGCTGGCCATCACCCATGCCTGTGGAAGCACTCAAATGGTTAACTTCCCTCCAGATGGCCTCCAGTTTGAAGACTTGAAATGGGACCATAAGGCTGCAAAACAAAGACGAGAGCAGACCAGCAAACCATATGCAGCTACCCAGGAATAACAGCACCATTAAAATCATGAACTGGGAGCTCAAAGGAGCATTTATTTGGAAAGTAAACAGCTGCGGAAGCTGCATCCTAACCATGAGCTAAGCTTCAAAGTTGCTTCCCCCTCTCCTCTCACCCCCTCGTTTTCTTAGCATGAACTAAATGTAAAAGCAAAATGCCTAAGTCGTAGCAACTGCTTCCTTACACCCGGAGTAACTCTTCAGACTTTTCCACTCATCGGAGGAGTGCTGCAGTCCATAACAACAACCGGAGAAGGAGCCTGGGGAAGCAAACATGTGGAACAGCAGTGTGTGTGTGTGTGTGTGTGTGTGTGAGAGAGAGAGAGAGAGAGAGAGAGACCGACCCCAGGTCACTGCTTAAACTTTGCTTATTTACAGCAGTAGCATACATATGAAGCTCGATAGCACTTCCACCCAAATCAATCCTCCCCTGGAGACAGGTGGCAGATTTCCTACTCCATTATTTACAGCCACTTCTCGGTGGAAACTGCAAACCGTAAAATGCCCATATACCGTTGGAGAGATTTATGGCCGTCCTCTATTTCAAACGCTGCCTGCCCCACCAGGCTGCATCTGGGATACACTGGAAATGGATTCCGAGGTGTTGGATGAAGATGAAGGCTCGTTTATTACTCAATCCTTTGCAGAAAGGTATTTGTATTCACTGTGGTATACACGGAGAAGCCAAAGGCTAATGCTCCTCCATCCATTTAATGGTGGGGTTTATGAGCACTGATGATAGGGGCTGTATTGATGTCCCTGGGGAGTGACATTCTCTATTGATCCACAGAAGAGGGACACTGGGGACAAGGTCAAGGCAAACTCACATCACATGGCTCTATTGACTTAGGGCATCCCCTGCTAGGTTCATTTGGCATGGACTGTTCTGTCCTGAGCACTTTTGCTGAGGCTGCCAGCAGAAGGGGCAATTAAGAACGTGGACTCCTGTCCTCTAGGAAGCAGACTGAGGTCACCACTTCATTTAGTGTGGGCCACCAGCCAGTAGCTCCCTTTTGCCCTCTGCCAGTCTAAAGGTGACCTGCTCCATCTTTGAGACCCCCTGAGCCAACCACTTCACTGAGGAGCTCATGCTCTCCCCTTTCCCAAACATCCCTGGCCTCAGGCTGCCCTCGTCAATGAAATACAGTAGAACTGCAGAGTTACGAACACTGGCCAGTCAACCACATGCCTCATCTGGAACCGGAAGTGTGCAATCAGGCAGAGATTGCAGAAAAAAGCAAATCCAGTGCAGTACTATGTTAAATGTAAACTACTTGAAAAAAAATAAAGGGAAAGCAGAATTTTTCTTCTGCATAGTTAAGTTTCAGAGCTGTATTAAGTCAATGTTCAGTTGTAACCTTTTGAAAGACCCACCATAATGTTTTGTTCAAAGTTACAAGATTTCTCAGTTACGAACAACCTCCATTTCCAAGGGGTTCGTAACTTTGAGGTTCTACTGTACCCTGGAATTTGATGCCCGGTGAGAGTTGGTGGGTCTCAGTCTGGTTCCCAGTGGCAGGTACCCTAACTGGCCCTAATCCCCCATCCTAGTCTGTCAGTCTCAACAGAGAGGTCAGTGAGCCTTAGTGACTGAACTCTTGAGGTGGTCCTTGTTAATCAGCAATGCAGTACACAAGTCAGAGCCCCCAGAGCACTGTCTTCTTTCTGGATAAAGAGAGGCCTTCGCTCTCCGAAGTTGACAATATGGTGCATTTCACCAGCACTCCATTCCCACAAACCTTTAATGTGAAAGCAGAAAAATGAAAACACAATATAAAAATATAATATGAAATCTATCTCTTAACTCTAAAAGTATTGACTTAGTGAGTTTGACATTAATGCTCTGTCGGTGAAGAGGCAGCATTCTGACTGAAGACTAACGTTGGTGGCAATGCCTCATCCCATCTTTGTCGCACAGGAGTTGTGCTATTGAATCTTTCCTGTTCTGCTATGATCACAAGTACACCCCACCCTTCTGCATTAGCTTTTCTTTATGGCTGCAGAGTGGCAAAGAATTGTTTTCCAGCCGCCATAGGATCAGAGAAATGTCGGGCTGGAAGGGACCTTGAGAGATCACCAAGTCCGGCCCCCTGCACTGAGGCAGGACCAAGAAACACTTAAATCATCGCAGACAGGTGTTTGTCTAGCCTCTTCTTAAAAGCCTCCAGTGACGGAGATTCCATAACCTCCCTTGGAAACCTGTTCCAGAGCTTAACTACTCTTAGAATTAGAAAGATTTTCCTAAAATCTAAACTAAATCTCCCTTGCTGCAGATTAAGCCCTTTGCTTCTTGTCCTGCCTTCAGTGAACTTGTGGAACAATTGATCACTGTCCTCTTCATAACATCCCGTAACTTATTTGAAGTCTATCAGGTCCCTTCTCAGGTTTTCACAGACTATCACGGCTACCACTCTGATTTCAGTACAGACATCTAAGATGTTGAGCAGATTTCCCTACTGTTCCCCCTCTTGTTGTTCCTACGACCTGATTGTAATTCCCTCCACACACACACACACACACTTTTAGCCCTCTGTTAAGATCACTTTTGGGCTTTTGTCACCCCCCCCCCCCTTTGAACCTGGTTCCTCCTTGTGGAGTACCCAGCAACTTAACAACCTGCCTGCCTGTGCTGGTGAACTCATCTGGCTAAGTCCCTTCATCTCACAAGCAAGGTGTCATACTTCTGAAAACCTCAGCCCCTTCTCCTCCCCAGGGGTTACTCACCCCCTCTCACCCAGCCACCTCTAATCACTGGCCTCGTCAGAAAAATCTGTCCTGGATCTTAACCAGAGATGGACAAAATACTGGCCCCTGGCACTCCTCGAACTTGGAGGAACTTGGCATCTGGATCCCAACATTGTAGTCCAGGGTGGAAGTAGCAAAACAGTGTTAAGAAAGCCCTTGCTCAGCGAGAGATGTCTGTGAAGGTGGTTCATTAGTAGATAAGGTGCTAATAGATCATACACCAAGATAAGTAGCCTCGCTCCTGGGTTTTGTAGCACCAGTTAAATGACTTGCTGCTGTCCCCTGAAAAGGGCTTCTTGTGTACAGCTCTTTACATGGAGCTATTCAAATGATAAGAGCCGTGGGCTCTGCAGAAGAGGAACTTCCTTTCCTCCTTGGCTAGCGTGGTGAGAATTCCCAGTGAGGGAGACTCTCTAGATGCTGACATGGTGCCATATAATGGCCACAAAATCCACTCCCCTCCATGCAGGCACTGTGTGAGATGGGCAGCACTGTGCAAACCCCCTCACAAGTCCTGGAGCAAGAGGCCTGCTGGGGAAATGTCAGGGGCAAGCCGGGGCAGACAGGGTTGCTTTTGGTTACCTCCTCGCTCTGTAGTAGACTTGGATCTGATCTCTGCCCAGCCCCCAGTGTGGGAAATCCAGAGCTGAATTTGGATCCAATACGCTGCACCAGGGCTCCTTGTGTGTGTATATATGTGTGTGTGTATATATGTGTGTGTGTGTATATATATATATATATATATATATATATATATATGGTACCTGCCAGCACAACCTTAACTAAAATCTGCCCTTAAATGTTCACAACTTGGAATGAAGACACACAAATCCTCAACAACTACAAGGTCACAGTAAAGCACCCTCCTTCTGAGATCTGTCTATCTATCCCCATCCATCCCCTCCATCTATCTATCTATCATAGAGTTTTCTGTAGTATCCAACACTGTAGAATCAAAGGGACCGGAACAATACCACATCTTGATTTCAGATACTGATCACCTGTCCTCAGCCTAGGAATTATAGCTGTAGTTCAGAACTTCTCATAGCTTTGCTCCCAGCTTGAGGGCAAATCCTAAAAGGTCCCATACCCCTGCTGAACTGTGCTGAGCCCCACCTGGAAATCCAGGGGCATCGCGAGTGCTCAGCAGTCACCGAGCAGGATTGTTACACAATGGGATGCAAAGTAACTTGGCTGGCCGGGAGGGCAGGGGGCGGGGTGTCTGCCATGCTTTGTTTCCCAAGAAAATAATCCCCTCAATATAATACAGGATGTTGTTAGCACATGGCTCAGCACATAGGATAGTAAACCTTAAACACAACCTACCATGTAAGGAGTGCATCCAATGAAGTGAGCTGTAGCTCACGAAAGCTTATGCTCTAATAAATTTGTTAGTCTCTAAGGTGCCACAAGTACTCCTTTTCTTTTTGCGAATACAGACTAACACGGCTGCTACTCTGAAACATGTAAGGAGTGTACACCCTAGTCCCTTGAAATAGGTGTGAAATACTTATGCTAAACAATCTCTTCCACCTTGTATTGAGCTGTGACACTCTGAATACATTCCTCAGAGCTGAAGAAGAGCTCTGTGTAGCTTGAAAGTTTGTCTCTCTCATCAACAGAAATTGGTTCAATAAAAACTATTACCTCACGCACCTTGTTTCTCTAATATCCTGGGACCGACATGGGTACAACAACACTGCATACATGTACTCCCAGTGTAAGTCAGTCTGGGGATGTGCTAGTGTCAGGAGAAACACATCTTCAGGGCCAGTGTTCAGCTTCTATAACCTGTAACTTAACTGCGTGGCATTTAATAAGCTATACCTCTGCCAGCTTTCCAGACTGTAGGGAAGGGAGATTCCTACGCAAACAATGGGTTAAATTCTGCTTTCATCTGTCCAGTTGTAAATCCAGAGTGGCTCACTCGGTCTTACTGGAGATTCTCAGGATTTACACTGGAGTAACAGAGAGCAGGATTTGGTTCAGTGAATCTCTTTTCCAGAAGCAATTTTTTTTCCACTGAGGATAGTCCTCCTGTGATCACATGACATAGGCAGTGGTTTGTAAGACAATAGAAAACCATTTTACGAGTGTGTAAAGCCACTGACCACAAGTCATCAGTGGAGTTTGACCCCGCATAAAAGCAGAGACCTCCAATGAGAAGAATAACTCGAGCAGAGGCAGCAGTATTAGGCTCTTATCCTCTCAGGGGTCAGCCACTAGATGGCGACACAACCCATACTCTACAAGAGCATGTGGTGTGAGGAACCTCTCGTTCTTAGAGCCATCCCTCAAATAGTCGCCCATTACCTCAGCTCACCATCATCTGGGGCATGTTACGGCCTTTTGTGGGCTATTTGGCCATGATTGCTCTGGTGATGTCTTCCGGGTGGGTTTGCGACCGTTTGTCTCAATGCTGTAATGACCAGTTATGGAGCCTATAAATTCCATAATGACCAGTTACTGAATCTGCAGAACTGAGGAGCCAGGTACTGATCTCTTGCATTATTTGATGGCCCATTATTTGCTACTCGAGTTAATGGCCCATGTGTCTATTATGTATATGAAAGGGTAGCCTTAGGAACGCACATGCATGGCCCATATACTGCACACACCAGTGCTTTCTGCCTCATTCTTTTTCTCTCTGAATAGTCCTCAGGGAGGAGGTCAGGTGTATGACAGCTCCAAGGTCAAAGTGGTTTATGTTGGGTGATTGAATTTAATTGCCCAGAAAGTGAGAAACTAGCTGCCCTGGCTGAGGCGACAGCATATGCAAGCTTTCCCCCATGGCTCTTGAGTGTGTGACTGCAGCTTCTGCCCTGCCTCCCTGCTACTCCAATCCTGGGACGCCCCACAGCTCTGCAAGGGCAGTGCCATCTAGACCTGCAGCCCCATGCCTGCTGTAACAGTCCTGGGCTCTACACCTATAGCTCTACCAATGCCTCTTGGTCCTGCCCGCAGCCCCCCTGCTATCCCAGTCCTGGCTTCCTCACACACCTCTGGTGATGCTTCTCAGTCCTGGCCTGCAGCCCCTTCCTCCTGCATCGTAGGTCCTTGAGTGGAAGATGCAGAGTATCCTCATGGGGTTTTAAAGAGGGCATTAACGCCGGGCCCTGCTGGGGGGCAGCCTGCGGAGTTTTGCACTGGAAACTCTCTCCAGTTTAATTAAGGCATTGAAGACCTCAGTGAAACAGAGAGAGGAGGAAATGCTAAGGCCAGCTAATTTCTTAAACTGCTCTTTGGCACCTGCTGAAACTTACCTCATGTAGCAAATTAAAAATACTAAGAGACGGCCAATAAAAAACCCTTCTTCTCTGTAATTTCAGCCAGCAGAGTGGCTCTGTGCATTAATTAATGGTGGGAAATGGGGCTCGTTCGATTCAGGAACAATTAGAAAGGAGATCTATAAATACAGCTGGGCTGCACTCTGGACTTGCACTCCTATCCCACATAGTTACAAAGGCTCAGGGCCATGAGGAGCTTTCTTTGACACCCGTGTGACCCGTGGCCCCTCCCTGCCAGCCCACTTGCCCTCTTCTCCCACCCACATCTTTGCACTTTCTCGCGTCCTGCCCATGGAATGCACTTCCTGAACCAACCCATGACGGCCCTACCCCATCCTCCTTCAAATCCCTCTGCAAGACCCACTTCTGCCCTGGCTGGGTCCAGTTTCAGATGGAGGGTCTCCTTCGGACAAACATGCTATGTCTCTGGGTCGATGCAGGAATCGCTGAATGTCTGGCTGTGATGTGAAGGGGGTCCGGCTAACAGGCCCTTCCCACCTTAAACTCTACTACTTATATAATGCCTCAGGTAAATTACCATCTGAACATGGTTACCCAGGTGGGTACCAACAACTACTGCTCCTTAATATCTATTGTTTACTGACACTAATGCCCCACCTCAAAATCTGAAAATTGTGCCCATAGCTAATCTATGTAACCATGTGTTTCTATTACACTCATCCTCATCTTCACACCTCTGCTTCCTTCCCTTTGTTTGTCACAGCTACTAGTTACATCTTAATTCCGACTAGAAGTTCCGTGGAGCAAGGACTATCTCTGCACGTGTGCAGCAGCTAGCGCAACTGGGCCCTGATCAGGGCCCCCGGGTGCTACTGTAATATCAATCATTAATAATAACTAGAATGGTCATGCATGGACACCATCTTTCTACCCGCTTGCGTCACCTTTTCAAAGCATGTGTGCTCACAAGCAGATATTATATATTATCCTACTGGCAGCAAGCGTTACCGACAGTTAAAGGGAATCACACATGTGCCTCAAGAGATGAGAACATATCCCCCCTCCCGTGCTGGCTTTGACATTAGACAGCTGCATCCCTAAAATCATGGATTAGAAACTGCCACATCCTGTTAGATCCTTTCTTGTCCATTCTCCCTCCATCACTGCCGGGCTGTGAGTGCTGAATTTAGAGAGAAAAAAAAGTCTCTTGGATGGTTCAGTCTGGTTCCTTGCTGATGGGGAACTTTTCAATTATAGAGAGGCACTGTTTACAGTGGCTAAACAATTCCTCCCCCTCCCAGCTGTTTACACTGTTGTGTTCTTCCATAAATACCCTGTAGCGATGTAGATATCAGAGGCCTCAGTCTGGCCTGACCCAATCAGCTAACTATACAGTCAAAGGGGATTGATTTTACAGGTCACCTGGGGACATCTATCTTGCAGGTAAAAGGTCCAGCGTGAGTGATCTTGAAGGAGCTCACGGACAAAGAAGCAGAGACACTTCTTGGCCTATATCCAGTGGCTGTGTGTTTAAAAGCTTTCAGCCAACAATACCCAGCCTTGCAGCACCAGGAAGGTCTGAACAATAAATCTTGAGCAGGTTAATGATGCTTTTGTCTTTGGTGCATTTCACCCATGCAGCGTGTCCTCTCTTCTCCCACCCATCCCTGCTTCAGCAGAGCGGACAGAGGGAATGACAAAATAAAAGTGGAAGTTTCTACTTTCCTTCTTAAATTGTCTTGACTTCCGATTCCCCCGGGGGCCGGCTGGGTCTGGCACACTGCAGGGCATGCTAAACGAACAGTGACACATTTGTAATTGCACCTGAGATGAAGCACTCTCCAAAGAGAGCAGCTGGCAGCCGGGCCAGGGGAGACAATCCTTTCCAACAGGGCTCTGTCTACTACTATTTCTAGCTGCACTATCCCCCACCACCTCACCAAACCCACAGCTATGCTGGAGAAATGATGAGGTCGGGTGACATACACGTAGCTGGGGTCTGAGCTCAGTGGTCATGCTCTCTCCTGTCTGTTGACTGCAGGGAACTCAGATTTACACCAGGGAAACTGGGATCAGAATGTGGCCCCTAAAGGCCAAGAGATGTGACATCAAGTGCTTGATAGAGATGAAGATTAGAAGGGAACCACTGTCTTGTCTGACCTCCTCTATCACACAGGTTATAGGACTTCTCTGAATTAGTTATGAGGATGCCACAGCAGGGGAATGTCACAGCGGGAGCAGGTCCTGGATTTTTACTGAGACCTAGGTGGACCTCCATAAGTCACAAACCTGTGGGAGATGGTGGAGAAGGAGGATTTAGCTGGCTGGCTTTGGGGCTCAGGTGCTGATTGTTTCTTTTCCTGGGAGCAGAGAGAAGCCACCCAAATCCTGACATGTTCAGGCCCAGCCACTGCCACCAGTGAATCGCAGGTCTGTTTAGATGCAGGGCCAGACTGCGTCTAGACCTCCACTGGTGCACAGCCAGGAAACGGGACGGGGTGGGGACAGGGTGCTTTTCCCTCACCCTTTGCACCTTGGGCAGCCGCATGCATAGCCCTTGACTCAGCAGCTTCAGGCTAGTGCTAGCCACCCCGAAGCAAGGGTTGGGGGCGCAGGTCCATGGCTCCAACTCACCTTGCCCACTGGCTAGTGGAGCCAAACAGATGTGGAGACAGGGCAAGGCAGTAGGAGATGCTGCACAATTGCGAGCGTGGCAGAGCCCCTGTTCCAGGATTCTGAGTCCCTCGGGGCAGGATTCCCTTCTGGATCAGCCAGTCTCTCTCACGACTCCAGCTGCTGTGCCTCCTGCAAGTTGCCCCCCTCTGATTTCTTTCAGTGGCCCCTGGGCAAAGGGATGTATCACACTCCAGCTCCGAACAGGCAGATGGCAGAAGCCCCATTATTGGCAGTCACAGCAGAGAGGCCAAGGACTGGGTGGGACATGGACACAGGCTCCCTGGCAGTCCCCCACCCCGAGGAAGACCATGCCAGCCAGAGCGGAGGGAAGCTTATTCTAAGGCAGGAATTACAGCCTGCAGAGCTGCTAGCTTCGCACCTTCCACAAATATTAAAATCACTTTAATAGGTGGAAAGAGAAAAAGAGAGATTTGCATTTTCCAGATTCCACAGACTTAATTAGTTATTGGAACAACATCATGTGCAGTTCATTTCCTGGAGGAGTTTTTTGGATATTTTCAAGCCCAAACTGTCTTTCCTGAATTGTTGCAGATTCACTGCTCTTTTTGCATCAGGGTCTCACCCGGGAAGAGCTTGGAAGTGCCCTGGTGGAAGAAGGGAGCTGCTTTACTCACTCCCTGCTCCATTATTCTGGGGACATTCCCAGGCCCGAGGATACTTCTGCAGCCTTTGGAAGCCCCGGGGATGGCTTAACTCAGGACTCATCTCTTAGTGATGTGATGCCCTATTGGGACAGCTGATTGCGACTCATGGGACATTTGGACAGAGCCTAGGTCAGTGCATTCTCTCCCTACTTCAGTCATTCAAACCGTGAATTCAGCCGCGTTGCGTCAGGGTGCAGTGGTCTTGCACCAGTGAACGTTGACATTCGCTGTTGGCCTGACCATGCCAATGTTGCAAGGCAATTATTTCATCCAGCAGGATGCAAGGTGATGGCCTTGGGCATCCTCCTGGTCTCTGTGCTTTACGTCTCTGGGTTCTCTGCGAGTGGCTGCTCTAGGGACCACTCCCAGGGTGGTGACCGGGAAAAGGGCAGGAGATGCAAGCAGGACTATTCCATCTCTAGTTGCAAGGATCTGGGTGATTCTGGGGCGGCCATGCTTGCAGGTAAGTCGGTGAGGTGGCCACAGAAATACACATGCATTCGAGGGTTGGAGGGAGAGGCTCAAATTCTCCCACAAGTTCCCCCCTGCTGTTTGGCAGAGGAACAGGGCGATGCTCCTGCTGTGTGTGGGGCTGTCCCTGGAGAACGCTGGGGCATAGCTCTGTAAGGATCATCATTACACTGAATGCCAGGGCATGGGACGTGTGCTTATTATCCACGGAGCAGGTGCAGCAGGACATGGTAACGTGCTCCCTCCTCTGTCCTGCACAGACCCCTCGTTGGATGAGAGGGGTCTGTGCAGGACAGAGGAGGGAGCACGCTGAGACCTCCCGGCTCCTTTCCCACACAGGCGGCCAAACAGCCAGCAGCTGGTAATGGATATTGGGCGGAGCTTCAGGGGAGAGGAGCCTGGGGATGGAATTTCATTCATTTTTGGAGAGTTTTGTAGCCCCTTCCCCATCCTCCCTCTTTGCCAGCATCCCACCTGCTGCACCTAGTGTGGCCGGTGCTGCAACCTGGTCCACATCATGCCCTGGCCTTTGGATTCCCCAGGCTCACCTGAGCCAATGGTCTAGATGCGAGATTTCCTGTCTCCTTCTACAGCCACATGGGCAAAGCACATTCCCAGAGCAGTGGGTGTGTTGGGATTAGCAGCATAGTCTCCTTCGAAGGAGGGCATGCCTCTAACGTCACAAACTCACTTGGACCACTCCTACCCTGCGTCTCTAATGGCAGACGGATCATCCAGCCGCAGCCTGTCCTACGCACCACAATCTCCTTCATGCCCCAAACCCCATTAAGCCATCAGTCGCTCAGTTTCTCTTCAATTACTCAGGGCTGGTCTTCAGACCAATGACCCACTTCCCTCCATGCATTTCCTGCGCCTTTCAAATGTGGAACAGTTAACTGAAGTTCACAGCTCATCCTAATGCTTCCTCTCTCTCTCTCCCTCCCTTCTTCTCTTGTGCATTTCTGGCACTTGCGAAGCACGTTCAGGCTGCGTTGGCAGCTGGATTCCACGATAACGATTTCTGACATCTAGTGATTGTTGGTTTATAACATTTCTGTCCTGTAATGGAGATGAGAGGGAGGAGGAGAAGGCGCAAGCTTCACAGTTAGGCGACGAGATCATTATCTTCTGAAATGTGGGAGTGAACTAGAAACCAGTCCTCACAGCTGAGAGCAGCCCAATAATCACCTTGCAGCCTCCCGGGCCAGAGATTGCTCTCCATATCTATGGCTCGGCTCATTGTGCGTCTTAGTAAGGGATTCGGATTGGACTTCACCATGCCAGGGAGGGGGATAGGTGTGTTTCTCTTCCTCTCCAGTGATCCACATCACTAGGGTCTGCTGGCGGGGGCCCAGATACTACAATGGAATCAGCTAGTCACTGGGGTGTGTCTGTGTGTCCTGCCTGGGACTTGTGGGGCCCACCAGCACGGCTGCCAGCGGGAGGTATCGTCTCTTTTAGCCGTCTGTCTAATCTAGGTATCTCTAATACACTGACAGGGCTGGTCTCTGAACAGCATAAAAATGATGGCAGCCAGTAGCACATGCAGTCAAGGGTTAAGTAGCTTACCTGGTACACTAGCTCCTGGGGGTCTGATCCCAGCTCTGTCAGGTGCTTCCTGTGGGGCTGGTCTCTTCATCATTCTGTGCTCTCTAAAATGGGTATAATGCTAGGTCCTTGGTCTTTCTTGTCTATTTAGACTGTGAGCTCTTCTAGCCAGGGACTGTCTCTTGCTATGTGTCTCTGCGGCATCCACTGCAATGAGGCCTCAGTGTGTGACTGAAATGCAGATAATAATGATAAAAATATCTGCCTCACCTTAGCCTAAAGCTCAGGCTAGAAAGGGAATCTCTCCCCACCCCCGGTCTATTTAGACACCCAGAGCCAGTGGCAGTGCCTGGGTGCTGTTCAGCCAGAGGAAAGATTGAAAGCACACGAGTCTAGCACATGGGACCCAAACACAGCAGTCTGCCGAGGGCCCAGATGTGGGGGCTGGAGCAGGACTGGTCAGGTGTTTCTTGGCAGCACAGGTAGTATGTCTGTCAGGGAGCTAGACGCCCACAGGGTATATGTGTGTGACCATCAGCCCCAGTGAAGAATCCCCAAAGATATTTATTACCACTGAATCCCACCTGCCTCTCCTTTGCGTAAGTCCAAAATAAAAAGAATGTCATTGCAAGCCACTGGCAGGCCAGTATGTGCTACGTATCCCCAGCTACGCCCAACCCACAAGGATGTTGCTAACAAAAACTGCATCAAATAAGAGTGGAAACAGCAGTGGGCATCCTTAAAGAAGATCCCAACAGTAGTGGGGATCCTTAAAGAAGTGACAAAGGGCAGCCTGAAGAAATAAGCAATTGCAGTCCAAGTATAAGAGACTATTCTGCAGACATGAACTTACTGAGAAGTTGAGGCAAAAAGCCCAACTTGTTTCAAGACTGAGCCTGATAAATGTATAGAGGGGATGATGAGGTTGTTTACAATGGCATATGGACCATCCATGTTGGCTATGAGCAACTATCTCCAGCAGCCAGAGATGGGGCGGGCTCTGAATTACTACAGAGAATTCCTTCCTAGCGCTCTGGCTGGTGGGTCTCACCTACATGCTCAGGGTCTAATTGATGGCTATATTTGGGGTCATGAAGGAATTTTCCCGAGATCAGATTGGCAGAGACTCCGGGAGGGATTCACCATCTGTGACATACTGTACCTCAGAATGGCACCCTGTAACCCCCATATTCATCATTCATATATGGTAATGATATTTCATGCAAAGCAAGCCACGTAAGATATCACATGAAAGGTCATGATCTCCTGAAACCCATTGTTCTGTCCAAATATGTATATCATTAGTGTGTATGAAGTTATGAGATTTTGCTGTACGGTTGGTACTGATATATGCTGTACGTTGTTAGTGACACACAAAGGACCCCCACCAGCAGGGTGGTCAACGACCATTAATCAGCAGGGGAGTTGTAATCAAGGGATTTACAATTCAATGACAGCTGCCCAAGCACCACACAATGGAGATTGCTTAACCCAGTGACTCATGGACTGAGGATATAAAATAGGGGACAGTGGCATCATGTTTTTGCCTTTCTCCTTCCCCCAGCTATGATGGAAGCAATAAGAATGCTGAGAAGACAAAAACTTAAACTGAGGAGACTGGTCCAGGCTGAAGGAGAAGCCTGTGAATTAAGAACTGTAACATCCAGTGGGGTGAGAAAATTGCTGATCTACATTCTGACTAGTGTAAGAAGGTTTAGGATTTAGAATGTGTGTTTATCTTTTATTTTCTTTGGTAATGTTCTCTGATCTTTTATGCCTCCCACTTATGACCACTTAAAATCTATTTTTCTGTAGCTAATAAATCTGTTTTATATTTTATCTAAAACTGTGTTTTGCTTGAAGTGCCTGGGAAATTACAGCTCGTTTTACAAGGCTGGTGCGTGTCCTCTCTTCACCGAGGGAGGGGCAGACTGGGTAATGACCTTACACTGGCCAGTCTTCTGATCAAAGCAAGGTGGTACAGTTCTGGGGTACAAGGCTGGGGACCTGGAGCCTCTCTATTGTTAGGTTTCAGAGTAGCAGCCGTGTTAGTCTGTATTCGCAAAAAGAAAAGGAGTACTTGTGGCACCTTAGAGACTAACAAATTTATTTGAGCATAAGCTTTCATGAGCTACAGCTCCACCAAATGCATCTGATGAAGTGAGCTGTAGCTCACGAAAGCTTATGCTCAAATAAATTTGTTAGTCTCTAAAGTGCCACAAGTACTCCTTTTCTTTTCTCTATTGTTAGTTCATGAGTGGCTAGGAGAAGCATTCATATAACTCAGTTGGGTGTGTCCCTGCCTGTGAATGCCAGAGGTTTGCAGCTTATCACAGTGTGAGAGGGAGCCCAGGCTGGTGAGTCAGAGGGCTCAGAAGTACCCCAGTTCCAGGTTGCACCCCAGGGAACTTATCACACCTTCCGCTACAGCATGGGGCATTAGTCACTTGCTGGTTTAAACTAGAGTAAAGGATGGATTCTCTGTAACTTAAAGTTCCTCAGATCTTGATTTGAGGATGTCAGTAACTCAGCCAGAGGTTCTGGGCTTATTGCAGGAGTAAGCAGGCAATGTTCTGTGACCTGCAATATGCAGAGGGTCAGACTAGATGATCATGATGGTCCCGTCTAGCCTTAAAGTCTATAAGATGTGAGTTTGTTACAGCCACCCTTACAAAGCCTGCTTTGTTAACTCAAACTGTGACTGCATGCTCTCAGCTCTGGAGGTCCTCGTTCAATCCCTTGTGTTAACCAAACTGACAGTCCTGTTATTTATCGCGGCCGTTCTGAGCTGATCCCAGCTATGATCTGCTCTTTGCAGATTTCACTACTGAGTCAGGTCATCATGGGAAACCTCTGAATTAAATCATCAATGGTTTTCCAGGCTTTTTCCATTTGCAGAGTCAGGCTAGGGTGGAAACATCCTACATATTCTCACAAGTAGTCCCAGTGTCAAATCAACAGGGGAATTCAGATTAAAAGGGCTTCAGGCAAACCAAAAGTATTTTATCAGATGGGGAAAAAAAATCTGCTTTGGATTCTGGCTTTCAATCAGTAGTTGCAGGTGGCTGTTGGGTCCTGCAAGTGCCCTCTGCATTACCAGCCACAAACATCCTGCATCTGGCCCCAGAAAAAACAGGAAACTGGCTTAAAAAGCATGAGATATTAGAAGTAATACAGCCAAGGCTCTTTTTATTTGCTTGCTGGTGGTAGGGGCTCAGCATTCACATTCTCAAGCTTTAACGCTGATGCCAGAAGAGCTAGAAACCTATATTTAAAAATGTGAAGATTCCTAGATGATAGCCTGATTCCAGCATGCGGGACCTTAAGAAAAACACCAATATATGATAAAATTGTCAGACTTGGCACCACTATGCCCTGCGTGTCCAGCCTGAGCTGCCCAAAAGTCCGCTGGGGAATTGGAGGTCTACAGATAGGCACGGTAGTTTAAGGCAGCATTGGGGGTAGATAGATGGGGTGACTCTGTGCAAGTCCCTCACTGCACTGCCCTCTGTTGGGTGTTCACAGAAACTCAGCTACTCCCACTTCTTAGCTGTGCCCCACGTTCCCTTGATGTAACTTATGCACTCAAATCACCAGCCTGAGTTCCAGAGCTGCCGAGTCCTGGCCGCTCCCCTTAAAGCTGAGAGAGCCCGAGGTGCATAACTGGGCTTTGTCAGTCACACATGCATTGCAAGAGTATCCCCTCCCGTGACAGCCCACAGTACGGCTCAGAGTTGGCCCAGGTTGCTTCTTTAAAGAAAAAGACAATTACATTTGCTAACTCCCACTGGAACACTGCCTCTTCCTATGCCAGCTACTAATTGCCAGCCGCCCTGTCTAGCCCAAAGACCCCCTCCCTAAACAGAAATAAACACAAGGTTGCCCCTTATCATACAACTTTTTACCCAGGAGAAGCCTTTCCCCCCCACAACCCTTCTGCACCTTGATTCTCATCCTTTCTTCCACCCTGACAGAGGGTTTTAAAGGTCACAGGCTGCCCTTAATTAGACTCAGGTGTCCATAATTAACCTACAGTAATCTCATTCAGGTCCTAGGAAAAAAGGGCTTTAACCATGTTAAGGCTGCCTTCAACCACCTCCCCAGCCCTATGTGAATGCCCATGGTCCCGTTACAGCCTGCACCAGGCTCCGTGTTACACATGTAAGGATTCTCTGAGGCCAGGCCCTTCTGCTGGATGGGTGCGTGGAGGGGACATGCCAGGTCCCTGCAGGAAGGTTCAACCCAAACCAAGTCCTAAAGTAACAAAACATGGAGACACAAAGCCAAAGAGGCCCTCTCCTCCCAGCCCAGGGAGGCAGCTCAGTGCCGAGGGACACAGGGTGGCTGTGCACACAGAAGGGAGAAGGAACCTCAGCTAAGGAGCTCCTCTCAGGATGAGTGAGAAAGAGATGGCCAGTCTCCCACCAGGCATATCCCTCCTGCATTTACTACCTAGTCCCAGTGGCCTGTTCCCTGCTTGGGGGCACCACATGGGACTGGAGCTCCCCCAGCTGGTGGGACAGAGCAAACCTTAGGCCAGGCGCCCCTTGTCCCATTATAGAATTTATTTTTACCTTTTTCCTTTAACAAAAGCCCCTAGGAAATTACACGCAACAAAGAAATCTTAGAAGAACATAATTTAGGTTGCAGAGTCCTGCGCTCCAAAGACAGCAAATGCCATATTTATAGTTGTTCAAGAAACCATATTTCTGCCCCCTTGTGCGTGTGCACAACAATGCAGTCTGATCACAGGATGGTTTTTCCACAGGCCCTCTGCCTCGTTCAGTGCATAGGATGGATGCACAAGGAGGCCAAATTAAGGTCGCCTAGACAAGTGTAAATTGCTCATTTCTTAACTTTTGAGAGCTTGGTTCTACCACCTGAACAACATTCTTGTAAAGTAATTTTTGTAGGTAAATGTGTGTATGTTCATGCCTCCCTTCTCCCGACAGTCATGCACACAGCGTGCTAGGCGCTGTACAGTCATGTAAAAAGACACGGTCCTCCCAGAGCGTAAGACTAGATTAGCCATTTCTTAGCATCCATGCATAAAACGGGCCATATGCTTCAAGCACAAGAGGGGAGGAAGCTGTTCTTTTATTACGCCGTATAACATAATACCGGAGCAAAGCACAATAAAAGAGAGCAATATCCCCACCACATAAAACGCTAAGCTGCGACTATGGAACACTCAGAATCAATTACATCAAACTCTCCCAGCCTGCAGAAAGCTGGGGAATTCTGCTTCATTTACTGATATTGACCAGACCGGCTGTCAGGCTAGTTAGCACAGGCTGGCCCGCTTAGCGTGGCCTTTCCCAGCATGCTCTCCTGGGAGCTGGCTCTTTAAATCTGGGAGAGACAGCCAGCTGCAGCCCTAATGGGCCCACTTTGTAAATGACCTGCTGCTAAGCCACATCTCTCTACTTGCAAGGGGGTAAGTGTTTGGTCTTGGCTCTCCCTCATTGCTTCCTGTGGGGCTAGACCTTCTTCCCAATTTACCCTGCCCCGTGTGGTTTAAGGGCCATAACGTTATGCACCCCTAGGGGAGAGGAACCCTTTGGAAAGTGGGTGAGGCTGCCTAGCCTTTGTTCTCTGCCCCCACCCTCCTTATAACTATGTTGTGATGTTCCTCTGCCTCAGATCTGCAGTGAGGCTAATGGGGCCTGACCCTGACAGGTGCTGTTCACCCCCAAAGTCCTCTGATTGCAGTGGGAGTTTGCAGCTCTGCAGCCCCTTCTAGGAGCTGAGCCCAGTTTGATTGCCTGGATTTGGGGCCGTGCTTCATGGCTCCTCTTTCCCAGTGGGTTTCTGATCATTCTGAGCTTTGCCCCTGTTGTGAGGAGCCGGGGCCTTGTTCCCACTGCTGCATCCAGGATGGGCATCCTAGAGGCTCAGCACGCCGTAGGCTCTTTGTGTTCCAGCTCCTGGCCATACTGAAGTTGCTCCCTCCTGCTGGGCGTGGCTGGAG
The DNA here is from genome assembly GCF_009764565.3 of Dermochelys coriacea. Lineage (NCBI taxonomy): Eukaryota > Metazoa > Chordata > Testudines > Dermochelyidae > Dermochelys > Dermochelys coriacea. Next base: position 3,735,997 of record NC_050072.1, read on the forward strand.
TGCTCCTGCTCTCTTGCTGCAAAGCTGACCTTGTGGGGTGGCCACAGGCTGGGCCTGGGTCCTTTAAGGGTGGAGCGTTTGGCTGTCTCTGCAATCCGGCTGTTTTGCTGGGTGGGGTTTGTTGGTAGTGGGGGGTCTGAGAGGGGAATTGTGGTTAACACTTATAGGACTGAGAATCAGTTCTGGGTTCTCTGCTTAGCTCTGTGCCTCAGTTTCCCTTGCTGCTGAATGGGGATCTCAGTACCTCTGGGGTCAGGTAAGAGCAGAATGCTGGGATCTGCATGGCTGCATTAGCCTTACCCGTGGTGACAGGCTATGCACTTGGAGCTGGGTTTTCAGCTGCCTCTCCCGATCTTGTGCTAGCATTTCATGTCCTGTAACCATTAACCCTTTGGGTGCTGGGGCTCTGTGCCCATTAAGGTTCTGTTGCAGCCATACTAAGTTGTGCCATGGCCAGCAGAGCAGGTGCGGTCCACAGCACGTGCATTCAACCCAGGTGCCCCAGTATGTTAGGTAGCTCAGCGGGTGTCTTCCTACTGCATCTACCTGTCCTGGTTTGATGGACAATACAGCAGGCGTGTTCTGCCTGGACCTGCTCACGGGTGGCAGAAGAAAAGTCTGAACCCTGCTTGAAGGTGTAACGCCAGGAAAGTGCCGGGAAAAGGAGCCTCTGTCTATGACTGTTCTGCAAGACTGAATGGGTGGTTGAGGGGTCCTGGCCCTGCCCCTGTTGGAAAAATGCCCGCTGGGGACATCCAAGTTTCATGTGGGGAAAGTGGTCTGAGCTATCTATAGATGCGCTGTATTTTTCTAGGTCATAAAGGAAAGTTTCCCATCATACCGCAGCTGAAAATAAGCTTTGTCCCCCGGCACTGCCTCCTCCCCTGCCCATGCTTTGGAGGCAGAGTTTTTGCTTCCACGTATAGGGCACAATACACCAGTGCCCCGCCCCTTGCAAACTCATTTGCACCAGGGCAATGGGAGTTTTTAACACAGGGGTTTTGTGCCTGTTTTTCACTGGGGTCAAACTCTGCTGTTCTTGGTTTTGCAGTCTATTTGGTGGCATCAGTGGCATGAGCTGCCTGGAAATGGTGAACTGAGCCTGTGGATTCTCCATTTGCCATCCCTTCCTCCCGGCAGCCACAGGGTGTATCCCAGATCAGGGAAAAGCCTCCTCTTAAGAGCATATCACTGAGTAAGGTGCCATCTAAGGCCTGGCCCACACACAGAGTTGCACTGGTGTATTAAAGGTGTGATGCCAAAGCCAGGGCAGCTGTGTGCATGGAAGCTCATATCGATTTCAGCGTGTCTTCAGTCAGTCTAGTTTTCAATTGGTTTGCAAATCAACGTAAGCTAAGCTTAAAACTCTCTTAAACAGATTTAAAAGTGTCCTGGGTTGGGTGGATTGTCACTGAGATTCATAGGGTGTGTCTATCCTGCCTTGTAAACCCAGGGCGGTGGGACACGGCCTTGTGGACTCCATGTTTCCAAGCTTGCATCCAGGCTACATTGTAAACCTGGGTTTGCAATTGCTAGACTGGGGTCACACGACCGTGCTAACACATCCAGACCTCCCGACTCGGGTCTGTGGCTTGAGCTGCGTCCACACTGCAGAATGTCATGGCTCACATCTGAGTTGCAGCGGGACTCTGGCTCGGACCCACCCCCAGGGGGGCTGTGAAGACCTGGGTCCTGAGTGCTTGCTGGCCTGAGTCAGACAGAGTTGTGTGTGCAGACAGTAGGGAGTTTGCGGCTCCAATCCGAGTCTGAGTCCATGTTTATAATGTAGTGTAGACCTAATCATAGAGTTTAAGGTACGAAGGGACCGGATTGTTGAGTGTGAGCTCCTGTATAGCGCAGGCCAATAAACATCAGTCTAAACCAGGTTATTGGGTTTAAGGTGCGGGTGGGTGGCTGAGGTATTACAGCCCTGAAGAGTCCGAACTAGTGTGTGCCACAGGCAGAGAACAGGAGGGACCGAGGCACACCAGGGCGCAAGTCCCTTGCAATAGCAAGGAGTTAATTAAGATACCCCGAGGTATCGGTTTTAAACAAATGGGTTCTCTGATTAAACTCACCCTAATTTTAGGGTTGCTGAACCGGTTTAGTTAAATTGCTGCACAAACTGTGTGTTGACAAGGCCTTAGCACTAAGTATGATGGTGGTTCCAGATGTACCGAGCACGGAAAGCCTGGTACACAACTGGTTAATAGCAGTAGGCACAATCCAAGCTAAATATAAATACTTCACAGCACCTTTTGGGTAAGTCCATGGCAGGTCAGGGCAGTCCCACGCTGACCCCAGTAGAGGGGATGCAAACCGCCATCTGTGAGTTTTGGTGTGGAAAATATTAGTAATTAAAATAATAATAAAAAAAAAGAAAAACATCTGCCATCTGCAGCATCTGTCATTTTGCTTCTTCAGAGCTTCCAGCTCGGAAACTTTTAAAGCAAGCAGATATTTTTAGTTTGAAAAAAAAAAATGAAAAGCATAATTTTAAAATTAAAAAATATTTTTTTCATTGCTCTTTCCCTAGCCTCTGACATGCACTTTGGATTCATGTTCAGGTGGGGTTGGGAGGGGTTGACCCGTCTCTTCCTTTGTCTAGATCCAGATTAAGTTTTCCATTTTTGTGGGGGAGGGGTGATAAGGAGCAGAGCTGGGTGAGTAGCTGCCTCTGCCCCTTATTCCAGCTGAGCTGTTTTGCATGTGCTGAAAACAATGTTTTGTGAATTATAAAGGGGGGGGAGACATCCTTGCTGCTAGTGCTGAAAAGAAATCTGCCTGCCTGGCATCCTGGAGGCAAATAAAGAAATAAATCTCCGTGATTGTGAGGGAGAGGAGCAGAAACGTACAAGTAAAAGTGAGGAGCTGGTGACAGCTGATTGGCAGGTAATGTGTGAATGCTATCAATGCCCTTTAATACTGGCCTGCAGTCCTCATGCTATTCCTGCCCTGGGCCTGCCCCCACACGTACCCAGCTCTGCTGATGCCCCTCAATCCCGACCCACAGCTCCTCTGCTATGTTAGTCCTTGGCCTCTGACCCCCAGTTCTGACCTGCAACCTCTCCCCTGCAATTTCAAATCCAAAGAAGAAATAAAGCCAAACCTTTGCCTACTTCTCAAACCCTTGAAGTTCACAAGCCTTTGACTTCCTTTGTTTCTTATCTCATTTTTGCCATCTTCTGTGTTTCCTCAGCCTGGCTGAAATCTTGTGATGGAGCCTGTATGCATTGGGCTGATCTTACCTGGCCTTGTGAAGTTCCCAGATAAATGTCTGGTTGGAAAAAATGTATATATTTTCTATGACAAACTTTGTTCCAGTTTTTTTCTGAAAATTGTCATGGGTTTTTTAAGAACATAAGAACAGTCACATTGGGTCGGACCAAAAGTCCATCTAGCCCAGTGTCCTGTCTTCCGACAGTGACCACTGCCAGGTGCCCCAGAGGGAATGAACAGAACAGGGAATCATCAAGTGGTCCATCCCTGGTCGCCCATTCCCAGAGGCTAGAGACACCATCCCTGCCCATCCTGGCTAATAGCCGTCGATGCACCTATCCTCCATGAACTTATCCAGTTCTCTTTTGAACCCTGTTATAGTCTTGTCCTTCACAACATCCTCTGGCAAGGAGTTCCACAGTTTGACTGAACATTGTGTGAAGAAATACTTCCTTTTGTTTGTTTTAAACCTATTGCTTATTAATTTTGTTGGGTGACCCCTGGTTCTTGTGTTATGTGAGGGCGTAAATAACACTTTCTTATTTACTTTCTCCACACCAGTCATGATTTTATAGACCTCTATCATATCCCCCTTAGTCGCCTCTTTTCCAAGCTGAAAAGTCCCAGTCTGATTAATCTCTCCTCATATGGAAGCTGTTTCATACTCCTAATAATTCTTGTTGCCCTTTTCTGAACCTTTTCCAATTCCAATATATCTTTTTTGAGATGAGGCGACCACATCTGCACGCAGTATTCAAGATGTGGGCATACCATGGATTTATATGGAGGTAATATGATATTTTCTGTCTTATTATCTCTCCCTTTCTTAATGATTCCCAACATTCTGGTCACTTTTTTGACTGCCACTGCACACTGAGTGGATGTTTTCAGAGAACTACCCACAATGACTCCAAGATCTTTCTTGAGTGGTAACAGCTAATTTAGACCCCATCATTGTAACTCTTTACATTCTGCTTTGGACTTAACTATCTTGAATGGTTTTGTATCATCTGCAAACTTTGCCATCTCACTCTTTACCCCTTTTTCCAGATCACTGATGAATATGTTGAATAGGACTGGTCCCAGTACAGACCCCTGGGGGAACCCACTATTTACCTCTCTCCATTCTGAAAACTGACCTTTTATTCCTACCCTTTGTTTCCTATCTTTTAACCAGTTACTGACCCATGAGAGGACCTTCCCTCTTATCCCATGACATCTTACTTTGCTTACGAACCTTTGGTGAAGGACCTTGTCAAAGGCTTTCTGAAAATCTAAGTACACTATATCCACTGGATCCCCCTTGTCCACACGCTTGTTGACCCCCTCAAAGAATTCTAGTAGATTGGTGAGGAATGATTTCCCTTAACAAAAAACATGTCGACTCTTCCCCCAACAAATTATGTTCACCTCGATGTCTGACAATTCTGTTCTTTACTATAGTTTCAACCAATTTTCACGATACTGAAGTCAGGCTTGCCAGCCTGTAATTGCCAGGATCACCTCTGGAGCCTCTCTTAAAAATTGGTGTCACATTAGTGATCCTCCAGTCATTGGGTACAGAAGCTGAGTTAAATGGTAGGTTACAGACTACAGTTGTGCAATTTCACATTTGAGTTCCTTCAGAACTCTTGGGTGATACCATCTGGTCCTGGTGACTTATTACTGTTTAATTTTATCAATTTATTCCAAAACCTCCTCTAATGACACACCAATCTGGGGCAGTTCCTCAGATTTGTCACCTAAACAGAATGGCTCAAATATGGGAATCTCTCTCACATCCTCAGCCGTGAAGACCAGTGCAAAGAATTCATTTGTATCTCTGCAATGGCCTTATTGTCTTTGAGTGCTCCTTTAGCATCTCGATCATCCAGTGGCCCCACTGGTTGTTTAACTGGCTTCCTGCTTCGGATGTACTTAAAACATTTTTTGCTATTACTTTTTGAGCCTTTGGCTAGCTGTTCTTGAAAATCCTTTTTGGCCTTCCTCGTTATATTTTTACATTTCACTTGCCAGAGTTTATGCTTCTTTCTATTTTCCTCACTAGGATTTAATTTTCACTTTTTAAAGGATGCCTTTTTGCCTCTCACTGCTACTTTTAATTTGTTGTTTCATCACGGTGGCACTTTTCTGGTTCTGTTACTATGTTTTAATTTGGGGTGTACATTTAAGCTGAGCCTCTGTTATGGTGTCTTTAAAAAGTTTCCATGCAGCTTGCAGGGATTTCACTTTTGGCACTGTACCTTTTTAATTTCTCTTTAAGTAAATTACTCATTTTTGTGTAGTTCCCCTTTCTGAAATTAAACGCTATCATGTTGAGCTGCTGTGGTGTTTTCACAGGGATGTTTAACCTAATTATATTATGGTCATTATTACCAAGTGGTTCGGCTATATTCACCTCTTTTACCAGATCCTGTGCCCCACTTAGAACTAAATCAAGAATTGCCTCTCCCCTTGTGGGTTCTGCATCTTGTCCTGAGGTGACATGTACCCAGTCAATATGGAGATAGTTGAAATCCCGCATTATTATTGAGTGTTTTATTTTTCTAGCCTCTCTAATTTCCTTGAACATTTCACAGTCACTATCACCATCCTGGTCAGGTGGTCGGTAATATATCCCTACTGCTATACTCTTATTATTCAAGCATGGAATTACTATCCATAGAGATTCTATGGTACAGTTTGGTTCATTTAAGATTTTTTACTTCAGTACAAATACAATCTTTTCAGTTTTAAAATAAAAATGTTCAGGTTTTGACGTCCTGATAATTTCTCAGTTTTTAAAATGAAATTCCCACAAAATCAGCCTGATTTCAGCAGAACTGCAGGTTCTCATGGAATACAGTTCCAACAACAAAAAAGAAAAGGAGGACTTGTGGCACCTTAGAGACTAACAAATTTATTTGAGCATAAGCTTTCGTGAGCTACAGCTCACTTCATTGGATGCATTTGGTGGAAAATACAGTGGGGAGATTTATATACACACACACACACACACACATACACACACAGAGAACATGAAACAATGGGTTTTATCATACACACTGTAAGGAGAGTGATCACTTAAGATGAGCTCCAACAACATTTCTCTGAGCAGCGCTGTGTGTGCTGCAGGAGCTGCCAGAGACCACAATCAGGAGCAGGGCCCCTGTGTGCAAAGTGCGACCAACATAAGTCTCTCCCGCTGGCAAAGAGCGACTATGCAGGAGACCTTACAGTGGCACAGCTGTACCACTACTATGGTGCCACTGTAAGATCTGTAGTATAGACGTAGCTTTAGAAAAGAAGTGAAAGTTCTGGGTGAGACAGAAGGAATTAAGTCAAATAGATACCACAGGCGCCTCACAAACATCAGTGGATTTATCCCCCTTTCACAGAAGGGGAAACTAAGGCGTTACGTGGTTAAATGACACCTTGGAAGCCTGGGGCAGGGCTGAGACCAAACCCCTGATCTCCCGACTCTGAGCTCTGTACCACGGCACCATCGTTCCCCCGGGGGAAAGGAGAGAGCTGGGGTAGGGTGATGTGAAGCCCTTTCCCTTCATTGGTAAAACAATGAATTTTTCTCAGCTGTGGGAGCTGGGAAATGAAACACTCGCCAGGGAGAGGCAGGATGGTCGTGGAATTAAGGCAAACCCCAGGAGTCAGGTCTCCTATTCCTAATTCTGCCACTGATGTGTCAAGCGACCTTGACCCCTCACTTCCCTTCTCTGTGCCTCTGATTTTTCAGCAGTGAAATGGGGATCATAGTTCATAGTGCAGGGCGCATATAGGGCTGCCCAATAACCCTTGTAAAACACACCCTGATTCCCAAACCGAAGGTTCTGGGCAAGTGTAGAGCATTGTTATTGTAGGGTTACCCTTAGCGATTGTCTTGCTGCTTTAGGATCCGAGAGCTTACACTGCTTTGTTGTAGTGGCGAGTGTCTCATGAACCGCTTTGTTCTGAACAACCCTCCAAGAGCAGCCTAGCCAGCTTTGCCTAATGTTTGTTAATAGGGGAACCCTCTTGAATGGCTGGCAGAAAACACTGCTTTGTTGTTGTAGGGTCACCTCCTAGGAGTTCAAGGAGACATTCATCCAGGGAGTGTATCCTTGGGGCTGTTTTGTTTACCAGTAACTTTTGGGGTTGGGGGGACCCATCTGGCGTGAGCTTCCCTCCCAAGGCTCTCTGAGTCTCTAAGGTGCCACAAGTACTCCTTTTCTTTTTTGAGAATACAGACTAACACGGCTGCTACTCTGAAACCTGAAATACTGAGTTATCTATCTTCCCTTTCGAGCCCCATTTAGCCTGCTGTCCTTATGGTGATGAACTCGTGTGTGTGTGTGTGTGTGTGTGTGTGTGTGTGTGTGTGTAAAAAGAGGGAAGCAATTTCAATGACAGAACGGTAAACAAGCGTTGCTTCAGCTGTAGCTTATTAGCCGACTGATCCTCTCTGCTCCTAAATCATTTCCTGAAGGGCTTTTTGAGACCACAAGAAAAATTCCCCTCCAGGAAAAAAAAATGGTGAAAAGTTCAAACCCAGGCTGGTGTCCCTGCGCTCCTTTCATCGCCGGCTCGCTCCGACGGGAGTCTCGGCCTGGCGTGTGAAAGGTAACACTGAGTGTACAGAGCCCCTTCCCCTCCGTAGGAGTGGGAGCCCAGGCACGGTTATTTAAGCCTCCATCTTCTTCCTGCTTGTGACTTTTTAGCAGTCCTTAGGGGACAGCCCAAGTATGTGGCCAGACATGGAGATAGTTTAAAATGCATTAAGCTTGCGGACAAGGTGTCATTAGGGCTTCTTCAGAGAGAGAAAGGAGGAGGCCATCTGCTTTAGGAACTAGCTGAAGTTCATTTGCCCAGAGGGAATCTTCTCCAGGGAGGAATAATTGTGTGTCTGCTCCAGGATTTTCTCTCTTCCAGCTACTAGGAAGAGAAGGTGCAGAGAATTTCTTTGAAGACACTGGTTATTGAAGGGGAATTGGGTTGGGTCAGGTCAGAAACCTGTCTGAGGAATACCTAATTTGCTCTGTCTTGAAAGTGCCTGTCACCGTGGTATCTAGGCTTCCGAGCCCCAATCCCTAGGCTTCAGAGCCCAAAGTCTAGCCTGAGCCACAATTTCAAAGCACTGTCTATACAGCTACTTATAGAGCACTAGTTCGAGGCCCCACTGCTCCAAGTCTGTCAACCCAGGCCGGGGGGGAGGGCCTCACTCCCGCTCACTCCAAAATGCTATGTAGACATTCCCTAGGGGAGCTGGTCAGAACGCAGAATTTCTGTTCCATGGGAAATTCTGGCATTTCTTTTCTTTTCTTTTTTTTTTTCCATTCCAGAAGGGAAATTTGAAATTTCCCATGAAACAAAAATTCTGAAAACTTCTTTTGGAAACTTGAAACAACATTTTGTGACTTGATTGAGTCGTATTTGATAGTTTCTAATATAACAAAAGTCAAAATGGCAAAGTAGAAACCCAATGGGTTGTTTGGATCTTTTGTGCTGAAAATCACTAGTTCCTGCCATATCTTTTGATTTAATTGAAAATGGCGTTTTCAAACAGAAATCTGAAAAAATTCAGCCCACTCCAGTATCTGGGCACTTAACAAAGCAATCTAATCCTGTCTACACTTCAGCACTGAATCTCCACCATGGTATCTGGGAGCCTCGCTCAGTGTCCAATAGAGGAGCATTTCTTCCCTTGCCCATCTTCAGACAGGTCTGCAGAAAAGGGGGTTGGATTAGATGACCTCCTGAGGTCCCTTCTAACCCTGAGATTCTATGACCTAGGGGTTACAGTGGACGAGAAGCTGGATATGAGTCAACAGTGTGCCCTTGTTGCCAAGAAGGCTAACGGCATTTTGGGCTGTATAAGTAGGAGCGTTGCCAGCAGATTGAGGGACGTGATCATTCCCTTCTATTTGGCATTGGTGAGACCTCATCTGGAGTACTGTGTCCAGTTCAGCCCCACACTACAATGTGGAAAAAAGGATGTGGAAAAATTGGAAAGAGTCCAGCGGAGGGCAACAAAAATTATTAGGGGGCTGGAGCACATGATTTGCAAGGAGAGGCTGAGGGAACTGGGATTATTTAGTCTGCAGAAGAGAAGAATGAGGGGGGGGGGATTTGATAGCTGCTTTCAACTACCTGAAGGGGGAGTTCCAAAGAGGATGGATCTAGACTGTTCTCAGTGGTGGCAGATGGCAGAACGTGGAGTAATGGTCTCAAGTTGCAGTGGGGGAGGTTAAGGTTGGATATTAGGAAACACTTTTTTCACTAGGAGGGTGGTGAAGCACTGGAATGGTTTCCCTAGGGAGGTGGTGGAATCTCCTTCCTTAGAGGTTTTTAAGGTCAGGCTTGACAAAGCCCTGGCTGGGATGATTTAGTTGGGGATTGGTCCTGCTTTGAGCAGGGGGTTGAACTAGATGACCTCCTGAGGTCCCTTCCAACTCTGATATTCTATGAGATTGTCTCTGGAAGAGCTGGGGTAGGTCTCACCAGCTAGGTTTCAGCTATGTTACTGAAACTTTTCCCTTGTACCCTTCACCACAAGCTTTTTGAGGATGCTGAAGAAGGTTGGGCTGATGATTAACGTGTTTGGTGGGTGGGTGGTGGTGGGGAGAAGGGAAGTTATGCTGCCCCTGCCCTATGGGAAATGCTCCCTCTAGAACAAACAGTCCGCACCCATCGGAGGGTCTGTCCCGGCAGGCAGTGAAGGGGGTCTCTAGAGAGAGAGGGGTGGGAGCTCTCCATCTCCAGGAGCATAATGAACTGCCTTTGCCATGCTCCTCCCCAGCCACGCTGCCCACTTGCTTCATGCCTGCTTGCTGGAGGGGGCAGGGGAGGCTGCAGGCATCTCGCACTGCCACAACTCCTCTCCTGGGGGTCTGCGGGGCACGAGAGGGCACCGAGCAGGGTAGGGGAGCAGGCGTACCATGAACGCTTGGCAGAGAAGCGAGGGGAGCCTTTGACTGCACCCTGCATCCAGACAGCTGTGGAGGAGGAATGGCCAGAGTGGATCAGACCCATGGTCCTTCTAGTCTGCTGTCTTGTCTCTGACCATGGTGGACACCAGCTGCTTCTGAGGAAGGTGTCTCTCATGTCTGTCTACCATGGGGAGATAATCTACTTCCCAAGGCTAAGAGACAGGCCGGGTGGAATAATTAACAAGCAGTTCGGACTGGCTGGCATGTTGGCTGGCATGCCAGCTGACACTCGGCGCTCCCAGTCTCTGGCCAGCCGTGTTTAAGAGCCAGCCCCTTGTCTTGATTCGTACGTGTGTTTTGGTTTTTAAACATCTTTTTCAGGTTGTCATCAAAACAAGCAACTTGATACAAATATCACACTCAGCACAGGCCTGAGGTGCCGGGATATGCACAAAAAGATCTGGGGCGTGGGTCAACTGCGGAGAGCCAGCAAGCACGTCCGCATCGCCTCGGTGTTTCCTTGAGCCCAGGAGCTGGCTGCTGCCTGGGGCCAAGCACATGCTGAGCCCTTCCTAGTGCTGAGCGCTTCCTGGGTGCCAATACGGGCTAACTCCTGAGGGTGCCAAGCTGCGTGGGCTGGGGAGAGAGCACCAGGTTGGAACCTTGCTAGACCTCAGTTTTATTCCTGGCTCGGCTGCTGGGTGACCTTGGGTAAGCTACTTTCCCTTCTCCATGCCTCAGTTTTCCCATCTGTGAAATGGGGCTCATGATGTTGACCTCCTTTGTAAGGGGCTTTGAGAGCTATGGCTGAAAAGTGCTTCATAAGAGTTAGGTATTGTTATTGTATTAACTTGCTCCTTCCTTACTCAGGGAGAATTTCCATGGAATGAGAACTCAGGGCCTGATCCAGAGTCCACTGAGGTCAATTAAGATGTCCATTGAGTTCCATGGGCTTTGGATCAGGCTGGAGTTAGGAAAGAGCTCAGGATTGGGCCCAGGGAGAGTGAAGGGTGCTGAGCACCTCACAGGATCAAGTCTAGGTGGGGAAAGAACCCACAATTGGGCCCAGGGAGAACTAGTGGGGCTCAGGACCTGAGTGGAAGTGGGAGACAAGAGTGAAAGACAACTTACTGAGCACAAACTTTGCCTTCATTTACACTGCTCTCTGCCCATTGAAGTCAGTGAAATTACTTCTTTCTTCCACTGTGGTAATTTGACCCAAACCGGTCTGAGCACACCCCCAAAAGTTGGCTCATTAGACACCTCCTTCGACAGTTTCTAGATGGCTGTGTTGTGGATGAATGTCCAGGTTGGGTCAGCAAGGAAAGGAGAAGGGTGTCAGGGAAGGGTATGCTTGGGGGTAAGATGGACATCTAGGGAAAGCTGTGTCCTTTTGCTGCCGATCTGAGCAGAAATCCCAATGCACGCTGCAGCTTTTCTCCCTGACAGCTCTTCCCCCGTGGCTTAAGAGTTAGGTTACAGCTGAATTTTCATTTTAGGTCTGGTTTTGGCTCCTCCTCGAAAATCTGCCTGGAAATTGGTTGGTTGGCTCTGGGGTGGGGTGGAATTCTCCTACTCAATTTGAAGCCCATCAGGCAGGGGGGTTCTGAATGACAACATTTTAGAAAGAGAGGGGTTCACCAGCGTTCCAAGAGGCTCAGAACTTTTCTTTGCCACTCTAACAAAGGAGAAGTAAGTAGGAGAGAAACAGACCTGATCTGTGGGGGCCCAGGATCACAGTGGAAGAGAGCAAAGCCTTGTTTCAGAAGCTATGAACTTTGAAATGGTGGTGTTATTGATGCTGCATGTGCATGACAATGAGATTGGGGCCCATTGTGTTCAGCGTTGTACTTAGCAGTAGTCTATTCTGGTAACGTTGTGGTAGGCACTGTACAAACATGTAACACACGGTAGTCTAGACTTGGGTTTTGTACCAATTTAACCACACTGGTTTGTAAACAAACTTGGTCTGTCTTGCTGATGGACTTATCTCCTTATTGACCCAACCTGTGCATGCATCTAAGATAACAGCAATGTAGAACAAGCTAAGTAGGTGTCTATATATATATATAGCTTTTGATACGGTCTCCCACAATATTCTTGCCAGCAAGTTAAAAAAGTATAGATTGGATAAATGGACTATAAGGTGGATAGAAAGCCGACTAGATCGTCGGGCTCAACGAGTAGAGGTCAATGGCCTGATGTCTAGCTGGCAGCCAGTATCAAGCAGAGTGTCCCAAGGGTCTGGCTGGGGATGGTTTTGTTCAACATCTTCATTAATGATCTGGATGATGGGATGGATTGCACCCTCAGGAAGTTCGCAGATGACACTATTCTGTGGGGGGGGGGGGAAGAAGTAGATACGCTGGAGGGTAGGGATAAGGGTCCAGAGTGACCTAGACAAATTGGAGGATTGGACTAAAAGAAATCTGATGAGGTTCAACAAGGGCAAGTACTTAGATGGAAGAATCCCATACACTGCTACAGGCTGGGGACTGACTGGCTAAGCGGCAGTTCTGCAGAAAAGGACCTGGGGATTACAGTGGATGAGAAGCAGGATATGAGTCAACAAGGTGCCCTTGTTGCCAAGAAAGCTAACAGCATATTGGGCTGCATTAGTAGGAGCATTGCCAGCAGTTCAGGGGAAGTGATTATTCACCTCTATTTGGCACTGATAAGGCTACATCTGGAGTATTGCATCCAGTTTTGGGCCCCCCACTACAGAAGGGATGTGGACAAATTGGAGAGAGTCCAGTCGAGGGCAACAAAAATTATTAGAGGGCTGGGGCACATGACTTATGAGGAGAGGCTGAGGGAACAGGGCTTATTTAGTCTGCAGAAGAGAAGAGTGGGGGTGGGAGGATTTGAGAGCAGCCTTCAACTAGCTGATGTGGGGGTTCCCAAGATGATGGAGCTCGGCTGTTCTCAGTGGTGGCAGGTGACAGAACAAGGAGCAATGGTCTCAAGTTGCAGCGTGGGAGGTCTAGGCTGGATATTAGGAAACACTATTTCACTAGGAGAGTGGTGAAGCACTGGAAAGGGTTAACTCAGGAGATGGTGGAATCTCCATCCTTAGAGGTTTTTAAGGCCCGACTTGACAAAGTCCTTGCTGGGATAGTTTAAGTTGGGGTTGGTCCTGCTTTGAGCAGGGGGTTGGACTAGATGACCTCCTGAAGTCTTTTCCAACCCTAATCTTCTATGATTCTATGATAGCAACTTCTGGGGGCATGCTCAGATCAGTTACCCCCCCCCCACGCCTCGAGTATAGAAACTGTTATATCAATATAGAGAAGTTTAAACCAATACAGCTATTCCCTTATAGCCAAAATGGGCTATACTAATACAAAATCCATGTTATACCAGCACAACTGCATCCACACTACAGGGGTTGCATTGATTTAATTATATCCTTTTCTAAATCAGTGTAGTTCATTTGGTACAAAAACTGTGTTTAGAGCAGCCAAAGACAGTTGCTGCCCTGAGTATAAGATGAGGGACAATGCGTGGATACAGCAGATGGTTGGGGGAGCAAGTGGTAACAATGAGATGATTGGAAATAATGGGATAAACAGTGGTCAAGCACTTGCATGTAGGAAGACGTGATTCCTGCTCCAAAGAGCTTACAAACACTTAATGAGGGCTTGAGGGGTGGATGAGGATAGTTAGCACTTACTTTACCTATTTATATATTTTTTTAATTGTGGATATAGAATTACATTTCTCTCTCCACCTACACTTTGCAAGTCACAGGTTTCTTCAACTGTACACCCTTTATGCCAAGAACCATGTTTTCCTCATTCTCCCAGACAGGGTAGGCTCCCTGCCAATGTTCCCTCTAATTTTTTCCATCCATGTGTTGAATGAATTTTGTTATGTGCACCAGTATTGAGGTCATGTGCATACATGTGTCACAAGTAGAAACAAAAAACCTGTCCCTGTCAAGACTACATCTCCCATGATGCACCACACAGTTTTGCCAGAGGAGAGTCCATGTTGCATCATGGGAATTGTAGTCCACCAGGGAGCCAGGCCCAAACTACAACTACAGCATAAATGTTTTGGGTTAGCTCAACAAAATGAAATGTTCTGTTTAGAGCTTCCTGTCCGAAAATTGAAAGTTTTCAGCAAAATTGAAATTTTCCTGCAGAAAACGTTGATTTTGCTGACATTGCATTTCCTGCCTGAAAACCATTCCAACGGAAAATTCCAGACCAGCTCTACCTGCCACCTTGGTTTAGCCCTTATAAAACTTTTGGGGTTGGATTTATATGGGTGGGGTGACTCAGCTTCACATCACTGAGATCAGGATCAAGCCCAAGCAAATGGATCATGAGTCCCACCCCACCCCTTCAGGAGAATGGAGCTGGAGTATTAGTTTGTTGCCTCATGTCACAGCACGTAAACAACTTCATGTATGTGACTAGTCCCCATGTATGCCATGGACCTACACCCAGGAGTAGAGTTAAGCATATGTATAAGTATTTGTGGAATCAGGGCCTACAGGTCAGATTTTTAAAGTTACTATTTAGGCACCTCACTCCCATTGAAATAAGGAGCAGGGCCATACTGTATGTTCTTCTGAACTGCATGATGGAAATGCCTGCAACATCCGCACTGATATCCAAGGGGCCTGCTTATGGAGTTGCTATAAACGGTGGCGAAGGAACCAGGAACCCCAGGGAAGGTGCCAGCTGGGCTGAGTGGGTACCGCCTTTGCTCTGCAACTGTAGTCAAAGCGGCTGCATGTGGCTAGAATAAGCTGATTTGAATAATTGGTGCTAAGTCTCTATTTTGCATTCGTTTAGCTATGTACACAATTAATTGAAATAATAACTTCATGGTCCCCCGCTGTGTGTTTGCTGCTCCGCGTCACAGTCTTCAACCGCATCTGCTGAGAGAGACACATTCTTATGCTAGTTTACAAAGAGCAACTTGGGGCTGAGATAAGCTTGAGCTGGGGGAGAGGTTCTGGTTTGGCTCTGAGCTGCTGTCTGTCAAGTCTTATTCTTAATCCCTTTATCCCAACCTTTAATGTTAATATTGTCTATGCTAGGACCTCAGACTGTTTCCAATGGGTCCTTAATCACATGATCTGGCTGGCAGGTACAAAGAGAACAGAGACACACAATAGGTATCCCCATCACTCCCTGATTCTGTTAACTATCTCATCTGTATATACCCTGTGCCCCCACTGTTCCTCCAGCCCCACATTGCCAGGGGAAACTCTGCCTTCTCCTGGGCCTTTGGTGTCTCGGGGCTTGTCTACATGTAACCCCGATAGACCCCGGTCATTGGTATCGAACCTGGGACCTCTGGAGCTAAATACATGAGCCTCTACTGAATAAGCTAAAAGCCATATGGCTGTTAGCTAAGGCTGTAGAACAGACTCATTAATCTCTCTCTCTCTCTCTCTCTCTAAGTGGTCTCGGTGTCACTAGATGGGACAGAACACCATACCCAGGAGGTGTGTGGGTTACCTACACTTCAAACGCTCTGACCAGCTCTCGTGGTATCACCTACTGGACTGGTCTGCAAAGGGAGGTCTCTGCCCTGAGACAACCCCTTCAAGGCTGGATTTGCTCTGACAGCAGCTCACTTCAGTGTGACGGAGCAGCCTGAACCACAAGGGTAATAGAAGACACTGCTGGAGATGACGGCATCAGGGTGGCAGAAGGGTGGTGGACTTGTCTAGAAGCCGAATTTGGGTTTAATGAGAGGCTGGCACTCGAGTTACAAAAGCCTTTTGTTCTAAACCTACTGACCAAAGCCAAGCTCCCCAACCTTTAAATATCATTCATAAATGTTAAGGCCAGATGGGACAATTCTGATCATCTAGTTTGACCTCCTACATGGCACAGACCCGAGATCCCTCCCACCTCTGTCTGAGCTGCGGCAGAGCAAGAGAAATCCAGTCTTGGCTGAAAGACCTCAAGGCATGATGCCTCCACCACACCCCTCAGTTAGTCTCAATTTAAAGCCAGATGTGTCCCTGGATGGGCTCAACCCACCAACTCACTGGTTAACAGCTGAGAAGGCTTGTTGGTTGTGCCACAGAGAAACAGCTAGCTAAGTTGTGCTTATTTCAGGGCACCATGTTACTAGAAACTGTAGGGCACTCAGAGAAAAGCAACCAACATGATCTGAGAGATGGAGAGGATTGACTTAGTTGATTAGATGATTTAGTTGGGATTGGTCCTGCTCTGAGCAGGGGGTTGGACTAGATGACCTCCTGAGGTCCCTTCTAACCCTGATCTTCTAGGATTCTATGACTTTTTGCGAGGAAAGACTAAAAGGAGCTCAATTTGTGCAGCTTGGCTTTGTGACGGTTGAAAGGAGGGGATGCACGGGGACAGGCTGCAGAAACAATAAAGAGGCTATGTGGAAAAGAGGGAGGAGTTCTTCGGTTTTTTTGGTTTTTTCTTTCGGATACAAAGGGATGTATCTTGGAGCATGCTGGGATACAATTGAGCCAGGGAAAATTCTAGCTGAATTATCATTCAAGACATTCCTGTTGGGGAGGACAAGACTGGTGGATAAAAGAGAATTCGGAACAAAAAATTATTGATTTGATTCGAAAATTTTCCCAAAATCTTATGATTTTTTTTCCAACAAAATGATTTGAAAGGGAAAACGTTCATTTTGATTCACATCACAACTGAAACAATTTGGTTTTGTCCTGCTCCCTTTTTCCCTTCCCTCTTCCTTCCCCTCCCCCAGTGGAAAAGGAGGGTTAAGACAACCCCGAGGAAACATTAGGCAGTGACAGCGAGGCCCTAGGGGAAAGAGTTGGACACATGGACAGCTGTGGCAGCATGGGGATGGTGGAGCACCGTAACTCATGACATTAAGGGTTATGTCTACACTGTGATAAAAGACCCGCAGCTGGCCCAGGTCAGCAGATTTGGACTCTCGAGGCCTGGGCTGAAGGGCTATAAAAGTGCAGTGTAGATATTTAGCTTCAGGCTGGAGCCTGGGCTCCAGGACCGCCCCCCACTCCCTGGGGTTTCAGAGCCCGGGCTCCAGCCTGCGCCCAAACGTCTACTCTGCAATTTCATAGCCCCACAGACCAATTCAGCTGACCTGGGCCAGCTGTGGGTCTTTTATTGCAGTGTAGACATATGCTAAGGGACCTTATGGCCCAGGCGCTGGCCCGTGGATGTGGCACCTTCTTCCTATAAGTCTCTGAGTTCATGCTGGGTGATTTCAGTCCACTCCCTAGCAGGAAGGTGCCCTTGGCATCAGTTGGTTCCCTTGGTGGCAGTCAGAGCAGAGAGGCCCAAGGACTGAATTACTGATCCTGTCGGCGTCATTCCAAGGCAGATTGGAGGTGCATCGTTCTCTAGAACTGCTGGCCTGGTGTCCCTTCTGCAGCTCCACAGCTGTAAACCCAGCGAGAGAGGATGGCCTCGGGATGAAGGCCCTGAACTGGTGTTCAGGAGATGTGGGTTCATTTACAAACCCTTCCACAGACAACCTGTGCACCCGTGAGCAGCCACTTAGAATCATAGAATCATAGAATATCAGGGTTGGAAGGGACCCCAGAAGGTCATCTAGTCCAACCCCCTGCTCAAAGCAGGACCAAGTCCCAGTTAAATCATCCCAGCCAGGGCTTTGTCAAGCCTGACCTTAAAAACCTCTAAGGAAGGAGATTCTACCACCTCCCTAGGTAACGCATTCCAGTGTTTCACCACCCTCTTAGTGAAAAAGTTTTTCCTAATATCCAATCTAAACCTCCCCCATTGCAACTTGAGACCATTACTCCTCGTTCTGTCATCTGCTACCATTGAGAACAGTCTAGAGCCATCCTCTTTGAAACCCCCTTTCAGGTAGTTGAAAGCAGCTATCAAATCCCCCCTCATTCTTCTCTTCTGCAGACTAAACAATCCCAGCTCCCTCAGCCTCTCCTCATAAGTCATGTGCTCTAGACCCCTAATCATTTTCGTTGCCCTTCGTTGCACTCTTTCCAATTTATCCACATCCTTCCTGTAGTGTGGGGCCCAAAACTGGACACAGTACTCCAGATGAGGCCTCACCAGTGTCGAATAGAGGGGAACGATCACGTCCCTCGATCTGCTCGCTATGCCCCTACTTATACATCCCAAAATGCCATTGGCCTTCTTGGCAACAAGGGCACACTGCTGAGTCATATCCAGCTTCTCGTCCACTGTCACCCCTAGGTCCTTTTCCGCAGAACTGCTGCCGAGCCATTCGGTCCCTAGTCTGTAGCGGTGCATTGGATTCTTCCATCCTAAGTGCAGGACCCTGCATTTATCCTTATTGAACCTCATTAGATTTCTTCATCCTCCCGGCCTCAATTAGACTTCCTTTTGGCTGCTTTTCCTAGTTATGTTGTTGGCTCTTCGCCTCAGGGACAGTCATATGTACGTCACCGAGCACAGTCAGGCACTGAGCTCAGTTGGCTCATCTAGGAGCTACCCCAATATAAAGGAGAAATAATGGGTGATAATAACAAATGGTTGTAAGAATAGCAACTCTCAACCAACCAGAATAGTCTGGTAGCAAGAGCAGGGGCATGTCTTAATACCCTTTTATTGACCAAGTGTAAATCATCCGGGAAACTCAGATTTCTGTAAGAAGTTGTTCTTACTGCCTCTTTCATCCATGTGTTCTTTCTCCCATTCCATTGCTTTGGATTGCCCTGCGGCCACCTGAGACCTTTATGCCAGACGGCTGCCATGTGTGTTGCAGAGCTGCAGCTATTGGCTCGTCAAACACGATTGGCCAACCCCGAAGCACTAATTAAAACGTGTTCGTGACCTCTCCAGCTTTCAAGTTGACATGGGTATTTGCCTGAGCCATTGAGGAGGTTGCTGATGGAGGCTGGCATTCCTGGAGAAAGGAGGGGCCTGGCTCTGAATCATTTACATCAGTGCTGAAGACCTAAGAAAACATTTGTGCTTCTGTCCATCCCTGTTGAGCAACACATTTCAGCATGGACTGAAGTCCCACAGAAATGGATGGAGTTGAAGCACATATGTAAAGATTCATAGAGTTTAAGGCCAGAAGAAACCATCAGATCATCCACTTTGACCTTCTGTAAACCACAAGCCATTGCATTTCACCCAATACTCCTATATTAAGCCCAAAGACTTTAGTTGGACTAAAGCATTTCAAACCTCAGGAGACTAAACAATGTGCCACAGATAGAACAGGAAAGACCAATGCCCCTGCGATGGCAGGGAACGGATTAGTGAGACACACCCAGATAACCCCGGCAGGCGATCCATGCACCATGCTGAAGAGGAAGATGAAAAAAACCCAAGGTCCCTGCCAATCTGAAAATTCCTTCCTGACCCCAAAATCTGGAGATTAGTTGGACCCTGAGCACATGAGTAAGAGACACCAGCCGTCCATCTAGGATGAGGATTCTCCGTTATCACCTCGGAATACTACTCTGCCCTGCTAAGAACACGCTAAAGTGCTTTGCTGAATCCGGGCCTAAATCAGGAAGAACTGCATTGATGTCAGTAGCATCCCGTTGGCATAAAAACTAGTGTAAGTCAGAGGAGAATCTGTTTGAGGCTAGAATTAAAGCAGAACAAACTTCCTTTAGGTGGGTCTACCCTGCCCTGGAGGGGTCTGTCCTAGGTGTTCAGAGGTAATTCATAGACCATTTGTTCACATCATGAGCTTTGAGATCAACAAGGGGCCAGTTAGTTCTATCTGGGACTCCGACTGTCTATCTGGGAGCAGGGCCAAGACCCCTCAGCCTCTGGGGGAAGGATGTCTTCTCTCTGCCACTGCCAGGACTCCTGGGTTCTATTCCGAGCTCTGCCCATGACCTGTCGTGTGGCCATAGGCAAGTGGCTCCACCTACATGAGTCTTGGATTGCCTGGGGGCTGAGAGAGGGATTCATGATTCTGGGTGGATTCAGAAGGTGGAGGCCAGAGGGTCAATGGATGAATGCTGGGAGCATATGGTGAAGTCCTGAGATGGAAGAATGGATGTCCAGTCCCGAAAGGCTGAGTGCTCCCCTCCCTGAGCTGGGGGCTGCACGGCCAATGGGAAGTGCTCACGGGAAACCGAGGAAAATGATGCATGCCCAACAATTCAGCGCAGCGATGATCAGAGCCAAACACACCCCAAATCTTTGGAGTGAAGGGCCGAGGAGTTTGGCCTGAGGAAAATCCGACAGCAGAGGAAGCACAGCCTAGCGGCTGAGACTCAGGAAAGTTCTATTCTCGGATCTGCCACTGCCCTGCTCTGTGACCTTGGTCAAGTCACTTTCCCTCTCTGAACCACCATTTCCCCTCCCACCTTTTGTCTATCTTGTCTATTTAAATGGCTGGGGCAAAGCAGGGACTCTCTCTCACAACTGCCTAGCACAATGGGGCCTGGATCTTGCTTAGAGCCTCTAGACACTCCTATAACACAAGCAGCAATAAAATAAGAGCACAGGTATGACCAACTCACCCTACCTTTGCCAGCCTGAATGTCCCAGTGCCAACTTCTCAAGCTGAATTTCACACTGGTATAAGGGATCAGCCCCAGAAACAGATGTCTCTTCTTTATCCACCAGCTCAGAAATATTTTAGAATCAAATACGAAGGCACAGACCCAAAATACTTGCTCCTAAGCATGGCTTTACTGGATGGAGTGGAAGTCACAGGTGGATTCATTTTGACAGCTGTGAAAACCCCCTGCTGCTGTTTTAGCTTTGCTCCCTCCCTTTCCCTTATTATTTGGTAGCACTTAGAAGCGCAAACCAGCCACGTAGTCAGAGACAGTCCCTGCCCCAAAGAGCTTACAACAGTCTGAATAACCAGGTGAGATGATGAATGGAGCCGGGGGGGGGGGGCGAACTGAGTGACGGGCAGAGGGAGTGACATGACTAATGTCACACAGCAGGACAGTGGCAAAACCAGGATTAAACCCCGGATGTCCTAATTGCCAATCCACTGCACTGGACCATGCTGCTTTTCTGTAGGTGGCTATATGAACCTCTCGCTATAATATTTGGCCACCGCCACAGATAAAATAATAACCAGGATCTCTCACATCCTGCAGCTCCAGGAGGAAGGTAATTTTTCGTGGCTGTTTCTTGCCCCCTTTCCTTGGGAAGAGAGACACCTGCTTTTCTAATGAAGAAAATGACTCCATAGGATTGATTTTTTTTCTTCCCCTGAATGCATCTTTCTGAAGCTCTTCTGCTGAGTCAGTGCCCCCCACACCCGTCCCACGCCCAGGCCTGCTGGTACGACAGACGCTGGCAGGACAGACTGCCTGTTCCCTTCCAAATCTCATCACCACCGCTCGAGACCAAATCCAATCCATCCCCAAGCAGGCCCTGCCAGGAGGTGGCACTGCAGGCAAGGAGAATTATTCCAGAGGCGCTGTGAATGAGTGTCAGAAATCAATGAGGCAAAAGGTCTTTTGATTTTATTTATTTTCCTCCCATGAGACACAACTGGAGCAATAGTCATCAGTTGCTTTTGAAAGCTGCATCTTCGCTGTTCTGTAATAGTCTCTTTATGCCAGACAAAACATCCCTCTAACTGGCGGGCGTGTGTGGCACGCGCTCTGGAAATAGCAGCTCAGTGCCTACACAATGCAAGAGGGATTGGGTTAAAACATCTTTCCCTGTCATAGGGAGCTCACCTACTGCTGTCTCCGCACGGCACTGGTTGTTATGAAGTTGTGTACCCCCCTTCCAGGCTCACAAAATGCGTTTGCCACAACCTGCAGGCTCAGCCGTGTGGGAAAAACTGCCACAACTTTTGCGTGATGCTTTGTGCACACAATAAGTAAAAGTCATTTAAAAACCCCCAGTTTCGTTGGGGATCAGTATGCAATCCAGAAATGTCTCCATTTTGCAAGATTTTTTGCTAGGACTAGTTTAAATCAAGAAGTCATATAGATGTAGTGAATTAAGAATTTTTTTTCTTGTTGAAATTTCAATGTTAAACAATCAACATTTGGAAAATTTCACCCAGCTCTAATTTTTTTGCCATGTTGGCTTGTTTTTGCATCAAAGCAACAAGGAGAAGGGACAGTTCCAAGTTTTGTCAGGATGGCCTCTTTTTTGCATCAAAGTGACAGGGGGAAGACTTTAGTTTTCTCATGTTTTCATGTGTGGTTTGATCTTTAGCTGAATGAAATTTACAGATTTTTGAGATCATTTTTAACAACGATCCCCTTTCCAAGTGGAAAAACTAGCCAAAAGCTACATTTCATAGACTTTTCCACAAGATATCATAGTGTTTTCTCTACCTTTCAGAAATGCCTGGCTAAAAATCTGGAATCATGAAGGTTTTATGTTTCACTGTGAATATTTTGCACAGCTCTGGTGTTATCTTGGCAAATTCCAAGTTAATTTTCTATGGGTCAATACATCAGTGTTTAGGTTTCATGGTGGTGAGTACCTTACAGCAGCTAGCCCAGAACCATGTGGTCCCAAAACAGGTGACATGAATCATCTCCACGTGGGAAGAAAGCTCATGGTTCTCATATCAAAAATAAATGGGAAGCCTGCTTAGGGAGGTGGCAAAAGACTCAGAGCTGGCTGGGAATTTTTCAACAAAAAGGGTTTTGTTGGAAAATGCTAATTCATTGAAATGAAAACCATGGGGAAGGGTCACGTCCGACAATTTCCCACTGCGAAAGGATCTTGAACAAAGTTTTGAAATGGTCAAAATGTCCAGTGTCAACATTTTCGGAATGAAAAAATGTAATCGAAAGGGAAACCTTGCTCCTTTCTAAGTGGAAATGTTCTGTTGTCTCACTTGGAAACAGAATGTTCAGGATTGAAATGTACGTTACTTTATAGTGTAAAACATTATCAAAGGTAACAATCAAAAGAATTATCGGTTCCGAATTATCGAAACGAAATGGTCCAATTGACTGTCCAATTATTTTTTCTGATTTTTGGTTCGAGAAAATTTTTGAGATTTCAGGGGAAACTATTGATGAAATCTCAAAAATTCTCTCCGGACAGGGAAACCATGTCTCACCCAGTTCAATTCCGAGCCCTTCTTGGTGATTTTACAAGGTGCTAGGCTCTTGCCATAGCCGCTGGACTATGTTCATGGAAGGACAGGGCCCTTTTCCCCTGAAGAATTCAAACTCCATGGAAAGCCCTTTGAATTCAGAGGAGTTTCACCATTTACTCTGGATATTTTGTTGTTGCTTTGCTCCTTGGCCCCTCTGACTTTAGGGCTGTCTTCAGCCAGCAGAACTGAGGAGCCCGGAAAAGGCAGTAAGGGTAGTGGTGGATTCTCCATCGCTGACAATAATTAAATCAAGAGTGGCTTTTTTTCTAAAAGATCTGCCCTAGGAATTGTTTGGGGCAGGTCTCTGGCCTGTGTTCTACAGAAGGTCAGACAAAATGATCATAGGGGTCACTTCTGGCCTTGAAATCTACTAATCTATGAAACAGCATGGACATCAGTCTCTTGGTGCTGGTCCCAGCTCTGGGCCTGAGAGGAGGGAGAGATGCAGAGATCAGACGCTTGTGGCGATGGACCCAAAGAGAGGTGCTGAATCAAGGGGTGGGGGGGAGGGATAAGGGAAAGCGACATGGAAGAAAGGAATGGAAGAGGACAAGCAGGGAAGGAGTAAGAGCAGGAAGATGGCAAAGGAGCCGTGGATAACAAGAATATCCTGGAGCAGAGAAGGGAGAATTGAGGGTGGTGGGGAGCAGAGGTACCCACAGTCCCTGCCCTGAGAAGCCCACTCTCTGAGCAATACCAAGTTTAGAGTGACAGGGGTCCTTTCACTGAGCTTTTGATCAGGTCTTCACGGAGGTTTTAACGAATGCTGTGAGAACAGGAAGCCGGAGCGAATGAATAAAAAAATGCATCAAATAAACAGGGGGGAAAGGGAACGCTGCAGCCCACTAAGACTGGTAGAGAAGGGCTGGTGCAGGGGCGGGAGCAGGGCCTGTCTAGATGGGGGACACTGGTAGCGGTTTAGCACCATGGAGTTGACATTGGCACAAACATTCAGGGCAGTTGGCTGGGATACGGGAAGACAATTTCCTGAAAAAATGTTGACATTTCCAAGGTGTTTCCATCTCAGCGAGTTTGAAATGGGCCAATTTCTCACTACACTTTCCATCATATCTTTTAACCAAAATCTCGAAAGCCTTTACACACACACACACACACACACAGAGAGAGAGAGAGAGAGAGAGAGAGAGAGAGAGACTGTTGGGGGGGGATCCGGACTCTGAAAGAGAATGGTATTTAGATCCCCGGCCAGCTCAGAAAGAGGCCAAACTGCTGGGTTGAACCAGAGCTTGCAGGGCGGGTAGGGTGGCAGCGCGCATCTGCCTCTCTCTGGCCAGGAAGGAAAGGAAACAAGGAGTTGGAGAAAGTGTGGAGGTTAAAATAAATACATCCGATGAAGTGAGCTGTAGCTCACGAAAGCTTATGCTCAAATAAATTTGTTAGTCTCTAAGGTGCCACAAGTACTCCTTTTCTTTTTGCGAATACAGACTAACACGGCTGCTACTCTGAAACACAGAGAGAGAGAGAGAGAGAGAGAGAAAAAATACACTTTCAGGGTCAAAATGAAAAATTTTGAAAACAAATTTGACAAAATAAAAATGCCGAGTAACAGTGATAATGTTTCTCAGACGTTTTGTGTGTGGGAAAACAGCCGCTTTTTGGCTAAACACCTTTTTTGGGAAAAATCCCGATAGCTCCAATCCCCTGGGACAGCCTGGTCCTGAAGCCGAAGCAAAGGGCCACATTGCCCTACCTGCTGCACGAGTTGGTCTGTTGGGGGGATCCGGACTCTGAAAGAGAAGGGTATTTAGATCCCCGGCCAGCTCAGGAAGAGGCCAAACTGCTGGGTTGAACCAGAGCTTGCAGGGCGGGTAGGGTGGCAGCACGCATCTGCCTCTCTCTGGCCAGGAAAGAAAGGAAACAAGGAGTTGGAGAAAGTGTGGAGATTAAAATAAATACAGCTAGAGCATCCCATCGCTTTTCAGAGTGTGCACCTGAGACAGAAAAGAAAAGGAGAAACTTGTGGCATCTTAGAGACTAACAAATTTATTTGAGTGTAAGCTTTCGTGAGCTACAGCTCACTTCATCGGATGCATTCAGTGGATGCATGAAGTGGGCTGTAGCTCAGGAAAGCTTATGCTCAAATAAATTTGTTAGTCTCTAAGGTGCCACAAGTACTCCTTTTCTTTTTTGCGAATACAGACTAACACAGCTGCTACTCTGACACCTGAGGCAGAACTCCCCCCCCCCCGCCCACACACACACACACACACACACTGCTCGTGGTTTCGCCCCATGGTGCTTAGACACCAAGGAGGTGATAAGCAGCTTAGCAATTCCACAAGGAGAGAGAGAGTGTGATTTGGGAGAGTATACATCCTTTTGGGGGAGGGAGGTGTTAATATTCACCCCCTCCTCCTAAATTTGAGCACTAGAATTAAAGAGAAGAGCAACCCCCCTGGGGGAATGTAGTTTTTTAAATGATCGTGCCCAAGACCATGGCTTGATTCTCCTCTTCACACCAGCATGACTCCAGGGAGTCGGGTGGGTGTCTCCTACACCACACGCTGGATATGTCTAGGCTGCAACTAGACACCCACGGCTGCTGGCCCATGCCAGCCAACTTGGGTTCGGGGGTCTGTGGTTGCAGGGCTGTTTCATTGCTGCAGGGCTGGAGCCTGATCTCTGGGACCCTCCCACTGGAGCCCTGCGTGGGACCAGTGTAGAGCCCTGCAGTGGGACTAGGATTTGCGGCCAAAATAGCTGGAGCGAGTGAGAACAGGGTTAAAAACAGTCCCGAGAAGGACTCTACCTCCCACCTCGCAGAGTCCTAGAACTGGGGTCCCAGCCGGATTCCAAATGTCCCCACTGCAATTAAACAGTCCCTTAGCCCAAGTCCCACAAGCCTGAGTCAGCTGGCAAGGACCAGCCACAGGTTTTTCGTTGCAGTGTAGACAGACCCTATAAAGGAGATGACAAGCAGGTCCATTAGTGTTTAACCCTGCTAGGGCTGGTGGTCCAGTGTCCAAAATTTTTACCAAAAATGTTCATGGAAATTTTTCCTACCATCTTCATAGATTCCAAGGACCACTGTGATCATCTCGTCTAACGCCCCGTAGAACAAAGGCCAGAGACCTGCCCCAAAGCAATTCCCAGGGCTGGTCTGCCCATCTCCAGCAATATGTTCAAATGGCATCTTTGCTGTTTGCTTTCAGATACATCCAAACCCTAAACCAACTCAACGGCTTGGATAAAAGGGGGTGGGGGTGCTATTCAGAGAAGCATAGGCTTGGGTTTGCTTGTCATCACTGGGTGAGCACCGGGCTCATTGCCTGGGGAAAGGGATTCGGGGAGGGGTTATTACAGAATGGGAGCTGAAAGCAAATCCAGTCTCAGGTAGAAAATATAGGACATTATGTTCCTGCTGTTAACTCCTCAGTCTCAGCCCAACTCCCTCCCTCTGATTGCCTGCATGTCTGTCTGTCTGTCTGACTGTTGGGGTTGTTTTTCCTCCGAGCAGAGTTCTTTCAAAAAAATAATCAGTCTTGGGTATTTATCACCATAGTATCTGAGTGCTTCACAGTCTTTTCATGTCTTTATCCTCACAACACGCTTGTGAGCAGGGATGCTGGAGCAATTTGTATAGTGAGCCATCGAACCAAACTGTGAACCCTGTATGTAATGGAAACCACTTCAAGCCAGGGGGTGCGACAGCACC
The DNA here is from genome assembly GCF_009764565.3 of Dermochelys coriacea. Classification (NCBI taxonomy): domain Eukaryota; kingdom Metazoa; phylum Chordata; order Testudines; family Dermochelyidae; genus Dermochelys; species Dermochelys coriacea. Next base: position 3,762,802 of record NC_050072.1, read on the forward strand.
CATGCCTGTGAGGCAGGGCAGTGCTGTTAGCCCCATTGTACAGATGGAGAACTGATGCAGAGACACGCTAAGTGCCTTGCCCTAGGTCACCCAGGGAGTCTGTGGGAGAGCAGGGGATTGAGCTCTGGGCTCCCAGGCGGTAGGTTAGCACTCTAACCACTGGGCAAGCCTCTTGTTGCACAAGAGGGTGTATCTGAAGTGGCCAGGGATTAGATTTGCAGTTCCTCATGCACACTTCCCCGCAAAGGATGCAGGGCAGGCTTCCAGCTGCCGGGGAGCGATGTCTCTGTGTGTGTGGGCGAGGTGAGCTGCTTCTGCCAGGGGCAGAGCACTCATGTCTCACCTCCTTCTCCCAAAGGGCCAAACGCACCGCCCGAGGCAGATGTCTTTTATAGACAAAGTGCTTGTGACGCAGAAGGATCCGGGGGGGACCACAAACCGGTGTGCAGGCTGCCGGGCTGCTTCCAGGCCAGACACAGGGACCATAAACGCTCCAATAAAAATGTTTGCTTTCCAGTAGGTTTGTGCTCATCGTGGCTGGGGGTGCTACCCCGTGGTCTCTGAAGTCTGCTTTTCCCAGCCTCTGGATTCGACAGTCTGAGTCAATGCTGTTGCTGAGAGAAGGATGGGTTCGTGCATGGAGCCTTGTGTATACATGGCCACATGGGAATGCCCCCAAATGCTCACTGAGTCACACGCTGTGGGGATGCGGACAAACACCCACTCTGCATAACCATGGTTCAGTTTGCACACCGAAACAAGTAAGTCATATGCATCTGTTGACACACACAAACATGGAGAAGGCGTGTGCGGACCCACGGAGAATGCACGCGTACACGCACACACAAAGATAGCTACAGCTGTTTCACACAGTGAAACCCACAGCAAGAAGTCTGGGGAACCTAATGAGGATGAGGTGAAGCGGCACATAAAATAATCTCTCAAGCCATGACTGCTGAGGAATTTTAATCAATCCACAAGTAGCGGCAGGCTGTGGAGTTCCTTTTCTTACAGTCTCTTCATGATCTGCCTTTCTCTCTCTCTCCCTCTTGTTTCCTGCATGGAACTTTCTCTGAGAATGTGAGCCTGTCTGGTTGGTAAATAGCTGGCTGGTTTCTTGGCTCCTGTGTTCGGTTGCTTCTTGCCTGATAATTCTTTCTTGCTGGTATGTAATATATCAGGTCAGCTCTTTCTTTGCATCCTCTGTATTTTTCCTGGCCACTGTTTATTTCCTCCTGAAAGAATCTCTTTTGTGCATAAGATGGAAACAAGGATCAAGCCCAATTTTCTATGTTGCTGTTCATCTGAAGCGCTGCAAGGAAGCTTTCCCCAAGGCCACCATCCACTCTGCTCCTTCCTCGTAGCAGCGAGATTCCCTCCTGGAAGGGGATATTTCTGTCAATGTCTCAGGCGTGAGTTAGGGAATTGCATCTACCAGGATGCTGGAGTGCAAGAACTAACTGGAGTTTTCCATACAGATAATTTACCCCAGGAACATTGTGGTTTTCCTTTGAATAAATGACTCCCCACCAATCACTCCCCCAGGTGGCGGGACAGTTGTCTAACTGCTGGATGATGCAGTCAGATGTTTGCCACAAGATATGGAATTATTGGTTTGGAAAGATATTGGCAAGATTCTCAGCTGATGTAAATTTGGCTTCATGGACTTCAATGCTTGTATAACTGAAAACAATGCTAATTACACCAGAGGGGGATCTGGCCCACGGACTGCCATGGAGCCACAGCCAGGATACACCAGTTGGGGACCTGATGGGCAAGCGAGACTTTCTGATGATTATTCATCATGTTGACACCAACCACTCAGCACCACTAGCACTCTGCGACCCAGGTACCCTCAGCAGAGGGGCAAAGGACTTAAGGCTGGACTGTGGAAACCAACGTCCTCTGGGGTGGCCAAGGTGAATCAGTGTGTGGACAAAGCTTACCCTGCTGTTTGGTGAATAACTGAGCACTTCAGTATCTAGGGCTGTCGGCCTGGCATTTCTCAGCAGCCTGAGATGCACTACGAAACCTATTGTTCTTCAGTTCTCTTTGCAGCGAACCCTCTGCCCATGGCTGCCCAGCAGCCCTGCGTCTCCTGTCTAAGTCGCCCACTCCTATGGCTCTTGTCACTGTGGTTTTGGAATGCTTCCTGCCAGCTCAGATCTTTCCCTTTTGTCGCTTTCGTTGTTTCTATGGCACTGATCAGTATCTGTGACAACTGAGCCTCACTTTGTGCACGAGGCTGCTGCCAAATGGCTCTTCACTTTTTCATTTTGTGAATATTTCAGCCTGGAAGCACACACTTTATCTGCAGCATGGCCCGGTGGCGAGGGTGCTGGCCTGGGTCTCAGAGATCTGAGTTCTACTCCCAACTCTGCCACTGACTTATTATGTGACCTTGGGCAAATGGCTTTGCTGCTCCGTGCCTCAGTTTCCCCTCCCACCAAGCTTTCTGTCTCCTGTCTGTTTTTGAATGTAAGATCGTTGGGACAGGGATTGTCTCTCGCTATGTGCGTGTACAGCCCCTAGCACAATGGGCCACTAGGTGCTATCATAAAAATAATAATTATCGGCAAGGTCGAAGCTGAGGTTCCAGATGAACAGTGATCTGACCCCCCAAGTCCTCAATGCCAGAGCAGGCAGACGAAGAGAGAATTTCTCCAAACAGCTGTGAAGGCGGACGAAGGCTGCAGGAGGATGGCGGTCTCTAATTGTCTTTTTTTCCTTGCCACTGGATTAAGAGTCTCATCCTGTCAAGGGCCATGTGGACACGGATTTGTAACGGTGTCTCCATGTTAATAGAAATCACACACCGGCATCTGTTCATATTCATTACTGTTATATAACTAACAAACAAGTTATGCAGGAATTTGGTTCCAGACAAAATGTCATTGTTTCTGACCAGTGACCAGTGGCTTTTAGCAACGTGGACAAAATCTCTCCCCAACCCCTCCCCTCTACAGCCAATTCATGGATTTGTATGGATTTGCTCTAAGTGGAAATTCATCAGTGGGTTTTTTTTTCACTGTAGGAAAAAGAGGAAGGACATTTGGGTTTTGTGCAGCAAAAATGAGCCATGCTAAGGGGATGATGAGACTGTGGATGTGCTGAAAGGAATATTTAAGTATAATCCTCTGTCTCACACACTCCCTGAGTAATGGGGCTGTGTGCTGAGAACTGCAACTGTCCCAGCTCTTCCACGACTGGCCGGAAGCCAGAGCCTGGGCAGGGGGCTGAGAGGCCTGAGAGCCCCTGTCGGCCTATATCCCCCACCCCTGGGGTGTGCCGCCCAGGGCAGATAGAGGGTCTGGGGCTCCCCACAGTGGCCCAGGCTCCCTCAGTGGCTCTTACTACTGCCTGGCTCTGGCTTCTGGCCTGGCCAGGGGTCGGGGCTTCGGAGGGAGAGGAGGAGCAGGGGTGGGGCCCCATGGCAAGGTGGGGCTAAGGCCCATTTCAACCCCACTCCGGGAAGAGGCTGGCACCAGCTGCAGGGGCTGCGCTTCATGATGGGGAAGCTGATCACATTATCACCTTGCCACCACTGCTCCACACCTGCCCAAGGCTACTACCCATTGTTAAACGGTGGAGGGCCATGGCACCCCTGCGCCTCCAGAGTGTGTGGGGGGTCCAAATGTTCTTTGAGCTCGGGGCCCCAATAAATCTTAATCTGCCTCTGCCTACGTGTGTGTCTGCTTTGCCTTGCCCGGGCATACCTCCACCTGCCTTGCTTTGCCCACGTGCACTTGTGCCTTCCTGCGGCTGCCTTGCCTTGCTTGCTTGCACACGCTTGTGCCCTCCTGCAGCTGCCTTGCCTTGCGTTGCTTGCACACGCTTGTGCCCTCCTGCGGCTGCCTTGCCTTGTGTTGCTTGCACACGCTTGTGCACTCCTCAGCTGCCTTGCCTTGCCTTGTGTTGCTTGCACACGCTTGTGCCCTCCTGCAGCTGTCTTGCCTGGCTTTGCCTGCACATGCATGTGCACTCCTCAGCTGCTGTGCCTTGCCTTGCCCCCATGCACTTGTGCATGCCTGCAGCTGCTGTGCCTTGCCTTGTTTTACCCGTGTGCACACCTGCAGCTGCCTTGCTTTGCCTTTCCTGCATGTGTCTGCGCCTGCCTTTCCCTGCTTTGCCCTGCCCGCGCCTTGCCCTGCCTAAGGGCACCTACGCCTGTGGTGTCTGCCTGTGCGTTTGCACGCGTGTGTGGGACGCGTCGCCAAGTGGTACTAGGCTGACAGGGGCTCCCTGAGTGTCACCCCTCTCGGCAGAGCCAGCCTGAAACGGCACCTCCCCTGCTCGGCAGCTTCCCTCTAGTCAATCCCCAAAGCGAGTCCGGTCCTGAGCACTCTGCCCCCAAAGGAGCATCCTAAAGAGAGGGGCCGGAGGAGCCTCCCCCCAGCCGCTCGCTGGGAACAGCAGCATCTCGGCTCAGCAGGGCTCATGTTTAATGCAGGGTTCTCCGGAGGTCGGTATTGATTTGTAAATGGACAGGACACCCCTGCGCGGCGAGCAGCTTGCCAGCTTTGTCTGGGAGGAGAAAGGGAGGAAGGTGGCTTTGCAGACCAGCCTTCCGAGGGAGCTGCTTTCCCAAAGAAGCCGGGGGATTTTTGAACCTGCTGAGCAGGGGTGTGTGTGTGTGTGCGTGTGGAGAGAGGGGTGTGTGTGTGTGTGTGCGCGTGTGGAGAGAGGGGTGTGTGCGTGTGGAGAGAGCGGTGCGTGCGTGTGGAGAGAGCGGTGCATGTGTGTGTGTGGAGAGGGGTGTGCGTGTGGAGAGAGCGGTGCGTGTGTGTGTATGTGGAGAGGGAGGTGTGCGTGTGGAGAGAGCGGTGCGTGTGTGTGTGTGTGGAGAGAGTGGTGCATGTGTGTGTGGAGAGGGGTGTGTGTGTATGGAGAGTTGGGGGTGTGGAGAGTTGGCTGCGTGTGTGGAGAGGGGTGTGTGTGTAGAGTTGGGGGGTGTAGAGTTGGCTGCGTGTGTGGAGAGTTGGGGGTGTGGAGAGTTGGGATGTGTGTGTGTAGAGAGAGAGTTGGGTGTAGGTGTGGGTGTGTGGGCAGTTGGGTGTGGTTGTGGGTTTACGGAGAGTTGTGAGTGTGTGTGTGTGTGTGTGTGGAGAGTTGAATGTGGGGGGGAGGGGAGGCGGCTGTGTGTGTCCAGATAGCAAGTGTGAACAATCTGGTCAGGGGTAATAGGTGCCTATATAAGACAAAGCCCCGAATATGGGGACAGTCCCTATGGTCACTCTAGAAGAGCGCGCGTGTGTTTGTGTGTGTGTGTGTGTGTGTGTGGAGAGAGCCTTTAAAAGCGTGGCACCGTCTGGCTTGGCTTTTCTCCCTTTCTCTCTTGGCCCCCTCTCCTTCGGGGGGCTCGGACAGGTCGCACTGGAGCCGTGTGGGGTGGGAGAGTGTGTCCGTGTGGGGCTGGGGACAGTTGGGTGCAGAACGGCGGGTGGGCGCTTGTTCAAGCTTGGCTGCGGTGGTACCGGACCCGAGTTTTGTGGGTGTTCGTGTTGTGCTGGGTGTGTGTGGGGGTGTGTTTGTGCGCCCTGCCCAGCGCTGGGTGTGTGTGCGCCCTGCCCAGCGCTGGGTGTGTGTTCGCCCTGCCCAGCGCTGGGTGTGTGTGTGTGCGCCCTGCCCAGCGCTGGGTGTGTGTGTTCGCCCTGCCCAGCGCTGGGTGTGTGTGCGTGCGCCCTGCCCAGCGCTGGGTGTGTGTGCGCCCTGCCCAGCGCTGGGTGTGTGTGTGTGCGCCCTGCCCAGCGCTGGGTGTGTGTGTTCGCCCTGCCCAGCGCTGGGTGTGTGTGTGTGCGCCCTGCCCAGCGCTGGGTGTGTGTGTTCGCCCTGCCCAGCGCTGGGTGTGTGTGCGTGCGCCCTGCCCAGCGCTGGGTGTGTGGGTGTGTGGGTGTGGGTGTCCTGCCCAGCGCTGGGTGTGTGTGTGTGTGGGGGGGTGTCCTGCCCAGCGCTGTGTGTGTGTGTGCGCCCTGCCCAGCGCTGTGTGTGTGTGTGGAGGGGTGCGCCCTGCCCAGCGCTGGGGGTGTGTGTTTGGGTTGCGCCCGGCCCAGCGCTGGGGTGTGTGTGTGTGGGGGGGGGGGTGCGCCCTGCCCAGCGCTGGGTGTGTGTGTGGGGGTGTGTGTGTGCGCCCTGCCCAGCGCTGGGGTGTGTGGGGGGGGGGGATTCGCCCTGCCCAGCGCTGTGTGTGTGTGGGGGGGGGGTGTGTGCGCCCTGCCCAGCGCTGGGTGTGTGTGTGTGGGTGTCCTGCCCAGCGCTGGGTGTGTGTGTGGGGGGGGGTGTCCTGCCCAGCGCTGGGTGTGTGTGTGCGCCCTGCCCAGAGTGGGGTGTGTGTGTGGGGGGGTGCGCCCTGCCCAGTGCTGTGTGTGTGTGTGGGGGGGTGTGCGCCCTGCCCAGCGCTGTGTGTGTGTGGGTGTGTGTGTGTGTGCGCCCTGCCCAGCGCTGGGGTGTGTGTGTGGGGGGTGTGTGTGTGTGCGCCCTGCCCAGCGCTGTGTGTGTGGGGGGTGGGGTGCGCCCTGCCCAGCGCTGTGTGTGTGTGGGGGGGTGTGTGTGTGCGCCCTGCCCAGCGCTGTGTGTGTGTGTGTGTGTGTGTGCGCCCTGCCCAGCGTTGGGGTGTGTGTGTGGGGAGGTGCGCCCTGCCCAGCGCTGTGTGTGGGGGGGGTGGGGTGCGCCCTGCCCAGTGCTGTGTGTGTGTGTGGGGGGGTGTGTGTGCGCCCTGCCCAGCGCTGGGGTGTGTGTGTGGGGGGGGTGTGCGCCCTGCCCAGTGCTGTGTGTGTGTGTGTGTGGGGGGGGTGTGTGCGCCCTGCCCAGCGCTGGGTGTGTGTGTGTGTGGGGGGGGGTGTGTGTGCGCCCTGCCCAGCGCTGGGTGTGTGTGGGGGGGTGTGTGTGTGCGCCCTGCCCAGCGCTGGGGTGTGTGTGGGGGGGTGTGTGTGTGCGGCCTGCCCAGCGCTGTGTGTGTGTGTGGGGGGGTGTGTGCGCCCTGCCCAGCGCTGGGGTGTGTGTGTGGGGGGGTGCGCCCTGCCCAGCGCTGGGGTGTGTGTGTGGGGGGGTGCGCCCTGCCCAGCGCTGTGTGTGTGTGTGTGGGGGGGTGTGCGCCCTGCCCAGCGCTGGGTGTGTGTGTGTGTGTGTGTGCGCCCTGCCCAGCGCTGGGGTGTGTGTGTGGGGGGGTGCGCCCTGCCCAGCGCTGTGTGTGTGTGGGGGGGTGTGTGTGTGCGCCCTGCCCAGCGCTGTGTGTGTGTGTGGGAGGGGGGTGTGCGCCCTGCCCAGCGCTGGGGTGTGTGTGGGGGGGGGTGCGCCCTGCCCAGCGCTGTGTGTGTGTGGGGGGGGGTGTGTGTGCGCCCTGCCCAGCGCTGGGGTGTGTGTGTGGGGGGGGTGTGCGCCCTGCCCAGTGCTGTGTGTGTGTGTGGGGGGGGGGTGTGTGTGCGCCCTGCCCAGCGCTGGGTGTGTGTGTGTGTGTGTGTGCGCCCTGCCCAGCGCTGGGTGTGTGTGTGGGGGGTGCGCCCTGCCCAGCGCTGGGTGTGTGTGGGGGGGTGTGTGTGTGCGCCCTGCCCAGCGCTGTGTGTGTGTGGGGGGGGGGTGTGCGCCCTGCCCAGCGCTGGGGTGTGTGTGGGGGGGTGCGCCCTGCCCAGCGCTGGGGGGGGTACGTTGTTCCGCGAGGAGCATTTCTAAAACCCTTGGCTAGGGGGTGCAGGGCTCGGCCGCTCGCTGGTTCCCAGCGCTTCTTCCCAGTGGCTTCCCTGGTCACATGGGCTACGCGTGAGAGTTTAAAAGCGCCTAAAACCCTTCGAGCCGGTGCAGAAGCTGGTGGCTCCATCGTCCGAGGAGCGAGGCTGGGGCGCGCCGGGCGCTGGAGCAGAGGCCGCCGGCGGGGAAGCGCTGTAAGTACGGCGGGCACCGGGATCCGGCCAAGACCCAAAGTCGGGTCACCCTGGATCCGGCCCCTTCCAGCGCGGGGGGCATCCCTCAATGCAGCGCCGGGGGGCTTCCGCGCAGGGGCCGGGGGGTCTTTGCAGGGTCGCCCAAAGTGCCCACTGGGGCGCGCGGCTTTTCGGACCCCCCCTTCTCAGATGCGTCTGGCGTGTGGGCTCCTTGGTGCCCCCCCGCCCAGCCCTGCTGTCGGCTTGCCGTTCAGCCCGGGCATCGGGGGAAGGGGGGGGCTACATGGGGTCGGGTTTTTTTTGGTTTTTTTTTTTTTGGTTCAAAAAGCCAGGGAGATCGGCGCCGAGCAGCCCCCCAGGCTGCGGCGCGGAGACGGGCAGGGAGCGGGGTGCGGGGCACGGAAAGTGGGAGCTCTGCCTTTCGCGATTGATTTGCAGCCCGGTTCCCTGGCTAGACAATTAGCTGGCGCTTCTCTGATCTTTTTTTTGGGGGGGGGGGTCGGCTCGGCGGTGGCGGCCCAGGGTCAAAGGAGGCGGCGACCCAGTGTCAGGCGTCCTCCGCGGAAGCTATTCTGCATTTCTGATTGATTACTTTGAGCGGAAATGCTTCCTTCCTTCCTTGGCTTTTCTTCCCACTGTCTCCCCCCATTCCTCGCCCTCCGTCTTTTTTTTTTTTTTTTTTTAATCAACCATCTTCGGCTGCATCCCTGTTCTCCCACCTTGGGTAGACCGGAGTTTCCCTCAACTCTCCCAGACTTGGGTGGAGATAGGAGTTTAATTGCCAAGAGCTGGGCTCCAAGGCCCCTGCCCCCGGGCGGATTTGGGGTGTGGGAAGAAACACAGGGCCTGTCTTCCCTAAAAGCACTTCTTTAAACAGGAACATCAAAGGGACCGGACCAGCTCTGCTCTGCAAGGGACTGGAGCTCCCTGGACAGGCCTGGCCCTGGAGCTCAAAGACTGGCTTAGTTTTTCCATGCCCAGTTGCAAATGGAAGGGTTGGGGGGTTTTTTTGGAAGGAGGGTGGTGGGGAAGGGAAGGCAGCGTCCCCCTATACCCTCGGAAGTTTCACGGGGTGATTGTCAAGCCCAGACCAACCTCTTAAAGCTGTGTTGGAAAATATTCCTCCCCTTTGAAATCTCAAATTGTTGCATGGGGCGGTTGGGCCTTGGCAGGAGAGAAGGGGTTGGAGCTTATTCTTTATTTAAGCATTGAGGGACTGGATTTTCAGCAACAACCAAAAAAGAGACATTTTGCGGCAGGCGTGTGTGTGTGTGTGTGAGATACACACAGACTTTGAGGCACTAACCTTTCCCTCTTCTGCGGAGCCCTCTGACTTTGTTCCTATCAGTCGGCCTTTGTGATGGTGTGTGTGTGTCCAGGGGTCAGGCTGAGGCGGGGGGTGGGGGGTGATCTGGAATGTTTTGGGAAAGAATTCAACAAGCTTGTTTCCTGCTGGCCCGTTTCTCCCCTCCCCTTGCTGGGCCGGTGCTGGCTTGGGGTGGGGGCGAAGTTTGGGAACGAGCACCCGCCGCGCCGAGATGTGTGATAAAGTTTGTTCTTCGAGGCGGTTTCTGCCTCCTTCGCGCCCCTTCCTCCTGCCCCCTGGGCTGAGGGCTGGGCAGTGACCGTGGTGCAAGTTGAGAAGTTCTGTGGGGAGAGCCTCCCAAATGCCCAGTCATTGCAACCGGCATCGGGCTGAAACTTGGGCAGCAATTTTCTCTTTCCTCTGCCGTCTTGCAGCAGTGTCTGTGATCGCAAATGCTGGAGCTGAGGCTGCCCTGAAGTTCTTTGTAAATTATAGTGAAATCTACTTTTTCCCTTTCCTTGCTGTGATTTTTTTCCCCCTTGCTCTTATTAAAACGACCACCAATGACCCCAAAGTTACATCAAAATAGTACCCATCTGGGGAGTGCTGTGCTGGGAATGGATGCTTTTCTTACTTTCTGTGAGGATATTTGTCGGAAACTAACATTTGGAGCGATGGGGGAACTGTTCTTCCACTGCTAGGTGATTTATCTCAAGCTGGAGTAGTGGAACTACTTTGCAGGACGTGGTTTGACACACATGCATCTGTGTCCGCCACCCTGAGTCCCTAAGCTTTCCCCGTACCCTGCTCATAGAGGTGTGTGCCGGGTTGTGTATCTCATGGGCTGCAGAAAGCGTCTGGGGGATGGTGCTCTCGGGAAAGCTATTTGAGTTGTTTGCACTCGGCATGGGCCTGGCCCAGACCTCCCTTACTCTGTTCTGTTCAGGTCAAACCCCCTGGACTTTCTGTGAGAGGCTTGACAAAGCCCTGGCTGGGATGATTTAGTTGGGGATTGGCCCTGCTTTGAGCAGGGGGTTGGACTAGCTGATCTCCTGAGGTCTCTTCCAACCCTGAGATTCTATGAGAGTTTTGCCTGGGTACTTAAGCGCAGGATTTGCTGGTGTGCGTTCTGCCATGTTACTGGCTGCACCCCTCACCCCTCCACCTGGCTTCACAGTCAAGTCCAACGGGCTTGTGCACCTTTTCGCTCATTCTGCAACACAGCTGACATCAAAGACAGGGGAAGATTCCCACCCCCTGGGAGCCCCACATATGTGGGCCCTCTGATTCTGGCTCCCTACTGCCTGGGTGCACAGTGAGTTGGTTGCGGAAGGGTAACTTTGCCTAGTACGTGGGTTTGCCGCAGGGATAGGCGCACGGGACTCGAGACTCTCTGCACCTGCGTAGGGCCCTTTAGGACCAGGGCTGGTTGGAACAATCCCATCGTGTTGGTCTGAATTAGGCTCTGAGAGCCTGATCCCACGAGAGGCTGAGCTCCAAGTCCATGAAGGTCCTCATCGCCTGCTAGGGGTGCAAAGCCTGGGGTGAAAAGCCCGGCACAACCTTAGGGCTTTTCACCCCAGCCTTTTTCAGAGAGCATGTGCTTCTTGGGGCACCTAGATCTGCTCTCCACAGCTGTGAGTCCTTATATGTAAGGAGGAAGAGGAGAATATCCCAGTACCAGGGCCGCCGTGCCTGATCAATGGGGCTCACCGAATGATGTGCTGAGGCAGGTCAGTATCTGAGTGGTCCTCCTGGAGTTCTGCACTAGGGTGCCTTCGCCAGCAGCCCATGCGGTGCCCTCTCCAGGCAGCGAGCAGAGTGGCAGGGGCCTTGCCCAGACGTGGCCCTTCCCTGCCTCTCCTGGGGGGGCTGGCTTGGGAGAAAGTTTCCCCTTTCCCTAGACACTGGTACCACCAGTGCTTGTGGGCTGGGATTAAAGCACTACAGCTCTTAGAATGAGACGGGATGAGAAGAGCCTTTTAGATCCGCTCCTGGGCACCAATGGAGGGCTGGTCCCTAGAGAGAATTTTAGTGCCATCTTTAAATGCCCCAAGAGATGGGCTGCCGTTCCTTCCCCTGGTGACACTAACTAGATCTCCCACTGGGGAAGCTTCTCCCAACACTCAGCCCAAAGTTCCCCTTCATGTCAACCCACTCTAGCTAGTGAGCCCCCCGTGCACTGCGCTAAATCCTTCCACCCCCTTTGCAGATTAGCGTCCAGCCCACCCCATCAGTACTTGCATCACCAAGCGAGACAGATCGTAGCTCTTCTAAGTTTTCCATGTCAATCAATCCCTCCTTCCCCTGCACTGTTTTTGTTCTTGGCTTTTCAGAAATCCTGCCAATTTCACCATTTTGTTCTGGTGATGCAGTGCCCAGGCCTGGCTGCTGTCTGTTCTGGGTACGTTTGCCTCAAAGTCGCGCAGAGAAGGACGGTTAGCAGAATAGTGCCTCCTTCTCTGTGACAAGAAGCTCTGGCAGCACCAAACCGGAAGGCGTCCACTCTATCCTAACCTCTGGTCCCCAAACAATCATAAGGTTTTGTTGCGGCTAAACCAGCCTAGACAGATGGCTATCCAGCCTCTGTCCCCTGATCAATGGGCGGCCACGGTGAAAATTCCTCACTGCTCCCAAATTTGGCCATGTGGTTTATTTGTACTCCCCCAACACCTAAACGTTCCATCTGAGAGCAATGCCCTGGTGTGCTAGGCACTGCGTGTGCATGGAGGAAGTGACATCCCAGGCCCCAAAGAGCTTACAGTCTCAATAGACAAAATAAGCAATGTATGCAAGAGGGGGAGGAATATTTTTCCTATTTTACAGATGGGAAAACTGAGGCCTGCTGTGATTTTTAAGTGATTTGCCCAGGATCACATGGGGAGTCTATGGCAAAGCCAGGATTTGAACCCAGGTTTTGTGAGTCCTAATCCAGTGCCTTAACTACAAAACCAGCCTAGTTGAGTGCTCTGTCCGAGCGACTGAGAAGCCCCTGTGTACCCCTCCGGTATCCTTGGTATCCAGCAGTAACCGTCAGTTTGGTTGCTTGGCCCGGGTGGGGTGATGTGAGGGGATGCTGGGTGCCCCTTGGCACAGAAGGACTGAAACACATTGCTGTTCATGATAAAGGCCTTGACAGCTCAAGTATCGGGTAGCTGGACTCTGGCACTACAATGGTGAGATACCTCTGCCCCTGTGGCTTTCTCTGGGGTTCTTTGTTACTGGACTGCAGACTTCCAGCAGCAAGATCAAGCTCTCTGGTAATGTCAGTCCCCGGAAGAATTGTCCAGGAGTGATATCTTGGAAAATGGCCCCCGTGGCTGCCCTCTGCTCCATTTGTGTCCCCAGGGGGCATCGTGACATGATGGCGAGGCAGGTCACTAGAGCACAGGGGAAGTTCAACACGGCAGGTGTTTGTTGACACGGCAGGTGTTTTCAGTCCCAGGGGGTGTTCTGCAGAAGGTGGTCCTGGGCTGGGCGCCAGGTCGGGATCTCGCCCTTGGGAAGTACCGCCCCTCTACCAGCTGCTGCCGCACCGATCATCACTTCCTTTGAAAGTGGTGACCGACAGGAAATGACATTGGTCACACACCAGAATGACGCTATGCATTTGCACTGCGGCAGGCTGGGATGCTTTACGGGGTCTCAAACGCAGCAGGGTCAGGCCTGGCCAGAACTTGCCTGGAAGCCCGATGAGGATAACGCAGGTGCCGCCTTAAGGCGGTTTGGTAGTTCGCTATGGTGGTGCTATTCCCCGAGCTGGTGCTGATCCAGTTCCCTAGAGTGCCACTAGGGGGCACAGGTGCTGCTAGAATCTTTTTTGGAAGAGGCTTGAAAGTGAGCCCCGTTCGGGCTCCTTGAAGGCCCCATGGCGTGTTTTGTAAGTAGAGCGTCCACCCCACTGCACAGGCCAGATTCCCATCTAGATAAAACTGCCTTCTTCCTTCCTAAATCCCCCCGCCTTTACAAGGGGATGGAGCATATTGGTTTCCTGTTGCTGTAAAACCTGGCTTGAGAGACCTCGGATCAATGCCTTTGTGCTCGCTGCGAGCTCAGTGGCTGAAGCACTGGGGTCAGGTACAGCAGCCCTAGGTGAGTTTCTTTTCAGAGAGAGGAGATGGAAGGGGCCGGACAGGCTGGGCATCTCTGGGGGTTATTGGAAACTCAAGAAATGCCGAGTGTGATTTCAGCTTTCTCGAGTGATCAAGCAAGGAGACCGTGCTCCGACCTGGGATGAAGTTAGGGTTAGCACTTGAGGTTAGATTCAAGGCTGGATCACTGTGTGGGTTCAGATTCAACCTAGGGCGGTGATATGGATGTATTCCCATATGCTGTTTTCACACGGTCATGTCCCAGAACAGCAGAAACCTTGTGACCCAGCTGATTTCATGAACTGTTTTTCTGCTATCTCAAATAGGATGCACATGTGTCTCCATATATATGGGGGGGGGTGTTTGTGTGTAAATGTGTTTTTACATATGTTTGTGTATATATGTACAAATAATGGTGACAATAACTTCTGCCCTTAACATTTATTACTCTATGAATCTATGACAGGTTTCAGAGTAGCAGCCGTGTTAGTCTGTATTCGCAAAAAGAAAAGGAGTACTTGTGGCACCTTAGAGACTAACAAATTTATTAGAGCATAAAGTGAGCTGTAGCTCACGAAAGCTTATGCTCTAATAAATTTGTTAGTCTCTAAGGTGCCACAAGTACTCCTTTTCTTTCTATGAATCTATGAACATGTGAGCATATATTTACATATATATACAAACACCTATTGTGTATTGGAATGCCTTTTTCCTGTTGCAGCAAACCTTATAAAGAGACATTGTATTTATATGCAGGTTTGGGATGATTCACTGTCTCTCATGAATTTTGATAGTTAATAACTTTGCTATATTTGCAAGTATTTTTTTCCAGTGTTTATCTACTTAAAGTTTTGCACAGCAGGAAATGGAAAATCTTCTGGTACCTACAGTTTGTTCAACACTTCATGACATCAGAAATCCAGATTGTACACTAAAAATCTTAATACTGTTATTAATATTTTGAAAGATTTAAAACTAACAATTTAGAAATTAAATGCCTTCTGTGATGAGATACTGAAATATTTGCAGGAGCTACTGTCTGTCTATCATTAGCCCTCAACTAATATTTTAGAGAAATGCTGACATTCATCACAAACATCAGTTCTGTCTAGACAGTGTTTGCCAACTAGTTTTGCATGTTGCACCTAAAATGATTAGAACCGAAAGAGATTAGAGAATGAAAATGTGTTTTCTCTATGTTGTCAGTTTGTTTACAGTGTGTTTCTGACAGCACTTTGACTAATCTAGTCACTTTCACTGGCTCTCCTTTGTGTGTATGTATTATTATTTCCCCAGCTGTTATGTGGGTCTTTCACACAACAACGGAGGAAAGAAAAATGGTTAGAAATGTGTTGGTTTATTTTAAAGCCACACAGTTTGGCAGGGTGCCCGGGGGCAGGTTTTGGACTTTGGAATGACTTTGAACTCAATCTGTAGAAGTTTGACAGGTGTCCCGTTAAAAGTGCACTTTCCGTCAGGTCGCATCAGCCCTGGCAGAGGAGCCCCCTGCCAACGATTACCCTCACGCTGGCACTCCTCCCTCTGAGATAACCCTGAACTAGCATCCCAGCGTGATGTTGAGAGGTGAGTTGCGCTGCGGGAGGCCAATGAGCTCTGGAACTAGGGTTCTGATCGTGGGTCATGCTTTGAGAGTGAGTGGCAAGGAGAGTCTGGTTTCCAGCCTGGCAGTGCCACTTGTTTGGAATATTGGTTGTTTCCAGTCTCGATGGTTGTTCTGTGTTGCCGTGCATTGTCGAAGGACTCTTGGCAGGAGAGAGGGCTTCTAATGTCCCTGGTAGATGAAGTGGTTCTCATGCAGGTGACTTTCAGCACCCCCACAGGGTTGTTGCCAGATTCATTGCTGCTCATAAAACACATTGAGCTCTCTGGATGAAAGAAAGCTGTGGCCAACAGAAGAATTAATGTTCGCTCTAGTGACCAGGGAAATCGCCTTTCTCTAGCCTTTCGGGTATTGCTCCGTCTGTCCCTGTTTGGGTTAAAGGAGCCAGAGGATCATAATCAAGCATTTCTGTAAGGAAGCTGCAGTTGTTGAAGGCACTGTGACTGCTCTAGGAATTGTGACCTTCCATCTCTGAACGTTGTGGAGGGGCCATGGGAGCCATTAAATATCTCAGAGCAGTGTGGAGCTGGCTGTGTGTAAGCAGCGCGCGATGCACACAAAGCGAGGGGCTGAAAGTGCCGCTGGAAATGCCAGGTGAGGCGGAGACGCTGAAGGTAGGAAGGATGCTGGAAATGCTGCTAGGCAAGAAGCTGGGCTTTTTTCCCTGTGGAACTTGTAATTAATATGGATGAGCCCAGAGCGTGCCTGGGATCTGTGAATACATAGGCTACATCAGAATGTGGGTCAGTGCAAACCATAATAAGCAGGGATGGATTGGGATAGGTCACTGATATGGACCTAGGAAGAAGCGTGACCCAGTGGTTAAAACAAGACTCATGGAACCTCTTGAGTTCTTCTCACTGACTCTGCTCCTGACTTCCTGTGTGACCTTGGTCAAATCGCTTAACTTCAGCTTCCCCATCTTTAAAATGGGATAATATTTACCTACCTTAACAGGGATATTCAGGCTTAATTAAGTGGTCTAGGTAATACTTAGTCCTTCCATGAGTGCAGGGGACTGGACTAGACAACCTCTCGAGGTCCCATCCAGTCCTACAGTTCCATGAAGTGTGACCAGGACCGTGCAGATGCACAAGTGGAGAGAGGCATTGTGGGGGAAAGAATGTGTTTTCAGCTGCTATATTCATAGGGCTGGGAACAATCCCAGGACAGGTGTGCTGCAGGTTAAGCAATGAGCACCCCAAAGGGCATGGAATGATGGTGGGGTCATGGGCATGGTCCTGCCACACTCACCATCAAAGCCAGTTTTGACGACCCCACTCCCAGCCCCTGGGTTGTCAGCAAGGTTTGAACCCCACGCCTTCGCAGCCAACGTACAGACTACTGCCACTTGTGTAAAAGATGGAACTCTGTCAACTGGTAGCAGTAGTAGGCTGTTATCCTGCACGTGGACCACTCTCAAGAAGGGGGCACTTGGCATGCACTCCTCAAGCGCGTCACTGGTGCACTCTGCCAGGCCAGAGCTCTCCAGCCCCACGGGTCCCTGAGCAGCCCTGAGTCACTTACAGGCTTCTGGGTGGATGTGTCATGCGCTTGCAGCTTCATGGACCGGGTTTGATGCTGCTCTCAATTTTACTGCCGTAGATCTGGCTGAGTTCCATGGACTCAGAGTGACAGGGTGCATGCATGGCTTGGGGCCTGCTTGGAGCTGGGGGAGTGTTTGAGCGTAAAATGTGACCTTTGATCCCCATGGGGATGTGCTTCAATCGCACAGTGGAGCAATACATAAAGAAGGTTTAAGAGGTACCTGCCTGCCTGTGACCAGCTCCTTCCCAGTGCTATGCTGCCACCGCTGAGAAAGCCCTGAATTTATGCTCCAGCTGATTCCCCACTTGAGCACAGGAATGGGGCTGCTGGCTGGGTGAACTCAGTGAGGGCTCCCTGGCTTGATCTGAGATAGCCTGGAAGTGGGGGATGCCATAGCTGGGGGTAAAAGACCAGTGTTATTCCCAGGCACTTGGAAATGGGAGTGGGGAATTGCTGGAGGGGATCCTGCTTTATGAGCTGCCCCATTTGTGTTGCATTGAACTGCTGCGCCTTGGGTTGCATTTGCAAGCAACATCTAGGGTGTTCTGGAGCAAATGCGTCGCCAGGCACAGCCCTGTGTTAGCAATGTGTATAAACCCAAATAAATACTAACTAGAGGAGATGTCTGCTCTTAGTTACCCAGGTGTAAATGCTGAGTAACCCCACTGACTTGGAAGGACTCTTGGCACCTAATAGTACTGGGTCTTCAGTGGCTTCCGACCTGAGCATCAAAGGTGCTGATGAGGAGGGTGGTTGTGATGTTTGGGAATTGGGTAGTATCCCTTTAAATAGTTTGGCAGCCCTCCAGTGGGCACTCGCTTTGTTGTGTGTTACAGACCCCTGTCGTGTGTCTCCATAGCTAAGCTTTGCACGTTGTATGTTTAGTAAACATGGTTAGTTAGCCCCCACCCTGCCCATGTGGTTCCTTTATCACGCTTGCTGTATACACCCCAAATGGCCCAGCGGTGCCACCCCACTCCTGGGCTCTTCCTGAGCATGTCCCCCCGGAAGCCCGTCGGGCCGGTTTGGGGCAAGAGAAAGTGCGATGCCCGTTTTGATCTCTGCCTCTGTCCGCTAATGAGCCCTTTAAGGGCGTCTTGAAAGGCCTTTTTCACAGAGTGCAGTGCGGCTGCGTTTGCCCAAGGACAGAGCTGTAGATTAGCAAAACTGACCTAGGGTTGCCTCTGTTCAAAGCCATGCACGCAAAGTGGCTGTTTGATGCTTTATTTGATCAGCTACAAGAAGCATAAAGTTTCCTTCACTTACGGGGTGGGGGTCCTTGGGCTCCCATTGGAAGCAAAGGGAGAGTTCTCGCTGCTGCTGCCTATAGGACACGGGGAGAAGGCAAGTTGAACACTGGGTTCATTGTAGCAGGATACTAGTCTTCGTTCATGACATGTCGTACAAACGCCTGCGTTCTCCTCTCAGCCTGTTCGTGCGCAGTCTAAAAATAATGCTGGCAATGATGAGGCAGCTCTCCAGTGTTTAAGACAGAAGACTCAGGTTCAGAGGGCCTGAATTCTAGCCCAGTCTCGGCCACCGGGCGACTTTGGGCGAGTCACTGAACGCTTTTGGGCCTCGCTTGCCCTGTTTTTGAAACGAGAATTAAACCCTCTTCCCTTCTGAGCAGGAGCGTGAGGTTGAATCAATGACTACTTGGAAAGCGCCGTGAGCCCCCCGTGTGGAAAGTGCTAGAGAACAATCCTCAGTATCCCGGCCAAGCTGCCCCAAAATAACTACAAAAAGAAAAGGAGTACTTGTGGCACCTTAGAGACTTTTTGCGGATACAGACTAACATGGCTGCTGCTCTGAAACAAAAATAACTAATGATTTGGGGGGGGGTGTCTCAGTTCTTGGGTCAACAACTTTAGATGCCTGGGTTTCAGAGCGCGGGTTCTTGGCACCGTCTGATGCTCAGGGCCTTCCAGGGCTTCACAAGTTGCTTTTGAGAATCTCTCCCAATGCTCTCACGTACTGAAATCCAGGAGCAGTCAGAGAGGGTTTCAATCTAGATCTCCAGCTGTGCTGAACAGCGATTGATATTTTTTGATGGCTTCCTAGCTCTGCGTTACGGAGCTGCTTGCTCGTAATCCATACCCTATGCATGTGCCATAGCTACAGCCCACATGTGTTCCACAGACTCACGTTTACGTGCATACTCCATGACGCCTGCCTGCCTGTTTGCTGCAGAAGGGGCGGAAGCAGTGCTTTCCTATGATTCAGCAAAAGCATTCGCTGGATGGTCTGTGGTTCTATTTTCCCTGCTCTGGGAATGATGGAGGCCTTTCCGTCTCCTGTATCCCCTGTTGCTCCAAGTGCTCCAGTGTATCGTTCCTGTTCAGGTTGCCAATTTTGGTTGGAGGTATTCCTGGAGATTTCATCACATGACATATTATTTAATCAGAGATTAATTCCTGGAGACTCTGGGACAATCCTGGGCAACCCTAGTTTCAGTCCAGGTAGTGTTAGTAACTTGCCAGGCTCCTGGCCAGGCTGGGGAATCTGGCTTTTATTTGAGAAGCAAAACAAAGTATTGTAGTATTGCGGCCGCAGGGCAGGGAGTGCCCTCTAATGCTCTAATCAGAGGACTGGGGTTTGGCTACTCCCACTCTGCCGTGGATTCGCCATGTGACCTCTGTTTGCCAGAAGCTAGGAATGGGGGACAGGGGATGGATCACTTGATAATTACCTGTTCTGTCCATTCCCTCTGGGGCCTCTGGCATTGGCCACTGTTGGCAGACAAGATGCTGGGCTAGATGGACCTTTGGTCTGACCCAGTGTGGCCGTTCTTATGTTCAGTCATTTCTCCTCTCTGAACCTTTCTCTACCCATCCGTAAACTAGGGGCAATACCACAATGGATGGGCTAGTGTGGGTGAACAGCATTGCCGCCCTCTTGCGTGGCATCAGGACTTCTCCGTTGCATGCCATAGCTCCAGTTCTGCCAGCAGAGGTTCTTTTTTAGCTCCAATAATCGAGGCCGGTGCTTTCTGGTTTGGCAAAGTTCTGAGTGTCGCAGTGGGGCCAGGGGTGCGCAGCTTGGCAACAGCAGGGAGTTCCCAGGTGTCTGTGGACATGTCTGTCAACACGGTTAAGTAGCCGCTATTAATCAAGACATCAGGTACCCGTAATTCACACCCCCTTGGCTCTGAGTTATCTCAGGGATGTCCTGTCCCAAGGGTGGTGAGAAGCCTAGACTCCAAAGCCAGAAGGGACCGTTGCGATCATTAGTTTGACCTCCTGCGTAGCACAGGCCATGGGACTTCCCTGAATTAATTAATTCCTCATTGAATGTTGTTTAAAAATTTGTGCTAATGAACCTCAGTCTAACTGTGACCTTCTCCCAAGTGTAGGCACAGGCTAACTGCTGGGTTGGATTCCATCCCACACTCCTCCCCAGACCAGCTATACTGAGATAAAAGGAAATTACCTAGATCTGTGCTAGGGAAAAGGTCAGATTTAGAGAACACTGCTAGCCAACCCCCACTTTTCCTAATGGGAACAACTCCTTGGATACATCTGTGCTGCAAAGAGAGGTGGGTCTGGATCACAATAACATCTAGAGACCTTCTTGTGCTGGGCACACACTCGGTCTCTGCCCCAAAGAGCTTCCAGTCCAAACCAAGAAGACAAAGGGAGGGAGGGAGACACACAGACAGTGAGGAAAAGGGACTTGCCCCAGGTCATACGGGAGGCCCGAGGTAGGGAGAGTATCCATGTCTACTGACTTCCTTCCCGTATCCACTGGGCCATGCTGCTGATTGTTTAATGGTGACCTCCTGGCGCGCGGGGTTAGGATGTTGGTACGTTGTTGTGAGATCCTTGACTGGATAGGTGGAAGGCAAATGCACAGTGTCAGTAAATAGGCACCAAATGACACCCTCCTGCATCCCCCCAGTCCTCTGTCCAGTGTGGGATCCCAGGTTGCCGGGAGACCGTTCCCGTCTGTGGATTGGTCAGTATTCCCCATCTGTAAGACAGGGCTGCTCGTTCTGTCCTACCTACCTGGGGAGTGGGGGTCTGGGGCACTCCCAGGGAGGTAGGTCTGAACCAAGTGGGCAGCTTGTGTCATGCTCTGAGATGCTTGGGCAGAAAAGATGGGGGAAAGACCCAGGATGGTTGTAATGTATATTGTTTATAGGAGTTGTCATGGCAACTTACCCCCCTGCATCACATATGGTGACATGTAACCCCCCAAGGGTCCCTGTGACATAGGGAGGCATCCTTGCCCATCATGGGGAAACTGAGGCACAGGGCGATTCAGTGACTTTCCCTAGGTCATGAAAGGGGGGCTTGTGACAGAGCGGGCAACAGAAACCCAAATTTCCTGAGTCCCAGTCCTCTGCTTTATCCCCTTACCCACCGTTCATGTGGTCACGGCCCAACTCGGTTAAGACATGAGTTTATTATTTGAACCCGGTCTGTGTTTGTGCAGAGTGGACACTGTCTCTCCACTGCCCACACTCCTCTGCCTGTGTGTCTGTTGCTGATCCTTCGGGTGATTGGCCATGTGAAGGGTGACAGCTGAAATGCCATTCGCAGCCTCCACATCGGTTCTCCCGCACCGAAGCCTTGCCCAGCAGAAAGATGCTTTCCCCAGACGCTAGCCCTGCAAACTCTCTCTGGCTGGGGCCTTTCCTGCCTCTGGTATTGTGGAATAAACACCCTGTCATGCGACCGGCAGTGCCCACTCTGGTGATGTGGGAGGCAGAGGGGAAGCAGCCTGTAGGTCTCAGGGCTGAGCAGGGCTAGGCCAGCAAGGGTTAACGCTCGCTTGTGTTTTGGGGGCCAGGAGACTCTCTCAGACAGCAGAGATGCTGTGTATTGGAGTCTGGGGAGTACTCTTGTCTGCAGCCCCTTCTTTGTTCCATCTGAATCTGGCCCAGGTTGGTGGGGGCTGAAATTTGTCACCCGTGTGGGTGATGTGTGCGCAGTGAGCAGGCAGGGGCCTCAGCACGTATCCCACAGGTCAGGTGCCTGCACCAGTAAAACCCCCCGGCGCAATTGACACCGATCGGCTGCTTTCTTGGCAGCCTTCACCAAAAGGCCAAGCGCTTGACTGTCTGTGGGCAGGGTAAACTGGTCTTGTGTCCCTAGGGCCTGTCACCCCAAAGCCTTCCTGAGCCGCGTGGGGAGGACACCTCCATCCCCTCTTTCTGTCCTGTGCACAAATAGAGGCCAGTCTGTTGGATGGAATTCACTGATAGTCTGACCTGGTCTGTAACACAGGCTAGAGAGCTGCTCTGAAGTCATTCCTGCTTAAAGCAGAGCCAATCTTTTCAAAAAACATCCAGTCTTGATTTAAAAATTGCCAGTGGTGGAGAATCAAGCACGGCTCTTGTTTTAAGTTGTTCAGTGGTTGATTGCCCTCTGTGTTAAAAATGTATGCCTTATTTCCAGTCTGAATCTGTCTAGACTGAACTCACATCTTTGAGAAGAAAAAGCATCAAGTGTAAATTTCCAGGTTTGAATTTTGTAAGCATGTGTCCTAAGCAGGCAGGAAGGGCCAGTGGGGAGGGCACTGGACTGTGAGTCAGGAGACATAAGAACGGCCCTATTGAGTCAGACCAAAGGTCCATCTAGCCCAGTATCCTGTCTTCCGACAGTGGCCAGTGCCAGGTGCCCCAGAGGGAATGAACAGAATGGGGGAATTCTCAAGTGATCCATCCCCCGTCGCTCATTCCCAGCTTCTAAGACTTGGTGTGCAACCTGAGGGAAAGTCCTGTCTCTTTCTCTCTGTGCCACTGGTAAAAGGAGGTTAATGGCACCTTTCTAACCTGCTTTGAGATCTACTGATGGAAAGAGCTAAGGATTATTATAGACACGTGAAAGGGAAAGTTCTGTTAGTTCCTCTCCTGCATGTCCATAAAGGATTTTTGTCTACAATATAGTTTCTATTGCTTAAGCCAGTCTAGTTTTAAATGTCCCAAATGCTGGAGGCCCCACTCCTCCTGTTGGGGAGTCAATGCCGTGGTCTGATCTTGAGATAGTCTAGATTTTCCTTCTCCTCCTCCCTCTGGTCCCACCTCAATGTAATTCTCTTCTAGGGGATGATACTGTTCAGCCATTTGACCCCACACCTGGGTTTAGCTTTCCAGGGACAGTCTTCTCAAACGCATCAGCATCTTTACGGGCTGGATCCTCAGCTGGTGAAAATTGTCATAGCTCCATTGACCTCAGCAGAGCTCTGTTAGCATCCACCAGCAGAGGATCCAGGTCCCTTACACTTGTATTTAATTCAGCTACCAACAAACTCAGGACTTCTCTTGCTGTCCAGTCTGGAAGAAGGAGAGATTCTGAGTGTTATGTTAACTTCTTATGGAAAGCGCTTAGATACCATGGTGAGGGCAACTTTCTAAACACCTAGGGAGAGGAATAATTACGGTTTTCCCCTTAATCAGTGCTCACTAAAAATTTGTCCCATGTAACCTTTCCTCGTCCTTACAGTTCCCTAGACAGACAAGAGGGATATAAATGATTCCCCTTGAATTGATCAACATCCTTCTAGTGGCGAGTCACCCAGGAGTCATCAAAGTCTCCCATGCGCAGTCTTGACAGAATTGTATAGGCAGTGGCTATTATACCCTATGTGCTGATGGAGGGTGCCTTTGCAGGTATAGCCCTAGGTCACGTTAGCGCTGCTTTCTGCCATGTTGCATTTCAAACCCCTGTCTAACTGGTTGGCCACTATCACTTCAGTGTCAAAACGGCCGTTGCTACTTCCCAAGCGTCTGTTTTCTCTAGGGTATCTTTGCTGTGGGTCATTTCCCCCCAGCTTATCTTATCTTTTTTCCCATGCTGAACCTCATAATTATATCATGCTGGTATTTCTACTTCTCATTTCCTTTGTATTCTTTCGAAATCTTTATAGGTGTTTGCAACTCCTCCCATTTTAGCACTTGTATCAGATGTCGATAAGATGCTGTTTGCCAGGATCACTGATTTAAATCTAAAGATCTGCTCTAGGAATTATTTTGGGGAAGGTTTATGGCCAGTGTTGTACAGGAGATCAGCCGAGGCCTAGAGTCACAGATTCCAAGGCTAGAAGGGACAACTGTGATCATCTAGACCAGTGGTTCCCAAATTGGTGTTCACAAAATGTTACAGGGGGTTCTCGGGGGTGGGCAGGGGGGAGAATTCTCTAATGGCGGACAGAGGTGTCCCTAGGGACCCCGGGCAGCACGGGGGCCAGCAGCACGAAGCCCCTGGACTTCCAAGAGCTAAGCAGATCAAAGCAAGCATATCTATCACACTGAGGAGATTTAAACTTCAAGACTCCTTATTAGAAAGGGAGGTGGATATTTTTTGCTGTTTTTAAAATTAAATAGGCAGCTAGTGTTTGTAAAATTATGATGAAGAACCAGTTTAAGCTTTGTTGTTATGTGTGTTATTTGCCTGGACTGCTCAAGACCTGAATGCTTGTGTAGGAGGAACACTTTGAGTTGGCTTCTTAAATCCCTTCATGTTGTTTCACATCTGATACTCCTTGATGAAACCTAGGAGCCTTATTCAAGGTGATACAAGCTACGAAAGTGAGATCTTGGAAGAGTGTTGCCGTTTTCATAATGTAATAAAAACACTGTAATGATAAATAATTAATAATAGTGTGTAACAAGCATGTCATAAAACCAAATTTTATCTTTCCAAGATCACTGCTTTTATAATTTATTCTCAGGTAAAGGAGAAAATCCCTGGAAATATTCATTTTTTTAGGAGGAGGTTCGCAAGACTTGACATTTTAGTGGAAGGGGTTCACAGGTTGTTAAAGTTTGGGAACCACTGATCTAGGGCACCAGATTTTGCCTATTTCCCTCTTACCATCGCTTTGTGTTTTGAGATTGGCAGCTTGAAGGGGAGTGGCCGGAGAGGGGAAGGTGTGTTTGGAGGATGGAGGTGCAGAGAGTGAAATCCGTGTATTGAAAGCCACCATCCTCATGCTACTGTCATCCCTTGCCATGCTGAATTCAGGCTGCTCATGGATGTGGGCACTAGATGTCATTAAAGTGTTCCCCTCCTGAGCCGGCTCCTCCCCATCTGCAAGAAGGGCAGCAAATTCAGAATGATCTCTCCTCTAGACCCTTTCTGTCTTCAGTGACCGTAGTCGTATCCTCTGCGTTCTGGATCATCACCCCTCCAGTTAACCCTGCAGGCTGTGCCATGCCCATTACCTGGCAGATGTCTGGGTGCATAGGGCATGTCCACACTGCAATAAAACACCTGTGGCCGCTGATTCAGACTCACGGGGCTGTAGAATTGCAGGGTAGACATTTTGGCTTTAGCTGGAGCCTGGGCTTTGGGACCCCATGAGGGCAGAGGGTCCCAGAACCCGGGCTCCAGCCCAAGCCTGAACATCTACACTGCAATTTTATAGCCCAGCAAGCCCAAGTCAGCCAACGTGGGCCAGCTGGGGGTGTCTTATTGCAGTGTAGACGCACACTTAGAGTCCCTGATGAATAGGTGCCCTGTGTTCTGGGATGCTTCCAGGCTGCTGCAGGAATTGATCCACCCTAGGCTATTACAGCAGTTATGGGGTGTGATTGCTGCTTGCGTAGACCTACTCCAGTTAGCCAGTGGTCAAATAACCTGTCCCCAGGGGAAGCATCTTCCTTAGGCTGACCTGTAGCAGGACAGTTGCTTGTAGCTTTTCCATCTGTAGAAGGAACCTCGTTATAGGTTCCTCCTTATGGCTTTGAATCCTCCTCTCCTTACCCAAAATATTTAACCACCTTCTTCTCTATCGAAGTTCAGGTAATGGACAAGCACCATGTCACCCTGCAGACAGTGAAGTTGGACACCAGTTAAGATTCCCCCCCCCAAAAAACAAAACAAAACCAACCCTGTTGCTGCAGTTCTTGGTCTCCCTACAAATCTGATGGAGGGCCTGTCTCTCTGCATAGCTCTCCAGGCTGGCTTTGCTCTGGTTTCGGCTGAGATAGCATTTGGCTAACACTGCCAAACGCTATTGAAAACAAGCCTGGAGCTGTTCAGGAAGTGATAAGATAAAGCAGGGTTATGATTTGCCTGTCTAATCCCAAAGCATCTTGCATTATTTAGCGTGTGTAGTGTGAGGTCACTAGCCCCTTGATCATTTTCATTAGAGGAGCCAGAGAAGATAATCACCTGCTCGGGAAAACCAACTTGACACTGTTTATTCAATAGTTTGGGTTTAGCTGAAAATAAACACAGACTAATAATTATGGAGATGTCGTCAAGGTCAAGAGGCTGAGAATCTCTCCTTTTTTCTCGTATGTTTACAAAGAAGCTGGTTCTTTATGGGAGTGTTTTTAAAATTCAAACCAAAAGCTTCAGAGCTCTTGAAGGAAATTCAACACTGTCCAACAATGCACGTGAGTAGCCTGCCAACAGCCTCCCAGCCATGCCCCCTGGGGTGTGAGCGACCCTATGCTAACAAACCACTGCATACAGCCCAATGCATTTGAGCAACCCGACACTAACAAAAGCAGTGTGAGCACCCGACAACAACAGACCATGCGTACAGCCTAGTGCATTTGAGCAACCCTACGCTACCAAAACCAGTGCATGCACCCTCGTGCGAGAGTCACCCTGTACTCCCAAACCAGTGTGAGCACCCCAGTGTGTGTGAGCAACCTTCTACTAATGAACTAAATGCACACAGATAGGTGCATGGAGTCACCCCCTATACTAAGGAGCCAGCCTGTGCTGAATGGATGAGGAAAGCATTAGAAGGGAAAGAGTTAGCATGAATATAAACGTTGTGCAAGGACAGTAAAAGGACTAAATGAGGTAGTGTCAGTGCCTGATAAGTAGCAATCTGAGTGCTGGGGAGAGAAGGTGTTGAGGTCTCCCACCCAGTTCCCTGACACAGCAGTGTTAATGGGCTCTGGGACAGCCTGCTTAGGCAGGAGGGTCACTGGGACTCTGAAGGAGCTGGGGGAGGAAGAAGAGGAAAATGAATGCCAGAGCAAGGCTTAGCTCTTGTGCAGTGTTGCCGCAAGCAGCTAAACAGCTGCCATGTTCCACCCCAAAGATAGCTGCATTTCGGCACTGAGGGAAGAAGTAATCTGTGTGTGCTGCCAAATGGCTGCTGAACACGTCATCACCCAGAGGTGGCTGCATTTCATAGTGTGTTTTTTTGTTTTTTTTTGTTTTTTTTGTTTTTTTTTAAGGCAATAAGGGACAATCAGGTTCACCCAGACTTGCCCCTTACATAACACAATCTGGAGGATTTCACCCAGTGAGGCAATCATTTTGGGGTGGAGCTAGAGCAGAGCTTTTAGAGAGAGACACCCCGTCTTGATTTAAAGACCCCAAGTGATGGAGAAACCACCATCCACCCTATTTCAGTGCTTAAGCTTAAGCAGCTGCTGCATTTTTTCTTGGAGGTGGCTGCAATTCAGTGCTGGGTGCAATGAGCATTGGGATCGCTTAGGTGGCAAGGGGCAGTATAAAGGCGGGTGGTCAGTAGCCATTCTCCCATACAAAGAAAAGGAGGACTTGTGGCATCCTAGAGACTAACAAATTTATTTGAGCATAAGCTTTCGTGAGCTACAGCTCACTTCATCAGATGCATCCGATGAAGTGAGCTGTAGCTCACGAAAGCTTATGCTCAAATAAATTTGTTAGTCTCTAGGGTGCCACAAGTACTCCTTTTCTTTTTGTGAATACAGACTAACACGGCTGCTACTCTGAAACCTATCATTCTCCCATACAGTGGCTGAGCTAGGAGAGTGTGTTGCCCACACAAGAGATTTGAACTGGGTGCCCCACAGTGTGGCCAACTAGCACAGGATAGATACAGACCTAGCAATGCTGACTGTACATCCCCTCTCCTTTGCTGTGGAGAGGGTGAGCTGGGAGACCTGGCCTCGCTAAGGATTGGGCATATACAAAACTGAATGGCAAACAGGGAGCTACTTTTATTGGGTGATCCAAAAGGGCAACAAAAATAATTAGGGGTGTGGAACGGCTTCCGTATGAGAAGAGATTGATGAAACTGGGACTTTTCAGCTTGGAAAACTATGGGGGGGATATGATTGAGGTCTACAAAATCATGACTGGTGTGGAGAAAGTAAATCAGGAAGTGTTGTTTACTACTTCTCATAACACAAGAACTTAGGGGTCACCAAATGAAATTAATAGGCAGCAGGTTTAAAACAAAAGGAAGTATTTCTTCACACAACACACAGTCAACCTGTGAAACTCTTTGCCAAAGGATGTTGTGAAGGCCAAGACTATAACAGGGTTCAATAAAGAACTAGATAAGTTCATGGAGGATACGACTATCAATGGCTACTAGTCAGGGTAGCCAGGGATGGTGTCCGTAGTCTGTCTGCCAGAAGCTGGGAATGGGTGACAGGGGATGGATCACTTGATAATTACCTGGTCTGCTCATTCCCTCTGGGGCACCTGGCATTGGCCATTGTTGGAAGACAGGATACTGGGCTACATGGACCTTTGGTCTGATACTGTATAGCCGTTCTTATGTTCTAAAAGTATCGGTCCCCAGCCGAGGCCATTGGAATTGCCATGAGCCACATTGGGCCAGGAGTCACTCCTTCCATGCGTCAGTTTCATTAGCCTTTTGTGTGGTGACGATATTCAGAGAAGCGAGGACACATCAGTTTGAATCTGCACAATGGCTTGTGCGAGTGGGTATGCTGGGTGCTACACCTGCACACACACAAGCTGTTTCTCAGCATGAGAAAGAATTTTTAATGAATCTGTAAACTCAGGAGTAGTACCGAATGATTGGAGAATTGCTAATATAGTTCCTATTTTTAAGAAAGGAAAAAAAAAAGTGATCCGGGTAACTACAGGCCAGTTAGTTTGACATCTGTAGTATGCAAGGTCCTGGAAAAAATTTTGAAGGAGAAATTAGTTAAGGACATTGAAGTCAATGGTAAATGGGACAAAATACAACATGGTTTTACAAAAGGTAGATCGTGCCAAACCAACCTAATCTCCTTTTTTGAAAAAGTAACAGATTTTTTAGATAAAGGAAATGCAGTGGATCTGATTTACCTAGATTTCAGTAAGGCGTTTGATACCGTGCCACATGGGGAATTATTAGTTAAATTGGAGAAGATGGGGATCAATATGAACATCAAAAGGTGGATAAGGAATTGGTTAAAGGGGAGACTGCAACGGGTCCTACTGAAAGGTGAACTGTCAGGCTGGAGGGAGGTTACCAGTGGAGTTCCTCAGGGATTGGTTTTGGGACCAATCTTATGTAATCTTTTTATTACTGACCTTGGCACAAAAAGTGGGAGTGTGCTAATAAAGTTTGCAGATGATAGAAAGCTGGGAGGTATTGCCAATTCAGAGAAGGATCGGGATATTATACAGGAGGATCTGGATGACCTTGTAAACTGGAGTAATAGTAATAGGGTGAAATTTAATAGTGAGAAGTGTAAGGTTATGCATTTAGGGATTAATAACAAGAATTTTAGTTATAAGTTGGGGACGCATCAATTAGAAGTAACAGAAGAGGAGAAGGACCTTGGAGTATTGGTTGATCATAGGATGACGATGAGCTGCCAATGTGATATGGCACAATGTGAAAAAAGCTAATGCAGTTTTGGGATGCATCAGGAGAGGTATTTCCAGTAGGGATAAGGAGGTTTTAGTACCATTATACAAGGCACTGGTGAGACCTCACCTAGAATACTGTGCGCAGTTCTGGTCTCCCATGTTTAAAAAGGATGAATTCAAACTGGAGCAGGTACAGAGAAGGGCTACTAGGATGATCCGAGGAATGGAAAACTTGTCTTATGAAAGGAGACTTAAGGAGCTTGGCTTGTTTAGCCTAACTAAAAGAAGGTTGAGGGGAGATATGATTGCTCTCTATAAATATATCAGAGGGATAAATACAGGAGAGGGAGAGGAATTATTTAAGCTCAGCACCAATGTGGACACAAGAACAAATGGGTATAAACTGGCCATCAGGAAGTTTAGACTTGAAATCAGACAAAGGTTTTTAACCATCAGAGGAGTGAAGTTTTGGAATAGCCTTCCAAGGGAAGCAGTGGGGGCAAAAGATCTATCTGGTTTTAAGATTAAACTCGATAAGTTTATGGAGGAGATGGTATGATGGGATAATGGGATTTTGGTAAGTAATTGATCTTTAAATATTCAGGGTAAATAGGACTAATCCCCTGAGATGGGATATTAGATGATGGGATCTGAGTTACCCAGGAAAGAATTTTCTGTAGTATCTGGCTGGTGAATCTTGCCCATATGCTCAGGGTTTAGCTGATCGCCATATTTGGGGTCGGGAAGGAATTTTCCTCCAGATTGGAGCGGATTGGAGAGGCCCTGGAGGTTTTTCGCCTTCCTCTGTAGCATGGGGCATGGTTGACTTGAGGGAGGCTTCTCTGCACCTTGAAGTCTTTAAACCATGATTTAGGGACTTCAATAGCTCAGACATAGGTGAGGTTTTTCATAGGAGTGGGTGGGTGAGATTCTGTGGCCTGCGCTGTGCAGGAGGTCGGACTAGATGATCAGAATGGTCCCTTCTGACCTTAGTATCTATGAATCTATGAAAGACAGGAGGAGAAGGGGCTGGCTGATAAGTTGTTTTGAAACCAGGATCATTTGGGGGTTGGATATTTTTTTCCCCCCTCTGTCTTTTTGCATGACAGATAAAGCAAAACTCCTTTTTGTTTCTCTGGCACTTTATGCCTGTCTCCTGCCATGGCTGCATAGATCAAAACAGCTCAGAAAGTTTGGAAGCTCCTGCATGTGCAGCGTGGTTGTTTAAAACAAGTCACAGAATTCCACTGTTTCTTCATTGCAAGCAAAGTCCTGGTGCATTGCAAAGCAAAAATGGTATATTCTGTTACCAGCCCTCTATTGCAAACCCTCATTCCCAAGGCTCCCTCTGAGGAACCTGAATGAAGTGGGAAGAGAATCTCTAACCACTGGAGAGAGATGGTGCCCGGTGAGCTTGACCTTCTCCTGATGGCTGAGTGTCGGAACACCTAACTGGCTCTGCCTTGTAAAGCTTCACACCATTTTATGATGTTATAAATAAGACCTGGCGCTGTCTGAAACACACAACTAAAAACAAGTGCAGCCCAGGATCAGATGGGGCAGAGCTCTTAACTCTTTAGGCAGCATCATACTGGAGCAGATAGTGCAGCACATGCTGGTTCGTTAGGGCTAGGGCAGAGCACGTGGCTCTGAGTGCCTTTGCATGGGTTGGTTTATTGCCCGTGCCTCAGTTTCCCCATCCTCATTTAATAGTAGACCTGACAGGCCCTCTCCTGCAAGAGAGGCTTTGAGGGCAGGAATTATCCACGAGGATTCTCTTGTGGAATTTCCCCATGTTGGTCCATTGCATCTCCCCTGCAGCAAAGGCTACAGAGCCACCCCATGTCTGACACGTGCCCCTTGTCCAGGAACTAACCGCTCTGACTGTGGCAGCCTGCAGGGTCCCTGGGGAAGGGGGTGGCGCAGTGAAGCCCCAGGCTGTGTAATCTTTTCCATAGGGCATGGTTGGGTGCATCTCCACTGGTCCCTCCCACTCCTCCCCGGACCACTTTGTCTCCATCCCTCCCCACCCCACCTTGTATAGACCTCTGGTCCATGAACAGTCTAGGCCAGTGGCATTAACTGGCCAGCGTATGTGCTTTACTGGATAGAATCAGAACTGTGTCAAAGGCCCAGGGGACAATGCAGTAATCTCCGGTAATCCTCAAGTGATCCATCCCTTGTTGCCCATTCCCAGCTTCTGGCAAATAGAGGCTAGGGCCCCACTCCCCCTTGACTGGGGGTTGGGAGTCCAAAGCTCAGTGGTGAGTGAGAGATGAGTGGTGCGGGGCCTTGAATGTGGAGAGAAGCGGGATGCAAAGAGGAGGGGAAGATGGTCACGGCGACTGGCTAGGAGAATGATCTTTGCAGAAGTGTTCTGACGGGACACACACAGGGAAGTCGCAGTTGGAAAGAGGATGAGAGCTTGGGGAGAGTTTTAGCTGGGGGGATGGAAGGTGTGGCTGTGTTGTGGAGACTTTGTGCAGAAAGAATAGGCAAGGTTAAGATGTAGCGTTGATATGAGGACCTAGAGAGAGTCCAAGTCCAAGATGACGCCCAGGCAACGGGCCTGAGGGACAGGCAGGAGGGTGGTGGTGTCCACAGGGCCTGAGAAAGGAGGCAGTGACCAGATTCCCATTTTGGCTGTGCCAGTGTACTTCGGGAGCAGCTTCTGTGAAGTCAATGGGGTTACACTGGTGCAAGTGTGAGGAGATCTGGGCCACGTGCCTTCTCCTCAGATAAAAACCTGAGGTCTTTACTCAGGGTTTACTCAGTCCTTGCTCAGTCAAAACTACCACTGGAGTCATTGGAGTGACTCCAGTTTTACACTGGTGTAGATGAGAGAAGAACTGGGCTCTTGGCCTGATCCAGCTCTTTTCTACCCCAGTCACTCCACTGATGTGGGGGGTGGAGTTACTTCTGCTTTACACCAAATCCCAGGCCCTTCCATTGTGACTCCAGTCTGGGGGGTTTGTGTGTGTGGAAAACAGAAGGCCAGTTACCTGGTGTAAGTGGGAGTGGCGCCAGATCTGCGCTGGTGTAAATGAAGTCAGAACCTGGCCCTGAATGAAGGAGTTCTTTGGGAGAGGCAGAGGGTGGAGGAGGAGAATGGGGGCTGCTGAGGGTCTGAGGAAGGACTCCCAGCTTGCCAGTTCTGTCTCACTGCGCATCATTGAAAGAGCTGTGAATGATGCTCCCATAGAGTCTGACCTACAGATCGCTGGGGAGGGATCAGAGAAGAGCCCTGGTACAAAATACATAGCGGTGACTGAGTAGCTGGCACTTGTGGGGGAGGGGCACTATATGTGAAAGAAAGGATAGAGTCAAAGAAATTAAAAATCTTAAGTGA
Source organism: Dermochelys coriacea (assembly GCF_009764565.3). NCBI lineage: Eukaryota > Metazoa > Chordata > Testudines > Dermochelyidae > Dermochelys > Dermochelys coriacea. Next base: position 3,795,103 of record NC_050072.1, read on the forward strand.
ATCAAACCATCCCATAGAATCTCTGTGGGCAGAAATTCCATGCTTAAAGAATACGAATATGGCAGCAGGACTGCACTATTGGCCACCTGACCAGGGTGGTGAAAGTGACACTGAAATGCTCAGGGTGATTAGAGAAAACAGAAAATGCAATAATAATGGGGGATTTCAGCTGTGCCCATATTAACTGGATACCTATCACCTCAGGACGGCATGGAGGAGATAAACTTTTTAGCTGTCATTAATGTCTGCTTCTTGGAGCAGTTAGTCCTGGAACCCACAAGGGGAGAGAGAATTCTTCATTTAGTCCTAAGTGGTGCACAGGATCTGGTCCAAGAGGTAAATAGAGCTGAACTGCTTGGTAATAGTGACCATTATGTAATTAAATTGAACATCTTTGTTGGAGGAAAATGACACAGAAGCCAACCACAATATCATTTAACTTCAAAAAGCAGAACTATACAAAAACGAGGAAGCTAGTTAAATGGAAATTAAAAGGAATGAATGAAATGCCTGCAAACTGCATGGTGACTATTTCAAAATGCCATAATAAAGGCTCAAACTAAATTTCTACCCCCAAATGGAAAAAAACCCCAACAGTAAGAGGATTTAAAAAACCCTGCCACCATGGCTAAACAGCATAGTACAAGAGGCAGTTAGAGGCAAAAAATTGGAAGTCAAATCCTGATAAGGCAGGCCAGGAAAGAATGTCAAGACACCTAGCTAAGGACACAAAAACTAACAGCAAAAAAATTAGGTATATCAGAAGCAGGAAGCCTGCCAGACAATCAGTGGAGCCACTGGATAATCAAGATGCTAAATGAGCACTTGAGGAAGACAAGGCTGTTGTGGAAAAGCTAAATAAATTCTTTGCATCAGTCTTCACTGCAGAGGATACAGGGGAATCACTTTGCCTGAGCCGTTCTTTTTAGGTAACAAATCTGAGGAACTGTCTCAGATTCAGGTGTCAGTAGAGGAGGTTTTGGAACAAATTGATAAATAGCAGTAAGTCTCCAGGACCAGATGGTATCACCCAAGGGTTCTGAGGGAACTCGGATATGAAATTGGAAAAGGCACAGAGAAGGGCAACAATAATGATTAAGAGTATGGAACAGCTTCCATACAACGAGAGATTAAAAAGACCAGGAGCGTTCGTCTTTGAAAAAGAGACAGCTTAGGTAGGCTACAACAGGGGTCTAGAAAATCATGAATGATATGGGAAAGTGAATCGGGAAAAGTTATTTACCCTTTCATGTAATACAAGAACCAGGGGTCATCCAAAAAAATTAATAAGCAGCAGATTTAAAACAAACAATCGGGGGTTAGAACTGTGGGCACCAGCAGAGCTGTGTGGGGAGCCCAGGGCTGGAACACAAGGGGGTTGGGACTGTGGTCGTCAGCGGAGCTGTGTGAGGCGGGCAGGGCTGGAATAGCTGGGTGGCAGCAGTTTGGGACTGAGGGCCATCAGCAGAAGCACTTGGAGGAAGCTGACTCAGTGGCTGCCTGCATCATGCCTTGCTCTAGCTAATGCAATGAACTCCCTCCACTTGACAAGAGCCGCATTTCCTCGCAAGCGTACGGGCAATCTCCATCAGCCTGGCCATCGGGAAGGCCCCAGCGATCTGGTGACCCATCCTCAGACCTGGAGTGCTCTTCGCCCAGCCCTGGGGCTCCTCCACCTGGAAAGTGCCAATCTATGAGATGCAAAATGTGGGAGGAAGCATGGGTGGCTCTGTGCCAAGGTGAGCTGGGAGCTCAGACGGGAGCCCTAATTGTCCTGCTACTCACGGCCCTCTGCCCACGTTAACGATCTGTAATGGGGCTGTGTTTGTGTGAGCCTATTAAGCCCCACCGGGGTTCTTTGTAGACTGGAAAGTGTGAAGAATTTTGCCCAACCACGTGAAAACATTTTCATCCCCTTGCATCAGCCTAAGCCTGTGGCGGACGAAAAAGCGGGCCGGGAAATTCCATGTTTTCCCTAGTCTCCCACACCGTGTTAATGCGGCTGCTTTGACCGTCGTTTGCATTTCTAGGGGATCTTGTTAGCACACCACATCGCGCTGGCTCTTTCCCCTGCTTTCCTCTAGGCTGGCTTGGCGGAGCCATTGCGGGAAGCAGTTTTCCTCAAGTTGAGCCGAGCGCTGTCTCGCTCACTGTTTTAATGAGAATAATTTTGCCCTGTCTTGCGTCCTCCTCAGCCCACCTGCACTGCCAATTACACTGACGGCTCAGGTCTGGCCCGTTGAGCTGGGCCCAGGGTGTCCGATTAAGTGTTCGTGAATAGAAAGGTGTGGAAAATCGCACCAGGATTTAAATAGAGAGTGGGGGAAAGAGAGCTTTGCTGGGTTATGGAGGGACCTACAGATGTACCATATCAGGTGCTTTTGATCTGTGGGGGAATTTGCAGTGAATCAAGGGCTTGCTAATTGCAGGCACCTTGCCAGCCTGTTAAGAAAGAAACGCTGCTTAATTATAAGGCACGTGCCCTTGAATTTCTTCAATGAATTGCTTTAAATGTGTATTATAAAATCACATTCACCAGGTACCGTGCCATAGGAAGGGGACACGCAGAGATAAATATCCACAGATGCATTATGTGCTCTTGTGTGTACGTAAACACATGGTGGGTCACACACACTGGGCACCATAATGCACTCCGTGTGTGTGTGTGTGTGTGTGTGTGTGTGTGTGTGTGTACACACGAGCACATAATGCATCAGTGTTTGTATGTGTACACCGTGCATCTGGTCTACGTACATACGCAGACACACAACACTGAGGGCTGTCTTCAGTGCTCCTATGCCCAACACAGCCAGGTGATGTGTCCAGCTCCTTCCATCACATGGTCCCAAAGACCTGACTCTTCCTCTCTATCTCAACAGCGAAAACTTTCGTTCGGTCCCATCTCCATCACAGCAGCCTTTTTCTCGCTGACCTCCCAGCTCACCTTCCCCAGTCTCTCTAGCTTCTTGTCTGTGTCCCTGCTGGCACCATGGTGCCTGGACATCTGTGGGGGGACGATTTCTGTTCTGCTCATGCCAGCAGAAGCCAGGCCAGCAGTTCCGCTTTTAGCAAAGTTGGGCGCTGTTGGATGAAGGGGGAGGTCTCTGGTGCAGTGAGTTGGGGCCTGTTCGCATTTTCATTTGCCAGGGTCTGTTCCAAGGAAGACTTTGAAGACCAGGCTGAGGCCTTGAGCTGGGTGCCGCTCATTGGGGAAACATTGCAGAGAGCAGCGTATCGAGGTGACCATTGCCTTGGTGACCTGTGTTGGAGCTTCCTCACAACGCGGGGCATCGTCTCCAGGTACAGAGCACTGTAGCCGCCGAGTCTGGATGTTATGATTGTGCACAGGTCGTATGGCCAGATCTGAGCCTGCTAGGATGGGTGCAATTTCCTGGCCAGTTGCAGGTGGGGGTGTGTGTGTGTGTGTGTGTGTGTGTGTGTGTATGTATCTTTTGTAGTCTTAAAGGACCCCAGCCCTGAAGACCAATTTCACAAGCTGGTGTACCCCTAATCCTCTAGCCTACTCAGATACAGCTGCAAAAATGATCTTCCATGCTTATTGATCTGAGCACTTTACCTCCTCCCCCGACTCCAGCACATCTACATGACTTCAAGTCCTTGCCCAGCTTCACTCTTCCCTACTGATCAGTCCTTATCATATAACCACCCCCTCATCTGTCTCACCTGCCTGTCTGTGTGTCTCTGCATGTCTAACGGGGCCATCACCATGGCTTATGGGCACTGATTTATAAATATAGGTAAACTCCAGTGAGAGAGAGAGAGGAAGGTCTTGTGGCTAATACTTTGGACTGGGACTTAGGAGATCTGCATTCAGTTCCTTGCTCTGCCACTGACTCCTGGTGCCCCCTTCAGCAAATCACTTCATCTCTCTGTACTTTGCTTCCCCATCCTTTCTCCCACGATTTGTCTGTTTAGACTGTAAGCTCTTTGGGGGCAGGGACTGTCTTTCACTGCGGCCTGGTCTACACTAAAAAGTTACATTGACCCTGCTACGTCATTCAGGGGCATGAAAAATCCATTCCCCTAACGTAAGAACATAGAAGAATGGCCATAGTGGGTCAGGCCAATGGTCCATCTAGCCCAGTATCCTGTCTTCTGAAAGTGGCCCTGTCTTCTTGCCCACATGCTCAGGGTTCAGCTGATCTCCATATTTGGGGTCGGGAAGGAATTTTCCTCCAGGGCAGATTGGAAGAGGCCCTGGGGGTTTTTCGTCTTCCTCTGTAGCATGGGGAAAAGGTCACTTGCTGGAGGATTCTCTGCACCTTGAAGTCTTTAAACCATGATTTGAGGACTTCAATAGCTCAGACATAGGTGAGAGGTTTATTGCAGGAGTGTAAGTACTTAAGTACTTTGCTTAAGAGCCTTTGGTGAGGGACCTTGTCAAAGGCTTTCTGGAAATCTAAGTACACTATATCCACTGGATCCCCTTGGTCCACATGCTTGTTGACCCCCTCAAAGAATTCTAGTAGATTAGTGAGGCATGATTTCCCTTTACTAAAACCATGTTGACTCTTCCACAGCAATTTGTTCATCATGTGTCTGATAATTCTGTTCATAGATTCATAGACATTAAGGACAATAGGGACCATTATGATCATCTAGTCTGACCTCCTGCACAATGCTGGCCACAGAATCTCACCCACCCACTCCTACAAAAAACCTCACCTATGTCTGAGCTACTGAAGTCCTTAAATCATGGTTTAAAGACTTCAAGGAGCAGAGAAGCCTCCCTCAAGTCAACCATGCCCCATGCTACAGAGGAAGGCGAAAAACCTCCAGGGCCTCTCCAATCTGCCCAGGAGGAAAATTCCTTCCCGACCCCAAATATGGCGATCAGCTAAACCCTGAGCATATGGGCAAGATTCACCAGCCAGATACTACAGAAAATCCTTTCCTGGGTAACTCTGATCCCATCCATCTAATATCCCATCTCAGGGGATTAGTCCTATTTACCCTGAATATTTAAAGATCAATTACTTACCAAAATCCCATTATCCCATCATACCATCTCCTCCATAAACTTATCGAGTAGAATCTTAAAACCAGATAGATCTTTTGCCCCCACTGCTTCCCTTGGAAGGCTATTCCAAAACTTCACTCCTCTGATGGTTAGAAACCTTCATCTGATTTCAAGTCTAAACTTCCTGGTGGCCAGTTTATATCCATTTGTTCTTGTGTCCACATTGGTGCTGAGCTTAAATAATTCCTCTCCCTCTCCTGTATTTATCCCTTTGATATATTTATAAAGAGCAATCATATCTCCCCTCAACCTTCTTTTAGTTAGGCTAAACAAGCCAAGCTCCTTGAGTCTCCTTTCATAAGACAAGTTTTCCATTCCTCGGATCATCCTAGTAGCCCTTCTCTGTACCTGCTCCAGTTTGAATTCATCCTTTTTAAACATGGGAGACCAGAACTGCACACAGTATTCTAGGTGAGGTCTCACCAGTGCCTTGTATAATGGTACTATAACCTCCTTATCCCTACTGGAAATACCTCTCCTGATGCATCCCAAAACTGCATTAGCTTTTTTCACAGCCATATCACATTGGCAGCTCATCGTCATCCTATGATCAACCAATACTCCAAGGTCCTTCTCCTCTTCCGTTACTTCTAATTGATGCGTCCCCAACTTATAACTAAAATTCTTGTTATGAATCCCTAAATGCATAACGAAAAGGAGTACTTGTGGCACCTTAGAGACTAACAAATTTAAATTTGGAGAGGAAGATGATGTCTGTCTGTATCTGTGCGAGTTTTTTCATGAAGTTGACAGATTTCCACTCTATACGGCTAAATTCAGTGCCTTGCATAATCACAGGTTTCAGAGTAGCAGCCGTGTTAGTCTGTATTCGCAATACAGAATAACACGGCTGCTACTCTGAAACCTGTAAATGCATAACCTTACACTTCTCACTATTAAATTTCATCCTATTACTATTACTCCAGTTTACAAGGTCATCCAGATCCTCCTGTATAATATCCCGATCCTTCTCTGAATTGGCAATACCTCCCAGTTTTCTATCATCTGCAAACTTTATTAGCACTTTTTGTGCCAAGGTCAGTAATAAAAAGATTACATAAGGTTGGTCCCAAAACCGATCCCTGAGGAACTCCACTGGTAACCTCCCTCCAGCCTGACAGTTCACCTTTCAGTAGGACCCGTTGCAGTCTCCCCTTTAACCAATTCCTTATCCACCTTTTGATGTTCATATTGATCCCCATCTTCTCCAATTTAACTAATAATTCCCCATGTGGCACGGTATCAAACGCCTTACTGAAATCTAGGTAAATTAGATCCACTGCATTTCCTTTATCTAAAAAATCTGTTACTTTCTCAAAGAAGGAGATTAGGTTGGTTTGGCACGATCTACCTTTTGTAAAACCATGTTGTATTTTGTCCCATTTACCATTGACTTCAATGTCCTTAACTAATTTCTCCTTCAAAATTTTTTCCAGGACCTTGCATACTATAGATGTCAAACTAACTGGCCTGTAGTTACCCGGATCACTTTTTTTTCCCTTTCTTAAAAATAGGAACTATATTAGCAATTCTCCAATCATTCGGTACTATTCCTGAGTTTACAGATTCATTAAAAATTCTTGCTAATGGGCTTGCAATTTCAGGTGCCAATTCCTTTAATATTCTTGGATGAAGATTATCTGAGCCCCCTGATTTAGTCCCATTAAGCTGTTTGAGTTTCGCTTCTACCTCAGATATGGTAATATCTACCTCCATATCCTCATTCCCATTTGTCATGCTACCATTATCCCTAAGATCCTCTTTAGCCTTATTAAAGACTGAGGCAAAGTATTTGTTTAGATATTGGGCCATGCCCAGATTATCTTTAACCTCCACTCCATCCTCAGTGTTTAGCGGCCCCACTTCTTCTTTCTTAGTTTTCTTCTTATTTATATGGCTATAGAACCTTTTACTATTGGTTTTAATTCCCTTTGCAAGGTCCAACTCTATTCGACTTTTAGCCTGTCTCACTTTATCCCTACATGTTCTGACCTCAATTAGGTAGCTTTCCTTGCTGATCCCTCCCATCTTCCACTCCCTGTATGCTTTCTGCTTCTTCTTAATCACCTCTCTAGGATGCTTGCTCATCCAGCTTGGTCTACAACTCCTTCCTATGAATTTTTTCCCCTTTCTAGGGATACAGGCTTCCGATAGCTTCTGCAGCTTTGATTTAAAGTAATCCCAGGCCTCCTCTACCTTTAGATCCATAAGTTCTTCAGTCCAATCCACTTCCCTAACTAATTTCCTTAATTTTTGGAAGTCAGCCCTTTTGAAATCAAAAACTCTAGTTGAAGATTTATTTTTGTTAATCCTTCCATTTAGTTTGAACTGAATTAGCTCATGATCACTTGAGCCAAGATTGTCCCCTACAACCATTTCTTCTATGAGGTCCTCGCTACTCACCAAAATTAAATCTCAAATGGCATCCCCTCTAGTCGGTTCAGCAACTACTTGATGAAGGAATCCATCAGCTATTGCATCTAGGAAAATCTGAGCCCTATTATTGTTACTAGCACTGGTCCTCCAGTCTATATCTGGGAAGTTAAAGTCTCCCATGATCACGCAGTTTCCATGAGTATTTACTTTATTAAAAACATTTAAAAGGGCTCTATCCATATCCAAATTAGATCCCGGAGGTCTATAGCACACCCCAAGCACTATCGTAGGAGAGGCTTTACTAGTTATCTTCCCCAATGTAATTTTTGCCCAGACGGACTCTGTCTCATCCATTGCACCGCTTCTTATTTCTTTACATTCTACCTTATCATTGATATACAATGCTACTCCACCACCTTTACCTTTGTTTCTGTCTTTTCTAAACAGTACATACCCTTCAATACCTGTAGTCCAGTCATGACTACTATTCCACCATGTTTCTGTTATCCCTATAATATCTGGTTTCACTTCCTGCACCAGTAACTCTAGTTCCTCCATTTTGTTACCTAGGCTCCTCACATTGGTGTACAAACATCTTAATTTTTGCTGTTTGGCCTTGCTCACATTTTGTACCCTATTAGGCACAGTCATTCTACAGCCAGTATAACCTATTAGACTAGTATTCACACCGCCCTCGCTCCTTATATACATTCTCCTACCCACGGCTGTATCCTTTCTTACTTCGTCGTCTTCTCTCTCAATGCTAAAATCTGGCATGGAGATTTCCTGGACATCTCCCAACCATCTCCCCCTAATTCCTAGTTTAAAGCTCTCTATCAGTTGTGCCAGCCTTGATCCTAGAAGTCTATTTCCTTCCCTACTCAGATGAAGTCCATCCCGAGAGAACTGTCCTCTGTCTGTGAATGCCTCCCAATGGCCATACATCCCAAAGCCCTCCTTATAGCACCACTGCCTAAGCCATCTGTTGACAGTCATAATCTTGTAACACCTTTGTTGCCCTTCTCTAGGAACAGGCAGGATCCTGCTAAAGATCACCTGAGCTTCAATTTCCTTTAACGTCTTCCCCAGCCTAGCATAGTCTCCCTTAATACTTTCCAGCGAGAATCTAGCCGTATCATTTGTTCCCACATGAAGGATAATTAGGGGATTCTTTCCCGCTCCCTTTAGGATCCTTTTCAACCTCAGGTCTACATCCCGTATCTTAGCACCCGGAAGACAGCACACCCTTCTATTCTCAGGATCAGCTCTAGTTACAGGCCTGTCTATTCTTCTCAATGAAGAGTCCCCGATCACATAGACCTGCCTTTTCCTGGTGACAGTGCTATTCTCCAGTCTCTCCCCTGTTCCCTCTGGCTGCAAGTTCTTTCCATTCCTATTTTCCCTTATAATCCTCTTCAACCCATCCTGTATCCTCCTGGGGCTCATATTTGGTGTAGTCTCCCTTGACTCTTCCACTTTTCCTATAGGACTAGCCTCTCTTCTCTTCTTCCTTACCCTTCCACCTTCAACAAGTACCTGCTGAGCCGCTTCTTCATTTTCCAACTCTGCAAACCTGTTCCTAAGCTCTGTTTCTCCTTCACTAGCCCGTCTTTTCCTCTGCCTGGTTCTTTGAGTCACATGCTTCCACTGACCACTTTCCTCACTCAGTCTCCCCTCAGAATTCCCCAGCCCTGCTTCCATCCGTGAATCTGAGCTTTTCCCTTCAGATACCTCATGTCTTTGCTCCATCATCTGCTCAAACCCCTTCCTAAACTCAACGAGACTTTCCATCTGCATCTCCAAACCTCGGATCTTTTCCTCCATCAGCTCTATCAGACGGCATTTCATGCAGAAAAAACTCTTACTGGGTCCCCCCTCCAGGATCATGTACATACCACAGCTTCCACATCCAGTCATCCTCAATGTGTCTTCCACTACAGGAGTCACTCCCACAGCTGCCCCCGTATCTGCCATCGCCTTCCCACCTAAGTCCTGTTAATCTGGGAATCACAAGCCACACCAAAAAGACCACCACCCCCAGCAAAAACAAACCCCAAACAAGCACCACAATACAAACTCCCACTCAAATTCCCCTTTTTACAGCTCTGTTTGCTAGCTCCTGTGCCACTGCCTGACTGACTGGCTGTTCTTTACTATAGCTTCAACCAGTTTGCCTGGTACTGAAGTCAGGCCTGTAATTGCTGGCATCGCCTCTGGAGCCCTTTTTAAAAATTGGTGTCACATTAGCTGTCCTCCAGTCATCTGATACAGAAACTTATTTAAATGATAGGTTACATGCCACAGTTAGTACTTCTGCAATTTCACATTTGAGTTCCCTCAGGACTCTTGGGTGATGCCATCTGGTCCTGGGGACTGTTTACTGTTTAATTTATCAATTTCGTTCCCGAACCTCCTCTGACAACTCAGTCTGGGACATTTCTTCAGATGTGTCACCTAAAAAGAATGGCTCAGGTGCGGGAATCTCCCTCATATCCTCTGCAGTGAAGACTAACGCAAACAAATCATGTATCTTCTCCTTATTGGCCTTGTATTCCTTCAGTGCTCCTTTAGCATCTCGATCGTCCAGTGGCCCCACTGGTTGTTTAGCAGGCTTCCTGCTTATGATGTACTAAAAAATTGTTTTGCTGTTTAGTTTTTGATTCTTTGGCTAGTTGCTCTTCAAATTCTTTTCTGGCCTGCCTAATTATACTTTTACTTGCCAAAGTTTATATTCTTTTCTATTTTCCTCAGATTTAAATTCCAGTTTTTAAAGGAGGTCTTTTTGCCTCTAACCGCTTCTTTTACTTTGTTGCTTAGCCACAGTGATGTTTGTTTGTTCCTCTTACTACATTTTTTTAATTTGGGATAAACATTTAAATTGAGTCTTTATTACGGTGTTTTTAAAAAGTTTCCATGCAGCATTTTACTTTTGTGACTGCTCCTTTTAATTTCCATTCAACTAGCTTCCTCATTTCTGTGTAGTTTCCCCTTTCTGTGATTAAGTGGTAATGTGGTGGGCTTCTGTGGCATTTTCCTCCAACAAAGATGTTAAATTTAATTATATTATGGTTGCTATTACCAAGCAGTTCAGCTATATTCACCTCTTGCACCAGATCCTGTGCTCCACTTAGGACTAAATCAAGCATTGCCTCCACCTTTGTGGGTTCCAGGACTAGCTGCTCCAAGAACCAGTCATCTAAGGTGCCAAGAAACTTTATCTCGGCAGCCCGTCCTGAGGTGACATGTACCCAGTCAACATGGGGATAGTTGAAATCCCCCATTATTATTGAATTTTCTGTATGTCTAGCCTCTCTAATCTTCCTGGGCATTTCACAGTCCCCATCACCACCCTGGTCAGTTGGTCTGCAGTATAGCCCTACTGCTATATTCTTATACTTCAAGCTCCGAATTTCTATCCATAGGGATTCTTTGGCATAGTTTGAATCATGTAAGATCTTTACTATATGTGACTCTATTCTCAGCGGGGTAGCTAAACCAACCTCACCCCCGGTGTAGACAGCACTACGGCAACAGAAGAATTCTTCTGTCAACCAAACTGCTGCCTCTTGGGAGTGGGGGTGGATTGCCTAGACAGACAGGAGAGCCCCTCCCATCGGCGTAGGTCATGTCTAAACTTAAGCGCTACAGCTGTGCCGCTGTAGTGGTTCAAGCGTAGACAATCCCCAAGGGGGTGCACAGCACCCAGAGCAATGGATTTCTGATCTCAGTTGGCACCTCTAGGGGTTACCATAATAGAAACCATTCTACAAAAGCTTGAATGGTGAATCCCAAACTTTCATCAGCATGGGAGGTTCAACTCCATTCAGGGTCCGGTTCCATCTGATTTTTGGAACTGAGGGGTGGTAGGGTTTGAAGAAAGTCTCGGAAGATGGGCCCCGGGAACAGTGGTGTCGAGGACCTCGAGAATCCCAGAGCAAAAGGACGGTTCCTGCCCTGAAGAGCTTACAGCCGAGTAAGAGTAAGATCCCTGGTATGAATGTTCAGGGTCTCTTAGAAAGCCTCACGGAAGACTATTGGTTTAAATATTTAGAGGAAGCCATGGGTCCCCTCTTCTCAGAGTGCTGATGTAAAGGGCTTTGCTCTATAGATTTAGCATGTTAGTGCAATCAGCAGGCACCCTTCAGAATACAGAGAGCTGTGAAACATCCGGTCAGTTGGAGGAGCAGCATCCAAACTGCGAGGAGGGGGAGTGAAGCATTGGAATTGCCTTAGGAGGGAAGCAGAAGGGACACAGACTGGGGGGAAGAGAAATTATGTGTAAATCAGTCTATTTTATCAGCCCCATCCCCTCCAAACCATTCCTCAATTAAAGTCTGTAGGTCCCTTGTGCCCCTTGCTGGATGTCCTGACCCAGTCCAGCTACAACCCGTTTGCAATGATAATTTTCCTGCAAATTCAAAAGTTAGCCTTGGCAACCTTCTCGGTTGTGTCCTGCTGCTCCCTGGAGGAAATAGATTGAGCTGAAATGACTTTGTAGTGCTAACGCTGAGGGTCCTAAACTCCTATATCGGCATCTTTCTTTGGTGCCCTAACTTGTTCTGAAGGACCCGGGTTGGGAGCACACATGATACCAGCTCATTGCTGGCTCTGAAGGCCAAAGTGCTTGCAGCAGGGGCAAAAAAGAACTATATTGATCTCTGGAGACAGGTTTGTTCCTCTGTACACAGTGCCCCAGAAGGGGCTCCAGGGCAATGGGATAAACAGCAGCTGAAAGGGAGCGTTTACCATGTTCCGCTTTTTTTTTTTTTGGCTCTTGGTTTATCAAACCCCCTTGGGGACTCTAACTGCACAAGGCCTTGTCCACTATTGTGTGTCACACCAGCTTATGGTTGCCCTGCTTGTGAGTGCTGTGATGGTGACACCCATTGGCGATAGTAGGGTTGCATGTGCCGAGGTTGCACAGACTTAATTGTAGCCATGATTGCTGTTGCAGGGTTGCTCATGGGCTCTGGATAGTGCGCACTTCTTTGTTATTGCGTGGTAGGTAGTGATGGGCGTCTCAGAGATGCCTGTTTGAGAGAGAGTAGGTCTAGCTCTTTCCATCTTCTGAGCCCTGTGCTGATTAGATGCTAACAGGAAAGCTGCTCAGGGCTGTAGTACTGGGGGAATAAAACACCGAGATGCCTTGAACTGGGAAATAAATGTGAATCTGTGTAAATAAGTAGAGGAATTTGCAATTAGAGAAGCAAACAGGCACCAGCAGGCTGCATGTTGGGCCCTTGACAATGTGAAAGCATGCCCTTGAGTGAAGGGAGAGGAGACTTGCAGGAGTTTTTCCATGGCAAGGTACTGGATGTAGGAATTAGGCTGGATTTAAAGCATGCTGGCTCTCATTTTATCTATATCATCCATCCCCAGATGCAATGGCATTAGCTTGTTAATTATGACCTCATCGTGCATTAAAGTGACTTGCATCAGGGCAGGATCCGTCAATGCCCGTAACTTCGTCAAAGATCTGATGGTGGCTCTCCTTCCTGTCCCATAGGCAGCAAACAGCAGGTAGCTGGAGGGTGATAAAGCTGTCGACATGTGTCAGAGGGTTCACCAGCCTGAGCGCCCTGGCCTGTGTTGTGTGCGTAGCCTGACTTGCTGGGTTCCTGCCCTGTGACTTTAACACCAACGGGGCTTTATACAAGCGGACATGTGGTCCTGCATCCCTGCACTTACACCATGCACTTGACCTGCTCTCACATGCTAAGCAGGGACAAGCCAGGTCAGCTTGGGGAAGAGAGACTTCTAAAGATGTGGGATTGGATGCCGGGAAGTCAGTAGTTGTCACCAAGTGTCCCAGCCTATTACAAGGGTGGCACTCTGCTGGATGTCCCATTTGCAGCTATTAAAGATTCCTCGGTTCCAGGAGTTGGCTCTTTTCCGGTAGGGTGGCTATGTACAGTATTGGGGCTCTCAGCCACAAGGTGGTGATGATGATGATAATACCACCTCTGGGGGAGCCTGGCAACCATACACTACTCCCTTTGAAAGGCATGTGGTCATGGCTCTGCCCAGCCCTGCCCTGCTGGAGAAACTAGTGCTGATGTCCCCGTTAGCTCTGAACAGTCCTTGTGCTGCCAGGATGGGATCTGAGACCTAACTAGCTGCCATCTGGCCTTTAAACTTTATGTACTGCATTCCATTAAGTGCTGTGTGCTGCTATTACTAGCCAGTCGGAGAGGTTTGCTTTCTCCATTATATGTCATTACAGTATGTTACACACACACACACACACACACACACACACACACACACACACACACACACCCCCCCCAACTTCTGGGCTGTGGGTGGTCAAATTGCTTTATAGAGGGCTGTAATTTCTAATCAGCACAAGTGAAGTGCAGCCCTGCAAACAGCCAAGCATGTGTATATTAGAGGGAGATTTGGACACTGCCCATGCAGATTAACAGGCAGAAGAAAGAGGATTCCTCCCCCCGCCCCGAAATAGCTTTGATCAGTTTCAGACGCCCATAGTCCAGAGGCAGCTTCTGTGATAGGGCTGGAGAGAGAAAGAGAGAGTGAGCTGTCAGTCAAATGACAGCCCAGAATATCCAGTGCAGCCCCAGAGCTGGCTCCCTGGGCGTTCCCACTGGTGGAAGCTGTCGGGAAGGGATGAAGTGCAGAGGCCAGGCAGTGGCGGATGGACGGCTCTGCTGTGCCCTGCCTCCCAGAATCTGCTGGCCCAGGCATTCTTCGCTCAGGCTTGAGGCCTGCCAAAGGGTGTTTTGGGCCCCCCTCCCTCCATGAGGCTTTCAAATGCAAAGCGACCTGGTTTGTCCAGAGCTCTCTGAATCCCTGGGGAAATGCACGGCTAAATTCAGCTGGGGCTGCTTCAGATCCACCTGCCCAAGCTATTGACATCCAGAGGACCCCTAGCAGGAAACAGGAAATACAGAGAGATGGTAAGAAAACGGAACATATGACAAAGGAGCCGACTGGCTTCGCTGTCATTTTCTCCTTCCAGTACGTATTTGAGCAATGTATTACAGAGCTGGAGTTACGGCAGGCACAGGAGACGTTACTGGAGTGAGGAGCAATGGGAGAGCAGAACGTCTCTGGTGGGTGGAGGTGAGGGGAGGAGGCTGGCTGGCTCAGGGGGTTGGAAATGCTGGCTGGCTCAGGGGGTTGGAAATGAACCTTCCACCTGGATCACCAATTTAAATCCAGTCCCCGGTTAGCTGGGCCCCAGTTACCCTCATCCAGTGGCGGCCTGTTCAGAGGCTGCAGTGTCTGCATGGTTCTGTCCTCTGATCCAGGCACTGGCTGCAATTTGGTGGCTCATCTGGGTCAGAACGTTGAAACTTTGGACACCTAAAGTTAGGCTCCTAAATCCATATTTAATAATATTACCCAGCTCTTGCCAGGCACTCTTCATCACTACATCTTGAAGTGCTTCACAAAAAGGAGGCCAGTCTCATTAACCCCAGTTTACAATTGGGGAAACTGAGGCACAGAGCGGGGCTGTGACTTGTCCAAGGTCACCCAGCAAGCTAGCAGCAGAGCTGGGAATCAAATGCAGGTCTCCTGAGTCTGTCCGGAGCTCTATTCATGAGGCTACGCTGCCTCTCCTAGGTACCTTCCTAGCTGGCTTGATTTTTCAGAAGTCCTGAGCACCCATATCGACTCTGACAAATGCAGAGCAGGTCGAAATCTGGCAGAATAATTTCATGGCAAAATGGGAAATGCTTGAAACTGTTTTCCTTTCCCAGCATTTGAAACAGACCTTTCATCATTTAAAAATAACAAATCCTTTGTGAAAGCATCACTGAAATGGTTATTGAAATGAAATTTCTGTATCTATTTTCATTTTAAAAAAGCCATGAAAAATGTCACAAGTTAACAGATTTTTGCAAAAACTTTTTTGTTTTTAAATAAAAAAGGCCATTTTTCAACAAAAGAACTTTCTGTTCCAAAAATTTGGAGCAGCTCTTATAAATAATAATGGCGACTGGAGGATTTCCAGTTCCAGAGCTGTAGGGCTGCCATTTCTCACCAGTGCTATGCTTGCTTCATTATTTCTTTGTAAGGAATACGTCAGGCCCAGCTTGGAGGCTGTTGGTTATAGAGCAGCATGTTGCTACATGTAGAATACCTGACCCCATTCCTCTGGTATAGACTACTCCTCTATTACTGTACTAACCTGATAGCCCCGTTCTTTGCCTGTTGAGGTCACTTATACAATACAGTTTGCATTGGGCCATGCTGCCGATGAAACAAGCTCATGCTGCCCGTGCGTCATTGCTCAGATATGTAAAGGCACACCTGGCTCCAATGCCAATGAAGTGGCTAGTGTGTGTGTGAACACAGCTGTCCTTTTCTGGATGGAATCAGAACGGCTCAAAAGTGTGTCATAGGACCCTATACTGCTAATGGCTGATAGTTATTCTCCCGTAGCTCAAGTGTAGGGGTGTGGGGGGTGGGGGGCTGTGCTCTTAGAGCTGGAGGGTCTGAGTTCTAATTGCTGGTCTGTCCCTGTGACGGTTCTAAAGGGCCATGCTACAGTCTGCTACAGACCAGGGACCGAATGGCTCGGCAGCCGTTCTGCAGAAAAGGACCTAGGGGTTACAGTGGACAAGAAGCTGGATATGAGTCAACAGTGTGCCCTTGTTGCCAAGAAGGCTAATGGCATTTTGGGCTGTACAAGTAGGGGCATTGCCAGCAGATCAAGGGACGAGATCATTTCCCTCTATTTGGCATTGGTGAGGCCTCATCTGGAGTACTGTGTCCAGTTTTGGGCCCCACACTACAAAAAGGATATGGAAAAATTGGAGAGAGTCCAGCAGAGGGCAACAAAAATGATTAGGGGGCTGGAGCACATGATTTACGAGGAGAGGCTGAGGCAACTGGGATTGTTTAGTCTGCAGAAGAGAAGAATGAGGGGGGATTTGATAGCTGCTTTCAACTACCTTAAAGGGGGTTCCTAAGAGGATGGGTCTAGACTAGGGGAGGGCAAACTTTTTGGCCCAAGGGCCACATCAGGATGCAAAACTGTATGGAGGGCCAGATAGGGAAGGCTGTGCCTCCCCAAACAGCCTGGTCCCCACCCCCTATTTGCCCCCTCCCACTTCCCACCGCCGACTGTCCCCCTCAGAACTCCCGACCCATCCAAACCAGGATCCCACCCCCTATCCAACCTCCCCCGTTCCCTGACCACCCCAGAACCTCCACGCCATCCAACCACCCCCTGCTCCCTGTCTGTCCCCTGGGACTCCCTACCCAACCACCCCACTGCCGTGTGCATGCCGCCGCCACCCCCTTACCATGCTGCTCAGAGCGTCAGGAGCTCGTAGCCCTGCATGGGAGGGGGAACAGTGGGGGAAGGGCCGGGGGTGAGCCTCCCAGGCTAGGAGCTCAGGGGCTGGACAGGACAGTCCTGCGGGCTGGATAAGGCCCGTGGGCCGTAGTTTGCCCACCTCTGATCTAGGCTGTTCTCAGTGGTGGCAGATGACAGAACGAGGAGCAATGGTCTCAAGTTGCAGTGGGGGAGGTCTAGGTTGGATATTAGGAAACATTATTTCACTAGGAGGGTGGTGAAGCACTGGGATGGGTTCCCTAGGGAGGTGGTGGAATCTCCTTCCTTAGAAGTTTTTAAGGTCAGGCTTGACAAAGCCCTGGCTGGAATGATTGAGTTGGGGATTGGTCCTGCTTTGAGCAGAGGGTGGGACTAGCTTCCAACCC
Organism: Dermochelys coriacea; assembly: GCF_009764565.3. Classification (NCBI taxonomy): domain Eukaryota; kingdom Metazoa; phylum Chordata; order Testudines; family Dermochelyidae; genus Dermochelys; species Dermochelys coriacea. The sequence goes on from NC_050072.1 coordinate 3,812,213, forward strand.
TGATCGTCTGTGATTCTGTGTCCTGCGGCAGCATGAAGTTCCTTCGGTGCGCACAGGGTTATTTTGGTGCATTAAGCACTAAAGGGTGGGAGGGAAGGTCAGAAGAGGAAACAACCTTATAGATAACACAGTGCTAATCAAGCTCTTCCTATCCCCCAGAATAAGATTGGTAGAATTTACCTGACCACTTTCTGCAGTAAAATCTTTTCCCCCAAAGAAGGATGGGCCAGAAGGACCCAGCTGGTCCACTTATCTCCGCTGCATCCTGATGGGCTTTGTTGATGCAGCGAGATCATTCAGATGGATTCTCCCAGCGCATGCAATGGTCCGGGGCTCCCAGCAGGCTGCAGTGGGCACCTGCTTAGATGGTGGAATGGGCTTTCTTTACAGGTTGTTTGTTGGACGGAGCTGGGGACAGGGACAAACGGATGAGAGCTGTGGAGGGACAGTGCCCTGGGTGGCAGCTGCCACAGAAGGGATGGCATTTAGGGAGGACATTGCAGCAGAAACTGATTTCCAGATACCTGGTTCAGCACCTGCTCCTGCCCCTGGTCAAGTCCTGGGTGCTTTTCCAGTGACTTCAGTGGGAGCAGGAGCAGACCCTAGATCAGTGGTTTTGAACTATTCCCATGCCGGGCCCTCTCTTTGCATTTAGCAGTCTGGGTCATGGCCCATGTGACCCCCAGACTGAGAAACCCTACCCTAGATCTTCTTATTTGGCAGGACCTTTCAGCATAATATCTCTTTAGCTGAGAAAAGTCTGGCCAGGTTAATATTTGGAGGCTTCCACTACAAGAAGTGGGTGCTGGTGACTCAGGGCTTGTCTGCAAGAGCAGTTGTTCTGGAATAGCTGTTCCTGATTCACTCCACGTATCACAGGTTTCAGAGTAGCAGCCGTGTTGGTCTGTATTCGAAAAAAGAAAAGGAGTACTTGTGGCACCTTAAAGACTAACAAATTTGAGCATAAGCTTTCGTGAGCTACAGCTCACTTCATCAGATGCATTTGGTGGAAAAAACAGAAGAGAGATTGATATACACACACAGAGAACATGAAACAATGGGTTTATCATACACACTGTAAGGAGAGTGATCACTTAAGAAGAGCCATCAACAGCAGCGGGGGGGGGGAGGGCGGAGGAAAACCTTTCATGGTGACAAGCAAGATAGGCCATTTCCAGCAGTTAACAAGAACATCTGAGGAACAGTGGGGGGGGGGGGGAGAAATAACATGGGGAAATAATTTTACTTTGTGTAATGACTCATCCATTCCCAGTCTCTATTCAAGCCGAAGTTAATTGTATCCAGTTTGCAAATTAATTCCAATTCAGCAGTCTCTCCTTGGAGTCTGTTTTTGAAGTTTTTTTTGTTGAAGGATAGCCACTATCAGGTCTGTAATCGAGTGACCGGAGAGATTGAAGTGTTCTCCGACTGGTTTTTGAATGTTATAATTCTTGACATCTGATTTGTGTCCATTTATTCTTTTACGTAGAGACTGTCCAGTTTGACCAATGTACATGGCAGAGGGGCATTGGCACTGGCACATGAAGGCCTATATCACATTGGTAGATGTGCAGGTGAACGAGCCTCTGATAGTGTGGCTGATGTGATTAGGCCCTATGATGGTGTCCCCTGAATAGATATGTGGACACAGTTGGCAACGGGCTTTGTTGCAAGGATAGGTTCCTGGGTTAGTGGTTCTGTTGTGTGGTGTGTGGTTGCTGGTGAGTATTTCCTTCAGATTGGGGGGCTGTCTGTAAGCAAGGACTGGCCTGTCTCCCAAGATCTGTGAGAGTGATGGGTCGTCCTTCAGGATAGGTTGTAGATCCTTGATGATGCGTTGGAGAGGTTTTAGTTGGGGGCTGAAGGTGATGGCTAGTGGCGTTCTGTTATTTTCTTTGTTGGGCCTATCCTGTAGTAGATGATTTCTGGGTACTCTTCTGGCTCTGTCAATCCGTTTCTTCACTTCAGCAGGTGGGTATTGTAGTTGTAGGAATGCATGATAGAGATCTTGTAGGTGTTTGTCTCTGTCTGAGGAGTTGGAGCAAATGTGGTTATATCGTAGAGCTTGGCTGTAGAAAATGGATCATGTGGTATGATCTGGATGAAAGCTAGAGGCATGTAGGTAGGAATAGCGGTCAGTAGGTTTCCAATATAGGGTGGTGTTTATGTGACCATCGCGTATTAGCACCGTAGTGTCCAGGAAGTGGATCTCTTGTGTGGACTGGTCCAGGCTGAGGTTGATGGTGGGATGGAAATTGTTGAAATCATGGTGGAATTCTTCAAGGGCTTCTTTTCCATGGGTCCAGATGATGAAGATGTCATCAATGTAGCGCAAGTAGAGTAGGGGCATTAGGGGATGAGAGCTGAGGAAGCGTTGTTCTAAGTCAGCCATAAAAATGTTGGCATACTGTGGAGCCATGCGGGTACCCATCGCAGTGCCGCTGATTTGAAGATATACATTGTCCCCAAATGTGAAATAGTTATGGGTGAGGACAAAGTCACAAAGTTCAGCCACCAGGTTAGCCGTGACATTATCGGGGATACTGTTCCTGACGGCTTGTAGTCCATCTTTGTGTGGAATGTTGGTATAGAGGCTTCTACATCCATAGTGGCCAGGATGGTGTTTTTAGGAAGATCACCAATGGATTGTAGTTTCCTCAGGAAGTCAGTGGTGTCTCGAAGATAGCTGGGAGTGCTGGTAACATAGGGCCTGAGGAGGGAGTCTACATAGCCAGACAATCCTGCTGTCAGGGTGCCAATCCCTGAGATGATGGGTTGTCCAGGATTTCCAGGTTTATGGATCTTGGGTAGCAGATAGAATACCCCAGGTCGGGGTTCTAGGGGTGTGTCTGTGCGGATTTGTTCTTGTGCTTTTTCAGGGAGTTTCTTGAGCAAACGCTGTAGTTTCTTTTGGTAACTCTCAGTGGGATCAGAGGGTAATGGCTTGTAGAAAGTGGTATTGGAGAGTTGCCTAGTAGCCTCTTGTTCATATTCCGACCTATTCATGATGACGACAGCACCTCCTTTGTCAGCCTTTTCGATTATGATGTCCGAGTTGTTTCTGAGGCTGTGAATGGCATTCTGTTCTGCACGGCTGAGGTTATGGGGCAAGTGATGCTGCTTTTCCATAATTTCAGCCTGTGCACGTCGGCGGATGTTATTAGTCCAGAATGTGAGTGCCTTATTCCAGAGGAAAGAAAAGGAGGACTTGTGCATCGAATGCATCCGATGAAGTGAGCTGTAGCTCACGAAAGCTTATGCTCAAATAAATTTGTTAGTCTCTAAGGTGCCACAAGTCTTTCTTTTCTTTTTGCGGATACAGACTAACATGGCTGCTACTCTGAAACCTGTCATTATTCCAGAGGATTAAGCTCATTTGGAATACGGCAGTCTTATTCTGGAATAAGAGCACCCATACATGGAATTAACCAGGGAGAGTTAATCTGGTTTCAGTTCACACCCTACTTGTGCGACATTTTGGGGATCACCCAGACCAGGAAGGGGTTGTCACCACCTGCCCTGTAACTTTGCATGCCTTAATGCTGTACTGCTCTGATTCTGAGCTCTGACAGCATTCGCCAGCCTTATACGCATTAGGGGTCTCAACCCTGGCTTCCACTCACCTAGTTACTCCCTGCAGGGTGATCCACTAGCCCTTCTGGTCCTGAGCCCCCCCAAATCCATCTCCCCAAGTTCTTAACTGCCAGGCACTCTGACTTTCCCCTCTGGTTAGTCACCCCCGAAGGAGCAATTGGTAGAATTTATCTGACCGAGTTATCACTTCTCTTTGGCACACACACTCCCCACAGTTTGCACACCAGACACCTGCTTGGGGTAGAAGTATTTTGGAGTTGGTTTAAACTACAGGTTTCAGAGTAGCAGCCGTGTTGGTCTGTATCCGCAAAAAAGAACAGGAGTACTTGTGGCACCTTGGAGACTAACACATTTATTAAACTACAGTTTTTTCCACCCACCCACCCACCAATAATCTGTGTACCTATCTCCTAGTGACCATCCAGTTCAGACCATCACAAGGTTTCATTAAAGATCTTACTTGACATATATTTATACACGATAACATTGTATACAACTAGTTGTTTCAATTGCTTATGCTTTGGGTTTCAGACCCCTATTCTCCCTTTTGGTGTTCACACCCATCTGGACCCCAATTGTTGCAACCTCATTCCAGATTAACTTTCATATGTAGACAAGCCCTCAGTAGGTGTCGCTCTCCCATCTGAGTCAGAGCTGTCCCCGGAGATCTAGGATGTGCTAGGGGATGCTGTGACATTTTTCATACACGACAGAAAACCTTAAAGTCCTTTCACCACTAGAGAGCTCTTGGCACTTCTTGTGGGAGAGGCATTAGCCTCTATCCCCTGGCCATGTTCTATCTTTGGGAATTTTCTTCTGCCTCTGCATTGCCAGTGGCTTTTGGGTAGATAGGGTCTTCTTCACGTCCTGCTCTACACCGCAGCGTGGTTCTGCTGGTTCCCAGAGTGGCAGCCCAGAGATGGCTGCGATTCCTGTAGGCGTGATTCTAGAGGCTTGCGAAAGATGCTGCATCCACCTGTAAATAAAGGAATAATAGTTGGGTGGGTGGAAGGTCAGAAGGGGCAAGTGGGTTGGGCTGAGAGAGAGGGATGTACCCAGACACGTACCGGGGCTTGCAAACAGGGCTGGTGTTAGGGGTCATCCCTCCAGTTCAAGCGGCAGCAGTGGTGGGTCATTGGTTTATGGCTTGTTCTGCCCTCCCCTGCCCAGAAATTCAATGGTGCTCCTCTGGGCTTGCTTACTCCTCCAGTGGTTTCTGCTTCAGCCAGACAAGGGAGCTGGTTCTAGGCCTACTCATGCACTCAAACGATTCTTCAGGGGCTCCTTCGTATACGCAGCGGGAATGTCTCTGCTGCTCATTTATCTAAATTCACAGTGTGTATTTAAAAAGGCACCTGTCTGATTCTCCAGGTGGTGTTTGGCAGTGTTTCAAATAACACCACAATGACAACAGCAGCAGGAAAACTCCAGCCACGCTCACTCCTGCAGGCAGGACTTTCCCCACTCAGTCTCCATGGTCCCACAAACAATCAGGTACCAGCATCTTCACTGCCTGGGCAAGAGGAAGGGACTTGCAAAATGTCCTGAGGCTGAACACCCCTGACTGTCTCAAATCCAGGGTAGCGTCTGCTTTCTCCTCCCTCTAGCTGATAACACCCTGGTCTATCTTCATCTAGAGCCCAGACGAGGGTTGAGCAAAAATCAGAATTCCAACTTGTGGGAAATTCTGATATTTCAACACTTGGTTTGGGCCCAAATTGGGACAAAAAGTTGAAAATCCAAAAAGTTTTGTAGAATGAAATGTTCAGAAAAATCTCAGAAATGGTAAAATATTTTGTTTGGTTTGTTGAATTAACTTGAAACGTTTAGTCCATTCGATAGCAAATTGCATTGTCCTGTGTGGCCACATGGGAGTGGTTGTTCGGGTCTGTTACCCCTGTTCTTCTCCATGGACTGAGATCCTTGGATGGATTACATCTCCCATGCTGCACCTGCAGCCGTGCGACTTCCATGCTGCACCATACCGCTTGAATCATAGAATATAAGGGTTGGAAGGGACCTCAGGAGGTCATCTAGTCCAACCCCCTGCTCAGAGCAGGACCAACATCAACTAAATCATCCCAGCCAATTTGTCAAGCCTGACCTTAAAAACCTCAAAGGAAGGAGATTCCACCACCTCCCTAGGGAGCCCATTCCAGTGTTTCACCCCCTCCTAGTGAAAAAGTTTTTCCTAAAATCCAACCTAAACTTCCCGCACTGCAGCTTGAGACCATTACTCCTCGTTCTGTCATCTGCCACCCCTGAGAACAGCCGAGCTCCATCCTCTTTGGAACCCCCCTTCAGGTAATTGAAGGCTGCTCTCAAATCCTCCCTCAGTCTTCTGCAGACTAAATTACCCCAATTCCCTCAGCCTCTAATTATAAGTTCTTTTGTTGAAAAATGGCCTTTTTTATTTAAAAAGTTTTTTGCAAAAATCTGTCAACTTTTGACATTTTTTCATGGCTTTTTTTTTTTTAAATCAAAATGGATACAGAAATTTCATTTCAGTAATGCTTTCACAAAAGGAAACCATTTGACACAGTCCCTTCATCATTTGGTCTGATGCAAAATTTTGTTTTGATTTTCCTGATGGGAAACTTGAAAGATTTTGGCAACAATCTAAACTTTCCTGCACAAAAATTTTGATTTTTCCAGAAACTGCATTTTCTGTCCAAAAAAAACCCCCAAAAAAACTTTTGGACCAGTTCTATCTCTAATGTTATAGTCCTGCCAGTCAATATACAAGGGTTCCTCCCAACCTTCTGAAACACCAGTTATTTGCCCACAGCTGTTCCTGGAAACCAATTTCAAGCCCAATTCCGGGGGCTGGTTAGGAGCTGCAAAGCTCTGAATGGCCCAGGACCTGCTTACCTCCGTGGCTGCCTCTCCCTCTATTCTGCATCATGGCTTTTGTGCCCACTAGTGTTGAATACCAGGGGGAGAACAGCAGATTCTTAGCTGGCAGCCTTCCCTTTGGCCATGGGAGCCCACAGCCTAACTGTTAGGACACCAGCGTGGGACCTGCTTTACAGGCTTCAGCTCTCTTTGGTATTGGGCCGATAGCAAGAGGGTATATATCTGTTTGGTGGGTGTTTGAGACACCAGTTTGATCTATGCCTACTGCTGACAATAGTTCCTTTTAATTTCCATAATGGACCTGGATCTCGCAGAGATGGATACAATATAAATCAATCAATCCCAGCACTTAGAAATAAGCAGCAGGGCAAGAAAAAAAACAAAACCGAAACCCTGTTAGGTCATATCTGGATTCTGTCTCTCTCTCTATCTCTCTCCTTTCCTGTACATTCTCCAGGGTTTCCCCCAGCCAGGTAAATGACATGTTAATTACATTGGCAGACAAGGCTGAACCTGAAGATGTTCCAGATAGGAGTGGGGAAAGAGGACTCGTGAGAAGGGGCAAAGAGGTTAGAAACCTGGGCGATTAAATGGCCAAGTCTACTCCAAAACGCGGCTCCTCAGTGGGAGGGGGAATTCCGGGAGAGTCCTAGATTAACCAAACAATTTCAAGGTGTCGTGGAGCAGGGAGGCAGTTGCCTCCCTCTTTGTGTCTTCTGCTGGTCCATCACAGCTGCAATACGGCTTGCAGTTGTAGCCACTGCACCACTGAGAAACAGGAGGGAATTTGTTTTCTGTTCCTCTTCTCTAACCAGGGGATTGATTTACGAGGGCAGAGTAAGAGCACTAATGATGTACGGTTTGGACAAGTGCTGCTGAAGGGGGGAGGCAGGAGGAAGAGCAGGCTGCAGGGAGAGAGGAGGTTCTTTTGCAGTAATAAAAGCCAATCTAACGAAGGGGAATTGGGGTTAAATTGAGTGAGTGAGGCTGCATATTAGGAAAAGCAGCATGTTCTGGGCTCTGGAGTCCTTCTTGGACAAGACCAGGCATTGAACTGGGCATGTCCAGTGTTGAAAGCATGAATCGGGACTGGAGGAGATCCATCCTGGATCTGGGGCTGTCATCGGTGCCCATCCCCTGTGGATCGGCCGCAAAGGGGAATGCGTAGCAAATGCTGAGCAGCATGTGATGTAATCTCCCCAGCGAAGCAGCTGAGTCCTCCTCGCTTGCTCAAGGCCACCTGCCCCATGCGACTGATCTCCCATCCCTTCCCTGCCCGGACTGCTCTGCAGCCCAGGACATCTCGCCATGGGGGGCTTGCCTCTCCCAGCAGGCCTGCAGAGAGCTCACGCTCCCCAGGATTATCTCATGGTTTCCTCCCACTTCCCCAGTCTCTGTCCTGTCTTGTACTGCAGTTCTCAGCTGTTCAGGGCAGGAACTGTCTCTTTGTCGTGTATGTGTTCGTACAGCGCCTAGCGCCAGGGCCTGGTCTCTGACTGGGGAGCCCCGAGGTGCTCCTGCAATACAAATAATCAGCTGCTTGTTCCTGCTGCTTCTGTTTACACCTGCTCCCTACTCCAGCCCACCTCCCTGCAGCCCAGAGATCTCAGGAGTATAGCTCTTCAGTGGTGGGGGGGCCTTGGCGGATGGCATGTGGGGCACAAGGGGCTGTAGTCTGATGCCTAAAATATCAATAGCTGGCTAAGGGGGGCACATCTGGAAGGGAGAGGGTGAAAGTATCAAGAAAGCGGGTTGTGGGGGGCAGCTGTAGAGAGTTGCTAGATGTGCAACGGACAAGGGAATAAAAATGACTAGCAAGTTGAAAAGGAAGAGAGAGAGAGAGAGAGAGAGAGAGAGAGATTGGAAAGGGGTGTCTTGGGAGAGAAAGCGGGGAAGGTCAAGGAGCCAGAAGAACTGGAAAATGTAAAGTAGTGTCAACCTGGTGTGAGATGAACTTAGGGGGGAGGGGGAGACCATAGATATAGGAGCGAAGGTACATCAGGAGATGGAGGGAAAGAAATCAAATGAAAGGAGGTTTTTTAAAAAAACAACAACCAGGAGGCAGCATGAGTTTAATTTTATTATTGGTGGTGTGTATTTTTTTTTTTTAGTAACTTTGTCTGCTAAAATACTGGCTGCTAAAATCTTCCCTAACCATTAGACCACACTGCCTACCAGTTATAGGATATAGGACCCAGGAGTCCTGATATCTAACATCCCCTGCTCTAACCAGTAAGCCATGTTCCCTCATAGAATCACCAAAAAGTTAGCCATCAAAGACCTATTAAGTCACCTAATTTGGTCAGTATTATTGTTCTGTCTAGCTCCCCCCTCCGCCCCCGATACACACACACACACACACACACATATATATATAATGCATTTTTCCTTGTTTGGCTGGCGCTGGAGAGAGATACCAGCACAAGATCCTTTGCTGGTGATGAGCGTATATAATACGGATCAGAAGTGCTCTGGAAAATAATATTTTCCTTTGATTTTCCCTGCTTGTTATTTCTGGGTGCGGGGAGGAAGAGCGGTTGAGGGTGAAGGACAGGTTGAGATCATGTGAAATCAAAACAGCCGCTTCTCTGCCAGTGACCCCCGGCCCCCTCCCGAGTACTGAAGCGAGCGGATGCTGCTGCTGCATAGCTGTGCCTTCTGCGCTTTGTAACGCGGGGTCCCAACCACCAACACCCTGCAACCGCCAATCCTGCACTGTTGCATTCTCGGCCATTAAGACGAGCTTCGGTGTCATCTGGGGCAGCACGGCCCAGTGGAGAGAGCACTTGGCTGCGGGCCCGCAGACCTGGGTTCTATCCCCAGCTTTTCCCCTGGCATGCTGTGTGACTTCCCCTCTCTGTGCCTCAGTTTCCCCTCCCACCCTTTGTCTATTCAGATTGTGAGCTCCCTAGAGCAGGGACACGCTCTCTCTGGGGGAGTCTACCCCGCACATGAAGGTGTGATTTTTAGCCTGGGGACACATACCCCCACTAGGCTCAATCTAGCTAGCACTGATAACACTAGAAATGCAGGCATAGCTGGGCAACCTGAGTCAATACCCAGCAGGTCCCTGACTGGGACAGTTAGCCTGTGCCAAAGCCTATGCTTCCATGTCTTCACTGCTGTTGCTACCCACGCTAGCTAGATTATGGGTATGCTGGCCCGCGTGCCAGTCTGCCCTTCGTCTGCTGTATAGACATACCCGCTGTGTGCGCACACGGGGTGCTGGTCTCAGCTAGCACTGTGCAGTGCCATTGTGATGCAGACCGTGGATAACAGGAGTGGGAATAGGAGAGGGCTGGCAACTGTGTAGCCAACACGGTAAGTATGGTGGCTGCTTGCCACAGCTGGGCAGAAACCGAGGTCTTTTTGCTGCGACTGTTTGTGTTCTGGTAGCGTCCCAGAGGGCTCAATCAGGATGGGCACCCCGTTGGGCTCGGCGAACGCAGAGGAAGACCCAACTCCTGCCCGGCGCAACAAAGGATGCTGCAAAAAGTAGGAGGGGACCTGGAGAGACGCTGAGAGAAATGGCAGTAACATCCGGCTACCTTGGCCAGCTCTGTACCTAACTGGACTGCCCTGAGTCACTTACAAGCCTTATTTAGGGGAAGGGGTTTGCCCCTGACCTGGCAGTCCTTGGCCGGCCGATTTCTTGCAGGGGTCTCGGCGGAGGTTCAATGCTGAGGAATGCTATCAGAGTGCCGGGAGGGGGGGAGAGAGAGCAGGAAAGACCAGAGGTTGCTATTGAGATTATAACTGAGGACGTAAGTGGACGCTGTTTGGATGAGTCTCCTAACTGGAATGTCAATACAGATGGAGGCAATCTATAAAGGAGTGACAGAGAGGAAAGCAGAGGTGGCAGCCTGTGTCAAAAGTGGTTTATTTTCAGGGCCACTCAAATGAAATTTGACAATGAAGAGTGTGGTGGAGAACCAGATGCAATGAAACAAAGGGAAACCTGCAGGGGGCACCTCCAAGCCAAGAGCATACAAATCGCCTCAACTACAGGTTACTTGACTAATAGGGGACTTGATCCAGACAACTGTTTGGTGAGAAATGCATCCTGGGAAGGCTTCTCTTCTGTATAGCGGACAAGTTTATGTCCCAGAAAATCCAACCTGGGTCAAATGTTTACTGAGCAGGAGGAACTGAAAAGGGACACAGACTTGAGGATAGTAGGAGAGCTGTGTCACTGTGGTGCATTGAAAACTGTGTTAAAACTGTAAGCTGTTGCTTTAAATTTAAGGGGTTTTTCCTGGTCCTGCTTGCAGGCTAGGGGACTCTGTAGGGAAGCATGCAATCTGGGCTTTAAGCAAACAGGCAGTCTAGAGAGTAAGGTGGGTGAACTGTGCCCTGTTTTTAGGGAGCAGCCTGCTTTGTCTCTCTCTGTTTTGGGATCCTTGCGTGCTAGGGTTCTGGATTTTAAGAAATAAAGTCATGTTACAGCCTTCCAGCAAGAGGATGTATGTTTTTATCTAACCTCTCTGTGCGTAGCCGTGATCATAAGTTACTGGTGATTGTGAGATAAGAAATTAGTTAAGAGGAATTAACAGTGCCAGTTTACTTAACTGCACCAAAGCACACAGAGGGGAATGAAGAAATCCAGAGAGCGAGGTGTGGCAGGAGGAAGTGTTTAAAATCTATGACCATGGAAGAAGCAGGATTGTAAACATTTCCTTCCGCCCTTGAAAGCGCTCAATCTGCTAAAAGGTGGGTGACCCCAAGAAGACAATGCCAGTTGGAACAAACTAACATTTTTCTGCTGAGGAAGAACATGCAGCCGAAGACCCAGCTGCTGTGGCTTTGGGGCAAGGAGAATACTGAGGATGTGTTATGGCTTGAAAGGGAAAGAGAAGAGCAACCTAAGGCCTGGTCTACGCTTAAAAATTAGATCGACCTAGCTGTGTTGCTGAGGGCTGTGAAAAATGTTGCATCCTGACAGCTGTAGTTAAGTTGACCTAACCCCCAGTGTAGACACAGCTAGGCTGATGGAAGAATTCTTCCCATGACCAGGCTACCATGACTTGGCAAGGTGGATTAATGACATTGATGGGAAAACCCCTTCCAATGATGTAGGTGTCTGGGGGTGTAGCTGCAGCTGTGGTTCTGTCACGCTTGTGCAGATACAGTTTGAATGGAGTAAATTACCACTAACCAGAGAGGCTATGGGGAATATAGAAGGGTTTTCTCAAATCTGGCAGGAGGGAAAGAAATACCAATGAGAAAGCAGACCCGTTAAGTATAGGAGAAGAAATTGATGCGAGTCCCAAAGTGGCTGAGATACTCAACTCCTCTTTAAATCTGTGTATACCATTACTGTTAAAGAAGTGAGGAAGACCTTACAAAAATAGCTATTGATAAATGCCAGGGTGAGGGTATATTGGGAACTTCTTGAATGGTTAGCTGATCTGGATAAGTGGCCTTTGGGGTATTGAGGGAATTAGCTATTGAACTTAGCTAATCACTGGCACTTAATTTAAAAAAAAAAAAAACAATCATCAAGATCTGGGAAGGTCCCAGAAAATGCAAGGGGGTGTAGAAGCAGTCTCCTGAAGAAAGAAGGAAAATGACCCTAGCAATTACTGTCCAGTAAATATTTTTATTAAGGATAGAAGCTAATAGCACTAATATAAACAAGCTGTAAATATCCGTGGGAACCACCGTAATAAACAGCAATAAGGTTTGTAAAGCAAACATCGTTCCGGACAGTCTGGATGGTTTTGGAGATAAACAGACCGACGTAGTGGATGGAAGGAATGCAGTAATAGAGCCAGATCTTAGTGGTGTGTCCGATGCCAAGATTCAAGAAATCTTACAGGGTTTAATTGCTTTCAGCATGGACACTGCAGGGCGGGCATAATGTGGTTGCAAAGTGGCTGCTGAGAGGGACAAAGGGAAGTATATGGAACATCTTTCTTCTGCTCTGTCCAGCTGTAAGTCCTGCATCTTCTGTGCTGCCTACAATGGATTTAGCTGACCGGTATTAAAAAGTCAGCTTCCTGCTGGTCTTCTTTCCCAAACCTCTGTCCACCTGCCTCTGTCCGTAGAGCAGACTCCTCAGTGTCCTTCTAGAACGTCAGAGAAGCTTGTAGCACGTTGTGGGCATGATCCTACACAGTAGGTAACAGCGTATGTAGTAAAAACAAGAAGGAGTCCTTGTGGCACCTTAGAGACTAACAAATTGATTTGGGCATAAGCTTTTGTGGGCTAAAACCCACTTTATCAGATGCATGGAGTGGAAAATACAGTAGGCAGGGGTGTGTGTGTGTGTGTGTGTGTGTGTGTGTATATATAATATGAAAAGATGGGAGTTGCCTTATCAAGTGGGGGGTCAGTGCTAACAAGACAATTCCATTAAGATGGAAGTGGCCTATTCTCAATAGTTGACAAGAAGGGGTGAATACCAAGGGAGGAAAAATCACTTTTGTAGTGCTAATAAGGCCAATGCAATCAAGGTGGCCCATTTCAAACAGTTGACAAGAAGGTGAGAGTATCAGGAGAGGGAAATTTAGTTTTTGTAGTGACTCATCCACTCCCAGTCTTTATTCAGGCCTAATTTGATGGTGTCCAGTTTGCAAATTTAATTCCAGTTCTGCAGTTTCTCATTGGAGTCTGTTTTTGAAGTTTTTTTTAATTGAAGAATGGCCACTTTTAAGTCTGTTATTGAGTGTTCAGGGAGGTTGAAGTGCTCTCCTACAGGTTTTTTAATGTTATAATTCCTGATGTCTGATTTGTGTCCATTTATTCTTTTGCATAGAGACTGTCCGATTTGGCCAATGTACATGGTGGAGGGGCATTGCTCGTACATGATGGCATATATCACGTTGGTAGATGTGCAGGTAAATGAGCCCCTGATGGTATGGCTGATGTGGTTAGATCCTATGATGGTGTCCCTTGAATAGATATGCGGACAGAGTTGGCAATGGGGTTTGTTTCAGGGATTGGTTCCAGACACTAACCCAGATCTTCCATAGCCCAGGCTAATGCTCTAGCTAGGACCATCCTTGCTGCCTTTAGAAATGCCACCCACATACCAAACTGCAAACACCAGCATGGCCAGGTAACTAACACAGAGAGACAGGCAACGGAGATTCGGAGACTTTCATCATAGAAAGAGCTTGTGATCATCTAGCCTGTCCTCCTGGAGAACACAAGTCAGACAAACTTAGCTAATCATTTCTGCATCAAGCCCATAACTTCTGCTTGAGCTAGAGCAAATCTTGTAGAAAAACATCTAAATGTTGATCTCGAGTCTCCAAGCGACAGATAATCCACCACCTCTCTTGGAAAGTTCCAGTGGTTAATTACCTTTGTTAAAAATCTGCACCTTACTTCTAGCCTGAATTTGTCTAGCTTCAGCTTCTGATCCTTGCATCTCATTCTGCCTTTGGCGGTATGATGCTCTGTACCTCAGGGGAATACCCAGCACCCCCATGTTCATACTTGTAAAATGATTGTGTAGTATCCAATGCAAAGTTCGTCATGTCGGGTGTCTTTGGAAGGCTCATAATACACTGGGCATTGTTGTAATAGTGATTGTTGCAGTAATGCTATAGTAATCTTATAGGTTATAATTTCATGTATATACTTTATGAGGCTGAAAATGTGTCTTCATGGCTTAAAATAAGCCCAAGCAAAAACTCTCCAAGAGCAGAGGGGCAGTTCACACCTCATCAGGGCATGTATGGGACAAACCCAGCTCAGCCTCACAGGAACAAAGGACGCTGGCCTAGGCAGCAACAAAAGGATCTGTTGGCCTCTCGGGTGAGTCACCCCCTTTCTTTGGGTAGTCTGGGACTGCAATGAGGTAATGCTCACTTGATTATAAAGAGTGTGGGGGGTGGGCAAAGCCAAGAGGGAAGAAAGAACATGATAACAGGGACAGACATTTGCCATGCTCTCTCTCTCTCTCTTCCACCTATATCTATAGACACCACACCAAGCGATTGAAGTGCTGATCAAAGGGGAGAGCCTGGCTGAAGGGCAACCAGCCAGCCTGTGGTGAGAAGCATCCAAGTTTTTGTAAGGGCACTGGATGTGTTAAGATCAGCTTAAAATGCGTTTTGCTTTTATTTCATATGACCAAATCTGACTTAGATTTTAAGTGATTATAAGTCAAAACATATCTTTGTAGTTAATAAATCTGTTTGTTTATTCTACCTGAAGCAGTGCATTTGGTATGAAGTGTGTCAGAGACTCCCCTTGGGATAACAAGCCTGGTACATATCAATTTCTTTGTTAAATTGACAAACTCCTATAAGCCTGCAGCGTCCAGCAGGCATAACTGGACACAGCAAGATGGAGGTTCCTAGGGTTGTGTCTGGGACTGGAGATGTTGGCTAGTGTCATTCGGTTGCACAATCCAAAGAGCAGCTTACATGCCAGAGACTGTGCGTGAACAGCCCAGGAGTGGGGTTCTCACAGCGGAGCAGGGTAAGGCTGGCTTCAAGCGTCAAGGATTGGAGTGACCTAGCAGATCACCAGTCTGGATGACCCCAGAGGGGAACATCACAGGCAGGTGGAAGGAAGAGCCCTTGCTGTGAGAAATCTTTCCCCCATGTTGGTACTTATAGACCATGATCAAGTCACTTCTGAACCTTTTCTTGTATACGCTAAATAGATGGAGCTTCTGTCATTTCTCACCATGAGGCAGGGTTTCCCAGACCTCAGATCATTCTCCTAGCTCTTTTTGGAACCCTTTCCGATTTGTCTACGTCCTTAATGGACGCAGTGTCTAGGAATGGTCTCACCCATGCTGTATATTGTATGGTGTGCTGTAATGTCACCTCCCTGATGGTCCTCTGCTTATCTGTCCAGAGATCATGTTTGTCCTCTGAGCCACAGCATCACACTGGGAACTCATGTTCAGCTGGTTATCTACCACCACCCCTCAGTCCTTTTCGGTCTTGCTGTCTTCCCGGAGACAGACCCCCGTCCTTGAAGTGTGACCTACATTCTTTGTCCCTAGATGTATGACCTTGCATTTGGCTGTGTCTAAAAAGCATCACGTTCGACATAGAAAGAGGATAGCTGGTAAATCTGAGAGAGGAGGGGGAAACGATCCACTGGTACCCAGGGGGAAGAGAGAATGCTGGGAGGCAGTGGCAGGCGGGGAGAGAGTTAGACGCAGTAAATGACAAAACGCAGGTAAGTGTTTGCAGTGGGATACGGTGAGGGAGAGGCTGCCTGTACAGGGACCTCACCGTCCCAGAGCAGGCTTGAAATACAGCCTAGGGAGGCTGCCTTTGGGTTGTTCCAGCCACTCCTGGGATCAAGCTGCAGGCGAATGGCTGTAAGCTCAGGGACAAGACCTCGGACAACAGTCTGAGCTGGAGGGGACTGGGACCCTGGGGAGAGAGGGTGTCTCGCTCGGCTAGCTGTGGCTGTGCATGCCCACCCGCCTCTGGATTGGGATTGCTCTTGGCGCTGAGCTGATGGCTTTGCCCTTCTGTCCCTATTGCCCCCAGCTCCTTTCCTTGATCTGCTTCTTGTTGCCCTGTGACCATTTTGGGCTTAATCTCTTGTGACATATTTCAGCCCTCTCCTCGCCATTTACACTTCCCTGCACTGAAATGCAGGAGCCACTTCTCTGCCCCAGGCCTTTGTTTTCCCACGTCCCCTTGGATTTCAGTTTGCTCAGGATTTGCTTGACCCTTCTAGTTTTGTCCTTCCAGTAAATCCTATGGTTGCCCCTCTGCGGCACTCCACTAGTCGCTCCCACAGGCTGGAGCCATTTTCATCTGCCACTGCTCTCTGGCCTCGGTGCCATCCTAGCTTTTAGCCGGCAGAGTCTGGCAGCATGGCCGTGCTTGCTAACAATATACAGTACTCTTCTATTGCAACCAAAGCTGCCTTGGCATCCACAAAGTCTGGCCTTGGTCTCGTTTATGCTGGCAGGACTCCACTGAGCTCAATTTATTGTTGATCTATGAACCTGGATGGGTTGGGCCAGGGCTCTGCGGTGCCACCGGGTGTTCCCCCCCACACACACACACACTTAGCTAGCTAGTTCTTGCTCATGCACTCAGGGTCTAACTGCCATATGTAGGGTTGGGAAGGAATCTCCTGCCCAGGGCAGATGGGCCATCATTTTGGTGTTCAGCTGTCCTGCTGTGACTCGAGCATGAGCAGACTGTTAGGAAGCAGGGCACAACCCCCTAATTGGTTGTGAGTTCTATACTTAGACTGCACCAACGAATTACCAAGTGTAAGCTCCTCTATTAGGCACTATAATAGCTTAAATATGGAGTCACACACAGTCCCTTTAGGTACTCCAATCTGTCTCACCATGTGGGTAATCTTACCTTTGTGATAGATGGTCCCTTACACCAAGAATCACCACAATATTCAGGTTATTCCCAGTCCCCAAGGGCCAGTCACTTACCCCAGGTCAGTTGCACCTCAGATCTCACATCAGAGACCATGCATGTAGCCAATCCTATAATAAACTATATACTGATTTATTAAATAGGAAAAGGAATTGAGAGTTATTTACAAGTTTGAAGCAGGGAAAAGTCCATACGCAAATGAGTTACAATCTTAAGTTCCAAAAGGTAAGAGGAGCTTTTAGACTCAGGAAGCTCCATAAGTCCTTTAAGGCTAAGCCACTGAGGATCTCTTGCTTATGCTTAGAAAACCTTGCTCACCAGAGTCCAAACAGCACAGAGATCCAGTTCTTTCTTTTTAGGGTGTTTTACTCCCCTCCTCCCATGTGCTATGGGCTGCAAACTCGGCTGATGGGAGGAATCCACTTGCATGACTCCTCTTCATGGGGGAAGAGCAGAGTAACCCTGACTTTTTTGTTCTCTTTAATGTCGCACAATAGTCCGTCTTGTGTCGATGGGTGCTGGGCATAACACCTTTTGTGGGAGGTCAGCACTTTACACTAGGATTAATGTAAGATGAATGCAGGCAGCAACTCACAAGCTTTTAATAAAGTCTAAACACATTTTTATAATCATACTACCTATTTTAACACTACTACCACAGTGATGAGCCAGACTAATTCTAGCTCTGTATTTGTCAGTATTCATAGAATGATAGACTAGAGTTGGAAGGGAACCCACGAGGTCATCTAGTCCAGCCCCCTGCTCAAAGCAGGACCAATCCCAACTAAATCATCCCAGCCAGGGTTTTCTCAATTTGGGCCTTAAAAATCTCTACGGATGGAGATTCCACCCCCTCCCTAGGGAACCCATTCCAGTGCTTCACCATCCTCCTAGTGAAATGTTTCCGAATATCCAACCTAGACCTCCCCCACTGCAACTTGAGACCATTGCTCCTTGTTCTGCCATCTGCCACTACTGAGAACAGTCTAGATCCATCCTCTTTGGAGCCCCTTTCAGGTAGCTGAAGCCTGCTATCAAATCCTCCCTCACTCTTCTCTTCTCCAGACTAAATAACTCCAATTCCCTCAGCCTCTCCTCGTAAGTCATGTGCCCCAGGCCCCTGATATTTTTATTGCCCTCCACTGGACTCTCTCCAATTTGTCTACATCCCTTCTGTAGTGGAGGGCCCAAAACTGGATGCAATACTCCAGATGTGGCCTCACGAGTGCCGAGTAGAGGGGAATAATCACTTCCATTGATCTGCTGGCAATGCGCCTACTAATGCAGCCCAATATGCTGTTAGCCCTCTTGGCAACAAGGGCACACTGCTGACTCATTGAGCTTCTCATCCAGTGTAATCCCCAGGTCCTTTTCTGCAGAACTGCCGCGTAGCCAGTCGGTCCCCAACCTATAACAGTTCATGGGATTCTTCTGTCCTAAGTGCAGGACTCTGCACTTGTCCTTGTTGAACCTCATCAGATTTCTTTTGGCCCAATCCTCCAATTTGTCTAGGTCACTCTGGACCCTATCCCTACCCTCCAGTGTATCTACCTCTCCCCCCTGCTTAGTGTCATCCATGAACTTGTTGAGGGTGCAATCCATCCCATCATCCAGTTCATGAATGAAGATGTTGAACAAAACCAGCCCCAGAACTGACCCCTGGGACACACTGCTTGATACCAGCTGCCAACTAGACATAGAGCCATTGATCTCTACCCATTTAGCCTAATGATCTAGCCAGCTTTCTATTCACCTTATAGCCCATTCATTCAATCGAAGCTTTTTTAACTTGCTGACAAAATACTATTAGAGACCGTATCAAACGCTTTGCTAAAGTCAAGGTATATAACGTGCACAGTTTTTCCCTATATCCACAGAGCCCATATTCAACTGAGACACGGGGATATTGGCATGAGCTGGTCGGCCAGCATCACCATTGGGATTTTTTTTACCTTTCTCTGCAGCATGTGGATGAGGGTCGCTTTCCGGGATTATCTCAGTTATTGAATTCCCTGCCACTGTGAGGCATTGAGCGTTGGTGCAACTTGGTCCCGCCTATTCTGTGCTTGTGGCACATCATAGTTTAGTCTCCTGTGGGCTATAATACTTTGATCTCATTGAGGCTGTTTTGGGTTTAGTTGCAGGTGCTGGGTGGTGTTGGCCTGTGATATACAGGAGATCAGACTAGGTGATATGATGGTCCCTTCTGGCCTTAAACTCTATGACTCTCTAACCGAGCTCTGCGCTGCCTCTGCAGGAGCCCTCCAGCACAGCGGATATTCCAAGGTCAGGGAGAGGGTGTATTGAGCAAGTGGGCATGGGAGGAGGTTTGGCTGAAGCAACCATGTGCCCTGATGATGCAAAGGCCTATAAGGGCTGCTAAATCCAGGGAACAAGTTAAAGCAGCCCTCAAGGTGCTCTAGCCTGCCCTGGGATTAATTAGGGGAGTTGCAACCCGCCCCCAGCCCTGACACCAGTGCAGGAGGGAATTTGGCATGCTGGTTCCAGTGGGTTTATTCCTGATTTATAGTCTCACAAAAATTGGGCCCCCGTAACTAACTGGCAGCAAACCACTTTCAATGACAATCAAGTAAACCGTTCCTATTCTCCATGGGGTAAAACTGGGACTTCTGGGGTATTCATTCAGTTTGGAAATGGGCAGTGCCTCTGTAGCTCACGTGTGGCTAAGAACAGGCTGCGCTGCAGATTTCATTTTCATGACAAAGGCAAGGCAAGAATGACCATTGTCTACAAAAACATGAATTGTTGTTGTTGTATCTTATGGGTTTTGACAAGCCTGAAAGTCCTTCCTCCCCCCAGCCCCACACATCGACAAGCTGTCCAACAAAGTGCAAGTTTAAAGTCCTTGGCTGGGTCAAAGATTGCAATAAAGGACAATGTATTCGGATGCCAGAAGGTGTCTGTTGGGATGGTGTTCAATTATTATAAATCCCCGGGGTTAGCATGAGTGTGATAAAGGGTGGTACATTTAAATTTTCTGAAGAATTCTGGAAGCGGGGTTCTCTCAGCATCAAAGAGACCATATAAAAAGTAAAAAAGCTAGCATTGTGTAACCCACACACCTTCTGGGTGTGGTGTTCTGTCCTATCTAGTGGCACCGAGACCACTTAGTGAGAGTTAAATGAGTCTTCTCTACAGACTTAGCTAATATCCAGCTGGCTTTTGGCTCATGCACTAAGCTCCAGAGGTCCCCCGTTCAATCCTGGCTGCCGATGACCGGGGTCTGTCGGTGTTACAATTGCACTTGGACATTGACCCAACTATGTACTTTGAATGTATGTACTTGTGTGTCAGTCGTGTTCAAAAAACTAATTAACCAAAACAACATATAAATGGTAAATTTAGAACTACCTAATCTGGGTCAATCAACCCTGTAAAACCGCACAGCCACAAAAGTTGCTTCAAAAAGTAATTAATAAGAAAATGATTAATAAAAATGTAAATGTCAGTTGGCCTTCAGTCTGTCCATAGTGTCCTTTCCAAAAATATTAATTAAAAAAAAAAGTTATGTAATGCCAATATAGCATACTTTGAGAATATGTAACTCCTTCAAAAAGGGGTATAACTATTAAAAAAATCATAGGCTCAGCTCTCACCCTAATTAACACCTAAAAAGGCCCGTAATGCTGTTAAACAAAGAACCCAGGGTAACCAACAGCCTGCTGCAGGAAACACTTAACAAACCAAGTGTTTAAAAAAGACGAAAAAAACAAAGGCCTTCATCTAAAATCAGTAGCTATACCAGCTTTGTTTGCCAGTCAAAATACTTGCAGGGCCAACATAGTTACTAAGAAATTACGCTTTAAAAATTAAAGTTTATTAAAAAGTAGCATTGTATAACCTTTTGCTGCCTGTCTGTAATTCTTTCAAATAAATAGCTTTGCCTTAAAAAAAGCCCCTAAATCTGGGCTTTTCCTGGCTCTAATACTGTAATTTCTGCCCAGCTGTGGGCCAATAAAGGTCCCAGCTCTTTGGGACTAGCAAGGCACTGCAAAGAATTGTATTAGATCCACTCTGATTTAATGTCTGCATGACTGATCTAGAAGGAGCAGGCAGTTCTCATAAAGAGCAAGCTAATGAAATTCACAGATATTAAATTGGGAGGAAATGCACAAGCAACTGAGGACAAAGAAATCTGAAAGGGATCTCTGGAAATTATAAATATCGGTGTGAGGAGAAGGGAAAATGCAGGGTACTGCAAGGGGGAATTTCAAGTGCATGAGCTGACAGACTCCAGTGCATGTTTACTACAGACCATCAAACCAGGAAGAAGAGGGTGATGAGGCTTTTTATTAAACAACTAACAAACTCACCACCAAGTCCCGTGCTTTGGATGATGGGAGACTTCTGCTACCCAGGCCTCTGTGGGGAAAATAACCCCACGAACGTATTGGAGACTTTTTTTATTTCTGAAGGCAGAGAAAGCTACTACACGGGAGGCTGGTCTAGATTTGATTTTGACAAAGAGGGAGGAACTGGTTGAGAATTTGAAAGTGGAAGGCAGTTTGGGTGAGCGTGATCACGAAATGGTCGAGGTCATGATTCTAAGGAATGGTAGGAGGGAGAACAGCACAACAGAGACAATGGATTTCAAGAAGGCAGACTTCAGCAAACTCAGGGAGTTGGTAGGTACGATCCCATGGGAAGCAAATCTAAGGGGAAAAACAATAGACAGTTGGCAGTTTTTCAAAGAGACATTATTAAGGGCATGAGCAAACTATCCCACTGCATAGGAAAGACAGGAAGTCTGGCCAGAGACCACCCTGGCTTACCCAGGAGATCTTCAACGACCAAAAAATTTAAAAAAGAGTCCTACAAAAAGTGAAAACTCCGTCAAATTACAAAGGATGGATATAAACAAATAACACAAGTATGTAGGGACAAAATTAGAAAGGCCAAGGCAAAAAATGAGATCAAACTAGCTAGGGACATAAAGGGTAACAAGAAAATGCTCTTCCTCTTGCTTCTAATGTATTTGTAGAATAAGGACAGGGTAGGCCCGTTACACAATGAGGGGGGGAAGCCAATAAGAGAAAATGTGGAAATGGCAGAGGTGCTTAATGACTTCTTTGTTTCGATTTTCACCAAGAAGGTTGGTGGCAATTGGACATCTAATATAGTGAATGCGAGTGAAAATGAGGTAGGATCAGAGTCTAAAATAGGGAAAGAACAAGTCAAAAATTACTTAGACAAGTTAGATGTCTTCAAATCACCAGGGCCTGATGAAATGCATCCTAGAATACTCAAGGAGATATCTGACTGAGGAGATATCTGAGCCATTAGCAATTATTTTTGAAAAGTCATGGAAGATGGGAGACATTCCAGAAGACTGGAAAAGGGCAAATATAGTGCCCATCTATAAAAAGGGAAATAAGGACAACCCGGGGAATTATAGACCAGTCATCTTAACTTCCGTACCTGGAAAGATAATGGAGCAAATAATTAAGAAATCAATATGCAAACACCTAGAAGATAATGAGGTGATAAATAACAGTCAGCATGGATTTGTCAAGAACAAATTGTGTCAAAACAACCTGATAGCTTTCTTTGACAGGGTAACAAGCCTTATGAATAGTGGGGAAGCGGTAGATGTGGTATATCTTGACTTTAGTAAGGCTTTTGATACTGTCTTGCATGACCTTCTCATAAACAAACTAGGGAAATGCAACCTAGAGGGAGCTACTATAAGGTGGGTGCATAACTGTTTGATCAACCATTCCCAGAGAGTAGTTATCATTGGTTCACAGTCAAACTGGAAGTGCATAATGAGTGGGGTCCTACAGGGATCAGTACTGGGTCCAGTTCTGTTCAATATCTTCATCAGTGATTTAGAGAATGGCATAGAGAGTATACTTATACATTTTGCAGACAATACCAAGCTGGGAGGGGTTTCAAGCACTTTGGAGGATAGGATTAAAATTCAAAATGATCTGGACAAACTGAAGAAATGTTCTGAAGTAAATGGGATGAAATTCAATGAGGACAAACGCAAAGTACTCCACTTAGGAAGGAACAATCAGTTGCACACACACAAAATGGGAAATGACTGCCTAGGAAGGAGTCCTGTGGAAAGGGATCTGGGGGTTATAGTGGATCACAAGCTAAATATGAGTCAACAGTGTAACACTGTTGCAAAAAAAAAAAAAGGCAAACATCCTTCTGGGATGTATTAGAAGGAGTGTTGTAAGCAAGACACGAGAAGTAATTCTTCCTCTCTACTCTGCGCTGATTAGGCCTCAACTGGAGTATTATGTCCAGTTCTGGGCACTGCATTTCAGGAAAGATGTGGACAAATTGGAGAGAGTCCAGAGAAGAGCAACAAAAATGATTAAAGGGTGTAGAAAACGTGACCTATGAGGGAAGATTGAAAAAAATTGGGTTTGTTTAGTCTGGAGAAGAGAAGACCGAGAGGGGACATGATACCAGTTTTCAAGTACATAAAAGGTTGTTACAAGGAGGAGGGAGAAAAATTGTTCTTCTTAGCCTCTGAGGCTAGGACAGGAAGGAATGGGCTTAAATTGCAACAAGAGCGGTTTAGGTTGGACATTAGGAAAAACTTCCTAACTGTCAGGGTGGTTAAGCACTGGAATAAATTGCCTTTGGAGGTTGTGGAATCTCCATCATTGGGGAGCAGGTTAGACAAACACCTGTCAGGGATGGTCAAGGTAGTATTTAGTCCTGCCATGAGTGCAGCGGACTGGACTAGATGACCTCGCAAGGTCCCATCCAGTCCTATGATTCTATGTTTTCTAGCTTGAAAACTTCAGGTCTTAATTTGCTTAAGTGTTTGCAAATGGAAAACAAAGGGCAGATTTTCAAACAGGCTCAACGAGTTGGGTGCTGAACTTTTTGGAAAATCTGACTGCAAAGCTGGGTGCTTACCGCTCTGAAATCTGACCCCATGGGTCTACATCTGGGGAAGATGCCATCTTTTCGTTCTGTTTGCACAGCTCCTAGCACAATGGGACCTTGGTCCACAACTGGCTCCTTGGTGCTGCTGCTGCACAAATACAGAATAATAGTAATGGAAAATCCTTAGGCTGGTCAAAATGCTACCAAATGATGGGTGCGAATGACCAGGCAAGAGGCAAGGTGCTTGAGAATCAGGCCCAGTGTTTTCAAAATACAAAAGATTAACAATACCAGTCCTTATGGGGAAGCTACCTGTGATGCTCATCTGCTGTGTATGATCCAAACCCTACTTGTTGAGGGTGCTGTCCCTCCCCCCCCCCGACCCCACCACATGAAGGAGCAACACAAGGTCTATGTGCCAAGTATGCTCTGACTTGGAGGGACATGAGTGGTGCTGAGACATCTTGCCCGCCAGTCTGCACAGGTGTAAAGTTCTCCATGAGAGTCTATACTACCCTTGCAGTTGTCAAGCTTGTAAAGTGCAGGAATGGGAGGCCTTGAGTGGGGTTTTAAGGGGAAAAGCTGATGATTCAAACTAAACAGGGAATTTAAAATCCAGGAGATTTGACACTGGAGTGTTGACAATAATAACAAAGTCAGGACAGGAAGATGTTTACGTTTCATGGTAACATTTATCCAAAACCTGAAGCGCCTTCACCTAGTAAATTACTAACCTAAGCTTCTCCATGGTAAACTGCAAGGTAAATAGATCTTCTCCTTAGAAACCTCTTTCCCAGATAAATAGACCTCCCCACTGCCTTGGTATTTTCATGCATTTCAAAAAGTCAGAGCAGTTCACAATCCAAAACAAGCAGCGTTTAGCTCCTGCTGCGAAGGGAACGAGTTAGGCACCAGAAGGACTCTCATTTTAGCTGTTCTTGTACAAAGGAAGGTGTTACAGTAAATTTGCTTATTTCACCAGAGGAGAATCCAGCGGGTTTGATGGAAACCAGATGAGACAGGCATGGTAAATGGGTTTTGCTGGGAGAATTGAAAGCAAAGAAGCATATACGCGTTCTGGTGGCTGGTCAAGAATTGACTCTGGAATGAATTAAGGGCAGCAAGTTAGTGAGCCCCTGAAACAACCTCTCTCTCTAGCCATCTAGGTACTTATACGGTCCTCATCACCCTGGTGCTGTTCAACAAAGGCAATTGAACCCACCAGAGAGCAGGTGCTGGTATATCCAGTCCTGCTGCTCCATTAGCTCAGTAACAGAGGGATGGGGGATTGGCTGTTGGGTCGGGATTTGCTTGGATGATGCTGTAATAACAATTCTGTAGTCTACAGAGCTCGTGGGGTCCAGGGCAAGCAGATGGGTACCTAGATATTTCTTCTTGGGTTCTGTTCCCTCTAGAGCTGCTGCTGGCCCCTCATTTTCTCTGTACCAGCCAGCAGAGTTGGCCAGGTGTGGAGGGGAGCCTTTATTGCACCCCTTTAGTGGGGGAAGAGCTGCTACCATGGGCCCCATGGAGAAATTGACTCTGCTAGAATTGCACCAGAGGTGGGGAACTCTTGCTGTAGCATGGCCCCAGGATGGACTGTGGCTTAAAATCTGCTCTTGAATGCAGAGCCAGGCTGGGTTAGGACTTGGATGGGGAACTGCAGGCAAAACCCTGATGTTGGAAAGTGAGGGGGAAATTGGCTTTCTTCTTTCTCAAGCTGCACCCAAGAAATGCTCCCGGGGCAGGGACACCACCAGAGTTGCCCTTTTTTAGAGAAGGCATGAAACCGAGGTCTTGGCTGCTTGTCGGGGCCAGATCCTCAGCTGGTGCAAGCCAGTACTGAAGTCAGTGGAGTGACTCCAAGTTTATCCCAGTCAAAGGGTCTGGCCTGGGGTGTCCGCTAGGGAGTCCTGGCCAAATTCCAGTTTGGATTGTTACCCTCTGACTGGGTTTCCCCCTGGTGGTCGTTTTCTGGGCTATTGGGAGTTTTGTTCTCTGTGTAAACTGTGGTTGTAGGTGCCTGCCCGCAGATGCTTGAGATGACTGCATGACAGAGCAAGGGGAGGGGCTGGTGGGGCTAAGTGATTTACACAGAGGGGTCACAAACTAAGGTCTTTCCCAGGGAGTTTTGCCAGAGTAACCTCAGGGTCGGATCCCACCCTTTGTGTAGTCAGTTAGGAAAGCACTTTGGATGAAAGGCGTTGTGAGGTGAGATCATTGGGGCAAACCTCCAGGGTTGTGCTGGTGTAGCTGAGACCATCATCCTTAGGTGACTTCGCCCTCTCAGAGGAGGCTGCAGTATCAGCACCACCAGGGCTTGCTCAGGGTGCGTCATTGTCTGTGGCCCCAGAGTCAGCGTGACCAGAGTGCCCCTTGGAAGCGGAGATCCATTGCCCGTCATTAGCTGGCCCGGAAGAAAGGGAAACATGAAAAGCAAAAGGACCCAAGTGCCAAAGCCCGCATCAGGGTCGCCTCCCCTGGCCCTGGCTTCCCTGGCCTCTTTCGGGCTTGGCCTGGGGCCAGCAAAGAGTCAGGGCCTGGGGATGCGTCCGTATGCTTGTGCCCTGCCGTCCTATTTTCTATGCTAATGTGCTCCACGTGCTGGCCCATTATTCCCGAGGCTTCAGAGCCTCGCTGCCCATGGCTTGTGATTTATCTGCTCGTCCTCACCTCTCCTTGGTGGGCTGCCGTCCTTCCACCTTGCGGACCCTCTCCACACCCTCTTGCTCCTGATCAGTTGGGCCCCAGCACATGGCCTCTTGATAGCAAAGTTAAATACTTCTCAGCTTATTCCAAGCGACCTCCATAGACACAAATTTCTCCTTTCCCCCCGCCCCCCAGAAGGGGGGGAAAGTGTGTGTGTGTGTGTGTGTCCGTGTGTGTGTGTCCGTGTGTCCCCTGTGCTAGTTTTGTGGTGTCTCCTCCCAGAGGGGCAAGCTAGTAACAGGTGCAAAGGGCCTTGGGAGTGTAACTTAGGGGAGAACGGCAAATCTCATTCAGGCCCCAAGGACAATGAAGGCGCTGGAGCAGCCCTGGTATCTCGCAGGCGGGAGAGAGCGAACAGGCCAGCGATGGAAAGCCATGCAAATAGGGGCTTTGATCTGCCTTCTGAAGGAGCCTGGGGCTGGAGCATTGTTCCTGTCCCATCACATCAGTTTCACATTCCTCAGGCAGGAGCGCTCAACGCTTTCAGGGTCGGACAAAAGAACGCGGGGAGACGAACAAAGGGGGTCTGCTCTACCTAGGGCAGAATAGAGGGAGAGGATGAATTGCTCTTTTGGCAAGTCATGGAAAAGGGGTTATCGGCAGTGGCTGCATTTTAAAGCAGTAGCTGGAAATTTTTCTTCTAAAAAAAATGTTTTTTTTTGTGGATGGAGGGATTACTATTTATTGTCCGTGTTATTTCTCTCCCCTCCTCCCCCGGCCAAAAAAATAAAGTTGAAAGGCTGGAAATGATCTGTGGGGTTTGGGTCCCCGCATTCCTTTTCCTCCATGAGAACTTAGTGGGGAGAAATGAAGTATCACAGGACTGGAAGGGACCTTGAGAGGTCGTCTAGTCCAGTCCCCTGCACTCACGGAAGGACTAAGTATTATCTAAGTATCATTTCGGAAGGACAGGCTGGTGTAGCGGGTGGGTGGGTGTGGTGGCAGTGATTACTCTGATTTATCTATATTTTATATATGGTTTGGGATGGGTGATACAATATCCTTAGATTTTTGATCAATCTGTGCTGTCAGCAGATCACGTGTTTGGGGCTAGTCAGTTTCCATGCTAGTTTTACAAAGCCTGTGAGGATGGCAGGCCGCCGCAGTGGACAAGTGGCGTTGGGCAATTGTCCCTTTTCGTGATGTCCCCCCACAAAGCATCGGGCGAAATCATCGAAGTTAGAAAAGAGAAATCCAGAGCGGCAGGGGCGGGAATAGAAGAGGGGGACCACTGTTCAGTGGAGAAGGCAGGCTGCTCCTACCAAGCAGAGAGATTCGCCCTGAGAAGGGCTGGTTACATATCCCAGGGCTTTAGGAGCC
Source organism: Dermochelys coriacea (assembly GCF_009764565.3). Taxonomy (NCBI): domain Eukaryota; kingdom Metazoa; phylum Chordata; order Testudines; family Dermochelyidae; genus Dermochelys; species Dermochelys coriacea. The sequence goes on from NC_050072.1 coordinate 3,839,893, forward strand.
GCAGCTGAAAGGACATGGGTGCTTCTCTGAACAAGTTGCTCTTCCTGCAGAGGAGACCGTTGCGGCAAACGAAGTGTGACAGGTTTTTTTCCATTTGGAGAATTTTACAGTCGGCGAAGAGAGGATACGAAAGAGGCGCTGCACACAGCTAAGGATTGCGTGAGCACGCCCTCTGCACACGAGCGTGCACACACGCCGTCCAGCCCCAAGCTTGGCTCTGTCCCAGCACCTCAGTCCTGACCTACCACCTTGATTGCTGATCTGTAGCCCCCACCCCCGCTTTTCCAGTGCTGACGTCACTCATACTCCGATTCACCGGTGCACCTTAATCCCAACCCACAGGCTCTCCCTCCTCCATCCCTCTGGGCTCCCCTTAGACAGCTCTGCGGTGCCCCTCAATCCTGCCCCCCTCCCCTGCACTTATTCCCCTCCTGGGCTACAGACAGTATAAAAATACTGTGTAAAAATCACACCCGGAACCAACATTATTTTACTGTCTTGTGTTGACCAGGCCTGTGCCCCCTTCTGCTATTCCGGCCCTGGGCTCCCTGCGCCCAGCTCCGCCACTGACCCGCGGCCCCCCCTTCCCTCTCCTGTTCCAGCCCTGGGCCTCTCCTGGTGAAAGACTGTCAATCAAAGCTTGAATTGTCTGCTGGTTTTGTGATGTGGAAAAACTCCCACTAAGGAGTCAAGGGCCAGGCTGAGACCTTTAAACCCGCTTCCATTGGTGTCTTAAATCAAACAGGAGCCCAAGTCCTGGGGTGCGGAGAATGGGAGGTGAGGGCTGTCCCAGGGACCCAGGGCATCCCCTGCATGAAGTTTAGAGTTTGTTTCCCGTGAACTCTGTTATTAATCAGCTCGGTGAATGGTGCCTGAGACTCTTTGCTGTTCTGTTATGCCCCTCCTGGTACGGTTGCATTCCCAAGGGGTTAGTGGAGGCTCTCCCCACACCGGAGATCCTTTAATGCAAACCCCATGGGAGAGGATAAACAGGTGCAAGGAGAACATTCCCCATCCAGCTGCCAGGGAACGGGGGAGAGCGGGGGCAGGATTCACTGGCCACTGTCTAGATACTGGGCTAGATGGACCTTGGGTCTGACCCAGTAGGGCCATTCTTATGTTTGTATGGTGATGAAACCCAGCAAAGCCAGAGCTCCATGCCCCTGGCTTTCTTGTTGCCCTCCCAATACCACCCGCCCAGAACTGCAGTCCCAGCACAGAGGTCTGTGGTGTCAGCAGCCGTTCCTCCTCGTCGGATGTCAGTGGCTGAAGATGGTGGCCGTGGCAGGGCTAGGATCTCTCCTGAGAGTCCGGGTGGGGGAAAGTGTTTGGGAAACAGGGGCCCCGATGGTGTGGGGGCCTCGCCAGTGGTGAGGAAGGTGGAAGGGCAGGCCAGCCTGGTGGAAACAGCACTAGATTGAAACTCATGAGATGTCCATTTCGCTCCTGGTTCTTCTGCCCCAGGCTCCCTGGGCCAGTTGCTTAGTGTCTCGCTGGTGTTTCCATTACCATGCAGCAAGGCCATTGTGTGTGTGTGCGTGTGTGGAGTGGGAGCTCTGGGGGCCGCAGCCCCCCTGAGGCTGGGCAGTGGAGGGTGGTCCTAGCTCCTGCTAGCTTCCCACCACCACCGTCCACGCCGCCTCTGATGACCTGCACTGTAGCGCCATCTAGTGGTCACCCATCAAGGACTGAGGCCCCAACGTGCTGGGTGCTGTACTGAGCGGTAACAGGGACAGCTCCTGCCCCATAGCGCTCACCATTACTGATGCGACTCAACGGGTAGGTGAAAAGCAGGTCATGGGAAGGGAGGAGGCGACAAGGAATCTCCTTCTCTTCTTCTGTCTCTCAGATGGGATGGCCTTCGGGGCAGGGACTGTGGTGTCGCCAACCCCACGTGTTCAGAAATCATAAGTCTGCCCCCAAATAAGGGGTGGTTTAACTACCAGATTTTAAAAAAAAAAACAAATTTGTGGTTCTTTTTTTCTGCCGTATGGGGTCTGAGTCTGTTGGGGTCACATTCCTCAGCTTTTCTTTACCATCATGGGGTCTGGCAACGTTTAAAAAAAAAAAAAGGCAAGCTGAGATGCTCGCCCCATCCCGTGCCTCCAGGAGCTGGGACTTTAAGGAAAATGCCAAATAGCCTGAGACTGGTGAAAAAATCACAAGAGTCGCAGTGCAGGGACTCTGTGCATCTTTGGGGGCCTCCGTGCTGCAGCTGGAGGTGTGGCAGACAAACCCACGCTAGCTTTGATCGAGGTTGCTTGCAGTGCAGGACTATGGGTACATGCTTGGCGGGTGGCTGGCTCCTCCTGCTGCCCGTGCCACTCTGGCTACACGTGTATTTTCAGCTAGCACACGTGTGTCTACCCATGCTGGAAACCAAGTGTAGACATACCCTTTGTGTCCTGTATAGCACCGGCCATGCCAGTGCTAAGCCAATGCAGTGCAGCCCAAATCGGTGTCCTCCGGTGGACAGCCGTTGGGACTCATTCTGGCAGGGGCCTATGCCCACCCTCTCCGGGAAGCCCGACTGGGTTCCACGGGGACTTCCAAAGCAGACTTCTAGCCACCAGGGAAGACAAGACCCGAGATGGTTGGATGTGAATCACCAGCACCCCTGTGCTTTTAACAGAGTGCCAATGTTTGACAAAACCATTACGTTAAATTAAGCCCTATGTGCTTCAAATGGATTCTGAGACTTCTGACTGACTCGCTATTAGCAGAGCTGTCTGTTCTCCCCTTCGTCTCTCTCCCTCCCTCCCCCCTTTTCCTCCTCTTCCATTTAATACTGTCTCATGTACAGCTAGTTTTACTGCTGACATTTAAAAGCAGCAGGCCAGGGCTCACAGAGATGCTTGGCATTTGGAATTGTGCTGACATTGTCCCAGGTGCTGCTGCTGTTGCAGCCGTATGGGAGCTTTCCCCAGGCCAGTAGCCCTTCTCCAGTGGCTGGGTGGGGGACTTTGCCTGAGGCCTGCCATGCATGGTGGGGGGCGGGGGGAGAAAGGCGAGCGATGCACTAGGCTCCTGTCTGTTAACCATGGAACGTCCTGTCCCTGGAGGACCTACCATCTCCCTGCCATCCCTAGTCACTGGCGTGCTGAGGTTGGTTGTTTATTGCAGAGGCTGCTTTGTGCTGGGCGGTTTCCAAACACTGTGGAAGAATGTTCTCGGCTCCTGGGGCTCCCAGGGCTCCCAGGCGAAGGGCAGACAAGCAGACAGAAGCAAGGGGAATGGGAATAGCAAGAGGCAGTTTCTAGCCGAGCCACTTTGGCACCGTAGCACAAGTCGGCTTTTGAGAGGGACTCATTTCTGGCCAGGGTGGGGGTCTCATGGAAGAGCTCTGGGCAGTCCTACCACGGTTGGGTGGTGTGTGGATAAGGGCAATTGCAGAAGTGGTAGAGGGCAGGTCGGGTTTGGAATGGTGGAGGGGCGAGGGGGTCAGTATAGAGGGGCATTGGCAGAACTGTGTGTCTCAAGGAACCAGGACTGGAAGAGCAGTGTGGGAGGCTATGGGGGAGGACAGAAGGACATCCATAGAGCTTCCAGTTGCGGCTGGAAGACCATCATGTGCTGAGAGGCAGGACTGGGGGTCATCGGCAGAGCTGAGCGTGTGGCCCGAGGGGCCAAGACTGAAAGAGCAGAGGACTCTGCAGTTCAGGAGCAGGATAAGGTAGACGAAGGGTGTGAGGAGGAGCACAAAGAGCATGTGGCCAGATGTGCACTAGGATGCACGTACCAGAGTCCTGCCAGTGCCCTCCTCCCTGTTACAGTGGGCGCACGACCTGCTGAGTGCCTCCCCGATGGAGACGCCGGGATGTCTGCACCGCTGCTGTCATTGCTGTGTGTGACAGCTTAGAAAACGGTCGCTGCAAACAGAAACAGGGACTTTCATAGCGATCGCTGTGTTTACAGGTCACTTACAACGTCACCGCCACATCACGAGGCCACACCACTGCTGCACTCACGACAGCACCTTCAGTTATCTCACTGCAGCTGCCACCTCTGCCATCTCACCTGTCCTGCCATGGACGTTCTAATACCTTGTTTGCATCCACACAGCTGCCCGCCTTGGTGCCTGCCACCCCACTGTTCCATTTATCACACCGCTCTCTGCTGGTTAATGTCATTTCTCCATCGCTCTTCCAGTAGCATGGAGCTTGGAAGGAAGAGCACAGGTTGCAGAAGGGAAGTGGTTGGAGGAGACACAGGGAAGTTGATGTGTGTGCACATGGCTGGAATGCTAGTTGCAGCACCTCTGTAAATAGTTCTCTTAGTAAAGAGCCAGCTTAATTTAATAATGATATAATCATCTCTAGCTCTTATACAGCACATATCCTAGGGGTGTCATCCTCCAGGATTGTCCAGGAGTCCCCAGGAATTAAAGAGTCATCTTTAATTAAAGATTATGTCATTTGATGAAACCTCCAGGAATAAGTCTAACCAAAACTGGCAACCCTAATTTCATCAGTAGATCTCAAAGTGCTTTACAAAGGAGTTCAGACACTTGGAATCCTCTGTTATAACCCAGCACATGGTACAGGATACATTTCCCTTTGTTGATGGGCACAGTTTTTCTCTGTTAGCTTCTCGTTTCTCAATACCGTCAAATTCATTTATGCCGACATGCTCAATGTCATCTGCTCGTTCCCTGGGACGGGGAGTAGGGACCGTCCTTCATTTGCATCCTCACTTTCTGCCTCATTGCCCAAGCAATATCACATGCTTTGATGTCATCACCCAGGCGGCTGGCACCCTCTCTGCCCCATTAACTCCAGGGGAATCAGCGGTGAGCTGGGGGACTAGGGGAGAGAGAACAGCATTGAGTTTGTATCATTGTAGAGAGGGGAATAAGTTTGTTCTTTGAAGGGAACCTGCAGCAGTTAGTTATTGTTAATAGAGCTGGTGAGAATCAGTGAAAATCCTTTGAAACTTGTTGAGATTTTGAAACAATTTTCCCTGCCGTAGGGATGAAAATACAAAAAATTTTCTTTCTCACACTCGCGCGCACACACCAGTCTGAATCGATTGAAATGTTTTGCTTCGATTTCAACCACGTTTTAGTTCATTATTTTTTACTCTGACAAGCTTAATTTTGAAACGAAAAGTAATTTCAAACTGGGATTTTTCTGTTCAAAAATGTCACTACATTTTGACAACTTCAGAACTTCTTTGAAATTTGTGTCAAAATTCATCTAAACCGACCCTTTCTCGCGGTTTTGGCGAATCGGCATTTTCTGGGGAGGGAAAGTTTTGTCAAAAAATTCCCAAGTTGTTGTTTATGACTACTCACTTGTGCCACATACACAACGCCTGAGCCTGTTCACACTTATACCCTGTGAAAATCCAGAGTCATTCCGTAGACATCAGTGGAGTTCTTCTCCCTGCGGAAAGATGGCACAAGTGAGACCAGATTCAGCTCCACGGTTTGCTATAGGGTTGCCAATTTCGGTTGGATGTATTCCTGGAGGTTTTGTTACATGACAATCTTTAATTCAAGATTAATCTTTAATTCCTGGGGACTCCAGGAAAATCCAGGAGGATTGTCAACCCCAGATGCTAGGTGCTTTGAAGACAAATACAAAGATGAGTGCTTCCCACAAAGTGTGTATAATCCCCAAGCCTGATCCTACAAATCCCTTACATGCATCGAGTAGGACTTCTTCATGCAGGTAGCCCCATTGAAGGCAAAGTACCTCCTAGCCTAAGGAAAGAAACCTTGAGTGAGCCCACACAGAGGGAGGATAGGATGCAGGGAAGCAGCCCCATGCAAGTGGACGAGCTTGTTTGTTCCAGGACTTTCATTGGGAAGGGTTTTCTGTCATCTGGTCGCTATGCTGAAGGGCAGCGGTGGGCTTTGTAGGCCTTAGGGGAGATGGGAGTTTTGAGGAGGGACTTGAAGGTATCTCTTGAATCACTTGAATCACTCTGGGTCTCAGCTTCCCTTTCTTATATAAAATGGAGGTGGAAATCCTGCCATTTTCCCATCCTTTGTCGTGTCTGTTTTGACTGTACACCCGCCCCGCCTCAGGCAGGGATTTAGTGTCTGAACCAGGCCCTGCTCTCAGCTCTGGCCCCTAATGCTACTGTAATGCAAGTTAAATAAATCTTTACTAAATAGGACAATACCTTTTGGGCATGCAGTGGATTTCCCCGCACTAGTGGGAGAGGGTTTGGGACAGGACTCTGCTCTCCCTCACCCTGGAGCCAAGGAGGAGAGGTTAATAAGACTGGACTTTTCAGCTTGGAAAAGAGGTGACTAAGGGGAGATATGATAGAGGGCTATAAAATCATGAGTGGTGTGGAGAAAGTCAATAAGGAAGTGTTATTTACTCCTTCTCATAACACAAGAACAAGGGGCCACCAAATGAAATTAACAGATAACACGTTTAAAACAAACACAAGAAAGTATTTTTTCATGCAACACACTGTCAACCTGTGGAACTCCTTGCCACATGGTGTTGTGAAGGCCAAGACTATAACGGGATTCAAAGGGGAGCTTGATAGATTCATGGAGGATAGGTCCATCAATGGCTATTAGACAGGATGGGCAGGAAGGGTGTCCCTAGCCTGTTTGCCAGAAGCTGGGATTGGGCGACAGGGCATGGATCACTTGATGATAACCTGTTCTGTTGATTCCATTTGGGGCACCTGCCATTGGCCACTGTTGGAAGACAGGATACTGGGCTTGATGGACCTTTGGTCTGATCCAGTATGGCTGTTCTTATGTTCAAACAAGCCTAGTAACAATTAGTAATTATTTTGTTGTTGGATTTGTAAAGGGGCAATCCTGCTCCACAGTCCATGGGGTGGGCAGGATATCTGGGGAGAGATAGGCTGCGGGCTCCATCTTTCCAAGTTCTCTGCATTAACAGAGCAGTTCCATCCCCAAGGAAGAGGAGTCTCTTTCCTGCCCAGAGTCCCCCCCCCCAGGGTGCTGCCCAAGCTCTGGGGCGGAGGGATTGCTCCTGTCATGCACCCTGGAGTATCCAGCATGGCAGCTCCCCTGCTGCAGATTGGCTCAGATTTCTCTTAAATCCCCCACAGCCGATGGTTCAGTCCCACTCTGGCAGGTGACACAATTATTACCTGTATTTCAGTAGCACCTTGAGACTGCCACTGAGCCTGGACCCCATTGTGCCAGGTGCTGCACAGGCACTGGAAGAGAGCCCCTGCTCCAAAGAACTGGCTGTTGAAATAGACAAGATTGGGAGGGGAAACTGAGACACGGAGCAGTGACTTGTCTATCGTTGCCCAGCAGGTCAGTGGCAGAGTCAGGAATAGAACCCAGGTGTCCTGGGTCCTAGGCCACTGACCATGCCGCTTCTCAAAGAGTGTGCCCTGCTTAGTAAACCGCACCCTTTCCATGGAGAAGAGCATGCAGAGGGTTGGCTCCCTCTCTCTGCTAAGCTTCTGTGGTTCTTTCCTCCCCTCCTCTCCTCTGCCCTCAGACACCTGGTCTGCAGATGTAACGTCAGAGAGCTACACCTCTCCCTGCGTTCCCCTCCTAACCTCCATCCACTCAGCCCACCCACCCCTCCGGCTTTTCTCTGAGCATGCTCAGAACACTGGGAGTAACAGCCCTATTCCTTTGGTTTTGAAAGTCCGTGTTTTTCACAGCAAACAGTCAGCAATGAAGGTGAAAATAGGGCATAGCCTTGTGTTTTGGCACTGGGGGGGGGAATACCAAACGTGAGAGAGAAGAGAAATCCTGATATAAAACCTCCAAATCAATAAATACAATATGGGACCAGTGTGACTGAGACACATGGAGGAATGTGGGAGTTACAGGGTGCTCTGCATTAAAGTGTGTTGAAAAACCTGTGCTCTGCCTTGCAATATTTGAGAAATAGTCTGTGCTGAAGCACTTAGAACTATGGCTCATGATGCTGTGGCCAGGGGGGCTGAGTTAAGGTGACATATGCGGCCGTAGCTTTTTGGTTTCTTGACTCTTCTGGGCTCAGTTGATCAACCTTAATGTTCCTTTAACATAGCTTTGGGTTTGTATCTGAATTGCTTGGTGGTTTTTCACTCTCCAGTGGGTCTCGTGTCTAGAAATGTCCATAATAAGGGGTTATGAGTCAAGTAAATTTGCTCTAGGAGCTCTTAGTATGGTATTGGAGTCTCCCGCACAAATCCCATTCGGAATATTGCTATTCTTCCATGTTATGAGGCAAAAGCCCTCCCCTGAAAAGCCAGCAAAAGAGAGAGCCAATTTTAAAGGTGTGGATTAGATCTTTGCTCTGATATACATGAATGCTGCTGTTACGGTACTAGCAGTGTCGGCTCAGAATTTCCGTTTGCAGGCAGATGCCATAAAATTCTTTCTCTCTCTTTCCAAGAAGCGCCGGGGGGGTCTTTAACCCCCATCTGCACAGCCACCAGCAATGATCAAAAGGGGTGTATTTCTGTAGAGTAACAGGTTTCAGAGTAGCAGCCGTGTAAGTCTGTATTCACAAAAAAGAAAAGGAGTACTTGTGGCACCTTAGAGACTAAATAAATTTGTTAGTCTCTAAGGTGCCACAAGTACTCCTTTTCTTTTTTTCTGTAGAGTGTCTGTCCTACCAAAGGGCCTCAGCTGTTTGGAGTCAATACAGGCCAATACCAACAATAAACTTGGTTAGGTGCCAGGAGATTGAGGGCAGAGACCAGCTGGCTCTGCCCCCTGGGAGAAGGATCTTGTGGAAAAGCGGGGTTGAGGGTTGCTGAAAAGAGGACCAGCGAGCAAAGCAATATAGGAATCAGGCTGGAGAATTAATTAGAGAGGAGTGTAGACGGTGGGGAATGGGTCTGGCACATGCAAGAGCCATGATGAGGGGAGATTTTGTGCTGGCTACTGAAAAGGACCAGTAGTCACCAGAGGTTTCAGAGGATTGGGAGCATGTTCCCATTAGCAGTAGAAGGAGAGGATTCCAGGTATTCCCAGCAAACTGCAGGTGGAGGAGGTGAATTCCACGCAGGAGGCAATTGCGCTTGTAAAACACCTTGCCTGAAGGACAGGTACATGGGTGCGTGTCTGTACAGCACAAATGTCATCACCTGTATCTGAACCCCTGAGTACAGCTTCGGAGTCCAGGGATCTTAACCCGAGTGAGGAGTGCCCCCTGTGGAGGTGTACAAATCACACTCCCCAGATGTAATAATCTGGGGCAAATCCCACGCAGCAGTGCTGGGGAGTAAAGACTTCCCGACAGGACCCCCTGTCAGTGATGCATGAAAGAGCGAAGCGCCTGGCTGCAGGCAGCCAGCTGAGCCCGGTGTTTTGGTCCTTCCTCGCATCCTCCTTATCCGAGCAGCATGCGCTCATTGCAGACACCAAGAACAAAGCCGGGGCATCTCTGAGAATGGTCTCTAAAGATGATCCTCTCCAACAAGGCCACCACTGCCCCTTGGAGCAGGGACTGTGTCTTGCGAGGTATAGAGCACCTAATGCAACAGAGTCCTGACCCTGGGCTGTCCTGCAATACACCCAGTAATAGTGGTGGTGCTTAGGCAGGTAGTCAGGACATACCCATACGGGCATGAGTGGACAGCTGCACTTTCCTCCCTGTGCTATGTTTTACTGTAGCTTGCATAGGCCTCCACTGGGGAGCGGAGACCCGTTGTGCTGGGTACGCTATAAACACGTAAGAGGGCTGCGTCCCTGCCCTGAAGAACTGAGTGCCACCGCTGGCTATCCTTTGCCTTGGCAGGCGGGGGAGCCGCGGAGGGCTGGCTGGCTGCGGGCTGCACGGAGCTAAGCAGATGTTGACAGAAACCCAGAAGAGGACAAGAGCAAGTCTGCTGTAATTATGTAGCATTTATTATTAATAAGCTGAAATTGCTGGAAGCAGCCTCTGTAACGTGAATACTGATACAGCATTTCAAAGGACAATTTAGCTCTCCTCTGTCTGTCTATTGGCTCCCTCCGCTCCAGCCGGCAGGGAACCAAAGTCTCATCTGCTACTTCCTTATTGGTGTGTACACACACACACACACACTTGGGTGGTGCGAGTTGTGATACCGAAGCTCTACCACACATTAAACTCTGTGTTGCCACAGAGACCTCTCATCTCTTCTCATTGGGCTGGGCCTATCCAGCGCCACCCTTGGGTGCCAGCCCTCTGCACGGTCTACTCTCTGCTAACTCCCTCGCATTCCTAGAACAAACTGTTTCCCTCTAGTGGACGGACGCCCCCGAGGGAGAGACGGTCCCAGGCCTGAGGTCTGTGGGAGTTTGGAGTGAGCGCGGCCCTCAGGATACAGCTTTTCCTTAGGCCCGTTGACATATGCTCAAAATAGTCACCTGAGAAATTTTAACCTGCTGAATGGTAACAGAGATTATTGTACGTGTGTGTGTGGGGGGGGAAGCACGGTATGTTTCCATCGAGAGAGACTCCAAGTACATCTGCTCAGCAGCTGAGAGGTGCGTTTCCCAGCACGGGAGCTAGCGCACTGAAAAGAGCGTGGCCACGGTGGCTCAGGCCAGTCATCCAAAACAGCCCCCGCTGCGGTCCTAGGTGTGTGCTTGGGTGGCTAGCCCGAGTGGCAACGCTGCTCTTTGTTAGCATGCTCTCTCTAGCAGAGCTAGTGCGTGGATGTCTGCCCGAGCCGGGAATTACACCTCACAGCTGCTGTGTAGCTATGCCCTTAAGCTACATACCAGGGCGACAGGTGCCTTCGAAATGTCCTAGAGAAAAAGGGAGACAAATCCACTCTGGGAGGTTCAATATGTTCTCTTTTCTTCCATGAAATTGTTGTATCAGCCATTCTAGCATGCACTCAAGCCGATTAGCTCCAGCATGTGAGTTTTAGCCCTTGCATAACATCCATTCCCCTTATATATTATACAGCAGTTTAAAGAGGATTAAGACAATAGCTAATATAAATGATGAATGATGTAGATTGCCCAGACTCTGAGCCTACAGGGATTTCCCTGCACACAGATTAGTTGGCTCACTAGCTAAACATTGGCGCACCCAGAGTAAATCCATGCAAATAACCAGCTTCCTGGCCTGAATAGGATAGAAGGATTTAAAAACTGGTTTTAACACAGTTCTGTATTTCCCGGCATCGGTGCATGTGCTTCTGCAACAGCCGTCACCAAAGGATCCTCAACAGATTCTACTTCGGTAACAGCTGACAGATACACTGGGGGTGGCCAAGGAAATGAAGCATCCAGAACTTCCCGATCAATACCATTATCAGATACAGATGGTAACTGGAGAGGAGGAGGATCAATGCCACTGGGTTTGTTTCCCCCCTCCTGCCTCTGGATCCAACCACCTTCTAGTTTAGCTGGAAAAGTCACTGGTTCTGTGGGTGTGTTTCCCGTTTCCTCACTTTTCATTTGGGATCGGCAGGTTTGTGCCCACACTGAATCTGCAGAGACGAGGAGGTGATGTTCGTCTTTAGCCCCCGGTGTCATTACGGAGTTGGGGGCTTTTAATGGCAGTGAGTTTGGCAAGCCAGCTTAGGAGGCAAAGGATCAAAAGAAGGCAGAGCAGTTACAGAAGGGATTTCTACTCATGGTGAGACAGGTGCAAACCCACTGGGTTGCAATGGGAGAGGACAGGAGAACTGCCAGAGCAGATCAGCCCAGGGGTCCATCTAGTCTGGTATTATGTCTCCATTAGTGGCCTCTAGTTTCTTCAGGTGAAGTTGCATGATCCCTGTAGTGGACAATTAAAGAATGACCTATTATAGAAATGTAGGGCTGGAAGGGACCTCATGAGGTCATTTAGTCCAGCCCCCTATGCTAAGGCATGACCAAGTAAGCCTAGACCAGCCCGGAGAGGTGTTTGTCCAGCCTAGTCTTACAAACCTCCAATGCTGAGGAGTTCACAACCTTCCTCAGAAACCTGTTTAGCTACCCTGAGCATTAGAAAGATCTTCCTAATCTCTAACCTAACTCTCCCTTGCTGCAGATTAAGCCCATTCCTTCTTGTCCTGCCTTCAGTGGACACGGAGAACAGTTAATCACTGTCCTCTTCATAACAGCTCTGAACATACTGGAAGACTGTTAGCAGGTCCCCACCATCAGTCTGCTTTTCTCAACACTAAACATGCCTAGTTTTTGTAACTTTTTCTTACAGGCCAGCTCTTCTAAACCTTTGATCATTTTTATTGCTCTCCTCTGCGCTGTTTCCAATTTGACCACTGCTTTCCAGAAGTGTGGCACCTCGAACTGGACACAGTATTCCAGTGTGAAGTAGAGCCAGACAGTTGCCTCCCATGTCCAACATACAACACTGCTCTTAATACACCTCAGAATGATAGTAGCGTTTTTTGCAACTGCATCACATTGTTGACTCATAGTCAGTTTGTGATCCACTATAACTAGGGCCCTATCAAATACATGGTCCAGTTTGGTCAATTTCATGATGATAGGATTTAAAAAATCATAAATTTCATGATTTCAGCTATTTAAATCTGAAATGTCTCGGTGTTGTAATTGTAGGGGTCCTGGCCCAAATAGAAGTTGTGGGGGGGGCGTTGTGGTAGTGCTACCCTTACTTCTGCACTGCTGCTGGCGGTGCTGCTGCCTTCAGCGCTGGGGGGCTGGAGAGCGGCGGCTGCTGGCCGGGAGCCCAGCTCTGAAGGCAGAGCCGTCGCCAGCAGCAGTGCGGAAGGAAGATGGCAGGTATGGGATTGCCACCCTCACTTCTGTGCTGCTGCCTGCAGAGCTGGGCCCTCAGTCAGCAGCTGCCACTCTCCAGCTGCCCAGCTCTGAAGGCAGCAGTGGAGAAGTACAAGTGGCATGGTCTGGTGTTGCCACCCTTAGTTCTGCGCTACTGCTGTAGGGCTCTGCCTTCAGAGCTGGGCACCCAGCCAACAGCCTCCGCTCTCTAGCCAACAGCCGCCGCTCTCCGGCTGCCCAGCTCTGAATACTACAACCCCCCTAAAATAACTTTGTGATCCCCCCCCACAACTCCCATTTGGGTCTGGACCCCCAATTTGAGAAACACTGGTCTCCCCCGTGAAATCTGTATTGTATGGGATAAAAGCACACAAAAGATCAGATTTCATGACCGTAAATTTGGTAGGGCCCTAACTATAACTCCCAGATCCTTTCCAGCAGGGCTATCACCCAGCCAGTTATTCCCCACTGTGTAGTGCATTCTGATTGTGCCTTCCGAAGTGTAGTACTTTGCACTTGTCTATATTGAATTTCATCTTGTTGATATCAGACCAATTTTCCAATGTGTCAATGTCATTTTGAATTCTAATCCTGTCTTCCAAAGTTTTTGCAACCCCTCCCAGCTTGGTGTCCTCCACTAATTCTATAAGCATACTCTCCATGCCATTATCCAAATCATTAATGCAAATATTGAATAGTAATGGATTCAGGGCTAACCCCTGCGGGTCCCCATTAGATATGCCCTCCAGTTTGACACTGAACTGTTGATAACTACTCTTTGAGTACAGTCTTCCAACCAGTTATGCACCCACCTTATTGTAATTTCCTGTAGACCACATTTCCCTAGTTTTCTTATGAGAATGTCACATGTTACCGAAATCAAAAATCTGTAGGGGAAGGTTTGCTATAATGCTGCTCAGTTCTCATACTCTGAAACAGGAGGGTTTATATCCTTCATTTATGTGAGGCAACATTTTCCCATCAAACAATTTTTGACAGAAAACTGTCTTGTTTTTTGTGGTCTTACTTAAACATTTTTTTCAGGGTGTTTACTTTTTTCATGGGAAACTTAAAGAAAACAATTTTTTAACTTTCCGCAACAAACTGTTAATTTTTCTGACCCAGAACTGTGTGTGCATCCTGTCATATGGATCTGGAGATGTTCTCATAATCCATATAGACTCTGACTCCTTTTATGAATCCTCCCCAGCACTTAGTTCTAATGATAACTAGTGGCAGTGAGTTCCTCAGTCTAGCTGTGTACCTTAACAGGAAATACTTTTTTTTTAATCATTTAATCATAATTTAATTTATCATATCAATTTAATCATAAACTTTTTTAAATGTGCCACCTTTCATTTTCTTTGAATGGCCCCTTGTTCTTGTATTATGTGTGGGTAAGTACGCTCACCCAATTTACCTTCCATTCCATTTGGTATTTCATATAACTTTGCCACATCTGCTCTCTGCAAGTTCCCCCCTTTGCATAGGGCAGTCTCTGTTCCTCTTCTAATTTTGCTGTTAGTTCTGCTCAACTCTGCAATGCAGCCGAGAGTGCTGAGGGAGTTGGTGGATGTGATTGCAGAGCCATTGGCCGTTATCTTTGAAAACTCATGGCGATCGGGGGAGGTCCTGGACAATTGGAAAAAGGCAAATATAGTGCCCATCTTTTAAAAAAGGGAAAAAGGAGAATCCAGTGAATTACAGACTGGTCAGCCTCACCTCAGTCCCTGGAAAAATCATGGAGCAGATCCTCAAGGAATCCATTTTGAAGCACTTGGAGGAGAGGAAGGTGATCAGGAACAGTCAACATGGATTCACCAAGGGCAAGACAGGCCTGAGCAACCTGATTGCCTTCTAAGATGAGATAACTGGCTTTGTGGATATGGGGAAAGCAGTGGACGTGATCTACTTTGACTTTAGCAAAGCTTTTGATATGGTCTGCCACAGTATTCTTGCCAGCAAGTTAAAGAAGTATGGGCTGGATGAATGGACTATAAGGTGGATAGAAAGCTGGCTAGATTGTTGAGCTCAGCGGGTAGTGATCAAGAGCTCAATGTCTAGTTGGCAGCCGGTATCAAGTGGAGTGCCCCAAGGGTCGCTCCCGGGGCTGGTTTTGTTCAACATCTTCATTAATGATCTGGATGATAGGATGGATTATACCCTCAGCAAATTCACGGATGACTCTAAGCTGAGGGAAGAGGTAGACACGCTGGAGGGTAGGAATAGGGTCCAGAGTGACTTAGACAAATTGGAGGATTGGACCAAAAGAGATCTGATGAGGTTCAACAAGTACCAGTGCAGAGTCCTGCACTTAGGACAGAAGAATCCCATGCACCGCTATGGGCTGGGGACCGACTTGCTAAGCAGCAGTTCTGCAGAAAAGAACCTGGGGATTACAGTGGACGAGAAGCTGGATATGAGTCAGCAGTGTGCCTTGTTGCCAAGAAGGCTAACAGCATATTGGGCTGCATTAGTAGGAGCATTGCCAGCAGATTGAGGGAAGTGATTATTACCTCTATTCGGCACTGGTGAGGCCACATCTGGAGTATTGCATCCAGATTTGGGCCCCCCCACTACAGAAAGGATGTGGACAAATTGGAGAGAGTCCAGCAGAGGGCAACAGAAATGATCAGGGGGCTGGGGGACATGACTTACGAGGAGAGGCTGAGGGAACTGGGCTTATTTAGTCTGCGGAAGAGAAGAATGAGGGGGGATTTGATAGCAGCCTTCAACTACCTGAAGGGAGGTTCCAAAGAGGATGGAGTTCAGCTGGCTCAGTGGTAGCAGATGACAGAACAAGGAGTAATGGTCTCAAGTTGCAGTGGGGGAGGTCTAGGTTGGATATTAGGAAACACTATTTCACTAGGAGGGTGGTGAAGCACTGGACTGGGTTCCCTGGGGGCAGGGTGGAATCTTCATCCTTGGAGGTTTTTAAGGTCAGGCTTGACAAAGCCCTGGCTTGGATGGTTTAGCTGGTGTTGGTCCTGCTCTGAGCAGGGGGTTGGACTAGGTGACCTCCTGAGGTCCCTTCCAACCCTGATCTTCTATGATTCTATGAACTCGTACAAAAAGAGGTACTTCTGTGGCACCTGTCACCATAGCATCTGCAGGGTCAGGAATCAGGGCCTGCCACAGAGCCAGTCTCCAGACAACCTAAAGAGCGCAGCTGGCCTGTAGCAAGCTGCCTGCTTGGCTATGTGGCCTGATTTGTGGAAAGAATTGGCAGACTGGCCCTTAAACCCAGCAGCAGTTCGGTGGCTTCTCAAAATATTTTGCCTACAGCTGTGATAGCTCGTGTGCCTGCTTGTTCGCAGCCTTGCTCCCACCTTGCTCCAGACTCACCCCAGCCTTGTCCCTAGCCCTTCCTTATGCCAGGTAACCCAGTCCCAACCCTCCACTCCGATTCCTGACTTCGGCTCTGACACCTGGCCTCTAACTCTGGCTTTGACCCTTGGGTCCGATTCCTGGCTACCAACTCCTGCTCTAACCACTAGGCACGGCAGCCCACATCCTGGTTGCTGCCATGAGCACTTCACGATCGTTAGTATATCTATCCTTGCCACACCCCTGTGAGACAAGGCAGGGCTGCTACTCCCATTGCACAGATGGGGACCCGAGGCACAGAGATGCTGGGCTAGATTCACAAAGAGACTTAGGGGCCTAAATGCCTCTCTGGGCGCCAACGTCCAGCATTTAGGTACCATTGGCATTCACAAAACCACTGCTGAGCTGCCAGCCAACCTCGCAGGCTCCAAAGTTTCTGCAGTTGGTGCCTGACTCTCCTTGTACAATGTGTGAGGCACCCGGGCACGGACCCCAGGGCGGAGCATGCCACCTGGGTGTGGCAAGGTCTGAGTGACTTGCCCAAGGTGACAGGGGGTCTGTGGCAAAGCAAGGAGCTGAACCCGGGTCTCCTGGGTCCCGGGCGAGCACTCTAACCACTAGGTCACCCTGCCTGTCTACTGAGCATTGTGTCCCAGTAGCTGGGCCTTCCCCTTTCCGAGCAGAGCTACAGAAGAGCCTCAAGGAGTTGGCTTTGGTGAACGAACAGTACCTATGGGGAGGCAGTGACAATCGGCCCTGGCTTGCACCTTAGCTGTCCAGGAATTGCACCCTTGGGTGTCCCGGGCAGACACCTGGCTGGTCCACCTCTCAGGATGGAGGGAGAGAGCGCCCTGATACCTCTTCACGGAGGCGCTGGTTAGACCAGGATAGAATCGTAACTAGCCCCACTGCCTACAGCTAGGCCAGAATTCAGGTACAGTGTATCCCTGGCTGGGGAGGGGGTCGAGATACCACCTGTGAGAATCCCCTGACCTGAGGTAGCACATTGGAGGTGTTGTCTGCTTGGGTACTGACCAGGTTAAAGTAAGGAGTGGGGAGCTCATCTTCCTCTCCCGAGATTGGCTGAACAAGGCTCTGGCATAGCTCCCTTTCCTCCTCGGCTGGGAATCTGGGACGGTGACAGCTCCCCGTCCTGTTTCAGTTGTTTTAACCAGTGAGTACTGGCGTCCTGCCAGCTGACACTCCCGGCCTCAATGGAGCTTCTGCAGGATGCTCTGGACACGCTGCTAGGATCCCCGCTTGGCATTGTCCCCAGAGACACCCACCAAGCAGAGGGGTACATCTTCTGCCTTCTCGGCCAGGAGCAAATGGCAATGCCCCTCAATCTTCTGCACCACCTCTGGGCTTGTGCACGGACCCTGCAGGAGTGACATCACGCTGGCTGAGTCATGGCCAGATGTCTCGTCTGAAATCAGCTGGGGATGATGTTGGTCTCACTGACAAATGGCCTCATATTGATCAGCATGATCCTGAGTCATGGGACCACAGATGGGAATGATGGAAGAGACCCATTAGGTCACCATTAGCTCATCTCTCTGGGCCTGGTGCAGGCTGCCTAGCTGTGGTGGCTTTTCTAGTGTGTTTTCCTGCATGCCTGGTGGCTGAGGCTTTCAGTGGGGCAGGGAATGAAGACTTGCTGATGGATGGCAGGTGGTCTGCCAATTACTGCAGCGGTCAGGAGCCACACGATGGCACTACCTGTCTCTGAACTTCACTGTCCTGCCTCCAGCCCGTGCACGAGCCCCGTTTCCACAACATCAGCATGGTGGTTAGGGTGGGGCATGCATGATGCAGCTGTACACCTGAGTAGCATGGAGTCTTTGCTGGGGGGGGATAGTCGGTGGTTCACGCTAAGATCTGAGAAAACCCTACATGTCAGGGTCTGGGTGAGATCTGCCCATCTCTTTCGACATCTGCCTGCAGAGAAGCTCTCAGCAAAGTGGATGCATTGAATTATCGTTTCCAGATTCTCCGCCTTCTCCAACCAAGGAGATGAGTGTTTGGCAGACAATATTGTTCAGCACATGACAGCCCAGCTAAAGATGCTTTAACCCCCCCGGGAATGCAGCTGGCACCATCTCTGCTGGGGGCACTGGTGTTTCTCACTTCTCCTATGGGGATTGGGAAACTAGCCCTGATTTCTGCAAAGCTGGCCCAGCAGGATTTCTCACTTAATGTCGTGTATCCGGTGCCCCGCACAACTCGTACTCCCCCTGCCCCGAAGAGCTGACAGCTAATGTCACGCGGGTGAATCTGCGGGTCTGTGCACACTATGCGAGTTAACTTGGATTCCGCTGGTGAGGGTACGAACAGCAGTGCAGAGAGCACAAGTCTGGCACGGGCTCTGGGTACGTCCTGGGCTCCCGAGCACGCTCTGGAGCCTGCGCTGTGCTATCTTTGCTGCTTTTGTTACCTGTGCTAGCTGGATTCAAGCCATGCCCTGTCTGTCAGCCTCTAAATAAGTAGCCTGGTTCTCAGCGGGGTGAGATGCCCGTAGGGGAGCCAATGGGCGTGTTGCCCCCTTAATCACGATGGAGGCTGCAGGGCCAAACCTGAGTGGGCAGTGGGGTGTTCAACATGGCTCCTCCTCGCTGCTGCTGTGGGGCCAGCTCCTGCCCCAGGGCTCCCCCTGGGGCCCTACCCAGCCTCACCTTGCTTCCAGCAGCCTGTCTCTCCTCTCAGGGATGGGGAGTGATGCTGCAGCTGGGCAGGCCGGGCTGGAAGGCGCAGGGGCTGCGAGTGGTGCGTGGCGAGCGAGGCACTGGGGCTAGTGGCTGCAGCGTGGATGGCTCCGCAAGGATTGATGGTGCTCACTGTGCAAAAAATCTGGGGGACACCCTTGCTAAGTGGGAGGCCCTCTCTGGCTGGGGTTACCACCAGAATTCAGACCTGCAGTAGACGGGGCTTTTTTCTGTGCTGCTTTGCTGGGCAATTTCTTGAGCTCCTGTTCAGAGCCAGGCTGAAATGACGCTGCTCTGCAAGATCCTTCGGCCTGGTCACTAAACAGCCCCCTCCGCACCCCTTTACATCAAGTCAGACGAAGAACGGGACCCTTTCTTCACTCCTCAGTGGCTCCCCTGCACTCGTGATTTCAGCCCATCGGGCCTGCCAACAAAGTACAGCACGTCCCCAGTGACTCGTGGCCCACTGCAGAACCCCAGCTGCAAGCTGCTGGGAGAGCTGAAGACGTGCCGTGCCGGTCGCAGGTCCTGAGCCCCGTCCCATTTGTCGATGCGGCCTGCCGCAGGGGTTCCAATTTTGTCCGCTGACAGAGCAGGGCTTCATTTCTCTTGTTCCCCAGGTTGAAAATCTTCCTTGGTCTTCACTTGGCTTCCCCATTCCGCTGCTTTTTCATCTCTCAGCCTTTCTAAGCTAATAAATAAAGTTCCTGTCATTTTATTTATGGGAGCGAAGGCAGAGACAAATAAAAATGCCATGCTCTCCTGACAGCTACCGAGGCAACGGTGTTTTTTCTTTGCTTCCATTCTAGAGCCGATCACTCCACCACAAGGCAGCACCCCCAACACCTGACCAGTGGGAGTGCTTTAGAACCAACTCATACATTTCAAAATTGATTTGGGGTGACTCTGCTCCTGGATTGCAATGTCTCCATGGGGCCTGAATTTCAGATAGTGCTGAGCACTTGTCTTGAAGAATTCTTGCCCCTTCCTGGGGGGTTTCAGGTTGTGCACCCGCAAATGGAGAAGACCAAAATCACCATCTAGCGAATACATCATAGTATCGCTGTAGGGCCCTGTGGATTTATTGCTTCCGCATTTCTTGGTACCAGTAAGGTCAGCTTTTCTAGAGCAGCTGGCTTTAGGCAGGGAAAATGATTTCCTTTGTCAATAAGTGGGTGTGTAACTTATTATAGGTGTGATGCCCGTAATTAAGGTTGCCCACCACAGTTGATTAGACTATTTTCTGTGATTTTTAACTACCAACTTTAACCATTAGGGCTGAAATTTCCCATTTGGGGTGTCTGCTTCAGCATGAAATGTTCTGGAAAATTTCAGCAAAACCAGTTTAACTTTCTCAGAATGAAGTTAGAGAAAAGAATATGTTATTTTGCCCAGACAAACACCTGTCAGGGACGGTCTAGATATACTTAGTCCTGCCATGAGTGCCGGGGACTGGACTAGATGACCTCTTGAGGTCCTTTCCAGTCCTATGATTCTTACAACTGTTTCACTTTGGAACAAGGCCGTGATATTTAGCAGTGGGGTGTCTCGCTGGAGTCAGGGATGTGCTGTTTGCTGTCCCTGTGAAAATCCACCTAAATTTGGCCCAATTCTGAAAAATCTGTGTGTTTGTGCATGTGTTTGTGGCCCATGGTTTAAAGGGTTGAGGTTAGTTTCACACAGCACAGGGATTCAACATCTATGTGTACGTATATATTAAAATAAATATTAAATACACATTCCAGCCCTATACTGGACCGAACTTCTCATGTAAGCCACAGGGTGTAATTCTCCTCTCGCTTACACCCGTGGAACTCCATTGTCTTCAAGGGGAGTTCCCCTGATCTCCACCAGGATCGGTGAGAAGAGAAGCAGGCCCCATAGCTTCTGGGAGTGCTGGTTGCTGTTTATGGAAAATGAATCGGGACAGCTCAGATATACCTCGGTGCTGTCTATGTTGTGTGTGGGTGTGAGCCAGCACCGTCTGCTGGCTGAACAGCATGGTGACTGGAGGCCCGAGAAGAGGGGATGGATGGCGTTTTCTTTGGAAGAGGACTGCATTTCTGTAGATAGAGACGAGGAGTTCTGGTCCCTCATGGTGTGTGTGCAACTTAGCTTTTGCCTCTGAGATCTGTGTGTGTTGGAGGCCACAGCCTGGTGTACTGCTTCGTCATCCTGTGATAGTGTGAGTTCCCTGTGAGTGTGAGATAGTATGTTACATTCAGTGCATATGGAGCTCCTGGTGGGATCCTAGCTAAATGCTTCCGGTTTCAAGCGAGCCCAGTTGGATCCTGTCAATCTAGGATTTCCCCCTGAAATTGGCCACAAATTGCAAAAGATTCTGGGTCCTCGATCAGGGTTTTACAAAGCTGGGGCCTGTTTACAGAATTACTCAGTGGTTTGCATTGTAAGTGTCGCAGGCACCTCATGATTTCCAGAATGGAGAGAGGTAAATAGTGGTGTCCCCCAAAGATCTGTTCTGGGACCAGTCCTATTCAACATGTTCATAAATGGTCTGGAAAAAGGGGTAAACAGTGAGGTGGTAAAATTTGCAGATGATACAAAACTACTCAAGCTAGTTAAGTCCTAAACAGACTACGAAGAGCTACAAAGGGGATTTCACAAAACTAGGTGACTGGACAACAAAACGGCAGATGAAATTCAATGTTGATAAATGCAAAGTAATGCACATTGGAAAACATAATCCCAACTCTACATATAAAATGATGGGGTCTAAATTAGCTGTTACCACTCAAGAAAGAGATCTTGAAGTCATTGTGGATAGTTCTCTGAAAACATCCACTTAATGTGCAGCGGCAGGCAAAAAGGTGAACAGAATGTTGAGAATTATTAAGAAAGGGATAGATAATAAGACAGAAAATATCATATTGCCTCTATATAAATCCATGGTACGCCCACACCTTGAATACTGCATGCAGATGTGGTCGCTCCATCTCAAAATATATTTTGTAGAATTGGAAAAGGTTCAAAAAAGGGCAACAAAAATGATTGTGGTATGGAACAGCTTCTGTATGAGGAGAGATTAATGAAATGGAGACTTTTCAGCTTGGAAAAAAGATGACTGGGGGGGATATGATTGGGGTTTGTAAAATCATGACTGGTGTGGAGAAAGTCAATAAGGAAGTGTTATTTACTCCTCATAACACAAGAACTAGGGGACATCAAATGCAATTAATAGGCAGCAGGTATAAAACAAACAAAAGGAGGTATATCTTCACACAACACCCAGTCAATCTTTGGAACTCCTTGCCAGAGGATGTTGTGAAGGCCAAGATTATAAAAGGGTTCAAAGAAGAACTAGATAAATTCATGGAGGATAGGTCCATCAATGGATATTAGCCAGGATGGGCAGGGACGGTGTCTCTAGCCTCTGTTTGCTAGAAGCTGGGAATGGGCGACCAGGGATGGATCACTTGATGATTCCCATGTCTATTCATTCCCTCTGGGGCACCTGGCATTGGCCACTGTCGGAAGACAGGATACTGGGCTAGATGGACCTTTGGGCTGATCCAGTGTGGCCGTTCTTATGGTTTCCTTCCTGTTGCCAGGGAAATAGCTACAATACAGGAATGTGTGTGTGTGTGCTTGGTTCCCCCCAAGAATTACAAAAAGTGGGTTTCATGTGGTGAAGGATCCTAGATTTGGCAGTCCCTGGAGACTGGAGTCTTCTGTTTATCCACGGGACAGCCTGAGTGCAACTTCTCCCCTGTCATGTCACTTGCCAATGGGCCTCCCTCTTTTCCTGCAACCATAGTAATGGAGGGGAAGAACACCGCTCAAGAGGTCATCAAGTCCAGAGGTGGGCAAACCATGGCCCGCGGGACTGTCCTGCCCGGCCCCTGAGCTCCCGGACGGGGACACTAGCCCCTGGCCCCTCCCCTGCTGTTCCCCTCCCCCACAGCCTCAGTGCACTGCGGGGGAAGCGTTTTGGTCGGCCGCTCCTGCCAGGCAGTGGGGCAGCGGGGCTGCAAGCTCCTGCTGCTCTGAGCGGCATGGTAAGGGGGTGGGGAGTGGGGGGGTTGGATAAGGGCAGGGGGTCCCGGAGGGCAGTCAGGGGACAGAGGTTCGGGGGGGGTGGTCAGGGGACTGGGAACAGGGGGGGTTAGATAGGCGTGGGAGTCCTGGGGGGGCCTGTCAGGGGGCAGGTTTGTGGATAGGGGTCAGAGCAGTCAGGGGACAGGGAGCAGGGGGAGTTGGATGGTGGTGGGGTCCCAGGGGGGCTGTTAGGGACAGGGAGTCCACGGAGGGAGTGATCAGGGTACAAGGATCAGCGGGGGTTGGATGGGTCAGGGGTTCTGAGGGGCGTGGGAAGTGGGAGGGGATGGATAGGGGGCAGGGGCCAGGCTGTTTGGGGAGGCACAGCCTTCCCTACCCGGCCCTCCATACAGTTTCACAATCCCGATGTGACCCTCGGGCCGAAAAGTTTGCCCACCCCAATCTAGTCTGTGGCCCCATGGTGAGGTAGCAGTGACCCTCTCTAGGGGAGGTGGGTGTTCCACCTCTGTGCCCAGGGACACACACCTGCTCTAAATGCCGGGTGTGCACTCCCTGGGTTGGTCCCGTGCTGCCCTGGGGGTCTGGCGACTCTCTTAATCCTCATCTATCTTATTCTGGTGTTGGGACTGGTCCAGCTAAACTTGTCAGCTCTGCAGCCGGGGACTATCTTTATAACTGTACGGGGCCAAGAGCGTTGAGGGTGCCCAGTAAATAATCAGTCTCCTAACTTGTACTCCAGGAATCTATCCTGCCCCATGTCCAGGTTGAACCGGAGGCATCTGTCCCTCTTCTGGCTCATGGAAACTTCCCTAGGGTTTATCTTGTCGTCTTGCTGTGTCCCTGAGGTTTAGCCAGGTACTGGTTAGTGTTAATTCTTTGTATTACAGTGGCAGGTAGAAGCCCCAGCTCAGATCTAAGCCACATTGTGCTGGGTGCAACATACACACCTAGGGAGAGACAGCACTTGCCCTGGGGACCTTACAATCTAACCAGACAAGAGAGACAGAGAGCAGGAGGGGAAACTGAGGCCGAGGGCACTGCGTGGCAGAGCCAGGAATAGGATCCCAGCTGCCTTGACTCCCAGCTCAGTGCCCTGTCCCCTGGACCACACTGCTCTGACTTGACACCTTGATATCTATCTTCTTCAGGCTCCAGGTGTCTCCCTAGGGGTCTGTCTTGGGCAGGTTCTTAGCTAGAGCTCCCCCTTAGCGTCCTGAGTCATGTGCTCCTTCCTTAGGAGCGGCATCTTTGTGGATGGATCTGAGGAGCCAACTAAGAATTTTCCCATTCATCCATGATCTCTCTCCCATTTCCCTCCTGCCATCACCCTGGGCAACACCAACTGCTCTCTGACAGGTGGTGACGAATTGGCGCTGTGATTCAGTTCCAACCTGGCATTGTCTGTGTATTTCGTCTGCAATTCAGAGCTGTAAAACAGTCCCATCGGCCTCTCAGCTGAGCTGGCGAAGGGTGGGGGAGCCCTCTGTCATCTCCGTCGATGACTGCCAGTTCCCTTGATCAGTGGCTCCCATATGTCCGGCAGAGTCTGCTGTGAGTGATGGGGCGCGGCGCAGGCTCAGCTTGGGCCTGACGGAGTTAAATATTTCAGTGCCTGACACCTGACAGGCGTGATAAATTGCAGTGCGCCACGCGCTGCTGGCGTGACAAACGGGCCGCTTCCCTCCTTAGGCTCCGGGAAAACTTTTTAATTATTTCCCGGTGCTTTGCAAATGAGAGTTTCTCAATCAGCCGCACAGATGCCCAATGAGGTTTCACTTATTTATTTATCGCTTACAGGCCTTTGGGGTTGGGTTTTTTAACCCTCGCCATGGCCCCTTGAAGTCAACAGAAAGTCTTCTGTCGATTTCCCAGGGCTTTGGGGTAATCCCCTAAAGGCAGATGGGACATGAACATTTCCTAAAGTCCTTTTGCAACACCGACGGTGTGAGATGCGGGTTATAAAACGAGGTAGAGATGCCCTATTGTGCTGGTTTTCAACGCAGACTATGTCTAAGATGTCCAAAGAGGTCTGCATCTCCTGTCAAAATATTTTCGCAGTCTACAAATGAAAAAAGGTTGAAAGCCACTGGCCTATATTGCAAAGCATCTAAATGTGCTGTGCACAGAATATCCCCTAATGCAAAGCATTAAAAAAGCACCAAGGAAAGCCAATGAGCCTGAATATTCACCCAAACTGTCTTGTGTGACCGATCCGTTAAATGCCAAAAGTAAGTTTGGGGCTATCCTTTATGCTCATCATTTATTACCCTAATGACTTAAGGCCCTGATTTGGATTTGGGACCCCGTTGCCCTGAGTCCTGTACAAATAAGAAGCAAAGAACCAATCCTGACTCCGTTTACAATCTTAGGTGCTTCTCCTGCAAATGGGCATGTGGTTGTACGTGTGCTCACAGGCTTGCCAAGCTCTCAGCAGTCCCACTGAAGTCAGTGGGATGTAACCATGGCACGTAAAGTTCAGCACATGCAAGATGGGAGCCTGGGGTGTGACAAGACCTAAGGGGGATGTGGCTTGTCATTTCTTTGTGTTAAGCATTTTTATTCTGGCTGAGGGGTGTTGTTGCTGGTTCTGTTTGGTTCATATTATTTCTTTAAATCAGCTCAAAGCCAGGCTGGGGCAAACGGACACCTCCCCCACTGCAGTCCTTTTATGTATCGTCGTATGTGTACATTTTATGAATACGTTGAACTAATGAAATTAACACACATTTTGGGATGGGGCAGCAACAATCCTGTGAAAATTATTTTTTACCTAGATGAGCTGTGCAAGCTGGTCTGGCCACCAGCTACCAAATCTCAGCCAGAAGCGGGTCCCCAACCAGAGGAGTGAGCACGGGAAATCCCACCTGGAAAAATGATGGTGACAAAGTAGAAGTGCCAATCTCTGACAGTAGTTTTCTCTTTCCTTTTCAAAGGAAATCCCAGTTCTACTCCACCAGGGTCAAGTGCAGCGTGTGGAGGAATCCCGAGGAATTTGATGAGAAATTGGGGACGCCCCTGGGAATTCAGACCGGTGGAAAGGTAAGAGGTTGTTTAGTCACAGACCCATTTGTTTCACTTTGAGCATCACTGTCAGAATGCGCATCACTGAGCGGTCCAGGAGCTTGGAATCTAGTGTGTCGTGTCCCCCACTTCCAGGCCTCCCCTCCTGATGCTGACTGCCAAGGAGGCAGGTGCTGACTTGTTATTTATTTGGAGCTTTTAGACCATGCTTCTGCCGTTTGTTGAGTTATTTAGCTTCTTGGGAAGAGACATCTGGCTTCAGGTGGGCGACACATAAAAGTGCAGATCTCAGAGTGCCCACGGAAGGGGTCTCTGTGGGAAGGTTTCCTGCCAGCAGGACTTGGGCTCGATTCTTGGATAAGCGGCATCAACCTTTGTTCTTAGGCTGAGCAGGGTCAGCATTTCTTTGGGAGACTCTCCAGGAAAGCAGAGTTGTTCTGGTTATTTCAAACAGGCAGGTGTCTCAGTCAGTCCCGAACCAGTGCAAGGGATGCTGCGCCATCTTTGATGAAAAGCCCAACTCCTGATGGCTTTCGCTGGCTGAGTATCACTCTAGCCTTGGCAGGCGGATACTACCTACTGCTCTGGCCAGTGTTCAGCACATAAGCAATTGCATTCTGCCTGCCTGTTGTGGGGAGCGGCTGGCCCATCTCTCTGTAGATAGAATTGTCTCCTTCTCAGCGTTGCGATCCAAGACTGTTGTCACCATGTGCAGATGTTGTGTAGTGACACAGGAACGTGTCATCACAGGCTAGACAGGGTAAAATGAGGTTGCCCCAGAGGTGTTTTGGGACTGTTCTGACTAACCCAGGGAGAACTCCTTGAACTGAATTTGGAACCCCGTCAGAAGCAGTGAGGTCATTATTAGTTCTGGGTGGCTGCATTTAAAAAATATGTATCTGTCCCTAGACTGCAGGGCAGGATGACTTTCAAATTGGACTCACCATTGTTTGCATAACGTGGGAGAGTCGCTCTGCATTTAAACCCCGGCTTTCCCAGTTGCAAGCATTAGAGTGGCTCCACGTTTACATTAGTGTGGTGGAGTCACTTCAGATTTACACCAGTATGGCCTGCTCGCTGCCGGTGGAGTCACTCCAGATTTACTCCAGCATGGCTCCATTGCTGCCGGCAGAGTTACTCTGAATTTACACCAGCGTCACCAAAAGTAGAGTTTGACCCTGGGCCTTTATTTCGTCCCATTTGTCCATGTCCAGGTGCCATCTTTTCCTCCTCTTTCTGTCGCCTTGTTTTCCCGGCGGGCTGGCCTGCTTCCCTTTCTGATTCAGTGCATGCTGTCCTGATGGCTGGATTGCTTGTTGCTCCCGTTATTTGCGGGGTATCTCCAGTGGAGTGCATTGCTAATAATAGCAATTACCGGTACACACTGGCTACAAGGTACGGCGGTGGTAATGGGATCCGGGGGGACGAAATTAAAGAGATATAATATGCTAAGATAAATTAGTGTTATAAAATTAGCCATGGGTCTAGTCAGGGATCTGACAAATGTATCACAGCTTTGTTACAAGCGCAGAGCTCTGCTCAATTGGATTAGTGGCCCGGAGCAAGGCAGACAGGAACAAGGGAAAAGAGTTTATTAAGGGTCTCCTTACATGCATGTTAGTGGTTAAACACTGCTTGTTTCTCTCCTTGGCTTTGCTGAATGATACATCCCCTGGCACTCGCTGATGCTCAGCAGTGGAGGAGTATGAATCCGGCTCTGTCACGTTGCTTTTAGAATCGCCCGAGCCAGGCAGCAGGGAGAGGGGCCTGGGTTAGTGGTGGTTCTGAGCGGTGATGCTCCTGGCTCTCCATCCGGGATACCCAACGCACCCCAATCTGTTTTGATCCTATCCCTTTCCTGGTGCAGTCGTACTGCATTAAAGCACTGATCCAGCCCTGGTTGTGGAGTAATCCCCTCCAAGGTGGTATCATTCCCCAGGCCTGCATCAGCATTGGACACATTCCATCTGGGCCTTTCTGTTAACCCCTGCTGGGCTGGTATTCTTCTAGCCTGTGGGCTGCATGCTCATGTAGTGGGAGAAGTGGGATGCATGCAGAACCTGTATGCCAACCAGAGAGACTGGGATCTGATCCTGCCAGGAGCAGAGCTCCTCCTGCAAAGGGTGCTGAGTGTGGTCAGCTCCTGTTGACATCAGCGGGCCGCATTCGACCAACTCCTGGCGTTGGCGCTGCCTAGCAGCTTGCAAGAGCAGGGTCTGAAAGCTCCAGTCCCGCCAGGTGTTTGGGAGCTTTATCTATGGATTATGGCAGTGCAGAATCAGGCCCCATTTTGCAAGGTGCTGGACAGCCATAAAGCAAGAAACAGTCCCTGCTCCAAAGAGCTTGCAATGTAAATAGGCAAAAGATGGAGGGGAGGGATCTGCCGCACGAGCAGAGGGACCAATGTACGATGGGGTCAAATGGCATGTCAGTTCCGCATTTGTTTTGTGATTGAAATCCTCTCCATGGGGTTACGCTAGCCGGGAATTGGCTAGGTGGAAGGTGGGGCGTGGGTGAGCGTTGAGGCAAGCAGTCAATCGGCACAGAGGATGGAACATTCAGGGTGCAAACGTCGGGAAACAATCTGTGACATCAGCAGCGTCAGACAGTTCTGGCTTGACCTGCCCCTGGGCTGGCTTCTCCCTCCCAAAGGCCACGTGGCTGGCCGCGTGGCTCTTACTGCCCTCAAGAAGTGTGTTCTCCTCTGCACAGTTCTGGGTCTGGGGGGTTCTAAGGAAGGGAGGGATGTCCCCGTTTTCCCACTTCGGCCCCCGCAGCGCCCGCAGGACCTCTCACCAAGGTCAAGGGAAATTGAGGGCACGCAGCAGCTGGCCGGAGCAGGCCAGGCCTGTGTCCTAGAGGTGGCAGGACTCAGACATTTACTTGTTGCAAAAGGAGCTCGACTTTGGTCAGGTCCAAAGACACCAGCCTGTCTTCCTCTCTCTGAGGAGGAGGCTGTAGTACTTTGGTGGCTCGTGGCACTGCAGCCGGTTCCAATGGAATTGGCTTGCCGGTGACTAATTAGACAGTGAACAAGATGGACTCAGCTGGTGGGAGGAATAAAATCCCCACTGGTGAGCGATGAATGGCTGGCCAGAGCCTTTTGCAGATTTGTAAATGCAGGCTAATTTTGTGTTTAATGGCAGGCACATTTCACAGGATCTTGGAGGTGCGGGCGGGTGGAGAAATGATTTAGGTTTGGCTTAATAAGGCATGTGATCTGGCCCATAAATATTAAAAAAAAATATATATTACCCAGTGCTCTGGAATAAGGGAGGCTGGCAGAGTGCCGCAGCTGCAAGCTGATCTGCTGATAAGACCACGTTGAGCTGTCCAAGCCAAACAGCAATAGGTCAAGGAAAGGAGGAGCTGCAAATCTATCCATCTGGGGATCATTTGTTTCATTACCTGGAATGAATTTTGCACGGGGCTGGTCCCAATTACAGGTGCTTCCACCTCTTCTGCATCTGCCTGTGTGTGGGAAAGGAGCTTCTGTATGAATTGTGATAAACGGCACCCCGGATTAGCCCTGCCGCACTCTTTTGGGAAGATGCCGGCCCAGCAGGAGGACCAGTCCCCACAGTCTCCCCCCCCTCTCCTATGCACACTGCAGTTCAGTTTGCCTGGGTTGGAGCCTGCCTGTTAGCTATCAGACCCTGAAGTGCGAGGTGCAAATGAAAAGCAATCTCAAGGCGTGGTCATCTTGGAAAGGATCTTCATTACCCTGCAAGGCAGTAGCAACCTGGAATTACATGTTGCATCTGCGTCCATACCAAGGGGTTCAGCGGCACTTGAATTACCCACTTACTCGAGGTGGAGTAGAACAGAGGAGTGAGGGGAATTAACCACTGGAGCAATTAACCAAGGGGCGTGGAGGATTCTCCATCACTCACCATTTTGTAAATCAAGGTTGGATGTTTTTCTAAAAGATCTGCTCTGGGAATTATGGTGGGGCAGGTCTCTGGCCTGCGCTCTGCAGGGGGTCCAACTAGCTGATCACAATGGTTCCTTCTGGCCTTGTAACCTCTGAATAACCTTGTATTGGTCACGACGCTACACACCAGTGGCCACTCAGGACTTCACAGCCACAGCAGGCCCTCTCTCTGGGTACATACATTGCGCTAAGCACCATGGTACCTGAGTGCCTTATGGTCATTATAGTTTCTAGCCTCTCTACCCTCTCCAGGGAGGTATGGTATTCTCCCCATTTTACAGGTGGGGAACTGAGTCAAGGGGTCAATTAAGTGATGTGTCCAAGGTCACACAGGAAGTCAGTGGCTGAGCCAAGAATTGAACCCAGGTGTCCTAGACTAGCCCGCTCAACCCTGGGCCACACTTCCTTGCACCAGCCTTTGAATGAACAAATGAGCCCGTGGACAAAGTTATCATCTAATTTCTCTCCGGAGTCTTAAATGCTTTTCCTAGCACTCTCCGTGGGGCAGGAGTTGTTCAGCTGAGCCTGCAGGCAGGCGGGTTTCAATGGCTTGATGCTCTACATACCTTTGCCATGCTTGCCCCATGCTTTACTATGCTGTGCTGCACTGGATGCAGCATGCTCTGGGTACAGACCTTCCCACCCAAACCCAGTGGTGCCCTTGGGGGTTAGAACTAGCGCCGGGAGGGCAAAACAGCTGGCTGCTTGGAGCCACTCTGGGAAATCAGCTCAGTCTGGATCCTCAGGGTGCCTGCAATTGTGTGTGCGAGGGTTTTTTTTCCCCTGGGGGGCAGTGAGGGATGGTGGAGAGGCTAAAAAGTGAAAGGGGTTAGTTCAGTTCTGGGCCTGCTCTGCGGGAAATTGCTGAAGTCCTCGCTTGGGTCGAGTGATAGAGACCAGTGTAAGGGAGGGGAGACTGAGCCCATGTTTCTACAGGGAACTGGGGATGGGGGTGTAGAAGCCAAAGAAGAATCTCTCCTTCTGTCCTGTCTCATGTTTGAGAGTTGGGGTGGCTTATGCTCTGTTGTTTTCCTTGCCCCCAGCTGCTCCCGTGAATGGCTGTTGCCTCATTCAGCCTCGGTGGCACATCACACGGCATCATCCCGGAGCGTGTGTGACTTGGGGCGGTTGTCCATAGCTGCTGTTCTGCTTTGCAGCCTGTGTGATGTTGCGCGGATTTGAATGGCCGGCGCTGTCTGTTCTCACTTGCGGATGGCACATGGGAAGGGGGGAAAATAGGAGGTCGTTTGCACTTGTCTGGTTTAGTGGTTAGCGGCTTGTTTGATGGGTTTCATCTCTGTTGGCGACATGTTCATTTTCATGTCTGACTTACATGTTTCTCCCCATGTCGCACACCATTCCTGAGCCCTTGGGGGGACGCGTCTTTTCCTGATGGTGTTTTTAATGCTCATGCAGAACATTCCAAACATCCTTCCCTCTCCCTTTGTTTGGGTTTTGTCCCTCTCCAGGGAGTTGTTAGCTGTTGCCCGTGTTTCCCATTGACGAGTGGGCGAGACTGGAAGCAAATGCATTCTTGATAAAACCACTTATGGGCTTTAGACGGGCTATGAAATTTCACAAGTGTATTTATATTCATAAGCAATGTTCGGGATTTCAGTGCGGACACCAGAACAGGGACAGAACTTCGATATAGGACCCCCTAGCTTTCTGCATGATGGGTACTCGTTAGTGCTCTTATCTTGAGAGTGTGTGTGTGTGTGTGTGTGTGTGTGTGTGTGTGTGTGTGTGTGTGTGTGTGTACACGAAACAAATTGCAAGCGTGCCGACAGCCAGAAGGGTAGCAGCAAAATGACACTAGATACTGCTGGCTATAAAGAAGAAGAAAGCAAGCAAGGTAGGATGCACTGCTTGCTGGATTCATATGGATAGTCCGTAGCTTAGATTGCTTTTGTGGCTCATGGGTTTTTCCTAGTAGTAGCTATGTCTGAGCACGTCAGACAAACCATTCCTCTTGTCTAGTAGACACAAAAGAGATGACTGTATTTCTTACTGGTATTGATAGTTTGAAAATTGATAGGGGAATGTCTGCGAGCAATAGCCATGGAGTAACGCACGTCCCCAGAGAATGCTGAGACCCGCCGCGAGGTAGAAACCTTACTGACAATGCTGGATCTCCTGTTGCAAACAATAATTTTCTGGTAAAAGTAGCATCCTTCAGCAAGAGTGTCATTCTCCCATGTCTGGCAAAGAGCAGTCCAGACTACAGCAAGAATGTGCCAGCCTGGGGCCAGGCCGCTTCTCGAGGGCCGCCATGCTGTAGCGCTACCTCCAACAGACAGAGCTCCTCTCACGCTCTCCGTGCCAGCCTCCCTCTCTTCCCGCTCCTTTTCTCTCCTTTCCAACAGCCAGGTTCTCCCAGTGACTTGGATTGAGCGCTCTAAGAAGCGGGATGGCGATCGATCGGGGAGCGCTCTCTCTTCTGGTCCTACTCCACATCTGGATGCTGTGCCCCATGATCCTCCTTTCCCATTCCTAGTTCCTGCAGGTGGGGACAATGTGTGCTGGCAGTGCAGTACTGTATGTTCCTCCCGCAGCATGGGTTGGGGAACAGCTGATGGATCTAGGAAGCAGTGAATGGATCAGACTTGGCACACCCCCACATTCCCTCGGCACTGGTGGCATTCACGGAGCTCTCATTGGGTTTGGCTCTGCAAGGGTTTGCACCACTCCCTCCTCCCCCCGCTTCTATGCAGGGTCCCCGGTCTTGCCCCCTCCGCTGGCAGCAGCATTGCACTGCTCTGTGCTTTGGGCAGAGCCCTTTGCATTCCTAGAAGGAACGGGGGAGAAGGGTGGGTGGGGTCTGCCCCTTACTGCTGTTACTGACAGGGACAGGCGAAGCCATAGGCCTATGCCTACGGACCCAGCTCCTGTGATTACACTGGAATCTCCGCTCCCACTAAAAGAAAGTTTCTCGCTCAGGTGCTTGCAAAGAACCCTTGAAAATGTGACTTGAATGTAACCAATGCAGGGACATCTGCCTGAGTCTGCACAGAGCCTGCGACAGTAGATTGGACATGGGAGTTGCCCCAGATGTGTCAATTGGGTGCAAGCTCCAGGGCTCACTTCTCTGGTTAACCCCATGCCAGCACCATCCTGATAGAGGATTTAGTGTGTGACGGAGGAGAAAGGTGCACTGGGTCCCACACATCCAGCAAATAAACCATGATTGTTGGGGTACGTGCTGGGGAACCACCCTGCTCCTCCCCTGGACTCTCTGGATTGGGGGGGGCATGTTACACCCCAGGGGGCAGAGTCTCCCTAGGGGGCCCCTATGCTGCTTCCCCTGCCTCTCCGGTTGGGGAGGGGCCTCTCCAAGAGGGGGCAGGGGCAGAGGAAGGGGGGGTCCACATCATGGTGCCCATGGGACCCTGGATTGCTTAATCCATCCCTGGATTGTGTTTGCTGTGCAGCCCGGTGCAGTGAGGCCGATACAGGGTGGCGGGGAGGGAGCCTGGAATAGTCACTAGTGCATCTCAGCAACTCGTTTCTTCGTTAGTAAGAATCTCTTGATTACTGGCTGGCTCTAGGAAGTCTCTGCCGAGGCCCCATGGCTCCAGTGCACGCGCCAGCCACTCTGCACTCGTCAGGGTCCCTAACGAAAGCGGCTAGGACGCCGCTGTCCGGTAAGATCACACACCAGCGTGGCTCCTTTTCTTCCTAGATGGTTACACTTACATAAAAAGAGAGGGGAGGGGCACGTGCCCGGACTCCTGGACTGTGCAATTTATGGACTGGAGATTTATCCGGCACTGGGATGCTGTATTTTTTCCCTACAGTGACACTTTATTGCCACAAATTACTAAACAGGCAAGGTTATGTGAGTGACAGAAGGCTCAGTGGTAAAATATGGGAGCAAATGGAAGCAGGAAAGAGTACCCAGGGGAGTGGGGCTTGAGATGGAACTGGAGACAGGGTGAGGGGGGGAAAGGGTATGGGGGGTAGGTGGGCCCATGTGGAGGAGAAAAGGTTTGTGCGGTAATGTGCTGTGCAGGTGAGACCCTGGAAAATCAGGGAGAGCAGTACAGCCTGCCTGGCTTCATAGCAATACACACATCTGTACACACATCCATGCACCCATACATTGCCGGTAGCATGGAATGACATGGGGTCTTGTGGTTAAAGCACTGGGCTGGGATTTGTGATGTGGGTTCGATTCCCAGCTCAGCCTCCCTGCATGAATCTGGGCGAGTCTTCTCTGTGCCTTGGTTCACCATCTGCACAATGGGGGAAACACCTTCCCCCCCTTCCTGACAGGGTGCCAAGAAGGTGCAATCTGATCGGGATTGCGAGGCTACTCAGATGCAGCAACAGCGAGAGCTCGGTAAGCAGACAAACAGGTAGGCAGCTGTGCTGCTTAGGCTGAGGATTTTCTGTCTCTGTCTTCAATGCTATTGGAGTGCTAAAGCAACATCCGTATCGGGGAGCATGACGCTGGGGGGCGGGGGGAGAGCTCTTTGGTTTTAATCCCAGCTCTGCCCCCAGGTGGCTGAATGCTGGGCACATCACGTCGCCTCTCTCTGCCTCTCAGATTCTGCTTTAGCTGTGGACTTAGGCCGGCTCTCTCCACCGCGTGATGCGTTTCCCATGTTTGCACATCTCCACAGCAACAGAGGAGCCGAGTGCCCCGGGAAACATGCTGCGCTCAGGGGGGAGCCAAGCCACATGGGCAGAAGGGCTCTTCAGAAAATGAGATTTAATTTTCCTTCAAAGGCTCCCTTGGAACTCGTAATTTACATTGTGTAGACGGGCCTGAAGGCCTCCACGCTGGGCGCTGGATGGCCAAATAGCAAAATGACAAGAGGCCCTTCCCCAAAGGCCTTGGATAAAACAAGAAACTGATCTGAATCGTCACCTGAGACAGGAATGGAACCTGAATCGCTTGCTTGTTTTGGTGTGCTTCTGAGACCAGCAGCAGAGATGCTAATGGACCATTCAACGGGTTCGCCCCCAGCTTGGCTGATACCGGGGAGCAGCCAGAACGGCACAAGAAAGCTTGCTCCTGACACAGTATTTCCTGCTCCATTGTTAAGGCCTGGTGTGTGTAGGTGAGCACACACACAAACACACCCGACACCAGTTTCATTAAAGGGATGATCCGAACTCGTTTTCTTCAACAGGTGTGACTCTGTGTGTGGATGTGTAACACCGACAGACCCCAGTCGTTGGCGGGCAGGATCGAACCTGGGACCTCTGGAGCTAATGCATGAGCCTCTACCACAAGGGTTAAAAGCCACATGGCCCTGAGCTAAGGCAGTAGCAGACTCTTTCATCTCTAAGTGGTCTCAGTGCCATTAGAGGGGACAGAGCACCACACCCAGGAGGACTGTGGGTTACAGATGCTCTTAAATTGATTTAAAGCTGGCTTATATCCATTGAATTTGTGTTGATAAATTTACACAAGCACCTGCTAAACCAGTAGAGCCATTTTCAAACTGATAGAAGCTTGTCCCCAAGGAGTTTGCCCTAGGTTAGTTAAATCGGTTTGATTTCCTCTGGGGTAATGATTCGGTTTGTGTGGACAAGGCTGAAGACTGAGTCTAAATGATACATCTGCACTGGCTAAGGTGCTGCTCTGGGCTTTGGGAAGTTCCCCCTGTTCTGCTCATAACAAAACCTGCCATAGGGGAAGCCAAGAAAGACCCAGACTCTGGGTGGCACTGACAGAACAGTCCCTAACCTGAATGAATCAGCCACAGCCTGGCACCCATTCCTTGCTTCCATCATGCACCCAGTTTGCCCTCTTTGGACAGCCTTCACTGTGATTCTGCCCCCTTCCCGGGCATGGGTGTGCTAGCTGGGAAGGGGGTGGGACAGCGGAGGTGCTGATAAGGCCAGAGGCGTGAACTCTGTCTGGAGTGCCAGGGTACTGCAGGAGAGCTGATGTGCATGACTATGTATTGGTCAGGGTCACTTTCCCTGGCTCTAAGGAGCTACAAACCTGACGGCTCAATCCACTGCGGGACTGTCTGCAGGGTCCAAAACATGCCTTCCCTGGCAGGAGTTTTCCCTGGGCAGTGCAGGCAGGGGAGGAGCAATGCACAGGCCAGGGAGTGGAGGTTCACTCCCTCCATGCTAAGATCTGATTTGTGTTTCTCAACCTGATGCTTTTCAGCTCGTGGCTTGGTGCTGGGCCAGGTCTGATTGCAATTCTCCGGAGAAGAGGTGGAAAACTGGGCATGTTTAGTCTAGAGAAGAGAAGACTGAGGGGGGAACCTGATAACACTTTTCCAATATATTCAGGGCTGTTATACTCAGGACAGTGATCTGCTGTTCTCCATGTCCACTGGAGGTAGGACAAGAAGGAACTGGCTTAGTTTGCAGCCAGGGACACTTAGGTTAGATATCAGAAAAACTTTCCAACTCTAAGGAGAGTTAAGCTATGGAATAGGTGACCTAGGGAGATTGTGGGATTCCCCATCACAGAGTTTTTTAGGAACAGGTTGGACAAACACTTGTGAAGGATGATCTAGGTTATTTGGTCCTGTCTCAGTGCAGGGAGCTGTCCTAGACCAGTGGCTCTCAACCTTTCCAGACTACTGAACCCCTTTCAGGAGTCTCAGTTTTCTTGCGTACCCCCAAGTTACACCTCACTTAAAAACTACTTGCTTACACAAACAGACATAAAAATACAAAAGTGTAACAGCACGCTGTTACTGAGAAAGTGCTTACTTTCTCATTTCTACCATATAATCGTAAAATAAATTGATTGGAATATAAATATTGTACTTACATTTCAGTGTACAGTCTATAGAGCAGTATAAACAAGTCATTGTCTGTAGGAAATTTTAGTTTGTCCTGACTTCGCTAGTGCTTTTGACGTAGCCTGTTGGAAAACTGAGCAACTATCTAGATGAGTTGATGTACCCGCTGGAAGTCCTCTGCGTACCCCCAGGTATATACATGCCCCTGGTTGAGAGCCACTGGACTAGATGACCTTTCGAGGTCCCTTCCAGCCCCACATTTCTCTGATTCTAAAATCAGTCTTGTTATAGATTTCCTCAAGGAAGCACTGGAAGTCATTCTCCAAATGGACCGTTTCAGTGATTGGCCACAACAACAATAAATAATCGATTTGTTACATCCTGGGGTCTCTTCAGCAGACTTTGCTGAGGAAAGAGTGGCTAAATCCTGAATAGGGGGGCTGAGGACTTTGGCCCAGTGCTGACAGTCCAGGCAGTTGAGCTAGTTATTGATAATGCTGTTCACTCTGAAACTAGCCTCTGTCTTGGACACCAGTTGTGCACAAACCCGTCCTGCATCCCTAGGGACAGACCAGTTCCTCAAACATTTTGTCAGATAGTTGGTTCACATGCTGTTTGTTTTGATGGCTAGCTATTTGGGGTTGGCTAGCTGAGCCTCATGGTGCTTTTTGTCTGCTCCCTGCCTGCCTGGCTGAAATATTTTAGACAGGCCTGCAATGGAAAGCAACTAACCCCCTGTCTGGTATGAAAGTTGGGACTGATAGTGATTCATGCAATACTTAGAATTCAGAAGCATTTTCACAACTATTCCGTAGCCAGCATGAATAATGTGAACCCATGAGTCTTGGTGAATCTCACATGGCCTGTAAGTCTGCAAGAATATTCATAAATCGGGGTCTTTTTAAAGAAACTAACCAGTTTTTACAAATAATTTTTCAAGAAAAATGACACCCCCCACACCTTCGAATTTGCCTAGCAGTCACTTCACTGACTCTGAAGCAGTGCCTCAGATACCCTGAGGTTGCATCCGATGAAGTGAGCTGTAGCTCACGAAAGCTTATGCTCAAATAAATTTGTTAGTCTCTAAGGTGCCACAAGTACTCCTTTTCTTTTTTTCAGATACCCTGGTGCTTAGACACTGCAGCGAGGCGTGCCATAGATAATCACTCCATTAGACAGGACGCGTGTATGGGTTTCACTAAGTCTCTCCATTAATGAAATGGACACTGAAGTCTGTCACCCAGGTGATGCCGTAATGTGAATGTTCTCTGGTGGCAGGGAACACAGGATGAGCTGGACGGCCAAGGGCTGGATTCTGGTAGGATTCTGCCCCACGATAGAGGCATACACCAGCAGGGAGCAAGCGGTAGCAGCTGAGTGCAGGAGCCATCCAGCATGCATGGCAATTAGCCAAGTGATCTGGAGTACAAACCACTTCTCCTGCAGCCTTGCTCCACACTGCTTCTTCCAAACGCTGTCACCACCCTATGTGCAGGCTTGGCCACACCTCCCAGCTGGCTGGGTACGTCAGGCACAGGTCTCTGTGCGCTGGCAAGTGCATTAGCTGGGCCCCCTGGCTAACACTCACAGGAGCACTATGAGCATTTGCCACCCAGGTTTGCCAAGGGTGAGGGGCAGGGATGGGAGAAAGAGATGCAGCTGTGGCCTCCCCCATGAACCCGTGCAAGGCAACCTAAACTCTTCTCTGTGGATGTACCAGCGACTCGTTACATGTGCTTTGGTAGCACCTAGAGACTCCAACTGAGATCAGGCCCCCGTTGGGGCAGGGACTGCGCAGAACCCAATTGAGATCAGGCCTCTGTTGTGTCGGGGGTCCCATTGTGCCAGGCACATCACAGACATGCAGGAAAAGACAGTCCCTGCCCCCGAACTTACATTAGCTGGGACACATAACGGGGGTGGGACCCTGGGCTTCTTTCGTGATGCAGATGTTTAGTCTGTGCACCTGGGAAAAGCTCCCTCTGTGCTTTCCCAAGTGGGGAATTAAATGACCCTTCCACTAGGCCATGAGCCATCGTCTTGGGGCGCTTCATCAGCTGATGAATTCGACTTAATAAAATAAATACCAAGAGAAAATGTAATTGGATCTCGTTTATTACCCAGCTCTGCCTAGCAGCCCCCAATTACACAAAAGCAATTAGTGAAAGTTCTCCATTAATAGCATCTCCAAGCCACCCAATGGGCTTATTCCATCAAACCTTCTGGCTCATGTAATTTACCATTCTGGAGCTAATTTCTGGCTGGGGGAGGTTGGGGATGCGCAGCGTGGATTGTAAACAAGTTGATAGGGTTGGCAGGGGTGTGATGGGGGAGGGGAGTTACCACGCCAAAGAACCTGGGGAAGCAATGGTCTTTCTGTCCTTGGAGGGAAAAGTACACCCACTACATCAGGTGTTGCGGCTGTCAGCTCTTCCCTGACCCACTCCACCGCCCCGTCCATGTGCACATCAGCTGGTGGTGGTGTATCGGACTCACCCCCTTGTTATCTCTGCTCTGCTGCGGGCATACATCTCACCAGCTCCTGCTGCTGTACCTGATTCTATGCTGCCCCCTGCGTGGCATAGGAAGGATCTCCCATTCCCAGGGCCTCAAACCTCTGCCCGTTCCACATTCAGTTCCTGCCACACAACCCAGGTGTTGCCCCTGCCCTGCCGTTCTTCAGCCAGGGGAGGGAAGGAGGAGGAGCTGAGCTGTGTTGCAGGTTTGCATTGGGGGGGGTTCTCCCCTATCCTGATGCTTGCGTGGCTGTGTATACCTGTGCAGCATGCAAGGCGGGTGTGAAGTGCTACACCCGGGAGAACCGAGCTGGGTGTAACTGACCCCATGGGGGAGGGAACGTCCGGGGCCACGTGGCTGAGTCTGAGTGCCCAGCTGTGTGCCGGGGCGATGCATGGCAAGGGGGTGAGTGTATCCCAGAGATGGAACTGAGTCTGAACGGGCCACCCTGGGGCTGGCTGAGCCCCCAGGCTATGTGGCATGAAGGGCATCGAACCCTGACTTATTCCTTGCCCATGGGATGCAGTCAAGTCCCCGCATCACAGATATCTCTGCCCTGCCTCCAACCCACGGAGATTGTCTGGCAGCTCCCACCTTGGTGCACTAAAGCCAATCACAAGAGCATGCACTGATTCTCTCTGTGCAGGCAGATGCCAGGTTTTCATGGGAATGCCGAGGAATCTGGGTGCTTGGAAGGACTCGAAGCTGCAGCAGCTTCTCAGGGAGGGCCAGAGGCTAATGGCTCATAGAATCTCTCTGAAGCTCTAATTGAAGGAGCTGGGAACCAGCTGTTTGGTAGCTGTCACATTGCAAGGGACAGAAGTCTGGATCTTATATTGGTGTTGTCACAAAAAACAACATGCAGGTTAATCCACAGTGAAGGCTCATCTGTCTCTCAGCCCCTAATCCATGTTTACAACAGTGGATGAGAAAAGACAATTATCATGGAAATGGTTTGCATGTAAGAGTCAAAATGTGATCCTGATGTGCAATAGTTGAAGGCCAGTGGTACCCATGGTGTGAATGGGAGTGTGATGTGTGTGTGTGTGTGTGTGTGTGTGTGTCACTGAGGGTATGGAATGGCAGGAGACAACGCGAGGAGAGGAGAGACGGGGAGAGAGAATGTGTGAATGGAAGTGTGTAGTGTGTGCATGGAAGGAGTGGGGCACGAGACAGGATTGGTATAGTTAATGTGTGTCAACAAGTGTGAGTGCAGCGGTGTGTGAACTGAGCCGCATGGTGTGGTGTGAATGGGCGTGTGCCAGTGAACATGGGAACTGGTGTGTGGTGTATGCGAGGTATATGCGTAGCCCTGTGTAACCTGGATAGTTTAGTTCCATAGGATCATAATACCAGAAGATGGGGCAAGCTCTGTTTCTGTGGTGAAAAACCCACTTTCCTGGCCGAAGTTCACACATGTGAAGTTTTTGGTGCGTGGGTCAGCATTGGCGCAGCTACTGGGAAAGGATCTTAACTACAGCCCAGAGAGACCTTTGTGTCTCCGTAACTGCCTTTGAGAGAAGAACACTCTAAAATGAGGACAAAGAAGAATCCAGTTAATAGATTTTAAAGTCAGAAGGCACCATTGTGATAATCGAGTCTGACTCTCTGTGTAACACAGGCCCTGCTGCAGCCAGCTTGTATCTGGTGGTTGAACTAGAAAAACGTCCAATCTTAATTTATGCGTCACGAGCAAAGAGGATTTGAACCTTCACCCCAAATACCTTTTTTGAGCTTTGGAAGAATTGTGTCCAAGTGGGGGTCTCCCTTTTTCCTGCTGCCATCCCATTACAGACTCCTCTCGTTCGGCCTGATTCTGATCTCAGGAAATCCAGAGCAGCCAGCATGAGTTTGCAGTGGTATATCAGCCCACCACCCCCAATCTCTGATCCTTGGGGTGAATGCTGAGGGCCTCGTTCCGATCTCACCTAGACTCGGCTAGAGTTACTGCTACCCATGTGAGCGGGATTCAATTCAATCCCTGCATCGGGAAGCTAAAAACAAAGCCCCTTCCCCCCCTGCATTCTCCCAGGGCTGGCTAGTGCACTCACCGCATGTGGAACAGGCCCCGAGGCAGGAAGCTTTGAGCCTAATTTTGGCTCCCAAACTCCTTTGATTTTCCTAGGGCTCCATTTTGCA
Organism: Dermochelys coriacea; assembly: GCF_009764565.3. Taxonomy (NCBI): domain Eukaryota; kingdom Metazoa; phylum Chordata; order Testudines; family Dermochelyidae; genus Dermochelys; species Dermochelys coriacea. The sequence goes on from NC_050072.1 coordinate 3,880,891, forward strand.
AGCTCAGGGCAAGGGCACTCATTGAAGTCCATGGGGTTTCTGTGTGTGAAAAGATGGGTAGAATACAGTCCCTCTTGTGGGAAAGAACAAAGGCCTCGTATAAAAGACGCTCTCGAAAGCTTCAGCTTCGATTCCAGCCTATGCGATACAAAGGAGGGGTGAGGCGATGCCACCTTGTCTGCCTGGCACCAGGCACCTGAATTTCCCCATTCACGCTGGCATTTGATCCCATCTAAGCAGCTCGGCGGGAACGCTGGCGGCTCTTACCTGCGCCAGGATGCATGAGCTCTCCTCCTCGTGCATCTCCTATCCCTCTCTGTGCCGTGCGCGTGTTCTCTTCCACTCACTCTTGCGGTTGCTCCTTCTCTCACTCGCCCTTCGTGTTGCCTGTCAGTCGGTATGGACTCTTTGCGTGACAGGGATTGCCCAGATGCCGCAATCAAGGGCGTACCAGGCCCCATGAAAGCACGACTGTCCCAGAGACCTTACGTTCTAATGAAGCCAAGGTGCAACGAGTGGCTGTAACCAGGGGAGACGGAGAGGATGGAGAAAGTGACAATGAGTACATGTGTTTTCACAGGCCGAATAAAGAGGATCAACTTCAGCAGCCCATCCTGCCCCACTTTCTGGCTGTAATTTGCTGTCAGTTTCTCACAGGTGTCACAGCAGAAGTGAGTGAGATTGGAAGGGGATAGATAGCTCTGTGTGCAAGGGGCAGTATGGGTGAGAGCAGTGGACAAATGGTCAATGGAGGCAGGCCGAGCGGAAGAGAGGGCATGGGGCTGATGTGATAAGAGAGAAGAGTGGAACGGGAGGGAGGAGCTTTCCTGAGACGTGTCTCGGAGGTCAGGACCAGAAGCTTGTTCTTGGATGTGACGGAGAAAGTGGGGGAGCCAGGGGAGGGGAACATGATCTGAACACTGGGTCCGAAAGGAGGGCATCATGGGAGAGTCAAAATGGGAGATGAGGAGGGATCATGTTTTTATGGTGTGTTTGTACAGCACCAAGCCTAGCGGGACCCTGATCCATGATTGGGGACTCCCAGCGGTTATCACATTATCAGTCAATAATATGAAGAACAAAATGGGTCCAGGCAGTTCTCAGCTGTGGGGCAGAAAGAAAAGGCTGGATCAGAGAGGTGCTTATGGAGGAAGAAGCAGTGAGGTTTGGACACAGCCTGGATGTTGTGGGTCTGGAGACAGGGCTGAGTCAAAGATGATGCCCTGGTTATAGGTCTGACTGATAGGAGAGGGTGATGGTGTTTCCAACAGTGATGGAGGAGTGGATCATATTATGTTCACAGCATACGCACAGAGTCATGGATAAAAACACAAGCACTCTTGCTGGAAGGCTGCAACATAACACGACTTTATTGCTTAGAATCCAGAACTGAAGAACAAGAACCCCAAAACAGAGAGAGACAAAGCAGGCTGCTCCCTAAGGCAGCAAGGCACAACTCACCCACCTTGACCAAGGCTGCCTCTTTGCAACCTGGTTCTGAAGACCCAGATCTCATGCTTCCCTACAGAGACCCCCTACCCTGCAAGCAGGACCAGGAAGCCCTTTAGAAACTTAAAGTCATAGCTTGATATTTTAACATAGTTTACAATTCATCACCGATAAGACTTGGAAGAAAAGATCAAGCACTTGGGTTTGGCCATGTCATGTTTGAGCTGGCAGCAAGACATTCAGGTGAAGATGTCTATAACACTTCCTCTTGTGTCATCACCACCTGCCTCACATTCTCTCTCTCTCTCTCTCTCTCTCCTATAGATCTTTACCTCATGGTGCTATCCTAGTGCTAGCATCTCTCTCGATACCTTCTGCTAAAGTGATAACATGCTAAACAAACAACATAGTGTTCCTGCCTATCAGACTCATCCAAATGGTTCTGAAACAATTAGGTCCTGGCTCCTCCAAGGAGCTTCTGTGAAGCTTGCAGATGGAAGGAACAAATGACCGTTCCTGGTGGATTTCAGAGTAGCAGCCGTGTTAGTCTGTATTCGCAAAAAGAAAAGGAGTACTTGTGGCACCTTAGAGACTAACAAATTTATTAGAGCATAAGCTTTCGTGAGCTACAGCTCACTTCATCAGATGTTCCTGGTGGAGTAGCTGTGGTTCAGATCTGCTGAGGGAGGGTATAACTGATCATTTCACAGCCCTGCCGTGCACTCAGTGTGAGGGGAAAGCCAGACTCTGAAAGCAGCAAATTTGCCTTGGAGAAAAATAGGCTTTTCCAAACCTTTTTTTTTTTTAATTTCATTTAACAAAGTGACCGCATGAAAACCTCGTTTTTTTTTTATCCCTTTAAGATCCATGCAGTTAAAGTGGCCCTATTAAAATGCTAACCTCTGCCAAGAAAATCCACTCCCGATAAAAAGCATTAAAGATTCAACAAATAGCAGAGAATTGGGATTGATCCTAACCTTCCATAACTGGGAGCTGCTTAACCCATTAATCAGCCCTGGTCTTCACTTAGAGGCTGATGGTCTCAGAGCTAGGCCTTTTCAGGAATAAAAGCATGTTAAATATTTATCACCACTGAATATACACTTCCGTGTCCACCTGTGGAGAAACCATCTCTTTCACACACGATTGCGTATATCTTCCAGGTTGTATGATACAGTGGCACCATGAAAATGCCAACATCCTACACAATTATTTCCTATTCTAAGTCTGGGGGGATAGTGCTATTTCAGATACCTCTTTTTAGTGACCATTGACAAATTCTGGACTTTTGAATGGTAGCCGCTGTGCATGCATATCACACCACAGCACATGCTCTCACTCGCTCTCCCTGCATCGGCAGACTATGTGAGGGTATCATATGTTTCATTGGCATGTTTTTGGGATGGCTTCATTGGTCTTAGGTGTTGAGATGGTGATGGAGTTCCGGCCTGTGTGCCATCCCCAATGAGTGCAAATAAGCCCTTTATACTGCACCATGCTGTCTGTGTGTCACAAGCTTGTCAGAAAATCTATTTTAGGAATATTTCAGAGAGTCCTTTTTAAAATTGTTGGTACTCTATTGGTTTAGGCCTCGGCCTGTAAAGTCAGATCATCACCACAACCATGAGCCCATCTGCATAGAGCTCAGAAAGAGATGAAAATTAGAACTTATGCATTGTGGCGGCTCAATTCCAGCTTTCTTACACGTAATGCTGTGGGTTTAGTGTCTGATGTCTTAGGATCTTCCAGTCCTAGAAGCAAGTGCTGGGTGTCTCTTTAGGGAGCTGGGAATCTCCTACCCCAAATGGCATACAGCTTCCAGTTTTATACCTCTGGCTCACTAGATCTGGGACCTTTGACCTATTACTGCTCCAGAAGTGAATTTTGCCAGTCCTTGACCTTGGGCCAGTGTGGTTTGAGGACAGAGCAGAACTTTGCTTTACAACAAGGTCCTGGTCTTTGGTGCCTTATCATATCCCTAAGCCAAATCTGTCTGGTAAGAGCCAGCCAAAGTGTGCTCTGACTTCCATCGGTGTGAACCCAGAGGATTCCCCGGATGGAGCTTCTCCAGGTTTACACCAGAGCAAAATGTAACCCAGCGTTTCGCTCCCCTTCTGTGATGTCGCCAAGTTTCTGGCCTTGGGACTAAAGGCCTGAGGGGAATGAAGACAGGCACAGATTGGTTCCCAGTCAACAAGGCACACAGCAGTCATGGTACAGTCAGGAACTGAGTAGGTCAGGATGGGCACCCAGATGGGACATCAAGGTGTGAGATACCTGATCATGGAGAAATGCAGGTATGGGTGAGGGACAAGATGCAGGCATGGCCAGAAAACCAAAAACAGCTTGGACCTACATGGAGCTGTGTGTCCAAGGAGAAGGGCAGAGGATACCCTTGTGTCCCTGACATCTAGCAGGAACCTGCTTCCTCTGGGGAGGAAATGAAAGCAGGGCCCTCCAGATCTCCAAGCATGACAGCCGTCCCCTTGGCCAACACACTAGGGTTTGAACCCAGGACCTCCACAGCTCACAGCATGAGCTGCTACAGCTTGAGCGAAAGTTCTGTAGCTGGTGGCTCTCACAAATAATTTCTTCTGCAGATCAGTGCCGGGGGGTACTGTGACCGGGGCCGGGGGTGGGTGGGAACCTTAACACACACAAAAGCCTGCGTCTCTGAAGTTTCAGCTAAAGAGCCAAGGCTCTGTAGCTCGGAACTGTAAAAAATTGGAGAGAGCTTGTTTACAAATTGGAGAGAGCTTGTTTATGGACCCTGGACTTCAGAAAAGCTCAGACAACCTCAGGGAACTGATGGGCAGGATCCCCTGGGAGACTAACATGAGGGGGAAAGGAGTCCAGAAGAGATGGCTGTATTTTAAAGAATCCTTATTGAGATTACAGGGACAAACCATCCCAATGTATAGAAAGAATAGTAAATATGGTAGGTGACCAGCTTGGTTTAACAGTGATATCCTTGCTGATCTTAAACACAAAAAAGAAGCTTACAAGAAGTGGAAGATTGGACAAATGACCAGGGAAGAGTCTAAAAATATTGCTCGGGCATGCAGGAGTGAAATCAGGAAGGCCAAATCACACCTGGAGGTGCAGCTAGCAGGAGATGTTAAGAGGAACAAGAAGGGTTTCTTCAGGTATGTTAGCAACAAGAAGAAAGTCAAGGAAAGCGTGGGCCCCTTACTGAATGAGGGAGGCAACCTAGTGACAGAGGATGTGGAAAAAGCTAATGTACTCAGTGCTTTTTTTGCCTCTGTCTTCATGAATAAGGTCAGCTCCTAGACTACTGCACTGGGCAGCACGGCATGGGGAGGAGGTGACCAGCCCTCTGTGGAGAAAGAAGTGGTTCGGGACTATTTAGAAATGCTGGACGAGCACAGGTCCATGGGAATGGATGCGCTGCATCTAAGAGTGCTAAAGGAGTTGGCGGATGTGATTGCAGAGGCATTGGCCATTATCTTTGAAAACTCATGGCGATGCTGGGAGCTCCCAGACGACTGGAAAAAGGCTAATGTAGTGCCCATCTTTAAAAAAGGGAAGAACGAGGATCCTGGGAACTACAGGCCAGTCAGCCTCTCTTCAGTCCCTGGAAAAATCATGGAGCAGGTCCCCAAGAACTCAATTCTGAAGCATTTAGAGGAGAGGAAAGTGATCAGGAACAGTCAGCAGGGATTCACCAAGGGCAAGTCATGCCTGACTAATCTAATTGCCTTCTATGATGAGATAACTGGCTCTGTGGATGAGGGAAAAGCAGTGGACTGGTTGTTCCTTGACTTTAGCAAAGCTTTTGACACGGTCTCCCACAGTATTCTTGCCAGCAAGTTAAAGAAGTATGGGCTGGATGAATGGACTATAGGTGGATAGAAAGCTGGCTAGATTGTCAGGCTCAATGGGTAGTGATCAATGGCTCCATGTCTAGTTGGCAGCCAGTATCAAGTGGAGTGCCCCAAGGGTTGGTCCTGGGGCCAGTTTTGTTCAATATCTTCATTAATGATCTGGAGGATGGTGTGGATTGCACCCTCAGCAAGTTTGCAGATGACACTAAACTGGGAGGAGAGGTAGATACGCTGGAGGGTAGGGATAGGATACAGAGGTCCCCAGGCAAATTAGAAGATTGGGCCAAAAGAAATCTGATGAGGTTTAAGAAGGACAAGTGCAGAGTCCTGCACTTAGGACGGAAGAATCCCATGCACCGCTACAGACTAGGGACCGAATGGCTAGGCAGCAGTTCTGCAGAAAAGGACCTAGGGGTTACAGTGGACGAGAAGCTGGATATAAGTCAACAGTGTGCCTTTGTTGCCAAGAAGGCCAATGGCATTTTGGGATGTATAAGTAAGGGCATTGCCATCAGATCGAGGGACATGATCGTTCCCCTCTATTGGACATTGGTGAGGCCTCATCTGGAGTACTGTTTCCAGTTTTGGGCCCCACACTACAAGGTGGATGTGGAAAAATTGGAAAACATCCAGCAGAGGACAATAAAAACGATTAGGGGACTGGAACACATGATTTATGAGGAGAGGCTGAGGGAACTGGGATTGTTTAGTCTGCGGAAGAGAAGAATGGAGGGGGGGGGGATTTGATGGCTGCTTTCAACTACCTGAAAGGGGGTTCCAAAGAGGATGGATCTAGACTGTTCTCAGTGCTAGCAGATGACAGAACGAGGAGTAATGGTCTCAAGTTGCAGTGGGGGAGGTTTAGGTTGGATATTAGGAAAAACTTTTTCATTAGGAGGGTGATGAAGCACTGGAATGCGTTACCTAGGGAGGTGGTGGAATCTCCTTCCTTAGAAGTTTTTAAGGTAATGCTTGACAAAGCTCTGGCTGGGATGATTTAGTTGGGGATTGGTCCTGCTTTGAGCAGGGGATTGGACTAGATGACCTCCTGAGGTCCCTTCCAATCCTGATCTTCTGTGATTCTGTGATTCTATGATACAGGCTTTAAGCTTGCAGAGGTCCTTGAATGATTTATCCCCTTCAACAGGAAAGAGGCCATAATTTACAACCAAAGTCATCCGGAGCCTGATGTCTTTGTACTCGCTCTGTACATTCAGACAACTCTCCCGCAGATGTAGGTGTGATTTTTGCCCGGGTGAGGATGCAGCCAGTTTGGATGAAAAGCTCTAACAAACAAACTGGCTGGTTGTTTGTTTGTTTTTTGTTAACACACAACAGTTGTTACAATGTCTCCACGATCCCCAGTTTAGTTGCTGATGTGAAAATCTTGTTAAGGGTTTACAAAAAAAGAAAAGAAAAAGTGTTTGATTATCCACATATCAAACTTGTTTTGCTGCTGTCACGCACCAGAAAAGTTAAACACGTCTGATCAAAGGCGTGTAAACACAGCTTCGGAACAAATGCCCTAAAGCGCTGCCAAAAACCCAGCGCCGTCTAAAAGCGAGCCCTTTGCAAACACCCATCATGTACTCCCACATGTGCGGATCTTCTCTCCTCTCAAAGCAGCTGTGCAGTGCCATGTCATTTCATTTTTCAAAGAGCTATATATACACACTGCCTTGCGCCCAGCGAGACTTGAGGAAGGCAATCAAAGTCCTGCTGTTTAACGAGTGTCAGTGAGTCCTGGGGAGGAGCCCACCAGCTATCACATGGTGAGTGCAGCCCAGCGCCGACAAGAGGGTTATTTTTTGCAGGGGTGTATTGGCAAGCGGGCTTGAGGTTAAAATTTTGCCGCTTCTTCAGATAGTGTGTGCATGCGTGCGCACATGTGTCTGTGAGATGACACCACTGGCCAGACAAGACTCTTTTCTGTGGATATTTCTGTGGGTAACATGGCTGAGCTCAGTTCACGCTGTGATCCATGGAGAAATCTTGGGCCATGTTCTCCAGGTCAGCTGAGCCACACTTGCTGCAGGTCTGGTGTGGGGAAGGCAATGATGGCTGCCCCTGACCCAGGGGCTTCCGGATCCCAGCCCGGTCTCCAGCACAAGTTAAAGTAGCCTGAAAGTTGTTCTCTCTTGCACCGGCTGCCTATGGTCCACAGAGGTCCTTCCGGATGGGGATCAGCTGCAAGCAGGGGTGTGCTTGCCACAGCCTTTTTACCCTCCATTCTTGCCCCCATGCCAGTGGTCCCCAAACTTTTCACATCCTCCCCACCCCCGGTCTGGGCCTCCCTGGGAGCTGCGGTCGGGAGCCGGGGCCAAGAGCGGGGCCGCAGCTCCCAGGGAGGGGAGGGGACAGGGGTAAGGAGGCCGAGGCTGTGGCCAGAGCTGTGGCCAGAGCTGTGGCCAGGCTGGGAGCCAGGGGTGAATCCAGGGCCACGGCTGGAGCAGAGCTGAGAGCATAGCAGGGCTGGGGGGCACTCCCTCCCCACCCCCATAGGGGCTCACCTGCCCCCCCAAACATTCCTCTGTGCCCCCCTAGTGTGCTGTTCACTAGTCCTCTGAGTTCCAGTCATCCAGTCAGGGAGCTGAAAAATTGCTGTGTGACTTCACATGTAAGGCCCCAAATCATGAGATTTGCATGAAAAATCAGGCAATTTAAAAAATCCATTTGGGTTCTTTTTATTTGCCTTCAGGTTGAGCATGATGGAGGCATTTGGGTGACATTTTTCAAGTTTTTCTCTGCAACCATGAGGGCTAGGAACTATTTGTTTTTTTAAACCTGGAAGTTGAGATTCTCATGTCTCCTGGAGCTTTCAGAAAAACACTAAATATCGCCAGACACATGAAAAAACTGCTAGAGCTGGCCACGTCGCTTAGGCCACCAACATAAATAGAGAAGAGTCCGTATGGAGAGTTTGTGAATTGAGTTTAACACTGAAAACAAATTGTCTAAACCAGGGGTTCCCTGTGCATTCAAGGTCATGTGTGGGGGGGGGTGCGTGTTGTCACACTGGCAGGGGTGTTCCAGAAGTACCAAAAATGAAAGAAGTGCAGGACATCTAGTCAGATGCCAAAGGGGTCTTTGGGGAAAAATGTTTGGGACCCACTGGTCTAAAGTCTTTGGCAAGGCTGTGAATAATGGATGCATCCGACCTGGGGTGTGCTAATCGCAAAAGAAAGGTCTTGGCTCATGGTATCTGGGTCGAAGAATTCTGCGGCCAGCACTGTTCCTGTATGCGTATCCTGTAAGAACATGGAGAACTTCTCCATCTCATCTGAAGGGCCAGTCGGATGGGGAGGCTGCAGCAGTACGCTGATCGAATGCTTCCCATCCAAAGCGCCCAACAGGGAAGATCAAATGAAATCATTGTCCTGGCTGCCCTGGTACAATCATGTGTGGCCCATGAGATGCCCAGCTGGGGGGGATGTGGTGAAAGGTTAACAATGGCATCGGCCTTCATAGATCATCCATAATGAGACTCAGCAGAATATTGTTTGGGAGTCTGCTGTCTGCATGTGTTTGTGGATCTTCCCTCGGTCTGTCCTCCTCCTTGATCTTTTCTGTTTTTAAAGGTATGTCGGGCTGGGTTTTATTTGTGGAAGGCCGAAGTGAGTTTAGTGCTGATGAGAGGAGCCATGTGGGCCGCCCTATAGACCAAAGGTGTTTGTCATCCATGGGGTCCGCAGTACATGGGCAGCAACCTCCCCCCTGCAAATGCACCACTGTGTGGGGAGACAGCGGTCTGGCCTCTTTGATCTTCGTGTCTGTTCAGTCCTTGGCCTGTCTGCTAAGATCCCCAGCGAGGGAGGAATGGTCTGTGGCAGACGAATCAGTAACCCTTCCCACAGGATTTTCAGCCCGGATGACACCAGAAATTGGATGCGAGGGCCTGGCTTTTCCATGCTGATTTCTAAACGTTAGTTACCCTCCAGAACTGCATGTTGCTCTGAATAATTCAATTGAGTTAAACAAATTATCCATGTGATCTGCTGGCTGGCTTAGGAGTTTGCTGCAATAGTGGGATGCATAGGGTATGCTGACATGGGATCTAATCTCGGGATAAACAGAAGAGTGCATTCTTTGGGGATGTCGTTTGGGCACTTCTCACCCACGTGAAAAGCACTTTAAAAGGGATGCTGTCAGGTCAAATTGAGCCTGTCATTTCAGTTTTGTGACAGCAAGCTTTTACAAAACCTAATGTCACTCAGTCAGGGTGAGTGACGCGTCCCTCTCTGTGCCCAAGTTACAGATAATCTGGTCTCTTATAGACCCCCTCCCCTCTACCGGGACCGGCTGGCTAGCTCAAGCAAGGACTGTTTTCAGAGCTGGCAGTACCTAGTTCAATCCCTAATGTTGAGCAAGATGGTGGCCGTAACATGCCTCCCCATTTTGTTTCTTTTTTTAAATTCCAGTAGAAACTTCTGCCATTCACAGTCTTTGTTTAATCCTGAGCTGATGGTGTCAAATTTGCAAATGAAATCTCTTAGTCATTTAATTGTGGCCGTAGACCCTGCTGATTTACTCTGGGGTGAGCGAGATCAGAACTAGGCTGATGATGTAATCCCTTGCAGAAGACCCAGACTATCCATGCTGAACCTGTGTCCTAGCACAGGAACACCCCAGCGTATGAATATGTCACGTCCTTGTACACACTCCCTGGAAATGTTAGGGGAAAAAACAACCCCTGAGCTCCCTCCAGAGCCTGCACTCTATGCATCCTGGCAGGCTCGGCCTCATCATAGAGAGCCCCAGGGCAGCAATATCTGCATCCTTATCTTTAGCTTCTGTAGCTGTCTGTGCATGCTCAGTGAGAAGTCTCAGCAAGCGAAGCCCCCAGCAGTCCCATCCCCCCACTCCCCCATACTTACCCTTCCAGCTGGGTTTAGATTCAGCCAGTGCATGGTTCTCCCAGGAGTTTTAGCACCCAGGCACGAGCCGATGGTGCCCAGGGATCACACTGGGCCACGGAAGAGTAGCAGGCGATCCCATTTGCAAGGCTCTTCACGGTCAATCCCTATCTCTCAGTGCTAGCGAGCTGTCATTGCGCCCTCTGAAGCCAGCCTCCGTCACCCACTTGTTACATTTCCAAACAAGCCCCTTCCTGCTTTTTCCTGGCTTCTCCTCATGCTTGGGAAGAGACCCCATAGACATCCATGATGCTACTTCCTTGTCCTCCTCCAGATGACTCCTCAACGCTCTCCTTTGCCACGAGGCCTTTGACAAACCTGACAATGTTCAAGCTGCCGGTGTGCTGAACCCACTGCCTGACATGCTAACCGCTGTTGTCTCATTGCTTCCGTGCACTCCCCCGTCTGTCCATATCCACAGAATCATAGAAGATCAGGGTTGGAAGAGACCTCATGAGGTCACCTAGTCCAACCCCCTGCTCAAAGCAGGGCCAACACCAACTACATTATCCCAGCCAGGGCTTTGTCAAGCCAGGCCTTAAAAACCTCTAAGGATGGAGATTCCACCACCTCCCTAGGTAACGCATTCCAGTGCTTCACCACCCTCCTAGTGAAATAGTGTTTCCTAATATCCAACCTAAACCTCTCCCACTGCAGCTTGAGACCATTGCTCCTCGTTCTGTCATCTGCCACCACTGAGAACAGCCGAGCTCCATCCTCTTTGGAACCCCCCCTTCAGGTAATTGAAGGCTGCTCTCAAATCCTCCCTCAGTCTTCTGCAGACTAAATTACCCCAATTCCCTCAGCCTCTCCTCGTAAGTCATGTGCCCCAACCCCCTCATCATTTTCGTTGCCCTCCGCTGGACTCTCCAATTTGTCCACATCCCTTCTGTACTGGGGGGACCAAAACTCCAGATGTGGCCTCACCCGTGCCGAATGGAGGGGAATAATCACTTCCCTTGATCTGCTGGCAATGCTCCTACTAATACACCTGCTATCACTAGTCCTATACTTAGATTGTGAGGTCTTTATGGCGGGGGCTGTTTGTTCTGTGTTTGTCCAGCGCTAACACAATGGGGCCCAGGCCATGGTGCGGGCTCCTAGGTGCTATGGGAATATAAATAATAAATAATACTACCGGTCTGCCCCTACCTGAATTGCATGCATTCATTAGGTGGGTCCCTGCGAGCCTCTGCTTTCTTGGAACACGCCAGTGAACTAGGGTGGCCAGGTGCCTAGTTTTCGACCAGAAACTCCGGTCAAAAGGGGATGTGACCGTGTCCAGCCAGATCTATTGACCGGACACCCGAAGTTTGGTTACTGCGGCAGGGGGAGGTGGGGAGGCACCGGGTGATCACTCGCATCAGCTCCTACTCAGCTGGGGACACTTCCTATCTGTATCCAGCTACACTCCCAGCTCCCTCTTTGCAGGTGAGTTCCTCCTGACCCAGGCAGGGGGTGGGGTGAGTGACAGAGAGGAGGGGGGAAGAGGAGTGGATAGTGGGGTGGAGTCTCGGGGGGAACAGGCGGGCAGGGGCAGGGCCTCAGGGGAACAGGCGGGGTAGGAGAGGTTCCAGCACCCCTGCTGGAGTGTCCAGTTTTTAAATGTTACCAAGTAGGCAACCCTATAGTGAACAAAAGGCTTCTTGCACAAAGATGTGCCCACACTGCCAGATGGAAATGCGACTGTGAATTCGCAAGGCCATTGTCGATGCTCTGAAAATCTTGACTGACTTTTGCCACTTATGGCTAAACTGCTGCCCATTGTTTGTTGTGGTCAGCGCAAAGGGAGAAAGCCTTGAGAAGGGATCTGAAGGCACAAACAGCAGAGACAGTTTTAGAGTGACACCCTGCTGATACATCCGTTGTAATGCCAGAGGGAAAACCCCAGAGCCACAGCAGTGGGGCAAAGGCACTGCCCCGGAAATGCAGCAGGATTCTAATGCCCAGTCCTGCTCTCTGAATTCAAAAGGTGCTTAGACACGGACTGTTTGAAGGTATTTATGTGGAGTTCTGTGCTGTAGTATTGGTGTTTTTTGGCTCTAGCTTCACCGCACTTCTGTGTGGCGGGGTGATATTATCCCTGTTTTACAGATAGCAAAACAGAGGTACAAGGAGATTAAATGACTTGGCCACAGTCATTCAGACCCTGCTGACGTCCACGCCTGCTGTCCTTTGTCCCATCAACAGGAGCAGGCTCTTTAACAGCAACCATGCCCCACCCCAGAGATGGCTGCATTTCTGGAATCATAACGTTCAAAAACAAGTAGGAGAACACTTCAGCCTCTCTGGTCACTCAGTAACAGACTTAAAGGTGGCAATTTTGCAACAAAAAAGCTTCAAAAACAGACTCCAGAGAGAAACTGCTGAACTGGAATTAATTTGCAAACTAAATACTATTAACTTGGGCTTGAATAGAGACTGGGAGTGGCTGGGTCATTACACAAATTGAATCTATTTCCCCATGTTAAGTATCCTCACACTTCCTTGTCAACTGTCTGAAATTGGCCATCTTGATTATCATTACAAAAGTTTTTTTTTCTCCTGCTGATAATAGCTCATCTTAATTAATTAGCCTCTTAGAGTTGGTATGGCAACTTCGACCTTTTCATGTTCTCTGTATGTGTGTGTGTGTGTGTGTGTGTGTGTGTGTGTATGTGTATATATATATATATTCTTACTATATGTTCCATTCTGTGCATCTGATGAAGTGGGCTGTAGCCCACGAAAGCTTATGCTATAATAAATTTGTTAGTCTCTAAGGTGCCACAAGTCCTCCTGTTCTTTTTGTGGTGCAACTGACTCCAGTATATGTATTTTGCCAGGTGCTTGTGGCCAGCTAGATTATTCTGGCCACCAGCAAGTTGACAGTAAGGCGGTGGCCCAGGCTATTTGACTGAGAGTGCCCGAGCGATCATGTCCCACGACCTGCAGTAATGTCAGTTCTCTAGCAGCGCGGCCCATCACTGTTGACAGCATTTCAGAATGGTGCAGTCAGTCTTGCCTTCTTGGTTGCTGGCTTTCTGCGCTGTGGTAGGGAAGCTGTTTCTGTGCTTGGGGGTTTTGTTATTGACCTGCCTCTAAGACAGACAGACATCCTGCTGACATCTCTCTTCCATTCCCCCGTGCTTCCGACTCCCTCCAAGTGATTAACGGGAGAGCAACACGACTTCTCACCAGTCCCTGGAGGATTCCAAAGAGCTTTAAAATCCTGTCTCTGCTTGTGCTGAGCCTCAGCAAGAGCTGGCTAGATGTCATTCGCAGAGTTCCCTGCACACTGTATATGCAGAGCACCAGGGATACTGCCTGAATAGTCCTTACTTTTATTGTTTGTCATTTATTTTCCCAAGGAAGCGGGTCTCTGATGCAGCATCTGGTTTCCACTAGAACTGGTGAAAGGGGGTGGTGGAGTGGAGGGGAATGGCTTTGTAAATAAGTGAGCAAAGAGTTTGGTTTGTTGCAATTCATGTCTCTTCCCACTTGCTGGAAATGATGTCCCATGACCATTTGCATCCATGATTGTCTGTTCAAATATTCATACTGCAAAGTGCATTATTGTCTGTTCTTCTTTGGTCTAAAATAAAACCAGAGTCATCCAATCGGGGTGCAGAAACTACCTCATGTGACTCAGGCAACCAACCATATGCCACAATGATGAATAATGGCTACTTTGCAAACAGTCCACTGGTCCTGCCAACCTATTCAGCAAATACTTACAAAGAGCATCCGATGAAGTGAGCTGTAGCTCACGAAAGCTTATGCTCTAATAAATTTGTTAGTCTCTAAGGTGCCACGGGTACTCCTTTTCTTTTTGCGAATACAGACTAACACGGCTGCTACTCTGAAACCTATGTTCAAAGGGACTCAGGATCTGTTTGCAAATGAGCTGCTAATCAAACAAGGGGCTGAAGGATCTAGAAAGCATTGTTCACAGCATTTCTCTGTACTCAGACCTGCTTCAGTTCCTACTCTGAAGTTTTGGGCTTTGCTCAATGGGGCAGGACAGAAATAGTGAGAGCTGGGGGAAATGAAGTAACTGGTCTAAAATTTCCCATCACAAACATTTTTTGATGGAAAATGGCCTTTCTGTCAATGCGGAAAACATTTGTTCCTTTCAAACTTTTTTAGTCGTTTTGCAAAACCAAAATATGTTGAGGTGGGATTAGGGCATGTAAAAAATAAAAGTGCAGAAAGTTCAGGGGAAACTTTTTTTAAAAAATTTCCCACAGTAAACAACTGACATGTCCCAAGCAGCCCCTGTGTCTAGAATGGTCCTGTAACCCCTTCATTGCTGGGCTTGGCTGTAGCTTTCCTTTAAGTTCCAGCATCCCAAGGGTGATGTACTAGCTGCATGGGAAAATCAGGGGTGGCTACTCACTACTTCACAGCCTGGGTAGGTTAGACAGCATCAAAGTGCCCGAGTTCATCTCACCACTGGGATAACATCCTGCTTTTCCCTCTCTCCTCTTTCCCCTGAAAGCCCTGTGGAGAGCCTGGGGATGGCCCAGCATGACTCTAGAACCCATCAGCACAAATCATGAACCAGCCAGAGAGAGAGGGTTGCTGCGGAACAAAGGAAGATGCTTCCTCTCTTTTCCCTACAGTCTGGTGGGATCAGAGGGCACCTTCCCACTGGGCAATGCCTCCAGCTCCCTGCTGGGCAGCACCGGCCTTGTCTTTTGATGGCAGTAGTGCCCTAGGAAGTGGGGCAGGACCCTCTGGAATGCCCTGCAGCCCATGTGCAACCCAGAGCAGTTGGCATCTCTGTACTTTGGACCTGTCCCACTAGAGAACAGCCACTCGCTCTGAGCTGCATAGGAACTAGGGCTGGGAGAGACGGTTGGGAACAAGACCAAGCCATCCTCAGTCATGGTGCACAGGAGAAGCAGCAGATGCATCCTGTCTCTATACTGGCATGCAGATCCAAGCTGGCACAAGGCACAGTGGGGCTGAAGGTTGGCATGCTCATTGGGTATGGGTCATTCTCACCTTCCCTGTCCTGCAGACATCATCTGGGGAAACTCATTACAATCTAGCTCCAGTATGTGGAGCAAGTGAAGAAACCCCAATGCATTCTGTGATGCCTACCATGAGTTGCACATTCTCTGGTTAGCTTTGCAGTGCCTGTCTTGGCTGTGGAACTGCAGAGGTCGTGGCTGCCACCTGTGTAATGGTCTTTCCCCAGCTTCTGTCCTGTGGTGCATACATAGGGGCATTCACTGATCTGGATGTGAGGGGAAGATGCACTGTCTCATGGAGGGGCCCACCTGAATGCCTACCTGGCCAATGGATAACAAAGCAGTGTGGAAGCCCCTTGGCAAGTGCTGTCATGGGGGATTTGTTTTTCATTTCCTGGTCTCTCCCCCTATGAAGTTTAACCATCTGGAGGTATATTTTCTCCCTGGCCGATGGAAGCACCATTGCCTGCAGCTTCAGGATCTCTTCTAGCAGTAAATTCTGCTCCCTCTTTACTTTTCCATGGGGGCTTATTTTCAAAAGGCTTAGCATGAGCTGCATTTTGGAGCTAGTCGAAGTGAGCTCAGGACAAGACAGGGTCCTTTAGCAGGTGTCTTCTCCCCAGATGACTGGCACAGAGGATGTAAGGACTAACCGTGAACCTTCTCCCATTGCCGAGCTTCCAAAAACCTTCTCTTTCCATCAGTGCATTTCAGCTTCTGTTGCGAGTGTTTTTCTGTGCTGCTAGGAACTCTGATCCAGATAGAAGAGGGGATTTATTGAAGGTCGCACTGCACTCCTGTGCCAGCACAGAACTGGCATGCCTGCTCCTCTGGAAAAAGCCACCATCAGCTAGAATTGGGAATCAGACCCAATACTCCAAAAAGCAATGGGTGGAAGGAATGGGCTGTGGCGATGACAACAGATTTGCCTTCTGCTCACCAGTTTGTGGGTGATCCTAGTCTCTGAGCTGAGCTAGCATGGCAATGAATGAGTTGAGAATTTATTTTGGGTATTGTGACATTGGCTTCTTCACAACATGGGGGAAATCCTGGCCCACTGAGGTCAAAGGGAGTTTTGCCATTGACTTAGAACATAAGAACGGCCATACTGGGTCAGACCAATGGTCCATCTAGCCCAGCATCCTGTCTTCCAACAGTGGCCAATGCCAGGTGCCCCAGAGGGTATGAGCAGAATAGGTAATCATTGAGTGAACCATTCCCTGTCGCCCATTCCCAGCGTCTGGCAAACAGAGGCTAGGGACACCATCCCTGCCCATCCTGGATGGACTTATCTTCCATGAATTTATCAAGTTCTTTTTTTGAACCCTGTTATGGTCTTGGCCTTCACAACATCCCTTGGAAGGAGTTCCACAGGTTGACTGTGAGTTGTGTGAAGATATACTTCCTTTTGTTTGTTTTAATCTGTTGCCTATTAATTTCATTTGGGGACCCCTAGGCCTTGTGTTATGAGAAGGAGTAAATAACACTTCCTTATTTACTTTCTTCACACCAGTCATGATTTTATAGACCTCAATCATATCTCCCTTAGCCATCTCTTTTCCAGTCTGATTAATCTCTCCTCATATGGCAGCTGTTCCATACTCCTAATCATTTTTGTTGTCCTTTTCTGAACCTTTTCCAATTCCAATATATCTTTTTGAGATGAGGCAACCATTCTTGATAGGAGTCAGGATTTCATCTCATAACACTGCTCAGATCATCATGATGTAACATCACATACTGGTGCTACATATGGAGAAGCTGGATATGAATCAACAGTGTGCCCTTGTTGCCAAGAAGGCTAACAGCATTTTGGGCTGTATAAGTAGGAGCATTGCCAGCAGATCGAGGGACGTGATCATTCCCCTCTATTCGGCATTGGTGAGGCCTCATCTGGAGTATTGTGTCCAATTTTGGTTCCGACACTACAAGAAGGATGTGGAAAAATTGGAAAGAGTCCAGTGGAGGGCAACAAAAATGATTAGGGGACTGGAACACATGATTTATGAGGAGAGGCTGAGGAAACTGGAATTATTTAGTCTGCGGAAGAGAAGAATGAGGGGGGATTTGATAGCTGCTTTCAACTACCTGAAGGGCTCCAAAGAGGATGGATCTAGACTGTTCTCAGTGGTAGCAATGACTGAACAAGGAGTAATGGTCTCAAGTTGCAGTGGGGGAGGTTTAGGTTGGATATTAGGAAAAAAATTTTCATTAGCAGGGGTTGGACTAGATGACCTCCTGAGGTCCCTTTCATCCTGATATTCTATGGTTCTATACGTCATATATAGATCAGAACCAGTCATTAGTAGCAGATCCTTCTACAAGGAATCTCTCCTTTTTCAATCTGTGTAGTGATTGGAAGCTGTTTAATTAGATTGGAAGCTCTCTGGGGCAGGGACCATGTGTGTTTGTGAAAATGAAGCATAATAATACAGTTTTCTTTGTTATTCCAAGTTATTTACAGAATAATTTCTGCCAGAAGCTCTTGTCCCCATAGGTCATTCAGGAGCAGTTTGTTGGGAGTTTTCCATACTGGAAATTTGAGCTGCAGTAGCTACTTTTGATTGATATGCAGCTCATGTGGTTTTGCATCTGTTCCCTGATTGGAGTAAGGCTGGTCTTGTGGTGAAGGCATTGGGCTGGGACTCGGGACATTTAGGGTCAGTTCAGAGCTCTGCCATACACTTCCTGTCTGGCCCTGGACCAAGTCACTTCGAGCCAGATTTTCAAAAGTGCTCAGCTCTCATTGAGAACAAGCCGTTGGTTGCTGAATGCATTTGGAAATCTGGCTGCTTCATGGTAGGTGCTTAGACAGAGAAGAGTTCTCTTAAAAATCTATCAGGGCATCAGTTACCTTCTTGCCTATTTCAACTGTGAGCGCTCCCGGGAGGAGACGCTCTCTCACTGTATGTTTGTACACCCCCATCTCAGTGGAGCCCTCTGTGCACTACCTCAATGCATTTGATAAGCAATGGTAATGGCTGAGTGTAGCTCTCTGAAACAGGTTTGTGCTAAGAATGCTCACCACAGCATTTGCTTTTCTGTAACTATTTTCGAAGGCTTGCTGCTTCCATGAACTTCCTTACCTAGAGCTAGATGGCCTCTGGCAAGCAGATGCAAACTTGGGGAGAGCGCATGCAGGTGAACGGAATTCAGCCTTTTATGAGTTCATGGGAAATAATTCTGAGGCATTTGGTTAGCCTTGGTCATGTGTCATGAAGAAGCAAATAGTGCTAAGCTGTGACAGTTCATTACATTTTCTCAACTTTTTTCTCTGTTTCCTTTCCACATGTTGTTGATTGCTCTGTCTGTGTGTGTGTGTGTGTGGGCAAAATTGTAGTAGTAGAAAGGGACCTGGAGCCTTTATTTTGTCTATGTATGTGAAATTTTCACAATCTCAATTTCTGAAGTTTCTCATCTTTGCAAAAATTTGTCATTTGACAGGAAAACCATTGTGTTCTGGATGTTTTTCTGGCCAAAACAATGTTTGGACAAAAATAGGGCTCATCTTCTCCCAGATTAATCTCTCTCCTTATTTTTATTTTTATTTTTATTTTTATTTTCGTGACTTTTTTCCAAAAGTTTTGGCTGAGATTTACAAAGCAGACCTAGGGGATTTAGATGCATAAATCTCATTGAAATGAATGGGAGTTGTGCTCTAAATTTCCTAGACAGCTTCTACAATCTCAGGTGTGTAAATAACCTGCGGAGAAAATTTCTGATAGCAGAGGGCTCTTTAATCTAGCAGAAAAAGGCAGAGGTTGAAGCTAGACACACTCAGACTAGAAATAAGTTGTACGTTTTTGACACAGAGGGTAATTAACCACTGGAACAATTTACCAAGGGCTGAGGTGGATTCTCCATCACTGACCATTTTTAAATCAAGATTGGATTTTTTTTCTAAAAGGTCTGTGCTTGGAATTATTTTGGGGAAGTTCTGTGGCCAGTGTTTGTACAGTAAGGTCAGACTAAATGACCACATTGGTCCCTTCTGGCCTCGGAATCGATGACCAAACAAGATCCACTCATTGGGAGCGGAAGTCAGACAACTACAAAGTGGGACTAAGACACCAACTTTTAATGGAGAGGGGGGTTAATCACTGGAACAACTGTTTGAGGGGAAATGGTGGATTCTCTGTCTCTTGGAGTCTTTGAATCAAGACTGGGCGTCTTCACTAGGGAAAAAGGTGTGTTCTTAACTCGTGTTAGCTAATGTGGTAACTAATACAAGGGGTTTCAGAGTAGCAGCTGTGTTAGTCTGTATTCGCAAAAAGAAAAGGAGGACTTGTGGCATCTTAGAGACTACACATTTATTTGAGCACAAGCTTTCATGAGCTACAGCTCACTTATTCCGATGCATTCAGTGGAAAATACAGTGGGGAGATTTATATACATAGAGAACATGAAACAATGGGTGTTACCATGCACACTGTAAGGAGAGTGATCACTTAAGGTGAGCTATTACCAGCGGGGGGGGGAGGGGGGAGGAACCTTTTGTAGTGATAATCAAGGTGGCCATTTCCAGCACTTGACAAGACCATCTGAGGAACAGTGGGGGTGGGGGGGAAATAAACATGGGGAAATAGTTTTACTTTGTGTAATGACCCATCCTCTCCCAGTCTTTATTCAAGCCTAAGTTAATTGTATCCAATTTGCAAATTAATTCCAATTCAGCAGTCTCTTGTTGGAGTCTGTTTTTGAAGTTTTTTTTGTTGAAGAATTGCAACTTTTAGGTCCATAATCGTGAGCAAAGAGATTGAAGTGTTCTCCAACTGGTTTTTGAATGTTATAATTCTTGACGTCTGATTTGTGTCCATTTATTGTTTTATGTAGAGACTGTCCAGTTTGGCCAATGTACATGGCAGAGGGGCATTGCTGGCACATGATGGCATATATCACATTGGTAGATGTGCAGGTGAACGAGCCTCTGATAGTGTGGCTGATGTGATTAGGCCCTATGATGGTGTCCCCTGAATAGATAGGTGGACAGAGTTGGCAACGGGCTTTGTTGCAAGGATAGGTTCCTGGGTTAGTGGTTCTGTTGTGTGGTGTGTGGTTGCTGGTGAGTATTTGCTTCAGGTTGGGAGGCTGTCTGTAAGCAAGGACTGGCCTGTCTCCCAAGATCTGGGAGAGTGATGGGTCGTCCTTCAGGATAGGTTGTAGATCCTTGATGGTGCGTTGGAGAGGTTTTAGTTGGGGACTGAAGGTGATGGCTAGTGGTGTTCTGTTATTTTCTTTGTTGGGCCTGTCCTGTAGTAGGTCACTTCTGGGTATTCTTCTGGCTCTGTCAATCTGTTTCTTCACTTCAGCAGGTGGGTATCGTAGTTGTAAGAACACTTGATAGAGATCTTGTAGGTGTTTGTCTCTGTCTGAGGGGTTGGAGCAAATGCGGTTGTATCGTAGAACTTGGCTGTAGACAATGGATCCTGTGGTGTGATCTGGGTGAAAGCTAGAGGCATGTAGGTAGGAATAGCGGTCAGTAGGTTTCCAGAATAGGGTGGTGTTTATGTGACCATCGCGTATTAGCACCGTAGTGTCCAGGAAGTGGATCTCTTGTGTGTACTGGTCCAGGCTGAGGTTGATGGTAGGATGGAAATTGTTGAAATCCTGGTGGAATTCCTCAAGGGCTTCTTTTCCATGGGTCCAGATGATGAAGATGTCATCAATGTAGCGCAGGTAGAATAGGGGTATTAGGGGATGAGAGCTGAGGAAGCGTTGTTCTAAGTCAGCCATAAAAATGTTGGCATACTGTGGGGCCATGCGGGTACCCATCGCAGTGCCGCTGACTTGAAGGTATACATTGTCCCCAAATGTGAAATAGTTATGGGTGAGGACAAAGTCACAAAGTTCAGCCACCAGGTTAGCCGTGACAGTATCGGGGATACTGTTCCTGACGGCTTGTAGCCCATCTTTGTGTGGAATGTTGGTGTAGAGGCTTCTACATCCATAGTGGCCAGGATGGTGTTTTCAGGAAGATCATCGATGGATTGTAGTTTCCTCAGGAAGTAAGTGGTGTCTCGAAGATAGCTGGGAGTGCTGGTAGCGTAGGGCCTGAGGAGGGAGTCTACACAGCCAGACAATCCTGCTGTCAGGGTGCCAATGCCTGAGATGATGGGGCGTCCAGGATTTCCAGGTTTATGGATCTTGGGTAGCAGATAGAATACCCCAGGTCGGGGTTCCAGGGATGTGTCTATGCGGATTTGTTCTTCTACTTTTTCAGGGAGTTTCTTGGGCAAATGGTGTAGTTTCTTTTGGTAACCCTCAGTGGGATCAGAGGGTAATGGTTTGTAGAAAGTGGTGTTGGAATCCCAGCTAAGACAAGGCTGTAAGATAGGGCTTCTCAACCTTTTTCTTTCCGAGGTCCTCCCAACATGCTGTAAAATTTCCACAGCCTGTCTTCTGCCACAAAAACTGTTTCTTCTGCATATAAAAGCCAGGGCCAGTGTTATGGGATAGCAAGGAGGGCACTTGCCTGGGGCCCCACGCCACAGGGGGCCCTGTGAATCTAAGTTGCTCAGGCTTCGGCTTCAGCCCCAGGCAGTGGGGCTTCGGCTTTCTGCCCTGGGCCCCAGCAAGTCTAATTCTGGCCCTGTGTGGCGGACCCCCTGAAACCTGCTCACAGGCCCACAGTGGGCCCCAGGCCCCTGGCTGAGAACCACTGCTGTAAAACACACTGTAATTCCACTACCACTTGGCTCGAGGCAGGAATGGCTGGGTGAAATCCTCTGCCCTGTGCTCTGTGGCCGGTCAGACAGGTTTTGGAGTCTGACCATTTGGGGGTTTGCAAGGAGGCATGTGTTTCACGCGTTTCACTGTGAATGTTTTGCCCGCCTGCGATGCAAGCGCATTTGTTAGCGTGGCCCCTTGGCCCCACCCATTCTCCCAGAGCGTTGACCACGTTCAGGACACCATGTGGAAGTGACTGGAATGGAACAAATGCCAGGGCATTCGTTTATGTGGTGTCTAGGCCAGGGGCCGGTTTCACTCTATGTTGAACGCGAAGGGGTGGACGAGGTAGCGGGAAAGAGCGAGCGTCTTGTTGCAGACACAGAAATCTCGGCTGATCCTCTGGGCTGGGAACACAACTGGAGCAATAATGCAGGCCAGATGAACAGGGATTGGGTGAAATACAGTTGTTTTTTAAAGCTGGTCTCCGCGCGATGAGGGCTCTTTGGCCCGGTCATTGTGCTTGGCTCCGGTTTGCATGCTGGCACCAGCCACTTCGCAGGTGCATGCATCTTTGGCGGAAAGGAGCTGGGATTAGGGGATTTGCTTTGGTCCAAAAGGGGGGGAGGGGAAGAAGGAGAAAAAGCAAGAAGACAATGTGAGTGTCTTAAGGAAGTTCAGGATGCAGCTTGGAGCTGCTCTGTCCTCTCTGCTCCCCTCTGAGTAGCTCAGCCGTGCCTTGGTGCCTAAGCAGCATGCGGAGTTCCCTGCAAACTCTGAGCTGCCCCCTGAGTGCCTTCCTCCTTTGCTCCCCCATTCTTGCGTTGAGCCTGATTCCGTTCTGCTATCTGTCCGCGTACTCGGGAGTGGCTTCGTTGGATTTGAGGGAGCTCAGCCGGCAGAAAGCCGGAGCTTAGTGAGAATGGAATGGGGCCCGTTGACTTCCCAGGAAGTTTGCCTCAGCTAAGATTGACCGAGGAAGGTCCATTGAAGTGAGGGTCCTTGTAGCTTCCCTGGGCCTTTGGATGGGATTTCTAGAACTGTTTAGCAATGGGCTAACCCTGCTCCATTTGATGTCTGTGCTGCTGGAGTGCCCAGTCAGGAACCCCTGGGATCCCAGACCTCTGTGGCTGCAGGCTCTATTGGCGCACTGGGGCGAGCATGCATGTTTTCTGGGGGGGCCTTGCTGTCTTTCATCCCTTGGGGTTCCCTGCTCTTCCCGCGGCCCTTCTGCCAGGCTTGTGCGGTAACTCAGTTCTACCCACCGCACAGTGGCTGGTTGGGGGCAGCATCTCCTGGGGAAGGGGAAAGGGAAGGGGGTGACCTCTAATTATTCCAGAACTGAACATAGTCCGAGAGAAGATGGGCCATAGCCTCCTCTTCCCTGTCCAGGGGCCAATGGAGCAGGCTGAGCCCACCTCCAGGGAACCATAAAGGATGCCCAGACCCCGTGCACACCAGACCTGGTTGTACCTCCCAGGCTCACCATCCCTCCTCCTGAGTGTGGCCGACGCTGTGGGGTAGCCCTCCTGTGGCGGGCTGCTTTGGGCACTGCCTGTGGGCAGACCCTGCTCACTGTAGGCGGCTCCATTGCTTGCTGGCGTTCACGGGGTGGCTTGGGTGAGTTGTTTCTGGGCGGAGGGGGGGTATTCACCAGCCACGTGCATCACCTTTCAGGGTGTATGGCCTGTCGCACAGTACAACTTCTGCTGCCTGATTGGCTGACTGGAGCTCGTTAAGCTGGAGGATTTTTGACTGAATTAATCCTGGGCTGAAACTGGCAACGCTTGGGGTTTTGCCGCCATTGATGTAAATTGCCACCCAAGAAGCCAAGCCACTCCCGGACTTTTAGTCATGAATCAGTGTGTCTCTCCAACTCACTAGCTATAGTCACAAAGGGGCCCTGATCTTGGTCGGGGTCTGTGCAGCACCCAGCATAGCGGGGACCCCCGTGTAGATCAGGGTTTATGTTGTGCCCAGCACAATGGGGTCCCGATCTCAGTCCAGGCTCTGTGCCAGATCTGACACACTGGGGCGGTGATCTTGGTCAAGGTCTCTGCAGCATTCAGCACACTGGGGTTCTGGGCACATCCGGAATATAAATAAATAACAGCAACACTCTAAGAGTAACATGTGGGTTAAGTGCGTGTTAGTATCAAAGGGGCATATGCCAGCTGTATCCATCTCCTCGAACAAAAGCCTGCATTGAAACTGGGTCCCCACTCATTTCTCATCTCTGGCACATTCCCAAGGTATATTTGCTTGCTGCCACCCTTTCAAATTAAGGAAACGATTTATCCCTTTAATTTTCCAAATGGCTCTGCTGGCAGCTGCCTGACTTAGGTCCCTGAAGAGCGAAGCCTTATAGCTTTCAGGGGAGAACAGGTACGGCAAGGGACGGCAGTTGGGTAGCTCCCCTCTGCACATTCCTACCCTGGCCACAGGTTGATGCACTCCCCACAGCCGGCCTGTCTTTGGCTGCCCAGCAGAATGGGGATTTGTGTGATGTACCTGCCTAGCAGAGACGAGCTGGACTAAGCTCTCTGCTGCCCTCCTGAACTGACCAGGGCTGGGGTTACCTGGGAGATGGCCAAGGACACCCAGCATGCTGGAGGAAGCAGCGTTGGTTGCGTTTTCCTCTTTGAGTCAGCACTGAGGTAACAGGTTTCAGAGTAGCAGCTGTGTTAATCTGTATTCGCAAAAAAGAAAAGGAGGACTTGTGGCACCTTAGAGACTAACAAATTTATTTGAGCATAAGCTTTCGTGAGCTACAGCTCACTTCATCGGATGAGGTAGCGTACCGGGGGAGCTGTCTACTGGAGGAGATTCCGGCTTGTGATGTGAAACGAAAGCCTTTTGCAAGCTTCAGAGCCATTTTGGGAAAATAACTTTCTATCTTCTTCAGTTGGCCCCTGCAGATCTCATTAGATGCAGCATTTTCTTCTCTTGTTGGGCTGTGTATTGTTGCTATGCACTGTTGAACAGATGCCATTTTCCACCCCAGAGGTGACTGCATTTTACACGCAGGTGCAGACGTAATTTAGTTCTAAGTTTCTTTTCAGCGGTGCCAATGATAGATATAATAGCAGACTCCCTCTATAAACTCCACCCTTTTGAAGTTTTATAACTGTGGCTTTTACTTTCATGTGTCTGTTATTCTTCAAAACATACCTCCTTGCAGTACCCTACTTCCTCCAAGGGGACACTAGATAATAATATGCAGACCTGGCTTTTCTATGGTGCTTTTCTTAAAGCGTGTCCCAATCTTTAATACATTTATCTTCACGCCCCTCTGTAGAGCAGGGCTGTGCTATTGTCCCCATTGCACAGATGGGAAACTGAGGCTCAATGGGGCTAAGTGTCTTGCCCAAAGTCACACACACAAGCTGTGACAAAGCAGGGAACGGAACGCCGGTCTCCCAAGTCCTAGACTATGGTCCTAAGTGATGGCCTATCACAAATCCCACGGAGAGGCTACTTATAATAAGAACTCTTTCACTCCCAATCCTGGTGTGGAGTTGAACCGGTGACCTTGGTGGGAACAGCTCAGTTTGTATCCTACTTTACACGCCTCCCGCTGGATGCTGTCCTCAACTGACATGATGTTGTTTTGCGGGACACCTCAACCCAGCTATTTTTGTCTCATGGATCAAATGTTAAGTGGGACGTGCACAGCAAAGAGATACAGCCATGTTTGTTGCCAATGCAGTGCGGTTTGCTCAGTCATTTGCCTATTGCCCTGTAGTGGGTTAAGTACCAGTGGCTGGCAAGGGAAAGATTATCGCCATTACACTGTAGTTATTCTCTGTATCGGCGAAACAGGCCACAGCTGCCTGCTAGATCCTGGAATGGCCAGCATGGAATTAGGCCTGGACCCCCAATCTCTGCTAAGAGTCTGATCTCCCTTCCAAATCCCCTGGAGTCTAGTCTCTTGTGACGTGTTTCACACTTGCTTTCCAGTGCTCTCCCTCTCCTGCTCTGTGTCTGTCTCACTCCTCACACCCTGCGGGGGCAATAAGAGAGTCCCACATGCACCCACCACCCGGGGGGGCGGGGGGTGCTTTCAATACACAATGTTAAGACCACAATCTGCATTTCAGCCCAATGCCAGTAACACAAGGGCTTGGATTAATTACAGAGGCATGCAGTGCAAAGGGCTCAGTGTGCGACCAATGCTGGAGATTCGTCTACACCACCCGCAGCACTAAGCCTCAGAGCCTGGCTCAGCAAGCTCTGGCTACCACGCTAACAATAGTTGTGGAGACAGGGCAGCTTGGGAAGCTAGGAGGAGGGGTGGGCATTGGAAACCACGCTGTAGCCTGAATTGCAGCATCTATGTGGCTAATTTTAGCCCAGCAGCCCGAGCCCCGCGAGCCTGAGTTTATTGACCCAGGCTTCAAAGGCCCTAACTCCGTGGGTGCTCTGGGGCTCACGCACCCACGGGAAAAAATAAGGGGTGCTCCGCACCCACCAGCCCCAGCTGTTTGGCAAGGCCACCCATCAGCTGTTTGGTGGCTGGCAGGCGGCGCTTGGGGGAGGGCGGAGAGCAGCGAGCAGCAGGCAGGGGAGGGAGTGGAGGAGGGTGGAAAAAAGCGGGGCCTTGAGGGGGGAGTGGGAAGAGGAGGAGCAAGGGTGGGGCCTCGGGGGAGGGGCAGAGTGGGGGCAGGACCTCGGGGCAGATGGGGGTGAAAATAAAAGTCAGCACCTGTGCCAGGCTCTGTGACTCGCTGGGGCTCACTCCTAGCTGCAGTGTAGACACACCCTTCGCTCCTGCACCAGGGATGTTCAGTACCACAAACCCGGGAATATCTCCAAAAGGAGTCAGGAACCCTGGGGCTTCCTGTGGCTGCTCCCTTAGTTGTCAGAGAAGAACAATTTTCCTGAAGGACAAAGCCAAGGTTTCCTAGCGATCAGGTTTCCGCAGGGATTGATACAGGAGAGATGAGAGGAATGCAGTAGCTTGGGCTAAGCAGCGGGTGAAGAGGGGATGTGATAACAGCCTGCGGTTATCAGAAGGGTGTCGGCAAGAGGGGCTGATCCAAAGCCCATCAAAGCCAATGAGAGGCCTCTTGGCAATTCAGTGAGCTTTGGACCGGGGCCCAAGGAAGAAGAGGAACAGCGCAGGGCTGTGGTCAGTGGTGCGTAATCCAAAGTAACGGGATGGAACTGTGCAAAGGAAGCGTCAGGCTGCACGTCAGGACAACAGACCAATAGAACCCAACTTAGGAGTAGACAACCCTACTCGGACTAGCCCAGAACAGCATAGACTGAACTGTACCTGCTTCTATCCTGAGGACAACCTTGGGAACAGAAACTGCGGGGTCACATTGGGCCGAATTATAGAATAGTAGAACTGGAAGGGACCTCGAGAAGTCATCTAGTCCGGTCCCCTGCACTCATGGCAGGACTAAATACTACCTAGACCATCCCTGACAGGTGTTTGTCCAACCTGCTCTTAAAAATCCCCAATGATGGAGATTCCACAATGTCCTTAGGCAATTTATTCCAGTGCTTAATCACCCTGACAGGAAGTTTTTCCTAATGTCCAACCTAAACTGCCCTTGCTGCAATTTAAGCCCATTGCTTCTTGTCCCATCCTCAGAGGTTAGAAAGAGAGAACAATTTTTCTCCCTCCTCCTTGTAACAACATTTTATGTACTTGAAAACTGTTATCATGTCCCCGCTCAGTCTTCTCTTCTCCAGACTAAACCAACCCAATTTTTTCAATCTTCCCTCATAGGTCATGTTTTCTAGACCTTTCATCATTTTTGTTGCTCTTCTCTGGACCGTCTCCAATTTGTCCACATCTTTCCTGAAATGTGGTGCCCAGAACTGGACACAATACTCCAGTGGAGGCCGAATCAGCGCGGAGTAGAGCGGAAGAATTAATTCTCGTGTCTTGCTTACAACACTCCTGCTAATACATCCCAGAATGATTGCTTTCTTTTACAACAGTTACATTGTTGACCCATATTTAGTTTGTGGTCCACTATGATCCCCAGATCCCTTTCTGCAGGACTCCTTCCTAGGCAGTCATTTCCCATTTTGTGTGTGTGCAACTGATTGTTCCTTCCTAAGTGGAGTACTTTGCATTTGTCCTTATTGAATTGCATTCTGTTTACTTCAGACCATTTCTCCAGTTTGTCCAGATCGTTTTGAATTTTAATGCTATCCTCCAAAGCGCTTGCAACCCCTCCCAGCTTGGTATCATCCACAAACTTTATAAGTGTACGGCCTATGCCATTATCTAAATCATTGATGAAGATATTGAACAGAACCGGACCAAGAACTGATCTCTGCAGGACTCCACTCGTTATGCCTTTCCAGCTTGACTGTAAACCACTGATAACTACTCTCTAGGAATGATTTTTCAACCAGTTATGCACCCACCTTATTGTAGCTCCATCTAGGTTGTGTTTCCCTGGTTTGTTTATGAGATAGTCATGTGAGACAATATCAAAAGTCTTACTAAAGTCAAGATGTGCCACATTTACTGCTTCCCCCTATCCGCAGGGCTTGTTACCTTGTCAAGGAAATCTAATGGGTTGGTTTGACACGATTTATTCTTGACAAATCCAAGTTGACTATTACTTATCAGCTTATGATCTTCTACGCGTTTGTAAATTGATTGCTTAATTATTTGCTCTATTATCTTTCCAGGTACAGAAGTTAATCTGCCTGGTCTGTAATTCCCCAAATTGTCCTTATTTCCCTTTGTTATAGACTGGCACTACATTTGCCCTTTTCCAGTCCTCTGGTGCCTTATTCACGTGAGGCGTTGCACTGAAGTCAGACGTGCTACTTTGCATGATTTAGGGTTGCAGCATCTGGCCCATTGGCTGTTAGCAACCCCAGGGTATAAACCGCAGGGTGTCTTCTGAGGAGTCACTCCGGATTCGCCCTGGCAGAACTCACAGTAGAATTAATCGTTATGTGCCTGAGGGGTGTGGGGGGGGGCGGGGGATGGGGGGAAGAGTCTGGGCCAATCACTGGGAAATACACTGTAGGGAACAATCCCGTCTTGGCGGGTGGCTGGGGCAGCACTGCCTTGGGCCAGTCAGTCTCTGAGTCTATGCCTCTGTCACAGCGTTGTTAGTGCTGAGCTGGGGGGAGGGATAATGAGTTGGAGCTATGGTGATGATAGCATCCCAGCTATTAAAAGATGAAGCATAATTGGCCCTGGGAGGGAAAAGCAATTCCCACCTCATCTGCTCCTACAGAGAGCCACTCCACGGCTGTCTCTAAATAGCTTAGGTTTCCAGCGAGAGGTTCAGATATCGGATCCAAGATGGCAGTACTGCCAGGGCTACGAGCGTAGGCCCCTCGGATCTCTGTCCCTCTGTGGACGGAGTTTTAGCCGGAAGCTGCCGGCCAGGCCTGCAGAATTTCACTGTGAGCTGGGATTTGTTTAAATGCATGAAATGTCCCCAGTTGGCCACAGAGAACAGACCACAGGGAGGTGGCAAGAGGCTGAGGGCCCGTCTATACTAGCGCCCTCGTGTCCCTGGACCCACGCTAATCCCTACTGCGGATGCTTGCCACCAGTGACATGGAAGTAAGCGGCACCAGAGCCGGTCAGATCTTCGTACCTCCGTGTGGAGTGCAGTGGTGCTAAAACATTTTTACAGGGGGGATGCTGAAAGCCAACGGTCCCCATCCTAAACTTTTTACCTCACCCCCCTTACTTAGTCTGTGTCCCCCCAGCCCCCAGAGCTGGGGTTAGGAGCAGGGCTGTGGCTGGGGGTGTGTGTGTGGAGAGGGATAAGGGGGCCAAAGCTGGGACCCTGCATGCAGGTCTGGGAAAAGAACCCCGGGTGCGGGTCCAGGAACAGAGCCCCGAGTGCGGGGCCGGGATCAGAGCCCTGGGTGCAGATCCTGCAGCCGAGAGTCAGGACCCCAGGTGCTGGGCAGGACCCTGAGTGTGCGGTAACAGGCAGGACCCTGCACAAAAACTGGGGGTGCTGTAGCACCCCCCGCACGCCTAGTCCCTGTGCCCATGGTGGAGTGTTCAGCAGAGGTTTGTCCCAAAGTGTCTGTCTTGCTGCTGGCTTAAGCTCTGAGACCAGATAAAAAAAGAAACTCACTATCTCTCCTGGGCTCCCAGCTGAGCTGCTCATCTGGGAGCCCTCTGTTTTGCTGGGCTCTGTGCATGTGCCCTGAGCTGAGATGCTGGCTTGCAAGGCCCAGCTCCCAGATGAGTTGGGTCCATCAGAGACAAGCCAGGACAGGGTTGGCATAGTTTGAGCTGTCTGTGCGACTTGGCTGGCAGCCCCAGAGAGACAGATAAAAGCTCCACTTTCTAACAGTTAGCTGAATTTGATCTCTCGCCGAACTCGAGAGCAAAAGAGAACTTGGCAAATGGGTTTTGTGCTCCCTGCCCGGGGAGGTGCTGATCGAAATGCAGTATCTGGCTCGTTTTTACATGGGTATTAGGGATGTGACAATTTAATTGCAGGAAGTTCTCCAAAGGGGGAGCAGAAATCAATCGGTGTCGGTTAAGGCATTCGTTTGAAGATAAAGTCTATTTGTAAATTACAGTCATTTGTCTCCTTGCTGTGTCAAAAGAAGTTAATTGCAAATTGCCTACATGCAGGCTGTGGCGTAGCTTGGAGCTGAAGCCTTCCCATCCCCCAGAGTGAAGCCTGCCTGCAGAAGAAGCTACAGCAGACACCCAGAGAGCCACATCCAGTGAGCTTGCTCACCCCTGCAGACACTTAGAGACACACACGCACACACAGCCATGCTGGCAGATACACACAGATGTGTGGGCTTGTGAAGTAAAATAAATTTGTTAGTCTCTAAGATGCCACAAGTCCTCCTTTTCTTTCTTGTGACGCCTGTGACAGATCTGGGCAGGGCAGCTCTCTGCAGCTGGCACCAGGTAGGGGAGTCCGCTTTGGTATTACAATCCTGCTTTCAAACCGTGGTTTGAGTGACTGCCACGGTGGCAGTCACTGCCCATGCACAGACAGATGTGCCCTCACACAGGCCAGGGCATGCATTCATCTGCAGAACTGGCCTGAGCCTTGTTAATGGGCTGGCAAAACAAACTCAACCCCCCTCTCCTCCTGTCCACCATCATCACCCCCTGCCAGGGGGTTGGCAGAATAGCAAGGCATCAGCAGCTTGGTGTATGCAGTTCCCCAAGGCCAGGCCTGGTTGATGTAGGGTTGGTACCACGAGGAAGCTGGTTGCTCTGAGTCCTCCAGGCTCTCTTTGCTGGAGCAAAGGGCTAGGGCCTGATTCATTTTAAACTAAAGCTGGGATGTTTGTGTCCTGGACGTTAAGGGAGTTTGGGGGAGAGGCCCAGGGGCTTCCTGGCTCCCAGAGGCTAGCTGCATCCTGGTGCACAGGTGCACGCTCCCAGACCCTTGGATCCTGCACATGCTTGTACCGGCACATGCGCTTACTAGGCATTTCTTTTCCAGAAGTGCTCCAGGGAGATGGACAGATATTACTGAGTTGAGAGGCACGTGGTAAATAATACATGATGCTTAAGTCAGAGGAGACAATTGATGCTTCTTGAATTTTTGTGCTGTGGGGGAGGACTGCATAGGACTCTATATTCCTGCTGACAAAAAGTCCTTGTTCCCCTTTGCCACAAAGACATGGTATCGCTGGTGAAATTCACACCTGATCTTTCCTTTGTTGCAGAACCTGGCATCCATTCATGCCAGCAACCCGGCCTCCAGCTCCGTCTTAGTATGTTGCAACCTTGAACTCCGGACAGGCTGTCTGAGCATGTGTCTGTGCATGTGCGTGTGCGTGTGTGTGTGTGTGTGTGTGTGTGCGTGCGTGCTGGAGGATAGCAGTGCATGGGCATGATGGAAATACGCTCATGGGATGGAGGGATTGGGGTAGAAATGATCACGGAGGGATTGGTCCCTCTCCACAGAGTGGGGCAGTTTTGCACAGAAGTGCAACATGCCAGTTAGTGAAATGTGTCTGGCACAAAATCATTTCACAATAAAGAAGGAACATCAGGAGGGAGATGGCTCAATTCCCCAGGTGGGTGCAGCAAGGCTGGCTGGTCCCTCCCTTCAGCTAGCCAGACAGCACGGCTTGCCCACAAACTTCTCCTTCCCTCTCTGGACAGGGACAGGACACCATCCACTTCCCCACCCTTCCCCAGCCAGGAGAGCTGCTATGCATCTCTGCTGAAGCCACAGACCTTTTCTCCTCCCCTTGCCGGGTGGAGCAGAGGAGAAGGCAAGGAAGCTCTGGTAGCAGTGATGGCCTGTCCCAGCAGGAGCGAAGCACTCCATCTCCATTCAGAGGGGTTACTGCTGTTTCCCAACTGATTAGATAGCAGGGTGGGATCCAGGGAGTAAGACCACTACAGTGCTTTCATTTAAGTCACATTTCATTGTATTCAAGCTAGGAGCTGGCAGGCAGAGGGGGAATGGGTCAGGGTGGCCCCATGGGCTAAAAGATGCAATTAGGCTGGAGATCCGGCTCTATCCCTTAAGGGCAGATTGTTTGCATGGAGTAAAAGGCCCCCCTCCTCCCGGGCCCTGTGCAGAAAATGCATTGTTGGGAGCTGCATGGTCTCTCCCATCTGTAACTTCTGTCTCCCTCTGAAATTAAAGTTTTCTCCCCCCCCCCACATTCACCCAGTCAGCTCCGCCTAGCACATAGATTGTGCAGAGCTGTAATGGGGGGCAAAGAAGAGGGGTGGAATTCTTAGCAGCCAATAAGGGGAGCAATCCCCTCTCCTTGTCCCCAGCTCTATGAGGTTTTATTAGGGGAACTAAAGGCAACTTCCTCTGGGGAAAGTGGCAGGTTTTTGCTTTGGAGCAGTGGGTAAAAGTCACCGAAATCTGCCTTCTGCCCATAGGGGGAGATAAACTCTCTATTGTATCTCTACACAGATTGTAGGGGCCTCGGAGCAGGGAGCAGCTTTTGTGAATCTCCAAAAAGTTACTCTCACAGATGCAGCTGACGGATCGAAACCATTTGGCGAAGCTGCTGGCCCCCGGGTTCCTCTCCAAATCTCAGTCTTCCCCCAGGGCCACAGACACTTCCCATCCCGCTCAGCGGAGCTTTGCATTCCCACTGCAGCACTTGCCCCGAGCGCAGCGCTTGAGGGGTTAATCCTCCAACTCTTCCCTCTGGCAGCGGCTGGGTTTGGCAAAAAGGCCTGGGCTAGTGACAGCAGCCGGAAGGAGAGCTAGAGGAGAGGCGGGGTTGCTAATCCACTTTCCATTCCTCCCGCTGAATCCTGGTTTAACAATCAGAAATTGTTTGGGAGAAAACGCCACGGCCATGTCATCCAACACGGGAGCAGCTTTTGTGTCCTAGTGTCAGTCACGTCCCGCAGGTAGAGTTGCTTGCACGTGCGCATACGCGGGCGGATCTGCACAGGGGCACGCGCGTGTGCAAAGAGATGGACACAGGAGACCCAGACAGACGGAACCAAATGCACGCCCTGACACACAGAATCTTCGGACACACACACGTACCTGCACCCATGTGGAGACACACAGAGAGAAGGCCTCTGTGTGTGTGTGTGTGTGTGTGTGTGTGTGTGTGTGTGTAAACACACAACTTCAGACCCAGATGCATGCAGTGAGAACATCACTGTGTGTCAGGTTTCAGAGTAGCAGCCGTGTTAGTCTGTATCCACAAAAAGAAAAGGAGGACTTGTGGCACCTTAGAGACTAACATATTTATTTGAGCATAAGCTTTCGTGAGCTACAGCCCCAAGCGCGCCTGCATGCACAAGGAGATCTGCGCACGGTGCTTGAGCACATACAGAGAGTGCGGGGCATGCACCCGCCCCCCCAGACATTCCAGCCCCACTCCCTGTGTCCGCAGGGGAGCCCCGCACGCCCACGTGACTCCGTAATGCCTTGCATGCTGAGCTCATGCGCTGAGCCTCTCATCGGCACCCAAAGGAGCCATCGAGCGTGCGCTGAACGCTGCACACTGCCAAAAGCCTCTGGAATCCTTTCCCCTGCGTCACCCCCTCTCAGGTCAGCGGCCGAGTTCACAGCAGCAGGTGCTGAAACCCTACCTCCCAGCTACCCACCATGCTTGCTTTTCCAGAGCTCACCCCCCCCAAACCTCAGCTTGTGTTCTCCCCTTCCCCCAAAAAACGTGGAGTGGGGGGGGGTGGAGGAAGGGAATGAAAATCCCTCCCTGCTCCCCAAATCTTGGAAACACTCAGCTCTGTTCCAGCAGTTTTCTAAGAACTGGGGCTGGAACGAGTCGTGGATGCATCTGGGGACTGGAGTCCATTCCTTGCCCTGACCCCAAAGCTGGTCCCACTCCGTGAGGAGGGGCCTGGCTCTCCCCGCACAATGGGGTGACACTGCGAGTGATTATAAGCAACTCACCAGTTGCTGTGAGCAGGGATCTCCCCCCTCCCCCCCACCAGTGCCCCCAGCAGAGGGGGTGCTCCAAGCAGGGGGCTTCTGCATAGATCAGAGCGGCTGCCCCGCCCCCGTTACTGTGGGGGTTGAACGCAGTGCCCCCCCCCTCCGTTTTTTCACAAGCTGGGACCGGCCTGACCCCGGATTGAGCAATCGTTTGGCCGTGTTGTTTTATTACAAAGAGCCGAGGTTTGGCAGCGGGTCCCCTCTCCCCCCTCCTGGCTGTCTCTCTGGGATGTTGGTTCGACAGCACCAGCCCAAGTGCGAACAGCACACGACCCCACTAACGCACACGTTTGGCTCCCGGGCGGTGTGGGTGGGGGGTGAGGGGGCCACCGGCTCAGCTGTGACTCCCCTTGTGGCTACGGTGGGATCTCGTCCGAGTCAGAAAGCAGCGAGGACCCCAGCGGGTTTGGCTTAGTGCCCTCAAGCAGCCCTGTTTCCAGCGACAGACTCCCCTCCATCCCTCGCCGGGATGGGGCCTGGTTCCCTGTAGACTGGCTCCTTGGGTTGGCTCCAGTGCAAAGTGAGTTGGCCATGCTCCCACACCAGGCCTGCTGGGGATGTTTGTGTGTGGACGGGTCTGGAGGGGCAGGGTGGGATGTCATCCTAGCTCTCCCCTGTTCTAATCTCTCCTCCGTGGGCCAGAGGGTTGGTATAGGTCCTCCCCCAAGGCCTAAGATGTTGTGTCTAGCGTCCCTGGAAGGGGCTGACTCAAACTCCTCTCCGCCCCAGGGCACCCTGGTATATAAAGGGCTGATGCGAGCCGGGACACTGGAGTGGGTTTCTCTCCCCCCATCGGCCGAGGGCTGAGCATCCTTTAATCTTTCATCACAGACCCAGGGAGTCTCAACTTTCCGACCTTCCTTCGTCTATTGCAGCTGCCCCTGCCTCTTCCTCCCGGCCCACTTTATGTCCAGCTCTTTGGTCAGGGCTGCTTCGCGGGCTTGTGCCAAACCTGTTCTGAACCAGGAGGGACGTGTCCTCTGTGCGTTTCCTCCTCCCTCAAGCCCCATCTTCCCTTTTCACTCCCTTTCTTTCTCCCTCCCTCTCATTCTACCTCTCTTCCTCCCTTATGGTCTCCTAGTCCATCCCCATCTTCCTCCTTTCATCTCTTTCTCCTTTGCTCCATCTCTCCCCCGTTCTGTCCCATTTGCTCTTCCTTCTCTCACACTCCTCCTCTCCTTGCTCTGCACCAGGGTACCCGCCGGTGCTCTGCAGACAGCTACCCCCTGGTTTCCCGTCTCGAGCTGTAGATGTTTCTGCAGCGCAGTGGAAGTCACTGATGTGTCTGAACAAAGGAACCTTTCATTTTAGCAGCAGGATGGAAAGTGCCTGTGCTCCTGGTCAAAAGGGTCGTTAATCAAGCGACTCTCAGGCTTGAAACCAAGCCTCCTCGCCGATATGAAAGCTGTTCTCAGGCGATGAAAGAGCTGAGCAGAGGGCCCCGGGGGTGGCTCGCGCTGCAGGCGCATTCGGGGTTCATTTGAAACCAGCTGGCTTCTTGTCTCTTCCCTTTGCAAAACCGGTGCAGCTCCAGCACGAAATTAAATATTTCAAAGGTTAAGGTGGAAAGCTCAGAGTTTAAACTTTTGGTACAAGGTGTTCAGACCGGATCACGCTCGGCACACCTGTGGTGTTTGCTCAGAAGAGGAGGAGCCTCTCAATGCGGGAGGAGTCTCACGGTCATAGCCCCACCCCTTATCCCAATTGGAGTGATCACAGAGAATTCAGTCTCTCCAGTCATTCCTGGCACTCTCCATGGTGTCTAGGCTCCTGCTGTATGAAAAGTTTGTTTTTCTTTTATTTTTTATACAGAATCTGTATTGATTCTGTCACTGATCTGTTACCATATGTTGTTACTAATTATTAGGACATATTCTCAGGTGGTGTAAATTGGCAGAGCTCCCTTGGAGTCAATGGGCCGGATCCCCAGCTGGTATTAATCAGGCTCACTGGAGCCAATGGACCAGTGCTGCAGCTTGTGCGATGGATGCAGCTCACTGAAATCCATGCTGATTTACACCAGTTATTTTTTTCAAATAGCACCGTAGCTTTGTCACGATGTTTTGCAGATGTGTAAGAAGACCAAGTCCGCACAGCAAAGAGCCGTACAGTCTGCGGCCCCAATCCTGCAGCTGGTCCTGCACGGGTACACTTCTGTGTTTCTCCCTTTGGGTGCAAGAGCCATGCGGATCAGATTGCAGGATCGAGGCCTACATTAGATGACTGATACAAAGAGAAATGATAGCAGCTCTCCGGGAGAAAGGAAGAGAGATCAGAAATGTATGGGGGAGCAGAATATACAAAGATCTCCACCCAATAATTTTGCCTCATGTGTATCCTGGCCTCTCCTCCCTTCCCAATATTATGGGTGGATCTGTAGCATTACCTATTGTTAAGGTTGCCTGACACTTCCCATGATAACACCCTGTTTCCAGTTGCTTATAATTTTGTCAATAACCGTTGAGGCTAAATTTTCCCATGCCAAGTGCCTGTCTCAGGCTGAATTTTTCTGGAAAGTTTGAGCTCAGACAGTTCAGCCATTTCCAGCAACGAGAGTACAGAAAAGTTTAGTGTTTGGCCCTTATTAAAAATATATATATATTTTTGAACCAATGTTTTGTTGAGGACTTCCAGCACCCCCATGCTTTGGATCGGGGACTTGAAATTGAACAGAGGAGTCATCCCAGTGCCCACGATGTGCCTTTTCCTGTTCCCGTGAACTTTGCCCCCGTCACGAACCTTTAAAAATCTAAGTTTGCACATACTCAGAAGAGGCTTATTAGAGTTTGAAAGCTAGATTCTCCCAAGATTGACAGCCTGAGCATGCTCCAGTGCCTCATAGCTCCCACATCAACCAGCTGGCCCACGCACTACTCCCCTCTCCCCGCAGAGTGACTGAGCATCCTCCAACTGGTGGGTGGAAAGGCTGAGCAGGCTGTGCCCTGCAATTGACAAAGTAGGGAGCCTGTCGCTCCTGGGTTATCAATGCCTCCCCGGCTGGCACCCAGGCAGCATGGAGGAGGAAGCTGCCTGACTCAAATGCAGAGGAGCTAGGGGCCAGACTGGAGTGGAGGAAGTAGATTGGAACAGGGAGACTGGGCCTGGGAGGCAGTTTTGGTGGAAGGTGGGTAGGGAGCAGAAGTGGGGTTGGAATGCAGTTCTCCAGGGTTGCCTTCAACTGCCTGAGCCAGGAGGAGTCCATCCTTTCTCTTCCTGCCCTCCCCTGCTGCATTCACTCCACCCCTTCCAGCCTCTGCGGCCTCCTTCACTGCACAGCCCGGATTCCTCCCCGGAGCAGGTACATGTGCCCTGAATGAGACAGGGGTCCTGTGGAAAAAACAATGCATGATTGTGGAATTAAAGGCTGTATCCTCATGCTTGCGCACAAGGCGGTTGAATTAAGTTTGCCCAAGCAATTCTTAATTCCGGCATTTCCTGACTTCTGGGTGATTGGCTTTCCCACCTTAACATTCGTCCAGCATAGTATTTTGTGTGTAATGTTATACTGGCGGAGGCAGATGACTCCAGGATGGTGGAGAACTGAGGGCGTTTGGGGAGGGGACATGCGCATGGTGCCCCTGGGGGGGAGGGTGATGGACACAGAGAGGGCCTGGCTCTCATATGGAGATGTGATTGCAGGTGAAGAATGCAGAGGGATTTATCTGTGCTGTCTGTAGTGGAAAAAGAAGGTGCAGCTGAATGCTGAGGTTGTTCCCTATCTATCTCCAGTATTTCGGGAGATCTGGGTTTGAGCCTGACTTTGCACACAGACTGAACCTCACCGTGCCTCAGTTTCCCCTCTGTAAAATGAGAATACGGATGCATCCCTACTTCCTAGGGCTGCTCTGAAGGTGCAGCCGATATTTGTTTGGCACTCAGACACTACAGCAGTGAGGTCCATAGAAGAACCTTAGATCCTAAGGTGCCAATTATTTTGATATCTGACCACCGGCTTTTCTGAAGCTTTTGATGTGTCCCTGGTTTCAGCCGAGGAGGAGACCCCATTGTGTTTGCAATGGTTTGCTAGGAGTGTGGGCATTAGGCTGGGTCAGTGATAGATGGTGGTTCCATTAAAGTCCATCTGAGTTCCTCACTACTCTATAAAGATGGGTGGCAGGAACATATGTTTTTCTTTAATGCCTCTTTTATGTCAGGCTTCAACTGTCTAATAGACACTAGTGATGCCATTTTTGACTCTAATAGGAATTATTTGTAGAGAAATCTGCTGAGCTCAGCACCTTCAGAGGAGCTTTTTCATTATCCAGAGTCACTGTATTTACAGATGGATGAGTTTCAAGATTTCTAAATATGAGATCTCTCTCTTTCTATCCTTTCATGTAAAATCAGTTGTAATAGTGAAGTCTACAGTGGATTCTGTGGAGTCTCTGTTCTCCCTTTTTGGGATCAGCACTCTGCTTGAGATAGGAGTTTTTTGGGGGCGGGGGAGGAGAATAAAAGGGGTATATGAATTGTGAGTGTCACGGTGGGAAGACCTGCTCAAGGAGAGAGGTTTTGCAATGTCTCCTAAGGATGGTCAGACTCTGGATTCCCCAGGTCACCTCTGGAAGATTATTCCAAAACCGGATCCCCTTGAGCCAGAATGCTTTATCCCCAGCAGTCATGCACTTCAGCCTGGTCTTTGTGATTTGATGCTTTAAAGTGAGGGACACAGCAGGAAGAAAGAACAAAAATAAAGTCTTCAGGAGAGGGCATGGTAGGTACGTGTCTGTGTCTGTCTGTTTCTTGGTTTTTGGTGTGTTTTTTTTTTTAAAAACATGCTGCATCAACACAGAACAAAACGGTGCCATGGTTTCACAGGTACATACACCCACATCACCAAGACAGGCCCTGTGTAAGAGGCTAAAGTTTGGCCTGT
Source organism: Dermochelys coriacea (assembly GCF_009764565.3). NCBI lineage: Eukaryota > Metazoa > Chordata > Testudines > Dermochelyidae > Dermochelys > Dermochelys coriacea. The sequence continues at coordinate 3,919,978 of NC_050072.1, forward strand.
TTAACTTGAGAGGGAATTACAAAGCCCTCTCTTTATATTGTAGATTCTAGAGTGGGGGAAGTTTGAGGGGGTATGCACTGCCAGAATACATTTCCAAGCCTGCCTGGGGACAAGCTGAACCTCTAATCTGGTATTTACAGTACCTGGTGCTGAGCCGACCAAGAATTATCATTACAGGTGTCTGACTGCACCTAGGGCTTCATAGGCCAGATCTTGCAAACCCTTCTCCAGGGAGGAGACCCACCGATGTCAATGTGACTCCACATGTGGATAAAGACTGTTTACATGAGTAAGGTTTGCTGGATCCGGCCTTCTTTTTGCTCCTTGGATCAGTTGCAGGTACCCAGCCTCAGGTGCTGTCACCTGGGTGGGAATGCTAGAATTCGTACGCTCTGGGTGCAATGCAATTTACGGCCAATCGCTGGTGGCTGTGGGTGCAAAATTAGAGTCCCTCTTGCAGTCCCTTTCAGAAGACTCTGACTCCCCACCCCTCTTCTGTGCAACTGGGACAGGTAAATCCATGGCTGGAGTTTGGTGCTGCCCTTCCTGGTGCTCCTCAAGCCCACCCAGTGTAAATGGGCAGTACCCGATCCCTTGCGCTACCCTATCCGTGTTTGTCTCTCTCCACTGGCATCCCATGATCAAAGAGGATATTGGGCTGCGCAGAGCGGACAGAGAAAGATCCTCTCTCAATGCAGACAGGCTGGCCTTTGGCCATGCATTAGCTTGCAGAGGGAGAGTTTGCACCGGGGAGGTAGAGAGGTCTGGAATGGGGGAAGGGAGCTCTCTTTCCCCGCCACCTGCATATGGTGTGAGTTTGATTCAGATGCTCGTGTTCAGCCTGTGCAGTTTCCCAGCCCTTTTGTCTGAGCAGCTCGTGCGACGCCGGGACGACCGGGTTGGAAAGGAAAGGGATTTTCATACTTCATCTTTTTGTCGCCCTGCCTGAAATGCGAGCGGCTGCGAGGTGTTGCAGAACGAGGTGGTAATGCGTTCATCGGCTAGGAAATCACCAGGCCCTGGAAAAAGGCAGAGTGAAATGCAAGGGGGTGGGGGTAGGGGCAGGGGCAGGGCAGTTAGGGCAATGCTGGAGATGGGAAGAATATAATTCCTGATGGGGCTTTTCAATGCATGGGCGGCATCCATAACACTGCATCTCATCAACATGGTGCTGGGACCTTTCAGAGTCAGAGTTTAACCTGTCCGTCAGAGGACTCTCTTTTTGCGCTGACCCATCAGTCACGTCAGACCCATGTTTTCGTTGCGGGGGGATCCATTTTTCAGAATCCAACTTCGAGGTGCCTTGGACCCCATTGTCAGGGGCGTAAGAGCATCCCATTGACCCAGCTGTGGGTCGGGTCGGTACTGGTCCCAAATTAAAGCACACAAAAGTAGTGGTTTCCTTACGTAAATGTTGGCCTTAATCTCCCTGCCTTGGTTTCCCGTGTCTGTATAGCTGTGTTCATAAGAGTGGCGTCCCTTCCACAGAGCTTTTGTGAGGATGAATTAGTGTGTGTAGAGTGACTGGTGGAAGAAGGAACATGCTGCGGGCAGTATCAGGCCTGGATTAAGGATTTGTAGATTGTGTTTGAGATAAAAGGGATTAGATGGGGCTATAAGTAAAACCATTCAGTGGTGTTATAGTAAATACCAAAAAATAGCCAAGAGGTTCACAGGAAACATAAGAAGGGCCACACTGGGTCAGACCAAAGGTCCATCCAGCCCACTATCCTGTCTTCTGACAGTGGTCAATGCCAGGTGCCCCAGAGGGAGTGAACCTAACAGGTAATAATCTAGTGATCTCTCTCCTGCCATCCATCTCCACCCTCTGACAACAGAGGCTAGGGACACCCTTCCTTACACATCCTGGCTAATACATAAACCCTCCTGCTTCAGGGCATGAGCTGAGTGATCTCACACTGGTGATCTGTGCGCCATTGTGCACAGATGGTGAGCTGGGGGCAGCTTTCCCTGGGGGCAGGTTACCCCTTAATTTTCTCCTGCACCTTTTCTGGCACCTTCCTCTCAAGCATCCTGACACCGGACTACGTGAACCTGGGATCTGACCCAGTCTGGCAGTTCCTAGAACACTGTGTAAGTGTGTTCATCTGAGGATATAGGAACTGTCCTATTGGAGCAGAGCCATGGCCCAGCTAGCCCAGTATCTGGTCCCAGACAGGGGCCAGCGCCCGCTACTTTGCACAGAAGTGCAGGCTAGTGGATTGAACACTAGACTGGGACTCAGGAGATCTGGTTATATTTCCTGCTCTGTGACTGGTCTGCTGGGTGACCTTGGGCAAGTCACCTGCCCTCTCTGTGCCTCAGTTTCCCATCTGTAAAATGAGGATAATGATACTACTGTCCTTGGTAAAGCATGTTGAGATCTACTGGTGAAAAGAGCTATATAAGAGCTAGATGATGTTGTTGTTTATTATTAATGGACAATTATGGAATAATCCGCCTATAGATGTTGTGTCCTCGCATTAGTTAGTTTCTGCTTTCTACTCCGAAGCTTTGGGTTTTATGTCCTTTATCAACTTTTAACATATCTAATGTAACTGGATGCTTTTACTAGTCACATAAATGTCTAAACCTTTTTTTGAATCCAACTAAGCTGTGGTTCTCTACGATACCTTGTGTCAATGAGTTCCGCAGGCTATCACCATGAACTTTGTAATATATCTATTTCTTGTAGCAGTTTTAAATTTGTTGCCTTTCAATTTCATTGACTGTCCCTCTGTTCATGTGTTATGAGCAGGTACACAGGAGCACTTGATTTACCTTTCTGCACCTGATAATTTTATATTTCTCCATCACGTTCCTGCTCATTTATCTCCTCTCCAAATTAAAGTCTCAACCTTTTCAACCTCTATGCATATCAAATTCTTTTCCTATAGCTAGTCATTTGCATTCCCCATCTCTGAACATCCTCTTTTTCTCCCTCTCTTTAGAGAGACAATGGGCAGAGCTGAACATGGTATTCCAAGTCAATTAATACCATTGGATAAATAACTGTTTTATTAGAATATTTTTGTATTATTTTCTGTCACATCCTTGATACACATCCTGATATTTTGTTTGCTTTTTTGACAGCCGCTGCACACTGAACAATGACTGGCAGATCTTTTCACTCCGTGGCCACGGTTAATTTAGAACCCAGCAATGTGTACGATTAGTTCAAAATATTCTTTCCAACGTGCGTTACCTTGTATTTGTCAACAATGAATTTCATGTGTGACTGTGCTTCCTGATTGTCTCACTTTGTTAGGCCTTTTGGAAGGTCTTTGCAGTCTATCATATTCTTCTCTGCTCAGCTCTTTTCTAACCATTAATAATCTTAGTCTGAAACTTTACGATGCCTCGCTGTTAACCTTCCACCACTTACAAAACTGGCCAGTTATTTCTACTTTTTGTTTTCTGCCTGCTAGCCTGTTTCTAATTGGTGACAGACCTTCCCCTTCAACTCATGACAATTTTGTTTCCTTAATAGGCTCTTGTGGGGGACTTTGTCACAGCCTTTGGGAAAATCCAGCTTCTGAACCAGGGGTCCAGGGCCCCCTGGGGGGCCGTGAGCAGGTTTCAGGCGGTCTGCCAAGCATAGCTGGCATTAGACGCACGAGGACCCAGGGCAAAAAGCTGAAGCCCCACTGCACAGGACTGCAGCTCGGGGCCCTGATCCCCAACACCCAGGGCTGAAGCCAAAACCTCAGCAATTTAGCATTGTGGTTCCCTCTGTGGCATGGGGCCCGGGCAATTACCCTGCTTCCTACCCCTTCCTGCCAGTCCTGGCTTTTATAAGGAGAAAAACAGTTGTTGTGGCACAGGTGGGCCGTGGAGTTTTTATAGCGGGGACGGGGAGGGAAGGGGGACTCAGAAAGAAAAAGGTTGAGAACCCCTGAACTAAACTAAGCATTTGGTTCTCCTCTACTCACTGTTTGGATGACACATACAAAAATTTTTGTAGATGAGAGAGGCACAGTTTTCCTTTTCAGAAGCCATGCTGGCCCTCTCAGTCCTGCTCGTCTACGTGTTTTATCATTCTGTCTTGAGTCCAAAACCAGAACACTTAGTTAAAAACATCAGCTAAAGTTGCTGTGTGACAGCAATATCTTAACTTGTTCAAAGCAATGAAATGGTGATTAGAAGGAAAACTGCCTCACTAGCCTAGGACTTGGGACAGCTGGCTCAATTCCCTTCTCTGCAACAGACTGTCTGTGTGACCTTTGACTAGTCACTTAGCCTCAATTCCTCATCTCTAAAATGGGGATAATAATGCTTCAGTAGTTCACATGGTTGTTGTGAGGATAAATACATTACAGACTGTGCAGCACTTTGAGATCTAATGAAAAGAGCGAGGTGTTATAAATCTTAAACGACTTAGATAACAAAGCCTTTGTTATCACAAATAAAGCAATGCATATTTCATCACAATATAACAGCCCATGGATTTATTTTATGTATTATTTTCGTTAAATTGTTTTAGGTAACTAAATATGTTCTTGTAATGGGTGCTTTTAAATGTGGAATATCATTACTGTATATGTCAACTGACAGTGGCATCCTTTGGTAATTTCTGTTTCTTGAGAATAATGCTGCTTAATGGAGTGTAAAACAGTATTGATGTATGCTAAAATTATTTATGTACGTGGACTTGCGTCCAAAGTTAGATCAATATTGGTGTTAATGCGTACAGGTATCATTGTTATGTTTCTTTCTCCAAAAGGGCTGTGTGGTTAGCCTATATTCTGAGATTATTGATGAAAGAATAGTATTTGTTTTGAAAAGCCAGTGTTTCAAAATAGGTTAATTTTTAATGGCCTGTAATTCAAAAACAGTTTAATAAATTTTCGGTATCCTTTACAGAAACATTCTCTTTGTGTTCAGAATAAATATGGCAATCTTTAGAACCAACTACTTTGGTTAAGCCCCAATTTTATGGGTGCTAAAATAGAAGCTAAACATGGAAGCGGCTTGGAACTAGAGCTGCTTTAAAAAACATGGGGAAAATAATTTAACTAAAAGTTTTTTTCAATTTTTTCCCCTTTATTTCGAAATATTGAAATATTGAAAAATTTTGACGAGGGAAAAAAAACCTGGGTGTAATGACTAAAATGTTCTTGAATTTTTTTCCCATTCCCCCTCCCCGCATCCGGAGTATTTCAATTAAGAAATTTTTTTTTTTTTCAAAATTAAAATAAAAAATCAGTCTCAGCTATGGAGACACCACGAGCCGCGTTTCAGTTCACCTATCCTGGAATATGGTGGGCTGCTCTGTAATTCTCAGGACTCATTGATTCTAAGGTCAGGAGGGACCATTCTGATCCTCTAGCCTGGCATCCTGTAGAACACAGACCAGAGAACTTTCCTGCGTTCATTCCTATTTGAACTAGACACTACTGCCTACTGCTAGTGCATCGTGCCTACCCCTAGTGTAACATAGGTATCCTTGCATGATGACAGGTTTCAGAGTAGCAGCCGTGTTAGTCTGTATTCACAAAAAGAAAAGGAGTACTTGTGGCACCTTAGAGACTAACAAATTTATTTGAGCATGAGCTTTTGTGAGCTATAGCTGAATGCATCCGCTGAAGTGAGCTGTAGCTCACGAAAGCTTATGCTCAAATAAATTTGTTAGTCTCTAAGGTGCCACAAGTACTCCTTTTCTTATAGGTATCCTTCAGTCCTCCAGAATGGCAGCTGATTTTAATGTTTTTTAGCAGTTTTTAGCAGTTCAGTCATTTCCTGCTTAAGCTGCTAGAGAACCCTTAGTTTTATGACTTGTTACTCTTTAATTTATCAGTTTGTTCCAGCTGCTCCTCTTTTGCCTCTATATAAATCCATGGTATGCCCAGATCTTGAACGCATGCAGATGTGGTCGTCCCATCTCAAAAAAGATCTATTGGAATTGGAAAAGGTCCAGAAAAGGGCAACAAAAATGATTGGGGGTATGGAACAGCTTCCATGTGAGGAGAGATTAAATAGACTGGGACTTTTCAGCTTGGAAAAGAGACAACTAAGGGAGGGATATGATAGAGGTCTATAAAATCATGACTGGCGTGGAGAAAGTAAATAAAGAAGTGTAACTCATAACACAAGAACTAGGGGTCACCAAATTAAATTAATAGGCAGCGGGTTTAAAACAAACAAAAGGAAGTATTTTTTTCACACAACACACAGCCAACCTGTGGAACTCCTTGCCAGAGGATGTTGTGAAGGCCAAGACTATACCAGGTTCAAAAAAAAAAACTAGATAAGTTCATGGAGGATAGGTCCGTCAATGGCTATTAGCCAGGATGGGCAGGGATGGTGTCCCTAGTCTCTGTTTGCCAGAAGCTGGGAATGGGCAACAGGGAATGGATCACTTGATGATTCCCTGTTCTGTTCATTCCCTCTGGGGGACCTGGCATTGGCCACTGTTGAAAGACAGGATACTGGGCTATATGGACCTTTGGTCTGACCCAGTATGGCCATTCTTATGTGCCTTATGCATCTTATATGATCCCTCGATCTCTGAAAATGCCTCATTTTTATTATCTGAAAAGAGTGTGTCCCGGTTAGATATATCTCCCACATCCTCGGTGGTGAAAGGGGATGCAGAGAGATTGGGGGGAGGGGTGGCATGAAGTGAGTCTGTGTATATGTCATAGTATGTGCACATGGGCGTATGTTGGAAAGAGATGTTGATTGTGTGCTATTTTTTCAAATATTATCATTTATTATTTGTAATACCAAAGTATCTAGGAGCCCCAGTCATGGACCATGACCTCCATGGTACTAGGTGCTGTACAAACACAGCCATGGACCACGAACCAGGGCACGAGGCACTGTACAAACACAGAACAAGACAATCCCTTCCCCAAAGAGTTGACCATCTAAGACAAGAGACAACAGCTGGATACAGACAGATGGTGGAGTGCTCGGAAACAATGAGATAATATTGGTCAGCACAATAGGCAATGTTCTCAGCCCACTAGCAGTCTGTTGTCAAGTTGATGGTGGTTTTTTTGAAGGCATAACAGCAAAGCAGAGTTCCAAGGACGGTCTTGACTGTGGCTAATGAGTTAGTTTTGTGGATGTTTATGGGGAGCATCTCCCAAGTGTGAGGGGCAACATGGGAGAATGCACGAAGGGGCTTGTTTGAAGGGCCTTGAAAGTGAAGGCCTGGAGCTTATGTTTGATACAACAGAGAAGAGGGAGCCAGTGGAGGGCTGCAGAGATGAGGGTGACATGGTCGAAGCAACAGGCTAGGAGAATGATCTTCGCAGCAACCTTCTGGATGCATACGAGAGGGGTGAGACTGCATTCGTCAAGGCCACACCAAAGGATGTTGCAGGAAATCAAGACACAAGATATGGGAGCCTGGACAAGAGTTTTAGCCACATGGGAGGAGAGGAAAAGTTGTATCTTAGAGATGTAATGCAGAAAGAATCTTCAAGACTTCGACACAGCTTGGATGCAAGGACCTAGAGAGGGGTCCGAGTTCGAGATGACAACCAGGCTCCAGGCAGGATTGTGGTGTTGTCCATAGTGATAGAGAAAGGAAATATCAGGGAGGGTTTGGGGGGAAGACTATAGCTCTGTTTTTGCCATGTTGAGTTTGAGCTGCCAGCTGGACATGCCTAGGAGCTGTCAGAGAGACAGGCTAAGATTTTAGATGGGCTGAAAGAAACAGGTCTGTAGCAGAGAGGTGGATCTGAAAGACCTCAGCCTAGAGCTAGTAGCTGAATGTGTGTTTGTAAATGAGATTACCCAGAGATAAGGTGTGTAGGGAGAAGAGGGGGGGAGTAAAGACAGAGCCCTGTGGCACTTCCCACAAAAAGCTGAAGGGGGAGGAGAGAAGGATCCTCTGCAGGACATGCGCTCTTCTCTCATTTTCTTCAATGACTAGGATGAAAACAGATGAGGTCATTGGATCTATATAGGCAGATTTGGCCTCTGTTTTATATTTACTAGGACTGCATTAGTTATGAATAATGGCTGGTCAAACTACTCACGCTGAGCAATTTATCCACTGCATTTGGCCCCATTTTCTGTCTGAATTGTCTGCCAACCAGTCCCGATTTTTAAAATCCATTTATTATTTGCAGTTGTTCGCTCAATAGTGTTTACAAATGTATTTGGGCCTCTGGGTTTTCGGGAATTGGGTATTAACTAGTTAGATTCCACTGGTCGAGCTCTGGGTCGCCAAAGTCACATGGAGTGATAGCTAGTCTCAGATTGGAGAAGCTAACCTTTAGAAACAGGAGCTGTGCTAGCAGTGTGTTGAATTGCTCTGAAAGAAGGAGCCCTTCTCAAAGGCAAGAAGGCCTAGGCCATTAAAAGATATTTATTTTGTATGCTCCTCTTGTCCTCCTTTTGCCTAAGGGAAATCATTCTATTTGGCTACATGCACACAGATCCCAACTTTTAAACTATATTGGTTCCTTCCTGACTCATGGGGAGAGAGGAACTAATCCAAATTGTTTGGCTGTCTAGCAGACTTTACATCCAGTTTTAACTTGTCACATTCCGACCAAGTAACCATGGATATAGAGATGGTGGCTGAGTCCAGAACAAATTTCCATATTCACGTATGGGTAGCTCTGTTCTCACAAGTAAGTTCCCCCTCCCCAAGCTTTGATGCACAAAAAACAGTTGCTCAAATGTTTGTGGTGAAGTAACAATACCCCACGCCTGGTCAAAACAAATCACAAGTCGGTTTCCTCCACCCTTTGCCCAGCTCTGCTGAAGATGTCCAGTACTCTCTGTTGTTTTCTGGTGTGTTTCATTTTTGATTGGGGTGTATGTGAAATGCTTTTTTACCAGGATGGATTTTAAGTTTTTCTTACGAGACTGTTCAAACTCTGTGAAATCTCAAAGGGATACTGTCAAGTTAAAATTCACATGGGCCAGATCTTGAAATCCAAACTGATATTGCTCAGGTAAAACTCCAGTTGATTTCAGGGAGAGTTTTCATGCATTAGAACATAAGTTTTGTGCCTGTATGTTATTAAGAAATTTCTTTCTCCCCGTGATGCCTGAGATAATTAAACAGTAAGAACTATAGGATAATAAGCTATAAATTCGGAACATATCAAGTGGAAGTGACAGAGGAGGAGAAAGACCTGGGCGTATTGGTTGATCACAGGATGACCATGTGCCACAATGCGATGCGGCTGTGAAAACGGCTAATGCAGTCCTAGGATACTTCAGGCGAGGTATTTCCAGTAAAGACAGGGAAGTGTTAGTACCGTTATACAAGGCACTGGGGAGACCTCATCTGGAATACTATGTGCAATTCTGGTCTCCTGTGTTTAAGAAAGATGAATTCAACCTGGAACAGATGCAGAGAAAGGCTACTGGGATGATCCAAGGAATGGAAAGCCTACTTTATGAGAGGAGACTCAAAGAGCTTGGCTTGTTTAGCCTAACCAAATGAAGGCTGAGGGGAGATATGATTGCTCTCTGTAACTACATCAGGGAGGAAGAGAAGTTATTGGAGTTAAACACAAATGTGGACACAAGAACAAATCGATATAAACTGGCCATCAACAGGATTAGGCTTGAAATTAGGTGAGGGTTTCTAACCATCAGAGGAGTGACAGCATTCCAAGGGGAGCAGTGGGGGCAAAAAAATCTAACTGGCTTCAAGACTGAGCTTGATAAGTTTATGGAGGCAACAATATGATGGGACTGCCTACAACGGCATGTGGCCGATCTGCGACTGCTAACAACAAAGATCTGCAACGACCAACCTGAGATGGGACACTCGATGGGAGGACTCTGAGTTACTACAGAGATTTCTTTCCCAGGTGTCTGGCAGGTGGGTCTCGCCCACATGCTCAGGGTCTAACTGATTGCAATATTTGGGGTTGGGAAGGAATTTTCCCCCAGGTCAGATTGGGAGAGACACTGGGGTTTTTTGTCTTCCTCTGCGGCATGGGGCACGGATCACTTGCAGGTTTAAACTAGTGTAAATGGTGGATTCTCTGTAACTTGAAGTCTATAAATCATGATTTGTGGAATTCAGTAACTCAGCCACAAGTTAGGGATCTGTTACAGGAGGGGTGGGAGTTGAGGTTCTGTGGCCTGGAATGTGCAGGAGGTAAGACTAGATGATCATGATGGTCCCTTAAAGTCTGAGTTTATTGTTTTCACCAAGTCTTTGTTTACTTCTCTGTCAATCACTCTATGTGGACTTTTACACCCCACAACAACTTAGTGTCTGAGTGTCACACAACCATAAGTGGAAACTTCCTCTCAAAATTGTGTGGTAGGATGTGATGTTATCGACGTTTTACAGATGGGGAAATTGAGGCATAGAGTAATGAAGTGACTTGACCAAGGTCACACAGGGAATCTGTGACAGAGGCAGGAATTGACAATCTTCTGCATCTCAGTAAGTACCTGAAGCACAAGACCAGCCTTCTGTCATTTGTTGCTTTTCAGTCACTGCGGGCAATGAAAATTAGACCAGTGAGTCGTACATTTCGTTGTCTTGTCAGTATCTTGTGCTGGATCTTCTGGGCTGGGACAGTGGGGATAACCTGGCCATGCACAGCCGTTTCCTGTGGACATGCCACCTGCCTGTTCGCAACACCCCCCGCACCACAGGTTGAGGGGTGGCGCAACAGTCGCTGTGGTGGCAATACAAAACCCAAAAACTCCCTCCGGAAGGGGGAATCCTCAACTGTCCAGAGACAGGAGTTCTTGTCAGGCCCATTTACAGAGCGTGGAGACTAGCCATTGACATGGGGGAGGGGGGATGGGCAGTATTCAGAGAACAGCTAGTACTGGTAAGCAGTGTCTTCCCCTCCATATTGTGTCTTGGGGATCCACCGTCTTAGTGCAGGAGGCTTGGAGCCTCTATGTTGAATATGCAGCTGGACACTTATCCCCAAGCCCCATCAACCTGATGCCTAAAGTCCTTGCTTGGCTTGTAAGAATATCAGAACGGCCATACTGGGTCTGACCAATGGTCCATGTAGCCCAGTGTCCTATCTTGTACTCGGTGGAACTCCCATTGAGTGGTTAAGAACCGAGTGATGATGTCAGGCTTTCTGCATTGTTGTCACCGGCTGACGATCCTTTTGTATGCCCAGCTGCCTGTTTTCCACCTGCAGTTTAGGAGCATCCCATGGAAAAGGGAGCACTGAGAATCTAACACTGCATGGGTCACATACTGTCCTCCGTTCTATCAACAAGCCGACAGGTCAGAGTGGCCATGTATTTCCTTCTTTTGACTCTTAGTACTGGATAAATATCAGTGTATGTGGCTCTCCTTCGTTTGAGCAGTGCGGTCCTTGCCTTTGCTGGAAGGGGCTCAGATACTATGGTAAAGAGCACGGTGCAGGAACGTGAATAAATCATAGACACTTCTCCCCATTCTGCACGAAGTCGTCAGCCGAGCCAGGACTAAACTGTGGATTATCTTTCTCACTCCAGCAGGAGGGCTGTACAGGGCCATATGTTCTTTCAGAAGCTTTTCAAAGTCAATTCCAAGTTTCATGCCAGCCTCAGCTGCTTCTGAATCAGGATAATCAAAGTAAACACTAGAGCAGGTTGAAAAATTTAGAATTTCATTTCTTTTTTTAATTTCAAATATTTGGAAAATTTCACCCATTCTGTCAACTGGCCAGAAAATAGCATTGACCTCCTCTGCCCCTGCCCTGCTTTCCCCCGAAAAAATGTGTACGATTTTTGATGGAAGTTTTTGGCGCGCTCTGCTTGGCACAATTTTGGAAAATCCAATCTGAAATCAGCCACAAAATCTTCTGTCTCGCTTTCAGATTTTGGCAGTTGACAAATCCCTATGTAGCTTAATTATTTTGTACTAAAGGGGCACCATGGGAGTAATAGTTTCTTCAAAAGCTAGATTCATTTGATGGCAACAGAGGTGCCACTGGACAATGCTATGTGGGTCATGGGTGCCAGCTCAGATTTTGCACACGTGTGTGCAGGCACATCAAAATATACCTGTAACAGGCTGGCAGCATTTGTCTGAAGCACCCCATCCAGTTAGCCGATGTTGATCACACTGGGAAAGGGTTCAGTGTGTTCTGATCACTCCCTGTGGCAGGTTGGCTCATTACACCACCTGGTTAGAAGGGAGGTTGGAGGAAGATGATAGGATGTAGGGTGTGGGCTGAGCAGTTTGGAGGGAGGAATCTGGGTACAACCAGCCTGGAAGAAGGGCGGAGTTTAACTTTATAGAGTCAGAGAAATGTAAGTCTGGAAGGGCTTCGAGAGGTCCAGACCCCTGGCGCTGATTTAGGACAAAGGAAATCTAGACCATCCCTGGCAGGTGTTTGACTAATTTGTGCTTAAAAACCTCCAATGATGGAGATTCCACAACCTCTCTTGGAAGACTGTTCCAGAGTTTAACTGTTCTTAGAGTTAGAAAATTGTTTGTAATCTCTAACCTAAATCTCCCTTGCTGCAGATTAAGCCCATCACTTCTTGTCCTGCCTTCAGTGGACTGGAGAACAATTGATAGCTGTTCTCTCGGTAACAGCCCTTCATGTATTCTCAGTTCCCACCTCAAGACTAATCAGACCCAGTTTTTTAACATTTCCTCACAGGTCCAGTTTTTTAATCCTTTTATCACTTTTGTTGCTCTCCTCTGGACTCTCTCCAATTTTTCCACATCTCTCTTAAAGTGAGGTGCCCAAAACTGGACACAGTGCTCCAGCTGAGGCCTCACTAATGCCAAGCAGAATGGGACAATGACCTCCTGTGTCTTACATACGGCATTCTTGTTAGTACACCCCAGTAATATGCTCCTCCAAAGTGCTTACAGACCCTGCCGGGCTGGTGCTATTGGCTGATTTGATAAGCACACTCTCCACTCCATCATCCACAGCATTCATGGAAATTTGAATAGTGCCAGATCCTTGCAGAACTCCGCATGATACGTCCTCCATATTTGGATGCAAACCATTGATACTTACTCATTGAGTACGGCCTTTCAACCAGTTATGCTCCCATCTTATAGTAATTGTATCTAGATCCCTTTTCCCTGGTTTACTTATGAAAATGACATGTAGGAGTGTGTCAAAAGCCTTTGGGCAATCAAGATCTCTCATGTCTGCCGCTTCCCCTCATCCACTCAGTCAGTAATCCTATCAAAGAAGAAAACTAGGTTGCTTTAGCATGATTTCTTCTTGACAAATCCATATTGGCTATTTTTTTATCTCCCCATTATCCTCTACAAACTGATTGCTTAATAATTTCATCCAGTATCTTTCCAGGTATGCAAGTGAGACCGATTGCTTTGTAATTCCATGTGGTCTGTCATGGTAATTGTACTGGTTGCTGATTCCCAACATGTTGTGTTATTGCTAAGTTCTGTATGAATAAAACTGAACCCACAAGAAGGGGGAGAGATTGGATTCTCTCTTTGATGTGTGGATTAGGTTTGAGAACAGTTTGGGAAAGGTACTTAGCCACAATTGATCTAGAGCAGCGGTTCTCAACCAGGGGTCTGTGGCCTCCTGGGGGACTGCGAGCAGGTTTCAGGGGTTCCGCCAAAATAAACCGGGTTTCAGCGCTGGGCGGAGGAGCTAGGGTTTTGGCTTCAGCCCCAGACAGCAGGGCTTGGAGGGGGAGCGCCACCTCCACCCCCTGACTCACCTCAGCGAGCCAGGCAGCCTGTAGGTCAGCACTGGAGACAAGATTCACACTGAGTAAGTAAAACAAAAACAATACTGTTTTTTTTATTTTTGTACCTAGTTCCTATCAAAAAGAAAAGAATGATACATGTATGTGTGTTTAACTGTATAACGATCAATTTAATACAGCTTTCATTCTACTGGCAATGCAGAAAAAGAGCAGCTGTGGCACAGACAGGCCGTGGAGTTTTTATAGCATGTTGCGGGGGCCTCAGAAAGAAAAAGATTGAGAATCCATAACCTAGAGGCAGCTCTGGGGCTTTGATGTGTTGGTTGTTTACTCAGCCCTGTGCTTTCTTACTGGACTCCATTTCTCTGTCGCTCTGGGACATTTCCAGAGCTGCTCCTCTCCAGACATTTCTTGAAGCCAAGGTTTCCATACCAGTGCCAAGGCAGAACTGGGATTAGTAGCTTTGTTGGGTAACTAAGGAGAACCACGAACATGGGTCAGCAGGGGGCACGTCGCTTAGTGAATACTCCTCAACACATTCAGTTCATGTGTTTGGGGCTGGTTTTGAAAATTATTTTATTGGACAGAAAAGAGCTGCACAGTATCACATTTCTTCTTCTCCTTATTTATCTTGACAGCACCAGAAATGCGCTAGGCACTTTCCAGGTAAATAAGACATGTCTCTTGTCCTGAAAAGTGTCAAAAGCAATGTGTTGGTGTAGTGGATGGGCAACTGGACTAGGACTTGGGAGAACTGGATCCTCTGCTACCTTTGCCTCAGACCTGCTTTGTGATCTCTGGGCCATTCTTTGTCTGTCTTGTCTGTTGAGATGGCCAGCTGTTCTGGGCGCTAGTCTGTTGAGATGGCCAGCTGTTCTGGGCGCTGGTCTGTTGAGATGGCCAGCTGTTCTGGGCGCTGGTCTGTTGAGATGGCCAGCTGTTCTGGGCAGGGGCTGGCTCTTTCTATGTTTATGGGGAGCACCTCGTGCAGTGGGGCTAGAGTTGGTAGAATTTTATTTTTTATGAAAAAAATCTTTAAAAAAATCGGGGGTCTCACTGTTCAGTATAACTGCACCTATATCTCACTGCACCCCTTTTTCGGTTCAGCCAGGGCACCCATCTAGGTTCCCAGCTTTTCAGCCACCACCTGTCTTGGGTAAGAACTTGTGTCTCTCTCTTTCCTGAACTGGATTTTCCAGGTTGCACAGTTCCTTGCCTACACGGATACTCTGAGTCGGCCAGGCAGGTTTGCTTTCTCTCCAGAGACTAGGAATAGCATAATTGTCCACAAGGACAAGTTATCACACAGCTCGTTCTAAGCAAGCACATTTATTCTTAAGGTGAAAATGTTACAGAGAAAACAAGTTACAAACAACAAAAGAACCTATGTCTAAGTGGAAGAAGTTTTCCACAGATCACCACAACTCTAACCTCAGCCCTCTGGTTGGTGTCAGTCCTTTGAAACCCACAACTGGGTTTTGCTACAAGTTCAGAACTGTCTCAGATTCAGAACCAGAACAACCATGAATAGATCAGTTTTTCTTTTAAGCAGTTTGGACCCTTGATTTTGGCCTCATGTAACCGGTGATAAGCAGATAATGGCCTGTTTTACAGGGCATAGCTTCAAAGGCTGGGTTTTTGTATAACCAGAGGTGGAGAATTTGCATTCTCTTCCTCCTAAAAATTCCCCAGGAGCAACACTTAACCACAGCCAATTCTTGTCTGGCACATGGTTCAGTATTGTCCTTTGAAGCCCCAGGTCTCACATCTGTCGTATCTCCCCCCTCAAGAGGTTACAATCCTGGCTCACGATAATACACACATACACCATTCATTTAATATAATGGACCACAAAGATCCTTAAACTGATTTCAGTAAGATCTGCCAAGGATATGGCAGGGAAGTGCCATTTCTGTGGCAGGGGATGAAAGTGATTTTTTTCACAAATTCATTTTTTGACTAAAACATTCACGTTTTTGTCAGCCTTTCTCCTCCCCTCCCCCCTGAAAGCCCTCACAAATGTAACATGGGTTTTCTCGGGGGTGGGGGTTGACAAAAACCCTGAAATATTTTGTGGGGATTTGATGAAAAAATCATTTCCTGATCATCATTAGTTGGTGCCTCTATGCCCCACTGTGCAATAAACAAGAAATAATAATCAAAGGGACTGATCTAAAGTTAACTTACTGAACACATGATTGAGATCAAGACCATTGAAAGGCAAGGATTGTGTACTGGGATTCTTTAAGAACTGGTAATGACAACTCAAAGTTGCACTCTGGAAATCAGGGGTCCATCAATGCATTCCCATTTCTTAATAATTATTGAGTGTTGTTCCCCCAAGGAATAGCCCCAAGGAATAGCCTGAGTAATTTATCCAGAGGAGACCCAGGAAGGGCTCATAACACACTTCAGATATCAGTGGGATGAAATAAGCAATCTGAGAAGTGATGACTTAGAAAGAGAGAGAAATATTTCCTGTCTTGTGTGAGCATGACTGAGGGATCTGGAGTTGTATCATCTAAAGGATGAGAGAAGTCAGGGAAATGGAAGATGACTGAAACCTTTACTGCCAGAGATATTTCTTTAAAAAACAAAAATAAAACCCACCCCTACACCCCACTCTCATCCCCTTAGTTCTAAGCCTAGAGCCAGGGGGAGAGAGAAATTGGTCAAGAGCCCCCGGAGGTCCATACAGAGAGTCAAAAAGCAGTAATCTGCAGAGGAAAAGCAGTCGACTTGGCAGGTCTGGCTGTTCATTGAGGAGTTATTGCTTTGAAAGGCATAGACAGATCCGTTGGGAGTGATAGAGGAGTTGTTACTGGGGCTGGAAGTTATGATGGAGAATTGCAGTGGAGGATACGGAGACACTTATAGAAGCTGCAGTAAAGCTAGATGAACCGGTGAATCCATCTATCCAAGTGCCCGCAACTCGCATTGAAATCCTCTTGAAACAATCATACACATTTAGCAAAGGAAATAGATTTTGACCTGGAAAACTCAGCATGTGTCTGCTTCGTGCTTCCCACCTCTTGCCTGATACCCAGCTGTATATTGAGGCTTTTCCCGGTCATCAAAGGTCCTACAGAAAATGTGACTTTGGGAAACTTAATCAGTGTCACAGAGTGTAGACCTTGTATTTAGCTGTGACACTGTGATTAAGTTTCCCAGACCTGCAGAAGAGCTCTGCGTAAGCTCAAAAATTTGTCTCTCTCACCAACAGAAGTCCGATGAAGTGAGCTGTAGCTCACGAAAGCTTATGCTCTAATAAATTTGTTAGTCTCTAAGGTGCCACAAGTACTCCTTTTCTTTTTGCGAATACAGACTAACACGGCTGCTACTCTGAAACCAGAAGTTAGTCCAGTAAAAGATAACCTCATCCACCTTGCCTCTCTAATATCCTGGGATTGACACAGCTACCACTACATTGCATACAGGGAACCTGTTTCCCATGAACTATCGCCCCCTGAAAAGTCTTTTGAGGAGCAAATAGGTGCATACATGCAAATTGCAGAAAACCAAAAAAAATATTTTTGTATATCAACAAGAAGCCTGGGATAGAATCGATGGGTGTTAATTGTTTCATTCAAAAGAACTCCCACATCTCTAGCTCTCATGGTTACAAAGAAAACCTTCTAAATGTGAAGAGAAGGTGACTGATACAGAGATGTCTGCCTGAATCTGTAGAGAACCTAGAGTCACCGCTGTGGTTGCCAACTCATAGATTCATAGACTCATAGATATTAAGGTCAGAAGGGACCATTATGATCATCTAGTGTGACCTCCTGCACAACGCAGGCCACAGAATCTCACCCCCCCACACCTGCAATAACCCTCTCACCTTTGTCTGAGCTATTGAAGTCCTCAAATCATGGTTTAGACTTCAAGATGCAGAGAATCCTCCAGCAAGTGACCCGTGCTGCATGCTACAGAGGAAGGCGATATATATATCTATAGCTCATGTATCAAATCCACTGCCCAGAAAATCAGAACTAGTTGATCACTGGTAAGGGGTCCCTCTCACATGTAGAAAAGAGGTCAAAATGAGGGGAAGTTCACTAAGGAAAGAAGTTAACTCTCCTAGGCCTTTCAGCAGAGCATATGTGCACAATTGCAAATACCTTCACAATTGTGAATAGTGTCAGGCCTATAGAGGGCTTTTACCTATTTCATTGTGTTTACAGTTAGACACATGTGGGCACCTGGAGCCTTGGCTGGGGGCCGTTATTATTTTAAATCTACATATAACCCAATGAAAATAAGGAGCAGGGGCACAACTGGGCGGCTTCTGTTGAGTCCATTGTAGATGGCCTGGGGAAGAGCTCGCCTCTCTCAGCAGGGGGCAGGCTGCCTGGATGGCACCGCTAGCACAAGCACCCCGGCCAGGGCCGAGCCTCTGCCGCTGGGAGACGCCTGTCCACCTTTCCGCCCCCCGGGGGCGCCCGTTGCTCCTTATTTTATTTCTCATCATAGCATGGAAGAACGCAGAGGAAGTGTCATGTTTGGAAGCATTTTCTAAGCAGGGGAGGGAGATGAGGAAGGATCATGTGGGACTGCAGGGAGTGAAGAGATGTAGAGGTGTTTATCCATACCTGACGGGACTCCAATGTGTGAGGGGACAGCATGACTAGTTTCATTTTCCAGAAGTTATGGTCTTCTTTCAAGGGTTTGGAGAACACTGACCTAAGTGATCCTAGAAACACAAGGTGGGGGAGGTAATATCTTTTATTGGACCAACTTCTGTTGGTGAGAGTAATATTTCCAATAAAAGACATTACTCACCTGCCTTGTCTCTCTAATATCCAGGGACTGACATGCCTGCAACAACGCTGCATGTTAAATGATACTAGTCAGAGAGGAACCACCATGGCTACTGTGGAGGAAACCTGTGCCTCACTAATCTAATCGAATTTTTGATTGTGTCAGTAAAAGAGTGGTTTTTCTTTTCTTTGCCTGGAGGGTAGGGCCCCCATTTCAGGCTCCTGAGCCGCCCACAGGTAGAGCTAGGGGAGAATGGAGAGGGGTAACTCGTAACGTTCCCCAAGGGTCAGTCCTAGGACCAATCCTATTCAACTTATTCATAAATGATCTGGAGAAAGGGGTAAACAGCGAGGTGGCAAAGTTTGCAGATGATACTAAACTGCTCAAGATAGTTAAGACCAAAGCAGACTGTGAAGACCTTCAAAAAAATCTCACAAAACTAAGTGATTGGGCAACAAAATGGCAAATGAAATTCAATGTGGATAAATGTAAAGTAGTGCACATTGGAAGAAACAACCCCAATTATACACACAATATGATGATGGCTAATTTAGCTACAACTAATCAGGAGAAAGATCTTGGAGTCATCGTGGATAGTTCTCTGAAGGCGTCCACGCAGTGTGCAGCAGCAGTCAAAAAAGCAAATGGGATGTTAGGAATCATTAAAAAAGGGATGGAGAATATTTTATTGCCCTTATATATATCCATGGTATGCCCACATCTTGAATACTGCATACAGATGTGGTCCCCTCATCTCAAAAAAGATATACTGGCATTAGAAAAGGTTCAGAAAAGGGCAACTAAGGGGTTTGGAACGTGTCCCATATGAGGAGAGATTAAAGAGGCTGGGACTTTTCAGCTTGGAAAAGAGGAGACTAAGGGGGGATATGATAGAGGTATATAAAATCACGAATGGTGTGGAGAAAGTGAATAAGAAAAAGTTATTTACTTGTTCCCATAATATAAGAACTAGGGGCCACCAAATGAAATTAATGGATAGCAGGTTAAAAACAAATAAAAAGAAGTTCTTCACTCAGCGCACAGTCAACCTGTGGAACTCCTTGCCTGAGGAGATTGTGAAGGCTAGGACTATAACAGGGTTTAAAAGAGAACTGGATAAATTCATGGAGGTTAAGTCCATTAATGGCTATTAGCCAGGATGGGTAAGGAATGGTGTCCCTAGCCTCTGTTTGTCAGAGGGTGGAGCTGGATGGCAGGAGAGAGATCACTTGATCATTACCTGTTAGGTTCACTCCCTCTGGGGCACCTGGCGTTGGCCACTGTCGGTAGACAGGATACTGGGCTGGAGGGACCTTTGGTCTGCCCCAGTGTGGCCGTTCTTATGTTCTTAGAATGGAATTTCTGCCTCACACGAAATACCCAGATTTTGAAACTTTGTCCTGAATTGGAGCGAAAAGTCAAAATCTTGGACTTCTTTGTGAGATGAAATGTGAAATATTTCATGTAATTTTCTCAAAACACATTTATATTATATTACGTTATAAAGTCAAAATTAAACATGTTAGTTTCCATCAGACCTTTTTCCCGAATTGCTAAGTCCCCACAAAAGGTATCGATTTTCTCAGATCATAGAGCTACAGGGTTAGCAGGGACCACAAGGGTCATCTAGTCTAACCCCCTGCCGAGATGCATTTTCCAATAGGAAGCTGTTCCGTCAGGGAAATTGCAGTCCAGCTTTCCTCTGGGGCATGAGTGGGGGAGGAAGAGAAACGTCCCACAACAGGGCGAAGGAGGACCCTTCCCTTAGCAAGAGCTATGCTACCCGAGTGCATCCTTCCTCTCCCCAGGGAAAGGGTTCATTCACAATACTCGGCTCCTGGCTGGGGAGATTGTGTGGGTGAGCCCACCAGATGCACTCAGTGCTCTGGTTTCAGAGTAGCAGCCGTGTTAGTCTGTATTCGCAAAAAGAAAAGGAGTACTTGTGGCACCTTAAAGACTAACAAATTTATTTGAGCATAAGCTTTCGTGATCTTCATCGGATGCATTCAGTGGAAATGAATGTATCCAATGAAGTGAGCTGTAGTTCACGAAAGCTTATGCTCAAATAAATTTGTTAGTCTCTAAGGTACCACAAGTACTCCTTTTCTTTCAGTGCTCTGGGTCTCCTTTGCATTGCAGAACAGGTCGTGGTGGAGCTAAGCGGGGTCTGGGGGCATGACCTGCACCCCTGTGGCCTTTAGGGGTGTGTGGCACTTTTTCAAGCATATCATGCAATTGACGAAAGGCATGTAGGACACAAAGTTTCACATGGGATGGGAGATCAAGCCTGTCCTATGCGCCCCCCCCCCCCCGCTTACCGCTCACAGCAACAGCTCCTGTCCTTCAAGGCTGGGCCTGGCTCCCCACTCCAGGCATTGCAACCTGACGCATGGAGTCCTGTGGCGCCGAATCCCTGTGCGCCAGGTCGTAACGCCACTCGCTCCCCAGTCGCCCCTCCATCATGATGGGAGGGTGGGCCAAACCTGAATGTGGCTGCGACCCCATGCACCAGGTCACAATGCCTGGACTGGGAAGCCGGGCCTGCCGCTAGCTCTGCAGCCTATCCCCAATGACCCATTGCCCTCTCTACTGGCTGTCAGACCTGGCTCCGCCACTGAGAATAGGTGCATGAAGGAAGGGCGGATGTCCAGCCTCCCCTTTGCTGGGCAAGAGGGTTTGTCTAGCTGCAAAACTCAGAGGTTGGGGCAGAAAGAGGAAAGTGGTTTTGCTAAGCAGACAGCTGGGCTGAGAGTGGCGCCTGGTTTTTGACCGGAAAGTCCAGACGAAAAGGGGACCTGACAGTGTCCAGTCACTGCAGGCGGGGGAGGCGGAGCGGTGCCGGGTCAGCCGGGGGCGCGTCCTAACTGCATCGGGCAACTGCAGCTCCCAGCCCTGGCTCCGCAAGTGAGTCCCTCCTGACCCGGGCAGGGCGGGTGGGAGGGGAAAAGCAGCGACAGGGGAGAGGGTGGAAGAGGAGTGGATGGGGCCTTGGGGAAGAGGCGGTGGGGCAGGGGCAGCGCTTTGGGGGGGAAGAGGCGGGGCAAGGGTGGAGCCCCAGAGGGAAGAAGCAGGGCAGAAGAGGTTTAAATATTACCAAGTTGGCAACCCTA
This sequence comes from Dermochelys coriacea, assembly GCF_009764565.3. Classification (NCBI taxonomy): domain Eukaryota; kingdom Metazoa; phylum Chordata; order Testudines; family Dermochelyidae; genus Dermochelys; species Dermochelys coriacea. The sequence goes on from NC_050072.1 coordinate 3,941,445, forward strand.
GAGTGGGTGAGAGTCCCCAGAGAGGTGAGGGGCCTGTGAGGGTGGTGTCTTTCCAACAGGCCTGCGTTCTCCATGCTACTGCCCCTGACCCAGCAAAGCTGGTGTGTGCACAGTGCATAGATAAACAAATTACGCTAGCTAAATACCTGACTCCACCTCAACTGCTTCAGCCCCAACTGGGAAACTGACCTGCCGGGTTGCAGAATTTGCAGCAAAGCTTCCCGCCGCGAGTAGGTTCTGTTTGCTGCATCAGGGATGCATCATAACCTTGTTGGGGTGATATCGAGCATTAAAGCGTGAAATTTCCATGTTGGCCCATGAAATCTGCCGCTCCGTTCCTGAGCATCAGCCCTTCTTTCGGAGGGTGCTGGGGGAGTCCAGCCTGCTCTATTTGTTTCTGAAGACAGTGTCTAAGCGGCTATCCGTAGGGCTTCTTGGATGATGAATGGAGCCCAGCTCCCACGCTACGTCCCAGCCGCAGTGGCCTGCACAAGTTCATTAGGGTTGCGCCATCACCCGCTCGTTAATTTATTTGTGTATTTTGGACCAAAAAACCAATTGTGCCCGGAGAGATCAATAGCCCAGCCAAGCGTCAAAGTTATTAACTCTCAAACAAAAGCATCGGTGCTGATGGGAAGGAGGACGAATGTCAATTTTCCGTGCAAATGTTATTACAGGGAGCTTTCAAGGAGTGTTTTATTTAGCAAATCAAGGCTATCAGAGGCAGTTATTCCCTTGCCAGGGGAAGGGAGGGGGAGTGGGGAATTGAATTATTTATCTGTTAAGGTGGCCCGGTGTAAACATGTAGGTTGAAGGACAATGCTATCAGACCAATTAGTGTGGGCCTCTAGGATGTGAGCACAGAGTAATAACATGCCGTTTATGAAAGAGAATCTCTCTCTCCATCCATCCACAGTCGCTCTTGTCTCTGGTGTAGGCATTTCTCCTTGGGAAGTCTGAATGCGTGAGGAAGGAAGGGGCTCTTACAGGGCTTTGCATAAATTTTTTTGAAGCCACAGTCCTTGGGAGGTGGGTGGTGAAGGGAAGAGACCAGTTATGCCTAGCAATGTGCTGGCTGCAGACAACACACGCAGGACAGAAGTGTCTGAAAGCGTGCACTTGCTACGCCAGGGAGAATTCTGAGCCAAAAATGAAAAATTCAGCGCAATTCTGCATATTTTTGTCAAAATAACGCTATATAATCACGCCAGTGTCAATTGTTTTGGTAATTTATTTCAAAATACCCGTCACCAAGTCTGTCTGTAACAATACAGACACACACAACAATTCCCCCAGGAGTAGAGTTAAAGAAACTCTACGACAACCCAGTTCCTGTTTCGCTGCTCCCTCCCCCTAGAGCCCAACTGTGGGGTGGCCCCACAGCCCAGACACCCGCACGCCATCCCCCCTCAGAGCCCAGGCATGGACCCACCCCCCAGCCCAGACACCCACCACCACCGCCCAAAGCCCAGGGATCCAGAGGGAGAAACAGCCTGATGCTGGGTCTCGGGGGGCTTGTGTGGAGTTTCCTGCATGTCACCCCCTTCCTTCAGGGCATGCTGGGAACTGCTGTGGCCAGGAACCCTCTAGCTCCCTCCCCATGTCCCCCGGCAGCATCTTCTATTTGCAAGCTGGGCTCTGCCGAGTCCAGCAACCCATTTCTGTGGTGGGTGAGAGGGAGGAAATTCTGCGCGCACATTAATTTCTGCGCAAATTCAGCATATGCAGTGTTGCAGAATTCCCACTGGAGTAATTTGCTACACTATGTATGAAGATGCAGCTTGCTTTCTCCCCATGCCACCAGCCCCAGACCCCTCCTTTGGGGGATAGGGATGTCTGGCTCCACCTTGGAGATCCTGATGAGTGGTCCCTTATGTGTGAATGAACTGCTAGTAAAAACTGCCTATGCCCGCTCTCCTATCCCACCCCTTCCGTGCCCATAGACAAACCGACCTGCAGTCTTGGCCCTGAAGGAAGAAATCAAGATTAATTGCAGATAAAATGAAGCAAATGACATTTTTATCCTCATCTCTTTATTGTGGGCTGGTGCTTCATGTTGCCTTAGATCTCTTCAGACGTGTCTTTTCTCTTAATGGGGAATGGCGCGTAATTAGGAAGATGGGCCATCCACTGGGGTTGCCCCAGTTTTAAGACCATGCATTAAATCTTAAAAAAAAAATCATCCCTTTTCCCTGCTATTTCCAGTGTAAACGACTCACTGTGTAAAATATATGACCAAGGTCAAAGCCGATATTTGAAATCCCAGCTGCAGTAGAGGAGCCAGCTTTGTAGCATATGAAATGTCCTTGGTGCCCTGCCACATCCCGAACGTGCAGTGTACCAGGAGTGTGTTTCCTGATCCGTCATCTAAGAAAGACATGGGGAATGTTTCTTCGTTTATTTCCCCCCAGCCTGGGTTCTCCTATTCCTCAGTCCTGCAAAGAAAGCTGTTCTTTTTATTAAGTCTTCGCAACCTATCACTACAATTGCCACCATGGGGAGGCGCTCTTCCCTCTGTTTCAGGTCACAGCCAGAGACCTCGGATAGCGCTTGGCCAGGCTGCAGTTCTGGAAGTTGTCTCTTTCAGATGGATGTAAATACCCAGGTCCTGACCAGCTGTGACAAGGAAAGTTCCCCTGGTACTTCGTGCAAGAGGTCCTGGCGAGATACAAATCCAGGCTGTTAGAGTGGGCCTGCCTAAATCAATTGGATACAGCATTCTCCGTTGAACTGTTTTTGTGCTGCATGGCGTTACAATGCGCAGTTAAACAACTTCAGTGTTCTTTCCCAGAGGTGGCTGCATTGTGGCAGCAGGTGAAAATTCTTGAATCTGAGATCCTGCTTGGGAAATGCGAGTCCCTTTATTTGCTTTCTCTCCCTCCTCCTCTTCCCCGCCCTTAAAGGAAGATCCTTATGACTGACTTTGCACCAAACAGTAGCCCCTTTCTGAAGGTCTCAAAGAGCCTTTTAAAGATTGTCAATTGTCTGTATCTCCATTTTACAGTGAGGGAAACTGAGGCACAAAGCTGTTGGCTTTCCTGAGGTCACGCAGCTAGGCAATGCCAATGCCCCCTCCAATGGAACATACTGACGGGGTACTTAAGGTCGTTACAAGGAGAGTGGGCATGTCCTCCCAGAGGCTGAAAAAGAGGGGCTGCTTAGCACACTCTTTGGCAAAGCCAGCCCCTGTATTGCCTTTGGCTCAGGACTGGCATCGCCAACAAGGACTGCTTGTCCAGGTCTGAAAGGAAAGCACTGCTCTCTGAGCAGAAAGAGAATACACCCAGCGTCTCTTATGCTTGCTGACTCAGCCTTGACAGGAGCAGCTGAAGTGCCAGCACAGCAGAGTTGTTATTATTATTCTAAGGAGCAAGGCAAGCATTCCAAGCGAGGTGTCTGGACGGAGTCTCGCTAGCAGGGCCGTTGATCCAGTGCAAATCCAGATCTAGACAGCTGGAAGTTCACATTTCTCCTCTGTTAGCACAGCATGCCCTAGACCTCGTCCCAACGCTTTGCCCAGAATACAGGCCTGTCGCCTTTTGGTACTGGATCTTTTCACCTCACGCTGATTGTCTCATCCTATTGGTAGGCTTGCTTTGGCACCTGGTGACGGGGCAAGATCATGTCATGACATTACACTGTTGGTTGCCTGAGAACATGTTACAACGCTGCCTGTGTTAATTTCAGGGCTCTGCATTTGACTTGTTGCAGAGTTTCCCCTTTCCACCCCCCGATGCGAAGTTTGGAAATAAGGACAACAGGGGTGATGCGTGGATTGAGGTGCACGCTACAGGTCACCGTGCTGATGGCTGACCATTTCTGCATGTCAACTTGGATGCTCCTTTTCTTTGGGAAATGTAACCGATTGACATGTTATCCCTGGCAAGACCTTGCCCAGGTACAATGGGAGTGAGAGTGGGACCCACACGGCTACAACAACACTGCACACATAGCAGTGACTCTTCTCCACAATCCAGCCTTCCTCTTCCTCAGTAACTCTTCCTAGCTTAGCAAATTTGAGTGTGGCTGCATCCGATGAAGTGAGCTGTAGCTCACGAAAGCTTATGCTCTAATAAATTTGTTAGTCTCTAAGGTGCCACAAGTACTCCTTTTCTTTTTGCGAATACAGACTAACACGGCTGCTACTCTGAAACCTATGGGATACAGTGAAGATAGGCAGCAGGGCAGAGCCCAATGTCTCCTGAGAGCAAAGATCCATTTTCCCTTAGCAGGGTCCCAGAAAAGATGTACTGGCAGTGTCATGTAACCATTGGACATTTAACAAAACTGTGTGTAGTTATGTCCCCTGCTGAGCTTCTGCCGTTCCCCTGTTCTGTTCATCCAAACACAGCCCCAGGGGTAAGTGACTCCGTCCAGCATCCTGGAACAAACCTGTGTTCTTCAGAAATGGATAAATCACAAATGGACCTGTCAGCTCCCAAAGCACAAGGCGCTATCTCCTGAGCTAAAGGAGAGCTCTCTTAGCTTCTAGGAATAAAGCCTAGCTCTTATATAGCACTTTTCGTCAGCAGATCTCAAAGTGCTTTACACAAGGAGAACTGTAGTATTAGTCCCATTTTATGGTTGGGGAAACTGAGGCACCAGTGAAGTGACTTGCCCAAGGTCACCCAGCAAGCCAGTAGCAAAGCCAGAGATGGAATTTCTGAGTGCCCAGTCCAGTGCTCTGTTCTCTAGACAATATTGTGTTCTCCTCTCTGTGGGCCATTCCGACACACACAGCCTGTATGCAAGCGGCCCCAGAACTGTTATCTCGATTACCGTAATGTTTAGCTTCTGATCAGAACTGCTTTCACACCGCCAGCCAAAGTGGTGGAAAGATAGAGTCATAGAATCTTAGGGACCTCGAGAGATCTTCTAGTCCAGTCCCCTGCACTGATGGCAGGATAAGGTTTGCCTGCAAAATTACTAGTATTGTTTGTTTTAGTATTTTAGCAGCACCTTGAGGCTTCAGTCAGGGATCAGGCCCTGCTTGTATTAGGTGCTGTACAAACACAGGACAAAAAGATGGTTCCTGCTCTAAAAGAACTTACAGTCTCAGCAGCAGAAACTGTTGCAGTTTAGTCTCAAATGTTTGGTCAGAGCACACTGACACAAAAGTGTTTTGTTTGCAATGTTGCTAATGACATTATGCTGCTGCAGACATCTCGCCCTGGCCCATCTGCCTGCTGATCTGCGATTCCTGGCAGCCCAGCACGCTGCAGTTCTTTGCTCCAAGACTTGTGCTCAGCAGGTGAAAGAGCTACAATTTTGTCCTTGAGAGAAATTACAAATTCTTGCAGAAAACTCACTGAAACCCCCAGCGTTTTATATGACACACGGCAATTCACAAAGTGAAACTTCATATTTTTGCTGAGCTCTGGTCCTGATCAAATCGCTGGACTGGGCAATGGGGAACAATCCTGCATTAGCCCCTGGAGAGAGTTAATAGAATTTTTCCATCCTGAGTTCTAGGATTCTAGGATGCTATGAAATATCCTCTCCATCTAAACCACAGCTCTGCTCATGGTCTGAGTCAAATCTAACTTCTTATAAGCAGCCAGGTTTGTCTCATTAAATCTCCTACCTTTCCGCTACTAAACTGAAAATGAATGAAGGAAAATGTAGACTGGTGATAAAGTTGCAGGTCTGTAGACTGTGGAATTGTCTCTGGAGGGAAATGACGGAAGCTCCATTGCTGTGAGCATCTACTAATTTTTCAGCTCTACTTGGGAGCCAGGACTCCTGGGTTCTCTTCCCGGCTTTGCCAAAGACTTCCTTTGTGACCCATGGCAAGTCACTCACTTTTCTGTGCCTTTATTTTCCTATCTGTTAATGGGGATAATACCCTCACTCATAGCAGGGGGAAGGCTCAGCTAATTCATTAGCATTTGTAAAGGGCTTTGAAATCCTTTGGATGGTAGATGCTAGAGAAGGAAAATATAATATTGTGGCTGGAAGGCAGGTTTGGCCAAGATCTCAGAGACTATAATCAGTGACCCCCCACACCTATGCACCCACCCACTTGAAAACAGCAAGGCAGCTTAAATCCCTGGTGTATAATGGTGCATTGGAGCCGCTCAGAAACATCCTCGCTACACCCCAGTGGTAGTTACCACTAAAAAGTCAGCATTCTTTCCCTGGAAGCTGGGAGTAGACCCTCGGAGTCCTTGCTGCCAGTCCTGTACAACTAGAACTGCAACAGCCCAGGGACCTTGATCTGGTGCCCAATGGCAAATGTTGACTTCTGGTTGGTGATGACAGCCACGTGGATGGTGTTTGATATCTGGCTGTGGATGTGCTTATTCCTTAGGTCCTTATTTCTTATCAAGCTGCAAGCTAAACATAGCTGTTTTTTCCCAGGCTGCTTTCTGCGAGACGCCACTGAGCTGCTGTGTGAGTGTCTCTGGGTGGGTGTACATGTCATAACTGTTTTTCCATTATTAAACTCTGAGATAACTCCCTGCCCAGGAGAGAGCGACCTGAGCATGCTCCGGTTGGAATGGTGTGTGCAATGTAGCTGTCCAAAAACTCATTTCAGGTGAGAATAACTCAACATCTGTGCTGGAAAAGCAGACGCCTTTGTTCAATGACTCATGTCCTTTTCCAGACTCATTAACATCCTTCCATTTGTTCAGGGTGGTAAATCACTCCTTGTCCTGGTGGGGAGTTTGCTTTCTGGAATGGGTTGTGGGTTTGCTTGGCAGGACTCATTCCCCTCATTTTCCCGTTGCATGGTGGGATGAATGTATGTTGCTCTCGATGTGCAAGTGCATGTGATAGCAAAAGAAATATGGCCCTGACAGTAGAGTTTGTACAGAGTGCATCGCTCAGAATACTCGTTGGAAAAGTACGTTCCCAAATGTGTTGAGGAGAGGAAACGTTTGCAGAAGACCACCGTGCAGTGTGTCCATATGAACACCACATGGAGGAACACAGGCCATTTGCCGCCTCAGTGTTGTTGATGATTTGCTTAGCGCCAGCCGTGTGCTCAACCCAGTGCAATACGCACAGTAAAGACAGTCCCGGCTCCAAAGCACTTTATGGTCTAAAAGACGTGCTCCAAAAATTGAATTTCCCTTTTGAGGGAAGTTTTGCTGTTTCAAAATTCCATTCCAAATCAAAACACGAAGTTGCAATATCGCAACTTTCATGAAACAAAAAAATTCCCCCGAAGTTTTCAAAGGGAAACACCCCAAGAAGAAGTGTTCATATTTTTCGATCCAAACAAAATGTTCCGACCTGTGGTTAAAAAAGAAATTTTTCATTTCACATCGACATTTCAAAAAAAAGAGCGCATTTCCTTTTGAAAAGTCAATTTGAAATGAACGTTTTCATTTTGATTTTCCTGATCAAAAACTGGGGGGACTGCCATTTTCCTGAGGGGAAATTTCAATGTTGACAAAACCATATTTTCCAAGAGGAAATTTTTAAGTCATAAATTTTTGATCCGGTCTAACCGATGGTTAGACATTGAAATGCACTAGGAAATCCAGAGGGGATGGTGGCTTAGTGATCATTTTTAATAACCATGCTTCTTGTGGCAACCAACAGGATGTTAAGAATGAAATGAGGATGGACATTACAGTACACCAGCTACAAGACATGGGGAAGGGTGGAGTTCTGAATGCTTAGGTCACTGCTTTGGGAGGGAACTTTTAAGAACCCAGGTGTCCTGAGTCCCAGCCGCACAAGGCCATCTGTCCTCCAATAAAGCAAGCATGCTCTCAGAGGGTTTGCGAGTCTCTCTTCTTGAAGAGGAGAAAATCAGAATTGTGGCTTGCGTGCTACACGATCTGTTGTGTTGACCCTGGTTTTAGGGATAATATCGGCCTAGTTCTGGTTGCCCATCTGGACCAAATGTATCATTTTAATACTAGATGCTTTAATAAATACGTCAATTACATTTTCCATGTATTATCTTCATACCGTGGTGACTAGGAGCGCTAGTTGTGGCTCAGGACAAATACAGAAAAAGTCCTTGCCCCAAGGAGTATAAGAGTCTAAGCATAAGACAAGGGACAACAAATGGATATAGACAGCTGAAACCACGAGGTGATATTGGTCAGCATGGTAGGCTATGGTCTCGGCACACCAGCCACCAAACCAGTGTCATGTTTTGATGACATTTAAATTACAGTCGATTTCTCCAAAGTATGGCCCGTGTGCTAGGCTTCGAGCTGCATCTCTTAGAGACTCTCTTGGTTGTGTATTTCCCATGGAGAAACCTGATGCAGTAAATGGGTAGTTTAGGGATTGAGAATCTGATTCTGGCACATTCTCCAACCCTTGTCTGCTGCTCCGGTGCTTTCTGGGACCATAAGTGATCTGCAAGGGGTTGGGGAGAACTCCTCCAGGGCAAAAAGAAAAGGAGTACTTGTGGCACCTTAGAGACTAACAAATTTATTTGAGCATAAACTTTCGTGAGCTACAGCTCACTTCATCGGATGCATTCAGTGGAAAATACAGTGGGGAGATTTATATACACAGATACACTGAGAACATGAAACAATGGGTGTTACCATACACTGTAAGGAGAGTGATCACTTAAGATGAACTATTACCAGCAGGAGAACGGGGAAGAGGAGGAGGGAAGAAAACCTTTTGTAGTGATAATCAAGGTGGGCCATTTCCAGCAGTTGACAAGAACGTCTGAGGAATAGTGAGGGATGGAGATGGGGGAAATAAACATGGGGAAATAGTTTTACTTTGTGTAATGACCCATCCACTCCCAGTCTCTATTCAAGCCTACGTTAATTGTATCCAGTTTGCAAATTAATTCCAATTCAGTCTCTTGTTGGAGTCTGTTTTTGAAGTTTTATTATTGAAGAATAGCCACTCTTAGGTCTGTGATCGAGTGACCGGAGAGATTGAAGTGTTCTCCCACTGGTTTTTGAATGTTATAATTCTTGACGTCTGATATGTGTCCATTTATTCTTTTACGTAAAAAGACAAGGAGTACTTGTGGCACCTCAGAGACTAACAAATTGTTTCATATTCTCTGTGTATATAAATCTCCCCACTGTATTTTCCACTGAATGCATCCGATGAAGTGAGCTGTAGCTCATGAAAGCTTATGCTCAAATAAATTTGTTAGTCTCTAAGGTGCCACAAGTACTCCTTTTCCTTTTGCAAATACAGACTAACACGGCTGCTACTCTGAAACCTGTTTTTTACGTAGAGACTGTCCAGTTTGACCAATGTACATGGCAGAGGGGCATTGCTGGCACATGATGGCATATATCACATTGGTAGATGCGCAGGTGAACGAGCCTCTGATAGTGTGGCTGATGTGATTAGGCCCTATGATGGTATCCCCTGAATAGATATGTGGACAGAGTTGGCAACGGGCTTTGTTGCAAGGATAGGTTCCTGGGTTAGTGGTTCTGTTGTGTGGTGTGTGGTTGCTGGTGAGTATTAGCTTCAGATTGGGGGGCTGTCTGTAAGCAAGGACTGGTCTGTCTCCCAAGATCTGAGAGAGCGATGGCTCGTCCTTCAGGATAGGTTGTAGATCCTTGATGATGCGTTGGAGAGGTTTTAGTTGGGGGCTGAAGGTGATGGCTAGTGGCGTTCTGTTATTTTCTTTGTTGGGCTTGTCTTGTAGTAGGTGACTCCAGGGCAGGAGCAGCATAGGACCCACGTAAGCTGCGCTATGCCGCCCTCATCATAAGCACCGGCATAGGGGGCAGGAAGTCATGGTCAGCCCTGTGGAAATTCTGTGTGGTAATGCAGCTCGTATGCAGCTGTGCAGAGGCCGTGATAGGCTAGAGCAGCCCACAGGGTGTCCTGACTTACTCCAGGGAAGCCCTTTACTCAGGTTACTGCTCTGCGCCCTTCCTTGGATGTCAGCCAAGGCTTGGCTTTGGGTTCAGAGTGAGGCTTTTCTAGGCTGCCATTCCCTCTGCTCTGTGGTTGTCGCCTCCTCCCCTTGCGGGCTGTTCTGGGATGTCTGCAGCGGGAGGGCCAGTGTGGGGTAGGGTCCAGCACTCCCATAGTCTCTCCTCAGCAGGGGAGGAGGGTTTAAGAAGTGGGAAGTTGAGGCAACATAGCAATAAATGTATAAATAAAATGACCTCCCTGGCTCCAGGGATGGAACCAGCTACCGCGGGGTCCAATCTGCAGCCTTTGCTCATGAATAGTCATTTATTTATATTTTCCTTTCCTGTTCTGTTCTTCTCAACTGCAGTGGCATCTCTAACAGAGATTGGGGCTCCCTTGTGATAGCTTCTGTTTGCACATCTAATCAAAGACAGCCCCTGGTCTGAACAGCTTATGTTAAGTAGACCAGGCAAAGGGTGTTAGGAGAAACAGAGATGCAAGGTGGCTTGTCCAAGGTATTGCAGTGGGTCAGTGGCAGGCATGGGACTAGAACCCAGGACTTTTCACCTGCAGGTCTGTGCTCTATTCCTGAGAGAGCACCCGTTCCTCTGATTCATCAGGCCTTCTTTGAGCTTTCTTCCCTGTGGTCTTCATGGGAGCTGCTCCAGTTTTGCAGCTCTGTAAGTGAGGCCACAGTCTGGCCCCTTGACTGTAATCAGAGCTGCGCTGGTGTAAACCAAAAGCAGAATTTGGCCTCAGGACATACAGTGAAATTGGGCTAGGCTCAGGTAAATTAATAGCTGAGTTTTGAATTCTTCTGCAGTCGCAACTTCTGACCCTTCCACACGTGATCAAATGCACAGTGTGAAACGGAGAAGGAAAACACATCTTCATAAGGGAAACGCTTTGCAGAAGCCTTTTGGATTTGGGGCTGTTTTTCAAAAGGCATTTTATATTCTCCAGCTAACCTCTTCCCATTTCTCTGCAGAAAACCTCCCTCCAGCAAGGGCCAACTGGAGGAGCACAAGTATCGTCCTGTAAAACAAACAAAATGCAGCCTAAATTTTTAAGGGAGTTTAGTGCTGGTCAAAGGTGCAGGTCTGACAGCCCTGGAGGCCAAAATCTTCCCTCTGCAGCAGTAGCATGAGCTTCCCATGCACCCCCAGCCCTCGAGAATGGCAGAATTTCTCTGTGAAATGGGTGTAAACCAGAGATTTACCCCCCCTGTGGGGAGCTGAAATCTCCAGACAAGTGACCTGCGTTTTCTGCACTGGTGACATTTCACCCTTCCAGGACCTGCTGAATTCCTGCTAATCCTCTCATCATTCATTTAACACATAGTTCTTGGTCCTGCTCCTAAACTCATTCCCAGACCAAGGCGCTGTTGCTTAGCGTGGTAGTTAGCAGCAGATAATTTAAACACACATCTGCTTGCAATCTGGGAGAAAGGGGAGGGACGGTTTGTCTTTCTTATAAACCCAGTGATCGCATCTCTTTGCTTACCTAGCGGCATGGTTCTTCCCTCGCTACTTGGTGCTGATCAGGTGTGATCCAAAGAAATCATCTCGGGCGGGATTTGCTAAAAGGCACAGGCTGGCCTATTTCTGTGCCCATCAGTGTCAGCAGGAGTTTTACTGCTCATTTCTTTGGCAGTAAAGAGGCCAATTCTAGGCAATTTGAAACCCCCACCCTAGGATGCAATGTCCGTCCTCTGCTGTTCTTTTCCCCCCAACCTGACATTTCCGTCTTTTCTTTTAGAGTAAAGAAATGAATAACAAGAAAAAACAAAAATCAAGTCACCAGAGGAGAGCACAGAATGGATGTGTCTCCCCCGTGATAAAGCAGAGCATAGTCGCCAGGGTCTCCTACGGGGACAGCTAAGCCTGCCAACGTGCGTGGTGATTTTATGACAGGTTAGGCTGAAACCAACCAAACTCCTCTTCCAGCATGACTCAAGGCAGGATTTGAACCCTGGCTTTGGCCAGGCCTAGTCTGCACTCTGCTGTCCTTTATCTCATGAACATGGATTTCCTGCTCTGTGGGGATGTTTTTCCCCTCCTCAATCCAGCTTTAAATGACCCCTCTGCTCCAGGGCTGGTATATATGGTGTAAACAAACCAGTTATTCTCAGATTCCACAGGAAAAGCTGGTGGTATAGGAGACATTGGCAGGATTGGGGGCGAGAGGTCCATGTATTAATTAAACAGAGCCATAAACGTATTCTGCCTCTAACTAACATAACGACAGACACCTTCCTGTCAGGCTAATGCTTACCAGTGTGTTGTAGACCAGGCCTGAGGGTAGGGCTGGCATAAGTACTACATAGGGATGTCTATTGCTGAACTGAACTGATCAGGGTCCATCTCATGCAGTATCCTATCCGTGGTGCTAACCACTACCAGTGGCTGCAAAGGAAGGTGGAACAATCACCTGAAGGGAGAATCGGAGAATCACCTGCTTACCAGGGAAGATTTTGCAAACTCCCCTCGGTTTATGCATCTGCTTTATGCCTGGATGTGGGAGGTTTTGTTTTCATTATTGATGCTTCATCCCGATTTACTGTGGGTGTCCTTATTATAGCGAAGCCTTTCTTGAAGACTGCTAAGTACTTGGCCTCACCAATATTCCAGCACAGAGAGTTCCACAAGCTTAATTGTGCACTGTGATAAAGGAAAAAGTATTACCTTGTATCTCTTTTAATTACACTGGATGAGCCTCTTGTTTTATGAGAAACTGAGTGTCCGGTTTACCATCCTGATCCCATTCCTTATTCCACATGCTCTTTCCCATTCCCTCCTCTTAGCCTGCTCTCCCATCACTGTCTCCTTCTGGGGAAGTCTCTCTGGGTCTCACCACTGGTATTTGCGGAACCCTTTCCGTCTCTGCTGCACCCCTCTTGGGGCAGGGTGGCCAGAAGGAGAGTGCTGCAGGTAGCTGGGACTTGGCAGATCGGCTCCTCCACAGACGTCCATTGTGTGAGGTGCACAGATGCTGCGGGAATGGGCGTTAGGTAAGTACTTTAGGTAGCTGGAACGGAATGCATCACCGTATGCAATGGCATGGCCTGATTATCACTGTGACTAGCCTGCATTGTGGCAGGGATAGAGGGTCTTGCAGCAGTATTTCCAGTGAGCTGTCCGCTCTGGTGCCGCGGTTGTATCTCCCCGTGCTGGAAAGCACTTGGGATAAGATTGACTTAACTCTTCTGCCCTCTGCTCCCCAAGGCAAGGCTACCTCCGCGGGCAGCAGGTAGAACCCGTAGGCCTGCATTAAGGGGAGCCGTAGACTGCAAGGCAGAATGCTAGTTCTGCCTACTCTACTGTCTTTCCTCCCGCTCCACGGAGACGCAGCCGTGCGTGTTACCACGGAGCCTGGGCTTGAAGAGCTCAGCGAGGCTGTGTTATTCCCTCTGCTCTGATGACTGAGATCCAGGCGGTGGAAAGATGACAGGCTCGGAGATGTACTGCAGAGTTGCGGGAGTTAGCGCAAGCCAAGAGAGAGCTATTCCAGAGATGACATCGCCCTGTGCAGGATGCAGCTAGTCAGGGTTACCCCCTCGGGGAGGCTGGGGCAGAAGCTTGACTCATCCGAAATGGCTCATCCTATTGTCTCATGTCAGTCACTCCTGGGGCTGTGGTGGGGTCGGGAGAGGACATGAGGCCGAAGATGAGCTAGCTCTGACTTGTCCTTCGGGCCAGCTCTCTCAGACTAACGAGGCGTCGCCCAGAAAGCAGGGGCTCTGGGACGGAATCCGTCTCCATCAGCTGGAGTAGGTTACCCGCCAGCGTCTGCGTGACTCTGCGGAGTGAAGAATTGTGTTGTGAAACCCGTCTGGAGGGAGCAATGTGACAGACTGCGGCTGGCACTGCTATCGGGCCGGCATCTCTGAGGCGGGAAGGAGAGTGGGCAGGTGACTCCGCGGGCAGGTTATCCATCAGCCAAAGCCTGAAAAGAAGCTGCCCTTCAGAGATTACTGGCACAGGTTAGTTCCTCGTCTCACTCAGCCCGACAAGAACTTTGTCTTGGCTGCCAGGGGAGAGTGAGCCGCCACCTTGGGAAGGGATTTCTGAACTGCTGAGATCCAGGCGACAGACTGATGGGGCTAATTGTCCAGAGAGACTCATTTGTCTTCTGGGTTCGGCGTCACTCTTCTATCTCCTTCCCTTCCCCACCCTCCAGCTCACGTCCTCACTAACTCCGCTCTCCTGTCACTTCCAGAACAAGTGATTTTTACTGCTCATGAAATGGCAGGACAGCCGTGGGCCTATAGCCCTGTACAGCGCAGGCAGGTGCTGCATAATCTTCCCAGCTGCTCCGTGGAGCCGAACCCCAACTCCTAGCCCCACCGCCTGCCATTCCAGCCCTGGGCTCCCCACACCCAGCTGTGCCGATGCCCATCCCTCCTGACCTGCAGCCACCCTCCTGCTATTCCAATCCATAGCTTCCCTCACACCGCACAAATAGGTCTGTTCATGCACCTCAGTTTTGATCTGCAGTCCCCTGACCCCTTCTATGGCAGTCCTTGGTTTATGCTGAGCAGTGACGGCTTTTGTCAAATCCTCAGCTGTGTTTGTGGTATGCTAAGTGAGCAAGAGCTCCGAACTCCTTTTCACACCTGACCTCATCCAGGTGGGAATCCAGTCTTCACAGGTGACAGGCTCCTGCACTGACCCACTAGTGCAGAGATTCCATCTGCCTCCTTTATCAACGTAGTAGCCAGATCGGTGCCTTCATCAGCTATGGTAACCAGCTACCCGGGTTCATTCTCAAGTGTCTACTGTGTCATGCTTCCAGTATCTTCAGTTTAAACATAGGTATTGCCAACTGGACCAGACTGGTGCTTCAGGCTAGCCCCGTGTCTTGTCCCCAGCAGTGGGCAGCATTCGCTGCTTCAGAGCAAGGTGCAATCAACCGTACAGTAGAATTAGTCAATCCCCAGGAAAGCATCATCTTGACCCCAATAGTTAGTGATTGCCTCAGAGCAGAACGGTTTAGATCCCTTGCAAAGCTCTTGTTTAGTTTTTTAGCCTTCACTGTTCTGACTGTGGATGCCTGTGTTCCCCTTATACACGTTGACTCCTTCTCTGAATCCTGCTAAGTGAACCTTGCCTCCCTTTCCCTTGGCTTCCCAAAGCAGCTGCTGAATGAAGCCAGTTGGTTACTGTTATTCAATACCGTAGGTGGAAGTGAATTGGAAACATGCTGATTCCTAGGACCGTGGGAAAAGACCCGTGCTGCTGGCAAAACCAGGTGACAAATAACAGGGTTTGTGGGTTCATGGAAAAGCAAGCCATTTTTCTTCATCACTTTGCATTTTCCAGAGAGTTTCCCACAGGGAGGAACGCTGGTTTCCACACACACATGTACTTATGGAGAAAGCAGTGCTCACTAGATTCATGCCGCTTGAGTGAATTCCAGACCACTGGGAAGAGAGGAACCCGTATACACCCAAAGATTTTCATTTTCACAATAGACAGGTACTGAGCCCTGCTAGCCCTTGGGAAAGCCCATACCTGGATTGACTTAACTCAGATCTTCAGAAGGACATTGGAGGGTGGTCTTGTGGTGAACAGCATCATCCTGGGACACAAGAGACCCGGTTTTAATTCCCAGCTCTGCCACAGACTCTTCATCACATTTGGCAAGTCACTTAGCCACACTGAGCTTCAGTTCCCCATCTGTGAAATGGGAATAAAATTTCCCTACTCCACAGGGGTACTGAGAGGATAAACCCATTCATGTTTGTGAGGTGAACATATGGCATGGGGATGGGGACCAGAGAAGTACCTTGAAAGAGGCTAGGTCCCAAAACTGCCACTGAACCCTAAAATCCTGGTCAGGCCTTACTCTGGAACAAGTTGTATTAGCTCCATGGGCAGTCCCCTAGGTGAGATTGTTCAGATTCACCCCTATGTTCTACAATCCTGGCTTCTCTAAGGGTATGTCTGTGACGTTTTTTACATAAGCTGGGATAGATAAGCGATATAGATCACTGTTGCAACCAAAGTCTTGTAGTGACACCAAATGTTGTATAAAGGGAGTTAAATAAGGTGTCTCAGACAAGGTTATGGTTTGCTGATTATGATTATGCTGTCTATATGTGTGTATCATTTTTGTAGTTAAAGTTATGAATTTTGGCTCTATACTCTCTGTATTTCAAACTTATGCTATGCTTCTTGGTGACACCCCAGACAAGTTGGTGTCAGCTCTGCCTAGCCTGCTTGATGGCCCATTAAGGATCATCAGCTATACAACTGACACATTGAGAGAAGGCAGATACACCTTGGGACTCAGCAAGGTATGCAGGGACCTGCCTTTGGACAGAACTCTGAGGTTTTTCCAGGCCATGTGCTGGACAGCTTGTCTTTGGGACAAAGAAAGAAAGACCACATGGAAAGAGAATATAAAAAGCTGCTGCAGCTCCTCCATCTTGTCTTCAATCCTGCTTCTTAAGGGACTTTGGACTTTGCTACACTGAAACTTTGAACCAAGGACTGAAAGACCCATCCCAGCTGGGGATGTTCTCCAGAGACTTGATTTGAACCTGCAGTTTATTCCATCACTGCTGCAAGCCTGAACCAAGAACTTTGCCATTCCTGTATGTCATTGATTCCATTTAACCAATTCTAGCTCTCATCCATATCTTTTTCTTTTTATGAATAAACCTTTAGATTTTAGATTCTAAAGGATTGGCAGCAGCGTGATTTGTGGATAAGATTTGATTTGTATATTGACCTGAATCTGGGGCTTGATCCTTTGGGATTGAGAGAACCTTTTTTCTTTTACTGGGGTATTGGTTTTCATAACCATTTGTCCCCCATAACGAGTGGCACTGGTGGTGATACTGGGAAACTGGGGTGTCTAAAGGAATTGCTTGTGTGACTTGTGGTTAGCCAGTGGGGCAAAACCAAAGTCTTCTCTGTTTGGCAGGTATGGTTTGCCTTGGTGAGCATAGAAACCCCAGCCTTGGCTGTAACGGCCCTGCTTTAAGCAATTTGTCCTGAATTGGCACTCTCAGTTGCGTCCCGTCAGAACCAACATCGTTACAGTGACATAATTGGCAGGATCCGTAGAACCAGGTCAATTAAGCTTTGGATCAGAACCCCACGTTATCCAAATTTGAATTTCAGTTTTGAGAGTTTGGTTGGTTAAAGAGCAGTAGCAAAGAGCATATGAGGGCCTTGGCAAAAAAGCCCTGGAAGATTTGTGTTCAGAAAAGGGGATAAGCTTTAGAAAGAAAGCTACAAATCAAGAACTGAGAAATCTGTTAATGGCTAGTGATCAGGTGGCAGGAGCGCAGCCCTTACCTGACGCTACAGAAACTGCAGAAGCAATTGGAATGCAAAAGGCAGCAAATAAATGGCAACTTGAGCATGAACAGAAACTAGCGGAAATTCAATGGGTGGGAAAGCAAAGGATCGCTGCTGAGGACAGGGTTCACCAGCTGCGACAAGAAACTGCCAGAATTCAGCTTGAAGTCAAAAAAGCAATTGAGAAACTGACAGGTTTCAGAGTAGCAGCCGTGTTAGTCTATATTCGCAAAAAGAAAAGGAGTACTTGTGGCACCTTAGAGACTAACAATCACGAAAGCTTATGCTCAAATAAATTTGTTAGTCTCTAAGGTGTCACAAGTACGCCTTTTCTTTTAATCGAGAAACTGTATCCTCTTGAAATTTGAGTTTATAACAATGTTGGTATGTTATATTGCTCTGACCAGTGGGAGGGGGACTCTAACCTGGTGGGAAATAGCTGTTTGATGGTGAATGAAGTTTCTAAATGTCTATCTGATGTCTCAGAAGCAAATCTGGAATTAGATCAAGCGAAGGGAGAAGAGAATAAGGAAAGTTTGGATGAGCCTAGGCAGCCTTGTGAGCTGATGGCTTTGTCTAGTCAGCAGGGTGGGAAGGCGAGGAGAGTGGAAGATGAGTGTCCCTGTACCTTACCTGTTAGCTGTATGGAGAATTGTGACAGTGAAGGAAATGTGTCTGTGTCTGTCAGGGGTATTGACTTGCCTATGGAGGGAGCTACCCCAGTCTCCAAGCAGTTGTCTGTGAACAGCCCTGTGTGCTGGGACCAGGGGAATGAGATCCCAAGCTATGTGTCTGGGAAAGGAGAAAGTGTCTCTGGCTCTTCTTTGTCTGTGGAGCAGACAGAAGGGGCCTTTCAGCCTGTGATGGTTGAGGGTAGTGCAATTGTCTCAGAGTTGGTTCTGGATTTAGCTAAAGCCCAGGAAAGGAATGGTCCTAAGTTTGTGTCTGCTCGGGAGAATGGCCCTGTAACTAGGTCGCATCCAGTTAGTGTCTATGTAAAATCCCAGAGACCAGACAATTCTGGTGCTTGTATTTTGCCTGTTGCTAGTGGGTGGCTGGAAAGAGTGTAGCGACTCTGTCTGATTAGGGTGATACCCTAGCCAGGGCATAAGGAGAGCAGAAAGGTGATTTGATTGTGTTACCTACTGAGGGTGTGGAAACTTGTAGCAAGAAGGAAAAGATTTCTGAGCTTGTGTGTGGCAAAGGGAAGGAGAAGCTTCTAACCTTTTATCTAGGAAGTCTGTAAGTTTGCCTGAAAGGGGATTGTGTAGGAATTTGCCTGATGGGCCAGAGGTAATTCTGGTTGTAAGTGAGACCCAGAAAGAGCCTGTTGTTGCTCAGGGAAGTGTTCTTTTAGAGCAAGCCCTAGGTGAAGAGGGTAAAGGCAGAATTTCTGTGAGGGGTGAATTGCTGCTTAGAAAAGCTTCTGGGGGAAAGGAATCCTCATGGTAGTCTGTGCAAGCCATTTACTGCAACTGAAAGGTGTGAAAGTGATTTAATCAAGAAAGTTTCAGTTTCTAACAGCCAGAAATTTTCTGTTGTGAATGGATCCACTGACTTTCCTTTTGAAAGATCCAGTGTGGATAGCTTTGAGAAGGTCTCAGATGGAGTGAAAGCTGGTAAGAAAGTTGAACAGTCGTATAACCAAGTGGCTGGGTTTGGCCAGCTTGTTGGGGAGACAAGGTTGTTGAGAGAGGAATGTCTCCATGCTGATTCTGTAAGTGAACACTCTGTGTCTCAGGTTCAGAGGGAAGACTCAAAAAGAAAAGGAGTACTTGTGGCACCTTAGAGACTAACAAATTTATTTGAGCATAAGCTTTCGTGAGCTACTGCTCACTTCATCGGATGCATTTGGTGGAAAACTGGGTAGCTGGGTCTGCAGAGCAGAACAGCTGTGTAGTTAGTCTCTCAAGAATGCAGGGGGTGGTAGGTAAACTCTCATCTCTAGACACTTTGGATATGACTTGTAGTCTCTCAGTGAACATAACATCTGATTCCATGTGGAAGCAGAGGTTGGAAAGAGAAGGACAACAGAACTTTGAGTCTAGCTTGTTAGTGAAAATGGATAGTATCTCTTTAAGACAGAGTCCAGCCTTGGGATCCATAGCAGTTAAGGATCTGAAAACTGGTGAACTGGCTCCTGTCTGTGGTCATGCAAATTACTTGGCTGACAGAGAAAAGAAGGACTTGCTAGTTAGTACAGAGAGCATACCCAATCAGCCAGTGAATTCTGTTAAGCAAGAGAAATCAGGGTTTGATTCTTCAGGACAAGGAGGAAAGAAAGACCTTAATTTTGCAAAGGGAAGCCACAGGCTGACCCTAAAAGGCCTAAACCCCAATGGTATTGAGCCAAACGTGTGGCATGACAAAAATGATTGTAAATGGACACTTGCAATTAATTTATTGTTATTGCTAATGGTAATTCTTGTAACTAATGTGTTGCTATTACCAAAAACTGTAAAAATCTACAATGTTCCTAATCTTTTGGAAAATCCCTCGAATATGTTAAAAGTGATACATAAGATCACACTGTATGTTAAAAGTTTCAGAGTAGCAGCCGTGTTAGTCTGTATTCGCAAAAAGAAAAGGAGTACTTGTGGCACCTTAGAGACTAACAAATTTTAAATGTTAAAAGGCCTTGTTATGCTGATGTTACACAGTTAATGCCTGTAAACAGTCTTGGAACTTTTCACAGGGGAAAAGACATTCCAGACCTGATGTGCTGTATGAAAAGGGAAACTGAGACACACTACCATATTATTTACATGGCTAAATGCCAAGATTCCTATACTATGAACAACATTAATATTTACATTGACTTAATGTTAATTGGGTTTCAAACATTTGCCAGAGTTTGTATGGATAAGGTAGCTATGTTCTTTAGCTCTTGGCAAGATCACATGAGACATACAGGAACCATGCTGCAAAAGCAGATCCAATCCACTATTGTTCTAACCAAGTTTTACCCTGAGTTTGTAAAGAGATTCAATCATGTTATTGAACATGACTTTGATAAACCATTTCTGTTATACACCAATATTTGCTGTAGTAAGACAGAACCAGGGATGGGAAGCCCTTGGGATGAAGTCAGTGATGTTTGTGTCATCCCTTCCTGCATCAATTTTGTGTTGGGGGTGTGACATTATTGACATAAGCTGGGACCGTATAGATCATTGTTGCAACCAAAGTCCTGTAGCGGCAGCAAATCTTGTATAAAGGGAGTCAAATAAGGTGTCTTAGACAAGGTTATGGTTTGCTGGTTATGATTATGCTATCTATATGTGTGTATCATTTTTGTAGTTAAAGTTATGAATTTTGGCTCTATACTCTCTGTATTTCAAACTTATGCTATGCTTCTCAGTGACACCCCAGACAAGTTGGTGTCAGCTCTGCCTAGCCTGCTTGATGGCCCATTAAGGATCATCAGCTATACAATTGACCCATTGAGAGAAGGCAGATACACCTTGGGACTCAGCAAGGTATGCAGGGACCTGCCTTTGGACAGAACTCTGAGGTTTTTCCAGGCCATGTGCTGGACAGCTTGTCTTTGGGACAAAGAAAGACAGACCACATGGCAAGAGACTATAAAAAGCTGCTGCAGCTCCGCCATTTTGTCTTCAATCCTGCTTCATACCTCCTGAAGGGACTTTGCTACGAATGGAAGCTCTACACAAAGGACTGAAAGACCCATCCCAGCTGTGGATGTTCTCCAGAGACTTGATTTGAACCTGCAGTTTATTCTATCACTGCTGCAAGCCTGAACCAAGAACTTTGCCATTACTGTATGTCATTGATTCCATTTAACCAATTCTAACTCTCATCTATATCTTTTTCCTTTTATGAATAAACCTTTAGATTTTAGATTCTAAAGGATTGGCAGCAGCGTGATTTGTGGATAAGATTTGATTTGTATATTGACCTGGATCTGGGGCTTGATCCTTTGGGATCGAGAGAACCTTTTTTCTTTTACTGGGGTATTGGTTTTCATAACCATTTGTCCCCATAATGAGTGGCACTGGTGGTGATACTGGGAAACTGGGGTGTCTAAGGGAATTGCTTGTGTGACTTGTGGTTAGCCAGTGGGGTAAAACCACAGTCTTCTCTGTTTGGCTGGTTTGGTTTGCCTTGGTGTGCATAGAAACCCCAACCTTGGGCTGTAACTGCCCTGCTTTAAGCAATTTGTCCTGAATTGGCACTCTCGGTTGGGTCACGCCAGAACCAGCATCGTTACAGCATCTATAGAGCAAAAAAGAAAAATACAGCAGCGAGTCTCAGTCAGCTGACCTGAGCTCTGAGACTTGTGATGTGGGTCTTTTTTTTTTTGACTCTCTAGACGTACCCACAAAGGTTTCCATTAGTCTAGGTAATTGATGTCAGAGTTATAGCTACCAGCATCGCTGCCAGCCTCTTGTGTAGACTAGCTCAGCTGCAGGAAGGGCAGGTTAACCAGGAAACCAGGCTGCGATGACATAAGCAACATGGCTCTTGAATCGAAATGAAGGAGTTGTTTGGGATAACGTGAGCCTGAACCTTCCTCACCCGTCAAATCACTCGTGGAGGTTCGGAAATGCTTCATTTCCAATGGGCAACCTAGGCCAGCTTTCCCTGCACCAGCATAGCAGTCTTTGTGGGAAGAATATGGTCTCGGGTGGTGTCCATATGGACCTTGCAGGCAGGAGAGGTTTGGTTTGGGTTCAGAGGAACATCTGGGGCTTGGTTCTGCTCTCACCTACGCTGCTGTAAGTAGGAGCGACTCTGGTGAAGTCAGTGGGGGAAGTATGTGGGGTTAGAACCACTTTCTGGAATTTGAACTTTTTGAGCTCTGCCTATGCTGGAAGGCGGAAGTCCAGAGACCACGACAACTACCATTAGTGTTACTGTCACAAAGCAGGCCAGGATGGGAGTCTGGTTCAGAGCTGCTGAGCTAGAACCAAAACCTGAATTAATTCCGTAGCACATAAAGCTCCCTGGCTTAGTTCCTTTGGTTTGCCTTCTGTTGTACCTTTTTAATGATCTCCTCCAGCATTCAAACTTCCTTTGTGCCAAGGAAGGGGTGGAAAGCACCAGCACAGGGGACTTGTGGATTGGACAAAAAATTAGCAAGAAGGCTGTAGAAAATAATCCTCCACCGGCCCAAAGAAGGTGGACAGGATAGGCCCAATGAGGTTTTGTTGGGCTGAATTCTCTGCTGGTGTAAACGGGTGCAGCTCCATTGTCTTTGAGAGAGTTTGGCTCTTTTCCACTAGAAAAGAATTTGGCCCTGTGTAACTAGCCTTTACTCTGCAGAAGCTTTTCAGGCCACATCTACCTACACATCTGTACGACGCCTCACCCGGCAGGGCTCCAGTCTGAATCGGACAGTACTTAGTCGTGAGTGTGCAATGAGAACGATCCTTTCCTATGACTGCCCTTAAGATATTTATGCACCTACGTTGTGTCTTTCTGCCCCTGTGAGCATCCATGTAAGCTCTCTCGGTCCTGCCCCGTAAACCAAGACGAGACTGAATTAAAGCTGGGTTATTTAGTAAACACCTTTCAGAAGAACATTTTTGATTTATAGGTGCCCCAATCGTGCTCCAAGGAGGACTTGTACAACTTTAACTGCTTTTTCTCAGCATCACACCAGCCCAATAAAAAAGAGCTCATATGCACTGCACAAATTCTCACTTCCAATATAACAAGGGTTTTATGAGACTGGAAGTCTCGTTGGCTCTGTGGTACAAAGCATATTGGCTGATACCCTGAATGACAGACCTTCTATTCCTCTTCAAGTTGTCAGACCTCAGTAGCATTTACAGCTATTTAGCTATCAAATTTTATGTGCAGCTCTGAGAGAAATGTGTCTCTTAAATACTGCTATGTCTCATAAACAGCAATCTGTTAAGCCATGTCCATTGTACAACTGTTTCATGGAGCCCTCAAATGCGATAGGGTAAAATACCCGTCATCACCAGAGTGGCAAAGCACTGAATAATGTACTGAACTGAATTTCCTAAGCCACGTCTGTATTACAGTTGTACCGAGAGGCTACCAGGAAGATCACAGCCCCATTGTTGTTCTAGAGAATTTGCATACACCTAGCAAGACAGTCCCGGCTAAAAATAGTTTACAGTCTACAAAGGAAGCATCATTGTCCTCACGGTACCAATGGGAAACCAAGTCCTACCGACAAGGTCGCACCCAGAGTCTGCGGCAAAGGCTGGAATCAAACTCAGGTCTCAGAGCCTCAACCACAACATTCTTCTGTTCTTTAAACGTCCTCCTTCCTTCTGGCTCTAGCTGATGACTGAACCCTTTCCTGCCCCCTCTCTGCTGGTCCTGAGGATGCTGGATGCCCAGTTAAGTGTTATGACTTATTTGTGTTTCCATAGTGCGTCAGTGACCCAACTATGCACCAGGGTCCCATGACCGTACATGTGCACTCTCTTTTGTGATGATGAGATCAAACCACTTTGAGCCACATCACTCGCTATTTCTGTGAGTTTGAGAGTCAGGCAGAGTTTCGGCATTTTTATTTTATTATCTTTTTTGCATCTTCGTTTTACTGTCTACAATCTGCTGCTATGCTGATGGCATAAGTGGTGTGTAGAACCTTCAGCTGCTCCTGCGTGCGGGGAGCGAATGTCGCCCAGAGGGTCTCCGTGGTAGTTGTTTGCTATCTAATTGCTGGTTTGTGCCGTACATCAGGAGTTCAGATGTCCCAGAGCTACTGTTCCCACATGCAGCAAACTGAGGGCTGGAAAAATGCAGATACGGTTATTTTCAAATGTGAACTCACACCTGCGAAAATAAAGGCAGAGGTCAGACTGGTTCGAATAGCAGAGCCGTTAGGTGCAACACATGTGGGGCCGTGCCGGGGGGCTGTTGCTTGTTGTTTCCTTCCCATACTTAGGCTGCTTGATGGCTTTAATTGAAGCAACTTTACCAGCAGAAAGTGTCACTGTCTCCCTACATTTCAATTAATCATCAGCCTGTCAGCGGTTCTTCCCCCCATCTTCTCCCTCCCGCTGGGGTTTGCTGAACTGCGCACATGTACAGGGCTTGCATCCTGATGTGCTCCTCATTTCAGTGGTTAATGATTTACCAACATCGCGGACTGGCAGCTCAGGAAGGAGCATCCCTTTCACAGGGAGACTGTAGTGTTGGACTCACACGCCAGAGTAATGGACCGGCTGTCCCCAGGTTTTTCACATCTCCAGTCACAGCACTGCCACTCTGGCTTCCGGCCTTGATTTCCAGGGCTGTGTGTCAAGAGCGGTCAGGGTCGGGTCAGCCTCCCTCAAGGCCAGAGGGTGCAGTAGCATGCCACACAATGCACAAGTTCTCCCAGCCTGTGGCGATTCTGTAGTGTTTTATTAGGGTTGTGCCTAGAGGCCCTCATGAAGATGAGGGCCCCATTGTGCTATGTGTTGTATAAACAGCCAGGAAGAAATAATCCCTGCTGGGAGAAGGAAGGATTGTCCAGTGGTCAGGGTATTAACTTGGGATCCTAGACCCTTGGTGCAATTGTGTGACAAGTCACTTGGTCTTTCTGGGAGCATCTGCACATGGCAGCTGGTAGCTGTGAATCCAGCCCAGGTAGATAGACAAGTAATAGCACTGCTTGACCCAGCACACTACAAACAGCAGTGTGGACCTTGCGACACTAGCAGTGGCTCAGGCTAGCCACCTCCTCTTGGCCCCAGGGAGTCAGGTGGGCATGACTCAGGAGGTGAGCCCGAGCCACCGCCTCTGCCACAATGTTCACACCACTCTTTTTAGCAGGCTCGCTCAAGGTGAGCTATCCCATGTCGTAGATTACAGACTGCAAGGCCAGGAGGAACCATTGTGATCATCTCATCTGACCCCCTGCAGAGCGCAGGCCAGAGACCTGTCCCCAGATAATTCCCAGAGCAGAGTGTTTAGCAAAACATCCCATCTTGCTTTAAAAATTGCCAGGGATTGTGAATCCACCACAACTCTTGGTAAGTTGTTCCAATGGCTAATCAGTGTCACTGTTAAAAACATCCGATGAAGTGAGCTGTAGCTCACGAAAGCTTATGCTCTAATAAATTTGTTAGTCTCTAAGGTGCCACAAGTACTCCTTTTCTTTTTGCGAATACAGACTAACGCGGCTGCTACTCTGAAACCTGTCATTATGCAAGTTGCTACTATGTTAAAATATGTATCTAATTTCCTGCCTGAATTTGTCTAGCTTCAGCTTCCAGCCATTGGATTGTGTTGCCTTTCTCTGCTAGATTGAACTGTCCCTTATTAAATATTTTTCCCCATTTAGGGACTTACTGACTGTGATCAAGTCACCGCTTAACCTTCTCTCTGTTTAGCTAAATAGATTGAAATCCTTAAGTCTATCTCTATGAGGCATGTTTTCTAATCCTTAAGAACATAAGAACGACCACACTGGAGCAGACCAATGGTCCATCTAGCCCAGTGTCCTGTCTTCTGACCGGTGCCAGATGCAGTGGCTGGTGCCAGATGCTTCAGAGGGAATGAACAGAATAATTATCAAGTGATCCATCCCCTGTTGTCCAGTCCCAGCTCCTGACAATCAGTGATTTAGGGACCCCCAGAGGTGGGGTTGCATCCCTGACCATCGTGACTAATAGCCATTGCTGGACCTATCCTCCAGGAACTTATCTAGTTCTTTTCTGAACCCCATTATACTTTTGGACTTCACAACATCCCCTGGCAACTAGTTCCACAGGTTGACTGTGCGTTGTGTGAGGAAGTGCTTCCTTTTGTTTCTCTTAAACCCGCTGCCTAATTAATTTCATTGGGTGACCCCTGCTTGTGTTATGTGAAGGGGTAAATAATGCTTCCTTATGCACTTTCTCCTCACCACTCATGATTTTATGCACATCGATCAGATCCCCCCTTAGTCGTCTCTGTTCAAAACTGAACACTCTCAGTCGTTTTAATCTCTCCTCATATGGAAGCTGCTTCATCCCCCTCATCATTTTTGTTGCCCGTCTCTGTACTTTTTTCTAATTCTAGTATATCTTTTGTTGAGATGAAGCAACCACATCTGCATACAATATTCAAGGTGTGGGCGTACCATGGATTTATATAGAAGCAATATGACATTTTCTGTCTTCTTATCTAACCTTTTCCTAATGTTCCTAGCATTCTTTTTTGACTGCTGCTACAAATTGAACTGATGTTTTTGGAGAACTATCACGACAACTCCAAGATCTCTTTCTTGAGTGATAATTTAGTCCCCGTCATTTTATATAGAGAGTTGGGATTATGTTTTCCAATGTGCATTACTTTGCAGTTATCATCATTGTATTTCATCTGCCATTTTGTTGCCCATTCACCCAGTTTTGTGCGATACCTTTGTCGCTCTTCTCAGTCTGCTTTGGACTTAACTATTCTGAGTAATTTGGTATTGTCTGTAGACTTTGCCACTTCACTGTTTACCCTTTTTCCAGAACATTTATGAATGTGTTGAACGGCACAGGTCCTAGTACAGACCCTTTGGGGGACCCTGCTATTTACCTCTCTCCACTGTGAAAACTGACCTTTTATTTCCTATCTTTTAACCAGTTACTGATCCATGAGAGGACCTTTCCTCTTATCCCATTACTATTTACTTTGCTTAAGAGCCTTGGGTGAAGGACCTTGTCAAAGGCTTTCTGAAAATCCAAGTACACAATATCCACTGGATCAGCCTTGTCCACATGCTTGTGACTTTCTAAGAGACTTCTAGTAGATTGGTGAGGCATGATTTCCCTTTACAAAAGCCATGTTGACACTTCTTCAACATACCATGTTCATCTATGTGTCTGATAATTGTGTCCTTTTATCATGCTCCTGGCTTTTCTCTGAATCCTCTCCAGCTTATCAACATCCTTCTTGAATTGTGGACACCAGAAGTGGACACAAGATTCCAGCAGCGACTGCATCAGTGCCAAATTCAGAGCTAAAGTAACCTCTCTGCTCTTACTCAAGATTGCCTTACTTATGCATCCCAGGATTGCATTGGTATTTCTGGCCACAGCATTATGTTGGGAGCTCGTGTTCAGCTGATTATCCACCGTAACCCCCAAATCGTTTTCAGAGTCACTTCTTGCCAGAATAGAGTCCTCCATCCTGTAAGTATAGCCTGCATTCTTTGTATGTTTCCATTTATCCATATTAAAATGCATATTGTTCGTTTGCGCCAAGATTGCTCTGTATCAGTGACCTGTCCTCTTCATTATTTGCCGCTTCCCCAATTTTTTGTGTCATCTGCAAACTTTATCAGTGATGATTTTTTTATTTCTTCCAGGTCATTGATAAAAATATTAAATAACATGGACCCAAGAACAGATCCTTGCAGGATCCCACTGGAAACACACTCTCTTTCAGTGATGATTCCCCGTTTACAATTAGATTTTGAGACCTATCAGCTAGCCACCTTTTAGTCCATGTAATGAGTGATGTATTAATTTTATCTCTTTCTAGTTTTTCATCAAAATGCCTTGTAGTACCAAATCAAATGTCTTACAGAAGTCTAAGTACATTACATCAACACTATTACTTTTATCAACCAAACTTGAAATCTTATCAAAAACGATTCTGTCAATTTAGTTTGACAGAACGTATTTTCCATAAACCCATGTTGATTGGCATTAATTATATTACACTCCATTAATTCTTTATTAATCAAGTCCCATATCAGCTGCTCCATTATCTTGTCTGGGATCGATGTCAGACTGACAGGTCATTAATTACCTGGGTCATCTCGTTTACTCCTTTTAAATATTGGTACAATGTTAGCTTCCTTCTAGGCTTCTGGCACTTCCCTGGTGTGCCTAGACGTATTGAAAATCAACATTAATGGTCTAGTGAGCTCCTCACACAGCTCTTTTAAAACTCTTGGGTGCACGTTGTTCAGACTTGATGATTTAAAAACATCTTTCTTTAGTAGCTGCTGTTTAACATCCTCCTAAAATACCAATCTAATGATAACAGTGTACTCATAAGATATGACTGTATCATCTGTTTTTCCTCAGTTACAGAACAGAAATATGTATTGAACACTTCTGCCTATTATGCATTATTATTGATAATTTTACTATTTCCATTTAGTAATGGACCAATACCATTGTTAGAATTATTTTTGTTCCCAATATGCTTAAAATACTCCTCCTTGTTTTCCTTAACTCTGCTGGCCTTGTGTCCTTTTGCTTCCCTTATCAGTTTTCTACAATTCCTAGCTCGTGATTTATATTCATTACTATCAACTTCCCCTTTCTTCCATTTGTTATATATTATTCCTTTTTTTTTTTATAGTTCCCTTCACTTCCCTTTTCAACCAGATCATTTTTTCAACCTCTACAGCCTCCTCTCTTGATTGTGGGATTGTGCCTTTTGGGGCTGCTAGCAAGGTGTTCTTAAACAATTCCCAATTATCATTCAGATTTTTTCTGATCAAATTCTTCCTCCCATCTGATTTGACTCATAATTATTTTCAGCTTTGTGATATTGGCCCTTTTAAAGCACCAAGTATACATATACTGGTCTGGACTTTTTTCTGTTTGCACAGTTTGAATTTGATTGAGGGATGATCACTTGTACCTAAGCTACAGTTAATTTTCAGTTCTGTGATCAGTTCCTGTTTACTTGTCAAGACAAGCTCTCATACAAAATTCACCCATATTGGAGGCAGCCCTTTTTGTGGCAGGAAATTGTCGTCTATAATATGTAGAACTTCCAAGAATGTTTTAGTACTGGCGGCATGAGATCTCCAGCATATGTCACTCAAACTGAAGTCCCCCATGATCAGGAAAGTTTTTTCCCCACACGTTATAGATAACTGCATAAGGAGCCGGATATCCTGTTTCCTGGAGTGATTTGGTGGTTTGGAGCAGACACCAACTAATAACCCATGTTTGGGCCTTGTTTGTCAGGACATTGATCCATAAGCATTTGGGATCATTTTCTTTTGAGTTATCAGTGACTCGGAAACAGGTAGTGCCATTTTTGACAGTGTGCTGCTTCCCCTCCCCTTTGGGCCACTTGATCCTTCCTAAATAGGTTACAGCCATTGATTTCAACATGCAAATCGTGGGAGTCATCCCACCAGCTTTCAGTGATATCAACTAGATCAAATTTATGCTCATAAATGAGCATAATTCCAATTCCTCTTGTTTGTTACCTAGGCTTCTAGCATTGGTGTATGGGCAAGCGTCTGTCGACCCGGGCCAGGAATCGTATCTCCCAGCTGCAGTGCGGACATATCCTCTGGCCCTCAGTTTGCTGTCTATAAAATGAAGATAACAGCACTGCCCTACAACACCGGAAGGGTTGGGGGAATACATACAATCAAGACTGTGAAATGGTCAGATACAAGGAACAGAGGGTTGGAAGGGACTTGCTGGATCCTGGGGTCAGCAGGAAGGCCCCATTGTATTATCCTGTTTCTAAATTTGTCAAGCTCCATCTTAAAGCTAGTTAAGTTGTTTGCCCCTATGCCTCATATTGGAAGGCTGATGGGGGCCTGGTAAGTACCTAAGATAGGCAGGATGGGTATCCCCATTTTACAGATGAGACATTAAAGGTCTGTCTGCACTGCCGCCAGAGGTAAGACTGCTGCATGTGGAGACATACACGAGCTAGCTGACTCCAATAACGGTGAAGCCATGGCAGCACAGCCCCTCTCGGGCCCCTGGGCAATATTTGATTGGCTATCCCATGCCGCTGGGGCTTTACTGCTCTTGTTATTGGAGCTAGCTAAACCCAAGCTAGCGGAGATATGCCTACCTATGCTGCAGGCACACCTCTGTCTGCTGTGCAGATGTACCCTCTGTGACTTGCTTAAACGCATGTGAGGAATCGGCGACAGATCTCCTGGTGCCTGAACCCCAGAGCCATCCTTCCTGTGTCATGCAAGGGACTCTTTCACCCCAGCCCCCCGGAGGATTTCCCATTGCACGTGGGAAGCTGCTGACGCAGCTTAGCACCAGCGTGAGCAGGCACGTCAAGCCAGGCTCTTCCTCCAGCCCGGGCTGGGGCTCAGTCCTTCTCGGGTGTCCTTGGTAAAAATGCTTCTCTTTGGCTCCATCTACACTTGCAGCGAGGGGTGTGATTCCCAGCTTGCGTCGACATCCTTGGGCGAGCTCCCACCGAGCTAGTGTGAGTCGCGCAGACTAGCTTCTCCGAGTGCAAACCCACCTGGGCCCCACGGGTGCGTAGTCAAGGCAGCTAGGCTGTGCCACTGCCGGGCCACCATGCCTACATTTCTGTTTTTAGTGTGCAAAACCTTCTGTGTTCACCCCTTCTGTGCCATGCAGCCTTCCCTCTGCTGCTAAGGCTGCCATTAATGCTGGAAAGCCCAAGGAGGCTTTAGCATGAGTGGAGAGTGGGGTGGACTATCTTGCCTACTGGGAACATTATTCAGGTGGCTTGCTGGGAATGAAGGGCCCCGTGATCTTCATTGCATTACTTGGCCTTCCTTCCTTCTTCTTGACCTCCTCCTTGTTCTCTGCCTTCTCTTTGACCTTTTGCCTTGGCCATTTGCCTCCTTGACTTTGTTTGTCTTTCCCTGGCTCTCTGCATTGTCTAGCTCGAGGTCCCTCTGAGAGGCTGGCTCACTATACCAAGCTGCTAGACCATTGACGCTGGTCAAGCCTTCTTCTACTGCCTCAGCTGCAATCGGCTGGAGTCCTCGTAGAGGGAAGGGGAGCTAGCAGGCAAGGGGCTGTTTGTGAGGGTCCCTCTGCTTTGGAACTCCCTCTCTGCTCCCTTGGTCCATACTAGTTTACTGACCATTAGGGTAGGTTGTGCGACGAAAGCTCTGGAGGGACAACGCAAAGGTCTTAGGAGTGGTTCCACCCTCGGGTTATTGATCGATGCTGTGGCTGTGCTGATTGGTGGTTGAAGAGTGGTTAGAGGCACAGTCTGTTTGGTGGTGGTGTGCTTAAGACTTGTCGGTGAGTCCCTCCAGCCCGGGATACGGCTGCCCTTTCCTAATGAAGGTGCGTAGAAATCTAAATAAATAAGCAAAGTTTGTCAAAAGTTTTCAAACCCACTTGTTTTAGTTGAAAAGGGGAATGTGGGTGAAAACCATTTTGGTTCTGGCAACATTTTTCAGGTGTACAAACCCTTTCATCAATGTTTGTCTGGTGTTTTATTTTTCATGGGAAAAAAAAACTTCTTTTGCCGGGCGGGCGGGGGGGGTGTCGAAATTGATAGTGTTTCCAGTTTCCCACTGTGCAACTTTTAATTGGGTGCATGTCGTGTCTTCGTCAGGTGGCGTTTTCCTGACTCCTTGATTGGATGAGCATGCGTATAAATACTGGTAATGCTCCTTCCAGCTGAGTCTCACATGGGACTCTCTTGGTGGTTTGGAAAGTTTTTTGAAACCATGACAAATTTTATAAGATGAAAAAAAAAAGTTTCCGTTTTGAAAGCTTCAGAAGGGGAACTTTTTTTTTTATACTGTCCAGAATTCAAAAATCAAAAGGACAAATTTTGACCAGCTCTATAAATAAATCAAGCTTCTTAAGTGCCGCTCCGAGTCCCGAATTCCAGGCTCCCCCCATTCCCCGTGAGCTGTAGAAAAGAGCCTCGCGCAGCTTGACTTCAGCAGATGCAGTCTGCAAGCTGCTCAGCAAGCGGGGCAGAGTTTTGTAAGCCCAGAGCGAGACCGGTATCTGTGCTGCGAGTCTCTCCTAATTGGTGCCCAGCCAGTGGGCTAAGCAGGGCTTTCATCTGCCCCATGTCCCAGCCTCTTTTGAAGCTTTCAGTACTGGTACATTCACTGCTGGAGCCACTCCTGAGTTAGGGTTATTACCTCCACTTAGCAGCTCCTCTCTGAGAGATGGCTGCAGAGGAGAAAGGGAGGGGGAATCGTCCATCCCGGAACAGACAGCAGCCGTGTCACCGTGTGTCCAGGTCTCACCTCTCCCTTGTTCCTGGTCACCACTCTCTGAGCTGTAGTGACCAGAGTTTGGCAGCTCTGCAGCTGTGTCTGCTGTGCACCGAGGGGCGCACTTTGGCTCTGTCACGATTCCCTGCAGGGTCACTACGGTTGTCACCTTTTTAATTGCTGATAACCAGACCTCCGAGGCCGGCACCAGCTGAGCAGAGGCTGTCTCGGGTTAATGACCCGGCGCCTCCCACGCCCCACAGTAACCGGACTTTTGGTTCGGCTGCCATTCAGGGTTGCCAGGTCCCCTTTTCGACCGGCCCCTGCAACCCTAAATGGCACTCTGACAGAGAAACCAAAAACCGGACTCTCCAGGTAAAATCCGGACGGGTGGCAAGCCTAAATCACAATTGGCAACTAGCCACCCTGTAACTAAGTCTGCGGTGGAGTTCTCCCTTATCTCCACCTCTCACTGCGGGTCGGTCACCTCCACCTGCCTTTCAGCTCTGCGCCACCCTGCCTACTGGCCCCGTTCCCTGCCGTTCATGGCACTCAGCTTCCTGGGCCAGGCATAGTTTCCAGGAATGCTCAGGAGCCTTCCCGCTTCTCCCTTTACCCCTCTCAATCAGCTGAGGCCCCGAAATGGGGTGTGGCTTATCCGCTGTATTACAGGAACACCTAGATGCTCCAGCTGAGATTGGGGTACCCATAGTTCTGGGTACTGTACAAACACATAGTAAGAAACAGTCCCTGCCCCAAAGAGCTTACAGTGTAAACAGCCAACACAGACAAAAGAGAAATTATTATCCCCATTTTACAGATGTGGACCTGAGGCCCGGAATGATTGAAAGCTTGATCCAATGGCCCTTGGAGTTCAATGAGTGGTGGATCAGGGTCTAAGTGACTTGGCCAAGGTCACACAGGGAATTCTATGGCAGAGGTTTCTGAAGTGCTCATCTGGAGCCTGGTCCTTAAGCCCATCCTTCCCCTCCAAATGTGGGCTGCAACATATGACAAGGAACCAAAATGAGAGGGACACATGCAAGAAACTTCAAACGCCATGGGATTCCTTCCTTTACTGTGAGTAACTCTCTCTGAAATCTCAGTTCTGTGAGTTTTTATTTTGGATATAAATAACTTCCAACAGTAAAAGGAAGGGACCCCACATTTGGATGAAGTTAAGGGAACTTGGAGACTCAAATGAAAGATGTCACTCAAAACAAGCTAAAGGTGCAAGACCTGGCACCCCCCAACCCCAGTTCTCTTTCCCTTGTTTCCTGACCCAGTGCCTTATAAGAACATAAGAACGGCCATACTGGGTCAGACCAAAGGTCCATGTAGCCCAGTATCCTGTCTTCCAACAGTGGCCAATGCCAGGTGCTCCAGAGGGAATGAACAGAACAGGCAATCGTTGAGTGATCCATCGCCTGTCACCCAATCCCAGTTTCTGGCAAACCGAGACTAGGGACACCATCCCTGCCCATTGAAGTTGTTCCATGGAGCTGCTCCAAAATTGTCTGTTGGAAGTTTTTGCCCAATGGAAAATAGCTCTTTGACTCAATGACATGTTTTTGTTTTTACAGAACAATTGGTCACTTTTTGTTGAAAAGCCAAAGCAAAATTGGTTTCAGGTTTTTGATTTTGCTTTCTGATCTGTTCTGTCAACCCTCCCTACAGTGAAACCTGCATTCCCAGGGTTTTCACTCACATCTCCCCGTAAACACCTCTCCAAACAGTCTTGTCTCTCGTGCACGCATTTGATCTGGAGTTGGGCCTGATGTCACCTGCCTCATCTTCCGTGGTGAGGAGGAGGGAAGTGACATCCTGCTCACCACTCTCATTGGCAAGCGTGCAAGGTGAGCTTCTCGATGCAGCATTGTGGGTTCTGCCCCTGAACTAGCTGCACAGCTTGTGGGGGGGCTGATGGGGAAGATTCGCCCCGTTGTCCTGGGACAAGTAACGTAGTTGAATGTTTTTTAACTTTTCTGCTGCTTCTGTACTGTTAAGGGAGCTTGTTTCCCTGTCCTGTGGAGAGGGCTCCTGTCTTCCGTTCCTAGGGCATCCCGGTCTGCTGGCCCACAGCAAACATCCCCTCACTGCAGAGGGGACTCACGAATGCTGTCTCTTCCTTTGGTCCTTCCCCCCCCCCATGTCCTCCCCTCTCCCTGGCGCTCTGCTGTGGGGAGGTGCAGGAGGGAGGCAGAAGTATACAAAGTCCCATGTGCGGTTGCACCAAAAGCCAGTGGTTTATTAGTAATAACTCAGTAGCTATATCAAGAGCCAGCACTGTCTGGATGCAGGGAGACCAACAACCTTGGCTCTTTAAGTGCATGCTCGCTTGGCAACGGGAGAGATCTAAGAAGCTGGATGGGACACAATCTGACAGGATCCATCAGAGCTGGAACAAGATGGGAATGCAGCCGATGGTTGAAGGAAATGTAGTGGAGCAGAGAGAGATGATCCAGAAGCTCATTTCAGGGACTGCTTAGCCTTCCTCCTCAGCACTCACTCAGCAAAGGCTCAAATCTTGGAGGACCTTCCCCTGCTTTATTATTCCTACTTTCAGTGCTGATGAAACTTTCATTAGGACCAGCGTAAACAGTTCAATGAACTAATGCAAATCTGGAGCCAGCGTGGGTTGCGCAGACATAGCTGAGGGCAGATTCTGGACTCTGGTTTACAGGGGAAAAGCTGAAAATATTCCAATGTATTCCAAAGGTTAAAAGGAGTCAGAGAAAAGCTGCTGGTGAAGCACTGTGACAATTGCCTGTACAAATTTGCCGGGCAGCAGGCAGAGGCATTGCATGGAGTGGTCCCGTAGGGCAGTGGTTCTCAAGTAGGGCCACATGTACCCCTGGGGATATACAGAGGTCTTCCAGGGGGTACATCAGTTCATCTAGATCCAGTAAAAGCTGTTTTATCCAGAAAGCTCTCTAAACTGGCATTTCTAATCTTCATAGAAAGTCCAGTTTATAGTTCGGTTGGCGCAGGGCTGACAGGCTCCCTCCCTGGCTCTGTGTGGCTCCCTGGAAGCAGCATGTCCCTGCTGCTCCTAGGCGGAGAAATGGCCAGGAGGGGTTCAGAGTACGGGAGGGGGTGCGGCTCTGCGAGGGAGTTAGTGTGCGGCCCAGCGGCTCTGCGCGCTGCCTCTGCCCACAGACACCGCCCCCCGCAGCTCTGACTGGCCACGGTTCCCGGCCAATGGGAGCTGCGGAGCCAGCACTCTGGGTGGGGCAGGGGCAGCGCGCAGAGCCGCCTAGCCATGCCTCTGACTGGGAACAGCAGGGACAGGTCGCCGCTTGCAGGGAGCCTCCTGAAGTGAACACCCCCAGGGTCCTGCACCCTGAAACTCTTCTGCACCCCAACCCCCTGCCCTGAGCCCTCTCCCACACCCAAACTCTCTCCCAGAGCCCATGCCCCGCACCCCCTCCCGCACCTAAACTCCCTCCCTCTTAGTTAACTGGAATTTTTCACTTACTGGCACCACCATTCCCCCCATGCTGGATAAAAAAGCTTTTACTGTATTTGCCTAGTTTTACAACAGGCTACATAAAAAGCACCAGCGATGTCAGTACAAACTAAAATTTCATACAGACAGTGGCTTGTTTGTACTGCTCTATCTACTGTACACTGAAATGTAAGTACAATATTTATATTCCAATTTGATTTATTTTATAATTATATGGTAGAAAGGAGAAAGTCAGACATTTGTCAGTAATACTCTGCTGTGACACTTTTGTATTTTTATCTCTTATTTTGTAAGCAAGTCGTTTTGAAGTGAGGTGAAACTTGGGGGTATGCAAGACAGATCAGACTCCTGAAAGGGGTGCAGTACTCTGGAAAGGTTGAGAGCCACTGCCTTAGGGGATTTAACTGGGATGGAATGGAGAAAAGCAATGTTTAGCGGGCTGTTGGACTGTGTGTTAGTAGCCCAAGGAGAGTGGTACAAGCCTTATATTAGGTGCCCAGTCCCACAGCAACTCATTGAGAGGTGAGTGCAAGGCTCCCTTAAGCTCCTTCACAGCCAAAATGCAACCTGGGCCAAGCCCTGGGGGATAGCATGTAGGGCATTATCCAGCTCTGATGAAGGGATGAACTAGAGGGAACCCGCTCTTGTCTCTCATTTATAAGAGCCACTTTCAGCCAGCAAGACCAGCTCTCATTGTCTCCACTGGGGCACTCCTGCAGGGCTCATTCTGGGGCCACCATTTTCAAGGCTCTATGTTGGATTCGGTTGGTAAAGAATAGGGGCCCATCCCAACCCAGCATGGTGGGTGTGGGCAGAGACGCAGGGGGAGCCCCTTATGCCCTACATGAGTCTGTGGTCTCCCTTACATCTTGCTTTTTTCGTCAACAGCTAATTTACTCCTGCCTCTCACTGCCGCATTGCGGGAGCACAGGGATGGCAAAGGGAAATGCTCCAGGCCGTTTGTTATTGGGAGCACTGCACAACACAGCCCTGTCTGATGGGAAGTTAGGCGGCAGGTGATGGTGGCTAGACCACTAAGAACCCCTCTTCCCAGTGAAGGAATCCAGTAGGATGAAGGCGGCCATTGCCAGATGTAGGACCAGTCCTGCCAAGCGCCCGTCTCTCCCAATGACATTAGTGGAGCCCCAGGGCTGAAGGCAGATGGCAGCTTCCCAGGTTGTGTGATTTTGGAGCCTGCTTTTGAGGAAACAGAATGGTGTCAAAATGTCCTGTGTGGTCTGGGCACCAGCCGGCATGTGGGAAACCCAGCTTTGCGTCCCTACGTTGCCTGATTCTGGGATAAAATACTTGGCTCTGAGTAAATGTGGGTTGTCAGCGTCCTAACCACCAGGCCTAGAGCGGGGGTCCGTCAATCTCTGCCAAAACCCCTTCTATTGACGAAGAGGCCTGGCAGGGTGGTGGCCTATGGCGGGAAGAAGCAGGGCAGGAAAGATGAACAGGTTAGCGGCAAAGAGGGAGCGTATTCAGAAGGGCTGTTTCTCATTCCACTACCGGGCTCCCATCCCTCTGTCACTGCAGGTGGGGCAGGCTGCCTTCAGTTCTACCACTTTGCTTTCTCACCCCACTGCTCTCCCTGCGTTCCCCTGTCTGCCCTACCTTAATGTTACCCACCCTTCCCTAGCCTACCGAGAGCCAGACCCTAAGAAAGGAGAGCTGGTTATTTTATTCAGGTACAGCAGCAGCGCACCAGGACTGAGAGCCGGGAAACTGGGATTCTCCTCTTAGCCCTGCCACTGATCTGTGAGACCTTGTGCATGTCGCTTTCCTGCTCTGTGCCTCAATTTCCCCAGCTGTAAAAGGGGGGCTAATGGTTCCGACGCTCCTTTGTAAAGAGCTGTGGTGGATGTTTTGCTATACAACGTCGTGCATTGGCAATGCAGCCGGCGCTCGGCGCAATGGCCAAGCCGTGATGGACGCCTGGAGATGTTCTCCTGGGATGACAGGCAGATATTTGCAGAACACTGGCTGTTGTTGTGGGCAGTTGGTAGCACCAGGACCTCCGGTTCTGACATTAATTCTGAAAATGCATCTCCGTGCCTTCCCCAGCCACAGCTCAGTGAGCACTGCTGGGGCTCTTCCTGGAGCAGCTTCACTTCTGGTGCTGGGTTCCCATAACAACCGTGCCAGGCCTGACGTCCTAATATTCGTTCTCAGCGTATGGCAGAGGACTGATTACCTGCCCCGCCTTCCTCTCTCTCTCTCTCTCTCTCTCTCTCTCTCTTTTTCTCCTTCCTTGGCTGGCTGCGGCATAGAATTACAGTAACTCATCAAGGGTGATGTGGCTGACTTTGATGGAATATTTCCACCCTCCTTTAATTTCACAGAAGGGCATTAGCTAAAGAATGTGCCCAGCTTTAATGGATTGTCTGACTAATACGCTCTGAAAGGGTCGGGCCAGAGGGAATAGATTTCTAATGGGCCTGTCAAACTCTGAAGCGAGGCCGGAAGAAAGTGGGGGGAACAAGGGGGAGCAATGGGGAAATCTTCAAAAGTTTATAACTCACTGCAGCTCAAAACTAACCCACCCCCCTGTCCCCAGCCTCTCTATTAAAAAGAGAAGGAAGCAAGGAAGTGAGCTTTGGTTTGGTTTTAAACTGAACCCTTTCCTCTCTTCCCTGCTTGAGAGAGCAACTCGGATGCAAGGAGCTCAGCTCAGGCTGTAATGTTGCCCTTATCAAAGCCCTGCAGCATGGGAGCCTGAAGATGGAGAGGAAGTGCCATAGGGGAAGGCAGGAAGTGACGTCTCTGGGAGGGGGAAACCAGAAAGAGGCTCTCCAAATCCTGAAAGGTTTTTACGTTTGCAAGTTGAAAAAAATCATCACAATTTCAGTTGTCGAAAAAATGTCAAACAGCGGCGGTTGTAAGCTGCGATTGGCTCTTTCCAGTGCCACACCACTTTGATAGACACGACACATTGTTCTCAGAAAAATGCTATAGAATATATGCGTCTCCCTAGGCATGCATATGGGGCGTGTCACTGTCATGTGTTGAATAGGGATGTTTATTTATTGGCCTCAGATATCGCAGTGTGACTAATGCCCTGGATTATCAGTACAGAATGCAAGAGTAGCTTTTATTTTTTTTTAAGAGAAGGAAGACAGACCATGGAAAGATGCCTCCGATGAAGTGAGCTGTAGCTCACGAAAGCTTATGCTCAAATAAATTTGTTAGTCTCTAAGGTGCCACATGTCCTCCTGTTCTTTTTTGCGAATACAGACTAACACGGCTGCTACTCTGAAACCTGGAAAGATGATGAACAATGGCAGAAAGTCTTTAGCAGAGAGGTAGAGAAGGCAGCATTAGAAATATAACACGGGTAGGAAACGGGCCATGATATTTCTGCCACCCTGGCCCACTGAGTTAGTACCTTAGTCTGTTAATGGTCCACCAGTGATTTGCTTTCCTTGTTTTTCCCCCTCCTCCTAGAAATTTAAGTTTGGAATGATGCATCTCCCAAGGTTTTTGTTTTCTACTGGATGCAAATGACTCTCTACAGCTAAATGGTTACGGAAGACCCGCTATATAGCAGGAAGGATGGAGTTCTGTGCATTGTGTGAATGACTGCTTTCGGACCACCTCAGCTTATCTTCCCATTCCTAAGGGTTACATCCTAAAGACTCCTGCACTCTCTGTGCCAGCTACACTGCATTCCTCGTAACCCCTCTCTGTAGAATACTTCCCTATGAGGTGCAAGCAGTTTGCATCGTACACCATGTAGAGAAGGAAACATGCTGCAATTTCGTTCACGTCATACTCCCTGTCAGTACCTGGGCAGGGAAGCTAGTGACCCAACCAGCAGACCGAATTCAGTGATGAATCCTGGATATGGGCCACCTGAAGCATATTGCGCATACGCTAAGAAGAAGAGAGGTGAATCTAATTTTCTCTTGGGGGATGTTACCTGGATCCTCCCGCAATAGGTCTTGATGCCTGGAGAAGAGGCCATGGCTAGTAGCAGTATTCTGCATCCGGCATTACATTCCATAGTAGCGTAGGGGGTTAGTTTGCTTTGGGATCCTGCCGTACTTTCCAATAGAGGAATTAGACCCAGTACGCTGGAGGCTGGTGCATTTTCTTGAAGAGGGATTAACTTATAAGGAAAGGGTGAAAGAACTAAACACAGTCCTGGCCCTTTAAAATTTCTCCTCTAGTGCTGGAAAGAAGTGTCTCTCTTTAAAGAGGAGCTTGGTGGTGTTCAATGGAATTCACCCTGCAGGGGAGTTGGAAACTTAAAGGGCCGGGACTGCATGGATAGCTTGATTCAGCAAATACGATGGGGTGAGTGGGGAAGGTATGAACACTCTGGAGCTATGGTGCTTGGAGGGTGTAGGCTGTTCATGGGGCATTGTCGCTGGGATGAAAGTGGGCAAAGGAAGGTTTAGGATGAGTATCAGGATGGTTAGGTCTGAGAGCTGGTGAAAGACACTCCCCAGGAAAGCTGCTGCTGTTGTCATTGGGAGGGGGAGGAGATCATGCACAACGTAGTAGGTGCTGTCTGCGCCCGCATGAAGACAGACTCCGGCTCCAAAATCTTACAGTGCAAGAAGACGATCACGGTAGGAAGGGGGGGGGGGGGTAGTGCCTGTATATTTGAATATGTTTGTATTTTATATTCATTGAGTTTTAATTTTTAATAAACAATATTCACGCCCGCTGCACCCACCTGTGTCTCAACCTCTCCATGACTAGACCATGGAGGAGAGGGCCGTTTCCCGGCAGAGATCAATGCAGAAGGTGTTCCACGCCCAGGAATCAATTTGGGAGAAGGAGCAAAGACGGTTGCAGGTCAAGTCCCTAGAAGGGCAGCAAGTCGTTAGCAGAACAGTCGGGCTTGGGGTCAGTGCAATGAGAGGCGAATGGATAAGTAGGGAGGGGCAGATCAACGAAGGGCCTTGAAGGTGAGGACAAGGAGCAGGAACGTGATGCGTTGGGAAAGGCAGAGGGAGAGGCAGTGATGTGGTCAGAACAGCAGGCCAGGGAGATGATCCGATTATTATTACCTGGTATTACCGTAGCGCCTGAGATCCCTTGTCATGAAGCAGGACTCCATTGTGTTAGGTGCTGTACAAACAGAACTAAAAGACAGTCTATGGCCCAAAGAGGTTCCAGTCTAAGACAAAAGGCAACAGAGGGATACAGGCAAACTAACGGGAGAGTGTAAGGAAACCATGCGACAATATTGGTTGTGTTTCATATGGATGGGAGGTGAAGGCCTGTGTGGGAGACCAGATAACAGGCAACCTGCGGGCCTGACTGACAGAGAAGGTGGCATCGCCAAGGACACAGGGACTAAGGAGGGTTTGGGAGGAGAGAGAAGCGTTGGAAGCCCTGTCTCTTTGATCCCATAAGATCAGGTTGGACGAAGCACTAGAGAAGTTACTGCAGGAGCAGCCATGTGCTGGCACCTTGGCTTTAGCACCCGGAGTGCACCGGGCACTTCGTACAACAGCTACTGGCCCCGGCCCGGAGAGCTCACAGCCAAACTTGGAAGTGAGTGAGAGTAACTCCCGATGGGGACAGGCTGAGTGACTCCCAATGGGGACAAGGAACAGGCTGAGGCAGGTCAAGGGTGGCAGCAGTGAGATCTTGTGGCTACTCAGCGGTTTGGGTCTCCCTTCTCCTAGACGCCGTGGCAGGGATGGGTTCCTGGGAGCTGTTTGTATGCTGACAGGAGTGGTGGTGAATGAGGACGGGGATGACTGATCTGATGGTGGAGAGCAAGGATGGGACCTTGTGGTTCGGGCATCAGGCTAGCCCTAGAGATACCTGCTTCAATTCCTGGTTCTGCCACTGACTCTGTGTATGGCCTTGGGCAAGTTGCTTAGGTCCTGGTTTAAACTGAGAATGGGTGTCTGCCTAGAAGGTGCGCTCTAGCTCCGCCCCAGTGCAGGAATCCCTATGGCTTGGAATGCAGGGGGTCAGATGGGATGACCACAGTGGTCTCTTGTAGGCTCTGACACTCTGAGATGGGCCCTGGGAAGATTCTGGCTCTAGAACTGCGGAGTCTTCTAAGAGAGGGTGAGGTTTGGTTCAGGGGATGTTTCCACTGGAGAACATGCTGGGGAGAAGCAAACGTTGACACCACTGTGAGAGGGGGTGGCACTGTTCGCCTGGGCTAATCTGTCCGATCACAGTGTAAAGAGTAAGGCCTCGCTCCCTCCTGCTGTCCCACAGCCAAATCAACTGACAGTCACTCCTGTCTCCAGGTATCACGGGCTCTGGGTACGGGAGTCCCCAGACTTAGAAGGGGAAGCACCAGCTTTGATTTGAGCAGGCAGCCAGACACACGTCCACCCTGAACGTGTTTTGGGGTGGGGAGGGTTGGGAAGATGAACAATCAGGGAGGTAGGGGAAGGGGCAGATCAGGGAGAGGAAGCCAGGAGGCCGGGGTGGAAACAGTGGCCAGCGGGCAGTCTGGGATGTGGTCCAGGGTGCTTGGGGTCAGGGAGAGGGAGCTGGGAACGTGCACAGCTCAGACCATCAGTCTCGCCGGCCCCTTGTTTCACTAGCCCTGTAGGTCACAGACCATTTGTCCCAGTGTTTGCAGGAGAAGCAGCTAAGGCTGAATCCTGCCGTGTGCCCCCTGGGCTTTCCCCAGGCCCACCTGTGAGCAAGGGCTGTTTGCCTCTGCAGAGCGAGTGACCATGCACAGGCCAGAGCTCTAATGATACAGCTGCCAGCCCCGCATGTTCACCCCCCCCGCCACAGCGCTGAAAGCAGCAGCCGCTCACTCTACCCCCAGCTTGGTCAAACTGTGTCGCTTGCTCTAACGTGGCGTCTTCACTGCCTTTTCGTACCGGGGCCTCCCGTTCGGCTGTTGCCCACCCAGGTGACGCCCCACGATCCTTGGCAGCGATTCTGTCACAGCAGACCCAGTGGGACCAGGGGCAAGGACTCCTGGGGGAGGTCCTTGCCCCTGCAAGGTGGGGAGGGCTTGAGGCAGCGAAGGGGTGTGGGAGCGAGATTGGCAACTGCAGGGGGCCCACTCAGGAGTCACCACGAACCCCGGCTTGTCCCCCCTCCCTGTGCTCTGGCCGAAGGGACTCGCTCCACCCCAGTGGACAGCCTTCAGCTCTAAGTCATGCCTTGAACTCCACCCCAAGCGAATGCCAGCCATTGCTTGGTGGCTGCTCAGTGTACAAACCGACCTGGTCAGACTCAGCCTGGTGCCCAGGGTGCACGCGTCTGCGTCATTGTGCCAGCCGGCCTGGGCACTCTGCTCATCAGAGAGGCCCTGGGTGGTACAATGCCCTTTGCCACCCTCTAGCAAGGATCCCTTCTGGGCAGAGTGATGCGCTGCCCTGGAATGAGGAGAGGGAGCCTGCCCTGTGGGGGTACCTGCTGTGGGGATGACAAGCACCAAGCTTCATACTCCAAGAATGTCAATACAGCAGCTTTCACCTGCAATCAGTTCCCCGTGGAGAAGCCTGGCTTCATGGCGGGGATGGAGATGAGCACAGATCCTGTTCTCCTGCTTTTCCAGTAGTGCCAGGGAGCCTGCTGACCCTTCCCCAGTAAAGCCCTTGGGCCCCCTCGGGAACCTTGGGCCTGACATGGCTGCCCATCAATTTTCAGCGTGTTAACAGACCATCCACTGTAGCCCGATCTCTGTCCCTTCCTCATTCAGCTCTGCTAAGTGTAGGGTCAGCGGGCCAGATCCTCAGCTGGCATAAATCACCCAGGGATTCATTGGCTTCAATAGAGCTCTGCCAATCTACACCAGCCGGGGACCCCAGGATCCCCCTTCCCATCCAAGAGGTGTTCAAAGGCGGGAATGGAGAGGCGCTAATGGGTGAGTTTCAGAGGAAGAGCCTGCTCCCTCCTACCACACACACAATAGACACACTATGGTGGGGAGGGACAGAGGGGACAATCTAATCAACTGTACCTTGGGATCGGAGTTTCTTAGCTCCTTGTGCCACTCGACAGCTCTCTTAACACCTTGACAGCCATGCCTGTTGGAGCCCCTGCTGACTGTACATCGGTATATGGATGGAACACACCTCCC
This sequence comes from Dermochelys coriacea, assembly GCF_009764565.3. Lineage (NCBI taxonomy): Eukaryota > Metazoa > Chordata > Testudines > Dermochelyidae > Dermochelys > Dermochelys coriacea. Next base: position 3,984,923 of record NC_050072.1, read on the forward strand.
CCATGCCCCTCCATGTAGAATATAGTGGTCACAATAACAATTTGCACAGATGCAGACGCTTGTGACTGTGGAGCTCAGCTGACGAAGCCTCATGACGCCCCTCGGAGGTGGGTGGGCGTTACTATCCCTACTTGACAGAGGCAAAACCTGAGGCACGATGAGATTAAATGATGCCCATGCAGCAAGTTGTGGGAGAGGCAAGCACAGAACTTCCCTGTACAATCCTCTGCTCTAAGTGGAGGCCCCACACGTCTCTACATTGTGTCAGGAGATAACGTGGAACTGTGCAAAGCAGTTGCACGTTATCCTGGTTCATAAACTTCAGTAAATAGGTTTTAAAATCTGGGTGATTTCTCTCCCTTCATTTTATTACCTCAACCTGCTAGCAGACATCTCTAGAGGCAGCGGAAACAGATTAGCTAATGTTTATAATTAGCCATGGAAAATACCTCCTGGTATTAGGTCACAGCCTTACAGCCAGTGTACCCCACAGCTTGTGCCCCAGGACTCTGTCTAGCATCCAGGGTTAAATATCTCACAGCAGCTGGGCTTCCATCAACCCTCTAATAGATCTGGCTGTAACAATTACCCTACGTTCCCTTTTTTGTATCCCATAATTTCTAGCTGTGCCCCTGTGGATGAGCTTAAAGAATAGCCCTCTCTCTGTGGCGTGGTTTTAATGGAATGGTTGAGTGAATGATGGTACAAACACAGCTAGAAACGGTCCCTGCCCTGAAAAGCATGCAGTCTTAAAAAATAAAAGCCTGCACTCCAGCTACAGTCTGCGTTTCCCGCTCCTCCCTGCAGCTGTGACCCGTCAGTTGCTTTGACAGGTGTATATGTTATGGGCCAGTCTCAGCCCTGGTGCAAATTCACTAAAGCTATGCCAGGAGTAAAGCTGCTACTTGTTTTAGCTGATCTGGGAAGGGAAGCTGGGCTGGAATACCATCCTGCGAAAGTTACCCAGGGTATTTATCATGTTTTGGTTGCAATTCACACCAGTGAGGGGTTGGTTCACTACCTGCCCTGTCACCATGGGTGATTAAATACTCTGCTCCTTGGGCTCACAGCCCAGGCACCAACAGCCAGCAAACAAGCGTGCGGTGCCCTGGGTGTCTGTTGCTGAGCCCTGGTTCAGCACTCTGACCCCAGAAGCCTGCCTACAACTCCACAGCCCCACCCTGGTCTCCACCAGCCTCGCTTACTAGTTGCTGGTAACCAGTACACAGCCTGTCTTGAATTTCCCCAAACCATGTGCCCTGAAGTGTCTAGCCCTCTCCTGGAACATTCTCATAATTAATAAGGTTCATTGCTCCTTTAAAGAGACAAAAGCATGGCATATTATTTTAACCGCCATGAACGATCACTTCAGTTCAAACACAGCACTGGGTTGGTTTAGATTGAAAGTAAAACAAGTTTATTTAATCAAAAAGAGAGTGGTGTTAAGTGAATTCCAGTACAAGGGATAAAGACAAAAGTGGTTACAAACGAATACAAGTAAAATATTGCTCAGACTTAACAAGTTACAGCCTGGGTTCAAGGTAGATTTCTTGCCAGTCTTTTTTTCTTCTCAGCCATGGCTGACTCTCTCTCGGTCAGGACCTTCTACAAAAGTAGAAGGTGCTGGTTTCCCTTCTTTTCCTAGATGAAAGATCTTTGCGTAAGCAGGTTTTTCACTTATGTTCAGTTCCCAGAGACTTCAACCCCTTGGCTGAGGGATCCTGACCTTTCCCGCTTTGCAAGAGCTCTGGCCCCTTGTGTCTGCCCAGTGATGGATTCCAAAATGGCTTCTTCTCTCACCTTATATCTTCCCAAACTCACTGTTTTGTCACCAGACTCAGGATGACCTAATGCTGTTCTTCCCTTCCGGCTGACTTCCCACCCCCTGCTGATTTGTAGGTAAATGGGGCTTTCATTGTTTTTGGTCAACTTTGGTTAATTTCACTGAAGACGCGTAACTGGCTACCTTTCCTCCTGTCTGGGAGAAACACTGTTTCTCCCTTAGGTCACAGACTTTAAAGCATAACATCTGTGACTATTCATAATCCCTACTGTAGTGTTAATACAGACATTTTACAATGATATTAATCACCAGTGTGTCATTAGCTTTCATAAATGACCGTACTTGATGGACTTTGATAATGCAGCAACATTGTACACAATCAGTTCATTCAATTGCTTATCATTTGGGGTTCAGACTCCCTGTCTTTATAGACCAGTGAAATTTTGAAATGTATTCTTAGCTGAAATTCCTTTCCCACTCCTGGGAAGAAACACCATGCAGTCTGGTGAGGACTTCATGCCAGTTCCTACCCCGCTGCTGATAGTTGAGTCATTATCTCATCCCTTTTTTGGCTTGGTGACTTTGTTTACCTTTTATGTAAATGTGCCTTCATTGTCTCTGGCTGATGACCAGGCCAGTCAGCCAAACAGATACACGTTCCTTTGCATTGCTTGCCAAACATGTTTGAAGAACCTAATTCTAGCAGGTATCTGTAAGTTTTTACACATCCCGTACATATTTCATGTAAGAGTATTAGTTATCAGGGAGTTGTTGGTTTTCCAGTGATCTCGTACATGCTACCTTTTGGTTGTATATCTTGACATGTGTCTCAGGTGGAGTGAATATGTCAGGCCTGTTAAGAGTTGTGAGGACCCTGAGGAGTGACTGACTCACAAATGGGTTACAGTATTTCAGCACGCATTGCCAGGAGTAGTTGCTCCATGTGAACAGGGTGCCCAAAGCTGGATGGACTCTCTGCCCAACTTCCCCTCCTAAAGCAAGGTTCCCAGCATGTTCTCTTCCATATTTAGCACACCGCTTTGACAGTTGTCTCTTCTCAGTAGGAAGGGTAGGAGACAGCCTGCCTGGGATCAACAACACTGGCAGACAATTGCAATGCAACAGCTGGACAGTAGCAGCTATTGCCTCCAGCCCTATCACTCTGAGCTGTGGTCTAGAGGGATCTCAGAAGCCAAGTAGGGCTGAGCTGGGCCACTGGGAGATTTCCATGACAAACTCAGGCACCGCAGAAAGCGCTGTTGGTGTCTCAGCTGATGGTGTTGTTCTCCCTGAATCTGGTGTCATGAAGGAATGTGCTGTCTTTTCAGTGAGAAGTAGGGTGGATGTGTTGACTATTTCTAGCCATTAAAGATCCCACAGCACTTTTCATAGGAGCAGTTTGTCTGAATTCTGCTTCTGCCTAAATTCCCGTCCAGTTTCAATTGGAAATGCAATCCTTCTTCATTTTCTGCAATCTGATGCTGAGTAGTATTGTTATAAAATAGCAGCTATGTTTCATCCCCAAGGTGAACACAATGGTTATTGCAGTGATAGCAGTATACAGTACATAAAGTGCCTCTGATTTCTTTGGCGTAAGGGTACCACAGAAATATAAGTTGATCTACTGTTATTATTCACTAGAATGTGGATGTCAGATGACTTAAACAATCAGTGACAAAGCACTTCTGCTTACTGCAACAGCTGGCACTAGGCAAAAATCCAATACCATACCTACCTTCCCTACTGCACCCAATAAACCATGACAAATGAAAAAAAGAGCAGCTCTATTTGACTTGACACTGGAGAAGAAATCAGCCGCTAGGCTTGGGAACAGAAAACGTGTTTTCCATTCCCATTGGGGCTGGAATAATGATTCACTATCATCAAGTTTCTCCAGTATTGATTTTTTTGGGAGCTTACTTAAAAACCCCAAACTTTAAGAACATAAGAATGGCCATACTGGGTCAGACCAGTGGTCCACTTATCCCAGTATCCTGTGTTCTGATAGTGGCCAGTACCAGATGATTCAGAGGGAATGAACAGAACAGGACAAGTATTGAGTGATCCATCCCCTGTTATCCAATCCCAGCGTCTCACCGTCAGAGATTTAGGGACACCCCAGAGCATGGAGTTGCACCTCTGCCCATCTTGGCTAATAGCCACTGATGGACCCATCCTCCATGAACTTATCTAATTTTTTTTTTAACCCAGTTATAGTTGTGGCCTTCACAGCATCCCCTGACAATGATTTCCACAGGTTGACTGTGCGTTGTGTGAAAAAATATTTCCTTTTGTTTGTTTTAAATCTGCTGCCTGTTAATTTCATTGGGTGACCCCCTTGGTTCTTGTGTTATGTGAAGGAATAAATAACATTTCCTTATTCACTTTCTCCACACGATTCATGACTTTATAGACCTCAATCATATCCCTCCTTAGTCGTCTCATTTCTCAATTGATCAATCCCAATCCTTTTAATAAAAATAAAAGGAGTACTTGTGGCACCTTAGAGACTAACACATTTATTAGAGCATAATAAATAAATAAATTTTAATCTCTCCTAGTACGGAAGCTTTTCCATACCCCTCATAATTTTTGTTGCCCTTCTCTGTATCCTTTTCAATTGTAATATATCTTTTTTGAGATGGGGAAACCTGAACTGTACTTATTTAAGATGTGGGCATACCATGGATTTATACAGTAGCATTGTGACATTTACTGTCTTATTATCTATCCCTTTCCTAATGGTTCCTAACATTCTGTTCACTTTTTTTGACGGCTGCTGCACATTGAGCAGTTGTGTTCAGAGAACTATCCACGATGAATCCAAGATCTTTCTTGAGTGGTAACAGTTAATTTAGACCCCACCATGTTGTATGTAGAGATGGGATTATGGTTTCCAATGTGCATTACTTTGCATTTATCAACACTGAATTTCATCTGCCATTTTGTTGCCCAGTCACCTAATTTTGTGAAATCCCCTTTGTAGCTCCTCACAGTCTGCCTGGGACTTAACTATCTTGAGTAATTTTGTATCATCTGCAAACTTTGCCACCTCACTGTTTACCCCTTTTTCTACCTCATTTATGAATATGTTGAACAGCACAGATCCTTGGGGGACCCTGCTATTTACCTTTCTCTATTGTGAAAACTGAGTATTTATTCCTACCCTTTGTTTCCTGTCTTTTTAGGATCCTTGTATCCTTCGGTTGTGAATCCCTCTTATCCCACGCAGCTTACTTTGCTTAAGAGCCTTTGGTGTGGAACCTTGTCAAAGGCTTTCTGAAAGTCTAAGAACACTATATCTGCTGAATCACTCTTTTTGACCCCCTCAAAGAATTCTAATAGATTGGTGAGGCATGATTTCCTTTTACAAAAGCAGTGTTGATCCTTCCCCAACAAATCATGTTGATCTCTGTGTCTGATAATTCTGTTTTTTGCTATAGTTTCAACCAGTTTGTCCGCTACTGAATTTAGGCTTACCAGCCTGAAATTGCCAGGTTTGCCTTTTGAGCCTTTTTTAAAAAGTTGCATTGTGTTAGCTATTCGCCAGTCATCTGGTACAGAGGCTGATTTAAGCTGTAGGTTATATACCACAGTTGTTAGTTCTGCAATTTCATAACTGAGTTCCTTCAGAACTCTTTGGTGAATGCCATCTGGTCCTGGTGACTTATTACTGTTTAATGTATCAATTTGTTCCAAAACCTCCTCTAATGACACCTCAATCTGGGACAGCTCCTCGGACCTGTCGCTTAGAAAGAATGGCTCAGGTATGGGAATCTCCCTCACATCCTCCACAGTGAAGACCGATACAAAGAATCAATTTAGTTTCTCTGCAACAGCCTTGCCTTCCTTGAGTGCCCCTTTAGCACCTCGATCGTTCAGTGACCCCACTGTTTCTGCTTCTGATGTACTTTAAAAAAATTGCTGTTAGTGTATGTATCTTTAGCTAATTGCTCTTCAAATTCTTTCTTGGCTTGCCTTATGATACTTCTGTACTTGGCTTGCCAGAATTTACACTCCTTTCTATTTTCCTCACTAGGATTTGACGTCTAATTTTTAAAGGATGCCTTTTTGCTTCTAGCCACCTTTTTTACTCTGCTCTTTGCCATGGTGGCATTGTTTGATCCTCTTACTGTTTTGTTTCTATTTTGGGCATACATTTAGTTTGAGCCTCTGTTGTGGTGCTTTTAAAGAGTTGCCATGCAATTTGCAGGCATTTCACCCTTTTCCCAAGTCTGCTTCTTGTACCTCTGTAATCTTCCCTCTTTGGCTGCAACCTCTGAAAGAGATGGAGCTGGTGATGAGGCCTGGTCACCATCCAGTAATCAAGGATTCATGTGATAATGGTGATAAATTAACTCTAAAGCAACAGGGCCTTCTCTATAATGGGGATACATTTTTAAAGGAAATGCTTTTTCTGGAGCCCAGGGAAGTTAACAGAAGCCTTTCCATTGACTTCCACTGGCCTTGGACCAGCTGCTTGGCCTGAGCAAGGCAGGATTTGAGGAACTTATCAGATCTGGGTTCTGTCAGCTGAGCGCAGTGCTCCGGAAGCTCCCGGGCTCAGTGGTTTGTACAGGACAGGCCTGGGCTGGGATGAAGATGCACCAGGTGTCTTCTGCATTTCTGGATGCTGTCATTCCTCACTAGAAGCATTTTGGGGGAAGAATGGTCTTTTCCTGGGTGTCTGTGCAGCGTCCTGACCCTGAGCATCTCCTTTGGGGACCACCAGAGTGTAAATAACAAGTCATGGTGGCTCGGCTGAAGTTTAATGAGCTGTCAGAGCAGGTTGGAAAGCTTGCAGCAAAGTTCATTGGCTTCTCTCCTCCCTGCTCCAGCTGTGCTAGTGTTCCTTGATCCTGGGGCTGCCACGTGCCCCTGTTGGAGTTAATGGGAGTTGTACTGTTGGTTACAGTGGGAGCAGAAGCCAGTCTCTGAGCTGCAGCACTCCCTACAATTCCAGTCGAGAGGAGATCTTCCTTCCAGTGTACATCACTCCTAGCCCCGTTCCAGTCCTGAGCCCCCTCCTCCACACACACACTCACACACACCCCCCTACACCTCCTGCCATGTCCCACCAACCCCAGCTCTTCCAGTGTCCCTCAATCCTGACCTGCAGCCTCACCCTGGTGTTCCCATCTTGGATTCCCCCACACCCAGCTCTGCTGGTGCGCCTCTATCCTGCAACCCCACCCTGCTTCTTCAGCCCGGGAATGTCCCCTGAGCAAACCTGGGTTTGCGATCCAAGCAAAATCACATTACCATCAGCCTAAGTTCTTCTAAGCTATTAGCTTGATCCCTAAAGCGGATTTGGAACCCAGCTGGTTGGCTGAGATATGCAAAACCAGCGCACGCTTAGGCTGGAATTGTCAACGGCTTCCCTTTGTTTGTGGTGCCTGACGTTGGACAGGTTCAAGGGGTGACCCTGGAGGCCTGCTTTACCCAGGTGCAGAGCGCTCACAGCAGCGGTGGGTTGAAAAACACTGCCTGAAATTCCATCCACGTTTTTCCCCCATTAGTGAACATTTTAACTGAAACATGAGAAGGTTTCCAGCATCTCTAGTCTCAGGACCAGTTGGGGGCCAATGGGAAATGAAAAGGCTTAGCACTGCGCAGGGTCAGCCGACAAAGCTGCCCTCATTCCTCTGCTGTGCCTTTTGGTCTAACTTTCCTCCCGACTGCTGGATAATAAAGCCTATGCTTCTGAGAAAACCAGTGCCGAGTGACTCCGAGACAGAATAGGAATTCAGGGCTTTCTGTTGCTCTTCCACCTTTCTGTTTTAGACTGAACCCTATTTTCTTATTGTTCTGCATTATTATTATTATTATTATTCCTGGCTTTGATAGGACTCCCCATTAGCAGTCCCAGGAGAGAGGAATCTGGAGCCACTGCTCTCACATTAGGTACGTAAGAGCAATAGCGCCCCTCTAAGATGCACGTTTTTGTGTAACCATCCCACTCTTCCCTACAACTCCTTCCCTGATGTGGAGCACTAATACCCCCTAACAAACATGCTAATTTAAGAGCTGTTAAAGCTAGGGGCCAGCGCGAGGTCACAGTCCACACAAACAGATGGTGTTTTGTCCTCGATAATTAAATTTTCCTGTATTTTGGGGCGAGAAACTTTTTTGCCTTTGATTTCAGCCCAGCTGCTTCCAGCCCACTCCATTTTCTTCGTTTTTCTCTCCTCCTCCTCGGTTTGCACTAAACAAATACCAGCTTAATGGTTACGTCGGGATTCAGGGATGGGGGGTAGGGTTAGGGAAAGGGTGCTGGGCCTCGTGCGTGGGTCCTGGCTCCTTTCAGGCTGCTGCCTGTGAAAGTGAAAGCAGGTTTAAAAAAAAAACCAAAAACCCTCTCTCCAAACCCCAGAGCATGTTCACAGCCAGCGTTGGATGCCTCGCTAAGGAGTGACTTCAGAATCCAGGGGTCACAGAGGATGCACGGATTCAAAGCGAAGCCAGATCTCTTCCAGGTGAGCTCAAACTGGCTCTCTATGTGTCAGCTCTGCCTGGGCCAAGAGCATCTCCGATGTGCTCACCAGCTGTTCCCTGGGCTTTCTCAAAGCAAAGCTCTGATCTGCTGCTGTGTCTGTCTCAGCCGGCTGGACTCTGAAGGAAGCCACGTCCCTTTGCCCTGTGCCTGTAACCTCTGAAGAGCCCGAAGAAACACCGCATATCCTGGAGGTGAGGGGAAGTGCGTGGAGCACTTTTACGATTGTGCTGGTCAGGAACAGAGGGCAGCCCAGGTCAGCAGCAGAAGGCAGCCCCAGTCTGCTATATGCAGCAGTCCTTGCTGTAACAAATCCAGAGTTATTAGCTGAGCAGGGAGGATGTCCAGAGGCGGAGGGGTGGGGGCGCCAGGGCTTGGAGCTGAGTTATGTAGATCCTACTGTAAGCTGAGGTGGTGTTGAAGGAAAGACAGTTGCCAGAAGGCGTCTGTGCTTGATGCATGGGAGAGGCGGAAGGAGCAGAGGGAGGATAGTTTTCAAAGAGTGTCTTTGTTCTGGCACCCAGAGAGGGCAGAGACCCAACTCCACTCCAGAACCGGCCTGGCGGATTCAGAGTCCTGGCCCCATGGGGCCGCTGATTCTTTGGGAAACCTAAAGGAGAACAAAGATCAGCACAGCCACCTGCCCTACTCTGCTGGCTGGCTCCCTTCCCTCCTCTCCACGCCATGCAGCAGCTAGTGGCGAGCTGAGATCAGGGACTCTCTATCCAAGAACAGGTTCTGTTGGTGAAACCCGTTTGCTGCTGCTGCCATCTTCAATGTAGGCTTCACCTATTGACTGCAAGGATGGCTCAGTATTTAGGCTGCTAACCTAGGGTGTGGGAGCCCTACTTTCAATTTTCTGCTCTGCCACAGACTCCCTGTGTGAACTTGGCCAAGTCACTTAGTCGCTCGGTGCCTCAGTTTCCCCATCTGTACAGTAGGGATAACAGCCCTGTCCTACCTCACAGGGGTACTGGGAGGAGCAATGTGTTAATGATTGTGAGGCCCTCCGATGCTATGGGGATGGGGACCAATAGGTAGGTTGATTGGATGTAAATCACTGGATTTTTAAGGGGTTTTCAATGATTATTTTTTAAAAGCAAATTTTGCATGGGCAGAAACGTGCCAAATCGAGAGCCTGGGGCTTCCAGCAATGGCCCAGCCAGGGGACAGCTCCAGATCTCAGCCCCTCCTGAGTAGCAGAGAGTGCTGCCCAGTACCGCTGTGCACCCAAGGCTCTGTGCAGGGCACAGGGGTTAGTGTCAGCCTTTTGTCATCAGGCAAGGGGAATCGGTGGGCTGAGCCCCTCTCCTGTGGGGCCAGAGAGGAGCCGATGGGCAGAGTCTTTGGGCCAAGCAAGAGGAATCCGGGACTTGGTAAGCAGTGGGGTCGGCCCTGACACTACAGGAACGCTCTCTGCCCCAGTGCGTCCCCTGCAGCTGTGATCTGCGCCAGGAGGAGTGCGAGCTGCTACTGTCTCTTCTCTGCTGCAGCAGCTGGGCAGCTTGGACTCCCCTGCTTTACACCCACTTAGCTACCTTGGAGATCAACACTTCCTGCAGAACAGGTGCAAAATAACTGCCCCATCAGCATGCCTCCCCCAACCCCAGAGAGCCCCATCCTCAGCATGAGAAGGGAGTTGGCTCTCTCAGGCCATCTCTGACTTATTCGCTGCAGAGGCTGCCAGTTGGAATGGTTGTTTTGGTGGTGTCCAGTGGGACACGCACGGAGCCCCCGGGGGAGATTGGCACAGACCTTGCTCGCCCTGCCGTCTCTCAGGAGGGGCGGCGTTGAGGCGGGGCAGCGAATGCGGTCCAGGAAACTGTGCCATGCGAGTGGTGTTGTTTGTAAATTGCTGGCCCAAGTGCGGTGCAGATGTTTGGAGTTGGATGCTGCGTGTGGAGGAAAACTCTGAGCCAGCAGCAAGTAGGAACAATTTGCCCTCTATTATCTCTTCTGTGTTCCCCTCCTCCCCCATCTCTTTGATTGAATGGGAAACCCCAGCTGAGGAAAGACCCTCCAGCCCTGTTTACCCGCAACTTAGTGAGAGTTGGGGGGATGCGTGGGCACAAGATGTCAGGGACTAGAGAGGCCAGTGGGATCGGGCAGGTCCTTGATACCCCACCTTCCCCCTTCACTACCTTGAGGATAGAAACAGGGTGCAATTAAACAGAATGGCAATTAAGGGAGCCTAACAATGGGTAGGTGGGGGTGGAGGCACGGCCCGTGACTTTACCAGCTGTTTGCTCGTGTAGGAGGGGGATGGAAAGAGCATTTGAGGTTCTAGGAGCCCGGTGGAGTGAGGGCGAAGAGCGAGGTTGGGGAGCGGAGCAGGGTTGCACAGCAAGGGAAGATGGGGGTCGGGTAGGTGAGGGGGTGCTGCGCCCTGGCAGAGGGTTGAGTGGGTCCCAGGGCAGGGGTGGGTGGAGTTGTACATGTTGGGGAGGATGGTAATTTGTTGCCAGGCATGTAAATAGCCGTTTAAACACAGGCCTTGTCTGCTGCTGGAAGGCACCTGGCCTGGTTAGCTGCTACCATGATCTCAGTAAATGATGGGCGAGGTCTACGCTCCGCTGCAGGGGGCTGGCTTGCAATGGCAGCATGTGGCTGGGTAGGGCCTTTCCTCCGATGGGCACTTGAATGAATCAGGCCTCCATCACACTGCTCGCTGGGGTGGGTCTCACACCCACGCTAGGGTTGCCAACTTTGCAATATTTAAAAAACCAGATGCTCCAGCAGGAGTGCTGGAACCTCCCCTGCCCCGCCTCTGCCCCCGAGGCCCCGCCTCTTCCACCCAGGCCTCACCCACCATTCACTCCTTTTCCCACCTCACCCTGTCACTCGCTGCTTTTCCCCACCCCCGCCCCCACCCAGGTCAGGAGGGACTTGCCTGCAGAGCCGGGGCTGCGAGCTGCAGCTGCCCGATGCAAATAGGAGGCGGCCCTGGCTGAATAGGGGCTGCCTCCCCCGTCCCGTCCTCCCCTGCCTGCAGTAACCAAACTTTGGGTGCCCAGTCAGTACTACTGACTGGACACTGTCAGGTCTCCTTTTCGACTGGACTTTCGGGTGGAAAACTGGCCACCTGGCCACCCTACCTACGTCCCAGATCAGGAAACTGCCATTTCAAGGGGTGAAGAGACATGCCCAAACTCACCCAGTGCTGGAAGCAGAGCCCAGGAGTCCTGGTTCCCAGGTGGGCCTAGATGGCAGCAGATTCACTAGTCATAGAACCAGGTTGTCTCTATAGATGGACACTCCTCATCACACAGGGTCTGGTCCCGAAGTCATTACTCAGGATTTACTCAGTCCTTGCTCAGGCTAAGCTCTCAGTGGCTTCAGTGGGAGGACTATAAGTGAAGTGAAGCCAAGATGGTGTAAACTGGAGACATCAGAGGGAGTTTTGCCTGGGTGGAAAAGCAGGCAGGATGTCGGGCCTGGAGATGTTCCCGTAACAGAGTCTAAGGAGTCAGACGGCATCTCAAGAGACATGGAGGGACCTAAATTCCCCTCTGCACCCCAGAGGCAATCTGGCCTCCTGGCAAACCTGCCTCGGGATCAGGGAGGCTGGCTGCACCCTCTTGCCTGTATTTATGTAGATTACACAATAGTGAAGGCCACTATATATTGGAATAGGAAAAGGTGCAGAGAGGGGCAACAAACGTGACTAGGGGCATGGAGCAGCTTCCGTTCAAATAAAAAGACTGAGTCTGTACTGTTTGGAAAAGAAACAACTAAGGGGGGATATGATTGGGGTCTGTAAAATCATGACTGGTGTGGAGAAAGTCAATAAGGAAGAGTCATTTACTCCTCATGACACAAGAACTAGGGGTCACCCAATGAAATCAATAGGCAGCTGGTTAAAAACAAACAAAAGGAAGTACAGGCAGTCCTCAGACTTACGACACAATTGGCTTCTGAAAATTTCGTCGTAAGTCAAAGCATCGTAACTCGGAACCGCAATCTACTCAATTGCGGGACCAAGTGTCGTAAAGTCTAAACCAATTGTTATAAGTTGAATCAGGGTGTCAATTCAGAAGAATCGTAAGTACTGTTCGTCGTAAGTCGAACATGGTAAAGTCAAGGACTGCCTATATTTCTTCATACAACGCACAGGGAATCTGGAGAATTCTTTACCAGGCCAAAAGTATAACAGGTTTCAAAAAAAGAACTAGATAAGTTCTTGGAGAATAGGCCCATCAATGGCTATTAGCCAGGAAGATCAGGGATGCAAGACCATGCTCATGGTATCCCTAGCTTCTGACTGCCAGAAGCTGTGACTGGATGACGGGATGGATCACTTGATGATTACCTGTCCTGTTCATTCCTTCTGAAGCACCTGGCACCGGCCACTGTCGGCAGACAGGATACTGAGCTAGATGGACCATTGGTCTGACCCAGTAGGGCCGTTCTTATGTTCTTATGCCAGGGTCCTGCTAAGAATGGATCTTTGAAAGCAGCATTACAAATGATTTCAATAGCTTCTCCCCTATCGGACACTTTTAAAAATACAGTCTGCTTGTGTTTTAATTTCACCCAGAATTGATAATCTGGCTTCTGGCTCCCCTGTTCTCTGGCACGAGGTTCTACACATGTCTCCGTAACACAGACTTTCTAGCCATTTCAACGTGCAGAACTACCTGTGCTGAAGAAGAGGGTGTCCTGGGATTCTAGGATCCAGTTCATTAGGGCTGGTTGATTGCTGTGCTAGTCGATTTTAGGCTTGGATTGCACCTCTAAGACTCAGCCCAGCGTGGGGTGAAGAGCTCTGCTCCAGTGTGAGCTCTGGGAGAGATTCGACCCCAGGGAGACAGGATCCCTGTCAAAGGGCTTCCCAGTGAGCACTTGGTACCCTTGGAGGCTGGGTGTGAAGGGAGTGGTGCCTGTGCACTCTGCAGTATGTGAACGGCAAACCCCGGGGCCTACGCAGAGATCCGACAGCTTGCACCCAGCTCAGCCACACAAATCCTTTTCCACATTGCAGGGCAGAGGAATGGCTTGGTTGGTAGCATCTGTGTCTTTCTGTGGGCAAACAGATTGCGATTTCAAGCCTCCTCCCCCAGCCACGGGCTCCTACCCACTACTGATGCTGCATGCACGGTACTGGGGTGAGGGGCGGGCTGCGCTGTTAAAGCTGCCGGGCTGCAGTGCAGGTGTCCAGCCAAGGTCCCTTCCCTGGTGTCTCTGATTGCCCTCCAGGAGACAGTTCAAGATCCCCTGGCCTTTTTAGGGATTAACCCCACTTTCCAGCCAACAGTACACAGGCTGCGATGCCCCAGGCTGTGTGGGAGCAGTTGCTGTGTGAGTGCATTTACCAGGACTAGCAGCCCCTACATCACCGCTCTGGGCTACGTGGTATATGAAGGATGCCAATATAACATGCTCTGTTCTGTTCTACCAATGCCTCATCTCCAAAGCCTTCTCTATGCCGGGATGGCCGCTGCCAGGGTAGCTGCCCCAGTATAGCGACCAAGGACACAATTTACACCAGTGCCATCCTATTTGAGCCAGCGCCGCTCACACTGAGATTGACGAGGCCCCAGAGTCTGCCCTGCATGTCCCCGTGGAGCATGCACCCCAGCTGCAAATCAGCTACGCAGACCGCAAGACAACCTGATATTCCTTGATGGAAAAAGCAAATGCAGGAGCGAGTTGGACGCTGTGTGTGGCCGTGATGTTTCCAAGCAGGTCTGTGCCAGAGCCAGGGGAGGATTTTGGAAACGAAATGTTAGTGCTTCAATCTGAGGCTTCTTTTCCTTTCCTGTTCGTTTTGGTTAGGACAGCGTGTGACTGTGAGACACAGTGGGGCCACGCTGGTTCTCTCTGCCTTAGCGGCTTGTGTTGTTAAGGGGCACTGGAGAATTTGTAAAGTGGTCTGGCTGCAAACTTCACTAAGGTAGAATTCTGGGGTCATCTGCAAAATCGGGGCAGGGTGGGGCAGACTTTGGCAACACGGGTCCAATAAAAAATAATCACTGGCCTGAACCTTTGCCCAGAACTCTCAAACCGAACCCCAATCAACCCCTTTTCTGAGTTCCTAAACAGTTTGCATTGTTTTGTTTTTTTACACTACACTCCCAGTAAGTTTCATGTTGGTGTCTGGAGACTAGAAATTGACGGGCCAAAATAAAGTGAGAAGGCACTGCTCCTCTAATAATTCCAGCCCAAATGGATGCAGAATGTACCGGGAGCCACATGAGAAGGGCTGTTCTTGGGGGATTGCCAGCTTCAGTTTGCAGAAGCAAGAAGTTTTGATAAACATCAGAATTGTTAGCTGCTCCTCTCTGGCTGTAATTTAGGGTGTTTCCATCTTAGCCCTCGAGCCATTGTTACCTGCTCTATTGATTGTGTATTAGTTATAACGATCACTTAGAAATGCTAATTAACACTCTGTAGTTTGGCAGGTCCTGCCTTGTGAAGAGATCCAGAAGGATTAGATTTATTACAAGGACTCCAGAGTGCATGAGAGATGCTAGATTTCCTAACACTCTTAGGAAAGATGTTGTGTCCTTGTAATATTTTTATTAGCAGTTAGCAAAAGCACAAACATCCAGCCCAGCAAAGTAGCTAGAGATAATACAGAATGCTCAAAGCAACCAGCATCAGAGCATCCATATACTCACACCATGTCCCTCAGAGACCTGCAAGGTGGTGAGACAGGTGATCCATGAGTGGTCCTATCTGCATGCCAAGAAGATCCCAATGGCTTACGCCGTGGACAGCTTTATTATAGGATTCTGTGGCTGACATGAATATTCATAAGGCTGATCGGCCTCCTTAGTCCATATCTAATCTTCCTCACCCTGGTAACATTGTGGGGCTCTCTTCTCATAGGCTGTTATGTTATTTACCTCAAACTCATGATCATACACATCAGTTGGTCACCATAGCAGTTTTGCAGTTGAACATCCTCGGATGTTCTTATCTTAAAATTTCCAAATCTAGCACTAACTGGTATTTTGCGGTTATCTGTCAGCAATTTCGTCCTACTGGTTTATGACACCAGACTGACTTATGGTATTTTATGATCACTCAGCTACTCATGCTAAGACTTATGCAAAGGCTTTTGGGCCCCATTCTTCAGTCTAAGCTGTTGTCTTGCAGGCTTTGAGGCCTGTAGGTTTCTTGCATTATTGCTCTATCTTACCAATACTTTAATTCTGCCTTACATAGGATACCTATACTTACAGGCTACACCATCTATCCAGGCATCCCTGTATTCGGTCTCTCGTTTTTATACCATGCTCCTCATCTTTAGAACCTTGTGAGGTTCTCCCACCAATGTCCCAAAGTTTCATTTGGTCATGACTCTGAATGCAGTCGGGCGGGACGGGGGTCAGGACTGACCTCCAGCCCTAGGCTCATTGAGTGATGCAGCAATCTTAGGTCGAGCCCTGCAACAGAACAGAGATGGGGATGAGGGGCCCCCATGTTTGTCCTTCAGAGACGAAGGTTGTCACCATGTGTCCTCCTGACTTTGTGTGGCTTGCTGTCTTGAGGTTACCGCATTGCCACGCTATAGTGTAAATAAATCTTCCAGTCTCACACCTTCGTTTTCATCATCCTGTGTCTGGCTGTAAACTCTTCTTCCTTCCTTGTGTCTCTTTATCACCTTTCCACTTCACCCCCTTGATTCACCTTTTCAGAATCCTGATCCAGTTTCAGTTCCTAATAGCTTCTGTGCTGCTGGACCAGATACCCCGGGAACAGACCAATCAGAGACAATGTCCTCCAGTCGTTCCTTCGCCCTCTCCTCTGATAGAAAGCTCCAGTCACTCCCCTTAAACCTGCCAGTCTGGTAACACAAAGGGATGGCAAGAGGGCAAGGAGTAAAATCTGGTGCCCTGAGCAAGCAAAATCATCAGCATCCATCATGTGAGCCATCTCTGCCCTCCTTAAGTGCTTGTGTCCTCTGAAATTCTGTAGCTACTAGAGCTGGGCAAATTTTACAGCTGAAATATTTTTGGCAAAAAATGCAGGTTTCCATCACTGAAATGTTTTGTGAATTCATAGAGAGACAAGGTGGGTGAGGTAATGTCTTTTATTAGACTTCCTGAGCATCGTGAATTCATGTCAGTTTCAGCAAATTATTCATGTCCCTCCCCACCCCCCTAACAAACCCCCCCCCCATTAAGATGTTTCGATTTTTTGACCCAAAATGGGTTTTTCCAATTTTCCAGAATTACCAGTAAACCAAAATACCCATTATGTGCCCAGCTGTACTAGCGATGAACGTTCCACACAGTCTCATGGTCTTCAGCAGCTCTGGCATTCCATTGTCAGTGGTGACAAATATGCTCTTTGGGTCAAATTTTGTGTAAATCTCGAATAACTATTGATTTCAGTCAATTTACTGCAACTCTATGCCAGCAAAAACAGAATTTGATCTCACAAAATGAATCCCAGCAATGGTATTTCTCTGTTAGTGGATGGAAATGGCAGAATTATCAATAATAATGCAGAACAGTCAGAAGTGTTCAATAAATATTTCTGTTCTGTATTTGGGGAAAAAACAGATGATATAGTCATATTGTACAATAACGCTCTTTCCTTTCCACTAGTATCTCAGGAGGATGTTAAACAGCAGCTACTAAAGTTTTAAATAAGCAAGTCCAAATAACTTGCATTCAAGAGTTTTAAAGGAGCTGGCTGGGGGAGCTCTCTGCACCATTAATGTTGATTCCCACTAACTCTTGGGACACCGGGGAAGTGCCAAAAGACTGGAAGAAAACTAACGTTGTGCCAATATTTTAAAAGTATAAATGGGATATTCTGAGTGTTTATAGGCCTGTCAGTTTGACATTGACTCTGGGCAAGATAATAGACCAGATGATATGGGACTTGATTAAGAAAGAATTAAAGGAAGGTATATAGGTAATTCCAATCAACATGGGTTTATGGAAAATAGATTCTGTCAAACTAACTTCATATCTTTTTTGATGAGATTATAAATTTGGCTAATAAAGGTAATAGTATTGAAGTAATATAATATACTTAAACTTTTGTAAGATATTTGACTTGGTACCGCATGACATTTTGATTAAAAAACTAGAAAAATGTAAAATTAACATGGCACTCCTTACATGGATTAAAAGCTGGCTGACTGATAGGTCTCAAAATCTAATAGTAAATGGGGAATCGTCACTGAATGAGTGTGCTTCCACTGGGGACCTAAAGAGATCTGTTCTTGGACCCCAGCTATTTAACACTTTTATTAAATACCTGGAAGAAATCATAAAATCATCACTGATAAAGTTTGCAGATGATACAAAGATTGGGGAAGTGGGAAATAATGAAAAGGAACAAATTTTGAAAGAGAAAGTAGTTAAGGACATAGAGGTGAACAGTAATTGGGATAAAATACAGCATGGTTTTACAAAAGGTAGATCGTGTCATACCAACCTGATCTTCTGCTTTGAGAAGATAACTGGTTTTTGAGACCAAGGAAATGCAGTAGATCTAATCTACCTTGAGGTCAGTCAGGTATTTGATACAGTTCCACATGGAAATTATTAGTTAAATTGGAGAAGATGGGGATTAAAATGAGAATTGAAAGGTGGATAAGGAACTGGTTGAAGGGGAGACTACAATGGGTCATACTGAAAGGGGAACTGTCAGGCTGGAAGGAGGTTACTAGTGGAGCTCCTTAGGGATCAGTCTTGGGACCAATCTTGTTCAACATTTGTATTCCTGACCTTAGCACACAAAGAGGGAGTGTGCTAATAAAATTTGCTGATAACACAAAGTTGGGAGGTATGGCCAATACAGAGTTGGAACAGAATATCATAAAAGAAGATCTGGATGATTTTATAAACTAAAGTAACAAATATGGGATGAAATTTAATAGTGCAAAGTGCAAGGTCATGCACTTAGGGAGTACAACAAGATTTTTTTTCTATAAACTGAGGGTTTATCAGTTGGAAGCAACAGAGGAGGAGAAATACCTCGGTGTTTTGGTTGATCACAGGATGACTATGAGCTGTCAATGTGATGCAGCTGTGAAAACGGCTAATGGAATCCTAGGATGCATCCAGCAAGATATGTCCAGTAGAGACAGGGAAGTTGATAGTACCATTATACAAGGCACTGGGGAGATCTAATCTGGAATGCTGTGGCAATTCTAGTCTCCCATGTTTAAGAAACATGAATTCAACCTGGAAGAGGTGCAGAGAAGGGCGACTAGGATGATCCAAGGAATGGAAAACCTGCCTTATGAAAGAAGACTCAAATAGCCTGGCTTGTATAGCCTAATCAAAAGAAGGCTGACGGGAGATCTGACTGCTCTCTATAAATACATCAGAGGGATAAATATCAGGGAGGGAGAGGAGTTATTGAAGTTAAGCGCCAATGTGGATACGAGAACAAACGGATAGAAACTGGCCACGACAAGTTTAGGCTTGAAATTAGCTGAAAGTTTCTAACCATCAGAGGAGTGAAGTTCTGGAACAGCCTTCCAAGGGGAGCAGTGAGAGCAAAAAAACTAACTGGCTTCAAGATGGATCTTGATAAGTTTATGGAGGGGATGGTATGATGGGACTGCCCCTACAATGGTATGTGACCTATCGGCTACTGCCAATAGCAAAAATCCTCAACAGCCGAAGATGGGACACTAGATGAGGAGGGCTCTGAGTTACTACAAAGAATTGTTGTAGTAAAAATTGACAAAGTGGGTATTCACCCACGAAAGCTTATGCTCCAATACGTCTGTTAGTCTATAAGGTGCCACAGCACTCTTTGCCGCTTTTACAAAGAATTCTTTCCCAGGTATCTGCCTGGTGGGTATTGTCCACATGCTCAGGGTCTAATTGATCGCCATATTTGGGGTTGGGAGGGAATTTTCCCCCAGGTCAGATTGGCAGAGATCCTGGGGTTTTTCGCCTTCCTCTGCAGCATGGGGCATAGGTCATTTGCAGGTTTAAACTAGCGTAAATGATGAATTCTCTGTAACTAAAAGTCTTTAAACCATGATTTGAGGACTTCAGTAATTCAGCCAGAGGTTGGGGTCTCTTTCAGGCGTGGGTGAGGTTCTGTGGCCTACAACATGCAGCAGGTCAAACTTGATGATCATGATGGACCCTTCTAACCTTAAAGTCTATGAGGTCACTGATACGGAGCAATCTGGATTTCTTGCTAAGCTGGATGCAAACAAACAATATGGCTAAATGTAAATGACATCTTGGAATAATGAATGCAGGCCATACTTACAGGATGGGGGACTCTATCCTGGGAAGCAAAGACTGAAAAAAATTTGGGGATCATGATGCATAATCAGCTTGGAATGTGAGCTCCCAGTGTGACGTTCTGGCCAAAAGAGCGAATATGATCCTCAGGTGCATAGGCAGGGGAATCTCAAGTAGGAGCAGAGAGGTTATTTTACAGCTGCATCTGGCACTGGCACTGGTACTGGCACTGGCACAGCCACAGCTGGAATCCTGTGCCCAGTTCTGGTGTTCAATGTTCAAAAAGGATGTTGAAAAATTGGAGAGGGTTCAGAGATGAACCACAAGATTGATTAGAGGATTAGGAAACTTGTTTTGTAATGATAGACTCAAGGAGCTTAATTGGTTTAGTTAAGGGGTGACTTGATTACAGTCTATAAGTAGCGACATGAGGGACAAATATTTAATAATCAGATCTTCAATTTAGAGAATGGTTAGTTGAAGCTTGAGAAATTCAGATGGGAAATAAGGTGCAAATTTTTAACAGGGAGAATAATTAACCATTGGGATAACTTATCAAGGGCTCTGGTAGATTCTTCATCAAGACGGGATGTTTTTCTAAAAGCTCTGCTCTGGAGATTATTTTGGGGAATTTCCCTGGCCAGTGTTACACAGGAGGTCAGATGAGATAAAGACAATGGTTCCTTCTGGCCTTGGAATCTATGAATCTGTGTCTGCCTTCAGGTTTGCTGGCCCAGCTCCTCTTGATTTCAATGGGTGCCTGAGAGCAGAATTGGTCTGAGCCAGCACAGTAAAAATACAGAGCTCTAGCACAGACATTTCTGTAGGCTGAGGGCACTGACATCCATCCCGCAATGAGAGAGGGCTTACCTTATGTTCAGACTGTATCCAGCTATTCAAGATTTGTCTTGGGTGTAACTGACATCAAGCCCTTGCTACAGATAAAAGAGCTTCAGAAAAAGATGCTGAATCTAGAACTCTGGAAAGTTAACTTATCTGACATTTCTTTAACAGAAGAAAACATACAAATTGTTTCCAGTTACCTAGCAATTTCACTTGCTGCAGGAAGCTTGGACACCACATCTGATAGCATAGCAGAGTTGAATAAAAGAAAAAAAATCAGAAAGGAACAGCACAACCATCCTTGGGTCACTTTTAACCCAACCGAACTGGCTGATTTTGAATGTTGAGTGAAGGTTTTGGCTTATTTATTCTATTGCAGATGAACTCCTGTTCCTAGTTCACTGGGAGCCCATGATGAATGGTTTCCCATCTGATATTCCCCAGGGGTGCAACCAGAGAACATCAGAATTCAGGGATCCTCTCACCCTCCCATGCATTTTCACAGAGCTGGTTTCTAAGCCAGACCAGATATGCCGCGCTATTAGTATGCTGCACCTTGCGATGGCTTTTATCAGTGCTGGAACAGATGGCTGGGTTTGGACTGGTGCCCTTTGTTTTCAGATAGACCAGTTACTTATGTGGCAGTTGAGAGGCCAGGTACAAGTCCAGGGAAGTGATCCATTACACGATTCTGAAAGGGAGATGGGACCAGACTGTGGCAGAGCCAGGCAGCTGCATGTGCAAAATGTGTGTGTATAAAAATGTTATCCCACGCAGCAGCATCTGCAGGGACCCGGAGTTAAGGCAATGTCCATTGAGCCAAAGGCAATTTATAGTCGGGCCCAGCTGAGACGATCCCTGAAAGGTTGCCCACTCATACTGTTCTTGTCGTTGTTCAAGAGCTGCTTGGTGGAGGTTCATATGGCAAGCGACAAAGGATGCATTCTTCATGGGGTCAAGGTTTTGGATGGTGCTGGTAGGATCTTCCGGTTCTTCTACTGCACACATCACTGTGGTATCTGAGCACCTTCCAGTAGTGCATTAAACAGCGTAACTAACATCTGTTCTGTCGCATGGTGTTTGTTCTCTCCTCCAGGGGAGAAGTATGTGCAATGGAGTGTCTTGTGTTGGTAGGGTTTTTAAATATACCTGTTGCTCTGTATTTTGTTAGAGAAGACAGGTCAAAGAACTGTGCCTTGCACTTGAAGTGGAAGGTGGTGAGGTTTGGGATGGTGCTTAGTTTTGCGGGGTGGTCATTCCGCCGTCCAGGACCAGCACCTGAGAAAGTGCTATCTCCCACACAGGTGAGCTTTACCCTTATTGTAAGGAGCTCTGTTGTACCAGAGGAGCACGGTTGTACCACAGTTTTCATCTTGGAGCTTTTGACTCTTTTAGATCCCTGGATTCAGACTGTGGGGCACCTTTAAGATGAGGAGCGAGACCTTGAACTTGATTTACTATTCAATGGGAAGCTGGTGTAGTGAGTGGAAGACAGGTTTGATGTCCTTGTGGTAGCCTGTGTGGCTGAGGAAACGTGCTGCAGCATTCTGTACTGGCTGGAGTTTCCTAAGCTCTGAAGGTTTCATGCCCAGGAGATCACCTTGCCGTGGTGGTGGCATGGTTACACGTGGAGGAGGATAAGTAGAGCTGTGTGCCATTTACATATTGCTGACCTTTGAGTCATGTCATCCCCAACCAGTTCACTTAGGGGCTGTGTGTAGATGTTGAATAGGATCAGAGAGAGAATTGGTTCTTGTGGGACTCCACAAGTGAGCAGTCTAGTGGTGGAGGTACAGTTTTCCATCTCTGCTCATTGGTCGCATCCCTCCGGGGAAGGATTCATTCTAGCATGTTACCCCGGACCCTTGCCACCTCTCTCAGGCATGACAACAGAAACTCATGGTCACCAGTGCTGAATGCTGCAGTGTGGTCCAGAAGGATGAGTGTGGACATCTGTCCACTACCCATTGACAGGAGATCATTCTTCCATGCCACTGAAGCAATTTCAGTTCTGTGTCTTGGCCTGAATCCAGATTGTGCTAGGTCTAAAATGTTGACTTCAATCAGATGAGCTTGTAATTGGCCTTTGTCCAGCTTCTCTCTGAGCTTGCTCAGGAATAAGAGGCTTGCCATTGAGCCGGTAGTTGGCTAGAACTGATATGTCCAGAGTGGCTACCCCAGCGAGCTCTGAGGGGACCTGTCACTGGATGGTGATAGCAGTCTCGGAAGGCCAGTCAGAGTTTTACTCTCTAGTCACAGACAGCAGGTGACTGCAAAGAGGGGACGTCCATAATGGGATGGAGCTGAACATCGTCACAGGTATGGTTCTGAGTAGCATTCAGATCCTAAGGGCCAAATCCTGATCTCCTTGCTCTGATTTTATTCAGCCCCTAGTTGGGCAAAACTCCTATTAACTTCAGTGGGAGCTTGCTTGAACTCGGTACTGCTGAGATGTGTGTCTGAAACGCATCTAAACCAATTTGTTCTGGAAAACAAAAGATAGAAATTCCACGAGGTTGGGCTTTCCCTTGAAATTACTGCTGTGTTCTGTTGCCAGTCATGTTTCTTAGGATATTTCAGCCTATTGGTCGTTTCATAGATTCCAAGGCCAGATGGGACCATCGTGATCATCTAGTCTGCCCTCCTGTAGAACACAGGCTATGGCCCCAAAATGATTCCGGTTTGAACTGGAGACCTTTTAGAAAAACATCTGCACTTGATATAAAAATGGCCAATGATGGAATCACCACCACCATCCTTGATACATCGTTCCAATGGTTAATTACCCTCACTGTTAAAAATGTACTTCCCATCTGAATTTGTCTAGCTTCAACTTCCAGCCATTGGGTCTTGTTATAAACTTTGTCGGCTAGACTGAAGGGCCCGTTCTCAAATATTTATTCCTCAGGTAGGTTCTTATCGACTGTAACCAAGTCACTGCTTAATCTTCTGTTTTTTAAGCTAAATACCTTGAGCTCCTTGAGTCTATCACTAGAAGGCTGGTTTTCTAAGCCTTTAATCGTTCTTGTGGCTCTTCACCTCTCCAAATTATTAACTAGAACTTTGGACAATTCCAGATCTTCTCCTGTGTGGTGGTGTTATTATTTAAATGACCATTTAACAGGGAGGCACCAACCTAGACCAGGGCACGTTGCACTTGGAGCTGTACAAAACACAGAGCAACAATCAGCCCTAGATGGGGACCTGTGGCCCAGAGATCAAGTGATTTGCCCAAGGTCCCACAGGAAGCCTGTGGCAGAGTCAGGAACTGAATCCAGGATTCTTGAAGCCCAGGCTAGTGCTTTAGCCACAAGCCTGTTATTTCTCTTCCTTTCAGCTCCTGGCTAGAACCAGATTGACTCCAATCAGCTTAACAGAGCTAGCCAAACTTTCTCTCCAAAATCTATCTGTGGGCCTGTGGAAGCTCCTATAAAGTTTCAGCCAAAAGGACCTTCTTCCCCTCACCTTTCCCTGAAAAACAGCCTAACTTTTCAGTCTCGCAGCCAGTGTTCAATGCCTGGGTGCAGCATTCTTGTCAGCAAGTTAAGGAAGTATGGGCTGGATGAATGCACTATAAGGTGGGTAGAAAGCTGGCTAGATTGTCGGGCTCAACGGGTAGTGATCAATGGCTCCATGTCTAGTTGGCAGCCGGTGTCAAGTGGAGTGCCCCAGGGGTCGGTCCTGGGGCCCGTTTTGTTCAATATTTTCATAAATGATCTGGAGGATGGTGTGGATTGCACTCTCAGCAAATTTGCGGATGATACTAAACTGGGAGGAGTGGTAGATACGCTGGAGGGGAGGGATAGGATACAGAAGGACCTAGACAAATTGGAGGATTGGGCCAAAAGAAATCTAATGAGGTTCAATAAGGATAAGTGCAGGGTCCTGCACTTAGGATGGAAGAATCCAATGCACCGCTACAGACTAGGGACCGAATGGCTCGGCAGCAGTTCTGCGGAAAAGGACCTAGGGGTGACAGTGGACGAGAAGCTGGATATGAGTCAGCAGTGTGCCCTTGTTGCCAAGAAGGCCAATGGCATTTTGGGATGTATAAGTAGGGGCATAGCGAGCAGATCGAGGGACGTGATCGTTCCCCTCTATTCGACACTGGTGAGGCCTCATCTGGAGTACTGTGTCCAGTTTTGGGCCCCACACTACAGGAAGGATGTGGATAAATTGGAAAGAGTACAACGAAGGGCAACGAAAATGATTAGGGGTCTAGAGCACATGACTTATGAGGAGAGGCTGAGGGAGCTGGGATTGTTTAGTCTGCAGAAGAGAAGAATGAGGGGGGATTTGATAGCTGCTTTCAACTACCTGAAAGGGGGTTTCAAAGAGGATGGCTCTAGACTGTTCTCAATGGTAGCAGATGACAGAACGAGGAGTAATGGTCTCAAGTTGCAATGGGGGAGGTTTAGATTGGATATTAGGAAAAACTTTTTCACTAAGAGGGTGGTGAAACACTGGAATGCGTTACCTAGGGAGGTGGTAGAATCTCCTTCCTTAGAGGTTTTTAAGGTCAGGCTTGACAAAGCCCTGGCTGGGATGATTTAACTGGGACTTGGTCCTGCTTTGAGCAGGGGGTTGGACTAGATGACCTTCTGGGGTCCCTTCCAACCCTGATATTCTATGATTCTATGATTCTATGATTCCTACCCAGGTCAGACCCCCCCATACACACATGCCCACACCCTCTTTTCTTGTCCTGGGTCAAAGCTTGATTTGCTTGCAATAAGGTAGCATAGTCCAGTGAGTAGAGCACAGGACTGAGAGCTGAGAGACCTGGTTTCTAATCCTGACTCTCTCCCCCTTCCACCCGCATGACCTGGAACAAGTCTCTTTCCCTCTGTTGCTCTATCCATCTTGTCTGTTTAGACTGTAAGCTCTTTGGGGCAGGATCCAGTAGAGTTGGGTCCACTTTTGGCTGGGCTCTCTCATTCTTTCTGCAATACACGTAAGAATCTGAGGACTCGCCTCTTCACTTGTGACCATTGCTTGGACACCTCCCCTCCTGTCATTTAAAACAACCCCACATTCTAAAGGAGAAAAGGAAGCCGGCAGGGGGGGGGGGGGGGGGGGGGAAGAACCTGGGAAAGCAGCAGGTGTGTTAATTCCAGCTGGCCCTTGTAATCCTCTGGGCGAGAGAAGTCTGGGAGGGCCGGCTCTAATTGTTGTGCTGTCAGTGGGTATTTCAATGAGATTAAAGGAACCCTTTCAAGTGGAAGCATCTCTGACTCTGCAGGTAAGACTTTCTGAAGCATGTATTAGAAAGATGATAATGCCCGTCTTTTCTTTCCTTTTAAGCAACAAAATGAGGTTTAGGTCTGACAAGGACTCTGCTAGGCCTGGAGTTTAAGGCCTATTAAGAGGGACATGTCAGGGCTCCTGTATAAGAAGGTAACAGGCAAGGGTTTTATTCCCCCCATTTCCAGCCTGGGGAGTCTCTGCAGATTTTAGAGGAATAGAGATGACACTTGATGGTTTCAGGTTCCCAAAGACAGCTGCCCCTCCCTGCTCATTTCCATCTTTTTGCCCCCTGTTTGCACGCTTGCCCCCCTTCCATCTTTTTGCTGTTGGGTAGAAGAGCGCGGTACATGGCAGTTGAGTGACAGCGGTGAGATTGGGACGGTCTATTCAGCCCCGGGCCGTTTGTGCAGATTTTTGGCATTCCAAGCACTGCACCGTAAGGGCTTGTGGCTCCCAAGCCGGCTCCAACGTCCATGCTGGAGAACACTGGAGACAGAAGGAACGGGCTGAGCCAAGTTGGTGCAGAGCAGGTTCGAGACATTTCTTCACTGGCTGGTCTGTTCTATTCACTCCCTCTGGGGCACCTGGCACTGGCCACTGTCAGAAGACAGGATCCTTGGCTAGATGGACCTTTGGGCTGACCCAGTGTGGCCATCAATAGTAAAGCGCTGTCTGCGGAGTTGTGCCCTTAGCAGCTCCTCCTCGTCCATCTTCCCAATACACGTAGGTCTCCAGAAGCACCCAAAGGAAACAGCTTGTGAGGTGGTTGGAGCTGGAGACCAAGGAAACAGTTGATATACTGGTAGAGCTCCGGTATAGGGTCCCCGTGGCCAGAGACAAGGGATGAGCTGGCGTCTAGGAAAGGTCCAGAGACCAGGTCCTTTGCAATGTTGTTGGATGAGAGGAAGTTCTGTGCACCTGGGGAAGGAGAATGGGTCATGGAGACTTTCATTCCTAAGCCACCAAGCCAGTCTTCCAAGTTCCACATCCTACCATCTGTGAGCTATTTTAGTGGCCTTTGCTAAAGGAGTTGGTGGCCCCAGTTCAGTCCCTGTACGAATTTGCACAGGATCTGGTATTCGGCCACAATTAGATTCTGGGCAGAACATCTGCCCCATTCATTCAATAGATAAAGTGGCATTCCACCTTCCGGCTGGATCTTTGATCTCTTCTCACTCGCCTCCTGCCGAGTCCTCTCCGCACTCTATTCTGTCCTATTTTCCCACACCCATCACCATGGTGGCTGAGCTCCATCTTCTCCTTCTCCACTTGCCCCATCAGCAGCCTCCCCCTGCTTAAAGAAGCAATCCAGGGCCTTGCCTCCCAACGAACTTGCACCAGTTTAGTTAATCCAGTGCAAAGCCTTGTGTAAACCGCCCATTCCTCATGGGTTTAAGCCAAGCTGAAATATGCTTGGGTAAACTGAAATAAAAGCATCTATATGGCCACACTTGTGTCCATGTCTGATTCTCTTCTAGTGGGGCACAAAACCCACCTCTGCAACTGGCACGAAGGAGGCCCCTCACTGGCACTCTCAGCAGAGTGGACAAGAGCTGAACGGGCCATGGAGACTGCAAGCCCACCTCTCCTCTAGACATGTATGCCTCCAGGTCAGGGTTGAGGTGTGCTGAGAAAGGAAAGGGATGTGGGGATAATCTTGGGCTGCTGTCTGGGCCATACGTATTCTATTGATAAACAGAGGCCTTCAGTTTACACAGACTCCCAATCTCACCCCTTTCTGCAGCATTAACTTCACTTTGAGCACTCCCCACGTGAGGCACATCTCCAGAGTGAAGCACGAGACCCAGAAATGCAGACTCCCCAGGTGAGAGGCTGTAGCTTGGAAATCCAATCTAGATTATCACAATGAGTCCTTCTGGCTTTGGAGTCTATAAACCTTGGAAGTGACACCAAGAGGGACACTGGGACCATATTTGAGTTGAATTAAGGAACCATGTGCTCTTTGAGGAGCAGGTTCAGTAGACGAAAGTCGGGGTCGCTGCTTGGGGCTCACGGCCATGCCCCAAGATGGGGCGCGCCACTGGCTCATGTCAGCTGCTGGTGAGAATGCGCTGCTCCCCACACTGCATGTCTGACACCTAGGAGAGCGATCCGGGCATGCAGCCGGGTGAGTTTGCTCTCCCTAGCTCCTGGGGGGTTGCGTGCCGGAATGCTGGCTGGCTCAGCAGGTTCGTACGTGCTCCATCCTCCTTGCGCTGGGGATTTTCTTTGCCTTTCGGCCAACCCTTCGGGTCTGGGAAGACGCTGAAGAGAAACAATCCTGATGGGCCGAGTGCTGCAGATGCGCTGGGCATTCAAATAGGTAACGCTCCTCCCCGGGAGATTTGGTGGTACTCGGGCAGGGCAGGATCAGCAAGGGTTGCTGCAGTGGGAGTGCACCACTTTACAGATGGGTGCTGTGCTGGAGCCTTAGGGGCTTGGAAGGGTATTGGGTCAGGGAAGGAAGCATCCAAGCTTTTATTCCAGGGTCTGGGGGAATCACTACTACAGATGGGCGGGCTCGTTCAGGTCAGAACTGGCTCAACACTTCCCTCAAATTCTGGAGGTTTGAGAAAACCTTGGTTAATGTTGCCCGTTTCATAATTTTTTCAACTTCATCTAAAATTTGGGGGGCAGGGTGCTCTTTTCGTGTTATTTCCAGCCTGAACAAAAATCTTAAAGTAGCAGAAATATCACCAGGAAAGCTGCGCTCGTGGTATTTCCTATTGGATCTCTGGTCTCAGGAGGTTCAGCCAGGGGTCTGTCAATCATCTGAACCTTTGGAGATGTTCCCAACCTGGACCTCCAGTCCTAGAGATGTTCTCCTTTCGCTCCTGCCCCCAAGAGGGCACTTACTCGGATGGCAGAAAAGTATCCAGCTCTTTTATTTTTGGACAGAAAATAGAGTTTTCAACAAAAATGCGTGTGTATGGGTGTGGACATGTGTGTGTGTAAATGGTCTGTTTTCCATGAAATATGCTGATAGTGTCAAAAAAACAAATTCTCAAAACTTAGAAGGTTTTTGGGTTTCAGCCGAAACACAGAGCTAAAAAAAACAACGTTTTCCATAGAAAATGTTGACAAAAAATGAAAAAAAAAATCATTTTTGTCAAAATCTTCTGCAGGAAAAGCCCCATATTTTCCAGCCAGCTGTGGTACTGAGAACAATGTATGGCTTCAACGCAGGCGTATAGAGAGGAAAGGTGGCTGTGTGGTTAAGGGCTGGCTGGGACTCAGGAAAGTTTGGTTTAACTCCAGGCTGTTTCATAGATTCCCTGTATGGCCTTGAGTAAATCACTTAAACTTGCTGGGCCTCAGTTTCCCCATCTGTAAAATGGGGACAGTCATCCTTCTTTTCCTCCCACCATTTATCTGTCTTGTTTATTTTGCTTGTCAGCTCTTTGGGGCCCCAGGTGGACTTCTAGGTCTGACGGTCATAGCAAGAGGAATAAGAGTAGGGATTTTAAATGGCGGAGAGGCTGGGGAGAAGCAGGGGAGCACATGGGTTTGCCTTGTGGAATGGGCAGCAGAGAAGGGTTGGCTCGCATGCTGACCAGCTGGTAGTGAAGTGAGTTAACATAAGGGGACTGTAATCAGATTTTACGCTTCAGGACACAGGCTTATAGCTGCAGAGGTCAGAAGGGACTTTTCCATACATGCGTGTGCACGCACACGTTAACATTGCACAATTAGATGCATTCGGCAGGGTCATGATTTTTCCTATGCATCTGGCCACAGTGCCTGCCAGATGCAAGATACCGGAGTAGATGGACCCAATGGTCTGATCTGACCCCTCCAGGCCCACACTGCTCTTTACAAAGCCATGCTCTGCATTGGAACTAGCCCTCTCTGTCCCACACCTCACATCCCCTCAGGCTGCGGGCCACGCCCCAGGCAGTGCTTCTCCTTCAGGGGAGCGACCTTTCCATCCTTTCTGCTCTGTGCTCAGCCTGTACCCTTTTCCCTTCCAAATTCGTCCAGGGCGACAGGAGCGCAGGGATGGACCCTGGGGCACGGCAGCTGTGCGTGGTTGCCACGAGATAAGATCCATGCAGCTGCGGCAGGCACACTGCCAGGGCTGCTGAAAGGAGGTGGCTGCCTTCTGGCCACCTTTCACTGAGCTTGTGGGAAAGCAGCAACCCGCTGAGCCTAACCCCTGCCTGGTGCGTCACTCTCGCTGCGGTGCGGGAGCCATGCCATTGCTGAGTTTGTTAGGGCGGATTCATGTCTGCAGAGTGCTTTATCAGTGTAAAGTGCTACCAGGACACATGAGCTGGAGTCCAGTTGTTCTCATCAATGCAGGTCAAACACGTGAACAGTAAACTCGCTGTCAGTAGTCTCAGGCAAAAGCAGCCACCCACTGGAGTCTAGCATGGAGGTTCCCTGGCTGTGGGGAGCTGGCTGCTCGCACGCACTGGAAAGCTCCTCCATGCATCCAACTGCTCAATCACATTAAAAGTAGCTACAAATGCACTCAATATCTCTGTAAAGCTACTTCTTCCGGAGGCACTTGCTGGTAGCTACTGTGATGTTACACAACAGCCGATGGGAAGGCAGAGGGAGGCCGGGGTGTGGTGAAGGGTGGGGTGGGGTGAAGGTGATCCCAGCGGGAAGGGAAATGGTGCTGGGTGCTGTCCAGTGGGAGGAGAAGTGGAGCTTGAAGGTTGGTGCATTGTGGGAGGTGCAATGAGACGTTCTCTCTTTGAAGATGGGGTCGACATTTTGAATAAGTTTGAGATCCCAGTTCTAGTACTGAGCACCAGCAGGCACATTTGTGGGAGGAGCCAGTTCCTAGTGAGTGTCAGAGAATAGGAATGGCAAGTGACTTCTGAATTGATAAGCCATGGGAATCCCTATCCCTGAAGTCCAATGCTAAGAATTAAGCTCATACAAGTAAGAACATAAGAACGGCCACATGGGGTCAGACCAATGGTCCATCTAGCCCAGGATCCTGTGTGCCGACAGTGGCCAATGCCAGGTGCTTCAGAGGGAATGAACAGAAGAGGTAATCATCAAGTGATTCATCCCCTGTCGCCCATTTCCAGCTTCTGGCAAACAGAGGCTAGGGACACCATCCCTGCCCATCCTGGCTAATATCCATTGATGGACCTATCCTCCATGAACTTATCTAGTTCTTTTTTGAACCCTATTATAATCTTGGCCTTCACAACATCCTCTGGCAAAGGGTTCCACAGGTTGACTGTGCATTGTGTGAAGAAATACTTCCTTTTGTTTGTTTTAAACTTGCTGCCTATTAATTTAATTTGGTGACACATTAGTTCTTGTGTTATGAGTAAATAACACTTCCCTATTTACTTTCTTCACACCAGTCATGATTTTATAAACTCTCTCCTATTCCCCCTTAGTCGTCTCTTTTCCAAGCGGAAAAGTCCCAGTCTTATTAATCTCTCCTCATTCAGAAGCTGTTCCATACCCCTCATCATTTTTGTTGCCCTTTTCTGAACCTTTTCCAATTCCAATATATCTTTTTTGAGATGGGGCGACCACATCTGCACACAGTATTCAAGATGTGGGCGTACCATGGATTTATATGGAGGCAATATGATATTTTCTGTCTTATTATCTATCCCTTTCCTAATGATTCCCAACAATCTGTTAATTTTTTTGACGGCTGCTGCACATTGTGTGGATGTGTTCAGAGAACTACCCACAATGACTCCAAGATCTTTCTTGAATGGTAACAGCTAATTTGGATCCCATCATTTTGTACTTTGACAAAGTTCCTCCTCTACCTTGGTGGGTCTTGCGCTTATTGGCGGATTTGCTCACCTTGGAGCTTCACGGCAGCCCTCAGTTTGGCCGTTTTCATGAACCCACAGTCCAGGTCAACTCCTCCTGTGTCTGACCAGGAGTTGGGAGGTTTGGGGGGAACCCGGGCCCACCCTCTACTCCGGGTTCCAGCCCAGGGCCCTGTGGAATGCAGCTGTCTAGAGCACCTCTGGGAACAGCTGTGCGATAGCTACAACTCCCTGGGCTACTTCCCCATGGCCTCCTCCCAACCCCTTCTTTATCCTCACCATAGGACCTTCCTCCTGATGTCTGATAATGCTTGTATTCCTCAATCCTCCAATAGTCTGTGTTCTCGCTCTTAGTGCCTCTTGCTCCCAGCTCCTCACATGCACACCACAAACTGAAGTGAGCTCCTTTTTAAACCCAGGTGCCCTGATTAGCCTGCCTTAATTGATTCTAGCAGCTTCTTGATTGGCTGCAGGTGTTCTAATCAGCCTGTCTGCCTTAATTGTCTCCAGAAGGTTCCTGATTGTTCTGGAACCTTCCCTGTTACCTTACCCAGGGAAAAGGGACCTACTTAACCTGGGGCTAATATATCTGCCTTCTCTTACTCTCCCGTAGCCATCTGGCCCGACCCTGTCACAGTATGGATAGTTGGGATTATGTTTTCCAATGTGCATTACTTTGAATTTATCAGCATTGAATTTCATCTGCCATTTTGTTGCCCACTCACCCAGTTTTGTGAGGTCCCTTCATAATACTTTGCAGTCAGCTTTGGACTTAACTATCTTGAGTAGTTTTGTGTCATCTGCAAATTTTGCCACCTCTCTGTTTACCCCTTTTTCCAGATCATTTAGGGCACAAAACCCAAAACATGTGACCTAAGTTGTATTCATTTAAAACTAACCAATAACGTTTGCATTTTGAAGACCATGTAATTGTCAGAACCAGCCTCTGAAAGGTCTCTAGGCCAAGAAATAGTCACAAAGGCTGTTGGGAGAATAAGGAGTAAGTGGAAGACAGTCACAGCCCACTCCCTAGTAATGGCAAACAGAGATGGAGGCTAAATCAGTGGAATAAAGTCTCCCCTGCAAATGATGCCCTCAGTTCCAATGATTCTGCTCACAATCCCATGCTGATGACCCAGGTCCTGGTATAATCACGTGGCCCTCATGGTGTGGCAACTCCCCACAGGACACCTAGCTACACGTTGCACAATAAAATCTTTAGTACTGTGAGGGTGGCTGGATCACACTGGGTTCCCATGTCTGCTGCTGCTTGGCAGCCGCCCTGCAATGGACTGTCATGGCAGGTGCTGGAGACCAGGCCCCAAGCCGATGGTGACTGACTTTGAGCTGAAAGCTGATGCAATTAATGTTTTTTTTTTACTGAATGTCCCTTGGAGACAATGTGGGAAGCCTCAGCCGTGTGCTGTCAGAATGTAGGCACAGCTGGCACCCCGGGCCTGACTCTGAGATACTCTCTGCTTGAACCTGGGCCAGGGAAGGGGCTTTATTTGTTCCGGGGATGCACCGGGGAGAGACGGCAACCTCAGGGATGCTCTACCTTCCGCCCTTCTACCCCTGCGCCCAGGAAGCAGAGAATCACCATACGCTCTCTGGCCACGCCCTCGATCCACCCCCTATGCCAGAGGCTGGGGGCCCAGACCGGAATGCCCCTGTGCAGGAGGGATTCTCGGGGACTTCTCTTTCAGCTATTTTTGTGCTGCAAAAAAGAGTCTTAATTTAACAGAGAATCAAGCCCAGTGAATCTTCCAACATCGGACTTTGCCGTCACCCGTCCCTAAGCCCAGGGGCCTGTCTCCTGGCTGCCAACTACCCTTTGAGGGCTTTGTTTGTTGTCATTTCTGCATAAGCTGGAACTAGCACCTGGGGTTAGTCAATGTAGAAATACAGGGCCCTGCACTGCCACCCTTCCTCCAGGTGGATTGCACCTTCCAATTAGCTCATTCTGTGGCACCTGGAAGGGATCAGGTAATTAAGGATTTGACCCAGGAGAAGCATAAAGGGAGGACTGCAGGGCAATAGGGAGGGGAGACCCAGGGGTAAGGCAGTGGGAAGTTTCTGCTCTCTGGGAAGGGAACCACACAGGGGCTTGCAGGAAGGAGCTCTTGCCTTGGGACTGCCCTTGAAGGGAGAGGGCAGCTGGGAAGCAGGAGCCTCCTTCAGCAGGCCTAGGAGGAGAGTCTCCAGGGATGAAACCAGGGGGCAGGGGGCAGCGGTAAGCCCTGGAAGGCCAGAGCCCAGGAGAGGGGAGAAGAATCTGTAGGGACTGGAACCTGGGTGGAGTTTTTCTTCCTTTGAGCTGGGACACTCTTACCCTGGAAGGTCTGGGAGCCTCAGTGTGACCGGGCTGAGTAACCGACCAGGCCACCAAAGCCCAGTCCAGGTGGAGGGTGAGGCAGAGGGGCTGCAGTGCTGGGTTTGGCCAGGAGGAGATGCTGCAGAGTGGTAAGTCTGCGACAGGACTTGGTAAGGTGTCAGTACACTAGCCACTGGAGTGCCCTGCCTGGGTAGGGTGTCACCTGGTGGCAGCCTGCTTCGGGGGCTTCTCCCATCCCTCCTAGGGAGGGAGGGTGGCCATGCAGCAGAGCAGTGAGCCCTGCTTAGGGGACAGGAGCAGGAAAGTTTAAACAGCAGGGAAAGGTTTGTGAACCCCAGGAGGGTGAGCTCTGTGCTCATTCATGGGACTTCAGCCTCCCGCCCCCACCCCAAGATTCCCCCTTCCCAGGGTTTTCCATTGATCCTTCTATTTGAACTTGGTGTTGTAAAGGGCGGTGATATGCCAGGCTGTGTCCAGATGGGCTCCCATAGCTTGTGTGTTTTATGTGGAATATGTTTTGCTGTTTGGGGCAATTACTGCTACTTTGTTAGGAGGTTAAATGGGTGCCATATGGCTAAAGAGCCTAGAAGCATGTTCCATGTTACAAGAGAAACCTTCTGCGCATTAGTGACCTATCACCCGAGATTACTGAGGCTGCAATGATTTTAAAAGGCTAATTTATTTTCCCTCTTCGTGCCGTCTACCCCGGTGTGAACCATGAAACCGGACTCCCTGATTGCCTGGTGGTTTGCATGCACGTTTCACTTGATGCAGCGTTTGCATCTTCCCGCTCTCTGGTCCAGGAGCCCCGTTGCACTGGCTGCCATATGGATGCGAAGGGCTAGGTGGAGACTGGTCTCTAAGTCCCTCTGAGGAGGTGGTGCGTCGCTGCGCTACCTCCGGAGGCAGTCCGGGCACAAATTGCAGCTGAGTCTCAATTGCTCCCGGCTCAGCTCTTGCTCCAAGGGGTGCTTTCCGCAGCCCTGAAAAGGATAGCACCTACTCGGTTCACCTGACCCAGTTGTGGGAGTTGGCACACTGGGGTTGGGGCAGAGAGACACGTCCCCACACTCCCTGCCCTTCTGTGCCTACCTCTCTGCACAGAGGACTGGGGGATTAGAAGGGATGATGAAGGGAGCTTTAATGTGGCTGTGAAGGGGATACCAGTGTCTTAAACCCTTGACTCTTTCTGTTTAACCTTTGCCTTTTCCCCCTCTCCCCTATGCCCATTTCACCCCCTCGTCACCAATATGGGGGCATAATTCTCCCCTCCCTTTGGTGTAAATCTGGAATAACTCCACTTCTGTGGAGTTACCCCTGAGACCCCTAGACAGCATCCCTGCATGTCTGTGCCTCTTCTGCGCCATGCTTTTCACATCTACGCAGCTCTTGGAAATACTAAATAATGAGGAGTAACTATGCTGGCGGTGACCCTACCTCTGCCCTGCAATTGGTGGTGCTGGAACTAGAGGTGCTGGGAGCACTACCGCACCCTGGGCTTAAAGTGGTAAAAAAACAAAATTCCAAAGATACGGTTTCCATCAGCAGCACCCCCAGTATAAAAATTGTTCCAGCACCCCAACCTGCAATGGTGGCAAGCCGCTGAATGGGGGGATTCTAACCAGGCGACGCGACACCCAGTTCTGACCCGCACCATCAAACAAACCTATTCCACCACCTTGGGCAGCCAGCAACCTTGGTCTGGGGGATTGGAGAGGTGCCCTTCCATTGTCCCCAGCAACGGCCCACTTCAATTTAGCAAGACACCAGGCTGTTCCCTCTGCGTTGAGGAGGACGGCGCCCGAGCTCCTGGTAGAATTTCAGCGCACAGAATGGGTCAGTGGCTGGCTGCACAGCTCTGTCTCACATTGTTTTCAGCGCAGCCCCAGAAAAGGCAAACCTTTTAGCCAAGCTGTGCAGCTTGAATTGCACCCTCCTTGCTGGCTCGCCACTCCGATTTGGGGAGAGGGACATGCTGGGGGGGGAGGTCAGGCAGCATGCATGATGCTGGAGGGGATTCTTTGGAGTAGAGGGGGACATTTTCACCCACACATGAATACCCAGCTGTGCCCTCATCACCTTCCCTAGGATGTGTCTACTTAGGCCGCACCAGTTGTGCCAAAGCATGTGCCGGCTTCTTGACATGGTCAGCGGGGTCTGGATGAGCCACCAGACTCATTTTCACTCTTCTCCCAGCTCCCCTAACATCCCCGCTGAACCTCTAGTCCATGACTTCCTCATGGACCTACTCCATATAACTGGTCCCTCTGCCCTAGGAAAAGACCCTGTCTGTATCTGCAGGCAGTTCTCACACTCCCTGCCCCCCAGACAGAACATAGCCCAGTGCCGTCACCTTTCCTCCCAGCTCCTACTCCCCAGGTGTTTCTTGCTTCTTCCCCACTCCAGTGCGTCTGAGGCTCTCCTAACATGCAGGACTAAACCAGGGCTCCTAACAGAGACCAGGCCCTAGCCTGGCCGAGCAGGATAATTGCCTCACTTGGCTTACACCCAGCAGCCCATCTTCTGTACAGTGTCCCGTACAGGTCTGGTGGTTAATATAATAATAACCGTACTACAGAGGGAAGCACGGGCTTAAAGATACATGGAGGAGGCATGCAATTGTTACTGTTTCTATTTATTATTTCCATTACTGTAAAACCTAGTGGCCCCATCGAGCTGTACACATCAACCACAAGGGACAGTCCATGCCCCAATGAGGTTACAATCTAAATAGACAAACAAAGGGCAGGAGGGGAAGTGACTTACCTGGGGTCACCCAGCAGTTCAGAGGCAGGAATAGAACCCAGGTGTCCTGGTTCTCAGGCCAGTGCCCTGTCTGTGGTGCCTTAAGGCCATTTCAGATGAGACACCAACAGCTACTGCAGTGTTCTGTCATCTCCTCTCATGTCTTAGATCCAGCC
This sequence comes from Dermochelys coriacea, assembly GCF_009764565.3. Lineage (NCBI taxonomy): Eukaryota > Metazoa > Chordata > Testudines > Dermochelyidae > Dermochelys > Dermochelys coriacea. The sequence continues at coordinate 4,021,481 of NC_050072.1, forward strand.
CCTGGGCATGAGCAGCTCCATGGGGAGATGCAGTGGAGGGCATTGGAGCTGGCTCACTAGCTCATAAATAGGACCTGATTCCAAACGTCCTCTGGGAATACTATTGTAATGTGTGGATATGAGATCAGGGACCCAGCCCCACACTCTGGGTATCCCTACATCTCTCTTTGCCAGAAGATGGGACTGGACGACAGGGGACGGATCACTTGAGATGACTTGTTCTGTTCATTCCTTCTGGGGCACCTAGTAGTGGCCACTGTCAGAAGACAGGATACTAGGCTAGATGGACCTTTGGTCTGAGCCAGTGTGGCTGTTCTGATGTTTGTCTGCCACGCCATTCAGAGGCATCTACCTCTGGTGTGGAGTGCTGCAGCTGCTTAACAATGCACGGCAGCCCTACCCAACAGGGTTGTTTGCGGAGGGAGTGTTGGAGCTTAGAAGTGGATGGGGAAAATAACATGCCCATATGAATGTGTAAGGGATATTTCTAAGTGCTCAGTTCTGCTCTCAGCTACACCAGTGCTGTTCCCATCAAAGTCCGTAAGAGTTCCTCCAAAGTAACAGAGGGCAGGGCCCTGAGCTCACACCCCAGCTCTAGTGGAAAGTTGCATGGGCTATTTAAGGACCACCAGGCCTCAGTGACATTCCTCCTCAGCAAGACGGTGCCACCAGCTACCCAGCGCCCCCTAGCCAGATGCCGGTGCATGGCGGTTGAGTTTCTCCTCTCGAGTACAGAGCGCTCTCACCGGAGGGACAAACCCTGACCCTTCCCTCTCATTTGCTTCCACAGATGGCCAATCCTGTCCCGTCAGCCTGCTGCATGGTGCTTGCCGCAGTCGTGATGGTGTACGCTCAGAGGCACAGCGAGCTGGGTAAGTTAATCGCAGCCTCCCTCCCCGCGGCCCGCAAAGAATTTTGTCTCTGCAAGAGCGTGGAACCTGCTTATTATGTATCTCTCGTAGCCCGCTGCCTCTTGTCTCCCAGTCTGATTTGGGTGCTCCATCTGCAGTGTCTGTGTCAGGCTGTGTGCCCCGTCTCCTTTCATGTCCTCTCCTCTGCACCCCGCTGCATTGAGGAGGACGGCGCCCGGCCATGCACTGTGCTATGAGCACACTGTGTTCGTCGGCTGCTGTAGGGGTGGCACTGGAGAATGGAAGGGGGTGACCATAATGAGCCAGTGCAGGGATACAGAGTATCTCCACCGCTTACCTCTGAGCACACTGCCTGCAGCCTCTGAAAGTGCCCCCGTGGGGGTGCCAGGGGTGATCCATGGCCAGTCATACCAGAATGCACCCATTGTCCCTTGCTGTGATGCCCAGAGTCGCTCTCTGCTGAATCCCCATCACCAGTGGCTGAGATAAACAGGGCCTGTTTCCATTCTAGAGAGAGCAAGGAGTCGCTGGTAGAGTGCGAGTCACCATAGCAGCAGGCAGAGCCCCAGAACCCTGTGCAATTCCCTGGGCACAGCTGTAACCAGGAGAACAACGGGGCCAGATTTTCCCGGGGGGGGGGGCAGCTGCTTTGCATTGTCCTGGCTGCTGAGAAGGGTGCTGCTATCGCTTTTTTGTCCTGGGCGTTCGTCGTCTTGTTTCTTTGGAGAGCCGCAGCTTTGTGATGGGGGGAGGGGGGTGTGCATCCCTGACCCCTGCTGGATGGAACCAGCCCTGCTCAACCATGTGTCCTAGGCTCCCACACAGGAGGAAGGCTGGCACAGGGGTTAGAGTGCTTGCCTGGGGCTTGGGGGAGACAGGCTTAATTCCCTGCTCTGCCACAGACTTCCTGGGTGACGATGAGCAAGTCACTTAGTCTATCCCTGCCTCAGTTTCCCAGTTGTGAAATAGGGACCATGGCACTCCCTACCCGACAGGGGTCTTGGGAGGATAAAGACACTACAGACTTTGTGGGGCACAGATATGATGGCAAAGGGGGCCAGTTGTGCATCTTGGCTGGGTAGACTGCGAAGTGTTAAAGGAGACTCTGTGAATGTTGATCAGGATCCGGTACCATTATGCTTCCTAGGTGGGTCTTTTCGGTCTCTGACTCTGTGACCCAGGGCAGCTGGCGTGTCACAGGAGTTCAAGCCCCCTGAATATGCACAGCAGGTGCTGCGGGTGACGGATACAGCTCTACTTTCTGTGTGGCTGCCTGGCAGCCGAGGGGTCGAGGGTTTTGGCCATGTGCCCTCTGCAGTCTGACCCTCCCCGGTGCTGTGGAGTAGGCACGTCATTCCATCTTGTCCCTCTGTGGCAGCTGCTCCCCAGCAGCATAACCCACTGTGAGAGGGCAGGCCTTGCTCCCTGGGTCGTAACCCAAGGGGGTACCACAGGGCAAAAGGGACCTTGCAGCCTTGGGGGAGCTAGGAGGGAGCTGGAGGCCTAAGAGAGGGAGCTGGGGAGCCCTGGGGGACAGCAAGGCAGAGCTATTCTGAAACCAGGCCTAAATCCAGATGCCCCCCTCAGCAACCCATGCCATGGACATGGGCCTCAATCCTGAATAATGGAACTTAGGCAGAATCCTCCGACATCCTCCCCCACACCCTGGTGCCCTCCCTTCCTGCCCAACCCCCCCCCCCCCCAGGCCTGTCCCATGTGCCCCAATGTACCCCTCTCCCTTGCAGGCTATTCCCAGAGCACCTGTATCCCTTTTAACCCCGTATTAAATAAATCCCGAGAGGGGGAATCTAGGCTGCGACTACCTGGACTCGTCATCTGATCTCAGTTTTTCCCCACTCTGCTCCCAATTCCAGACTCCACATCCAATCTCACTCTCTCCCCCACATGCACACTGGTTCCCAGTCTCCCCAGCTCCGTTCCCCATACCTCTGGCTCCCAGTCTCTTTTCCCAGTCTTCCCCACCCCCCCCCATCGCCAGCTCCCCATTTGTCCTCCAATCTCCTTGTCCCAATATATTGTCTCTCCCACACCTCAAGTCTGGCTCTTGTCCTCTCTGCATTTAAGTCAGACAGCTTCCTCCTCCATGAGGCCTGGGCCCTGGCGGGGTGGGGAACTGGGGACCAGTGAGTGACGAGGAGAGACAGGCTCCCTGCTCTCCATTTCTTTGCCTGGAGTCACAGCAGCCAGGAGCAGCAATTGCAGGGAGTCAGCCCCTCCAGTCCTGGGCTGGAGCATGCCCAGTGCAGATGGAATCTTCAGAGACTTTAGATTCCAAACTCTAACTAGTATCTACTGGCCATGTGCAAACAGAGATTTTTCAGAGGCTCATTATTTGGCCAAATGTACTTGGGTTGGTTTTTTTTTTTTTCCCCATGGAAACAGCAAAAGACACATCCCTGACACAAAGGCCACCCCTTTGCCAAATTTCAAGCCCCTGCTCCAAAGCATGGCGGAGTTAGATTTTTCTCAGTAAAACGGTCAGAATAATGACCTTACCGTGGGCATGTATTTTCCCCTAATCATGATCTCAGAAAGAGCTGGACAATTTTTGCTGAAAGTTTTCAAAATAATGCATGCTGATGCTGCTGCCCCAGCAGGAAAAAATCGCAGCCTGAGCGGTTAAAGTTTGGCTAAGTGAAAAGCAACCGAAAACAAGGTCTTGTAGTGGGAAGTGATGGGCAACCTTAACTAGAGGTGATGCTACCCGTTCTGCCTATTATAAGAAAAATAGAAAACAGATAGATAAGCACCAGATTCTGATACCCTAACTCACATGGAGCAGTTACTTCCCTGGGTGAATAGCCCTACTGATTTCAGAGGGACCATTCAAATGGGAAGGTAGGGCAGCAAAACTAAAGGGCAGCAAACTAAAGGGCAACTAAAGGGCAGCAAAGTCTGGCCCTAAATAAATATAAATATGAAATGTCTTCTGCTTGGTCCCATTCTCCCGACCAGTTTTCCTACAAGGCTGAGGTGTGTGATTGCTCAGGATACAGTTAGTACTGAGAGAAGTGGGAAGTCTCCTCACAGGACTGTGTAGCTAAATAGCTTCTGAGCAATGTTCATTTTTAACTGGAAGGGGGAGGAAGGGGGAAGCTGAGGCAGCCATAATTGATGTGGGCACCCGAACAGTTGAGACCAGAGGCTCCTGAGATGGTTGTGGCTTAGCAGCTCTGTCCTTATCTGGAGTCCCCAGATTCTATTGACCCTTCTCAGTCCCCATTTAGCCCTGGGTGTGACACAGGGACTGCCCTGCTCTCACTGGATGATAATCTACTTCTGGCAAGGGGCCACAATCAGGTATTGGTGCTAATATTTTTTGTGGAGTGATTAAGGGGTGTTCTAGTTGCTGCTTAAGACATGGCTTTGTGTTTATATCCTCATACTCCACTTTTAGATCAGTCTGTGTAACATACTGACAACAGGTGTTGCATCCCCCTCTAGTGGCTGCTCCACATGGAAGATAACCGTCTACTGCTGCTACTAGCTAACAGAATTGCTCCCTTAGTTCAAGTAGTAGCAGCTCATGCTGACGTTCCCTGGTTCAAACCCAGGTCGGGGAGGGAGAATCAACAAACGTGACTTTTCTGACAATATCAGCCATGTGTCTGGTCAGCAATGCGTGTACATCTGCGCTGCTGGTACTGCTGCTAGAACGTGTGTGTATTGGTGCATGGCAGGGAAACCTGGGCACCTGTGCCCTCTAGTGCCTTTGCAGTGGCTAGAGTGCTCCAAGGGCAGGCACATGGCGTGGCACCATCAGCAGCTGGGGCACGATGTCTTAACACCCAGCGAGGTGGGTGGATGGCGGAGCAGCCAAACTGATTGTACAGGCAGAGGTAAAGTCCTGCACACACAGCACAATAAGCCTGATGACCCGGTGACAAAACAATCACATGTCAGCCTGGACCTGTGAGAGGAGAGATCCACTCCGCATAGTGACTGTTGCTTACCAGGCAGCAATAGTGCGGCATGAGGACTCAGGCTTAGGTTAGAGACACCATCCCCGTGTGTGTACCCTTGATTAAAAGTGATCCTGTAGACAGAGCTGCTGCTGTAGCACCCTGTGTACCGAAATCCTGGGGGAAAGGAATAACGCAGCAGCATGGATCAGCACTGCTGATCGGCTCCCTTTCTCAGAAAGACTTTCACCACCCGAGTGCTACCGCAGAGGGCTTGCGGATGGACCCCCATTCCTTTCTTGGAGGGGTCTTTAATTTAGCAGACCAAGGCAGGATGAAATCCAATGGCTGAGAGCTTAAATCAACCAAGTTTAAATGGGGGCAAACGAGGCAAATGCTTAGCAGCGAGGGTAGCTAAGCACTGGAATGGCTCAGCAGCAAGCGAGGTTGTGAATTCTCCAGCACTTGGAGTCAGATGTCTCTTTCCACAAGTGGCTGGACTGGATGCAGGGATCCCTGGGGGAGGTGCTATGCAGGAGGTCACGCCGAATGATCAGAAGGGTCCCGTTGGGGTCTGAAATCTACCTCCACAGCCTAGCAACAACACCAGGGTGGTTTTACAGGATAAGAAGGCAGGCAGGATTTGGGAGGGACTGGCAGAGACTTGGGGTGGGGCAGATCAGGGCAGAGGGAGTCTGGAACTGGCAGGTTGCCATGCAAACATGCTTCTTCAGGCTGCAAGGCGAGGCTTTGGCACGGATGCCACCCTGCCGAGTTTGACGGCTTGCCTACTCTCGGGGTAGACCATGCAGGCTTGGTGGTAAGGAAGAGACCAAGGAGGGTGGAGAGTCACCGGGGCATAGGGGAGGGGATCAGAGAGCCAGGTGAGGCAGCGGGGTACACATGGGGGGAGTTCCAGGCTGCCCTCCAGGCTGCCAGAGCTCGGGGGTGGGAGCAAACCATGTGGGGTTAGGGGAAGGATTTCTATCCGGCCAGTCTCTGCCCAGGAGTGAATTTTAACCAGCTGTCAGGAGCTCTAGCTGCTGGAACAAACCCTCCCTCTGCCAGTTTAAAGAGAGGGAATGAAACACCCACAATTACAGCACAGAATACTGGTTTATTTCGGCCTGGCTTGTTCCAGCTCTCGCCTGCCAGGGATGGGGAGATGGAAAAAGGATTAATGAGGCTGAGCTGGGCGGCATGCAGAGCTGGTTTTGGATTCTCTCTCACACACTCACCCTCGCACACACACGCTGCCTCGGTCTTGCACACACACTTTGACAACATGCACACTCACGCTCAGTTCCACCCGTGCTGTGCACAGCCCTGATCCTCTCTGTTGTTCTGTCCCAGTCAATGGTCTTTCTAATGCACCCAGCCCTGTGCTGTCTAAGATCAGGCCTTGCACTTGTTAGCAACAAACCTGTGGGTGGAAACATAAGGAGTCCCAGAGAAATCCTATAAATAACAGAGACGGAGAGGAGCAAAAGTTTGCAATACAGGAGGTGACCAAATGAGGGTCCAGAGCCCTCTGCAGGCCCACGGAGGTTCTGCAAGATCTAGGAGCCCGGGGTGTTTGTAGAAGAAGCAGTAGCTTTGCACCTATGTCCGGACTCCGTGGATTGACACGCTTGCAGCGCTAGTGATGATGTCTGCGATGGAGCTGCGAGGCATATACGTAGCTGGGAAAGGGGACCCCAGAGCTAGTACTGTGACTGTGTGAGTGCCCTTTGCACCTTCTGGTTGGGGGGCAATCCAAATCAAGGAGCCACTTCCTGTGGGGTTATGTAATCCCTGGATGCTATAGGAATTAATGGCACTTCCAGGAGACAGTGCCAGTCTGAATAGACAAGACAAAACATGGAAGGGGAATAGAGGCATGAAGTGCTTATCTCCCAGCCAGTCAGCGTCTGAGCCAGCCCTAGAACCCAGGAGTCCTGAGTCCCAGGCCATCTGCTAGACTATGCTACTTAATTTTCTTCTTCGATTTTCTTCCTCATGGTTCTCTCTCTATGTCTGTGGGATAATGTTATTTTGCTATTTCCTGTTGTAGGTACATTACATTATGGGGGTGGGGGGAACAAAACAAAACAGGGTATATAATAATGCTGCCCACTGTGACCTAAGCAACTTCCATAGATACAAGGAGTCCATCCTGACCCCCATCATGACCAGAATGACATTCCCCACATCAACTGTTCCCTTTTTTCCCCATCCCCTCACCCCAAAGAAAAGAACACCCAATCCCAACCAGAGCTTTCTGTATCTGGAAAAGAGAGACCAAGGGTCCTGGTGGATTCTGACATTTTTAAAATCAATAGTGGATGCTTTTCTAAAAGCTCTGCGCTCAGAATTAGTGTGGGGCAGGGCTCTGGCCCGTGTTCTACAGGAGGTCAAAGTGGATGATCACAATGGTCCCTTCTGGCTTTGGAATCTCTGAATCTAAGATCTAGGGGCTGTATGAAGTTGCACTGGGGAATTTGCAATGGTCAATCTCTTTAACATGGAAGGCACTCGGCTACTATGGTGATGGGTGGCCATACAAAACTCTTAAGACTGAGTGTATGAACACCTCAATCAACTACTGTATAACATATTGAACTAAAAAAATACCCCAAACCTGGAATGCCACCCCAAGCCACATGATCTCTCCCTTCCCCTATCATTTAACTATCCCCTAGTTACATACACATCTGTCCCTTATTGAGATTTCTCTGTTTGAAAGGAGTAATTCTGCTTTATTGATCCTTACCCTGCTGAATTAACTCACGTTTAAACAGTAATTATGTTTTCACTTTGGAGAGGCCATAAAGAGATAAAAGTCTCTTGAAATGAATGAACTTCTGAGGCCGGAGTATCTGAGGTTAGTTTATTGATGCACAAAGAAGCTGCTATCTCTTTTAGCTTACTAACCAGCAATGAGCAATTAACTCCAATCATTCCTCAATTGGGGGAGAGAGAGAGATTTGATTTTATTTATTCTCTTTCTCTCTCGCTCTCTCACTTTCCCGCCCTTCTGGTAATCTTTTGCAATCTGTTCTGCTACAAAATCTCCTGGCAGTGCCCGTTTGCATGCACCTTGTTAAAAATGCTGACAGCGTTCCAGCCAAGACAAAGTCATTAGCCTGTAAGCAGCCTTCAGAATGCACAGTAAGGTGATGCAAATTGCCTGCCCAATGAGCAACCAACCTTCCTAGTTATTTCTGTCACCACCCCTCATTTGACTGGGAGAGAAGTTCTCCTGTAGCTCTGCCCACTCCTCTTGGGGTCGGCTAATCAGAGTTTGGGGGATCAGCTAGCCCTGGATGAGCTCATCATGGTGAGCAATTTGTTCACTGGGCTTTGCCTTTATTTTGTGCCAGGGAAGCAATGGTGAATTCCAAAAATGTGGTGTTTGCAGTGGTGGTGTAGCCATGTTGGTCCCAATGTACGAGAGAGACAACATGGGTGAAGTGATATCTTTATTGGACCAACTTCTGTTGGTGAAAGAGACAAGCTTTTGAACTACAAAGAGAACTATTTGGCCCAGTAAAAGACATTACCTCACCCCCACCTTGTGTCTCTCAAAAATATGCTGGAAATTTGTCATTGTTTGAGTAGTTTTTATCGAGATAGCTAGGCCTGGGGGATTTTGAGCTCTGGGATTGGCTGCCTAAGTCCTGAGGGTATGATTTTTGTCCTCCGGGTGGATGACTAGGAGCAGTAGCAATGAACTGACTCTCTCTGAGGGCGGGACAGTTTCAGGGAGATGCCCATAGGAAATAACAGGCCTCGGACAGTTTAGGTCACACAGGCCAGGTCTACACCACGCACTTTTCCCGGCATAGCTGCGTCCCTCTGTCAGGGATGTGACTTGTGACCGATGCTAGTGTAGATGGAGTTACAGCAGCAGAAGTGCATTTTTACCGTTATAGCTTGTTTTGCTCAGGGGGTTGGAATAAGCTCTGCCGGCAAAAGTGCGGCTTTGCTGGTATAGACTGCACCCCCGTGAGTAGCGCTTTGCTGGACGGGTATAGCCATGCTAGCAAAGAGCTCCTTGTCTAGCCATGGCCTTTTCCAGTCTCTTGTCTCTTCTGCATAGGAGAGAACGTAATATTTGGCTATGAATGCGCAGCCCAGATTGTAAAGGAGCTGGCTTCCTTCCTGAGTGAGGGGGAGAGAGAAAGAAAGAGGCCAGATTTATTGGTCTTACGGCTACCTGTACATCTAGTTTTCTCCTGCCATGTAACTGCACGGTGATGGGGTTTGCAAATGCTGTGTCCAGATCCCTGCATGGTTCATCTATGGGCCCAAGTGCTGAGGTGGTGTGGAGTGCCCAGCTGTAAAGAACAATGCCCGCTCTTTCACTTGGCTGCATTGGGCATGGATTGAATCCACTAGCCTCCATCTTACGTCATGTTACCACTTAGCATGGTCATTACAGGTGTGGCTGTGCTTGCTGGCCCCGGAAATCCACACGTGGCCCAGCCCTGAGCAGAGAAGTGGCTCCAGAGGGTTCTTGTGGCCTGGTGCTGATTTCTCCACCTTGGTATCCACTCCCACAGCAGACACCCTCCTCCAGGATCTGAGGCTGAGCACTCACTGGAGATGTCTCCTCACAGCCTCACTCCCACGCTGTGGATGGGGCAACTGGGGCAGCGAGTGCATAGCTCGGGCACTCATACCTATATTTGCACCAAGAGAGAGCTTCTCCCGGGCACTTGAGCGAACAAAGACTGGTCCACATGCATGGAGGGACTGGGAAATGGCCCTGCAAATGTGGGTCAAATCAAACCAGACAATGGAATTTGCAAATTCCTTCTGGGCGGCATGCAACAAGCCTGGGACCTGCCCTGTTTTTAGGGGGCAGGCATTGCCCAGGCCTCATGCTGGCTTCTCGGTGCAGTACTGAACTTTCCCTGTTAGTCTGGCTCTGGTCTTGGCAGAGAGTGTTACATGCTGAGTTCCCTGAACCAGCCACACAAAACGGCTGCTGAGGCTGATGAAAGGCGGAGGTGCTGCCTGGATCTGGAATGCAGGCTTTCATGGCTCTCATGGTGCCTTTATTTAAAGCAGCTGCAAGGTACCTGCCTTTGCACAAACACACATGCATATTTCAAGGGTAGGAAGAAGCCCGCAGGCCTACGTGTGTCCACTGTCTCCCTAATAATGAATAATAGACTTTTCTCCTTGAGGCCGGACAGACACACGAGCTGTTGAGTACAGGAATCTTGTGTCTCTCAGAGGAAGAGCTGAACAGAGTAGAAAGCGAGTGGTGAGGAGACCTGTAAGTACGTTGGCTTGTTTTCCAGGGGTGTTGAGTACTCACAGCTCCTACTCAGCTTAATATATTGGGTCCCATAGAACACAGGGTGTAGGGCTGGAAGAGACCTCTTGGGTCATTGAGTCCACTACCCCATTATTGCTGGCAACCATCATAGTGGGTCTTTCAGGCAGGAAAGGCGATCTTGTGGTTAAGGCTCTGGACTGGGAATTGAGACATGGGTTCAGTTCACATGGAGTGACGCTTGGACCTTGGGCAAGTCGCTTCATCTCTGAGCTCTTTGGTTCAATGGGGGAGAACAAAACTTCCTCAGAGACTCTGTGTGTGTGTGGGTGTGGGTGTGGCACAACGGGACACTGGCCTCAGTTGGGATCTGCTGGAATATTCTTTCCCTTCTGCCAAGCAGTAACAGAAGTCGGGGCCTTGCGGGTTGATTTCTCATTGGAAGGGAAATTTTCCCAGTTCTTTCTCCTCCTTTTTCGGCCAGCTATAGAGCTGAGGGAAAGCATGTAACATTTGGGCGTTTCAGCATTTCTGAATTTTTAAATTAAGGGAGACATTTTCAAAATCCCCAGAAATCATGACATTTCTCCTCCCTTGGGTTTTTTTGATCCAGTTTCAATAGCTATATTTATATCCTACAGCCTGTACAGTATTGAAGACTCTTTAGGATCCTCCCAGATAAAAGGCATGACTGTCTAGTAAATGTAAGTCACTGTCCTACCATGTGTCTTGGGAAAGCTCTTCCTAGAGTGGTGGATCTGACTGTGATCTTTGCTTAATTTAATCCCATTACTCTCAGTTATAACACTTCGGGCCAGCTGCATGTTCCTTTTCAGCACAGGTCATGACGGCAGCGCTCTTCTGCCATTCGATCAAAGCCAGCAGCAGGAGGCATGAGTGGGTTTTGCATGTGTCCCACAGAATGTGAGGTGACTATTTCGAAAGGAGGAAAGCAGCGTTTTATAGCTCAGCCATGGATCAGTGGATTTGGTGCCATGGGAATAATCACCCCAAGGCTTCAGGCCATGAGCTGGTCCCTGCAGCATCAGGAGGGAACCCCTCTGCACAGTGCAGTGTGACAAATTGCAAGAGACGTTGTTTTTTCTAATCACAGGTTTCAGAGTAGCAGCCGTGTTAGTCTGTATTCGCAAAAAGAAAAGGAGTACTTGTGGCACCTTAGAGACTAACAAATTTATTAGAGCATAAGCTTTCGTGAGCTACAGCTCACTTCATCGAAAGCTTATGCTCTAATAAATTTGTTAGTCTCTAAGGTGCCACAAGTACTCCTGTTGTTTTTTCTGTTCCCTTTCTCTGAAGAAGCTGGCATTGGCAGGTACCAGAGTCAGGACCAATGGTCTAATCTGGTTCAGCAAATCCTGTATTCCTCTATTGCACTGAGAACCCAGAGAACTTTCTCCACTGGATTATTTATTAATTGCCAAGTTGAGAGTTGGGCCCAAATTACCTGACCATGAAAAGATCTTCTCTTCCTTTGAAGGTACGAGATCAGGGCAGGGCTCCCTCCAGCCTACTAGTCTCTCTCTGACAATGGTCAGCATCAGGTGCTGCCACGAGGCAGTTATGGAATACCCTGCTATCAAGGCTGAGTCCCCACTTTGGCACTTCAAGTGCCAAAGGTTGGGGCCTGCAAGGACACTAAAAATTAATACTAGCCACTCCAGGCTTGTATTAAACTCCCAAGGTTACAGCTTCTCTCTGACCTTGGATGGGTAGATGCTTCCACCATCCAAATACAAAACCCCCTTTGAACCAGGAAGGCGCATTTGGGAATTCCTTCCTGTGGGGTACCCTCAAGCTCTTTCATACCCCACTCAGGGGAAGAGCTGAGCAAAAACAAAGGAAATCAGCTGTTGCCACCAGCTAATTAAACAACATGCACGAACCTCTTAGGATACAAAATCCAATCCTGTTCTTAATAAGGGTAAATTTTATTAAAAACAAAAAGAAAGGAAATACATTTGGAACTTAGGCTTTTTCTAGATCTTAAAAGAAACAATTACAAAAATTAAGCATCAAGATAGCTCTCTTGAGGTTCAGCTTAAAGATTACAAGCAAAACAAAAGCATCTGGGGTTAACACAGAGGAGTCCACAAGCCAATAAGAAATTAAAAAAATAACCCTAATCGCATCTTTCTAGATATTCCCTGATTTACTTACTTATTTGCATTGTTAAAAGTAGTTCTAGATATGATCTGATGATTTTATTCTCTGGCTTAAAGCTTCTCATGGCATAACTGCTCCCTGTTCCCCTCTTTCCCAGAGAATCACACAAAGACAAAGGGGAAGGTGGGTTTTTTTTTCATTTTAAAAAGTTCCAGCCTTCCCATTGGCTCTTTTGGTCAGGTGCCCACTCCCTTTCCTTTACCTGGGGGACTTTTTAACCCTTTATAGGTAAAGCAAGCAGAGAACAGCCACCAAGAGGGACTTTATAGCTAACTGGCTGGCTGGGTGTTCATAAAAGGGAGCTACTCCCCTCCCCTTCATTTATCACACCTGCACTCATGAATACTTCCCTCCTGGCCCCCAGTCATTAGAGCTTAGCTCTTGCCCGAAGGCATGATGGTTTAGATCTCTTGATTTTTCCATAAATGCATAGATTTTAGGGCCAGGAGGGACCATTATACTTATATAGTGTGACCTTCTGTATTGCACAGCTTGAAATACTTCACCCCGTGGTTCCTTCATCAAGCCCATCATTTCTGTCTGAGCTGAAGCATCTCATTTAGCAAGGCATCCACTCCTGATTTAAAGACTTCAAATGATGGAGAACCCTCTCCAATCCTGGGTGAATTTTTCCAGTGGTTAATTATCCTCACTTAAAACATTGCACCTAATTTCAAAGTCTGATTTTGTCTGGCTTCTGTTTCCACTTATTAGGTCTTGTTATGCCTTTGTCTGCTAGATTAAAGACTCCACAATCAGAAATCTTCTCTGTGTAGATATTTACAGACTTCGATCAAGTCTCCTCTTGACTGCTCATGCAGATTGAGCTATTGTAAAGCAGTTTTCCCATTCCTTGCTTACAGGCCACTCCTCGCTTACAGACAACCTGAAGCAAATACTCACCAGCAACCATACACTACACAACAAAAACACTAACCCAGGACCTATCCTTTCAACAAAGCCCGTTGCCAACTGCGTCCACATATCTATTCAGGGGACACCATCATAGGACCTAATCACATCAGCCACACTATCAGAGGCTCGTTCACATGCACATCTACCAATGTGATATATGCCATCATGTGCCAGCAATGCCCCTCTGCCATGTACATTGGCCAAACCGGACAGTCTCTACGTAAAAGGATAAATGGACACAAATCAGACGTCAAGAATTATAACATTCAAAAACCAGCCAGAGAATACTTCAGTCTTTCTGGTCACTCGATTGTAGTATATGAATGTTTTCCAGTCATGCATTAAGCAACATGACTAACATCTGTCACGTGTTTGGTCTCTCTTGCTCTGCCCAGGAGGAGAAGTGTGTGTAATGGAGCGTTTCACTATGGAATTTTCTATATATATAATATATGGTTGTTTGAGAAGGCAAGGTCAAAGAAATGCACCTTGTGCATACAGCAGAAGGACCTTGAGGTTTGAGAGGGCCCTTAATTCCTGGGGGAGTTAATTCCACACTCTGGGTCTGGCTCCAAAAAAGCTCTGTCTCCTGGCTATCACTTGTCACCACACTGCTTCTACTTGGTATTCCCCTCTTGCCCACAGCAAAGCTCCAGGAGCTAATATTCAGTTACTTTCCACTGTGACCCTTCAGTCCTTATCAGAATCACTGCCTTCATGAACACAGTCCAGCATCCGGTAACCATCACCTGCAGTCTTTGTTCCTAGACGCATGAACTTGCATGTGGCCATATTAAAACACAGGCTGTTGTTTGAATATGCCCAGTTATCAAGGGATCCAGCGTGCCCTGTTCTTCTCATTATTTATCATGCCAGCACCCTGTAGGCATCAGCAAATTTTACCAACAATGATTTTATATTTTCTTCAAGGTCATTGATAAAGCTATTGACTAGCAGTGGTCCCAGAACAAATCCGTGGGAGACCCCAAAAGAAACACCCTCATTTAACAAGGAGTCCTCATTTTATAACTAAGTCCCCATTAGCAATTACATTTTTAAGCCTTCCTAATATGACTCCGGGTGTTCTCCTTATCAAGCTGGCTGACCATATGAGACTCGTTCCAAACTCAGATTTCTTTTGTCCTGAGAGCCAAGTGTATCATGTTTGCAAACCCTTTCTCCTGTTAGGGTTAGGTGAAGCTTGCTTAGACTTTGACTGTTCGCTCTGCGCAGGCATTCTTGTGGCTGAAATTCTGTGCACATGAACTTTCCCAACAAAGGAACTTGGGGCCCTGGAACAAGAGTCGGTCAATCAAGAAATTAAATTGGTTCTAGTCAGAAGTGCATTAGGGTTAGCTCATCCAATCAGGGGAAGAATCAAAGGCCACCTGACTTAGCCTGGCCAGGCACAAAGCTCAAATAGCAACAACTGGCCAAGCACTTAGCTGGAGAGTAATCCATAGGCTCAAATATGTTCAGGGAAAGTGTTCGCCACACCTGATCGAATCATGAACAAGCTGGGAGAGAGGGATGAGGAGAGACAAATTTTGTGGATAAACTCTTTTGTTTCACAAAGTCGAGCCAGCCCTAGCTGTGGGTCAGACTCTGTATCGTGTCCAGATAGCCCTCTGGGGCCTTCTGCACAGAGGGAGAACATACACTCTGCAAAAGGAAAAGGAGTACTTGTGGCACCTTAGAGACTAACAAATTTATTAGAGCATAAGCTTTCGTGAGCTACAGCTCACTTCATCGAAATGCATCCGATGAAGTGAGCTGTAGCTCACGAAAGCTTATGCTCTAATAAATTTGTTAGTCTCTAAGGTGCCACAAGTACTCCTTTTCTTTTTGCGAATACAGACTAACATGGCTGCTACTCTGAAACTCTGCAAAAGGGAGACCTGGGGTGGCAGACACATCTGAAATGCCTGCCCCCTGCATGGGACTTCAGGAACGGAGGCTTCTGACAGAGGCTTTTCTCATTCCCAGTGCAGGAGGGTGCCTCAAAAGAGAGAGGGCTTGTTGCACCCCAGATCTTCCCCCGCCTTTGCTGACAACATCCCACTTGCTGTTGGCAGCTGGTGTTATTCCACACAGGTCTGTGGTTCTGCCTGCATCATCCCCCCTTCTGGCACGCAAGTTGTTTCTGTATGCATCTCATGCACAGGGCGCGTGAGTCAGTGTGAGTCACTGAAGACACCTTACCCCTCATATGAAAGCTTCGGCACCAGCTGCTTTTGTACCATGATTAGAATTCAAGCTTCCCCTTTCAAGGAGTTTGTTTAAATCATTTTAACACTGCTGTTCAAAGGGAAACATCCCAGCATCGCTGCCTCCATGTTCCCCTTTTTGTCCTGCCCATTTCCAGATTCTGCCCTTTCCTGGATGCCCATGGGGGAGCATGTCCTGCCCTGGGGTGGAATGTACGGGGACCTCCTGCATGCGGGTGTCAGGAACGCAGAGGTTCCCCTGCAGTGCCCTGGAGCACCGGCTCTCTGCCCTCTGCCATGTGTAATCTTTGCCCTAGTGTGACAGCCGCACAGGGAAGTGACAGCCTAACACAATGAGGAAGAGGAATAGCCCGTCTGGAGCAGACTGCTGGGAAATGAGTGTGGGGGGGCTCTGGGTGTCATGGGGAAATACCCGTGGTCTGCCAAGCAGCTAGGAAGCAAAGATGTTCTGTGAACAGCGCAGCCCCTGCGGGCTTTGGTGATTGGGAAGACCAAGTTGTCCCCCTGGGTCTCTGCTGTGCCTGGCATGTATTCCCGGTGCTGTGGAAAGTGAAGTCAGATGTGGGTCTGGCGTGGGGTGCAACAAGTGAAGGATTCCGCCCTCCCCCGGCATGGGGCCGAATTGTGGGGAGGGCACTGAATTGTGCACAGCAGCCTCGGCTTGCACCGGGGGTTTCAGCCCAGTGGGCCCTGCCTATTAACCTTGCACTGTCAATCAGGTCCACCCTGTGGGTCAGAAATCTTGCCAACCCGGGGGCTTCTTCTCTGGCTGGGGTTTGTGCTTTCCAGTGCCCTCTGGGAAGCTTTCAGGGCCTTTTGTTCCGGGTTCTCAGCATGTGTAGCTACCTCCCCACCCCCCGGGGGCCGCGTGGGCACCTGAGAGCGGGTCCAGATCTCTGCTAGCCCAAGTGACGTGTGGGCTGCCTGTTTTGTTTTCCAGGGACCCTCTATCCCTTTAGTGGCTGAGCCCAGATAACCACTGCTGTTTGCCCCTTCCACTTCCCCTGTCCTCCGAGCCCACAGTCTGCGATCCCCTTCGTCGCTGCCGGAGCCACAGTCTCTCCCTCTCTGGGATTGTGCAGGCTACTCACACAAAGGGCAGTGCTGCCCCATCCGCACTGACATTCCAGCATTGTCCCATCAGATGCTGGACAGGACGTTAGGACATCTAGGGTCCCATGAATGGCTGTGGCCCCTCTCCACCCCTGTGCTGCTTTACTCTTTCCCAGCTGTCTCCTTAGATCAGCCTGCCTGGTCCCCTCCTCTTTTCCCCCCAGCTGATGCATCGGTTTGATAAGAGGAAGCCCAGAACCAACAGTTAGTTCAGAGCAGAGTTGGAGGCATGGGCGGTTCGGATTGCTTCCCCACCTCCTTTCCAGCTCCCCCTTCCCTTCTCCTCTCTCCACCCTTCCTCCACCAGACTCGTGGCTTTCCGCAGACCAAGAGGCAGCTCCTGAAAGGCACAAGGCTTCCCTGTCTGCAAAGCAAAATAAAGCAACAGCTCCTGGAATGTCTCTTTCTATTCCTGGACGTCCATCCCTCTGTGCTTCAGGAGATTTCCTGCCCAGATGCACAGTGCATTATTGCCGAGCTCTCCCAGGCTGACCTTGTGGTCAGGCGGGTCACGGATACCCTAATAAATGTGGTCTGTCCTTACCGCAGACACCCTATTTTTAGTGCTGATGTTTTCTTGCAGGCTCTGCTGCCTTGTCGTGCTGCCAGGCAGATACTGAGGGAGCGCGTTGCTGCTCTAGCCAGGCAGACCCCATTCCCCACCCGCACCCTCATCTCCTGAGTCCCAGTGCAGTGCACTGCATCCCCACTGAACCATGCTGCCCTTTCCTAGACCTCTGTGTTGAGACCAGCAGCAAGGATGCCGGTTGGTGCTGGTGGTTTTGTGGTTCAGACCCTGACCTGCTAATGAGCTGGACAAAGCCTGGTCTCCTTTCCCGGAGGCTGCCCTGGCTTTCACTCGCATCCAGCGCGGATGTGCAGTGAGTCGGGGAAGTGAAAGGCTCCAGGTCCCATTCCACACCCCTGAACCATCCAGCGTCCCTCCACGCCATTGCTCTTTGCTCTCCTCGGTCCTTAACCACGCTGACATGCACTGCCTGGGTTTTCCAGCCCTCGTCTCCAGTGAATCCTGTGTTAAGGAACCGCCAGAAAACACTGTGAAAGGGAGATGGACCTTTTAATAAAGGTAACTGAGAAGTGTACTTGGAAAGCCAAAGGGAACCCAGGAAAGCTGAGACCCTGCTTATTTCATACTTATTTCAAAATTATTATATTATTGTATCAAACTTGGGCTAGATTTGCAAAGCAATTTAGGGGATTTTGATGCATATATCAGAAGCAGGAAGCCCGTGAGAGAACTGGTGGATTTGCTGGAACACTAGGGGCTAAAAGGAGCCATGAAAGAAGATAAGGACATTGCTGCAATGCTAACTGCTCTCTTTGCATCAGCCTCACCCAGGAGGATGTTGGAGTTTTCTACCCCACACCTGCTCTGTCCTGGTAATAAAGAGGAGGTGCTCTCAGAGATTGAGGTGAGAGAAGAAGAGATGCTCAGACAAACCGATCATTTTAAAAGCAATAAATCCCCAGGCCATGATGGTCCATACAAGGGTTCTGAAGGAACGCAAACATGTAGAGGCTGAGATGCTAACAAAAATATTTTTCAGTCTCTCATCAGCTGCTCTTCCAAAGAATGGGCGTAGCAAATGTTGTACCTGTATTTCAAAAAGTGTCTCGGGGTGATCTGGGCACTACAGACCAGTAAACCATCTGTACCTGGCAAACTGGTTGAAATGATCATTAAAAACAATCATAAAACACCAGGAACATTGTGATCGGATAGGGACTAATCAGCACAGTTAGTGCAAAAAAAAAAATTGTCCCTCACCAATCTGATAGAATTCTCTGACCATGTCAATAAAGGAGTGGATAAAGGAGAACCGGCTGACATAATTTATTTAGACATTTAAAAGGCTTTGACAAGAGGCTACTAAGTAATCATGGGGTGAAAAGCAAAGTATTGTCATTGAGCAAAAGCCAACTAGGAGACCGGAACCAAAGAGTAGGGTTCAGTGGTCCATTTTCATCACAGCAGAGCTGTATGTGGGGAGCTCGGATAGCAAGGGTGTCTGCAGCTCGGGACTAAGTGGAATCAGGAGAGCACCAGGGGAGTTACCACCGCCCCTGTCCCCAGGATACCAGGGACTAACCTCTCTTGCTCTCCCTGTTTGACGAGCTCTCAAATCCACACACGAAAAGCCCTGAGGAGGAAAATCCAAAGTGAGCTGGGACAGATGCTGCCTCTGGAGTCTCTGCGTGACGCCCCCAGCCCCGTCGATGTGGGGCTAAGCTAGGGAACCTCTAACTAACAGGTGAAGCAACGTTCCTCAGTCTGTGGTGAGTACTCACCAACTGGGGCATCCTATCCTGGAGGATCTGGCTGCCGCAGCAGTTGCAGCAGAGAGAGAGCAATGGGTGTTTATCCTGGAGAGGGGCCCAGTATTGACTGTCGGAGCGAGCGCGGCTCTGCTGTGCTTCTTGCCAGAACCTGTCGGAGGGAGCCAAAAGCAGTAAGAGACGCCAGCTTGCTAATTCATAAAAGAAAGAGTGTGTCCCCCTCTGAGGGAGGCAGGGGGAGAGCAGGCCAGGGGAGGGAGGGGCACTCCTGGTTGTATCCCACCTGGATGAATACAAGCGGTGTCTGTGAAGAAGAGGACACTGCTTGAAGGTGAGCTCATGGGCACTGGGATCTAGCTTCTCAGCTCTGCATCCCCAGCAGGCGGCTGGCTTGGCAATCCCTGTCTAATCCCTGGCACTCGCTCTTGATAAAACTCCGTTCAAGCACAGGACCCAGCAGACCAGGTTTGGATAAAGGAGTCCCCAATTTCGCAGGATCTCTGCATTTTGCAAATCACCTGGGAAAGGCTCTGCTGGGAACAGGAAGCCCGCCGATGCAGTGGGCACCAAGTATGCCAGCCCTGAGCAAGACTCTCTGGCACGGGGACTGACCCCAGCAAAGAGGTCTATGCCAGGCAGCAGGGCTCTGGTGAAAGAGCCCAAACTGCCCTGGGGCTGGACTCGGGGCTCAGAGTGCAGAGGAGTGGGAATCTGGGTCTGCTGGTTGTGCCAACCAATGTGCCGTCCACCGAGGGCTAGAGTGGCAGTGCTGCCAGGTCCCTGATTGGTCCAGGTGAACTCCTGAAGCCTGGAGAGGACACCTGCTGGAAGGTGCCTTTGCAGCTAGGTGGATCCCCAACCGGCTG
Organism: Dermochelys coriacea; assembly: GCF_009764565.3. Classification (NCBI taxonomy): domain Eukaryota; kingdom Metazoa; phylum Chordata; order Testudines; family Dermochelyidae; genus Dermochelys; species Dermochelys coriacea. The sequence goes on from NC_050072.1 coordinate 4,041,146, forward strand.
CTATCACAGACCCTGCTCCTTCGCCTTGCTCTGACCCTTGGCTTCTGACCCCAGTTCCGACCCCTGGCTTTGGTTCCTGGCTTTCAATCCTAGCTCTGACCCTGGGCTCCAGTCCTACCCACCAGGCCCAGCTCTGGCTTCACCCACTCGGCCTGACCACCCATGCCCCGACTATGCGAGGCTGTGTGCAAGAAGCCAGTAGCCAGTGCTCGGACAGTGCCAACAACGATGGTGCCCAGCCCTGAGAGGGGCCTCCCTCCAGCCTGAGAGCAGCCAGTTCCAAGAGCAGCAGCTCCCGCTGCCCCAGGTCTGAAATGCAGAATGCGAAGGCAGGAAGCATGACCCGCAAAGGGAGCGCCCCTCTAGCTTCCACCGAATGAGGAATGGGTTGGATCTGGATTTGCATGAGAAATCCAGCAGAGGATCAAAGAACAGAGAGAACATAGGGCTGGGAGCTGGGGCTGTCCTAGATTTCCTCCCAGCTCTGCCTCCCTGTGTGGGGCTGAACAAGTCTTCTAACCCCGAACTGCTGTCTGTGCGTGAATAAGCAGCAATTTCCCAAACACTTGTGTGCACCAAACCCCATTTGCGTGAACATTTCCAATAGCGGGGGCTTGAATGTGGCTGAATCAAAAAGTAACTTGGCCTTGAGGGAATATTCACAGACTATATTCAACCAGCTGTAGCTGTTCAACATCTGCTGTGTTCCACCCCAGCAGTAGCTGCATTTCAATCCTGGCGTAAAATGTGCAAGCTGGTTTGTTAAGTTTGCAAAAGGCTTTGGAGTGACGGGTCTGTAGAAATGCAGAGGTGATTATGGTTTGAGTGGAAATCCCAAACAGTTCAGTTGTTTGGCTGAATCAGCACCCAAAGGCATATGTGACTCTTGCTCCAGAATATCATATACAGATGCCAATAGGAACAGGGTGTGAACCTATTTCAGTCTGTCCAGTCCAGTCCAAACCCTGACCGGCATGTGCCCAGTTCAAGTTTGGATTGAAAGTTCCAGTCATTAATTTCTTGCTCTGAACTGCTTCCCTCATCTAAAACCATAGCTTAACTCATCACGTATTTCAGCACAATTTCAACCTAGTGGCAGCTCAGGCAGAAGCAGCGCTGAAATAGCAGGGGGGCTTCTGCTCAGGGTTGAGGTCCGCTGGCCAGGTTCTGTAGAAGCCCAAGACAGAAAGAAGGAACGTTGCAAGTCAGAACTGAGGTGCATTGGCAGAGGTGTTTGTGTAGGGAGGTTAAGGTTGAAATAAGAGGTAGGCTGCAGGTCACGACTCAGAGATATGGTCAGAGCTGTCTGCAGAGGACCCCAGGACTGGAATAGCAGAGGGGCTGTTGGTAGGGATGTGCACCAGCAGAGCTGTGTGTGTATGAAACTCGGGTACTGCAGGGCAGGACTCATCAGCAGAGCTGCCTAGAGACAGCTGGTACGTCTCATCCACTGTCAATACTGTGCCTACAGTGAGCCACTGCCACCAGCCTCTGTGGGGTGTTTTGGTTAAATCCCCCTGCGACAAATGGCCATCACTGTGCAGAGCCCTGGACAACCAGAATGTAGCTAAAATGAGACACGGAGACCAAACCATCATTCGTGCACACCTGGTAGGAAGGTGGTCAGATTAGGAGCCAAGGAGCAATGAGCAAAACTCATGACCCGGCCCCTAATGCGTGCTGAGAACAGCAGAGGTGTATTATATTTTGCATAATCCTTGTATTGGGAGACTTTTTGAGTTCTAATCTTTTGTGCAATTAGCCAGAAATCTCTGAAATTAGCCAGAAATCTCAGAAATCTTTATCCCATGGATAAAGATCAGCAAAGCATATCAACCCCCTGCCCCAACAGTGGCTGTATCAGCCAAGTAGGAGAAACTTAGATTTAAATAACCCCCCAAAACTCAAACCCCAATGTGCTGGAGTTTGGGCCTGTACAGCTAGATAAGTTTTAGCAGCTTCCTGTTGCATTAGCAGGCTCTCACGGTGTGAAAAGGAGCGGATCTGGACAGAGATTCTGATATAATTGTGGTATAGATTTTTTTCAAAAAAGATTGAAAAGGATGTGTGGGGCAGGCTCATTACAGAGGGGAAAAGTGATGCGAGTCACCTTGTAACAAGAGCATCAGGAAGGCCAATCAGGTGGAGAACTGAAGTGAGACTGCAAAGCAAATGGCAGTGATAGAGGCAGAGGGTTCGCAGCGTTACTTGCTCGGTGTATGGACCATTGATCCATGGGTGTTGGATTAGCTAGGAATGATTGCTCTTTAGGCTCAGCTGCTACCAGGTGCCGATGGAAACTAGACGCTACTTGTTTAAAGAGATGCCGTCAAACTGGCTGGCGGAAAATTGGACCTGCCTCTAGCTTTGTCCATGTGTATACCAAGGGCTGGGGTAGGGGAGGGTGGGGCAGTGCATTATGCCTGCCTACGCTGCTCTCAGGGCCATTGTCAGGGCACTAGGAGAAGTGAGAATCCTGGTCCCTGACACAGAGCTTAGTGCTTTGTCAGCGGGAGCTGCTGTCTATGGGTCCGTCCTGGTGGCAGCAACTCTGTGTCGTTTTGTGAGACACATCCCACGCTTAATTCAGGCAGGGAGAATCTGTGCTGCAGGCACCATGCACAAGATCAAAGCCTGATGGGAGGGTGTCAACTGGCAGAGCACCACCTGCCTTCCTGCCATCCATCCACCTCAGGCAGTGCGTTCAGACACTAAATCATGGAGGCCCACATCAGGGCTGGCCGCCATCCATAAGAAAGCCAGGTCACGGCTATGAAGACCAGTCTAAGCAGACCACGCACAATGCTTGGGAAACAAACACAAGCACAGTGGCAGAGCAGAGAGTTCTGCGCGTATCTTGCTAGTTCCATGATGAGTTTGTTAATGCTGCTTTGAAGGGGGGTGAGGAAAGGAGGGCAGCAGTTCTTCTGGATGGGATGAGTATTAAAGAGGGACTAAGAGGAGAGCTTAGAAGTTGCAGGGGGGGAGGTTTGTAGGTGCCGGGTGCTGCATGGAAGACGGTACAGAGCTGGAGAGTGTGAGGCAGAGCAAAGGGGGGATGAAATGAGTGTCTGTGGATGTATTCCCAGCATGTGGGGCGAGAGATTCTTCGGGCTGGTGGCGAGCATGGGTTGTGCATGGCTAGATAACACTGATGTTCACAGCAAGAGAGGAGCAGATAGAAAATCAACTCATGTATGTGTTAAAGTGCAGTCCTACTCGGTGCAGTGGGTTGGAAAATGGGCCCCTCCTTACTCAGTAGCTCTGCTTCAAGTGTGTACCACACAGAGCTGCTGCCTTTTGCGACAAAAGTCAGTGTTTGATGCTGCTTCCCCCTGTGAGCCATGCAGAGGTAGCGTAGCTACAGGAGAAGGGGCTGGACTTACTTATGGTGCAGCAGCTGCAGAATCGCTTCTTAAGATTCAGTGCAAACCCATTGAATGCTAAGAGGTGTGGGTGTTGCTGTGGGAAGAATGTGGCTTGCAGGGTCTTTATGACTGGGGATGATTCCTGGCATGAAGTGAACCTGGCTTGACTCTCGGATCCCAGGCTGAGTCGGCAGGATTGGCAGTTAGAGAAAATCTCTCTCCATTTGTAGGCTGGGCACATTTGATCTGGAATCACTGAGACATGAAAACCCCGTGCTGCCCTTCTTCTAGCCACTTTTCAGAGCACAACTACACATCGAGACCAGGCAATTCAATGGCACATCATGGGCAGGAGAAGCTCTACAAGTGCTGTCGAAGTACAAAACAGAGGCAGACTCCTCCGGTCTGCTGGGGCAGGCATGACCCCCGCAGGATACAGTCCCAGGCTTTGCTTGGGGCTTGATCCCCTGCTTCTGTTTGACAGCAGGGACCGCTCCAGATCTGGTGGCAGGTGGCTCTGTTGTGCCATGGCATCTCTGCCATCTCGCTCTGTCTCCAAGGGTCAGGCCCAGTTTTTCCTCATCACCTCGTGATCCCCAATAATTTGAGGCAGGACATCTCTTTCACTTCCTCGTTTTGGGGACATTGGAGGAGAAAGTGTCTCTGTCTCAATCTCTTCTCTGGCTGTGCAGTTGTTCTTCCTATCCTGTTCTGTTTTACATAGGTTCTTATACCATGCTCATCACCATAGAAACAGTTGTGTGTTAAGCAACATGGCTAACATCCACCATGTGTTCGTTCTTTCATCCTCTCCCAAGTGGGAGAAGTGTATGCAGAGGGGTGCTTTGATTTGGAATTTTCTTTTTTTGCTGTACAATATATGCATGTGACTATATGTTGGTTACAGAAGTTAGGTTGAAGATATGTGCCTTGCTCTTTCAGCGGAAGAGAGGAGGGTTTGAGACGGTCCTTCGTTCCTGGGGGAGGCCATTCCTCAGTCTGGGAACTGGCCCCAAGAAAGTTCTGCCCCTGCACAGATGAGCTTTTTACCCTTGTTACTGAGAGTTCTCCTGGGCCAGAGGAGCGAAGCTGTCGACCCTGGTCTTCATCCCAGAGCTTTGGGCTCTTTTAGATACCTTGAGCCCAGGCCTTCCAGCACCCTGATGATAAAGCCCGAGATCTGGAACTTGTTCCAATATTCTAGACCAGTGAAGGGAGTGGAGGAGAGGGTGACATGCTGCTCGCAATTCAAGTCTGCTGGAATTGCTGGTAGCTTTCACTAAGCCCGGAGTGGCTGGATTTCAGTAAAGTTCATGTGCCACAAAAGGAGCACGTTCCCTGTAGAGGAGACGTGGTGTGCCGTGGTGTGTTTGGGAGGAAGCTGTTGCTGTTCTCGGCTTTACTTGTGAAGGGGGCAGGGCATCCTGAGAAGAGAGTCTGGAGGCAGCATAACTGAGTGTCCTCAGATGTGGTGTCTGTGCCGATAACCACAATAATTAGCACTTTATGGGCCATCTCGTCAGCTAATGTAAATCAGTGGAGATCCAGTGGTGTCAGCATGGCTACTCCGATTTACACCACCGGAGCATCTGGCTCTTAAAGTGACAGAACAAACACTAACCACTTATTCTTCACAGCACTCTGGTGAGTATCATCATCTCCCATGTTAGGTTTGGTAAACTGAGGCACGGATGGGAGCGGGGGAAGTGACTCTCCCCACGCCACCTGGGGAGTCTGTGTCAAGGGAGGATTAGAACTCAGATTCTGGCTGAGAATCCCCACCGCCTTTCTTGGTTGTGTGCACACATACACCTGATACTTCCTGTGCAAAGCCGGCTACTGCACCAGAACATGGAGTCTGATTACTTGAGTATGGAGCCCCACCACAAGCTGTACTGGTTGCCAGGGCAATCTGAGCAGCCAAGAGGGGAGCAACACACAGCGGCACGGGAAGGAGTTGTCAATGTGGCGAGATACATGAGCACCACGCTGCTCCTCCGAGTTTGGAGGAGTTCTCGTGTTATCTGCTGGCCTCGGCGAAGCATAGACAAGCGTTGTAGATGGTTGCCCAGTTGCCCAGAAGTTTGAGCTCGTATTCCAGAGCAGAGTGACAGATCTGTCCATGTTCTTTTATCTGTAAGGATTCCTTTGTGGATAATGGTGTATACGTAATAAAATGAAGAAGAAGAAGTTGTGTTCTGAGGGCTCAGATCTATCCACCACCATTGACCAGGCCTGACTGGGCCAGCATTGACAAGGTACCATGCTGGAGCCTTGCAAAAAAGGAGTCTGAGCTGGAGCAGCTTCAAAGGACTCATCAGTGCCCGGTGAACAGCATCATGGTTCAGTTCAGAGTCTCCTAGTGGAGCAAAGAGAAAGAATCAATTCTGGCTTCAACCATCATCCTCTCTGCTTCAGCCATCCACCCATCAGAAGCTGAACCAGCTTTGCCCAGTGACACTCCCCCCCTTCCCTCAGCATTCACTTGGTCTGACCTGGCATTACACTTCTGAACAGAATCCCATCCTTTCCACAGCAGCTAATGACATGTGGCCAGCACTGTGCCCCCAATTCTTGGAACATCTTTGTGCTCTTGCACTGGTCCAAAGTCAAGAATGCTCATGTCTGGCATTGGGCCACCCGACTCCGGGGCTCCCGGCCAGGACATTAATACTCACTGCAATATTCAAATGGTCTCCACTTGCCCTCGTTGAACGTCTAAGTCATGAGCTAGGTTCTGCTGCCACCCTTGCTTGGACTGAGAAGGTATCTCACACCAGTTCAATATGGCTCCACATGGAGTAAGGTGCTACTCGACACGAGCATGTGTAGCTGAACCTGGCCCCAATTCTGTCATCTCCAAGCCTGTGGAAAGCAGCCCATGAGGAAGACGTTTTAGAATCTGCCTGCTTACCTATCTAGCCAGGGTCCTGTAATGGTGCCCAATTGCCCATCATTTCAGTACCTGAACGCCCACTCAGTACTTCAGAGACATCCTAAGGCACAAGTAGAAGAAATCAACTAAAGTAGACTGATTGGCTTAGAACACACCCCTATCCCCGGGGTGCCACTTAGAACTGGGATACAGCCAAGCCCTCTGTCTCACCTTTGGGTTCCCTCTTGCACTGTGACATTGTGACAAGCTGCAAAGCCCTCCAAACTTTCCCTCACACCAACATCCATAGGCAGGGGCCACACCAAATTGTGTTTATAAATGCTCTGGCCAGCCACTGCATGAATGAGCAATAGAGAGGCTACAGCCAAAATACTCCCAGCTCCTCAGCCTAGGATCCCAGAACTGTACTGTCCTGCTCTGGTCAAAAGCCCGACCAATAAAGATTATTACAATTACCAAGTTCACCCCTCCCTCAATATGGAGAGGAATATACGCAAAACCTTTGTTAACTGAGCTGAGATTTTTCACAAACACTTCACTCAAACCACACTGTTTTAGGTAAAAAAAAATATAAAATAGATTTATTAACTTCAGAAAGATATATTTTAAATGATTATAAGTGACAGCAAACAGATCAAAATGGTTACCTAAAGAATAAACAAAATCATAAAATCATAGAAGATTAGGGTTGGAAGAGACCTCAGGAGGTCATCTTGTCCAATCCCCTGCTCCAAAGCAGGACCAATCCCCAACTAAATCATCCCAGCCAGGGCTTTGTCAAGCCTGACCTTAAAAACCTCTAAGGATGGAGATTCCACCACCTCTCTACGTAATCCATTCCAGTGCTTCACCACCCTCCTAGTGAAATAATTTTTCCTAATATCCAACCTAGACCTCCCCCACTGCAACTTGAGGCCGTTGCTCCTTGTTCTGTCATCTGCCACCACTGAGAATAGCTGAGCTCCATCCTCTTTGGAACCCCCCATCAGGTAGTTGAAGGCTGCTATCAAATCCCCTCTCATCCTTCTCTTCTGCAGATTAAATAAACCCAGTTCTCTCATAGGTCATGTGCCCCAGCCCCCTAATCATTTTTGTTGCCCTCTGCTGGACTCTCTCCAATTTTTCAACATCCCTTCTGTAGTGGGGGCCCAAAACTGGATGGAATACTCCAGATGTGGCCTCACCAGTTCTGAATAGAGGGGAATAATCACTTCCCTCGATCTGCTGGCAATGCTCCTACTAATTCAGCCCAATATGCTGTTAGCCTTCATGACAACAAGGGCACACTGCTGACTCATATCCAGCATCTCCACTGTAATCCCCAGGTCTTTTTCTGCAGAACTGCCACTTAGCCAGTCGTCCCCAGCCTATAGCAATGCATGGGATTCTTCCTTCCTGAGTGCAGGACTCTGCACTTGTCCTTGTTAAACCTCATCAGATTTATTTTGGCCCAGTTCCCTGAGGGAGTCAAAGTCCGCTTTTCTGAAGTCCAGGGTCTGTATTCTGCTGCTCTCTTTTCTTCCTTTTGTCAGGATCCTGAACTTGACCATCTCATGGTCACTGCTGCCCAGGTTGCCACCCACTTTTACTTCCCCTACCAATTCTTCCCTGTTTGTGAGAAGCAGACCAAGAGAAGCACGGCTCCTAGTTGGTTCCTCCACCACTTGCCCCAGGAAGTTGTCCCCAACACTCTCCAAAACCTTCCTGGATTGTCTGTGCACTGCTGTATTGGTCTCCCAGCAGATGTCTGGGTGATTGAAGAACCCCCCATGAGAACCAGGGCCTGTGATCTGGAAACTTCTGTTAGTTGTCTGAAGAAAGCCTCATCTACCTCCTCCTCCTGGTCTGGTGGTCTATAGCAGACACCCACCACAACATCACCCTTGTTGCTCTTGCCTCTAAACTTAACCCAAAGACTCTCAACAGGCTTTTCTCCAGTTTCATACTGGAGCTCTGAGATTCATACACTCTCTTACATACAATGCAACTCCTCCACCTTTTCTCCCCGCACCTGTCCTTCCTGAACAGTTTATACCTATCCATGACAGTGCTCCAGTCATGTGAGTTACCCCGCCAAGTCTCTGTTATTCCAAGCACTTCATAGTTCCTTGACCGTGCCAGGACTTCCAATTCTTCCTGTTTGTTTCCCAGGCTCTTGCATTCATGTAAGGGCACCTAAGATAACTAGCCAATTGCCCTACTTTCTCACTATGAATCCGGAGGCTTCCCCTGTTGCACCCTCCTCCTTGTGTTTCCTCCTGGTATCCCACTTCCCCACTAACCTCAGGGCTTAGGTCACCATCCCCCAGTGAACCTAGTTTAAAGCCCTCCTCACTAGGTTAGCAAGCCTCCCTGCAAAGATGCTCTTCCCTCTCTTTGTTAGGTGGATCCCATCTCTTCCTAGCAATCATTCTTCCTGGAACAACATTCCATGGTCGAAGAATCCAAAGCCCTCTCTCCGACACTACCTGCTCAACCATGCATTTACATATTTATTGCACTTTAAGTTTTATACATTAGATAGGATTTGAATCAAGCAGTGTCTCACTATGTTAGATAGCATAAACAGTCCATCAAGCTTCCATACAAAGGCTAGAAATCCCTTTAGCCTGGGGCCAGTACTTCCCCCGGTTCAGTCTTTGTTCCTCAGGTGTTTCCAGATGTTCTCTTGTGTGGGGAGTGAGGCCCCGTGGAGATGTCACTTCCCTCTTATATAGTTTCTTCCATGGGGCGGGAACCCCTTTGTTCCAAGCCCAGTCCATGGAAAAATACAGGTACCAAAATGGAGTTCAATATCATGTGATCTAATCATAAGCCCTTGCCTCTCCCAGTGAGTCATGGCAGCTATTGTGTATAGGCTGACTGAAGCTCCACAGGTGAGGATAAGCTCTTCCATGGTCCGTTTGTTTTCACTGATGGGCCATTAGCACTGTCTAGCTTCTTCCTTGTTGTATCTGAAAGGCTAGTGTGGGTGTTTCCATCTTCACATCATCTTTTAGTAACATATACATAGCAAGACTTCACATAAAATGACAGCCCATACAATCCAACGGGACATTTATGTTCAACAGATCAAGACTTTTAGAAGATAACTCACAAGGCAGACTTCGTACAAAACATGTCATAATTATATGACAATGGTGAATGTGGGGGTGCCAAGGTGTTGCTTTGGGGCACACAGTGTCACACCTCCCCTAAGGCGAATGGCACTCTGCTGATTGACAACTTGGCCTGTTCTCCACTCATCACCAGTAATGTCCATCACTCTGCACTCTTACTTTCTTAGTTCAGAAGAATTAAAACCCCACATAGCTGGTAACATTCCTTAAAGGTGCTTAGAAAGAGAAAAAGCTACCTCCATAGAGATTAACCCCCAAGAACACCTCAGTGCAGCCTGCAGGGATAATGCAGAAGACCACAGACTGGAGAAAACACTTAGGAGAGTTCCATCACCCTGCCAAATCTGAGCTTAGAGCAAGGAAGGGGGGACATGTATAGCCCTTTCTAGCTCGGATTGCAGTGTGTTTTCTAGGTTTCAGAGTAGCAGCCGTGTTAGTCTGTATTCGCAAAAAGAAAAGGAGTACTTGTGGCACCTTAGAGACTAACAAATTTATTTGAGCATAAGCTTTCGTGAGCTACAGCTCACTTCATCGGATGCTTTTGGTGGAAAATACAGAGGGGAGATTGATATATACACACACAGAGAACATGAAACAATGGGTTTTATCATACACACTGTAAGGAGAGTAGGAGTACTTGTGGCACCTTAGAGACTAACAAATTTATTAGAGCATAAGCTTTCGTGAGCTACAGCTCACTTCATCGGATGCTCACGAAAGCTTATGCTCTAATAAATTTGTTAGTCTCTAAGGTGCCACAAGTACTCCTTTTCTTTTTGCGAATACAGACTAACACGGCTGCTACTCTGAAACCTGTAAGGAGAGTGATCACTTAAGATGAGCCATCGCCAGATGTGTTTTCTAGTGACTTCTTTTTGGATCAAGTTAAAATAATTTCGGGCTAGGTTCTTTCCCTTTCCTTGTGTAGAGAAATATACCTTAATATGAAAGAAGCTCTATCAAAATCAATGGGGCTGCTCACAGGATAACGTATGACTTAATTTGACTATGGTTGGCAGGTTCTGGCCCTTAATTAATTAGCATTGATTGTACTTCACTTTCAATTATAAGGTGGGAGCTGCAGCGAAATTAGAAGGTAAGCAGCAACGAAGTGGTACAACATAATCATTGCAACTATATTTACATAATTAGCCAGCACTTTCCAGAAACTACCTAGCAGCTGCAGTGACTGTCGAGACAGAACAGGGAAACTCACCGAACGATCGGAAGATCCTGGAGTTTTAAAACACATAAATAATTGTTTTAAAAGAAACAAGTTGATGAGGGGGATTTTCAAAATTGCTCAGTGCTGGCCGAAATCTGCTCCTGTGGAAAGAGAAACTCCCATTGACTTCAGTGGGGCAGGGCTGTCTGCAGACTCCCACCTGGGAGCTGCCCCGGGAATAAAAATGGGTAAGTGGCTGCTAAGTTGCGTTCTCTCTCGTCCCCCTTAGTGTGGCATGTGAGCACCTGAGCAACTTCCGAACACCCTATGCGGGAGAGAAGTGCTACTTCCTCATTTCACAGCTAGGCAGCTGCAGCTCAGAGAGACTAACAGATGGTGCATCTTCCCTGGAGCTGGAGGTGTAAATTCCAGCTCGAGGAAATGTGCCTGCACTAGCTCCGAGCAAGCCAGCACACTAAAACGAGAAGTATGTTCATGGCCACATGAGTGGCGGGAGCAGCTAGCCACCTTCGTATCTGCCTAGTGTCTCTGATGGGACTATACGCAGGGCAGCTAGCCTCTCCCTTGTACTTGTAGCGCACTGGCTCAATCACAGCTGGCACGGGTACGGCTACCCCCCCCGGGAATTACACCTCCAGCTCCATTGCAGGCATGCCAAAAGTGGCTGAACCTGGGTCACATGCTGGCGCTCTACCCAGCAGCCTCTCTTCCTCTCCAGAAATCACACGTTTCTCTCAAACTAGCTAAATCTCTTGAAATAAGATGCCATGGAAGTTGAGGTTACAGGGGGTAGACTGTATGACCCTAAGCCATGGCAGCAAGCACTCCAAACCCACTGGCTTACAAAGTCCGGCTCCTGGAAGGGAGTTCTCGCCAACTGGTCTGTGAGCTGCAGACGCCAAATGGCCCTTGAGTCATCTTGCATTCAGAAACCTTCTCTCCATGTAGAAAGGCCAAGGCACAAAACTGAGTTCAAACTAGATAGAGACATAAAGGAGAACAAGAAAACATTCTACAAATACATTAGAAGAAAGAGGAAGACCAAGGACAGGGTAGGCCCATTTCTCAATGAGGGGGGAAAAATAATAACAGAAAATGTGGAAATGGCAGAGGTGCTTAATAACTTCTTTGTTTCTGTTTTCACGAATAAGGTTGGTGGTGATTGTACATCTAACATAGTGAATGCCAGTGAAAATGAGGTAGGATCAGAAGAGACTAAAATAGGGAAAGAACAAGTTAAAAATTACTGAGACAAGTTAGATGTCTTCAAGTCACCAGAGCCCGATGAAATACATCTTAGAATACTCAAGGAGCTGACTGAGGAGATATCTGAGCCATTAGCGATTATCTTTGAAAAGTCATGGAAGATGGGAGATATTCCAGAAGACTGGAAAAGGGCAAATATAGTGCCAATCTATAAAAAGGGAAATAAGGGCAACCTGGGGAATTACAGACCAGTCAGCTTAGCTTCTGTACCCAGAAAGATAATGGAGCAAATAATTAAGCAATCAATTTGCAAACATATAGAAGACAATAAGATGATAAGTAAGAGTCAGCATGGATTTGTCAAAAAGAAATCATGTCAAACCAAACTGATAGCTTTCTTTGACAGGGTAACAAGTTTTGTGGATGGGTGGAAGCACTAGACATGGTATATCTTGACTTTAGTAAAGCTTTTGATACTGTCTTGCATAACCTTCTCATAAACAAACTAGGGAAATGCAACCTAGAGGGAGCTATAAGGTGAGTGCAAAACTGGTTGGAAAACCATTCCTAGAGAATAGTTATCAGAGGTTCACAGTCATTCTGGAAGGGCATAATGAGTAGTGTCCTGCAGGGGTCAGTTCTGGGTCTGGTTCTGTTCAATATCTTCAGCACTGATTTAGATAACGGCATAGAGAGTACACTTATAAAGTTTGCAGATGATACCAAGCTGGTAACGATTGCAAGTGCTTTGGAGGATAGGATTAAAATTCAAAATGATCTAGAGAAATGGTCTGAAGTAAATAGGATGAAATTCAATAAGGACAAATGCAAAGTACTCCACTTAGGAAGGCGCAATCAGTTGCACACACACAAAATGGGAAATGACTGCCTAGGAAGGAGTACTGCGGAAAGGGATCTGGGGGTCATAGTGGACCACAAGCTAAATATGAGTCAACAGTGTAACGCTGTTGCAAAAAAAGTGAACATCCTCTGGGATGTATTAGCAGGAGTGTTGTGAGAAAGACACGAGAAGTAATTCTTCCACTCTACTCTGCGCTGATTAGGCCTCAACTGGAGTATTGTGTCCAGTTCTGGGCACCACATTTCAGGAAGGATGTGGACAAATTGGAGAGAGTTCAGAGAAGAGCGACAAAAATGATTAAAGGTCTAGAAAACATGACCTATGAGGGAAGATTGAAAAAGTGTGTTTAGTCTGGAAAAGAGAAGACTGAATGGGGACATGATAACAGTTTTCAAGTATGTAAAAGGTTGTTACAAGGAGAAGGAAGAAAAAGTGTTTTTCTTAACCTCTGAGGCTAGGACAAGAAGCAATGGGCTTAAATTGCAGCAAGGGAGGTTTAGGTTAGACATTAGGAAAAACTTCCTAACTGTCAGGGTGGTTAAGGACTGGAATAAATTGCCTAGGGAGGTTGTGGAATCTCCATAATTGGGGATTTTTAAGAGCAGGTTAGTCAAACACCTGACAGGGATGGTCTAGATTATACTGAGTCCTGCCACGAGTGCAGAGGGATGGACAAGAGACCTCTCGAGGTCCCTTCCAGTTCTGTGATTCTGTGACTCTATGTAAGCAAGGCAGATTGTCCAACTTGCTGTGTTGTCTGGGTGTTTCTTGCAGACATGTCACTAGTTTAGCACAAGGCTTGGTAAAATTCAATTTTAAATATTTTTTATAATTTTGATGGATCATATTGATGGTCATTTATCAAAGCACATTAACAAACTGTAGCAGTTAAAAGTAGACTTGGAAAGATTGGATTTTTATTGGTAAATGTCGGTAAACATTGATTCCACAGTACACACGCAAACTGACAAAAAATATTGTCATCAATAATAATTGAAATTTACAGATAGGCAAAGTAAGAAAACTGCAGCTTGAGAAACTATTAGAGTCAAAATCCAGTGATTCAGATGTTTGAATTAGGTTTGTTACAAATTGGCGAGTGAGTGAATAGTAAAACCAGGTATGATTTGTTGACCTAAGGCTATTTACTTTGTATATCTTGACATGCGAGGTTGACAATTTGGATTTTAACTGTTTTTAACTTTTTTAAATCTCCAATGTCTACGGTCATGAAATAATTCTCTGACTCCCACCCCATAATTTTCTGCAACTGTGAAAATGTATATTGATAAAAATTTAAAAAGCTTAAAAAGAAATGTCAATATTATCCATTGAAATTATAAAAATATAAAATCGAATTCTACCAAGCCTGTTGATCATTGATAAGTACAAGCAGAGCTCTGTGGTTCTATGCACTTTCTATCCATGGTACATTTTCTTTCTCCAGGTTTTTGCAATTACATTTTTGGCAGCTCAGCTGAGATGACGGCAGAGGTCCTTCTATTGATCTGTCAATGGGATTGTTGGATATATACCCAGAAGGAACATTTCAGAATTTGGTGGCAGATCTAATCCTGTTATGCTATTCATCCTGCTCTAAATCATAGAGTAGGAATGAAGAATTCATGGATCGCACCGCTGTAAATGAAGGACAGACTTGTTCATGTTACAGTCTCTTCTAGCACGCTGCAAGTTTGCATTGTTGACCTGGTTAAGAATTCCTGGCATTGTGTACGCTCTGAGGACTAGTTTGGACTGAGTTTCTTTGGCCCTATAAGAAATGGAGCATTTAGACATGTGTGACCGGACAGCCCATTGCTCATTCGCTGTGAATACTCAGGCTAGACACACACTGGCCCTTACGAGGGTGCTGAGGACAAGGAGGCTCCCCCAGCCTTTCTGCAGTATGTTTAAGACCAGGCAGAACTGGAGGAGCTGGGGAACACAGGGACTGGTCACGGTTCTACACTGCATTCCACAATCCCTTGTGCCCCTCGTTTTCAGGACACCCCACGCGTGTGCTTACAACATTTGAATGATTTTTTTTATCTCCTTCGCACAACATTAGTGAATCTGTGCTTTCTCACTGGACTTTCCTCTGTGGACCATGCAGCTTCAGTTCGCTACTCAACTTAGGCAGAGTCTGCTGGAATTCTTTTCTACTGCATGGCACATCCATATCTACTGAGGGGTAGTGTGGGGGGGGGGAGAAGGGGAAAGGTTGGGGGAGTGGTTAGCTGTGTTTGGAAGGAGAAGTTTGACACAGCAGGTGCTTGCTAGCTCGCATGGGGTGGAGTAGGAGGTAGGGGGGTGGGTGCACCATGGGTAGTAGTAGGTGCTGTTAGGTGGCTTGGCACTTCTTTTCCTTGCTGTTGTGGAATTGTGGCAGGTGCATTCTCTCACTGAAACTGTTGCACACGGAAGTGTTTTGAGTGCAGACAGTATTTACAAGAATCCCTTTTGTGTGCTGCTTTAAATGGAGTCATTTCTGATTGCGATTCCACAGCTGTCTAGCAGCACCACTAAACAGCCGGATTGTCCAGCAGAATGCTGCCTCCGCTGGAACTGCAAAGGGAACAAAGACTTGTAGATGATATGCGGCCCAAAGGATTGTTTGTTATTTAATTATTTGTATTGCAGTAGAGCCCACAGGCCCTGGCTCAGGTCAGGGACCCTGGTCTCGGCTGAGGACTGCATTCATTGCTGTAAGGCAAGCAGTAATAAGTGCTTACACCTGAGCCTTGCGTGGACTTCATGCTCCCTAAAGGGGGTCCGGAGAAGTAAAGTTTGCTATAGAGCGTGAGAGAGGATCACGGGAGCCTCCCCTGAGCAAAAGGACAGTTCAAAACCCCACCCTTCGCCCTTTGCATCCCGCTCCATGTCCCGTATTGTCACTTTTCCGGGTGCTAAGCTGCTCCTGGAGGCCTTGACGGCCGCAGTGTCAGGAAAAACAACTGAGATCTCCCCACTCCCACACCCGGAAGTGCTGCTTCCCCCCCAAACCGTTCCACGGTGATGTGTGCATGCGTGCAAACCCGGGCGGGAGAGGAGCTGTGTGTGGCGGCGCAAGAGGGCATTCCCAGGGGTCATGAGTTGAGAAAGCAAGAATGGGAAATGTAGGCTGAGCAGCAGGAACGATATTCTGACCGCGAGGCCTGTCAGATCGTGGGGAGCCTCGTCGCCGGAGACATTTAAAACTGGGCTGGAGAAAGCCCTGGAAGCACCAGTCCTGTGCTGTCCCCCTGGGAGGTGGGAACATGGGCCTTTCCCATCCCAGCCTCTTCGGATTCTCTGTCAACTCAGTAAGGGATCCAGGCAGGCCAGTTGCCAGGTGCTGCGTGTGAGGGTGCACCCCATCGATAGATAAAGGTATGTATATATAGTTTTCACTTTGCTTTAGAAAATAAGAAAGGTTGTCGCCTGGTACCAGAGGGCCTTTAATTTTTTTTGCCCAGCAGAGTTGAGATTATTTTCTATTCATGACCCCAAGTCTGGGACAGAAAAGGCATTTTCCCTCAGATAGCTGCTTTCTATGCATACTTGCCTAGATTTGCATTGATTTGAAGCAGGGATTATATTTCCCTTTGCTCACTCTCTTCTCTTGGACTTTTTGTACTCTCTACCCCTCCGATAGCTGCTTTGTGCTTGTGTCTTGAGTCCTTTCTTTCTCTGCTACTATTATTCATTTCCTCTTCTTCTCTCTATTCCCCTCCTGGTCCTAACAACCTTTTCACAGCAGACTCATTTCAAAACTGGTTTTTCACCCTGGAAGCCAAGAATTTTCTTTCCCCGACCCTGCTTGGTTTTGGGATGCAATTGCAGGGAAAGAGGGTTTTTAAAAAAAAACTAATTAATTTCTGCATGTTAAAGGGCCAGGACAGCTCCTCTGGAGAGAGTTGGAAGCAGCATGAGTTAGGTTGTAATGAAATGTTCCATTTGTTCGGGGAATTTCTCTCCCCCAGGAATCTTTTCTTCTCTAGTGTTTAATTTAAAAACATGTCATTATTCTGATTTTTCATTTTGTTCCTTTGCGGAGGAGAGTCCCATATTTTTCTTGACACGGTTGGAGACTTCCATAGAACTAAGGAATGTTCCTCCTTTTTTTCCCCCCTGGGGTTAAAGACCCCAGTTGAGCAAAGCATTTAAACACGTGCTTAAAATTAAGGACTTGCTTAAGTGCTTTGCCGAATAGGGATGGAATTGAGCACGTGTGTAAGTGCTTTGCTGAATCACGGCCAAAGATATTTTCTGAATCTTTTTAAAAGGCTTAAAAACCAAAATTCTAAATGAAAAAAAAATCCAGAACTTGAGAACTTAAACTCTCATATCAATGAGCACAATGGGACCTTCAAAATACTCTGAAACCATCTTCATGCTAACACCTGAGACTTTCATGAAACCCGTGATACTGTAGCCGTACTTATCGAATAGGAGACTCTGTCCTGGGGAGCAGTGATTCTGAGAAAGGTTTGGGGTTGTGGTGGATAAGGAGCTACACATGAGCTCCCAGTGCAACGCTGTGGCCCAAAGGGCTAATGCGATCCTGGCATGTGCAAACAAGAGATTTCTTGAGTATGAGCACAGAGTTTATTTTTCCTCTGTGTTTGGCACTGTTGCCACCACTGCTGGAATCCTGTGTCTAGTTCTGGTGTCCATAAGAACGGCCATAATGGATCAGACCAAAGGTCCATCTAGCCCAGTATCCTGTCCTCTGACAGTGGCCAATGCCAGGTGCCCCAGAGGGAATGAACAAAACAGGAAATCATTAAGTGATCCATCCCCTGTTGCCCATTCCTAGCTTCTGGCAAACAGAGGCTGGGGACGCCATCCCTGCCCATCTTGGCTAATAGCCATTGATGGACCTATCCTCCACGAACTTATCTAGTTCTTCTTTGAACCCTTTTATAGTCTTGTCCTTCACAACATCTTCTGGCAAAGAGTTCCACAGATTGACTGTGTGTTGTGTGAAAAATACTTCCTTTTGTTTGTTTTAAATCTGCTGCCTATTAATTTCATTGTGTGATCCCTAGTTCTTGTGTTATGTGAGGGCGTAAATAACACTTCCCTATTTACTTTTTCCCCACCAGTCATGATTTTATAGATCTCAATCATACCCCCTTAGTCGTCTCTTTTCCAAGCTGAAAAGTCCCAGTCTGATTAATCTCTCCTCATACGGAAGCCGTTCCATCCCCCTCATCATTTTTGTTGCCCTTTTCTGAACCTTTTCCAATTCCAATATATCTTTTTTTGAGATGGGGCGACCACATCTGCATGCAGTATTTAAGATGTGGGCGTATCATGGATTTATACAGAGGCAATATGATATTTTCTGTCTTTTTATCTCTCCCTTTCCTAATGATTCCCAACATTCTGTTCTCTTTTTTGATGGCCACTGCACATGGAGTGGATGTTTTCAGAGAACTACCCACAATGACTTCAAGATCTCTCTCTTGAGTGGTCTAAAATTTAGACACCCTCATTTTATAGATATAGTTAGGATTATGTTTTACAATGTGCATTACTTTGCATTTATCAACATTGAATTTCATCGGCCATTTTGTTTCCCAGTCACCTAGTTTTGTGATATCCCTTTGTAGTTCTTCATGGTCTACTTTGGACTTAACTTTCTTGAGTAGTTTTATCTGCAAATTTTGCCACCTCACTGTTTTATCCTTTTTCCAGGTCCTTTATAAATACGTTGAATAGTATTGGTCCCAATACAGACCCCTGGGGACACCACTATTTACTTCCCTCCATTCTGAAAACTGACTATTTATTCCTATCCTTTGTTTCCTATCTTTTAACCAGTTACCAGTCCATGAGAAGACCTTCCCTCTTATCCCATGACAGCTTACTTTGCTTAAGAGCCTTTGGTGAGGGACCTTGTCAAAGGCTTTCTGAAAATCTAAGTACACTATATCCACTGGATCCCCCTTGTCCACATGCTTGTTGACCCCCTCAGAGAATTCTAGTAGATTGGTAAGGCATGATTTCCCTTTAGAAAAACCATGTTGACTATTCCCCAACAAATTATGTTCATCTCTGTGTCTGACAATTCTGTTCTTTACTATAGTTTCAACCAGTTTGCCTGGTACTGAAGTCAGGCTTACTGGCCTATAATTGCTGGGAACTTCTCTGGAGCCCTTTTAAAAAATTGGTGTCACATTACCTATTCTCCAGTCATTTGGCACAGAAGCTGATTTAAATTATAGTTTAATCACAGTTAGTAGTTCTGCAATTTCACATTTGAGTTAATTCAGAATTCTTGGGTGAATCCCATCTGGTCCTGGTGGCTTATTACTGTTTAATTTATCAATTTGTTCCAAAACCTCTTCTAATGACATCTCAATCTGGAACAGTTCCTCAGATTTGTCACCTAAAAAGAATGGTTCAGGTTTGGGAATCTCCCTCACATCCTCTACAATGAAGACCAATGCAAAGAATTCATTTAGTTTTTGCTTCAATGGCCTTATCATCCTTGATTGCTGCTTTAGCATCTCGACCATCCAGTGGCCCCACTGATTGTTTAGTACACTTCCTGCTTCTGATGTACTTAAAAAAATGTTTGCTGTAACTTTTTGAGTCTTTGGCTAGCTGTTCTTCAAATTCTTTTTTGGCCTTCCTAAGCCCTGGTCTACACTAGGGGTGGGAGTCAACCTAAGATACACAACTTCAGCTACGCAAATAGTGTAGCTGAAGTCGGCGTATCTTAGGTCGACTTACCTGGTCGTAAGGACAGTGGTGAGTCGACCGCTGCCGTTCCCCCATCGACTCCACTTCTGCCTCCCATGAGCTGGAGTTCCAGAGTCGATGGGGAGTGCATTTGCAGATCAATTTATTGCGTCTAGACGAGACGCGATAAATCAATCCCCGCTAGATCGATCACTACCCGCCAATCTGGCGGGTAGTGAAGACCTGCCCTTAGTGTATTTTTACACTTCACTTGCCAGAGTTTATGCTCCTTTCTATTTTCCTCACTAGGATTTAACTTCTACTTTTTATAGGATGCCTTTTTGCATCTCACAATTTCTTTTACTTTGTTGTTTAGCCACGGTGGTGCTTTTGAAGACGGATGTTGATATATTGGAGAGGGGTCAGGGAAGAGCCACAAGAATGACTAAGGGATTAGAAAACCTGCCTTACAATGATAGACTCAAAGAGCTCAATCTGTTTAATTTAACAAAGAGGGTAAGGGGCAACTTGGCTACAGTCTATAAGTACTGTATCGGAGAACAATCAAGCAGAGAAAGGTATAATTCAATCCAGTGTTTGGAAGTAGAAGCTAAACAAATTCAGACTGGAAATAAGGTGTAAATTTTTGATGGGGGGGAGGGGGTAATTAACCATTGGTACAACTTACCAAGGGTTGTGGTGGATTCTCCATTGCTGAACATTTTTAAAGCAAGATTGGATGTTTTCTGAAAGCTTTGCTCTAGGAATTATTGTAGGACAGGTCTCTCACAGTGGTCCTTTCTGGGCTTGGATTCTGTGACTCTCTTTCAGTGGTTCTCAACCTATTTACCATTGTGGGCTGCATATGCAGCTCTCTATGTGTTATGTGGGCCGCATCCACACAATATACAGACTGTCTGAATGGCCCTGAGGATGTCATATGGGCCACAGTTGTGTTCTAATTGGGCCACTGCTCTAAATCCTGAAGTGTCCTATGGTCTCAAATCCAAGATGAACCAGAAGCTGGCCACATTTTTTCCGCAAAATTTGAAAAAAAAAAAAACTAAAAAAAAGGAAAGAAGTAGATGAATTTTCAAATTCCGCTCTCCTTCCCCTCTATTTTTCATCCAATAAAAACACTGATTTTTTTCTTCAGTTTTGAAATTATGACATTTTGAATTTCTATATTTTAAATTGAGGGGGGGAAATCGGAGAAAATTATTTTTTAAATATTTGTATTTTGTTCCCCTGTTTTCCAGTGAGCTGGAATTTGACCCAGGCTGGAGTCTATCTTTCAAAAAAAAAAAAGGAGTACTTGTGGCACCTTAGAGACTAACAAATTTATTTGAGCATAAGCTTTCGTGAGCTACAGCTCACTTCATCCGATGAAGTGAGTTGCAGCTCACAAAAGCTTATGCTCAAATAAATTTGTTAGTTTCTAAGGTGCCACAAGTACTCCTTTTCTTTTTTGTGAATACAGACTAACATGGCTGCTACTCTGAAACCTGTTATCTTTCTAAAGTACATCAGTGACCTCATTCCCATAGATCTCAGAATCATAGAATATCAGGGTTGGAAGGGACCTCAGGAGGTCATCTAGTCCAACCCCCTGCTCAAAGCAGGACCAATCCCCATTTTTTGCCCCAGATCCCTAAATGGCCCCCTCAAGGATTGAACACAACCCTGGTTTAGTAGGCCAATGCTCAAACCACTGAACTATCCCTCCCCCAAAAAAAGGCAGGATTTGAACGTGGGTGTGGGAGTCCTCAGTGGATTTCTAGTCCATTGCCTTAACTACTTGGCCACAACTACTTGAGCACCTCACAGACTCTAATGCATTTATCCTCACTACCCCCCTGTAAGGGAGGGCAGGGCCATTATCCACAATGTACAGAAGGGAACTGAGGAACAGAGACAGTGACTTGCTCAAGTTCATTCAGGAAACCTTACTGAATCTAGGCTAGTGCTGTAGCCACTAGGCCATGCTTACAGGCAGGAGTTCAGTGACATTGAAAGGAAATCAATTTAAAACTGAAAATAGGAAATATTTGTTTTCAGCAATGAATAATTAACCAGTGGAACTCATTGCCACTGGATAACAATAAGGCCAAGATAGTAATAGCATTCAAAAATGGTTAGGCATTTTATGGATAATGAGAACATCATCAATCACATTATATAGGACTTTTTTTAGAAGGGATATAAACCCTCATGCTTCAGAACATAAACCAGCCACTAACCTATTGGGGTCAGGAAGAAACTTTCCCTCTAGGCAGGTTATTTCATAATTGTCCACTGCAGCATGACATTAACCTTCCTCTGAAGCAGCTGGTACTGGCTACTGTTAGAGATACTAGGCTAGATGGATCCCTGGTCTGATACAGAACTGGCAGTTTCTATTATCATATGGTATGGCCATCATATAGACTTCTTTATTGCCCTTAAGGATTGATTGATTGATTGATTAATTAAGAAAGAAAGAAAGAAAATCCCATTGGCTAATACATAGGCATTCACCATGTCATAAAACCAGCATGTGCTGTAGCTCTTAAGCCAGTCAGTATTTGTAGTGAGAGCCGGGTACCTCCAGGGAAGCATCACAGAACTGTCTGTAGAATTCAGCTGGGAAACCATCTGGGCTTTCCCCACTTTCATATTCTTAATAGTTTCAATTAACTCATCTTCCATGAAGGGGTGTGTCAGGGTTTTCTCTGCCTGGGCTGCAGTAATTTGCGGTAATGTAAATGTAACAGATAATGTAATATCTAAAAGATCTGCTCTAGGAATTGTTTTGGGGGGGCTGTTCTCTGCCTGTGTTCTACAGGGGTCAGACTAGATGATCACAATGGTCCCTTCTGGCCTTGGAATCTATGGATCTGATTTCTGACATCTAAGATCCCCACCATGGCAAGTATCCTGTGGGCAGGGTGGGTATCTGAGGGAGAGCGGGAGGCCCTGGCTAATCTGCCTATCACGTTGCCATTGATTTAAGGTTGGCCGTTGGGGTCCTGGGAGCATTCTGTCTCCTGCAGATCCAGGGAGGCCTCCTGTAGTGCAGTTATTCCCCAGTCTGACCAGAATGTTAACGGGTGGTCCTGCCATCCTGAGTACGTCAGTGTTGGCAAGGCAAGACAAAGGCCGCTCAGGTCACGCCATGGATTTGCAAGTTGGGCGGGAGGCTCGGGACTCCTTAGCAATGCACGAACTCCTTTGAGGAGGTATGCAACTGTTTGGGAATCTGTAATTGCAAGTGTCCTGTTTTAGAACCCTAAGGCGTCTGGCCAACCTGTAGCTAGAGATCCCGGGCTTGCTTCTGATTCCAGGCACAAACCGGCATCCAAATGGGGGCTGCATTTTAAGTTGTCTGAGCTCTGCGGTCTTTGAGCTAGTCTAGTAAGGGATCCATCTCAACCAGCAGGGAAACCTTAAATGGAACATACCCTGCACCTGGCCTGCACAATGGAAGGTAAAAGACAGGATGCTGTGTTTGTGCAAGCTATGTGTGTGGTGTTTGACTAGGAAAGGACAGAGCTGACTGCAGGGAGCAAAGCATATTTTGAATCTCTCTCACCTGGTGCCATTTCCTTTAGAAGTGCAGCAGTGCTGCTCAAGTCTGAGAGTGACAGGGGATGAGCCCAGGAATACCTCCCAAACCGCCATGAGCAGGTGAGTGTCAATGAGAGAGAAGGCTCTCCAATCATTCAGCCATGGCAAATCTTCACCTGGAACCATTGCCAGACAGCCGCAGTGGATATCTAGTCAAATGTAGAACATCCAAGGAGCAATGTAGGGCATGGAGAGTGAAGTTAAAGCCAGACACATTTGAATGAGGAGGTAGGTGCACATTTTTAACAGGGAGGGGGATTAACCATTGGCTCAAACTCCCAAGGGAACAGGTGGATTCTCCAGCTCTTGATGTCTCCAAATCCAGACTGGCTGCCCTTCTTGAAGTTATGCTTTAGCCAAACACAAGTTATTGGACTCAAAACAGGGGTAACTGGGTGAAACTCTCTGGCCTGTGTCATTCCAGAGGTTAGACTAGATGATCTAATCATCCCTTCTGGCCTTAAATGCTGTGATTCTATGAAATAAGATTAAACGATGCCAAACCTGCCCATCTCCCTCAGATGAGACTGTAAAAGCCAAGCTACAGGGACTTTTGGATGGAATAAGGGATTTCCCCCAGTGTCCATGGTCAAAGTAACCCTCTCCCCACTGTTTTGCAGGGTGTTGTGTGTACGAAACGTGTTGCCTCCCTCCATCATAGAGGTGGCTGCATCCCACAATTGTTTATGTAGTTGTCAAACACATTGGGACCCTTTGGGAGCAACAAGCACAATATACAAATTTAACATGTCATTGTTACTGGGCCCAATCTGGAGACCTTTTCCTTGTTTTTTAATTACCTGGGGGGAAAGCAGGTGGAGTTTTGTCTGAGTAAGGCCCCTAGCATTTGCCCCATAAAGGTGACATGAGACTGGTCAAAGCCACAAATGTTAGTCAAGGGAAGTGAGTGACTCGGCGCTGAGTCAGAAAAGTGACTTGGGGGAAATGGTCTCTTCCCCTGCGTGCCTGGTCATACACAGAATCACAGAACATCAGGGTTGGAAGGTACCTCAGGAGGTCATTTAGTCCAACCCCCCTGCTCAAAGCAGGACCAATCCTCAACTAAATCATCCCAGCCAGGGCTTTGTCAAGCCAGGTGTTTAAAAACCTCTTAAGGAAGGAGATTCCACCACCCCTCCCTAGGTAACCAGCATTCCAGTGCTTCAACCATCCTCCTAGTGAAATTTCGTTGCCCTCCGCTGGACTCTCTCCAATTTGTCCAACATCCCTTCTGTAATGGGAACAAAACTGGATGCAATACTCCAGGTGTGGCTTCACCAGTGCTGAATAGAGGGGAATAATCATTTCCCTCGATTTTCTGATTCTCTGATTCTATTGTACGCTCCTGTTGTACTAGTGGGTTCTCACTCCTGTGCTAGCGGGACGCAGCAGCGAGTGAGCTGGGTTCTGTTCCACCTCACGCATCGTTTGACAGCATTGTCCGCTAAGTCCTGAGCATTGGCTCTCTGCCCTGATGTGAGAATCAGAAAGAACACAGAGGAGGCAGCCTCTGCAGGTGCAATCCGTGCAAGCACCTTACCAAAATCTTGACCACGTGATAGTGGACAGTGCTATGCTGGGATCCTTAGTGTTACTTATTCTCCATCTGTCTAGAAACGTTACCCATGTCCTATTGAATTGGGCGGGGCAGTTGGTTTTTTAAAAGGGACTCATTCAAATAATCTCATCTCTAGGTCTGATTTTTTAATCTGACTTTAGTGGTGGTTTTACGAAGGCCAGTACTGAGTAAGTGACAAAGCACTAGCCTGCAGCAGGAAAATAGACAGATGGAAAAAGCCTCGGAGGCTGAATTTTAAAGCTATTAAGTGAAAAAAAAAAAGTTAATGCAACATCACAGTTGTGCATTTGCACACCCCAGAGTCTGGAAATGGAGAGCTCTGGTTTTCACACAATGCTCGTAACTTGGTCCTGCGCAGATTGTACAGTGTGTAAACCTAGACTGGAGAAATAGCAAAGATACTGTAGGGACCAATAGTGTCTTGGCAGCAGGAGGGTAAACTGAAGAGGACCCAGCAGGTCTTTTACACTCTGACTTCTCTAATTCTGAGAGTTTATTTTAACATGCTTATATTGCATGGTCCCTGATGGTAATCTATAGACTTCAATGGGAGGAATATGGATCCTGATCCTTGTTGTTACATCAATATGAGCATCCCAGAGGCAAATATCCACTCAAGTGTATTTGTTTGAGGGCATGGTCATTATTTCAGTGTGTGAATGTAGATGGGATCACTGATGGAGAAATTCACTCCCCTGACACATGGCTTACATGGTGATAAAGGGCCTTTAACCTAGTGTGCACCTAAAGCTCCATCTTGCAGGGTTCAGAGCCCTCTGTCCCCCTCCAACATCAGCATAAATGCATGCTTAACAGTTAAGACTATGGGTTTGTTCCATTGCTGAACAGGGATGGGATTGCTCGTGTGTTTGTGACTGTGATTTGCAAACTCCTATGGGACTTAGGTGCCAAATCCCTTTGATTCCTCGAGGCTGCTTTCGTGACCTAAATCCTTTGTCTAAGGTTACTTCTGGCTTGTTTTCATTGCCAAGTTAACTCCAGTCCCATCCACACGCACACACACTTAACTCAAGCGCAGTGGTACTTTTAACTTGAGTTCGCTGGCCCAAGGGCGGTACGGGCCTAAACTGGAGTTAGCACAACTCGTGAGCTGCTAACATGACTGCTCTGGAGGGTGGTTGCAGGCAAGCTCCACTTGAGATCCTCTAGTCTTCCAGGGCCTTCCCACAATTTCCCCCTCCCCAGCTCCACCCAGAAGGGACAGACAAGTTCCCCCTCACCCCAGTACACTGGGGAAGAATTCATAGGGCATCTCAGCTCCTGGCAGTGATAAGAACCATGGGAGCTGCCCCCAGAAGTCTTTGTGCCAAGCACGAGTTCGCGCAGCACCAGCGTGGACGCAGTGATATCTCGCAGCGTGGCTGCTCTCGCTCGCGCTAGGCCGGCTCGAGAGAGACGTCACCGTGACATGAGGCCAGTGGCAGAGCTGGGGGCTTGATCCGAGGTCTCTCAAGTGCTAACCCCGCAATGGTGTACAGGCCCAGGCTGTAATGACAGCGCTGGGGTAGCCGAGCCCTTCTTGGCAGGTCTCTGGCAAGCTGGGAAGACAGGTCTCTGCAGTACTTGTGTCGTCTGTGGAAGCTCTAGTGGATGCTCCTTTGCAAAAATGTACAAAGTAGGTAAGCCAGGGAATGCTTTCCCGAGACTTCCTACTGGAAACTGGATCTGTTAAAGCATCAGTCTTCACTCACAGCTGAGGAATAATTGGACACCCGGGTCCCATCAACGCGTCAGAAATCACCGCCATCCAGGGACGGCGTCTGGGGGAATGGGGAGGTGTTGCTGAAGAAAGGAAAGGGGGAAGGACCGGCTTGTGTCCAGGGTTTACGGCTCTTCTAGCCGGAGTAAAAGAGTCTCAGTCTTTCAGAAATGGGTCTGTGGGAGGCATCAGACATCAACCCCGCTGGGTTGGCAGCGGTTTCAAAGAAGGCCTCTGCAAGAGTGACAAGAGCTTCACGACAGCACGCCATGCGACGGGGGCACGGGAAGGCAGGATCTTGGATTGTACTAGAGCCAGCTGACGGGCAAACAGAACCGAGGGGAAGGCGGGGGAGTGCAAAGGGGGGGGGTGCAGCATTGCCAAGCCAAGGGCTAAAAAATCACCAGTTGGACTTAAAAATCCTGAGATTAAAAGCAACGTGTCAACTGCCACCGGCCTTACACATTATCTGTATAAAGCGCAGCTCCTGGAAGAGGCTTCTGACCCAGTGCAGCCCAGCCCGGTCCACTCTTTGACCCTTAAAGACGGGGGAAGAGACCTGGGGGGTCGATACGGCAGGTGAATTTTGTGCTAGGCGCAGAGTGAGACACGCACAGGCACGCAGGCCGACAGTGGGCAGGTCTAACTCCTTATTATGGGTTGATCAACAGAGGCTTTATTACTGCCCTGTCACTAGAGCTTTCCCCGCTCAACTGTCTGCTAACTCACTGCGGTGCCGCCTAATTACAGAGCCCCAAAGTGCAGCCTGTGTTTTTAGAAGGGCTGCATTAGACACAACACCTCGCTCCTGACCTGCCATTCCTGTCCCGACCCGACTCTGCCAATGCCCCCCGGCCTGCCCTGGACTCCCCACTCAGCTCTGTGGTTGGACTTCCCGCCGAGCAGGACAGAATGCAGCCACTGCAGGTTCACGCGCTTCAGGGAGGGATGGCGCTGCCTTTAACGGTTGGAGGGCGCACGCGATGGCTGTTCCTGGAGGGACCAGAGACTGTCAATGGGCTTCAGGAGGATGATTTTCTAGTTAATGAGCTAGGATGGGACTTGAGAGCCGGGTCTGAGCTTGACCTCAGACAAGGGGTTGATTTTTGGAAGCTCTCGTTGGTTTCAGCTGGAGTGGACCTCTGAAAACAAGGATCTCCCGCCCTGTGCCTCAGCTGAGGGGGCAGCTGCCTTGTAGGGTGACCAGACAGCAAGTGTGAAAAATCAGGACAGGGGGTCGGGGGTAATAGGCACCTATATCAGACAAAGCCACGAATATCGGGACTGTCCCTGTAAAATTGGGATATCTGCTCACCCTACTTCCTTGCCTTAATGGTGTGCAGCGAGGATGAGCTCCGATGTTGGCGATTGGCTTGGATGCTATGAAGTACATCAGCAGAGCTTCCAGATGGGCTCCATTGTGAATCGGGAGTTGGGCAGGACGTACAAAGGCCACTGTGGGTCATGTGCCAAGCTGTAACTCTCCTGTTCCATAAGGGAGCTGTGCTCCGTTCCCCACTGGGCACTGGTCCCTCCGCCATCCAGTTTGGATGCTGCTTAGTGACAGTTTGATTGATTCATAGAGTTTAAGGCCAGAAGGGACCATGACGTCGCCTAGCCTGACCTCCTGTACAGTACAGGCCATTAAACTTCACCTTGTCACCCCTATACTGAGCCCAGTAACTTCTGTTTGGCTAAAGCATCTTTCAGATAAACTGCCAGGCTGGATTTGGAGACATCAAAAGATGGAGATGGAGAAGCTGCATAGCTGAGAGCGAGCGGAGTGGGGCTGTTTGGACACAGGCGCTCATTAGCTGTTCCCTTGGTAGAGCAAAATTGCTGCCCGAACACACCAAGGTTGCTTTTTTGAATGTTTGCGAAGGAGCTTCTATGCATTGCAGTCCCTCGCCATGGCTCCCCTTCTCCGTTCCCTCGGTCGGATTCTGCGGCTGAGGACTCGTTAGCTGCCGTGCAAAGCCATTATATAACAGTCATGGAGAGAACAAGGGGAGCCGCAGACGGGCTTATCTCTTGTGACAACGGCATAGTTCTCTGATTGCAGAGGTGTCCCTTCCTGTAAAGAAAATTCCCATAACTGTTGCATTAGCGTTGATGGAACATGCCTGTGTATCTTCCAGATGAACTGCTAGAGGGGACAAGGAGACACCTCCCACCCCTGCGTCTCTTGGGCAGCTTCACTACCTCCACTGCAAAGAGCAACATGGCACAGACACACGTGGAGACTAAATCCAATCAGGAAGAGCTTCACTCGGTGCGAGAGTCACACCCCTGAGCCAAGAGACTACTTGGGGAAGAGCAGGCTGAAAAGCGGCTTTCACGCACACCCCTACCTACCGTACATCCCGATGCCCAACCCTCCCTATCTACCTACTGTACACCCCCGCACGCACCCCTTCCTACCGTACACCCCAATGCCCAACCTTCCCTATCTACCTACCGTGCACCCCCTGTGCACCTCTACCTACTGTACACCCCGATGCCCAACCCTCCCTACCTACCTACCGTGCACCTCCCCGCGCACCCCTACCTACCATACACCCCGATGCCCAACCCTCCCTACCTACCTACTGTGCACCCCCCCATGCACACCCCTACCTACTGTAGACCCCGATTCACAACCCTCCCTATCTACCTGCCCCCCACATGACATTTAGTCCAGAAACAAGAACACCCCAAGTTACAGTAGTACGGACTTTATAAAACCAGGGGTTTGGAAGGGCTCTAAGTCCTCTTTCTTCAGAGTATAAGCCAACTTCTTGGGGTCAGGAGAAACTTTCTCTGGGCAGGTTGCCCCATAAGCATCTACTAGGAGGTTTCTGGCACCTTCCCCTGAAGCAGCTGGTACTGGCCACTGTTGGAGATCGATTCCCGGGTTAGCTGGAACTCTGGTCTGAGCCCGCTGTGACTGTTTGAGTGAGAAAGGTCTGCTACTCATATGGATTCCCCAGTGATGGAGGGAGACCGCCAGCACGTACGTTTCCACATAATGCAGCTCTCCAGGCTTCTCTTGAGTTCAGACAAGTCCCTCTACAGCTGCCATTGTCCTCCCTGGATCTCAGTCGCTTGGTGATGAGCAACAGGATCAGCCCCTTCTCTGCCATGCCAGTCTCTAGCTCGGTGTCCCACCAGCAGCAGAGAGGGCAGAAGTGTAGAGATATACAGTTTCCTTCCTAGTAGACAGCTTGGAGCATCCAACACTTGTCCCAGGCTGACTCTCCAGCCATCCCACCAGGGTCAGCCTCCAGTCTCTGACGCTGGACCCAGTACAAGGGTTTCCTTTCTTTTTGCTCATTGTGTCACTAAAGTACCATGGATTCTTTGAAACCGAGTAGCCGCAGGTCCCCGAAGGCAGCTCCTGCCTCTCGTGACCTGGTCTTGGTCTGCAGGAGAGCGAGGGAGGGAATTGTAGCAAGTTATTGATTGCTGTGCTTCGAAACAAGCAGAGGACCCATCTGGGGTCAACCTGGGGAGAAAGGACCCCGAGCCGCATTTCTGATCCCTCTTGAGACGAGCCCTCGGAGTTCCACCAGGCCCTGGATTCACAGACTTGCACGCCTAGCGCTTGTCATGCTCGCCAGCTGTGATTAGTGCAGTGAATCTCCCTAAGCACTCCCCATTGCATGTAGGAGGGGGGATGCATCATTTATGACTCCCCTGAAGTAAACCAAGATCAGGCTCCAGGCTATCTGGGAGTGATTAAGTGGAAGTCCTTTAGCACCCATCTGTTATCTCTTAATTAAAGTTTCTCGCTAATTATTTTTCCTTGTCAGGAGAGCCAAGCTGCTGACTCCAGGGATTTACCAAAGTGCTGCAAAGGAAACAAGGCTTCACTTACTGCAGTTCTTCATTAATGAACAAATTAAACCTGGAACGGTCCATATCTTTGGCTCCATCTACAACACTTAATTACGTCTGTTTCCTTACAAAGATAGATTTGGTTTGAACTCACTCCTGGAGGAACTGGCTTCCTTTGCATGACATTCCTCCTCCCGCAAGGGAAGGTTTCTGTTGGCGACTGAGGCCGGGTGGGAACAAAGTGCAGCAGAAATGAGCAAAGGGACTGATAGCAAGAATTAAACCCGCCGTTCCATTCCAGGCACAACTGGGAGGGGGTCGAGCAGCCCAGCCTGGGCCTTGTGCTTGTTTTGTCTGTACCGTAACATGCAACTTGGCAGGATTCCTGGTCTGGAGGAAAGCAGGGCTGGTGTAGATAGGGGCCCTGGCCAGTCAGGGCTGTGGGGAGAGGGGGCCCAGGAGCGAAATCAATAGGGTGCTAGAGGACAGGGCTGGGTGCATCTGCAGAAGGGAGTGCTGCAATCCAGTGTGGAAATGCAGTGGCCAAGCCATGATGGGACCCAGGACTCGGCGCACTGGCAATCTATTGAGTGGGCCCAGAATTTGATTAGCTGGCGGGGGGGGGGGCAGGGGCTGCAGGGCGGGATTGCAGAGCTCCGGCAGAGCTGAGTGAGCAGCCTGGGACTGGAGTTACAGCGGGGCTGCAAGTCAGGAGAGCTGAGTAGGGAAGCCTGCAGAGTTTGCAACACTAATCAGCTCAGGTGGGAATAACCACCTTTCTCCCAGCAGCCATCACCTCTTCGTGTTTACTGGAGTCTTTCCCCCCAGCTCGTCCCTGCCCTTCCCTCCCTCCACCCTCTCCCCCCCACCCTCCGCCGGGCCTGTGCTATTTTGTGTTGTGGTGTTGATCTAGTTTAGGGTGACGGGGTTCTGAGCCCATCTGCTTTTCTCTGCCTGTGAAGCTCTCAGCACCCCCCTCCCCCGGCATGATGCAGATATGAAATGTATTCTATACGAATACGCTCACAGGCATCACCTCCAGTGGCCGGGGGAAAGGCCTGTGAATCACGAGACTTGGATTCAATTCTCAGTCCCGTCATTGACCCCCTCTGTGACCTCTGGGTGAACTCACTCGCCTGCTCTGTGCCTCGGTTTTCCCAGCTGTAAAATGGGGCCAATGATACTGCGCCGCCTCAAGCAAAAGTCTTTGAAACCTACCGATGAGGCCGGTGCTATGAGCAATATTGAAGCACGGCTGCCCGGGGCTGGGCCTGTCTGTGAACAGTGCCCCCTGCCCCCCTTGATGCCACAAGCAGCAAATCCACCTTGTGTGTGGGCAGAAGGGCGTGCCCATTGCGGCAAGAACAGTTGGGTCAAGTCAGTCTGTAAATTGCCATGGCAGCCAGATGGGGTGAGGCCCTCGGGAATGAATGCCGATAATTTGCTCGCGAGGGAGCCTGGCACAATGAGCCTCATTCAACAGGCTGGAGCAGCCGCTTCCACCAGGAATGCTAAAAATCTCCCCTTCTTTTCTGCTTTGTCTTTGGAGAACCCCTGGGACGAGTTGGGAGAGCCCCCGGGGCGGATCGGCGGCGAGCGTGTGTTTGGCTGAGCTCCCGGTCCCATCGGCGGGGCTGGGCCCATCCGCACCAAGTCAGGAGCCAGCCCCTGGGGGTTTCCGCGAGCAGCCACAATACCCAGCCGAGCGTGCGGGGCATGGAAAGGCGCGCTGGCTGGTGCGGGCAGCGTTTCGCACGGGACAGGCAGAGAACACGGGGAGCTGCGACTCTCCTGCGCTGCCGGGACAGTGGAAAGCAGCGTAGCACGCAAGTGGAGGAAAAGGGGACAGGGCTTGTAATAGGGGCCGATTTGGCCTCTTCAGGATTCAGCCTTCCTGGAGCCAGGCGTCTGGCAGGTGCACGCAGGCCGCCCGTGTGCCTGCTCCTCCTGTGTGATGGCAGAAGGCCCTTGCTGTTTGGTGTTTGGTGCAGGGGTTGGGCGGGGTGCCTCTGTCCCTCTGGAGGTGCCTGTGGGTTCCCAGTCTGCCCCACTGGAGGGGGCCCACCATCTCAGGAGATGGGGCTCAGGCCTGGAATGCACGACTTGGGACAGGGTTCCAGAGCGGGGATCTTCTCGGAGGGGAGTGAGGAGGGCTCTTTCCTGCCCCCAGCCTGGTCGGGAGATGGCATGTGTGATAGAAACACCGCCGGGCCCTTTGGTAGAGATCAGGGCAGTGCACTGTGATTGACATCCCCCGGCCCTCTCCGGTCCACCTGAAACCCACACGGGGGTGGCTGAGCGCCGGTCAGCGGGCCTGGCACTTGCGCTGCTACCCGGGGGCTTCTCTGAACTGCATTTACCGTATTTTCCCATTGTTGAAGCTAGTTCCCTTCCTGTTCTGTTTATATCTGTCTGTGCTTCTGCTCTGGGCAACCTGGCTTGCTGCGTGCCCTAGATTTTGGGGAACAGACCAGTATTCAGGGCTGAGCACCCCACATGCTTCGCACCTGGGATGTGTGGCAGGCCGGTCTGGTTGCAAGCACTTACACAGAGCTTTGCTTGGGTTACACTGCTTTAGCTGTCCTGCTTTGCTGACCTGGAAGCCGGTCAAAGAGTCATTCAGAGGAGAGCGGTAATTTCAGTGTAGGGCCCCCGGCTGAGCAGGGGAAACTTGGAACCAGTAAAGTGCCCTCCCATAGGCCCCACCTCCCAAACCGCTTCATCTCGTCCCTTCGCTAGTGTCTGTCACCGACAAGCTGCTTTTCAGCTGCTCCTTTACATGCTCACAAAGCCATTTGGCCACAGGTGGCAACCCAGGTCTCCCTTTGCTTTCTGTGACGAATGCTCTACAGAATCACCCACCTGGTCCTCTCACCGAGTGGCTCTGCAGCCTGAGTCTTGGTCCTCCCCTGCAGCGGGGCAGGGTGGCTTAAACGCCTGCCTCCCATCAGTTGCTTGTTGCCCTGCCCTTCGCTGACCCTCGCTGCGGTGGCTCTGTGCGTGCCAGCATGTTCGGGGAGACGTTGGCTGGGGTCCGTCCCTGCCCTGCACATGTGCCCCCCCTTTGGCCAGGATGGGGCCGTCACACTAGCAGGAGCAGTCCTGGATTGCAGGGGAATGCTGCACTCGTGCCGGTCCCAGCTAGGGTCGCTTGCAAGGGCCCACTCTGGCCCTTTGGCCAAGGTCACTAGGAGAGGTGACCTCAGTATTGGCAGTGCCCCGGATGCTGCCCTGTACTCACTCCAGGGAAAGCCCTGAATGCTGCATCAAATGCACTTGGTGACCCCCTCCAGGCCCACCGCTCTGTGTGTAACAAACATTGGTCTGGTTTTCTCCCCCTCCCCAGGGCCGAAGACGGCCTCGCCCTGGTTTCTCTCCTGTCCCACATCCCCTGAGGCTCTGGGTTGGAAGGGGCTTCCCAGGCTTCCAGGCGAGTCAATGCAAAAAAAAACAAGGCTTAATGGCCTGACGTGCTGGGGCTGCAGAACTGCCCCAAACCCAGTGGAGATGTTTCCCCAGCGCCCCATCCTTCTGTTCATGCTGCCCTGGGGGACACCAGTGAAGGTGCAGCTGCCCCCCGCTCATCTACCTGGTGTGGCTATAATAGCAGATGTGGTGGCACGGGCCGCTCACTCTAGTACAAACTGGCTGGGCTCGCTGGGTTTGTACTCGGGTGGCTCCCCTGTGCTGCCAGGTCTTCATTGCTATTGCATCCGTGCTCGCTAGGCTGGCACTTGGCTGTGTCTGCCTGTGCTACAGTCTCACCTTAATTTGGGGGGTAGATGGATCCCTAGTGACAAGAGGCAGGGGCTATCACCTGGTAGATGATCAGCAACTTCTCTCGCTGGGCACTAACATGGCCCCTTCCCCACAGTAGCTGAGCACCTGGCAGTTACCAGTGGCTTTTACCCTCTCCTCACCGGCCTGTGGGTGAGTTTACCCCTGTAGTGTAGAGTGGGCAAGGCACGGGTGTCCCGGAGTCCCCGGCGATGCTCTGGAGCTGCTCCCTACGAAGCCAGGCAGGACTCTGGGGAAGTCTCCTCTCTGGGAGCAGCCTGTCTGCAGGACACACAGCTCCCCCAGCTTCCCCCTTCCTGGGTCTGACCTCGGGGCATTCAGCATCCTCTGCCCCTCCGTGCGCTTCCCACAGCCAGTCCGCCCAGGCGGGGTCCTGGGGAAGCCAGAGAGTCCTGCCCCCCAACTCTGCAGTCAGACGGGACTCTCAGCCAGCAAAACAGAAGGTTTATTAGACGACAGGAATATGGTCTAAACCAGAGCTTGTAGGTGCAGAGAACAGGACACCTCAGCTGGGACCATTCTGGGGGGGCAGTGAGCCAGACAACCACGTCTGCACTTCACTCCATGTCCCCAGCCAGCCCCAAACTGAAACCCCCTCCAGCCCCTCCTCCTCTGGGCTTTGTCCCTTTCCTAGGACCAGGAGGTCACCTGATTCCTTTGTTCTTCAACCCTTTAGCTCTCACGTTGCAGGGGGGGAAGGGCTCAGGCCATCATTTGCCAGGAAACAGGGTGTCCGCCATTCTCTGCGTCCAGACCCCTGCACACACCTGCCCTCTAGGGTTCTGCAACGATCATACACCCTTATCCCACCCCCTAGATACTTAAGAACTGTATAGGGGAAACTGAGGCACCCCACAATATTCAGAGGAAACATTAAAAACAGTCCCGCTTCGTCACAACAGGAGAGGCAGTCACTCCCCCAGGGTCACACAAGGAATATGGGACAGAGTCAGAAACTGAACCCAGGTCTCCAAACTCCCTGTCCCTCCCAGTGGTCCCAAAAAGGGGTTCTGAAAGGAACTGGATCAGTCCCCGGAGGATAGGTCTATCAATGGCTATTAGCCAAGATGTTCAGGGGTGCAACCCCATGCTCTGGGTGTGCCTACGCCTCTGAGTGCTAGAAGCCAGGAGTGGAAGACAGGGCAGATCACTCCATAACTCCCCCAAAGCTCTGGTATGGGTCACTGTCAGAGACAGGGTACTGGGCAGGATGGACCTTTGGTCTGACCCCAGCGTAGCAGCTCTGATGCTCTGAAATGTGTTTGCTGGCAATCTCAGAAGAATGAGCCAGGACTGGTGAACTCCAGAGCACGGATCCCCCAAGCAGGGTGGGGCACCCCCGTGGGTGGCTGCGTGGGAGCTGTGTGTGGGCTGCTGACCATGCTGTACCTGTTTTGCAGCTCAGCAGAGGCAGTCGGTCTCTGGGCTGCGTCAGTCTTGTGCTGTGTGAATGTAAACACGCTCCATGCACACACCGGACTGCACCTGGCAGTCGAGGCGTTGGCTTGGAATGCTGCTGGTTTGAGCCCCCTTCAAAGTGACCTGACGCAACGCTTGACATCCAGCGCTGCTCTGTGCAATGAGCCCGGTCACGTTCAGAGAGGCTGGCTCTGGGTTTATCTCTCTGCCTCGTAAAAGCAGGTGAAAGCTGATCAAGCTCAGTCAAAGTCCCCTTTCCGGGCCAGTGGCTCCGCTCCCCGCCGATGAGTGTGGCAAGCGGCCCTGCTCCGTGCTGACTGCACTGTCAGCCCTCTGGCTCTGCTCCCGCGGGCGCCTCTGGAACACAGACAGAGAAACGAGCATGTGGTTTGCTGGATTTCTCCCTGGTCCGTAGAGCGTAATGGGCCTTAAATCATCGACTTGGAAAGAGAGCGCCACTTGCAGAGACAATGCGCTGCAGTGCTAGGAACAGCTCCCTAATCCCTCCCTATGGCTGGAGCATTGACGGCTGGCAGCCAGCCTCGGAGGGCCGCTCATTTATGGGCAAATAGGAACGCAATTTAAGTGTCCTCCTCTCCCCGTCCCCCTTCAGCCACAGACACCCCCTCAGCCACTGTCTGGAGGGTGACAGAGAAGCACAGCATCCATCAGAGACCTGTGAGCCGCTCCATCAGCACCCTCTGCTTCCTCCACCTCGCTCCTGGGACCAGCAGGTGGGAAGCTTTCAAAGTCAATGGGCCCAGCACTTCCCCCTTGGGGACTCCTTCAGCCTTCTCACTAAAAGGATCCCTCCCCTGCCTCAGGCTGCAATAACACTCGCTGTTCCTCCCAAAGGGCCCCCAGGCCTTGAACAGGGTGCACCTGCCCAGCTTCGGCTGCCTTGTGGGGG
Source organism: Dermochelys coriacea (assembly GCF_009764565.3). Classification (NCBI taxonomy): domain Eukaryota; kingdom Metazoa; phylum Chordata; order Testudines; family Dermochelyidae; genus Dermochelys; species Dermochelys coriacea. The sequence continues at coordinate 4,077,303 of NC_050072.1, forward strand.
TCAACCCTAGCAGCCGCTGTATGGGCAATGCAACAGAAGAGGCTTGAGGGGAGTAAAGGATAACGGCTTTGTTCAACGCTACCAGGAGGATTTACGGGTGCAGGAGTCTGAGTAAGAGGCTGGAGCTCACCTCCTGGATGGATCGATGGACCAGTCTCCAGCCAAGCCTTTCTTTCTTCTCTTTCATTTGGTGGTGCGCCCATCACCATGGTACCGAAGCGCGTCCAAGGCCGTTTGGGAACCCGTTTTAGCTTGCCAAGCCGGCCACAGGAAAGCACCCTGAGGTAGAGCACTAAGGTGGAAGCTGAAGGTGAAGGGGGTGCGGGAAGAGCGTAAGGAGCCTAGGGAATTGCTCAGGGCAAAGAAACACAGACCGTGGTGCCATGTGGTCCCTGCCTCTACCTTTCAGGATCAGGAGGAGCCCCCAGGGTCCCTGCAGGGGGTGGTGTTGAGAACCACAATGGTGGGAGCACTTAATGAAGTCACCACTGTCTCCTCCGGACAAAAAAAAAAGCCACCAAAAAGCAGCAGCTACCTTGGCCCATCCAAAGTGTCCAGTCAGAGCAGTTTCCTGATGGTCCATGCATGGCCCCCCTCTGCCCCCACCCATGCATATGGCAATCCTTTCCCCTCCCCAGAAGCCACATCAACAGTTATTTGAGCTCAAGCCAGTCCCGTTCATTCTCTGCTTTCTTCCAACACCAGCTGTGCCCGGCGTGTGTCAGTGGACGTGGCCTCCCTGAAATGACCTACCGCCCCCTTCCAGCCCTATGTAGCGGCACGCTGGGCGAGCAGTGGGGGGCTCGGCATGTCTGCACCCTCCCCACAGTGTGGTCAGGGACCTGGCTGCTGTCAGAGGGGATGTAGGTGAGGGAAGAGCCGTATTTAGTACCAGCCTCATGCTCTGGTCCCACTTGAGTGCTGAATCTCCCCTCCCAGGATACCAGCCATGTGGGGGTTGCACCTACCATCCGGGGAGACACTCTGTCCCTGGGGTTTTACACAAAGCTCAGGTCAGCCTCTTGCCTTGAAGGGAGGGACATAAATTAACAGAGCCCCAGTGAAGAGAAACATGTGCTGTGGCTGCCAAAAACGGGTCCCGCACATTCTCTTTCCAAAGAGGCAAGCACCAGTGACTTTACAGCTGCATTTCCCAGCCTGCCTGCACGTGTGCCAAAACCCGCAGAGAGAGCGCAGATCTACATCCTGCATACCCACAGCTTGGCTACGCACACGCAGACCCCATGTACACAGGCATACACGGACGTACATGCACATGCCATGAGTCTGCCATGTACACTCATACTCTGCATACATCTTTGTCTAATCTCTCTCACTCAAACACACACAGACACACCCCGCATTTGAAAACCGTCCTCATATACACACAGACAATCACATCCCATATACGCAAATATTCACAGCTGGCCACCCACCCATCCCCAGCTTAACTCTCCCTCCACGCCACAGGTGCTTGCTCTGGATGCACCCACAGCCCTCCATCTGGAATCGCGTCCCAGGTGCACGCTGCATCTCTCGCAGGCGAGCTTTGCCCAGAAGTGCAGTGATCACTTGTGGCTTTGTCAGGAAGGTCAGGGCTGCTCTGCAGAGGGAAGTGCATGGCCAGAGGCCATTCTGCAGCTCGGTGCGCTACCCAGCCTCCCTCCAGGACGCAGGGGGTACGGACACGCTGCAAACACGGCCGTGAGGCTCAGAGAGCGGGTCTACAGACTTGGGCTTGTGCTATGGCACTAAAAATAGTCAACGTTCCTGCTCGGGGGACCGGCGAGGGGGTGGGTCACAGAGCCTGAGCAGGAACGTTGACTATTTTTAGTGCCATAGCACAAGCCCAAGTCTGTAGACCCGCTCTCTGAGCCTCACGGCCGTGTTTGCAGCGTGTCCGTACCCCCTGCGTCCTGGAGGGAGGCTGGGTAGCGCACCGAGCTGCAGAATGGCCTCTGGCCATGCACTTCCCTCTGCAGAGCTGAGCTAGTTTTCATGCCGTAGTGCAAGCCCCATGAGCCAGCGTCTGTTGACCCGGCCTCTGAGACTTGCTCTGGGGGTTGGGTTGCTGTGCCGACATACCCAGAGACCTGGGCAGCTTGGACATGTCACTGTGCAGGAGGAGTCCCTGTGCTGGTACGGTTCTGATCCGTGATTAGGGCCCCTAGGCACTACAGCTGTACAAATAATGAAGAAGAATAATGCTGCCCCGGTGGCTTGATTTCCCTGCTTGTCACACTCTGGTGCGTTCTCCGGTCAGGCTCCCCGCCAGCAGCATCGGAAGTGGTGCGTGTGCACCGGTCGGTCTCAATCCAGAAGCAGCATTAGAGGTGGAGGAGAGGGGGAGTGAGAGGGGTGGGGTGGGAGTTGGCCTCTCGCCTTCGCCAGTGTGGGTTTGAAGCCAAGCTTGGGCGGGCAATCCAGTACCAATCGCAGTGCCTGCCCAAGAGGGATGCACGCTCCAAGTAGTACCAAGTGAGGACTGAGGATGGCTGAAAAATGCTCCAGCGGAAGGGGTAGGAACACCATGGCATCGGGGGCTTTAGGTCAAGGTTGAGGGACACCAACAGAGTTGAATATGGGGAGCCCCAGGCTGGAATAAGAGCTGTGCTGCAGATCAGGGTGGAGGGATGTTGTCAGAGCTGTGTGCAGGGTACCCAGAGCTGGGTTAGTGGGGGGGGGGGTCTGGAAGAGCTGTGCATGTGGGTATAAAATTTTCTCTTTAATGCCCCTTCAGCCACACCCCCACTTCCCATATTATGCTAATGGACCCTTTGTGTTTCTATATGTAACTGGATTTTGAGCTGTTTTGGAAGGTTCCCAGGAACGGGGAGACCCGCGTTCCTGAGCACCCAGATCTGGGTACATCTCATGGCATTACAACTCCGGGCTTCCATCTAACTGATGTAGGAGACTGCCATTACCCCTTCCCGTCAGGGCTCCCTCAGGCCCCGGCCCGGCCCTGGGGGATTCCACTGCCCTCTCCACACGCATTCGCTCCAGCACAACTGCTCAGCTTCTGGCATCAGCCTGCCTTCTCTCGGACACGGGTGGGAGTGTGATGCCTGGCCCAGCTGGCTGAGGAGGGTCCCACAACAGACCATTGCTCCCGTCAGCTGTCGCACAGCAGGATGGTCCCACCCACTCAGTCTCTGAGTGTCTCCTGAGGAACTCTAATGCCCGGGTCTCTTGGGGTCCCTCGGGTAACTGTCAAACACAGAGGCACCCAGTGCACTTGTGTTGTCTATCTCTTTAGACTGTAAGATCCTCCAGGCAGCTTCCATGCCTTGCTTTATGTTCTGCACAATCACAATCCTCACCCAAACTCCCTGTGTCCAGGTCCTGGTTTTCAAAACAATGCAAAAATGTCCACACAGCCACGTCCCCAGCTTTGCACAACCAGTTATCGTGACTGCATGCACAAATTGCACACACAGCATAATCGGCCAGCTGTGGACCCTGGACTCCCTGAGGTCCCTAATTCCATATGAGTCCACCTGGCAGGATGCCACAGACCCTGGAAGCCTGGGGGTACCCGGCTCTGAATCAGACCACATGGGGAGACTGGAAGTCCAGTCTGCTGAGGAGCTGTGACCATGGGAGCTGGGACTCCCAACTTCATGTCAGCCCACCAGGCAGGGTGCCAAGGAGCCAGGCAGGTGAGCTGGCAGGAAACCAGGCAAGTTTCCAGTGGAGACCTTCCTGGCAGGCAGGATTCAAACGCTGCCTGGCTTCCATTGAACCTTTGCTGAAACTGAACCGTCTCCACAAAGCATTTGAATGTTGAACCGGCAAGCTCCACAGAAAGCATGTCCCATCCAAATTTTTCCAACCAGCTTTATCACATGGAAACAGAGTCTGACTGCCTGTGAATGAATGTTCCTCGTGCGTAATCGTCATCTTCTCTGTCCTAATGCCTGAGCTTTCTCCCTTGTTCATAACCACCCTGTACCACCAGCAACAATCATCCATCCCCTCTCTTGCAGTATTGCCTCTGCAGTATTTGTCCCACCCTGAAGCCATGGGCGTTACCTCTCCCTCCCTCCCAGACACAGGGACCAACTACACAGAGACTAGAGATGTAGCCTCCCCAGCCCAGAGGACTAGCAGACGGGTACTGCGGAATAGGCCTCTCTAGACAACTCCACTAACACCCTATAATTAGATGGCCTGACCCTGGTCGCCGGTGTCAATGGATTCCCACTGCCCATCATGATGCCATTCTCGTCACTGTTGTCTGTGCCTGGTGAGAGACAAATGACCTGGTAGAACCCCCAATCTAACCCCCAATCCCCGTCACTCCGTCTGGTTGCCTGGAAGCACCAGTCCCCCAGCCAAGGGGTACAGGCCGTAGAACGGGTTGGCGCTGTTCCTGGGGCACAGGCAGCTCTTCATAACAACCTATCGCTTAGCTCGTAGTATCAAGGGCTAGGTCACAGGGTGGATGGGGGTGTCAGGACATAGGGTGACCAGATGTCCCGATTTTATAGGGGCAGTCTTGATTTGGGGGTCTTTTTTTTATATAAGCTCCTATTACCCCACACCCCCTGTCCCGATTTTTCACATTTACTATCTGGTCACCCTATCAGGACACCTGGGGTCATTTCTCAGCTCTGCCCCAGACTCCCTGTGCAATGGTGGGCTTGTCCCTTCATCGCTCTGCACCTCCTACCTTGTGTAAAATGGGGACGATGGCTCTGCCCGCTACGCAGGTCACTGAGATCTGCAGAGGAAAAGCCCGAATGATTGTCATTGTTAAAGCAGGTTGCAAACAAAGGGAACTCCTTTACCTGCCTTGCCCAGCTCGGCAGTAGGGAGGGACCCTTGTCCTGCTGAAGCTACCAGCCCAAGGTCCCCCAGGAGGGTGATAGGACTCGAATGGACAGGGCTTGGATGCCAGGCCAGTGTCCAGCCCACTAAGCCGAGCCGTGCGAGCTCTCTGTGCCTTTGTAAGCTCTGCCGTGGAAAGTGGGGCTAACGAGGATAGGGCTTTGCACTGAGTGGGGACTCCAAGTGGCTTACCCGGGTGAGCAGGCCCGTGTCAGTGCCAGTGTGGTGTAGGTGAGGAAGCTGAGGCATCAAGAAGGATTTAAAGGATGTGCCCAGAGCTGTACAGTGAGTCAGTGTCAGAGCTGGGACTAGAACCTGCGCAGGCCTGGCTCCGGGGCTGTGCTCAAGTCATGCTGCCTTTCCTGCCTCCTGCTGTGGGGTGACTTAATGCTCAGACTTTCTTCCAGGGTAGCTCCTCGGTCTCTCTCTCTCTCTCTCAGCTGCCCCACCATTTCCAGGCCCCCGAGTGTGGCTCGCTTGGACGTGCTTAGAGCTCACCTGGGGATTCTCCTTCTGTCTCCTCAGACATGCAGGTCCAGTACGAGCGGCTGGGCGCAGACGTGACCATGCAGTGCGGGGCGATGGACTGGGACGTGCCCGTGACCTGGTCGGCCAACGGCACCGACATGGATGAGTCCCACCTCAACGGGTCACGCCTGGTGCTGCGGAACGTCGACCTCACGCGCACCGGCCAGTACGCCTGCTACGAAGGCTCCTCGTGGCACCTCAAATACCAGACCTACCTAAAAGTGGGAAGTGAGTACGCCACAGCGCGGGATCCGGGCGCCTCCTTCGGGATAGACCGTGAGAGCTGCACCGTACCCCGATAACACAACCCAGCACTGGGCATCTCCTCCCCACACCTGGCAGCAGCCTGGCCCCCCATCGTAGGTTAACTGCTGCTTGGCTCACTGGGTGCAAGGTGATGCTCCCCCCACCCACGCCCACGCTCACGTGATGGTGGAGCCCAGAGGAATAAGGGACTCACGTCCGCCGTTGCAAATCAAGGGAAGGGAGAGATTCTCCCGGCAATAAGCAAATCACGCTTAGCTCTAAGGGGCAATTCTGGCCGCGCCGCGGTGGGGCCGTCTCAGATGAGTGGCTGGAGCGAGGCATTAATGACTGTAGTTGCTGCATGGGAGACTATGAGCGTGTGTTTGTACACGACAGACACTAGAATTCACAGGACTCGGAGCATATTGGTGATGGCAACTGTGTATTTCACAGGACGGGATGTGAGTGTAGGTGACAACATCGGCCAAGATTCCTGGGCTCGGGCCATCCAGCCCGGTGTGTCGTGGGTCTTTTCTCTAAAGGCTTGTTTCACCTTACTGGGTCCCTCCAAGGGGCCAGTGGGGCATTTCTGATTAGGAGTGATAAATGATCTGACATGAAAAGCGCCTGCAGCCTAACTCACCAGCCATGAATGGCGAACGTCAGTCCTGGAGCAGCCGTGTGCCAGGGTGGCTGGCCCCTTACGGGCCAGAGGGCTGGGTCTAGCCAGCCCACATCACAGAATGAGGCACATTTGGGTTCAATCAGGTAGTTCCCTAAAAGGGCAGCAGGTGGCTGCAATGAAGGGGAAAGCTCAGGCAGCTGTAGTAGAGCCCACAGACAGTGAGGGAAGACCCTGAGAGTTGCTCTGGGCCAGGAGGCCTGGGAAGGGAAAGAAAACCCTTGGGTTCTGTGGACTTCCAAATGCTCTGTTTGGGGGGGGTTGAGTTTTATTAGCAGTTTGTTTTATATTAATACACCCAGTCCCCGAGGAAGGATACTTTTGCCCACGAAAAAGCCTGCCAGGAAGTTCTATTTGCACAGTCCCGGAGGGGAAACTGAGGCAGGCTGCCTGGAGCATGACCCTTGGTGACGAGGGGGCGCGTTGGAAGCAGCCAACCCAGTCACATGCCACCTGTGAAGTTTAACCCTGTGGCGGGATGAGGCTATATTAATCTACACACACACACACCCCCACACATATTAAACAGACAGTATTCAGATTGTAAAGTGAGGAACACACAAGTCAGGAAATGCCAGAATTCAGGTGTAACCTTAACTCTGGCCCCTCCTATGTATGCCTTAGGATCCGGTCATTGACTCTTTTCTCCAAGGGTGAAGGACGCTCAGTAGCTAGGAGGGGCTGATGTCCAGGGGAGAGGTGGAAGGACTAGAGGAGCAGATCTGATGAGAATCCTTGGTGTATGTGATGAGCAGGGACGAGGACAGGCTGTGGACCAAGGGCGGGAGGCCACGACGGATCTGTTCTTGTAGGACGTCAGCAAGATGTTGTCCGGAGAGGGTGGGACCAGACCCGGCTGAGTACAACGAGGGGATCAAAAGCAGCAAATAAACCCTGGGGCTTTGGGCCTGTGAACCAGGGAGGCCAGAGGCATGTGGCTGCCGGCAAAGAGCATGGCAGACAGAATGAGGAGAGAGCCACTTGTTGTGGGTGAAGGCCCCCCCGCGTTATCAAAACTTATCAAGAGTTGCCAGGTGATGGGGCAGCAAGAGGGTGGTTTGCTGGGGTGATCCAGGAGTGCGGGGAGTTAGGGAGAAGGAGGGGAAATCTACAGATGAGTCAGCAGATGGGGAGGAAGGGACGGGAGGCGGCAGAGAAGCTGTGGAGGGGCTGGATGGTGGGTTGATGAAGCCAGATGGCAATGGAGAGGCCAGAGTGGGTGCATCATTTAGCGGCAACCCTGTTGAGTAAGTGACTCTCGTTCTGGCTGGACTCACCCCTGGGGCCCGTTCTGTGGGGCTCCCAAAGCGCAGAGTGCCCCCCCCCAATTCAGAGCCTCTATGGCTCCAGGGTGACTTTGGAGGGCATGACACCCGATGTCATCCCTCTGCCACGACTCTGCTGAATGTGGCACCGTGGCACTGTGTCACCCTGCGCCCGCCAGGGGGTTCTTCTCCCCAGCGGGGCTAAACCCAGGAGAGGCCCTGACGCCCACCAGAAATCCTTCCTGTTGGAAACCGGGTGGGAGCAGCTGAGCTGGGCTGCACATCAGGCTGCGATGCAGCTCTGCACGCAGGGAAGGGGAAGCTGGGGCCCAGATCTGGGCTGGGGAGAAGGAGCAGGCCTGGCTCAGCTTGTCGCCTCTGAAGGCTCCTTTCCAGCTGTGGCATAGCCCTGACTTTGTAATGGCTCTTACATCTGCTAAGCACCTCACTAATAATAATCCCCGTCAATCCACTTAGGGGCCCGTGGGAATGGGTCGGCTTTAGAGCCAATATCCTCCTGGTTTCACTCGCTCCCAGCTTTCCCCAGGCTGCGGCAGGCTGGGGAGAGCTCAGACATTCCCGGGGCTGTGATCGCAGCAGAGAGAGCCGGAGATAAAGAAATAAGCAAATGCCCGATGTTGCTAATGTAATTAAATATGCAAGGAACTAATCAGGTGAGATGCTTTTTCTGGTAATTAATTTAATTGCCTGGATTTTAACTGAAAGCTCTCTGTAAGTTTTTCCTTCCCCTTCCCTCCCCGCCCCCATCACCCCTACTCCACTCACTTGCCTCTTCCTCTCGCGGAATTAATAACCTCAGTGCAGAGATGTGCTACTGCAGAGGGGCATATCCCTGAGTGGACAAGGACCCCTCCTTTCACTCAGCATGAAAACAAGAACTGCGCCGAGCTCAGAGCAGCTTCCCAGCCTGGATTTTGCAGGCCCAGCTGGGCCTTGTAGAGGTGCCCCCAGCCCTGCCTGAAATCCCAGCGTAGCTCAGCATTGGGATTCACCCTGCGGAGGTTGGACTCAGAATTGGGGCCCTTGCTGTGGGGCCAGGACAAGAGTTGGCTCACAGCTTGGTCCTGGCCTCTTCCCCACCCTGGGCAGAGCAGGGTTCAAAGGGAGAGTGCAAATGGTCACAAGGCCAGTCTGCCCCATCATCCAAAAGCATGCCCGGCTTCTGGGTTTGAGCCACTGCAAAGGGATCTCCCATTCCGGGGACAGGCACAATTATTCACCTCTTCAGCATCCTCTCATGTCGTTGGCTGGCCATTCAAAAAAGAGCCACTCAGGAACAGGTCCATGCCCACTGATCCTTTAAAGCCATGGCCTCTCCTTGGAGCAGGCCACGTGGAGCCACTTTCTGTGCATAGGGAATCCTGCCCCTCAAGGGATGGTGTCATGGGCAGGTAGTCCCCGAACATCAAAGGTGCAGATTTAAATCTGCCTGACTTGTGTGACTGTAAGGCCAGGTGTGGATCAAACCAGCCACGAACTAATGGGAAGCACAGATCCTTCTGGAATTGTCCATTATGGGCTTTCTTGTTCCTCCTTCTGAAGGCTCTGGCCACTGTCCTAGATGGAGAACGGGACTGGATGGCCCCCGGGCCAATTGTTTCAGGCTACGTCCCTCTTGCTGTTTGCCCTGGGGGTTGGGTACTTGCCAATCAGGCCATCACGGAACTCATTGTAGTTGAAGGTCTTAGAGCACAGTGAACATAACGTATTGCGCAGATATTGGAGAGCCGCTTAACCACGGGCCAAGCTGAGCCTCGGTATAGCCAAGTGCTGTCTTCGCTGGAGCGATTCCCATTTACACCCAAGAGGCTGCACAGGGCTGTGGAATCAGGACACTAGGTTCTCTTGGTGCTTCCACTGGCATCCCACTGCCCAGGGGGGTTGTGCTGGGTGAGCAGGGCTAGATGTGCTGGGAGACGGGGATGCAATGGGACTTTCCATCCAGGGAATTCTCTCCTGAAGAGCGCAACGCGATGGATCGCACGGGGTCAGGAAGGGGGTGGAACCAGAGCACCCCGGGGGAGCTGAGCCCATCACAGAGCAAAGCTAGAAGACAAGCTCCCAGCTGATCCAAAGAGCTCACGCTCCGAGTTAGGCAACGCAGGGCCCGAGGGCGGGGGAGTGGCTGTAACAGAGATGTTAGGAAATAATGTGCTCTTGAGGTTTGGCACATGGCTCTCTTTTTTATAGTCTGTTATAAAAATAATTTTAACGGGCCAGAGAGGAGAGGATAGTTAGAGGCAGAAGGCCGGCCAAAAGAGGAGAGTGAGGTGTCTGTGCAAATGGGACCAGGAAGGCCTCCCAGGCAACGTGGAAGGGGGACTTGAGTTAATGGCCATGGATACCAGAAAGGGAGCTCCTAGGTCATCCATACCCTGGAGGGAACCAATTTCTCCATCCCTGGACACATCTAGCTAGCTCGGGTCTAATAATGCACCCATGAGCATGCTCCCTCAGCCCCTAGGAGCTGCTGAGCCAGAGTCAGGGTCGCCCGCCATTCATTCTAGCCAGGGCGGCTTGCGTCGGTGTCCAGGTGGGAGCGCTCTCTAAGCCAGATGCATCGGGAGTGAGAGTACAGCTAGGGCTAGATCCCCGGTCAGCTCTCCAGAGGCTGGGGGGAGGAGCGGAGAGAGAAGACAGGGGAAGCTGCAGAGTGAGCGGGAGCGTGCGGGAACCAGACACAGCGTGCACCATAGCGTGGCACAGCAGCCGGCCCGGAGGAGTCCGTCGCTTTAGAAGCCCATGACTGCTCTTTGCTAGGGGATCTGTCCAGGGGGAGGCTGCCAGATCCGCTTGTACCATGTGTCCCTAATTGCCTGCAGTGCAGGTGAGCGCTTGGATCCGCGTAGAATGGAATGCAGCGTGTTTGACTCTGCAGAGTGCCGGAGCTGGCAGGGGGCCACCCACCAGACTTGCAGAGAAGGGCTCCGTGCTGGACTCCTTCCCCGGCTGCCTGTCACTAAATGGCTGGCAAGATGAAGGGAAAAAACATGCGGTTTGACGGAAAACGACATGGAAAAACAACCAAATTAACAGAAAAACAAACAAAACCCAACCAGGGAGGGTAGGGGAAGACAGGCAAAGCAACAGAAACCACATGTGAGCGGGGGGGCCGGGATGGCCCACGTTTGTGTTCTCTGGCCTGATTAGCGGACAATCAAGCATTAGCCGCTAATAAATAATAACAACCCCCTGTTCCTCTGCCTTAGAAGTCGCTTTGCTCCTCAGCTGGGCTCCAGCTGCGGTTTGGGGCTGGGCTCCCTGCTCCCTTCCCTTAAAAAAAAAAAGAAAGCGAGAAAGAAAAACATCTCCATGAAAACCACCCGCCTACCTTCTCCTTCGTGGGACGGATCCCTTGCCCGGCCATGCCCCTGAACAATTTGCGTGACCAGATGGCAAGTGTGAAAAATTGGAGGACTTTTTTTTCAGGGGGTGGGGGGTATAGTTGTGTATATAAGACAAAGCCCCTAATATCGGACATCTGGTCACCCTGTTGCGCTGCCCCAAGGGGTAGGAGGAGCCGATGAGGTGCTGCTGGTCACAGGAAATGTGTCCTTTGCTCAGCTAGTGGGGACAGAGTGTGGCCCCCATCTTGCAGCTGTGTGAGTGGGCAGCCTGCAGGAGGGGGGGTGATTGGCTCTTCAGAGTCAGTGCGGAGCCCAGTGCCCCCAAACCGCAGCTGTTCAGCATTGGGGGTGTTGTGCTGCAGGGAGAAGTGTGGGTGACTCGCTCCTAGGGTTGCCATCAGCCCAAGTTTCCCAGGATCGGCCCGTTTTCCAAGTAGCCACCATGAGAAATCTGCAAGTCTTCCCGGGACACTAAAAATCCCAGGTTTTGTCAATTGCGTGATAATGCATCGCTCTGCCAAGCCTGCTCAGAGACGGGGGTAGTACCTGCGTCCCAGCCAGATGGCACCATGCACCGAAGGGTGGCCAGGACCAGCAAGTGGGTGGCAAATGGGGGCAGGGCAGTAGCAGATTCATCGGGTTGAAGAGGAAGTGGTGGCACAAAGGCAGGGGTATTGCAAGACTGAACTGCCCCCTTCTGCCTACCTGGTAGCCAGTGGGATGTCCAACTGCAGGAGCTGGGAGCTGGAGTCTGGGGGCCCAGAGCTGTGGGGAAGAGAGGGGCTGGGCCTGGCCTGGGAGACTGGGCTGGGCAGTGGGGGTAGGCGCAGCTGGTTGGCCAGTGCCGTGGTATGATATGAGAAGCAGTGAGGTCTCTGCCTTGTAAGTAATAGCTGGCTCCTGTTTTTTTGTATCTTGGAGGCGGCAACCCCACCCTCAGTAGAGTGAGCACTCACCTTGAAATGAGGGCTCACCCTGGGGAAGCACTAGGGGGCGCTGTGTGCCTGGAGCAGTGGGGTGGGGACGCTCTCCCCTCAAAGTCAATGCTGACCCCAATGTCCCAGCACCATGCTAGTGGGGCTCTGTACTGCAGGCAGGTGTGTGGATGTCACAGTAGGGGGTGCTCTCCCTTTTAAATCATTGCTGCCCCTAATGGCCCAGTGAGTCAGTGCCTGCTGTGGGGTGACTCTGGGGGGTGCTACGGGGCAACTCGGGGGGAATGCAGTGGGACAACTCGGGGGGGGATGCTGCAGGGCGACTCGGGGAGGGTGCTGCAGGGCGACTCGGGGGGGGATGCAGTGGGATGACTAGGGGATGCTCTGGATGACTCGGGGGGATGCTCTCTCACACAATGGAGAGGGAAATGAAGCCCTGACTGCTTGCAACCATTAACCCCCCTTCTTCCGGTGCTGTTGGACTGGAAATGGTGCTGGGTGGACACTCAGTGAGTCTCCATGTCCCCAGGACCACCATGTCCCTCAGCACCATGCTGACTGTAGTTGGGCTGATGACAGCAGGTTTGGGGATCCCTGCAGGTGAGATTAATCTGGCTGGACCTATAAAGTAGAATAGCATGGGATTGCTGTGTTAACGGCCACCTCAATACATCAGCAAAATATTCCCTACAGAGAGATAATAATGAGGCATAGGAGTGACCCACAGTTCACCAATAAACCACAGTGGTGGGAGTGTTACAAATTAGATTAGATTATTACGATGTGCTATTAATCAAAATACAGATCATTTTACTGGGCACACAACCCTCAGAATTCAGCCTCCAAGTCCTAAGGGGGTTGGATCGCTCAGGGCTCAAAAACTCAACCCACGAACCTCGCTGCTTGTGCACAGATTTCAGGCCCTGGCAGTGCTGAGGGCCGGGAAAGGCATGCTGGGTAAGGTTATGCAAATATATATCTCAACCTTTAAAAGAAAACAAAACATGACACCAGACCGCAGTCCCAAATGCAATTAGCTCTAATGGAATTAGGAGCAGAACTAGACAAACAAACACTTTCAAAGGCAAGGAGTGACCTCTCCACCTCTTTCCCCTGCAGGACTCGCTCGGCCCTGCCAAGGGGTGTGAGAGCGAAGGAGAAGGCTCTTTCCAAATGCTGACTGAATGGGTCTAATCGCCCTCCAGCCCAGGCGCATACACACACATGTTATCGCCACCGCATTCCTTCCCTTCCCTCGCAGACAAGCTGCTCGGCTGCAGAGTGGTGCTGACTTGGCTTGCCATGTACACTGTGATAATCCGGGGCAGCCAATGTCAGAAACAATAAAAATATCCCTTCTTCCCGCTGTAAACACAGAGCAGCTGCGAGGGCCAGGGGGGCCGGGAGCTCTGAGCCATGCCACGGCAGGCAGGGGGCAGTGGGGGCTCTTCATAAAGAGAGGAGCATTCATTAGACCCCATCAAAGGTTCTCCTGCTCTCTAAGAAGTCCAGTTTGCTAGGCCTCTCAGGAGAGACTGTCTGTCCGGGCTAATAACCCTGTGAAATCTGACATTCCCTGCTCTTTCTGTTCCACCAAGTGTCTTGGGCACCTCATGGAGAGCCAATGGAATAACAGCACCTTATATTTATATAGATCATCTTTGATTCAGAGATTTTAAGGCCAGGAAAGACCATCAGATCATCTAGTCTGACCTTGTGTATAGCCCAGACCAGTTTCAGCCGGTTACCCTTATAGTAAGCCTGATAACTTGGGTTTGGCTAAAGCCTCCCTTCCCGAAAGGCAACCAGGCTGGGGTGTGAAGACATCAAGAGGTGGAGAATCCAGCACTTCCCTTGGGCCTTGGGTTCAATGATTAACCAGCCTCACTGTTGAAAATCTGCATCATTTGAATGTGCCTGGCTTAAACTTCCAACTGTCAGTTCTTGTACCTTTCTCGGCTAGATTAGAGAGCCCGTTAGTACCTGATATTTTCTCTGCATGAAGGTGTGCACACAGCAGCTGAGTTTTTGAAGGTCTCATCCACTGGAGGCTGCATGAAATTCAGCTGATCTGCCTCTGGTGCTCTGAATGGACCCTGGGGCGCTTTGAACTTTGGCTGTAGTGCAGTAGGAAAGACCATACATCCACTCCGGGGCCTTGGACAAAGTACCTGGGCCTGCAGTCCTTTCTCAGGCAAAATTCCTAGCACCTTCCAGCAGAGTCCTGCCTGTGTTAGGCTTGCAGGACTGGGCCCAAGCTGTGAGCTGGCAGATCTTCCCTGTCTTTGGGCATCGAGCTGCTGCAATAATAAGCCGGTATAAATGCCTAGGCAGATCAGAGACTGACTCTGAGTCAGAGGTGGAACAAGCAGTCGGAGCAGAGGCCTCTCACGGGAATTCTGATGCTCCGTCCTAATTAGTTTCCGTCCTAATTTGTTTCCAATGCCTGCATCAGTGAAGACGTGCATAGTAACCCCATCCCCACCCGGGGACTGCACACCGAGCTGTGTAGCCATCTCCCCCTGTCCACCTCAGTTTTCACTTCCCCATGTCACCCCCTCGGCTATTCAGTTAGGGCTTGGCGACACGTACAGCTCTCCCGGCGACACAGCACTGTCTACACCAGGGCTGAGGTTGGTCTCACTGCGTGGGTTTTTCCCATCCCTGAGCGACATAGCTATGCCGATGTGAGTTTCTAGGATAGCCCTGGCCTTAGCACTGGGAGTGCTGCCTGGCATCTACCCTGGGGATTGTTTAGCCACAGAAGAGCTACAGCACAGATAGCAGGAGGGTGAGTACACACCCAACGCTGCCCCACTGGCAGAGGGGAATTCTGTCCCTATGACCCGTTCAGTCCTTTCCCTCTCTACCGCAGCTGCCAGTTTGGGCCAAGCAGTGTCCATTGCCGTGGCAGGCTTTGGGCTGCTGTGGGCACCTGGCATCGAGGTTGGTTCAAGCTGAGCAACATGATCTGCTGCTTCTGTAGGTTTTCTTTTACTCTCCCTGTCCTCGAGATGCAGCTGCTAAAGCTGGCCTGCCTCACTGTGGCCCTGATCCAAAGCCCCCGGAAGCACTCCTCTGGGCATTAGTGACTGTGTTGGGGAGGGGTCCTTGGTCACACCAAGACCCTCACTCTGATCTCAGCTGCCCCAGCGTGAGTCAGGACCAGCTGCGTGGCCGTCAGTGGGGTTCACTAGGAAACCCCAAGGTGGTGAGTGAGTTCAGAGCTCTAGCTGGTCACCTGAAAACCTGGGTTTCCATCTGGATTTGGGGGCACGAGCAAAATGAGTTTGAGGTTCTCATCTTATTCCCCAGAGGGGATTTTCCTGCACCCCAACTCCCCCTGCACCAGTAGGCAGGGCAGCCGGCTTTTTCAATTTGGTGCTCTGGTCTGTGCTAGTAGGACAGAGACACTTAGGTGTATGGGGGTGTATGCGGCTGGCAGGTTAGGGGGGAACCTCAGCCATCACCTGGCAGCCCCATGGCAGCCCAGTCCTCAGCATCTCGCTTTAATGAACACTAAATCCCCCCCCCCCATCTCCCAGGTCTGTCTTGGTCTCCCCCCGCCCCCTGTGAATGCCAAAGCCCTGGCGTCAGCCGGGAGATTTCCCCCGACTTGTTTATCCTTGTTAACATGACAAACCCGGCACAATAATTAAAGAAGCCAAACCGTTGTCTAAACAGCTTCCCACAGCCCCCTCACCCCCATCTTTGCCTTCCCTCTCTGAGCTGTCGGCAGTGCTGACAGCAATTAACCAGAGAAGCTCCAGCCGCATCGTCTCAGGGATATCCCACGCCAAGCAAGCGGGGCGTGACGGGGGCCCTGGTGGCGTGGAGATCCGGCGCTCTGTTTACACTGGGCTCCCCTCTGCGGGGGTGTGGCTCGGCTAAGTGCCCCTTGTCAAAATATTTTTGTGAACTTCCTGCCACCAGCGGGTGCTGAGTTTCCAGGTGTCAGCCTGCACCACGGGGTTCGCTAGCAGGGATGGGAGAGAACCTCTCACCCCTCTGCCGCCCACATTTTCCTGGCTCCCCGCTGGCAAGCCAGAAACACCAGACTCTGCTCCTAGCTTGGTGGTGCCCTTCTATATAGCCCCTATCTCCAGGGCCCTCCCTCGCCTTTCCCAGACCAATTACCCATGGGGGCAGGCGTCAGCCCTGGGGGGCTTACACTGTGAGGTTTGTGGTCTGCTGTTTGGCCGCTGGCATGCACGGGTGCTCAGATCCCATCGAAATCTGTACGGATGTTAAGGGAACTAACTCTGCTGGGGTTAACAGGGCAGGGCTGCGTTCCAGCTCGGGCAGTCGTATCTGGGCTAGCTCTGATGGAGTTAGTGCGCTACGCACAGCAGTCTGGCTGCCCTGGTGCTCCATACCCAGGATCTCTGACAGGATTGCACCGGGGCGGCTAGCCCAGGTGGCGGCTGCTCCTCTTCTGGTTTTAGTGCCCTAGCTCAATCAGTGCTTGTGCGGCGGTAGCCACCTGAGCTGGAAATGACCCCTCCAGCCCAGTGTAGATGTACGCACAGGGTGCAGGGTGGAGATGGGCAGGGACCCTGACTGGCATTCCCGTTCCACAGGTGTGTTCTTCACCTGTCTGATCTCGGGTAAAGTCCTGTTGTGTCCTGGAGATGGTAGACACACCGCCACGTCCTGGCGCTCCGGGGCTGTCCACAGACTAACCCAATAAGGAGACATCTCCTTTTGTTAGCAGGAAACAGTGGAGTTCTTCCTGGTCTCTGAGCATACCACGCCCTTGCCCTCCCTCTGCTCGCCCCACCCCTACAGCCACATCTTGGCAAGAAATCAGAGGGGATAAAGCACAGGAGAGGGAGACGTGGTATATTCCTGGGTCTGCTATATGGCTTCTTGGTCACTTAGTGACAGGTTTTGAGAGGTGCTGAGCTCCCCGTGGTTTGGAGGAGTGGTCCTTACCCTCTTTGTGCCTCAGTTTCCCCCATGTAAAAGGTGCCTCAATTAACATTTGAAAAGCTTTTTCTGGCCCTCCAATGGAAAGGGATTAGAACTATTTCATTGTGTCCCATCTCCACACCCCCTACCACTTTCCCCATCCCCACCTCTCCTGCCACAGCTCACCTGATGAGTCCCAAATGGGAGGGGGGGGGCTCAGACACACAGTGAGGGATGCAGCAAATAGCTTATTTTGCTGGGCGCTCAGTCCAAGGTGAAGCTGGGTTTACTTTAGCCTGAATGACAGTGTAATTAGCTGTGGTTTCCCAATCTGGCATCTTTGCTGTAAATAATTTAGAATAATAAATGGGATCACAGCAGGGCTCTGTGGTGGGGGAGGAGAATTTGGGGTCTGGGAAACAAGGAGGGGAGCTGAGAGGAAAGCTGGGGGGGGGTTCTCAGGCAAGTTGGGGTGTGTTCCCCCCAAGATCGTGAGCTGGACATTTTGGCAGCTCATGGATCATTCCCCTCCCCGATCCTCCTTAGCTGTCAGTATCAGTACTACAGGCAACTGCAGGACAATTTCCAGTCGCTCTTGCTCCAAGCACTTTAATGCTGTTTAAACAATTACGCAGTTGATAAATTTTGACAACAAGAGATAGCAATAGCCTGGGAGAGCATGAAGTGGAAATGCTCTAAACAGATGTCCCTTTTCTCCCCCTCCTCCTCGCCCGAGCTCCCCGGGGGTCTTTAGCATTTTCTGCCAACTAAACAAGACAGTGTTTGCTTGAATCGGGGCTGGGGAGGGACTCCCTTATTAAAATGGTTTATGATCTTGTCCCGGGAGTAGAAGCTGCTCGCTCTCTCCGCACTAGCATCTGTGTTCCATCAAAGGAGCTTTGCTGTATGTGACCGGCTCAGTGCAGGGTGTAGCTAACCACGGAACGTTTGCACCGTGCCCTGGGATCTGTCCGGGTCCCATGGATTCGCTGGGCAGAGGGCTCCTCTCGCAACACAGCTGAAAAGCCTGGTGGGGAACAAGACAAACCTGCCATCAGGCACGTCTCCAGGAAATTAAATGTTGTACCCCAGGGCAGGCATGGCATGTGCCCACCTATTTGCACCAGCAGGCTTTCTGGAAGCATATGCTGGCTGGGGCTGGATTCTGCTGTCGGGTGGAGCCCAATCCAGAGTCTTCCTTGGATTTACACCAGATGACATTCAGCAGGGCAAGCTGCCTCTAGGAGGGCTGGGCCCGGCTCTGATCTCACTTCTGTTGGTGGCATTCTGCAGTAAATCCATCCCTGTTGGGCTGCAGTCGGGGGTGTACATTGGTTAGAAAGGGGTGTACGTCAACGGTGTGGCCGAGTAGCTTACGCAGAGCTGACATGAGGGGGTGGAATGGGTCTGGGTATTCTAGGCCCAGATACTCTCCTGGAGTAAATGTGTGCAGTGCCCACACCAGCGGAGGACGTGGCCCCTGCTAGTTCGGGATGGGGCACGGTAGATGCGAGCAGCAATAGAGCTGTCTTGTAAACTCCTGCTACATCTCTCACTGGTTGATACACCCGTTGTTGTTGTTGTTTTTTGCTGCAAACACTCTGGACACCTGCTGAGCGTGAGCGCACTCCTTTGCCCTTGTATATCAACTTTACGATCCATTTACACCCAGGGCCACAGTTGCATCTGGCGTAAGCGTGACCCACTAGCGGGTGGGTGTTACAGTCCCTCTCAGTGCTGATCCACAGAAGATACGAGGGGTTACAGCCCCCATCCTCGGAGGCTTTGCTCGCTCAAGCTGTGCTGTGTGGGTCCCTGGTTCGATCCCCAGTGGGTTGGTGGCAAAGTGCACCAGTGGCTGTCCTAGAAGCCTCGGGACGCTGCACCCACTCTGAGCATGCCCTGCTTGTGAAGCATTGCTGTGTCTCTCATCAGTCTAATCTCCAACAAGGCAAGCCAAGTGTCCCAGCTGGTAACTTTTAAACCACAGGAGCGTTAGCTGCCTACCTATCCCTTCAATGCCGTCTTGTCTGCTGTGCTGGTTGTCTGGAAGGAAATGATTTTCTGCGTCCAGTTTTTATTTTGTGCAGCTAGGGCAATCCCCCATGCCAAAGTGGAATAGCCAGCTCAGAGCAGCAGGTCGGGAACCTCTCCAGGGTGTCAGGCTCCTTGCTGGGTGATGATCTATTGCGTGGTTACGCTATGCACAAGGGAGGTGAGGTGTGGAATGCAGCCCCTCATTTCATATGAGAGCTGGAGATACGGTATGGAACTAGAGAGGTGGGAATATCCTACACCTTCGCAAACTGCTTGCAAGTCAGAGTCTCTGACCATACATTTAAAATGGGGTCAGTATTATATCATTCTTATGTCTGGGAATAGTGGCCTTATGTATATGCTCTGTATGTTATATGTACCTTCGGCAGTAACATATAACATGGTGTTTGAATATGGGGATTCAATACATGCACAGTCAGAATCTTAGACAGCTGATCAGATCTATCTATCTATCTCTATCTGTCTGTCTGTCTAACCCCCATGCACATCTCTCTATCGATCTATCTCTGTCCCATGTTCATACCTATGATGACATCTAAACACTTCGATGATGTAAACCTGTGTCCTCATCTCTGTGGCTCCCCCTCAGGCTGGGACGCGGCATTGCAAGGGACTTTGCCTCTCACAGCCCTCTGATGGCCACGTTCTCATCATAGAATCATCGAATATTGGGGTTGGAAGGGACCTCAGGAGGTCATCTAGTCCCACCCCCTGCTCAGAGCAGGACCAATCCCCAACTAACTCATCCCAGCCAGGGCTTTGTCAAGCCTGATCGTAAACACCTCTAAGGATGGAGATTCCACCGCCTCCCTAGGTAACGCATTCCAGTGTTTCACCACCCACCTCATGAAAAAGCTTTTCCTAATATCCAACCTAAACCTCCCCCACTGCAACTTGAGACCATTACTCCTCGTTCTGTCATCTGCTACCACTGAGAACAGTCTAGATCCATCCTCTTTGGACCCCCCTTTCAGGTAGCTGAAAGCAGCCATCAAATCCCCCCTCATTCTTCTCTTCTTCAGACTAAATATTCGCAGTTCCCTCAGCCTCTCCTCATAAGTCATGTGTTCCAGTCCCCTAATCGTTTTTATTGCCCTCCGCTGGACTCTCTCCAATTTTTCCATGTTGACCACTTCCCGCCCGGCTCTTCCCTGGACTCCCTCACTGCATCTCCTGTGGGTCAGTCTTCAGGCCAAGTCACCCAGCAGTTCAGACCCCTTTCAGGGTCCTTTGCCCCTGCTGGACTTGACTCCAAACAATAAATTCTTTGTCAGGGGACTGACCCCTCCCCACAGGCCTTTCCTTGCTGGGAGTCCAAGTACCATGTACACTGGCCTTCCACCCCACCTGGGCTTCTGTGTCATTCTCTGGCCCCTGGGACTCTTCTCTCCTCTAGGGTCCCACCACAGAGATTAACCCTGCTCCTGCAGCTCTGCTTCCTGGCCACAGCCAGACCCAAACTACTGGGCCTTCCTTCAGACCCTTCCCTAGCTCCCAGGTTGCCCTGTCTATTGAGTTCCCAGTTCTGTTTATTTGGTGCTCTATTTGCTTCCATCACAGGCTTTAAGGCCAGAAGGGACCATCATGATCATCTAGTCTGACCCCTTGCATGTCACAGGCCACAGAGCCTCTCACATCGCCTCCTGTAACAGGCCCCTATCCTACATCTGAATTACTAAAATCCTCAAATCTTCTTTTAAAGATTTCAAATTACAGAGAATCCTCCATTTACTCAAGTTCAGACCAGCAAGTGACCTGTGCCCCATGCTGCAGAGGAAGGTGAAAACCCCCCAGGGTCTCTGCTAATCTGACCTGGGGGAAAATTCCTTCCTGACCCCAAATGTGACAATCAATTAGACCCTGAGTATGTGGGTGAGACCCTCCAGTCACAGAGCTAGGAAAGAATTCTCTGTAGTAACTCAGAGCCCTCCCTATATAGTGTCCCATCTCTGACCTGTGGAGATATTTGTAATAGCAGTTGCGGATGGGCTATATGCCATTGTAGGTGGTCCCATCATACCATCCCCTCCATAAACTTACTAAGCTCAGGCTTGAAGCCCAGGTAGGTTTTTGACCTCACTGCTCCCCTTGGAAGGCTGCTCCAGAACTTCACTCCTCCAATGGTTAGAAACCTTCGTCTTATTTCAAGCCTAACAGCTGTGGTCAGTCTTTCTAATTAAGCCCCATCTGGGGTCACTAATTAGCTCTTATGTTGCCAGCTCATCAGTAAGGCTGAGGAATAGCTGCTGTCACGATGAAGCCTGAGCCTGCTTTCCTCCAGGACCAGCTAGCTCAGAATTGTAGGACTGGAAGGGACCTTGTGAGGTTGTGACTGTTAGAAAGCTTATTCCTTCACCCTCTCACTTCCCTGGTCCATCTCGCATGAACAGAGAGCAACAATACCCGCAATCCGAAGGTGCAAACAATTCGATGTTTATTGGGGTGAACCTCCAGCAAGCTTAAATCCAAGTTCCTTTTTCCTTATTTTCAAATCCCAACTTACTTCCTGTTTGCCCCTAATTTATATAGTAATATTCTCAGCTGTACCTTAACCAATCATTTTACTGAAATTTACCTAACCAGTCCTAACATGATTAGCTAACCAATTATATCCCACCACCTTAATTAGTTTACACCCAGCAAAATTAATTATACAGCAGACAGAAACAATCACAGAACCAGACAGACACCATGCAAATAAACAATAACAAAGTGGGAACTATAATGGATTTCACAGCTACATCTATAAAGACATAAGGGTTTCCCAGTTGTATCTATTGATAAGTGAGTTCTTTCCAAACAGAAAACTATCAAACTAAATTTCCTTTTACATCTTCTAGGCTCTTCCCTTTATCTGGTGCTGATAGATCGGATCCCCTTCCTAACAGCCCCAGATTGCCTTATTTCAGTATGACTAGTTTGGAATGTGAGGATGTGACCGGTCGCTTCCCAGCTTATGGCTGCCTCTGCTACTTGGTCAGAGGCCTTAGTTTAAGAACAGGGCCTCAGACTGTCACAGTCCTTATGCAATCAGACAGTGATTTTGATTCTTTCTTTTGTACCTCTATAACTAGGTAAGTGATAAATATATACCTACATTCTTAAAGTAGAGGCCTTTACAGTCAGGCCTGAATATTTATATCCTAGCAGTGAGGTTCCCTTGATGTTATCTGGACTGGTAATCTGCTAGGTCACTCCAATTCCCGACTCTGGGAGACAGCCTTACCCTGCTCTGCTGTGAGAACCTCCACTCCCGGGCTGTTCACGCACAGCCTCTAGCATGTAAGCTGCTCCCAGATATGTGAGTGAGCACTTTTGGCCAGCCGCTGCTTGGATTATGCAACCGAATGACACTAGCAAATATCTCCGGTCCCAGACACAACCCTAGGAACCTCGGTCTTGCAGTGTCCAGTTATGCCCGCTGGATGCTGCAAGCATATATGAGTTCATCAATTTAACAAAGAAATTTATATGTACCAGGCTTGTTCTCCCAAGGGGAGCCTCTGACACACTTCATACCAAACACACTGCTTCAGGTAGAATAAACAAACAAATTTATTAACTACAAAAGATAGATTTGAAGTGATTATAAGTCAAAACACAAGAAGTCAGATTTGGTCAAATGAAATAAAAGCAAAACACATTCTAAGCTGATCTTAACAGTTTCAGTGTCCTTACAAACTTAGATGCTTCTCACCATTGGCTGGCTGGTCGCCCTTCAGCGAGGCTCTCCCCTTTGATTAGCACTCAGTTGCTTGGTGTGGTGTCTATAGATGGAGGTGGAAGAGAGAGAGAGAGCATGACAAATGTCTCTCCCTTTTAACATGTTCTTTCTTCCCTCTTGGCTTCCCCCCCCCCTTCAGAGTCAGGTGAGCATTACCTCATCGTACTCCCAAACTGACCAAAGGAAGGGGGGTGACTCACTTGAGAGTCCAACAGATCCTTTGTTGCTGCCTAGGCCAGTGTCCTTTGTTCCTGTGAGGCTGGGCTGGGTTTGTCCCATACATGTCATGATGAGGTGTGAACTGCCTCTTTGCTCCTGGAGAATTTTGCCTGGGCTTGTTTTAAGCCATGAGGACACATTTTCAGCCTCATAACTCTATACATGAAATTACAACGTATAACATCACTATAACAACAATTCTCAGTGCATCATGAACCTTCTGAAGACATGACAAACTTTGCATTGGATACCATACAATCATATTATAAGGATAAACATGGGCATGCAGGGTGTTCCCACGAGGTACAGAGTGTCAAGGAAGTCATCTAGCCCAGTCCCCTGCACTCGAGGCAGGCTAAGTATTACCCTGACCGGTGTTTGTCTAATCTCTTAAAAATCTCCAACGACGGCGATTCCACAACCTCCCTGGGCAATTTATTCCAGTGCTTCACCACCCTGCCAGGAAGTTTTTCCTAATGTCCAACCTAAACCTCCCTGGCTGCAATTTAAGCCCATTGCTTCTTGTCCTGTCCTCAGAGGTTAAAGAGGACAATTTTTCTCTCTCCTCCTTGTAACATCATGACAGATGCCCATCATGTGCATTGCATGCCTGGCATAGAAACACTTCGTAGGGAGTTGGAAAAGACCAAGCTGCACCAATGCCAGTTGCTAGACCTCTTTGACCATGTGTCTTAGCCCCTATAGAGCTAACAGCGAAGGTGGTGCCATCTTTATTTAGCTCCAGGGCTGGTACTTTTGTAGCCAGGAGGATCTGAGTTCTTCTCCTTCAACCATAAAGTTCTGGTACGCAGCACAGTGACAAGCATGTGGTTCCTAGGGTTTGGTACAGTGCACGGGAGGGAGTCTGCATTATATCCCTGCCGCTATCCAGTCACTGATGGCTGGTTTAGAGACTGGCATCCACCAAGCGTTATCCCTGTGGGGACAGTCACTTTCTTAAGGATACTCCTTTGCCATGAGCCATCAGTGTGGCCAGCTGTGCCACCTTAACACAGCCCAGGAGGTGAATTCCAGCCAGGCCTCACTGCCACAGGGAGCCCTGCATCTCACAGAGCCCAGCCAGAGGCTTCGTTCTTTAGCAGACAATTTCTCCACTGCCCTCCTCTCGGGCTC
Source organism: Dermochelys coriacea (assembly GCF_009764565.3). Classification (NCBI taxonomy): domain Eukaryota; kingdom Metazoa; phylum Chordata; order Testudines; family Dermochelyidae; genus Dermochelys; species Dermochelys coriacea. The sequence goes on from NC_050072.1 coordinate 4,101,206, forward strand.
TGTGACACAGTGACACTTGTGGCTTCCCACCCCAGGCTGCCGTGAACAAAGAGGTTTGGCCCAGGTTGCTTGTTTTCTTTTCCTTTCTAACCCATGGGGGCAACCAGCAGCTGGATGATATTGCGGGAAGATGTTCCTGTTTGCATCCAGGGTGCGAAAAGAAAAGAGGCTAATGTAGGACTTAGGGCTTGTCTACACTTGAAACGCCACAGAGGAGCAGCTGTGCAAATGTAGCGCTTCAGTGAAGACACTACTTACAGCGATGGGAGAGCTTCTCCCATGGGTGTAGATAATCCCCCTCCCCAAGGGGTGGGAGCTAGAGCAATGGCAGAATTCGTCCGTCGACATAGAGCTGGCTACACCGAGAGCTAGGTCGGCTTAGCTACATCTCGAAGCGGGGTGGATTTTTCACACCCCTGAGCAACGTAGCTGAGTCAACATAACTTTTGAGTGTAGATCAGGCCTAAGAGTAGCAGAAGTAGAACAATGCTGCCTAGGGGATACAAGCCGTGACCATGGCCCATCAATAACCACAGAATGTTTGCTCCAGGCGTATTGCTGCACCAAGCAGCCCGGGAACGAACAGTCCCATAGAACGAGCGTTCAACAGGATGAACAGTGTCAGGAGCGAAAAGCGAAGTCCGCTGAGTCTAGACACCAGCAGCACCATTCTTTGGTGCTGTTAGCAACACTAACTCGGGGTTACGTGATGCTCTCATCTCGAAGCTGTAGGCCTGTTTACATGCCCACATTGCACCACTTTAAAATGGGGAGGGGGGGTAAATCAATGTTGTTAAACAGGTACAAACCATTGTGTGAACTCACTTAAATCGGTTTGCAGCCAGCGTAGATTGTTTTAGTTTAAGTTGGTCCGTTGCTGTCTGTCCGATTTCCCCAGACTTACCACCCAAGCACAGCCACTTTTGGTGGCTTCTTGTCAGCCGCTCTCTTCCTCTGGGTGGGATAAACACCGTCCTGCCGCCCCAGAAAAGGGCCCCAGCTCCGCATGTGTCTAGTGGAAATACACAGTCCAGCTCTCGCCCACTTCTCCTCTAGTCCTTTCCTGCCCAGAACAGAGCTCTGAGCTCTTAACTCTTCCATAAACACACCAACAAAGGGAATCCCTTCGAACAGGAAGCCTGGGTTGTTAGTGTTATTACAAGAGTCTAGAGACTCCAAGCAAGATCGGGCCCTGTTTGTGCTCATTGTTGTACAGGCATAATGAGAGAGAGTCCCGGCCTCAGAGAGCTCACGGTCTGAACAGAGACACAGACTTGCTCAAGCTCACCAGCAGAGCCAGGATTAGGACCCAGATCTCCTGTTTCCCAGCCCAGTGCCATGGTCCTCATTACAAGTACCCACTTGGGCTCCCTGTGAGATCCACTGGGAGCTTGTAGGGCTGGCCTTGAGTATGCTGCATGTCTGCAGCTCCGAGCAGTGCTCATCTTCCCCCACGTGCTATGTGCTTCCGACAGCCCTGGAGAAAATCTGTCCTGTGGCTGCATAGGGGCGCATCTGAGCCCTTCACCGCTGGCTGCTCACTGGCCTGCCCTGCAGGGCTTGAGGCTGGAGTGACTGTGAAATGAGCTATCTCCTCTGACCAAGCCTGGCTGTCCAGTTGGGGGTGGGAAGAGATAATGGAAAGCCTAGGAGGCTATTTTTGTCAGCCTCTCTTTCCACTCCAGGCTCCGCCATTGTCCTCTAACCCTTCCCGTCCCTCCTCCTCCCATGGTGTCAAGCCAAGCAATGTGTTTTGGCGGAGGGTGTTGGGCCAGCATGTGGAACGGCTCTCCCGCCCCAGCGCTCCGGTCATTGACTCCAGGCCGTTCCCACACAGCACAATTCACACTTTGCTACAATGCACACAAGCTCCTTCCATCTACCAGGCCCCCAGGGGAACCCACCACCGAGCGGCCCTCAGCAAGACAGCTCCTCCCTGATTTACTGCTTTTCCAGCTGCTGGGAACTTGTGGGAGAGGCAAGCCAACCTTGGCGGTTTGAGGCAGGCCTGCAAAGCAACCACAAGAGGACTGATTCCTGGGCCCTGTGATCACCCACAGGGGCGGCCTGAGGCAACTGGGGGATTGACAAGAATGCCATGAGCTCCTTCTGTATCAATAGAGCGGGGGCTCTGTTTGCTCCAGCCACCGCAGCCCAAGTGGGCTCTGGGCAGCACTGCCAGTATCCCAAGAAAAGCTTGGTAAGGGGAAATTATCCGAATAAGATGCAACCCACAGTTCCACACTGGCATCTAAATCGGAAGCCTGATTTTCAATTTTGCTGGGCACTTTCTGCGTCTCTGTATGTGGAGAGAGCGACGCGCTCCCGGCATGTCCCAGCCTTGTCAGACATGACCGCCAGCGCCAGTGGAGAATTCTGACGTGGGAGAAGAGGTGTAAGTGGTGACATAAGGTGTAAAGCTGGGGAGAATCAGACCCTGTGCTTTCGGGGAAATCGGTATGAGGCAGAATGTGGGTGCTTATTCCTAGTTCTCTGGCATCCTGCGTGGGCAAATATTTACACCCGTGCAAAGCAGGTGGTAAAATGCTACTAAACTGGGATATAAATGATTGCACAAAGTGCAAGGCAACAGAGAAATAATCCATTGCTGGGTATTCCTTGCAAGTTCCTAATGCGATGCATTTATTGCCAGTGGAAACACTCCTGCTTTTGCAAACTGAATTTGCCATGTCACTTTCGAGAAACTTAAACATCTAAAATGAGTCATTCCAAGTTGTGAGCAAAGGCATGGGGTGGATCCATTCCGATCCTATAGAATCCTAGGGGTGGAAAAGACAGAGAACCGTTGATAACCACTCTTTGAGTACTGTCTTCCAACCAGTTTTTCACACAGTTTATAGTGATTTCATCTAGATCAGGGGTTCTCAAACTTCATTGCACCGCGACCCCCCTCTGACAACAAAAATTACTACACCAGCCCAGGAGTGGGGACTGAAGCCTGAGCCCTCCTGAGCCCCACTACCCTGGGTGGGAGGACCAAAACCGAAGCCCAAGGGCTTTAGGCCCAGGCATGGGGTCTGTGACCTGAGCCCCGCTGCCCAGGGCCGAAAACTTTGGCCCCTGGCGATGGGGCTCAGGCTTCGGCCTCAGGCTCCAGCAAGTCTAAGCAAGCCCCGGCGACCCCATTAAAACAGGGTCGTGACCCATTTTGGGGTCCCAACCCACAGTTTGAGAACCACTGATCTAAACTGGATTGCCCTAGTTTTCTTATGAGAATGTCATTTGGGACTGTGTCAAAAGCCTTCCTAAAATCAAGCTACATCCTATCCTACCCAGGTACCTCTAACTAGGAGATTCCTGCAGAATACTAGCGTGGATTATTTCTTGAGAAACGGTGGGGAAAATCACAAAACTTCGGATTTCAAAATCTTTCATGAAAAAAGCTGGTTCCCCTTTTTGACCAGCTCTACCTCTTTGTCTACCTCTTCAGCTTCATGCTGCATGTTGCTGCAATCTGGGGTTCACGGACAAACATCAGGGTGTCATGACGGTTTTGTCCTACCCATGTTGCTAAGTGGAAGGGGTCCTGGCTAGTGGCAGGGATACCTCGGCGAAGTTTAAATATGGAAATGTTGGTCGCGGTAGGGAAAAGTTTGAGAATCGCTGCTCTAAACGATCATTGATGCATCCTTGGATTCTAATTACTATTTTCAACGCATATCTGTCACTTTTCAGCCTTTTAATGGTGCGGCAGACAATTTGCCAGGCTCTGCCAGATGCCCGCATTCTCACTGCCAGCAAAACTGCCCGGAGAAAAAGTCCCCCTTCCACTAAAACACGTTACACCTGGGATTGCTCTCGCTTCTGTTATTCATTTTTTAATTGTCCATTTGAAAAGGGCTTTATAGCTGCAAGTTTTAATGAACTGCCTCCGGCAAATCAGCTGATTCATGCCTGGAGCTACTTTCCCCCACTTTGCAACTCCTTGTAAGGTGCTTGCAAAGTGTGTGTTTTATCCCTGTCTGGTGGCTAATCCACATACAGCACAACAGCCAACCACTGTCTGCTGCTACCTAATGAGCTAAACTTTTAGCTTAAGGGAAATAGGTCTGTGCTTTGGAGCTGGAAGTCCCAGGTTCAAGTCCCGGTGCTTACCGGTTGGCTGGGAGTCTTGCATTTTCACAAGGGAAAGCAGGGTAGAATTCCGCCAACTTTTCTGTCTAAAAAGCTACATCCACAAGCAGCAGAGGTGGAATTTCACCTGGAATCAGTCCCTAAAATAGCCGTATTATCAGGAGAGCATTTAGAAGGTGGTAATTGGGAGACAGGCTCATTCCAAGCTCTGTTGCGGTTTGCATTGGACTGCGGTGGACACTAAGCACTTCACTCAGCTCTTAAATGGTAGTGGAGTTTTTCTTGATCGTTAAGAAGCTCATAAAGAGGCTGTAAAATATATTCTCTTTTGGAATCATCGTACTGGTTTCCCTTCCCCCGCTCGGCACCCCTGTGGCCACTGACAGTAGGGTGACCACATAGGAAGTGTGAACAATAGGGATGGGTCGGGGGGGGTGTAATAGGCGCCTATATAAGACAAAGCCCTGAATGTCAGGACTGTCTCTATAAAATCAGGGCTGCTGATCACCCTAACTGACATAAAGCTTGGGCCACATCCTCAGCTGATGTAAACTGGTACCACTCTGATGGGTGCAGACAATGGCTCTGGGTAGGGTCACACCAGCTGAGGATCTGGCTCCTGGGTTTGCTAAGAGTTCCTCATCCCCAGACACCAAAATGACAATCATCTAGGTCTAGGGCAAAATCATCCCAAAGCTGGAAGTTCCCTGTGGGAGGGGAACTGGGGAATCAGTGGGGCTGGGAGGGAAGTCCAGATTGGGAGTGATCAACATCTTAGTCCTGAGTTTGCAGTTGCCATATGGCTGCAGAAAAGGCCAGCGTCATCTGGGGCTTCGTTCTCAGAGGCTCATGGTTTCCCTGTCTTGGGTGTGCTGGGGCTCAGAATGTGTTGTGTCCTCCTGGGCACCATGTTAGCCAACGAGTATTGCTGATTTGGAGAGAGTTCGACGAAGGGCACGAGCAGCGACCCAGCGTGCGGTGGGATCAGCGTGGGAGGAGAGATGGAAACAGCTAGGAAAGTGCTGAGGCGGGACAGGATAAGGTGTGGGAGGCTGTGCTTCATGCCACAGAAGCAGAGATGCTGGAGCTTAGCCATGTATTGCAGCGGGAGCAGGAAGGGGACTGTGAGTCGCCCATGATCCGTGGGTGCAGCGCTTGGAAGAGTGGGGTAACATAGGGCATCTATCCAGAAAAGCTTGCTGACAGCAAGCTGGCTCAGGCTGGGGAATCACGGAAAGCCCCTTGCTGGGGATTTTGAAAAGCCAACCAGATGCCATATGCAAGAGACAGCATAACATCAGTGTTTCAGAAGCAGATCATCGGCCCAGCAGTGGAGCTCCACACAGCAGCCGTATAGAACCTGGGGGGCCATATAGAACCTGGGGGCAAGCAGGCAGGTAGCTGAGATTTGCGAGGCAGTCAGCAAAGCTGACAGGTATTTATTTTGTCTGCCTGGAGTTGGCACTGGCTCAAGCCCATCCTTCCCTCCCTCCCTCAGGCCGGGCCAGGCCAGGTGACTTGGTGTTTTTGCTCCGGGAGAGCTGGTAAGACGCAGTCCAGCTCTATCAAGTTGTCTCCTCCTGCTCCGTCACTCTCCTCACCCAGAGTTGAGCTCCACGGTCAGCTGGGGCATCCGTGGCAGTTGAATGATATCTCCGGTCAAGGCTCTGGCTTTCAGGATCCCTGTCACCAGCATTCAGGCAAGTAGGTCCCAGCGAGGCTCTAGGTACGTCCCACCCAGCAGCTGGAAGCAGCAATCATCTGAACGACTCGTTCATCTTCAAGGGCCGCCCTGGCCCATGGCACGGTGCAGCCGGTGATAGTGATCTTATTCTGTTCTCCATTGTTTGTAAAATAAACCTGGCCTATTTGCCCAGACAGACATGAGTCTTCAAAGTGATCTTCACCTAACGTGGCCCTAAGGCCCTCAGATGCCATGGTGAAGGGCAACCCCTATAAACCTTTATAGGTAGGAACGAGCCCACCCAAGGGACAGCAGGTTCTGAATGCTCCAGATAGGGGGGCTAAGGTGTATGGTGACATGCCGAAACCCATCAGTGGTTCTTGTAGCCCTGCATCATCTTTTCTTTATGCTAGGAAAAGGGGTGGTATGTTTTACAACGCAGTAGCAGCCTAATGTGGACAAGGCAGCTGTAGTTTTAACATGTGTTAGCAGGTCAAGGTGAATGCCAGGGAGGCACCAAGGGTTAATCTCAAACCTGCTAACGCATTAAAAAAGCCTTGTTTTAATTAACAGTAGACAGTGCAAAGGACTCGATTCATTTGAGCTTGTCCCCAAATGAGGAATGCGACGTGTATTTGGATGTGCCTAGCCAGAGTTATAACAGCTAAGACCAGCACAATTTGGAAGGGATATTAAATCTCCTGCATCAGGGTTTTCTGGGCTTCCAGCCTTGTCTACACTAGGGTTTTGCCCTTTGTTAGCCAGTCTCCAATTAATAGGGCTCAGGATGAGATCTGCAAGGGGGGCCAATTATCCCAGAGACAGGATATTGGGCTAGCTGGACCCTGGGTCTAATCTGGTCAGAGGATCCCTATGTTCCTATGCGGAGTGGCCAGGAAAGGAAAGGAAAGCAAAGTGTCCATGGCCAGTACCAGCTTCTCTGGCAATTGCTCTGATGGGAATGAGCTGCCCTGCTTCGCAAGGGGCGAGATGCCGCATGGCAGGGGAAGGCAGTGAGCCCCTTGCAGCCCCACTTCTCTAGTGCTCAGGAATAATGCCGAAGCTGTGAGCTACTTCCCGCACGGCACTCCCCTGGCCCCCCTTCCCCCCCAGCCTGCCTGGTCCGTCAGAACTTATTACGTCTCGTGGCTTCATCTGCATTGTGCTCTCAAGTTCATCTGGCAGAGACAGCCTGGAAAGAGAGGAGGCAGATCAGGAGGGCTCATTGTCAAGGTGTCTGCAGGAGAGGGGGAAGGAAAAAAGGAAATGAAAAAGCCAAGGATAAGAAAGGAAAGTGGAAAAGGGAGGGGAGGGGGTGAAAAATTAGTGAGCAACCTTAGCAATAACAAGAGGATAGTCCCCTGATCTCCTTATAAGGAGGAAATTGACCGAGGGCTTTTGATACGGAGCCGGCATGAGGTAATGTGGCTTCAAAAGGCAGCTGGATGGGAGTGCAGCCTCTTTGTGGAGAAGCTTTATGCAAATTTCTCCCTCCTTTGCCCAGCTTGCTGCATGGGCCGAGAGTGCTACGGTGCCCTTAGTGCACGGTAAAGATATGGAGGCGCTGCCGGGCCAGCCTGTCCCAACCCAGCTCTCTGGGGTGGGTCTGGAATGTAGACAGGTGGCCTCTGGCTGAGGCGTCCCACGGCCAGAGGCTTTTGCGCCGAGTCAAGGGCAGAAGAGAAGGCAGCTGGGGGAAGCTGCCGGATTTAGCCACTATCCAGGCCACATAGCCGGCTGCAGGCAGCCCTGGTGGGGAAACATGTCCAGGTGTGTGCCCCTCACTGGGGCACGACAGGCCAGGATCAATCACTGACTGACCCACTTCCCACCCTCACTGTACAAATTATGAGGGGTGGGCTAGTCAGCACCTCCTAGTGGCCCATACAGGTAGCTCATTCTCCCAGTTCTGTCCCTTGGGCCTGGGTGCAGAGCTCCTTCCAGCGCAGGAGGTCTCTGGACTGAGCCAACTCACGCTCTGGGTACTCAGTCCCCATCACCTAAGGTGACCACACAGTAAGTGTGAAAAATTGGGACGGGGTGGGGGGTAATAGGCGCCTATATAAGACAAAGGCCCAAATATTGGGACTGTCCCTATAAAATCTGGACATCTGGTCACCCTACCATCACCTGACTTCTGGCTCATATTTGGGCCACAAGATCATCTTTCCCCACAGCTCTGGGTCTTAGGCCCGGATTCTATGGAATTTTACTCCCAGGAGCAGGTGGCCCCTTTGAAACTGGTGGGGCTAAGGTAAATGATGGATGCAGGCTAGCAGAGTTTTGTTCCATGCACGGGGGCTGTCTTGAGGGACAGTGCCATGTCTCCTCCTTGGCTACCATGAGGGGCTGGCCAAACCAACTTGGCCAGCATCAGCCAGGCTTTCTTGACATTCAAAAACCCTACAGATCATTTTGCCCCATAGTTTTTCACATTCCCGCTGCCTTTGGGCTACCGGCATCGGATCCAACTGGAAGGGAAAAGCACCAGGAATCCCGCAAGAGCATCTGCCCCTCCTTTCCTGCGGCTGAGCACCCAAACGGCTGGATGCTTCTTAGAAAGGATGGACGTGGGGGACTGCCGAGTTGGGCTACAGGGCATCGCTAGAGCTGTGTATGTGGGAAGCCTGCACAAGTCCTGCCTGTACTGTATGTGCTAATGCCAGTAGTCGAAGCCCTCACGTTCGCAGACATGAAATTGACTTGTTTGTTTATTTGAGAGAGAATTAAAAAAACATGAGACACAGAAACTGGAGTGTTTGCAGACAGGATGCCCCGTCGTGCATCCTCCAAGCCAGCCAGCTCACAGCATGGTCCAGCCAGCAGGTGGACGGGACAGGAAACATGCCACAGCGATGGCTCTTCCAGAAGAGAGCAAGCTGAAACAGATGCTGCCTACAATTCAGCAGAGTTCCTGGCAGGGAATTGACAAACGCGCCCTTGAAAAAGATAATGAAAAGGGGAGGCCTGGCAGCTGAGAAGTAATCTTGCCCTGCTGTCTCTGTGAACGCCTGCTTCTCCCCTCGCCAGGAGAGGGCCAAGTCCTGTTCACTTACCTCTGAATCGCCGTTCGTTGCCCTACATGGCAAGGATGCTTTGATTGCCTACATCTGTGGACCATCAGATAAGAATTAAAGTTATTCTGCTCAGCGTAAATGGCATTTCTAATCTCATAATCCCTCAATATTGTTCACGCTGGGACGCGGCCGCCGCTAGTCCCCGAGAATTTGTTCTTGGTCAAATTTAAGGAAAATAATGATGTGAGTGGAGGAGGCAGTGGCAGGACCTACATCAAAACCCTCCCCTCCCCCCATCCTGCCTTCCACTGACCCCTCCCAGAGCAGAGGTAGTCTCTGCGGGAAAACGCATCCGATTCCAGCTACATCTCGTGCCAGCGGAAATCTAACTGCTGGACTGAAGGTATTTTCAAAAGCTGTTCATCACGATTGGGCTAGTGGGAGGCTCTACCCTAATCCTTTTTGGATTTCTCTGCTTCCTCGTGCTGCACTGGGGCTAACGGGCAAAGATCTTGCATTGTTTGGGAAATTGGTTTATTTTCTAGATTGAGAGACCAAAATCAATGGGGCAGCTTTGGAGCCTCTGTGTATAACCACTGGAGAGGCCCCACAGGGACTGTGGCCCAGACAACGCAGGGCCCCGGTGATGGGCGCAGCGAAACAGAGTAGTCCAAGGGGGGAGGGGGATTTTTAAAAAAAAGACATGAAAGGCAAAGGGGCATGGGGCAGCTGGAGGTGTGGGTGCTGCGAAGACGGACGGGGCTGCCGGATGTGCTAACGAGTTGGTGGGTCTCCATCTAGGAGTTCACCTCACCCAAACCACCGTTACATCCGGGCCCCTTGGAGACTGCAAACCAGGAAAACGGGGCCCATTGTGCTGGCTGGATCTTTTCAGTGGCCCTCAGTCCCCAGGGCTCCAGCCAATGCAGCACCTTTCACCAGCCGCGCTAAGTTTACCCAAATAACTGATACCAACCCCCACTCCCCAAAAAAAGGTTACTAGGAGGGAGAGGGAAGAGCTGGGCTGGGAGAAGATGATGCAGGGGAGGCTGGCAGGATCTGACTGATCTGTGATCAATCCACCACTGCCTAGTACCTCGCAGTGCTCTCTCTGCTGCACTGTGCCTGACCGCGTGCGATGTCACAGTGACTGCCGGGAGAGCGTGTGCGTCTTCTTGCTTCATATGCACCAACCACCCAAACTAATGGGGTTTATCGTCAATGGCTGGGAGTATAGGGCCTAGGACACACAGGCGAGCAGTTCTGATTCTGTCCTGCAGAGGCAAACGATGCACACACAAACACCCCCCCCATGTCGGTACGTTCCAACCCGTACGTGAAGCCCTGAATGGCTGCCTAGCTTTGCATCCCGTGGCAGGTCGCACACAGTTCTAGCCTCAGGCTGCAGTGGGTCTGAGGACTTTGCCCTGTGACTGAGACGCCCCACAGCACAGAACACTTCAGCTGAGAGCAGCGTAGCTGCCAGCCCTCCGGGATTTGGATGCTCCGTGAATTGCAGTGGGAACTGGGTGCCCAAAGCCCTCATTGCCTGCATTTCTCAGCCTCTCATAGCTGATCTCACGCTGTTGCCTATGGGGCCTGTGTGCCCCGCTCCAGCCAGCCCGGCCCCTAGGCCTATTTGTGGGCTTAAAACACTGTATTTTCTGCTCTGGGCTCGTCTCTTTTCCTCGTGTCCCAGGTAGCCATCTCCATGGGTGGTGCAGATCATGGCAGCGCTGACTGCTCAGCACTTCCCCCAGCGGTAGCAGTGGGGTGCAGAATTCCCCCTGGAGCTGGGAGCGGCGGGGTGCCTGGCTCACACAATGCGGAACAGCCATTGTTTTAACTTCCCCAAGGCTGGGCCTTGCTTTTTGGAGCCTGCAGGGAGCTCTGTGCCCACAGGCCACTGCCACGGTGGTGGTTCCAGTGCACTCTCCAGCAGGGGTGACCTGATCCTGACTTTATCTGTCTCTCTGGCGGAGAGAGTGGAGAGCCCAGACCTCCCCTTCCTTGCTGCCTGTTTATCTGCTGGACCACAGATGCGCGTTTATTTCATCGCAGAGCAGGTAAGGGCACCTCTGTCCCCTCTGCAGCACCCTGAGGAGTTTTTGGCTGATTTTCAGTGCTCTCCGGTAGTCCGAGCTCTGACGTTCCTCAAGTTTTCTCCACTTCCTGCCTCTCACTGCTGCTCAGGACCCGTGGCCAACAATGCTTTTGCGTGGCAGCAGGGGCATGGTCTCTTGGTGGCCCGTTAGGTTGCTTGGTCTCTCAGTGTATTTCAAGCTGTTGCTGCTGCCCCTGTGCTTTTCTCTTTATTTCAGAGGCAGCTCGGAGAAGCACCCCATCTGCTGCAAGCCATGCCCCGTGCACTGCCATAAGGCGCCCATCATGGACAGACATGGCAGTTGCCTGAGGTTTCCTAGGGGAGGTGAACCAGGTTTCTCCGAACAGCAGGGCCTGCACCCAGATGTTGCTGGGAGCTGGTCTGGGGACAGTGCCCGATGCTTCTGCTGATCTGATCGGCAGTGGGACTGGACTCCCTGAAGGCACAAGACTTCAGCATCCAGTGGGCCAGCTGGGCCTGGAGACTGTGTCACCCCTATTCCACACGGTCCCGATGGGGCACCCCGGAGATGGGACGGTGTGGAGGCGCACAGAGGTTTTGAACAGCGCTGCATGTTCTCGTGCTGTCTCACCTTGACAACGCGCGGCTCTCTGCTCCTCGTTAGCCCTCTCCTGAACCATTCAGTATGTCTGAGGGCAGTTCCCTCTCACAGCGGCTTTGTTCCTAGTGCCAGCGATTGAGTGAGCATCAGGGTCTACTAGCTCCTGCTCCAGCGTAGGCTAGGTTCCACACAGATGGAAGTTATTTACGCATCCTGGTTCCCTTCCGCTCCCATCAGAGTCCCTCCCCTACTGGTCCCCTCCCCAGGCTGCTCCTTTCAACTGACCCTTTGCAATTTCTCTTTTCCATCTACACTTTGTTACTGTCGCTACCCTTTCGACAGAGACACGTGCGCAGGGTTCGAGTCGCTTTAGGAGCCGAGAAACCATCGTAGCTGTGGTGCCTGGCGGAGAAAAGGAGACGGCTTACCTGTGATTCTTGTTCTCCTCAGAGATGTCAAGATTAAAGACCCTCTGTCACCTCCCAGCAGGCCCCTGAGCGTCAGCACAACATCAGACAGTTAGTTTGAAATGCAGGTGCCCTCAACTCCATGGGCAATGTATGGGGCTTACTGGGGAGATGGAGCTGGTTTAGAACGCTGAAACTCGGGGAGTTCCCAGCAGCCAGCCCCGGGGGGCACAGCCCCACGGACGGGGATCGGTTTGTAATGAACCAGAGTAATAACACACACAAGTTTTTCCTTTAACCCCTGTCCTCCCCAGGCGTGGAGCGGCCGGCTGGGTTACTGGTGCGTAATTTGCCTTCGCCCTTCTGCACTTTAGGGGGGGTGGTTGTGGATTGGCAGTGCTGGCGCCTTTCTCCGCTGGGTTACTGGTTCCAGTGCAGCCCAGCTCTGCAGTGGGACTGAGGAATTGCCAGCCCTGGGGTCCATCTCTCTCGGTGGCCTGTCTCCCAGAGCAGTGTTAAGACAGCAGAGGGGGAGAAGCCCACATGGGCAGCAGATGTGCCACCCCCTCCCAGCTTCCCCCCACCAGAGCATCGGACTCTTCGGGAGCAGGGGCGAATTCAGTCGACGTCACTTATGTATTCTCCAAGCAGATGTTTTCCCTACTCCCTCTCTCCGACATTGATGTGTGGCAGCCCCATTGCTCCCATACAAAGCGCTCTGCCTGGTGCCTGCCTGCTTCTTCTCCAAACCCACTCCATTGGTGCCTGGGGCCTGGCGGAGTGGCTGACCTGCCCCGTGCTCAGCGCTCACTCTGGGAAAGCCTTTAATTAAATTCAGGGTCTAGCCAGCTTCCACCCAGCTAACGATTGCAGCGAGACGGCCGCTCTTCGGAGCCTCATTTTAAGCGGGGCGTGGAACTTGCATCTTGATCTTTCCAAGAGCAGCTGTTTCTCTCCAGCCGTTTAGCTGCGGATCCACTCCCCAGCGAGCAGCTGCCCATCTCTGGCTTATCATCTCCAATCCAATCAGAAACAAAACCACTGCTTCTTAATGCCTCATTACAGGCTGTTATGTGTCTGCCGCGCGGCCCGAGAGAGCCGCAAGGAGAGCTCCGGCTCTATTTAATAACTGCTTCATGATTCCTAATTGACAGATAAAAATGCTGCTAACTTGGTTTCATCAAATATAATATATGGATGGCAGCAACAATCCCATTCTAAAGGCCGGTTTTAGAGCTAGTCTTGATCAATTATTTTGACACTGCAAATCCATAATCCACTGATCTGCCACTATGTTTATGCCTTGGTTGGCTGTGTTCCGTTTTGGGGGCTTATTTGAAACACCCAGGCAAGTCATTTCCACGAGCTTTCTGGGAATTGTAGTTCAAGTGGCAGTAGTTAATGTACTCCCTGAATTCAGCACTCATTGGGCTTCTCTTGCTCTAAGGCTTAGGCCAGATTCCGCTCTCTGTTTCGCCCAGGCAGAGGGGGTGTGGTATTGCCAACCACAAGTGTCGCTAAACTATGAGCCCGGCCTCAAAAAAAATTATGAGATCAGTTTAAAAAATCATGAGATTTTAAAAAAATCCACAAAAAGAAAAGGAGTACTTGTGGCACCTTAGAGACTAACAAATTTGTTAGTCTCTAAGGTGCCACAAGTACTCCTTTTCTTTTTGCGAAAACAGACTAACACGGCTGCTACTCTGAAACCTAAAAAAATCCAAATACTGTATGTGGGGTTCTTTTTAATTCCCTCCTGGGATCTTTAGGGCGTCATGTTTTCAAGATTTTCGCCACAAGCATGAAGGCTAGAAACTTAAATGAAAGCTGAGATTCTCTGCTGATGCCATTGTTTTATACATTAGTAATAGAATGACATGTCCCATAAAGAAAACTTGTTAAGCAAGCAGTTCCAATGGGCAAGCAAGAGGCTCCTTTTGATTATCGATTAACCAGGTGTGGGTTTTTCCAGAGTTTGCAGCCTTGAGGCCCCAATAGACATTTCTGGGGCACATCCTGCTCTTCTAAGATGCATGTATCAGCAACTTCAACACAATTCTTATCAGGAAGGATGCAGGGTCAAGCTGCCCTTTCTGTGGCACCCAAAACTCTCTCCCTTCCTTCCTTGGTTAGACTAAGCCTGCTGACTTGGCTGCTTTTAGCAAAAAGCCATAGTGGTTTCAGGCACTTTACTGGTTTGCTGACATCTCCCCATACACCATGACTCCAGGAGCTGGGGATTTAGGAAAACACCAAATATCATGAGATGCCTGATAAAATCGTGAGTCGGCCACACCGGGTGTGACTGGTGTCAATTTGTTACACCACTTGTGACATTTTAAAACTAGCCCTTTCATCCTTTCTGCCATGTTGCCCATCACCTGTGGGAAGAGCTCTCCATAAACAGCTGCAAAATGGGCTCATTTTCCACCTCCAAATCCGTCCGTAAAACTCTCCTTCTCCGTGGTGCCTACAAAAAAACAGTCATCGGTCCAGTGGCTGATGTGCTGAACCTACTGCCTCTCATGGTGACCAATATTGCCTCATTGTTTCCTAGTACACCCCCTCTCTGTTGGTCTGTATCCATCTGTCATCTCTTGATTATAAGCTGTCTGGGACAAGATCTGTCTTTGTACAGCACCAAGCACAATGGGGGTTTGGTCCTGGCTAAGACTCCGAGGCGCTGTGGCAATACAAATAATAACAAATCATTAGCATACGAATAAGTGTGACTACTTTCCTAGAGTAGCAGATGCACTAAAACAGTGTTTCAGTTATTTATGCTGGCTTGAAAGCCGAAAGATGTGCTAGATTCCTGAGCCAATAGAGATGGTTTGCAGAAGCGGGGTGGGGTGAGGGGGTGTTCTTTGGGGATTTGGGGTTTGATTTTTTTTTAAACAACGAAATAATTTTCCGTGATGTTTAATAAATTAGTTCAGTTGAAGGTTTGGGCTGCTATTATAAACTCATTTCCTTTCATGGCTTCTGTGACCTGAACCTCACACATTGGTTATTTCCCATCAGGTTCTGCAGCTCGGTGTCACGGGTTGAGAGTCTTTGGTCTCTGCCCAAGAACAACACCGTCAAGAAGAGTTTGTTGCTGACCTCCAGCTGGTGTGGTTTGTTTCTCTGAGGGTAATATTCAACCCTATGCACCACTTAAGTGCACAGGGGTGAATTTCATCTCCGGAGTCTAGTGAAGTTCCAAGCTTAGCAGTGGTGACGAAGAAAATGACAACAGCCCTGCGATACTGCTGTCAGCCAAGCAACCACCGGGGTCGATCACAGGAAGGAGGAAGGAGCTACAGCGTAACACCCAATGTCCTACCAGGTGGCACTGCCAAGTGAAATCACTCTACTCTCCCTGGACCATGCGTGTGTTCCTCAGATCCCCCAGGGGCTGCAGTGGGAGAAAGCTGGGTGCTCCCTGAAGGGCGCAGAGAGTCGGAGAAGGACGGAGCCGGCCAGCTGCAAAGGTGGAATGAGAGAGATGGAGGCGCAAGGAAAAGGAGCAGCCGCCTGTAGGAGCGTGCAAAGCAAAGGAAATCTGATTGCCGCTGCGGAGAGCCTGATTGATGAGAGAGATTATTGGCAGCCAGCGCTTCTGGGATACTACAGAAAATATCGATTTAAATAAAAATCACCATCATGGCAACCCTGTGGGTCATTTGGATGCAAACGGGAAGCAGCGGAGTTCCTGCATTTGAATGCTCTGAGTAATTTGTATCTGCAAACGCTGCACTGGAGAACCAGAAGTTGTGCCCATGCTCCTGGGCGGGGCCAGGGGAGAAGCTCTTAATGCGTATAGAACAGACAGACCAAGGATAACAACACAGACTTTCCGGGGGGAGGGAGAGGACCCAGTGACCCATGATGGGGCCTGTACTGACCTACATGGAATGCTATGGGCACCCAACTGTCCATCCTACCAAGCTAACTGGAGCTTGCAAAGCTCCAGCAGAACCAGCCAGAAACTCTCATGGTGGCAAGAGGTAAAACCGGTTTAGCTGCAGTGCTGGGGAAACTCTCTCCAAGGGGGAGGTAGGTAGCAATGGAAGAGATCACTGTTGAGCTAGCCAGGCAGACATCACAAATGCTGCAAGGGGAGGATAGCGCCCTCTGCTCTCAGAAATAAGGGGATCTGGAGCAGCAGCTGGACGCAAGAGGTCTCTCTCCCCTGCCTCGTAAGCAGGAGCAGCGCCGTCAGGTTTCCAAGTGATTGTGAAGCCAGCGAGCAGAACAGCAATCGCTTGTTTGTGTTGAAGGTCTCTTGGGTTCAGTTGCGAGGGGTCAAATGTTTGGCAAAATTGGCCTCAGCCAAGCATTCGTGAAGGAAATGTCCCAGGAGGAGAGCAACAGTGGACGCATAAGGGGACATGCTGGTAGTGCTGCTTCTCTTTGGGGGGAGCATCAGCACTTCCCTTGTTCCAGAGAACATCCTGTGCAGACTTTGAGTGTCAGGAGCACACTGCTACTTAGGTACTGGCTCTTGTGGCCAAGGCTCTGGACTACCACCACAGGTTTGAATCCTGGCTCTGCCATAAAACTTCCCGTGTGAGCTAGGGCCAGTTCCGTAATCTTCATGTGCCTCAATTCCCCCATCAGTAGAATAAGGATAATAATCCTCGCTTTCTCCCTTTGTCTGTTTTGGTCACCTGTTCGGGACAAGGCTTTCTCTTACTCTGAGCACATGCAGCCCCTCACACAATGGCACCTCAATCTTAGTGGGGGTCTCCTGGTGCCACTGTAATACAAATAATAATAAATTCTGGCCTATTGTAGATTTTATACAGTGGTAGCTGAGCACCCGATGAGCAGCCGGAATACAAAATGAACATCCGAGGAATGTAGCTGCAACTAGGGTTGGAGGATGAGCGTTGAATTGTTGACAGGAACAAACAGGAACTTTTTCCAGTGCTCCCTGGAGTATTTGGACCATGTGGTCTTCACGGGCCACCAGGCAAAGGTCAAGGCCATGTTCTCAAAATAGGAGGCTGCTGTATTCTTTCCTAGGGTTACTTATTGGGGACTCAAGAGTCCTTCTCTGGCTACAGCAGTGAAGCATCTTCATGATGGTCTGGGTCGAGGAGAACTCTGGACTTGGACTGACAAATCTGACAAAGCTCTGGAAAGGACTGAGGAGCAGCAACTGGCTTCCAGTTCTGATCTATCAGCCCAGATGAGGTGTGACGCATCCTCCTGGTGAAATGAGAAGAGCCATATATCAGTCACACATTATCTGAAAATTCCATTGATGCCTGGTTTCTAAAGGGTTAATAAATTAGTAATCGATGTCTTAATAAATAGTTAATCAATTGTTACAGAGTCCAACAGGTCAATCAGTTGCTTATCACCAGCTGTAGCAGCTGGAGCTGCGATGCTTGTAACCCACACTACTCTTCTCTGTTACATGCTCATGACATCTGTACAGCGCTTCTGAATAATACTCTTTATAAACCATTGATAAACGGGGCCTTCCTACAAAGTGTGACCCATTTCTTATATTGTGTCCACTGGAGAGGAAAAACTGGCTGCCTGTATTTCAGGGTTATTAAGTACAGAGGAGCTAATTCAGATTTATTTTTGCTATGTGCAAATGTTATCAGTTCTTATCCAGACAGAGACTTGGGCATCTGACAGATCATTTGGCCCTGGTTTCTACCCAGGGTCACAGGTATTACACTGTTGTGATTTATGTAGGCCCATTGTGCTAGGTGCTGCCAGGAGAATACAAAGGGGAGGTTTAATAGCCTTTCCCAGTTTGGAGACGTTAAACATACCTGTGACAGGTTCTCAAAGCTGTCCCATCCCCAGGTTTGCCCTGGTGAGGCATGAGAAAGGTTAGACTCAGCGGAAAGGTGCATGCCTTGTCACGGCAGGTGATCTGGGGCACTGGTTCAGTCCGAATGCCTGTTGTGAGTTTGTTGCTGAAGCAGTGTTGGGACACCGAGGCCGGATCGGTTCCTGGTGGAGCGATGTTTATGTTGGAAACGGCCGGAGGCTACTCTGGTGGGCTTGGCTGGAAAAGAAGGCAAAAGTGTGCCCTTGGTGTAAGCAGTATGCCAGAATTAGCCCTCCTGCATCTAGGGCCATGGTCCTGAGCAGCCATGGCAGCGTGCCTATGTGGATTTTGTTGATAACAAGCATATTGCTCAAGGTGGCCACCGATCGATGGTCCAGTCTCATCATCTATCGAATGTCCAGCGCGTCTAGTGACAGGGCCCCTTTGCGCCTCACAAGTCAGATGTTAATGGAGGTGAATGGGGTTTGTGTCGTGTCAAACCGGCACTGTGCCAGACAGCTCCCAGCAGTGTCGCAGGAGCAATGAAAAGAGGACTTGCCGTTCTCCACGAGGCAGATCGCCTGGCACATGCCTCATTATCTTATCAAAACACAGCTCACAGCCTTGCAAAGGAGTCCCCCACAGCAGCACTTGGACTGTTCGGGAGACAGAGCGGCTCTTGTCTGAATTCACTCCGGCCACAAGGTGTGACACAGACAACACCAAATCTGCAGACACGGATGGACAGCCGAGAGCAAGCCGCCATCATCACATTTTTACAACCAGGCGCTGTCATCAGTTTCCAGCAGGTGATAACACTGGCAGCTAGTTTATAGAGGACAATTTCTAATGTTACCAAAGATGCTAGAGGCCAGTTGGCAGCAGGTTGGTGAAGTCTGAGTCATCTCATATCTCCTGGCTTTGGCTGCAAATCCTCCCTCCGCAGGCCTTGCATGCAGAGTTCCACTTATCTGCCTTGTTTTCTTGGTAGTTTTAAAAATAACTCTTCTGAGAGGATCTAATCACAGGAACTTCCAACTGCTGCGAGTGACTGTTTCCCTCAGGAAACAAGCTTTTTATTTCCCCGTGTTGCAAAAATATGACAGTTTATAATCTTTGTTACCGTGAATAGAAATTTCCTAACGGTATTGTGGCATTTAGTTCTCTAAATAAAACATGCTAGCCCAGATCCTTGCTTGATGTAAATGGCTGGAACCCTTCGGGTCTGTGGACACTGCAGCTAGACACCCGCAGCTTGCCTGTGCCAGCTGGCTCGGTTTGCGCAGCTGTTTCCCTGCTGTGTAGACATCAGGGCTCAGGCTGCAGTTTGGGCTCTAGGACCCTGCGAGGTGGGTCTGGCTGCAGTTATTCTACACAAAGCTACCATTTTGCCTTCATTCCATGAAACAAATGGAAAGCATTTACTCCTTCTATTTGCGGCAGGATTATAACTGTTGCTACACAAAAAGCATAGGCCAGAAGGGACCATTGCAGTCCCTCTAGTCTGGCCTTCTGCATCCCACCGGCCGTAGGACTTCCCGACACTAATTCCTGTTTGAACCAGAGCAGTTCTGTTAGTAAATACATCCATTCTTGAGGTAAAGATTGCCCGGGATGGAGAATCCATCACAACACTTGGTACGTTGTTCCAGTGGTTAGTTATCTTCCCTGTTAAAAACTGGCCCCTTATTTTGAGTCTGACTGTATCTAACTTGAACTTCCAGCTGTTGTATCTTGTTAGATCTTAATCTGTTAGACCGATGAGCCCTCTATGATCAGAAATCTCTTCCCCCTGTAGGTAACTGTAGACCTAGATCAAGTCACCTTTTAACCTTCTCCTGGATAAACTAAATAGAGCAAGTTTCCAAAGTCTCTCGTTATAAGACAGTTTTTCCACACCCCGCATCATTTTTGTGGCTCCTTTCTGAGCCCTTTCTGGTTGTTCAGTATCCTTCTTCACCTGCGGATGCCAGAACTGGGCGCAGGATTCCAGTAGCCAAATACAGAGGTAGTATAACCTGTATATCTTTGTGTCTTGACCTAAACTACTCCCAGAGCATTAAGCATCTACAGTGAGGAAATTGTCTCCTTATTCCTAGATTCCTAGAAAAACCCCTGCGAGCAAGGGCTTGCAGTTTAGTCTGAGTGATAGCAGATTTTGGGGCCCGGCAGGTCAGTTCCCCTGAGTCCTAGAGCAAAGGAGGTAATGAACTGCACACAGGCAAGCAACTCCCGTTAGCTGACGCCTCAGTTGAGGCACTTGTCTGGAGAAGTAGCTGCGTTGTCCCTCTGTCTCTCTCACACCCATCTAAAAGCTCAACATGTTGTTTCCTCTTCCTGCCCCTGTCCCTGAGCTGTACACCAGGGAAACCTTCTGGCTCCGAGCCCCTCCTGTGGGATCACAGGGTTTCAGAGGTGAGGCTGGCATCTAGCCCTTCTTGTGAGCGGCTGTAGTGCAATACAAGGAGACCTCAGACCTTTAATTGCCCCACCAGGAAGAGGGCTTTAACCCTTGTGATCTCCTTGACCAGGGTCTGGGCGCTTATCCATCATGCACCCCTCACGGGTAAGCCATTAGCACCTTTCGGCATGGCCTTATCAGTATTAATAACTCTTCCAAATTAACAGATGGGAACGTTCTCCAATAATCCAGTTATCCCCCAGAAATCTGCACCTCAGGCTGTGTCCTTCCAAACTCATCTGCACTGGTCAGAGCAGGGCTCTCTGTTCCTCTGAAACCTTAATGGGAGGTAAGACCCTGTTCCGGACCAGCACTAATAACATAACAGTTAGCAATTCCAGTGAACAGTAAGAACTCACTCCCTTCTCCTGCAGTCAGTTGCTCAGGCTGAGCTTCAAATTGACCTCAGAGCAGTTTAGGAGGGTCAACTGGCAAATTAAATCCTACTGGTGGGGTTTTCAAAAGAGTGCCACATTTGCCTAACTTTTCTCTCACTGGAATCAATGGAATCAGATGTAGCCTAATGCCAGGTGCTTTTAAATCCTAACTTACGATTGCTTTGAAAAAGACCCCTGATGGACCATCTCAGGTGGCAACTTATGCTGGGCTGGCCAGCAGAACTGTAGATCTGTGTGTTAGGTGCATAAGAGTTGGGAATAGAACCCAGGTCTTTTGAGTCCCCGGCTGGTGCCCTGCCTGTGGGGACATACTGCCTCTTGGAAAGCTTTTGAATAGTTGGGTTTAACAGTGGCAATGCCTGTGTTTTGTGGCTGGGTAGTTCCCAAGCTAAGGCAGAATTCCAGGTAGCCTACCTTCCTTTTCCACCCATTTCTCTCTGGGAGGTGGTGTGTATATTAGGTATTGGTGTTCTGTGTGGCTTTACTTATGTAGATATATTGTTAGAGTTACTTTTAATAGCACATTCGTGACAAGGAGCGGGCTAGACCACTCCAGTCGGGCCGGCACATTATAAATCTCTGCGAAAAAATGCAAGGAAGGGGGGAAATTTAAAAAAAAACATTTTCCCAGAGAATATTAGCAGTAAGGAGGGGAATTAAAGAGCAAGCACTGTGCGGCTTGCTGGGGTGTTCTGTGTGTTTGTTTACACTGGAAAGGAGTTTCTGTTTATTGCAGAGAGCGTCGGGGAGACCGCAAAGCAAACATAAAAGAACATAGGACAGGAGGGAGAGCAAGAGGGAGCTGGGGTTGAGAAGCTCCAGAAGTCACGTCCAGCAATAAATCAAAGCAGGATCCATCCCATGTAACAGAACCCAGAACATCTGCTCGGGCTGCAGGGAAACAACTGTTGCGAGAAGTGTTTTTTCAGCCGTAGCGCTGGTTCGTGGCAGGGAGGGGTGAGCGTGGATGTCTGGGTGGCTTCCCAAAGAGTGGGCATCATGAGTGGCATGGGCAGGGCACAGCTTGCAACTTTTAACTGCTCCCTTAATGCAGGTTCTGGGGGTGGGTGGTGGGTCATTACGTGGTCTCGGGGGAGTTTGAGCTCTGGTGAAAGGGGCTGGATTGACAGCTCTAGCCTTCCACCCACAGGCTTAGCACAGCCTGGGCAGTAGCAGGCCACGCTTCCCAGCCCCACTGATGGACCTCATCCCTCTGCCAAAGGGAGCCAGTCTCCTCCAGCCCTGCAGTCCTTGGCTGAGAGAGCCAGCAGCTGCCAGTCACTTAATGCACAGATACAAGAGCAATGGGCACGGGATAAAAAACCAAATTGAGTAGAATAGAAGCTAATTACTGCCATGCTCGTTGTTGCCCGGACCTTTCGATGCTGCGCGGAAACCTGGAGCAGAACGGAGACCAGCCCATTGCACAGGGGTCAACTCCACCTCGTGTTCCGGCAGTGAAAGGAGAGAAAGGCCCCTGTGCCTGCAGCAACAAAGGAAAGATCCAGAGCGGGTAGGTTTGCGAGAGTCACTAGCGGATGGCCCTTCCCACGCCATGGGGTGCACGTGGTGCAAGCCCAGATCGCACACAGCCACCCCCTGGGAACACACCCCTCCATTGCTTGTGGGTGCGGTGGCCCTGTAGCAACTCCCTGCACTCAGCACCTGCCAAGGCATGTTTTGTGAGTGCAATGCCTGTATCTGAAACTGTTTGGCCTATGCTAATGCCAGCCCCTGCCCTCCCCTACGTGGAACTGCAGCAGCTAGACCCATGGGGGACCCACACAGCCGGGCCTTGTAGTTGCCATAGAACCGTAGGGTTTTATGCTTTGCCCATCACCATAGTATCTGGGCACCTGTGATAGAAGAGAGAAGTGTGACCTCCCCTCCTACTGGCTGGATGATCCTTAGACCATACAAATATAACAATGGCCACACTGGGTCAGACCAAGGGTCCATCTAGGCTAGTGTCCTGTCTTCCGACAGTGGCCAGTGCCAGATGCTTCAGAGGGAATAAACAGAACAGGGCAATTGTCGAGTGATCCATCCCCTGTCACCCACTCCCAGCTTCTGGCAGTCAGAGGCTAGGGACACCCAGAGCATGGGGTTGCACCCCTGACCATCTTGACTAATAGCCATTGCTGGACCTATCCTCCATGAACTTTTCTAGTTCTTTTTGAACCCAGTTATACTTTTGGCCTTCACAACATCCCCTGGCAGCAAGTTCCTTAGGTTGACTATGCATTGTGTGAAGAAATACTTCCTTTTCTTTGTTTCAAACCTGCTCCCTACTAATTTCATTGCGGGACCCCTGGGTCTTGTGTTATGTGAAGGGGTAAATAGTTTGGTTTCATAGGCCTTCCCCAGGAGCTGCATGCTTAAATTCCCCACCTGCCCATCCCATGTAGAATGCAGCGAGGGATAAAACATGCGGCTGGCAATATCATGACTTGTTTGGGTCCCATGAGATCTCCTGAAATCCAGCATGTTCTACCAATTGAATCACAGGACCTGGGAGCCAGGACTCCTGGGTGCTGTTCCTGCCTTCCCCACTGACTTCCTCTGTGGCTTGGTTGGGTCACGTCACCTCTCTGGGCGCCCGCTGTAAAACGGTCTGAGTGATACTGAGCTGTAGCTCATGAAAGCTTATGCTCCGATAAATGTGTTAGTCTCGAAGGTGCCACAAGTCCTCCTGTTCTTTTTGCGGATACAGACTAACATGGCTGCTACTCTGAAACCTGTAACAAATCTGTCGACCGCTCAAGCTGTGGGGCTAGAACCGAGCTGCTCCTGCTTCCCAAATACAGGTCCCTGCCACGGAATCTCTTGCTGGGAGCCCATGACCCATGGTAGAGCAGTTCTGTTCCATTCAGCAGAGCCCAGTGCAGTACTTCTGTACCTACCTCCCGGAGGTTAGCGAGGATGATGAATTAATGGGTCAGATCTGGCTAGAACTGCAACCAGTGACAAATCTCCTGTTAACTGCCATGGGGCCTGGATCCCATCCGTTCTTTGTAAAGGGCTTGGAAGGTATTAAGTGCTGCGTATTATTGTTTGACATCTGAAGCCAGCTGCACTGTTGTTAGAAACACCCTTGCAGATGATGGTTACAACCCAGCCTCTCACATATAATCTATTGCCACGGGTTTAGCATTTCAGAAGAGGTGCCAGACATTTATTGTGCACATTTCCACCCTCCCCTTTGCTCTGGAAAATGTATCCTATTAAATGATGCAGATGACACACTATGTGGCAATACGTTTGCAAGCCACTTGCTGCCTTAAAGCCAAAACCTAACCCAGGCTCAAATTAAAGTGGCAGGATGGGAAGAGAGAAAGGAAGAGACCATGTTTTTCCCCTCTCCTGGGTTCTTCCCCAAATCCTCCCTCTTTCATTTCCAGACCAAAAATTAGAATTGCATCCCCTGAAATGCACATTCATGTCTCGCACCTGCAGTCGCTGCAAAGTGGCATGCAGTGGCAGTAGTCCTGCATGCAACCGGATAGCTGACATAAGGGGTTTCACATGGACGCAGTTGTTGTAATGGTGCACGTAGGCCATGGTAGCCACACATGCAAAATTTGCCATGGGAAATGGAAAAAATAACCCAGGGCCTCAAACATTATCGTCTTGCGGCGACTTCCAAAATCCTCAGTGCCACTGCAGGCCAGAGCTCCCAAGCCAGGCACAGAAGCTGGGCTGTGTAGGATGCATGCACCAGGCATCGTTCCTTCAGCACTGCTCAGCATTACATGAGGCTCTGAAAACGTGACCTCCTGTGCGTCCAATCACATCATATCTTGTCAACACCGGCCACGTCCTTGAAGGGCTGTTGGCTTGATGGTTTGAATCCTACCCTCAGAACGTGCCAAAAACCTGACCTCAGCAGCACAGAGTGTCCAGATCTGTGCAAGAAATCAAAGGTGTCTTCCAGCCCCTCCCTCTGCTGCTCCACTAACCATGACTCTGCCGCCTTATGTGTAGCAGGGATATTGTCCCTCCATCCTCCTGGGGGTTCCCGCTCACGCCAGCATTTACTCATCATCTGTAGCCATTATTTGCTGTGTGCCAGGAATGGCCGCCCCTAAGTAAGTAGTGTAATGAACAAGATGAGATGGCCAGAGGTGTTTCTTCTTGTTCTATTGGGGGAAGGGAGCTTCCCCCCTTCTAAGCTGGGGGAGAGGGTCAGACGGGTTCCCTCTTGTTTGTTGCGTGCTGGGCATTAGCCAAGGGGAGATCTTCCACCGATCCCAGAGCAGGAGCAGCCGGAGTGCTCCATTGTTAATGTCAGCTGTTGCTTTTGTCCTGGTGTCGGGTCCACCCCGGGGTTTGCTCCGATTCCTACACAGCCTGAGCTGCCGGCCCAAACCGGCTGCCTTAGTGAGACTGCGGTCAGTGCAAAGGCAGGGCGAACTCACACGTTTCCCTAGCCCGGCTTGCTTCTCTCCCTCTGTCTAATAGCAATTTCCTGTGTAATCCTTCAGAGAGGGGAGCAAAATCCTTCAAAGCCGCTCATAATGTTTCCTTCTAAAGCTTTGGGGTTTTTTCTTCCTCTCTGGGAAGTCGCACTTAGAGGCTGCTGAAATCCCATCAAATACCCGGCAAAATCCTTGGGAGCCTCAGTGAGATCTCACTGAGAGCCCAAGACTGTGTGACCTTGGGGGAGGAAAAATCCAACACACTGGTTTTGCCTGCCAAACTTCTATGCTGCATCGAGTGCAATGCGAAGGCCTCGTCTGTGCTGGGAATCTGCCCCAATTAGAGCCAGGGCTGCAATGGCATCAGTGCGAATAGCTTCTTTGCACTCTGTGCTAGGGCTTTACCTGGGAGCACAGCTGAGTGTATCACTGATTTCTCACTTCAGTGGCCGAACCAAAAAATAAAATAAATTAATTTGGGGTCAAACTAAATGTTTTGTCCTACCTGAAACATGTTTTTGTTTCTTTTGTTTTGTATCATATTTGGGTGGTTTTTACCCTTTCTCTTTGTTTTTAGCTCAATTTCGAACAAAACATTTCCACTTCTTCTTCACGTGTTTTCTCTTTGAGTTTTTCCAGCTGAATCCATCTGCCCGTTTCGACCCGAATTCTCAGATAGTTTCGGTCAACCCCCGACTGCCTTTTGTGGTGAACAAACGATTAGTCTGAAACATTTTGCCCCGCTCTAGCTGTGAGCAGTCTGTAGGGAAGAACATGTGGAGGGGACACCTCTTTGGAACCCCTTCTGGCTGCCAGAGAAGAAGTGGTGTTTGACTGTGTCAGGGAGGAATCCCCTCAACTTCCTTGGTGAAGAGGTTGGGTTGGTTGCTTGCGGAGCCTGTCGGGAGGAGATTAAAGACTGAGATACGGGCTGTGGACTCTGACATCCCAAGAGCGAGAACTCCTGCAGTAGTGACTGGCGAGGGCAGGTGAACTGGGACCTTGTGGATTCTGAGGGAAGAGGATAAAAAGTCCCTTTGGTCAGATAGCACCTCCATAGGCAGCGGTCTTGTCACACAGTGTTAGGCCCGGACAAGAGACCTGCTTGGAGAGCAAAGGTGCGGCAAGCAGAGATGGTGTTTATTCATTAGCTGGCTCTCCTCTTCCTGAGTCAGCACCCAGCCGATGCCTCGGCACGGCGCTGGGCAGGGGGTCCCCGGAGGTGCCGTCTTTCAGATGGGACAAGGGAGGGGTCCTGTCCACTGGTGGCACATCCTCTGTTACTTTCCCCAAGCGCTGGGGTATTAAACACAGGGTCCCAGTCACATTCCAAGAGTGGGAGTATGTACGTTCTTCCCCGCTCTGGCCCCGCTGCCATTTCACTTGGAGGTGGGATTGCACTTCACTTCCTGACTTGCAACATGCTTGGTCAGACCAGGACCGCCCTTAGGATTTATGGGGCCCTATGCAGTATTATTAAACTGGTGCCCCTATGCCCGATGGCAGCCCGGGCTCACATGTGTATTTTAGATAAGGGTGGTCTTTTGAAGGATTTATTTAAAAAACTATATATCTGAAGATCCAAGCATTTAAGGCTAAAGATGAATGCTCAGATTGTGCTTTAAAAATCTATGCAAGGATTTTTTAGAGATGTGATTTTTATAATCTTCAGCAACCCACTAATGAAATATTTTTAAAACAAATTTTAAACTAAGGTCCTGTAGACTAGTTCTGCATAAATATTACAGTAATGCACAACTGGTTTTGTCAGTAAATTCAGAAACTGACAGTATATACCTTGGGGTTGGCAAATGCCTGTTAAATGGTTTCATTACTTCTTGAATGACTCTTTAACAGTTTCAATGTTGTGCTAATAGGTCTGGCAGGCTGGAGGCTTTTTCATTTTTAAGTACTAGATCCCCTCCAGAATAAGAGCAACCAGGCTGCAGCAGCCAGCTGTGGTGGGAGCCTGCAGGAAGAGTCAGAACAGGGATAGGAAGAGACGGAAGGGTGGACACTAAAATCCAGGGGTGTCCCAAATTTTCAGGTACCCTACGCAGCCGCCTATGCTTTCTATGCCTAAGGATGGCCCTGGGTCAGACTTACTGTGTGCTGCTGCACCTCTGTGCCTGCAACAAGCTTTTTTTGGGAGGGGTGACGTTTATGCAGTTTGTTGTGATTTGGGGATCTCTGGGTGGAAGGTGCTAGGGAAATCTCCCCTAACTTTGACCCAAGTACTGTGATCATTCCATGTCCGTACACCTGAAAAATGCCTTAGAGGTGCTGGTTATCCCATCTCCCGTGGCAGCTACTACCAAAAGGAAAGGGCAGGTATTGACAAATCCTTAAAGGGAAGTTTCTTCCTGACTGCCGTCAGTGACTGGTTTATGCACTGAAGCATGAGGGTTTATATCCCTGGTAACATTTTATCCTGTCTAATGTGACTCTGGATGTTCCCCTTAGCCATACGAATGTTCACAATCCTTTTCTGGATCCAGCTGAGCTCCCTGAGGTCTTGTGGCATGGAGTTCCACAGGCAAATTATGTGTTGTGTAAAAATATTATTTCTTTGTATAAGTTTTCTCTGTGCTATCTTTCCATTTCAGTGGGTGGCCTCTTGCTTTTGGATGGAGAGAGAGGGGATCATCCCGTAGTTTGGAGGTTGGGAAGGGCAGAGGGAGTGGCATATTATTTTAAAAAATCAGCAGGAACATGAGGATTTGTTATATGTGCTTCTGCAGGAGCTAAATGTAAATCCTTTAAAAAGTGGCACTATTGATGTTAACAAAAAAAATCGAGCGAATATTTATCACAAGCCCTATTACCGCCCCCAGCTGGCTCGATCTAGTCAATTTGCTCCTTTAACTCGGTGGTAATGAACAGCCAGCAAATAACACTCAATGTTACCTAGCGTATGTAGCAAGTCCAGGCCTATCATTTATAGGACAAAGAAGGTAACAATGCCTCTGTATACAGATTTGGTGTGGATACACTTAGAAAAACGGCATCCAGTTCTGGGTTTCTCATCATTAAAAGGTCATCAATAAATTACAGAGAATCCAGAGAAGGGCAACAGAATTGATTAAAGGATTAGAAGCTGGTGTATGACCTAGAGGAGAGCTTAAGATAATTTAGTGTACTGTGTACTGCATAATACAGTTTAGAGAAGGAAGAAAGGAGACAAATGAAAACAATCTTACAAATACGGTACATGTAATAATTAGGGCTGGATGACACACGCCTTGTGAATAATTTAATTAATGATTCCCACTTAGTTTTGTGTTGTGAATTGTCAGCTTTCTAATGGGCATGCTGGGGGGAAAGAGCTTTTCATTTGTTCCAATCAAAAGTGTTTAACTCTTCTAACTGAGAGGCAGCAGAAACTTCCAACTCGGCTTAATAACCCTGCCTGAGATTTGAGCAACAAGCTGATGTTGGAAGAAAATCAGCATAAAGCTTTTAAAATGACGACCCCTTGAAAATCCCTTCCAAAGTGCGTTTTGTGGATGGATGAAGTAGGGCTGCCCGAGTTAAGGATGGCTGAGTCAAGGGTGTATTTATTATTTCCGAAAGCCAATCAGATCCGGATTTAATTTGCCCACAGAACTCGCAAGACACAAATGAGGCAGGATTCAGAAGAGGCCTGGACATTTATAAGCAAGAACATGAGGAATCACAATAATAAGGATTGTAAATAGCCAAGAGGTATGGAAAGAGGACACTTCGCTTGCCTACTACAGGCTCTTCCACCTTCCTCAGAAGCAGCTGGGGCTGGTCACAGCTGGAGGCAGGATACTGAACTAGATGGAGCCCTGGTCTGATCCCGATGTGCTAACTCCTATGTTCCTGTCTCCTAAACTCCACAGTGCAACAGTCTCACTCCTGCAGAGCTCCTAAGCTGTGCAGGAACTTCGGTGCACAGCTGGTGCGTACATGTGGATTGTGAAACTCTATTTCTCTCACCCAAGGCCTTATTTAAGGGATATGCATCGAAATGAAGGGGATTCTGTGGGGACCAAAGACTGGCTGATGGTTGAAGGAGGAGGCAGGAGTCCCAGCACATCACTAATTCCTGCACTGAAATCGTTGTTGCTGTTAGGAGATAAAAATATTTGCAACTGACCTTTTTCATGGCTTCATTAGTTTGTTCTGGGCGATGCTGTTTCAGGTGGCTGGTGTGTACAGGGAACGAATGCCCCGTGCATTAGCTAATCAGAGGATCAGCCTTGCTTTTCCTGCCTGAGGAATGTGCCTTTGAACCGCCAGCCCATCGCTAATGAAAATAGAAAAGGAGGAGAGGAGAAGCCAGATCCAGAGCAACTTCCAGGCGCTTCCTTTAATCCTCTCCTAGGTATTTATCTCCCAGCTCCCAGCTCCTGTCCCAGAGCCAACAAGCACCTGGAAGCTCGCCAGCCCTTCAGCGGTGTCCAAATTTCGTGGCCTTTTCAAAGTTCCTGAGCTCTATAAACTTGTCACTGAGACTCAGGAGTGAGCTGGGAAGGAGATTATGATCATGAAGGGCTGCTGCAGCAGCAAAGGGCTGGGAAAGCGGCCGAGTGGCATGCACGCTGCCCCACACTAGCGGCCCCTTCCTGTTGCTTGGCAGAGCCAAGAGCTAATGATCATTTCCCTTATGAATCCGCCAGCCAGTGCCATAAGTGGGATTGGGAAATAAACTTCGGTGAGGAAAAGATTTAAGGGAACCTTCCCCAGGCTGGAGGAAAGGAGATTGTGAATTAGCTCCAGCTACGCAAACAGACAGGGATCAACCATCCCCCCGCAGCCCCAGGGCCCAGAACAGGGGGGCCCGGGCCCAGAGTTGTGCCAGGGCAAAGGTAGGCTAAACCGGAGAGTTTGGCGACAGAACAGGCTGCCAAGGAGGGTAGGAAACGCCGGTACTGGAGAGGTGCAGGGGTAGTAAAGCCAGTCCTGTGGCCATGCAAAGGGGCGGGGCAGAATCTCCACTCCAGGTTCCTTCTCAGCGCAGGGCACCTAGCACAGCAGGTGACCACACCGATCAGCCGAGCCCTGTGCTGGCCCGCTGTGCATTCTGAAAGGACCCTCAGACACTGCGCGATGCAGTGACATATACAGTCGGAGCCTCACTCGTGCAAATCCTCACCTCAGGCCATTTCCTTACTGGTGCAAATAGGACAGTGCCA
Organism: Dermochelys coriacea; assembly: GCF_009764565.3. NCBI lineage: Eukaryota > Metazoa > Chordata > Testudines > Dermochelyidae > Dermochelys > Dermochelys coriacea. The sequence goes on from NC_050072.1 coordinate 4,131,296, forward strand.
CTGACTTGAATGGAGCTGCTCTGGTTTACAGCAGTCAAGGATCTGAACCATTGAAACAGAAGGGACGGTGCCCATGAATATGGGTTTGCAAGGACTGAGCCCCTTATTGAGATACATTAGTCAGGGACTTTCCCGAGATTACTCATCTGAGGTGAAGAAAGTAAGGCTGACCTGGGTCCAGTCAGCAGGCTGTGAAAATCACACAGACTGTACCTGGAGCCCAAGCCCCCGGGATCCCAGCATGGATACAGGTTGGAATTCATTTTAAAGAATGAAATGTCATGGCTTCTTTTTTTCCTGGACAGGATACAAATTAAGTGAGGCAGGACAAGATCTCCGAGTGCTAGCCAGGTGTAAAACCAAGTCAGAGCCCTCCGATCTCTGTCACAGAGTGGGGTAGGACCCACCCAGGGTCGGATCACACACTGCATTCAGGGTTGGATCACCTGTGTCCATTTCTTATTAGTGTCCGTCCCTGACCCAGAAGCAGGTTGCTCCGTAGCGCTATGGCGTCCCCATCTCCTGGGGGCTGGGATGGCTTTTGCTCATCGCTCTTTGACGAAGCGCTTTTGCAGAGCACTCATATGGCGTTAGGTGATTGTTTCCGCAGATGCTTCTAGGGCACTGGTTCAAATCCAGCTGAGGCCAACAACGCGGATGGTTGGTTGGTGGCCTATGTGAAAGGGGCACGGTGCTTAGAGAACAGGCGATTGTATCACAAAGACCACTGCACTTGGCCCTGCCTGACCCTCTTCTGGGCTTTCTCAGAAGAGGAACAGAGTCTGGGATGCCTTGAAGCAGGTTGTCGGGAAAACTTGGCCCATGGCTGGCTGTGTTGTATCTCTTCGATAGCTTCAGCTTCGAGGGCTGCCAGACTGGCGCCTTTCACCGGCGCCAAGTTCCTCTTTTAAACAGCAAGGTGCTAACGGCATTTTCAGGTCAAATCTTTCCTGCAAACGGGGTGGTGGGAAGAGTTACTCCCACTCTCCCCAGCCCAGAGGAGACCCCGCCAGTGGAGGGAAGGGGAAGCCAAGGCAGCAGGAGCAGAATAGAGACTCTCAGCAACATTTGCACCATGGTCCAACGTTCAGCCGCTCAGAGCAGAGGAGGTTTCTTGGGACTTGTTCCAGTGGCTCCCAGGGTGCTCGTGACATCTCACGAGGCCTGGCTGCGAGTTGCTGAGGCCACCTACAGAGGGAGGGGCAATTCCTGGCCATCTCCCCAGGCATCTCCACCTGTAGGGCTGAGACCCTCCGTCTCTGGAAAGCTGGCTACCTTTGCACCTGGCTCCACATCCTCCTCCACGGGCTGCTGCTGCCACTTCCGCTGTATTGGAGAAAAGACTCGCTTCCCTCTCCAGTTCCTGAGCTGGTGGGGGGTCTTGGGCAGCGGGGTTCCTCGCGGCAGCCGGATGCCCCAGGCAGCCTCATGGAGCACAAGCTGGGGCTCTCTGCTGTGGCTCCCAGACCTGCGCCGTTTGCACGGAGCAGGTGAGCAGAGGTGAGCTTTGGTTTTTTAATTAAACATCTGGAGTTCTTGGCAGTGGTCCTGGATGTTTAATTACTGGCATCCCCGGGGGCCGTGGAGGAGTTCCTCCCGGTCCTTCCAGTCGGAAGAGGGCTCCGAGCAGACTCCAGACCTTAACCCGTTCGGGGGCACCTCCCCCTCCCTGGGAAAGGAGCAGCTCTGGCAGGAAACGAGCCGAAGGTTCATAGAAGGGGCCAATGCGGGGCCTATTTGGAGCCCCCAGAAGCCTTTGCATCAAGAAACCCAGCACCTCCAAACCCTTGGTTAGGAGCTGAGGCTCCCCTCGGCGGCTGGCTGGCTGGTGGAGCTCCTGGGGAACGTTAATCATGCGCTCGGTGGTCGTTCAGGGCTGACGGCTGTAACCATTGGTCAGTAACTAGTGACGAATGAACTGGTAATCTCAATCCTCTGCAAAAACGTCACCCGATTGGCGCCAGCTAATCCCTCTTCTGTGTGATTTAGCAGAGGCCAGGGATGGAATGGGCCCTGGACACCGTCTCACCCTGGTGGTGGTCTCTCCAGGTCAGAGTAGAGCCCCTTGCAGCTGGAGAAGATCTACGGGGGAAGCTGGCACTGCCCCTCTTGGGACATGAGCGTGGTGGCCGACTTGTAATCAAACTGCTTAGCGCTGGCTGTTTGTTCATTTTCCAAAAATGCCATGCAGTTTGGGGCCATTGGTTCTTCTTGCTTAGGGGTAGCCCAGGGCTGGAATAGCAGAAGGGGCTGCAGATCGGGATGAAGGTGCATTGGCAGCCTGCGTGGGGAACCCAGGCGTGGAATAACAGGGGGGCTGCACGTCGGGATTGAGGTGCATTGGCAAAGCCGGGAGTGAGGCCAGGATTGGGAGAGCGGGTCGGGCTGTGGCTCAGGATGAAAGTGCATCGAGAGAGCTGGAGCCGGGGTGGTCCTTGTGGGATACAAGCATGTGAGGTAGGTCTGCTTTGGGGGGTGCTTGTGCTGGAGGAAGCCTGGCCATCAGGCCTCGTTTCCCACCTGGTTGTAGCCAACACTCTCAGACCTTCACTTTCAGAAGCTCAGATTCATTCCCTTTATTTATTCATTTCCTCTTCTCCGAGGAAGGAAACCCGCCCCCCTTCCCAGTTCCTCCCTGAATTGATCGCTTGGCCCACCACACACACACATCCCGTCTCCTCCTTCCCACCCCCTCGTGGTCCCACCTGCTAGGGAGCAATTGGAGCTCTGGGCACAAATGCAGCCCGCTGTCCTTGGCTTTTAGTGACACCACCCCGTCTCTGTCACCAGCACCTGGCCGCCTCAGGCCAGTGCCCCGTCAGCTCCACTTCTGAATCATGGATCGAGCAGAATTCCTGCGTTGGCTTCACTCCACGCAGGGCTGACCCGCCGCAGGTTTGGCTCTCAGGGTAGTCAGGCAGGGTCTCATCCAGTGACCTATTAGAGCCGTTTTACTTTTGCCTTATTCTTCTAATTCACAGATTGTTTTTGAGCCCGTTTCCTGGCTCCCATTGAATGGATTTTTGCTTGCTCCAAAGCGCTGGCCACATAACTGCTCAGTACAACCCTTTCGTTTGCGGGGTTGGGAGTGAGCATCGAGCATTGGTTGCTCAGTGGTCTCCTGAAGACAAGTTGTCTGTGTGCTTCTGCCGCCCAGTTGGCGGGCTGGCATCTTTCAGGCCAAAAGACGAACAGGTAGTGAGTGGGATGAGCCTGTAGGGAGCACTGCTTCTCCCGGGAGGATTACACACCCAAGAAGCGGTCAGAATTGGGGAATGTTTCCCCACGCTCCCAGCAACCGTCCAAACGCTCGTGAATCGTGACACCAGGGCGCCAAGCAAACCAACCCCCGCTGTGAAAACAGTCACTAGTCCGGGGCCGGGGGTGGTATTCAACTCACTCTGGTCCAGGACCCTGCCCACCTCCTCCACACCAGAGCCTGCTGCGCTGGGTTTGGTTCTGGCTCTGTGGCACTGCGGGCTGGCTGGGAAAGGCACCGGCGTGCTATAGGTGTAGTGCAGATAACCCTCACTTGGCCTGGGGATGGAGCGGCTGGGTGCACGCCTTACCTAGGTACAAACAGCAGGGGGCGAAGCGCGGAAGGTTGCTGACGTTTATGCAGCTGGAACAGCCTGCCTCATGAAACTCCTCCGGCCCCAGCTTCGCCTTTCTCATGGGGTGTCTGCCCTCAGCCTCCCCACCCCAAGTCTTTGGGTTTGGTTCCTTCTGGGGGTTGGGGGAGGGGGGCTGACAAAGCACAACAGTTCTGTTCACCCCCAGTGGTTTCCCTCATCCCAGAACAAACTGGAGCAGCTCCCTATCCTCATCCCTGCTCAACACCCCCACCCCTAGGTGAAATTCACCCCTGGGCCGAAGGGCCAGCCCAAGACCCGTGTGCCACCCTGGCCTCCAAGCAGCCTAGACCTTGAGCTGCTCCCCAGTGCTAAGGGTGCATTTCACCAATAGACAAGACCCTTTCTGTCCCTAACCAGCGCTGCGGCCCTCTCCCCACTCCCTAGTCAGTCCTCCCATGTGGAGGAGAGAAGAGAGGCATACATAACTTCCCCTCCCCTCATCAGCGGGGTCAGAGACCCCCTAATACTTCCTCTCTGTCCTCTGGGGATTGAGGCGAGACCTCACACGTACACCCCTCTCTCTCCCCTGGTTAGCCGGGAAAGCCGAGTGGAAATCCTTCTGCAGGAAGGGAGGGGAGGGATTCAGGCGAAGGGAAGCCGAGAGCAGGGCCCTGCTTGGAGGGCTGCTGCTTACTGCCATACTATACTTGCCACTCTCCGCTGGGAGGGATAGTGGCTAATATCCTTGGGGCCCGGTGGCTCATTACATGACAAACTGCTTAGATGGCCTCTCTAGAGGATCCTCCTGGATAAATATACAATTTCCAGGAGTTCTGGTGGGACAGCTTTGTGGAGGATACATGGCTTTTGCTGACGGCCTCTGTTGTGTCTGATTATCCCTGGTATTTTCCCCCGTCATATCCATCTGGAGTGGCAAGGAGAATTAATTGTCTCTTTGCAAGCTAGGGCGGGGGCTAGCAGGCAGTTGCAGGGCATACATTTCCCTATGCTCTGGCTTGCTGGTGCCAGGAGCTGGGGAGAAGGAAGGTTTCTCGTAGGGAAAATCTGCTTTATATTTGTATGGAGATTGTGGTTCTCGGGAGGCAGTCGGGCACTGGGCAGGGTTCAAATACTGCAGCGATAGGGGGGCGTCGTCAGGAGCCTCTGAAATCCCATCTTAACTAAGATCTAAATAAAAATCCCTTCCCTTCATGCCTTCTCCCCTCAGGGCTCCCAGCAGAGCCGTCCAGAGAGTAGATCAAAACCTCCCTTCTTTCGAATCCCTCCTGAAAACTCGTTTCTCTGACGGGAGTGCTCTGTAAAAGAGATGTTGGTAGAGATGTACCGAGTTGGTTAACAGATACTCCGCCACTAGATGGAGCTCACGGGTATGTAGCTTAGTTCCTGGGCTGTGCACGTCCAATGGTTTCCTCTGCACAGCTCGACAGCTTCCCCCCCGTGGATGCTGAGACGTGACCATGGCAGCTGTTCCCACACCTAGGCCGGGAACAAACAGCAATGCTCCTGTCGGAGCGCGTGTTCTCCATCGACATAGGCAGCAAATTCAACAAGGCAGCATCACTGCAAATCCATACTATGAGCGCAGAGAAGGGAGAGCCAGGGGAGAAGGCGGGAAACAAAGCCCCGGGGTAAGTGGTGATGGAGGAGAACCCTGGTCGCGGGAAAGCCATGGTGTGAGCTAATGGGAGACCTTTCGGACATCAGGAGACGAGGAAGGCTGAAAGTTTCTTTTATTTAGCAGCATTTCCATGGTGCTGAACTCCACAGAATCGTAGAGCAGTTTGCAACCCCCAGCGAAGTGTGAAAGTATTGTCAGCTCCAGTTTACAGATGGAGAAACTGAGGCACGAAGCGGTGTAGCGGGAGGTTGGAGTTCAGCCTCCAGGAGCTGACTGATGGGCTGGGACTTGGTAGACTCCTTTCCCACAGCCCCCCAGGCAGCTGTCAGGTGGCAAGAACCTTTGGCTGGTGCTGCCCTGGGCTGCATGTGAACCGGTAACCTGGCATCCGTGGTCATTGACAGATAAATTGAGATCACAGCAGCGAGAGAGGGGAAGGGTGATGGGCTCGGGGACTGGGACTTGCGAGCTAAAATCGCAGCTCTGCCGGGGCCCTCCCTGGGTAACCCTGAGCTCTCAGTTCCCACTCTGTGAATGGAGATAGTAGTTCTTCCTTTCCGCCACGTTCTCTCGATTTCTGGTGTAAGCGCGTCAGGAAAGGGGCTGTCTCTCCATAGGCGTGTGTACAGCCCCTGGCACCACTCTTGGCTGGGGCCTCTCCAGGCTGCTTAGATGCACCTCCTAGCGCATCAGCTATTGTAGCCGGTTGGCTTCCCGGCCCGCTGCTGCGGCTCAGACTGGAAACAGCTGGTTTATTGGTTTATTTGACTGTCTTATTTGCCCCAGTTATCCTGGATACTGATTCAGTTTCTGTGTTCAATATTTAATCCCATCTCAGAGCCAGCTGCTGGTTGATTTGTGACGAGATAGGTCTGGTCAGATTCATCAGATGCTTCACAGGAGTGGATGCTGCCACCCTCTTGTCGTGTGTGACTCCCTGCATGGGATTTTTCGGTGCAGTATTTGGCTTTGGAGTGCGAATCCAGACCCTAGGTGCCATGTAAGTTCCACTTAAGCCCTATGACCTGACCCTCTGCATAGGGCTGGATATCATTTGTAGGCTGCCTGTGTCTGGGGCCCTATACATCAGGTGCCATGGGGGTGAATTCTCCCTGCTGAGCCTGCGGCTAGCCGTGTCAGCCTTTGGGCAGGTTAATGAGCCCAGATCGTCTGTAGCAGAGTTGCCTGATTGGCCAGTCTGCCTGACTGGCTGAAAGGGGCCAACAGGTCTGCACTGAAGCTCAGCCGCAGGTTGCTGGCTGCTTAATGCTTACCCCAGCCATTGCGATCGCTCCTGTACCCCAGCCCTGCTCCAGCCGGGCTCCTGGCCTGTTCCAGTCCTGCTCCAGGCCACCACTGCCCTGCTCCCTTGTCCAGTTTCTGAATACGGCTCTGACCCTTGGCTTTGGTGATTGACTCCTGGCTCTGACTCGGCCCCTTAGTTCCTGACACCGGCGTAGGGTGGCCAGAATACCAGATGTTCCAGCACTTCAGGGAATGGCGTGGGCCTGGCCGCATATAAGGTGACACGGCAGGGCAGGCACCATTTTGAAGGGCCTGCTGCCTTTCGCCCACTTGCATGACCTCGCACGCACTGCGCACGTCCGGTCATGCCAGAGGGGGCGAAGCGTCATTCCCCCGTCCGATACTGGACAAACCATGTCTTTATTTGTGTCAGGGGACAAAAGCACCCAAAAAGAGGCCTGTCTAGTTTAAAACTGAGCGAATGGCCTGTCTTCTCTGGCTCTGGCCCCCAGCTCCTGTCCCCGGCTCTTAACTACTAAGTCAGAGCGCCCACGCCCTGGTCCTGGCACCATGGTCTGATTGCAGAGTAAATGGCGCCCTGATTATAGTAAACTGATCATTCAGTGAGCTGATATACCAGGAGAGATGAGGGACTGGGCCGGGACTAGGATTGCCTCCCTTTGTGATTGGAATTTCATTCCAGCTGATCTATATGGGCTTTCAAGATGCTACACCAGTCTCCAAAGGATTCCAGGGCTGGTGGGATGCCGTCAGGCTTTTTCTTTCGCATCACAGTGCTCCGATGCCATGCCGCACCGGTGACTGTCAAGCTGGGCTCCTGTGCTTTTGTTTTGCTTGCCTCTCCCTCGCCCTGCCTGGCCAAAGCAGGAGCCTGCCTTGCCTACAAGGCCCGTGACATTAGACTTGATGGCATGGACCATTTCCACGGAGAAGAGCGATTCAGTTTGTCGGTCACAAGCTGTCCTCCGAGCAGGCTCATGGGTGCTGCGGGTGTTGACTTGCTTCTCTCTCTCTCGTTGAGCAGACTTTCCTGCTAATGACCTGAACTTTCAGGAGCCATTAGCAGGACTCAGAAGCTGGGCCAGTGGTTTGAAGTGATACTCACGCTGACTCTGCGACAGGCTGCGTTTAATACCGTAGGCTCAATCAGCATGTGGTGAAATAAACGAGAGCGAATCCATCATCAGATTTACTTACCGAGAAGCAGCATTTATGCTGGGAGCTTGCACTGAGATTTCTGCTTAAAGCTGGGATTTCAACCTCTGGTTCTGCCTGAATAACACACTCTCTTCTCCCCATACGTATGGCATTTACTCTTGGAGCTCAGGGTGAATTTTCTGAAAGGGCAAGAGCGCAACCATTGCTTGGTTTGTGAGTTGTGAGTGTTTTGAAACAGGCCCTTTAAAAATTTTATCTTTTGCTGAGTCAACCCTTTTGTTCGGGTCCTTCCAGAAAATTCCTGATTTTTGAGATGTGGAAATTGACTCACTTCTAGAACACAGTAGAATTGAAGGTTCTGAAGATGGGTGACACACCTAGACCACGCTTCCGTCCTTGGGTATCTGGGCACAACAGATGTATACATCCATAATTCCATAGCTGGAACAATCTACAGATCTATAAGGAAATCGGGATTTAGGTTTTGGAGTGTCCTGCTATTTACACTGTGGGGTCCAACAATAAATACGTTGTGGATCAATAGCATGATAGGTAGTAGCTCACAAGAAGAAACTGTTGGAGCCATGGATGAGGGACTGTGGATGAGGGCCAGAAGGTCCCTGACTAGGGTTAAAGGATTACTGATTGTGGGTCTTGGGAGCTCAGCCAATGAAATTATCAGACCTGCTCCTCTCTCTCCAGAGCATTGCCTATCTGTCTCTCTGTCTCTCTGTGGTATTTATAGAAGCCCCCAGAGTATCTGAGCACCTCATGCTCTTTTGTTAGAATATATTTATCCTCCCAGCCAGGCAGGGCAGAACTGTTATCCTCTGGGTAGCCAGAGTGACTGACTTTTCCGAATTCACCCAGGAAGTTTGTAATGGAGCAGGGAATTGAAGTCACATCTCCTGAGAGTCCCAGGCTAGTGCTGTAACCATGAGACAATCCTTCCTCTCCATCCCTGGAGTCTTAGTTTCCCTCACAATTGACATTTGTTGCATTGGTTTTAAAAACCTCAAAAATTCCATTGCAAAACATGTTACCTTAAGTTGCAAAAGTGCATTTCCTCCCAACACACACCCTAAAAAACAAGGGGCTTATAAGTAATGTCAACATTCATAGGCGATGCAATGCTAATCTCCAAGCATTAGCCCATCACTGTCACAGTGTCACATTAACTCTGTAGCATGTTCATTTTCACTTTAACAATGCTGCCACCCTCCACGCATACCGAAGAACCGAAAGTCACACGGCAACCAGACCAATTTACACCAGCATCACCTACAGCAAAATCTCAACCTCTGGTGTCTCTGGTTTCCACATCTGCACATTCAGACGTGCTTGCTCCCGGAAGCTCTTTCAGATGTTTCAGGGGAAGGTGCGATGTACATGAACATGATTATTAATTATTATTTCATTTACTACTGCAGCTGCTCCAGAGCAGAGGTTTGCAGGCGGACTCTGGTGAGAACCCATTCCTGTCTGTACAGATACTCCCATTATCAGCTGTAGAAATATGATTTATTCATAGTTTTAATTTCCCAGTGGTCCTCTAGAAACCGGCCATTTTCAGGAAGTCTGCATTAGAATAAATAACATATGTTTTTTGCAGCAACAAGTGCTACTATCAAAGGGAGGAAGGGCACCAATGATGCATCTAGCGAGAGGCACAGATCTAGTATCATATACATGTGTGTGTGGATACGGATAGCCTGTACATTCTGCTTGGTTACACCCAGTGTATATGGAGATATATGTGTGTGCAAACACACACACACATTCCTAGATCCCCAGGCCCAGCTGAGCTCAATTCAACACTCTTGAATTATGCCCCTCTGTAGCAATCTCCAGAGGTCTACTCCAGCAATTAGAGCGTTAGCCATGCTACCTTACTGCCTCATTCCTACCTAAGGGGGGAGGAGGGACTGGTGTAGCACCAGTTACACCAATCCTACACCCTCTAGAGATTGCTCTCCTCTATGAAAGCCTTAGGGAGCAGGCTCAGCTGGCTTTGTGACTGCAGACCTGTGTAAATTATCCACAGCGAGGCCTGGAGGAGGCCAAGATCTATCTAATATCACAGCGCACACACACACAGAGTGTCAAATGTTTATGTTTCTGGAGGAGATATGTGATGGTACCTTGTCTTATAAAGGGTTTATTGGCTTGAGTTAGGGATGATGAGTTATGCAGGTCATCTCAAATTCATGTCAATAAAATCCCTCGTCATTCTGTGCTCTGTATGTGCAATGTGTGATAAAGGAAATAAGCCTCTTACAGAAATGTTTTAGAGAGCTTTTAAACCTTTTATTGGTACTATTTTTCATATCCCTCCACCTGTAGAGTCAGGCGTCTTTTGCACATTAAGTTCTCAGCTGGCGAGGAAAATTATAACTGATCCATTTCAGAAACCTCTCAAAATGACCTAAAATAGCTTTTCTATATATAAATATGCCATGATTTTAATGTCCATTATCTCACGGCCCTAAGGGCCAGGAAAAGCTACTGTCGATCATTTTTAGCGGTTTCTCAAATGGATTGGTTACTTTTTTTCCCTGCTCAGTGGGAAGTACGAAGACTGTGGCTTTACAGATGGAGTGAGACAGAAATCTGTTAGTCGATCCATGTACCTATAGAGGACCTTATTCTTCACTGAGTTGCATCGCATGGAATTGGTCTTTTCACACCAGCGCCACCAAAGCAGAACGGGAGCATTTCACACTCCCGTTGCACAGGCGCGAGGGACTGTGCAAGACGCAGGGCAGTGGATACAGCAACCCAAGCCCCGTAGAATTATTTTACAGGTGAACCGTGTCACGAGTGGAATGCTGCGTCTGACAGCCCCGTATGGGACGGGTTCATTGAGGATGATCGGCACAAATGACTGGTGGTTCCATCATCTGTGAGGGCCTTGCCCCATCCAACTTCCTGCTGACAGTATATTTAGTCGACAGTACTCCATCATCTGTAAGCTCGCAGTGTGGTCCAATGGATAGTGAAGTGCTTTAGGAGTGAGGCGACCTGAGGTCTGGCCTCAGCTCTGCCACTGAAGTGTTCTGTGACCTTGGTCAAGTCACTTCTCTGTAAAACTGGGACAATACTGCTTCCTTTGTGTTCCCTTATCTATTTATAATCTAAGCTGTACGGGGGGCAGGGCCTGCCCCTTATGACAGCATCTAGCACAATGAGGCCTGTAAGTATTACTCTCATACAAATAATAGGGAATTTGGTTTATGCTGGATATTTTAAAGACAAGTAAGATTTTAATGTTGTAGAGTTTTTCAACAGTGAATTCCTACCGTGCCCCATCAGATAATGGTGCATATGGCCGGGCATTGCGGTATTGGCTTTCTAGCTGGCTTGGACTGTCTGTCCTTTGCAGCGTGGGAGAGATGCTGCCATCTAGACAGCGAATCACCTGGACAAGTAACTCACAGAAAAGGGGTGAGCACAGCAAGACTTTGATTAGCGAATCCCCTGGGGAAAGGCAGGAAGGAAATGCTAACTGGCCTGAACTCATCCCTGGTGCAACTGAGATGAGTCCACTGGGAGTTATAGCAGGGATGAATTTGGCTCTGGGTTTTCCGTACAAATGCCAGGCGCTCATGCGACAGGACAGGTGGATTAGAAGCAGGTGTGTGAAGCCTGAGGTGTGATACGAGAAGTAGGAGACTCAGTTAAACATAGACATTGACCACGAGATTAAACCCGCAGGGGTTTTCCATGGCTTGTGCATGGCTTTGTGACTGAGAGAGGTGGTAAACAGACCGACAGAGCAGGAGCTGTCTGCACTGAGGCAGTAACTAAAGATCCTCAGCTGGATTAATTTCTCCATCTCTTGGACAGGAAGCGAAGGCAGAGAAGTAAATATTTATTGCAGATTAAAGAGGGTGGAAGAGGTCAACTCCCCATATATGCCTGCTTCTGGAGGTGCCAAAGGAGGCAGCATGCAGGTTCACCAGCCGGGCAGATTATAGGCTCTCCTGAACCTAATGGGCTGGGGACTGCCCTGGTTTCTAGCCCCCGGCACCCCACTGGCTGCAGGGTTGCATTGGCTGTCCCCAGGAGAGAACTGGGCCTTATGACTCGAAATAAGTCAGACAGGACAAAAAAAAAGGTTGGACGAGCTGGAGGGCAGCCAGGGATGGATTTAGTGATCAGAATGTCATCAGCTACCAACCACTGAGGGGAAGGGAAATGACACCAGCGACTGGATTCCGGCTTTGAGGGGACGTTTGCGTGCGGCCACAGGGTACGCAGAGGCGTCTGGGAATGGGGCACGTGCCACTCCTGTTCTCTATGTTCCCGTCATTTCCATTCCTGGTAGGTGGGAAACAGGAAACATTTCCTCAAACTCCCCACTTTGCTTTGCACCACCCTCTCATCCTGCAAGCAGTTCCCCAAGCAACCTGTGGGACACACTGTTCTGAACCCAGCCCCTGGGGGGCTCTGCATCAGGGGGTGACCCACGGAACTCCAGAGCCTCAGCACAGAGAGCGTCTTTAACATTCCCTTGATGGCTTTGTTTCCCCCCCAGCCCCCGCCTCTCTCTCTCCAGAGGCCTGGCAGCCTGGCCCGGCTCCAGCCATAGCATTAAGGAGCCCTGTATCGATCTGGGTGTGCTGCTTTATTTTCTCTCCTTAAGAGCAAGGGATGAGCTCTGATGAGCTCTGCCTGCTAGAGGCAAGGGGGTGGGCCAGGATTTTGCTGCAGAGCTGGGGCACTGCACAGCCCTGGGGGCCCTGGGCAGCCCCACCTTGCCCTCTGGAAGGGAGGGTGGAGGCTACAGGAGAGGTAACAAGTTCGCTCAGAACCATTCAGTGCTGCAAATGGAAACTTCTCCACCTGGTTGGGGGGCTCTGAACATATCAACAGATGTACTGCCACAGACCAGAGTGCCACCTGGCCCAATATCCCTCCTCGGGGCATACCACTATGGACTGGCATGTCACCTGTCCTGGTATCCCTCCTCCTGGCGCTCCACCACAGACCGGCACTCCACCTGACCCGGTAGCCCTCCTCCTGCCATACTGCCATGGACCGGTGCTCCCCCTGACCCGATATCCCTCCTCCTGCCACGCCGCCACGGACCAGCGCTCCGCCTGACCCGGTATCCCTCCTCCTGCCACGCCGCCACGGACCAGCGCTCCGCCTGACCCGGTATCCCTCCTCCTGCCATGCCGCCACGGACCAGCGCTCCGCCTGACCCGGTATCCCTCCTCCTGCCACGCCGCCACGGACCAGCGCTCCGCCTGACCTGGTATCCCTCCTCCTGCCATGCCGCCACGGACCGGTGCTCCCCCTGACCCGGTATCCCTCCTCCTGCCACGCCGCCATGGACCAGCGCTCCGCCTGACCTGGTATCCCTCCTCCTGCCACGCCGCCACGGACCGGTGCTCCCCCTGACCCGGTATCCCTCCTCCTGCCATGCCGCCACGGACCAGCGCTCCGCCTGACCCGGTATCCCTCCTCCTGCCACGCCGCCACGGACCAGCGCTCCACCTGACCCGGTATCCCTCCTCCTGCCATGCCGCCACGGACCGGTGCTCCCCCTGACCCGGTATCCCTCCTCCTGCCATGCCGCCACGGACCAGCGCTCCACCTGACCCGGTATCCCTCCTCCTGCCACACCGCCACAGACCGGCGCTCTGCCAGACCCAGTATCCCTCCTCCTGCCACACCGCCACGGACCAGCGCTCTGCCAGACCCGGTATCCCTCCTCCTGGTGCTCCACCACAGACCAGTGCTCTGCCTGACCCAATATCCCTCCTCCTGGCACTCTACCACAGATTGGCACTCCGCCTGACTCAGTATCCCTCCTCTTGCCACGCCGCCATGGACCGATGCTCCGCCTGACCCAGTATCCCTCCTCCTGGCGCTCCGCCACAGACCGGCGCTTCGCCTGACCCGGTATCCCTCCTCCTGGCGCTCTACCGTGGACCAGCACTCCACCTAACCCAGTATCCCTCCTCCTGGTGCTCCACCACAGACCAGTGCTCCTCCTGCCCTGATATCCATCCTCCTGCCACACCGCCACAGACTGGCACTCCACCTGACTTGGTATGCCTCCTCCTGGCGCTCCACCCCACAGACTGGTGTAACACCGACAGACCCTGGTCGTTGGCAGGCGGGATTGAACCTGCGGCCTCTGGAGTTTACTGCAGGAGCTAAAAGCCAACTGCCTGTAGAGCAGACTCATTAATCTCTCTCTCAGTGGTCTCGGTGCCACTAAATAGGACAGAACACCACACCCAGAAGGTGGGTGGGTGACATACTTCCACAAGTGGAGGAAACGTGTCCCGCGCTTCAGACTTCCCAGTTGAAATCCTGGATGAGCCCCAACTGGTGACACCGACAGACCCTGGTTATTGGTGAGCGGGATTGAACAGGGGACCTCTGGAGCTAAATGCATGAGCTGCTACAGCATGAGCTGAAAGCCATACGGCTGTTAGCTAAGGCTCTAGAACAGACTCATTAATCTCTCTCTCGGATGCCACTAGATGGGACAGAACACCGCACCCAGGAGGTGTGTGGGTTACACCGGTGCTCCACCTGGCCTGGTATCCCTCCTCCTGATGCTCCACCATGGACCAGCGCTCCACCTGACTCGATATCTATCCTCCTGGCATGCTGCCATGGACAGGTGCTCCATCTAGTCCAGTCTCCTTATCTCTTTTAATGTTGGATACTTCAAAAGGAGACATGACCCCTCCTCACCTCAAACACACCCACTGCACCTAATTGTCCTTGATTCCATCATAGGAGGGACATACCTCTGATCACGGCCTTCCCTGACCCAGGCGGGTCAATTGCCCCTGTAATTGTATCCTAGCTGGCATTACTGCCAATACTTATTTTAATCCACGCAAGTGTCATATGATGCTGTAGACTCTGCTTCTTGCCTTTTCTTCTAAAGCTCTCAAAGTGCTTTACAAAGGAGATCACCATGGTTATTATCATCATTTTACAGGTGGGGAAACTGAGGCACAAGAGGCTGAAACAATTTGCCCAAGATCACCCAGTAGCTCAGTGGCAGAGCCAGGAATAGACCCCAGATCTCCTGAGTCCTAGTTCAGTGCTCTATCCACTGAGTCATTCTGCTGTCTTAAACACTGAGCTTTCTGGGACAGACAGGAGTTCAAAGAGAGGCAGCTCTATGTAATATTCAGGCCAGTGTCCACTTTGCTTCCTTCTCAGATATCAGAAAAGGCAGTACACCGGTACAATGTGCAGCCACAGCGTTTCATATGGAAATGTCCCTTTGGTTGCACAGATGGGTTACCGGCCTCGTTTCATTGTCTTTGACTTGAGTCTCTTTTGCTCGCTGAGTTTGCCAAAAATACCACCTGCTGCCAAGCCCAGAGGACATTCCAAAAGTTTCTTGCTCTTCCACTTGCTTAAAAACAGAAAAAAAAAAAGTCTTATCTGCTGTATTAAGGTATTTGCGTAAATTCAGCCATGGACACTCTGTGCTGTCAGCAGGGGATATGCAGACAAAGTCATATGGGCTCTCATTTCCCCAGCTTCACATATGGATCTATTTTTATTTCCCTGGTAACAGAACTCCCAAGCCATGACAGGTGATAATTTATGCCAGCAAATTCAAAACAGACGAAAGGAAGTGCTTTGTCACACAACACACCATTAGCCTGTGGAACTCATTGCCACAGTATCCTACAGAGGCCAAGAGCTGAGCAGGATTCAGAGGAGGTTTGGGCATGTGTAAAACAAAGATCACCGGTGTGTTATAGTAATGATTTTGTTAAAAATTAACAAACATTTTGAACACAGAACATAACCCTTCCCGGCTCAGGGCATGAGCTGACCTCTAAATTATGGGAGTTTCGGAGGAAGTGTGCCATGCAGGGGTCTACCACCTTCCTTTGAAGCAGATGGCACTGAGAACTGTTGGTAGCAAGATACTGGACTAGATGGACCTGAGATCTAAGATAGTCTGGCAATATCTGTCTGTCTGTCTAACCAACCCTATCCACATCTCTCCCTCTCTTTCCATCCCCCATACACATCTATCTCTTTGTCTATCCCCATACCCAGTGGTGAGCTGGAGCCGGTTCGCTAGACCCGGTTGTTAAATTTAGAAGCCCTTTCAGAACCGGTTGTTCCGCGAGGGAGAACCGGTTCTAACAGGGCTTCTACATTTAACAACCAGCCCAAAGTGGCGCCTTAGGTGCCGATTCCACGGGTGCTCCAGCCCTGGGGCACCCAAGGGGAAAATTTGGTGGGTGCAGAGCCCCCCACCGGCAGCTTCCCTGCCCCGCCCCCGGCCCCAGCTCACCTCCGCTCCGCCTCCTCCCCTGAATGCGCCGCCCCCCCTGCTTCTCCGTTCCCCCCCCCGGCTTCCTGCGAATCAGCTGTTGGCGCAGGAAGCCGGGGGGGGGGGGGCGCTGAGAAGCAGGCGGCGGCTTTGGGCTCAGGCCCAGGGAGGCAGAGCGGAGGTGAGCTGGGGGGGGGCACGAGCCGTCGCCTGCTTCTCCGCCCTCCCCAGCTTCCTGCCAAACAGCTGGTTCGCCGGGAGCCGGGCGGGGGGCGGAGAAGCAGGGCGGGGCGGCGCATTCAGGGGAGGAGGAGGAGCAGAGGTGAGGTGAGCTGGGGCCGGGCGCGGGGCAGGGAGCTGCTGGTGGGGGCTCTGCACCCACCAATTTTCCCCGTGGAGACTCCAGCCCCGGAGCACCCAGGGAGTCGGCGCCAAAGGCACCACTTTTGATGTGATCAGTGGGGGGAGCGGCTGCTCCCCCTGCTCCCCCCAGCTACACTCCCCTGCCCCTAGTAGCCAGAGGGACCTGCCAGATGCTTTCTGGGAGCTGCCCCAGGTAAGCACTGCCGGGACTCCCCACCTCACCCCCCGGCAGGTCCCTCTGGCTCTTAGGGGTGGGGTGGGGTGGGCACCCACTACGGTGGCCCACAAGACCCTCCTGCCTTGTTCTGGGGGCAGTCAGGGGACAGGGGAGGGAGGTGGATGGGGCAAGGGTCCTGGGGGGCATCAAGGAACACGGGGGGCTTGGATGGGGCAGGAGTCCTGGGAGGCAGGGGTGGGCAACGACCCCCTCGTGGGGTGAGGTGGGAACCCATTGTTAAGATTTTGGCAGCTCATCACTGTCCATACCCCCATCTATCTATCTATCTATCTATCTATCTATCTATCCTTTCTTCCTTCTTTGCACACAGTGCTCATGCACCTCTGTACTCGAGCAGGCAGACAGAGAGGATTTTCAAGCGAGTTGCTATAAAGACAAACAGACTAACAATATTTGCAAGTCCTTCTGAGGCTGTCGAGCGATAATACAGCAGCGAGGCTGTTCAGACGCCCTCCCTTCTTGCTGAAAAGCTGAACTAAAGTTCTAAGCCCAGCCTGCAAATCTCCAACCGTCTTCAGGGCATGGAGGAATTAGCAAAGATTGCTGATAGCTGGATCCAATTTACAAGGCGTGCGCCGGGACAGAGGCAGATAGGCTAATTAAAGTCTCGTTAAAGATTAGTTAATGATATTTGCAGGTGAGGCAACCTTCCCGGCTGGTGCAGGTAGCATGCGGGCCTCTCCATGAGGCCAAGGTGAGCCGAGGATTAATTCTTGGCAAAGGATCCCTCTGTGCTGTCTCTGCAAGGGAGGCACGGGGCGATTTCACGTCGTATCCGGCTCCAGACAGGTTCCCAAGTGCCCGGCACATTTCTGGAGCTTTTTCTGGATACCGAGAATTTAGCTGGGCCCTTTGCTTTTCCAAAGTGGCGGGTGTCCCCTGACACCCTACCTCTCCCCCGCCAGGAACAAATACCACAAGGAAGAAGCACAGGCTGCACGCGAATGCTGGTGAGTCAGAAGCCTAGTGTGAGGGCCAGCTGGGTGGAAAGGCTGTTGAGCAGTGCATAAGCTTGACCCTCCGGAGCAGAAATGCATCCGATGAAGTGAGCTGTAGCTCACGAAAGCTTATGCTCTAATAAATTTGTTAGTCTCTAAGGTGCCACAAGTACTCCTTTTCTTTTTGCGAATACAGACTAACACGGCTGCTACTCTGAAATCTAGCCTTTGACTGCCTCTACAGGCCTGGGAAGGGAGGTGGGGTGCGGATCGAGTCAAAGCCGAAGGGCTGCAAAGGATGCTTGTAATGAGAAGGGCAGGAGCCAGTGTCGGGGGGGGAGACAGAGGAGACTGCTGGAATCAGCTTCTTCGTATGAATAATGGATCCTAAACATCCTCGCTGCGAGGGGGGAAAGCCAGAGCACCCCCATCCCTGATACCCCAGACTTCTGTGCTCTGTGCCCATCATTGTGTGTCCCCCAGCCCAGCCCCTGGATTCTGCCAGTCTCTGGGCTCTGCTCCATCACTGCACACACCCCCTGCAGCGGGCGCTGCCAGCCCCCTGGCACCCCAGTCTCTAAGGCTTCCCCACCCTCTTTGAGAGCGCCATGTATTTGATTTTTCTCCGTGGAATGCCGTGGGCCGTGGGCCAGTGGCACCCAAGTAACAGTGTTCTGATGAGCTACTACCACCATGTGGTAGCTCTGAGATACAACAGGCTGGTCCTCGGCCCCCCTCGCCCCTTCTTCCTTAAGCATTTCATCAGGTGGGTACTTAGGGGCCACATGTTTTTAGCCTGGTGATTGTTTCCAGCTCCTGTGGGATTCTGAGAAAGATGGCATATGACCATAGCGCCAACTGTCTGTGGCTGCGTGGGTTCTAAGTGCTAGCTCCACAGGCAGCCAAGGGGTTAAGGGACTGGCAGGAGAGGTGGGGAATTCGGCATCGTCTCTGGCCTTGCGATGATCTGAACTGGTTTTCTGCAAAGGATCTGCTTGAATTATTTAACCGTGAAGCTCATTGCCCAGACTCTGGCCTTCCTCTGTTATCTGAGGGCTGAAATAGCCATCAGGAGAGACACACGCCTTATACCAGAGCAGGTTTCTTCTCCCTCTCCATCTTCCTCAGTGCTTTGGCCAAGGTCTGTGCCATGCTGAGGGGCTGCTTTCTCCCAACAGACACAACGCCCCGAAGACCAGGGGGAAGGATGGTCTCAGGACTGCAAGTAGGAAGACCTAGTTAGTGTCCTCAGGCAAGCCGCTGCAGCTCCTTTTGCCTCAGTTTCCCTCTCTCTCTTTGGCTGGAAGTGGCTACATAGGAGGGCAAATTCTTCTTCTTCTCCCTGGGAAAATGTCAGTGGCGTCCACAGCAGCTCTGGTTTGCAATGCAGACTCCCAGCCTGGAGCATGTGGAATGCCATCCCAGCCGTCACTGGAGCGGGCGCACACTGATCTCTTCCCCGGAGCGTTTTCTGCAAACCGGACTCGGCACAGTGAGCTATTTGCTCGCGGGGGGATGGGGAGTCTCTCCTCGTTTCACCCTCTGGAAAGAAAGAGCCATTGGCAGCTTGGTTTAATGTATCTGGAGCTGCTTCCTGTGTCACTCGCTGCTCAGTGTGAGCAAAACGGTCTCCAGCTGCTACACACCCAGGAGACCCAGACTTTGCTCAGCTGGGTGATGTACCAGGAGCCAACAGCTCTCCTGGGTTATCATGGTTCTTTATTATCTATAGAGAGGCTGAAAAATGTGTGGTCATAAACCCGTCCTGCCAGGCTGGTGATGTCATGTGCAACGCTGGTGCTTTCAGGAAGCTCTGCCAGTCTGCTGGCTCTGTGCATATGGCGTGGCGAGGCCTACAGAGATGGGATGGGGAGGCATGAGCGTCTCTCGCCACATTCATCACCCATCTCGGCGTCCCACCAGGCTGAGCTGCCACATTCCCCCGGCCAGACCCAGCGAAGGGGTGTCGGCCTCCCTGTGAATTCAGGGCCCTGTTCACACCTGCAGACCACAGGCGCCGAGTCCGGAGCACCCACGGGGAAAAATTAGCAGGTGCTCGGCACCCACTGGCAGCCAAGCTCTCCCTGTCCCCCAAGCATGCTGCGTCCCCGCTTCTCCCCCTCCCTCCCAGCGCTTCCTGCCCCCCGCCACCTAAAAGCTGTTTGGTGAGGTTTAGGACTTTCCCAGAGGGCGGGGGAGGAGCGGGGATGCAGTGCGCCCAGGGGAGGAGGCAGAGAAGGGGCGGGGACTTGGGGAAGGGGGTGGGGACATGGGGGAAGGAGTGGAATGGGGGCGGTGCAGGGGCGGGAAGAGGCAGGAGAGGGGCGGGGCCAGGGTGGGGGGTGGAGCACCCACTGGGCAGAGGGGAAGTCATCGCCTATGCTGCAAACACCACCTTGCAGGGCACGGCGCACACCCGTGAAAATCAGGAGCATCCCAGCATGGGATGTGACCCCAAAGGGAGTTGGGTCTGGCCAGATTTCCCCATGGGTGAGATCAAATCAACACCCACAGCCTCTTTGCAGGCACTCTGCGGACTGGAGCTCCCACCAGGATTCCTGTCTGTCCATCCGTCCCTGTCCCTAAAGTGACTGAACACCTCCTGAATCGTGTAAACTAGAAATGACAAGAGCTTTTTCCCCTCCTCCCTCTCCCACCAGGAGGCAGTAGAGCTCCATGGGCGTAGAAGGCTTGTGACTGTGTTTGTGTATTTACACTGGTGCAAGTGTGCGATGACATTGCAGAGGGTTTGCGTGGGGTCCATAGTGGGAATGAGTTCCACATGCCCAAGTCCCATGCTCACGAGTCCCCCTATGGCTTGGCAGTTCCATTGTCCCAGTGGAACGGCGCTGCCAGGGGAGATCGCGATTGTCGTGGGCGAGGCGTCTCTCTCATCGCTGTGACCAGTCGCACGGAGGGCTCCAAACATCATTGTTCTGGACTCTGATTCCCAGGGGTGGCCTGAGCGGAGTGGGGTGTTGGGCTGTTGTGTTTCTGGGAGCCCAATGCTGACGTGTGCAGTGGGGTCTAACCCTGGTCAGCGGCTATTTGGGAGCGATGGATGGTAGGTTGAGTAGAGGCCATGTTGACTGCTCCTTCTTTGCTTATGGAAGACAGTCTTTTTTCAGAGGGCTAGGAATTCTTTGTTTTCATGCTCAGGGATATGAGCAGGACTGAGGAGATGACAAATCAGGGCTGATGTATATTAGAGACCTTCCTGACAGCAAGCTGTAGTAGATTGTGGTGTTGCTCCCCAGGGAAGAGGTGGGAGCCCCGGGGCTTGGATCTTCTAAAGGTCAACTGGACAAAGCACTAGAAAATCTGTCTATGTCTGTTTCTGTTGCAGTGGGAGCAAGTTATAGAGTGAAGTGTACATCCATGCTGGCATACCACGCAAACGCCTGTGCTGTCTAGACCTGCATAGGCAGGTGCTTAGATATCAGCAAAGTGCGTAGCTATAGATTTTTTAGGGCCAGAAAGGACCACTATGCTCATGTAGTCTGACTTTTTATTATCTGAGTGCCAAGGTGGGTGAAATAATATCTTTCGTTGGACCAACTTCTGTAATATAAGGTATTATCTGTCCAACCTTGTCTCTCTAATATTCTGGGACTGACGTGGCTACAGCTACACTGCTTTTATTATTTGTAGTTTCGTAGTTGTGGGCCCAGCCCCCATTGTGCTAGGGATGGATGAACTATGGTCAGACCTTTCCCATCTGAAACGTCTCTGATACTCTGAAGAAGCCACGGCTGAGCCACAGGTCTCAGAGCAGGTGAAGGGGTTCTCCTGGCCCAATGCATATGCACATTCCTCTCTCACATGACCGGGTTTTCTGCTGTCCTTGGTGAAACAATTCTGCTGACCAGAGCGTTGACACAGACTGGTCCTGACGGGTACTTTGCATTTCCCCATCTTGGCCCGTTTAACTAGTCTGCATGATCCCTGCTCCTCTTGTTTGCTACAGACCATCAGCTTTTCCCTCTCTCCTAAGCTGCGTGGCCCCAGTTCCTCCCTCTCTTTAGATAGGACATGCTCTCTGATGCTTCTGGTGCTTTCATTGTCGTCTTCAGGCTCTCTTTGGTGTGCAAATCTCTCAGTAATGTGAGGCAGACAGAACACCATGCTCCCACCGGGTCCTCTGGGTCTGGCCAGAACACGCTGTCCAGAGAGGACAGTCCTTGTGTTATCCCATAGGCACAGCACGGTCTCAAACTCAAGTGACGGCTGCCCTGGGCTCAGACAGCTGCAGACACTGTGAGTGAGAGCTCATAAAGGCACACCTGGTGCTGTATCTTGCACCATCCGCAGGTGTGTGAGGTGTGGGGATGGGATGATGAGGTCCCTGTCCCAGAGTACTTACCATCTAATTTCAGCCATCAGGCACCAAAAGGGAAGCGGAGGTGGGGAGATGGATGAGGATTGCAGAACTGAAACTCTGCAATTACTCAGCAAAGCTCGCTCTTCCTGGAGAGGGCATGAGCAGGGCATTAGCAGGCGGTTGTGCATGGATATAATAGTCATTGGGTGCGATGTTCCCTGGCTCTGCACTCTCCATTAAATAAGGGTGCCAGCGAGTCTCTGGAGTTTCTCACTCTGGCCCTGAGAACAGTTCAACCCCAGAACAGGTCAATGAAATTTGGGCTCCAGCAGTTTCCCCATAGCCACCACCATCTCTGCACACACGCCGTCTTTGTATAACACATTGATTGCATGCATGTAGCTCAGCCTGGTGGACTGCCCATGTTCTCAAAGCTGACGTCACAGAGCAGGGGAAGAAGAAATCTGACCACGGCAGGTGTCACCGAGCGATGTCTTCTGGCCTGTGTTCTGCAGGAGGTCAGGCCGGAGCATCGCAGGGGTCCCTTTTGGCCTTGACCTCTGTGAATCTCTTCTGTCTCATTGGAGTGTGTCACTAACCAGTGGGTAGTGCTTGATCGTTATGTCCATTACATGAGAATAACGTCCAGCCGAGACAAGCTGGAATGTACTATCTACCTGTGTGTGTGTGTGTGTTCTACAGAGAGGATAAGAGACCTATTATTGCTACCAGCTAAGGGAGAGCTCCTTTTGCTCATGTGTCGGAAGTTTTTGTTCTGGCAGCAGAAGCCCCAGGGTCCTCGGCCCAGCTCCCAAAACATGTGTGTGAGTTGTACAGCTTTGGCAGTGGTAAATAGCAGGGCTAACACATACACCTCGAGTGCGTCTGCTCCAGGGATTATGCCCTCTCTAGGGGCTGGCAGCCAGCTGGTAGACACACCAATTAGGGAACCGGGTCTAGGGATGCCTCCTGTGGGTGATCTGCTGGCCAGGTTCTGATGCAGCGTAGAATCCGGCCCTCCCAAGCACGACAGGAAGCCACATGGAGGTCTTTAGAGTTGGAAGCCGGATGGCAGAGGTTGGGTTTTTTTGGGTTGGGCCTGGGTCAGAGTTTCCATTGGACACTTACGGCAGTGGAATCCTCTTGCATTCAGCATGCCCCCACCTCTCCGCTTTTCCTCCATCGCTCAGACCAGAGTGACGAGGATATCCCCGTTAGTAATCTGGGTCTCTGCTTCCCGGCAGCCTCGCCCAAGGAGCCAGTGCTGATGTGTCGATCCAACAACTACCCCAAGGGATTCTACTGCAGTTGGCACCTGCCCAGTCCCACGTACATCCCCAACACCTTCAATATCACCGTCATGTAAGTGCCTGGGTCCTGGGGGGCAGGGAGGGGAGAGGTTCATTTTTGTGTGGAGCAATTTTGTCTCTGGACTGAGGGCCAAATCTGGAATAAACCTGGAGTCGCTCCTTGGAGTGCCCCCAGGTTCACACCACAGACACAGCGCACCTAAGAGATACCCTGGTGTTGCTGCATGTCCCAGAAATGGGCCAGCCAGCTGTGCACAGCAGTGACGTTCCGGTGACATCCAAACCAGCGTCCTGGTGCAGGAAGTGACCCCTAACTGAGTCACCCTGAGCCCATTCAGATCCTATTCCTGGGCGTCAGGGACAGTCCACACCACCTTCTTTTCCACCTGGGGAAATAGCTCCAAGCTGCTATTCACCTGCCAGCCATTCCGGTTTAAATTCATTTGTCTTGGCCAAGTGCCATCACATCGCTAGGCTTCCCCCAGCCCTCTCGGCCTGCATCGTATGCTGGTGCTACAGGGATGAGCGTCATCCATTTCCGTGTTGCTTCTGGCAAGTCCTACACGATCACATAGCTACCTGTCCGCAGGAGCCCACGGAGAACTTGTGGTGGTCCCTAGACACTGCCCAAAGGACAGACTCTCCCATCACAGACAGCACTGCCACTGCCGGCTGGGCAGATGAGGGAATTGGGAATGCAGCCCTTCAGCTCTCCGGTGCTGGAGGAGTCCACTCCACTCCAAATCAGGATTAACACTGGCCCTAAACCTGCCTGCGTGTGGACAGGGAGCTGCTGGCTCCTCTCCGCATCTAGGTGGAGCAGGGAGCATAGTGAAGTTTGCACTGCAGCTGCCCACTGGCCTTGTTCTGTGGATGAATCAATGGGTTTCTGGCTCCAAGGCTGTCAATCAGCACAAACTCCCCTTTCCCGTGGTTTAAAGTCATGCAGAGCACGTGACCCCGGGACATCCCCTTTGGAAGGAGGTAACCTCTTGGGTGCTGGAGCTGGCGTAGCACCTTGTAGTCCCGGGAGGTGGGGTTGCAGCTTCGCACCGGGGGTGATGGCGGGATCTAGGCAGAAGTTGTGACGATGCACCTGAGGTCTGAGTCAAAGAGGGGGCCACCCAGGGGAAGATGGAGGAGCGAGGAGTCTCCCTAAGACTGAGGGCAGGTCTGAGCTGAGAAGAGGCATGATAATTAAGGCCAGGCTGGAGCACAGGGATGCCAGGATGGCACCAATCCTGGGCCCCAGTGAGCCTGTCCCGCTGAGTTCTGATCCTCAGGGTAATGCCCGTTTTCTCTTCTTTTCTGGTTTTGACAGGCATGGCCCGAGAGAGTTGGTCTGTGAGAAAGACGCTTTCCCCAAAAACAGGTGTCACATCAGATATCTCCAGCTGTTCTCCACGGTGAAGTACAAGGTGACCTTGACAGTCACGAATGCCCTGGGCAGAAACGCCACCACAATCACCTTTGACGAGTTCGCCATAGGTAACTTCCCCAGCCAGCGCTGGGCTCTCAGAGCCGGGCGGGCGGTTTGACTGGTTCTTAGTGTGGCGCAAGACTGCCTGTCTTAGTTCCTGGGTGGTAATGCTGGGGAGAGGTGCCCGGTTGACAGCACTGGAACAGAGCCTTTGTTATCCACAGATTATCCAGGGCAGAGCATGGATGTGTCCTACCCATGTTCTGCAGAGACTCAAGTCAGGAGAAGGGAGTATGGTCCATATAGCGCGTTGGCTCCTCTGCTGTTGGAAAGAGAGTCCATGCCAACTAAAATGATGCTTCACTGAGTGTTTTGCTTAGGACATTGGCTGTGACTAGGTTTTGCCAGTTTTGGTTGGACGTATTCCTGGGGTTTTTATCCCATGACACAATATTTAATTAAAGATTAATCTTTTAATTTCTGGAAACTCCAGGACAGTCCTGGCGGGTTGGTAGCCCTAGCTGTGACCACTAGTTAGGCCACCAAACAGCTGTCCGATGACAATGCCATGTGGTCACCACAGAGCGAAGCAAGATTTGAACAGGTAGCCCCCGAGCCATCTGATTCCCAGCTTACAGCCTGGTGTGTTGCTCGTTTCCCATCTCGGGCTGCTGGGATCAAAGGAGATAACTGAGCTGTCAGAGCAGTCCCCAAAATGCACTCTCAGCTCCTTTCTACTCAGACGCGGCTTGGGGCAGGAAGCAGGCCTCTTTTGGAGCGGTGCCACTGTCCGCCTCCCATTCTGAGCAAGGAGAAAGAAGTTCCCACAGGGAACTGGTGCATGAAAAGAGGGGTTTGCTGTTTGCACCAGACTTACTCCGTCCCTGTTTTCACTCATCCAGTCAGGGAGTGGAAATAACAGTGCCCCGGGTGACTCGGCTGCCCAATCACATGCCACAAGCAATAGACTGTCACAATGAGTAATTCAGGAACAGCCTATAGGCTGAGTTGTGTTCCCATAAAGCAATGGATAAATTGCTCCTTTGTCTCGGGTTCCGTGTGGTTTGGTTTTAGGTACCTGGAGAGACACAGACATCTCTTAGGAGAGGGAACAGCCACCAAAACCACAGCAGAGAAGTGGGACAGGCTGTTGTTACTGAGGATGTGCACTGCATTAGCACCTGGAGGCCTCGTTCTAGCTAGGGCCCCCATCGTGCTGGGTGCTTTCCAGGCAAACAATAAAAGCCCATTCCTGCCCAGTAAATGCACAATCTTCATCTAAGGCAAGAGTTGGGTGACAGAAGCACATAGGAGAAGGAGGATTAGCTGTGATATCATTATTATTTATGGGTTTCAGAGTAGCAGCCATGTAGTCTGTATTCGCAAAAAGAAAAGGAGTACTTGTGGCAACTTAGAGACTAACAAATTTATTTGAGCA
Organism: Dermochelys coriacea; assembly: GCF_009764565.3. Taxonomy (NCBI): domain Eukaryota; kingdom Metazoa; phylum Chordata; order Testudines; family Dermochelyidae; genus Dermochelys; species Dermochelys coriacea. The sequence goes on from NC_050072.1 coordinate 4,157,237, forward strand.
TAAGCTTTCGTGAGCTACAGCTCACTTCATCGGATGCATCTTATTATTATTTATATGTATTATTCTAGTCCGTAGGAGCTCTAATCCTAGACCAGCATCCTGTTGTGCTAAGTTCTGTGTCCACAATTCATAGGTGACTCCAGCTGCCCATTTGGTGCAATCTCAGCCAGCCACCTGCCCAGCTGTAATGTACAATGGATCCTTATTGAGCAGGCAACCGGGCTTCAGGAGCCAGTTGATCCACATGGTGGCACCTGGCCTAACCCCTCACTGGGTCACTTGTTGGTATTCTAAATGTAATAATGGTCATAATCACATGGATGCCACAGTGTTGAGGGCCATGATAAGAGCCCAGAAAGAATGGAACCTTTCATATCTCTAGTTTCAGAGTAGCAGCCGTGTTAGTCTGTATTCGCAAAAAGAAAAGGAGGACTTGTGGCACCTTAGAGACTAACAAATTTATTAGAGCATAAGCTTTCGTGAGCTACAGCTTATGCTTATGCTCTAATAAATTTGTTAGTCTCTAAGGTGCCACAAGTACTCCTTTTCTTTTTTCATATCTCTAGTGTCCCTCATCTCAAGGGAACCCAAAGCCCCGTACAACCCACAGATGACTGACATCATCAGTGGTATCACACTTTCCATTTGGCTTTGATTCTGTCTGTTTAGATCTAGAAAAGCTCTGGCTGAGTCTAGGAGCAGACTTTGTCATAACCTGCTGGATGGAACCATTAAGATGAAACTACCACAGATATTCTTGTGTTTCTGGTTCGGGCCAAAACCAGACCCAAAATGTAAATGCAAGAATTAACCAGCTTGCCTTCGGTTTCCATCAAAATTCAAGTTTTCTTCCATTTGAGTTGGGAGAGAAGACTTGGGGGAAGTATGCATTTTACCAAAACAATATTCTTTAAAAAACAATAGAGAGAAACAAGCCCAGAAGCAAGTTAAAAAACAATTTGTTGGTTTCACGAATGCACCGTCAGTTATTGGGCCATGGGAGTAAGTAAATGATGTTCCCAGTGTTCAGTCAATGCATTTGATGCAGTGGATATGTCAGGTCTGGGAGAGAGAAAGGTGGGCAAAATCCATGGTTGGTGTAAGTAGGTGCAACTCCATGGATTTCAGCTGAGTTGCTTTCACTCACGCCAAGATGGATTTGGCCCCTGTGTGGTCCTAAATTCAGAAAAATTCAAACTGGAAATAAAGCACCAAATCTTAACAGTGAGGTAACTGTGAACACTGTGGGTCCTGTGTTTGTACAGCACCTAGCACAATGGAGTCCTGGTCCATGACTAGGGCTCCTAGACACTATGGTAATACAAATAAATCCTAATAATAGCAGTTGGAACAACTAGCCCAGGGCTGTGGTGTATTGTCCATCACTTGGAGTTGTTAAATCAAAACTGGTGGTCTTTCTAAAAGACATGCTCCTTAAACTAAGGTGACCTCTACTTCCACTACAGGTTGTTGGACTCAATGCAGGACTCACTGGGTGAATTTCTATGTCCTGTGTTATGCAGCAAGTCCCACTAGATGATCATACTGACCCTTCTAGCCTGAACATCTACAGAAACAATGTGTTTACTCTTGCAGAGAGTAAGGTGATAGATGCCCCAGTGAGGAGTAAGTAGGCAGCTGGGGAGACAGCAGAGAAATTATGGGAGGAAGTCATCGGCAGAGAACCTACTCAAACCTTCCTACATCACCCAAATTGGGCCTCTTCGTGGGCCTCAAAGAGCTGCTTGACTTTAAATAAATATTTAACAAATCAAGCAAATCAAAATCAGAAAGGCTAAGGTACAAAATGAGTTACACTTAGCAAGGGACATAAAAGACATGAAGAAGGGGTTCTTTAAATACATTAGGAGCAAGAGAAAGATGAAAGAAAGTATAGGTCCTTTACTTAGTAGGGAAGGAGAGCTAATAATGGGTGACATCAAGAAGGCTGAGGTGTTTAATGCCTATTTTAACAGGGACCAGATACTAAACACAATTAATAGCAACAACAAGGGCAAAGAAACACAAGCCAAAATAGGAAAGAACAGGTTACAAATAGTTACATATGTTAGATGTAGTCAAGTCAACAGGGCCTGATCAAATTTATCTTAGGGTACTTAAGGAACTAGCTGAAGCAATCTTGGAACCATTAGCACTTATCTTTGAGAATTTGTGGAGAATGAGTGAGGTCCCAGAGGACTGGAAAAGGGCAAATATAGTACCTGTCTTTAAAAAGGGGAACAAAGAGGACTCAGGGAATTATAGACCAGTCAGCGTAACTTTGAGACCTGGAAAGATACTGGCACAAATTATTAAACAATCAGTATGTAAGCACCTAGAGGACAATAAGGTTAGCCAGCATAGACTTGTCAAAAACTAATCATATCAAACAAACCTAATTTCCTTCTTCAACAGGGTTACTGGCTTATTGCATAGGGGTGGGGCAGGGTGGGCAGTAGACATGATATATCTTGATTTTAGTAAGTTTTTTGACATAGTCCCACATGACATTCTCAAAAAAAGGGGGGGAGGAAGGGGAATGTAGCCTAGATTAAATTACTGTAAAGTGGGTGCACAACTGGTTGAAAGAATGTACTCAAAGAGTAGTTATCGACCATTTGCTGTCAAACTCGGAGGACGTATCTGTTCCCACAGGGGTCAGCATTGCATCTGGTGGTAGTCAATATTTTCATTAATGACTTAGATCATGGTGGGGAGAGTGTGCTTAAAAAATTAATTGGGAGGGGTTGCGATCACTTTGGGGGACAGGATTAGAATTCAGAATACTTTGACACATTGGTCTAATTTCGCAAGATGAAAATTCAATAAAGACAAGTGCACAGTACTACACTTAGGAATGAAAGATCAAATGCACAACTACACAATGGGAAATAACTGGATAGGGGGTCGTATTGCTGAAAAGGATCTGGGGGTTATAATGGATCACAAATTGAATATGAGTCAACAATGTGACACAGTTGCAAAAAAAGGCTAATCTCATTCTGGGGTGTATTAACAGCAGTGTCGTGTGCCAGACATGGGAGATAATCATCCTGGTCTACTCAGTGCTGGAGTGAGGCCTAAGCTGGAGCACTGTGTCCAGTTCTGGGCGCCTCACTTTAAGAAAGATGCGGACAAACTGGAGAGAGTCCAGAGGAGAGCAACAAAACCGATAAACAGTTTAGAAAACCTGGAGTATTAGGAAAGGTTAAAACAACTGGGCATGTTCAGTCTTGAGAAGAGAAGACTGAGGGAGGACCTGAAAACTAGTCTTCCAATATGTTAAGGGCTGTTATAAACAGGATGGTGATCAGTTGTTCTCCATGTGCACTAAAGGTAGGACAAGAAGTAATTGGCTTCACTGGCAGCAAGGGAGATTTTGGTTTTATATTCGGGAAAACTTTCTAATGATAAGGGGAGTTAAGTTCTCGAATGGGCTTTCAAGGGACATTATGAAATCCCTGTCACTGGCGGACAAACACTTGTCAGGGCTGGTCTAGTTTACTTGGTCCTGCTTCAGCGACCCTTCCAGCCCTACAACCTATGATATGTAAAACATTTTGTTCCTCATCATGCACTTTCGCACTGTCTGTCTGGTGTGGAAAGTGGCACCAGTGCGAGATAACCTCAGGTAGCTGGTTACCTGCTCTTCCTGGCCTGTCCCTAGCCATTCCTGCTTCTAGGTTAGGACACGTCACTGCAGGACTCAACTCTTCCTTGACTGGCCTTTTCATCACCAAGATTGTTCAGACCCAGGACAGCCCACAGAAGCAGTCACTCGTGGGAGCTGTAGTGTAAACAAAGCTCAGGAGGGCTCCGAGGCTTTTACCAGAATGGTCTTATCTAGACTGAGATTTAAATCTGTGATATTAACTAGCTCTATCTAATTAACGCCTTCTAAAACTCCAGTCAAGACAAAGCCATTGAATTTTAGCATATGCTAAACTGTTCTAGCTAAAATCCACATTTTATATCTTTCTGAAATTGAGTGAAAGGCATTGAAATGTATCCACACTGGTAGCAAAAAGGAACTAGATTAGTTCCTGGAGGATAGGTCCATCAATGGCTATTAGCCAAGATGGTCAGGGATGTAACACCATGCTCTGGGTGTCCCTAGCCCCTGTTTGCCAGAAGCTGGGAGTGACCAGGGGGTGGATCACTTGATGATTACCTGTTCTGTTCATTTGCTCTGAAGCACTTGGCATTGGCCACTGTCGGAAGACAGGATCCTGGGCTAGATGGACCTTTGGTCTGACCCAGTATGGCCATTCTTATGTTCTTATTCAGTGGGGTTTTCAACAGGGTTAAACTACCCTGACTGAACTAACTTGATTAAAATTAGAAGGAGGTATCTACCCATGAGAGGAATGAGGAGTGAAGCCTTCTACTAGGCGTAGTTTGGGGAAACAACCTGACTAGTTTGAAGATGGAGTTTGATAAATTTATGAACAGGATGATATGATGGGATTGCCTGTGGTATCCAGGGACTGGACTCAATGACCCAGCAAGTCCCTTCCAGTCCTATGTTCCTAAAAAAAATCCACTTTTTTATCCTAGTCTAGATAGGCCATTGTCATCTAACCCTCGTCTGAATGGTGGAGGTAAACGCACCTGAGCACTGTATATACTAGAACTTCCACTGATATTGCACCCGCTGGGAATTATGGCCCCAGAAGCTCCTAGTGTAGACACAGCCAGCAGTAAATTCAGATGCAGCTTTAGATTAAAGGCTGTTCCTCCCCTGAGAAGCCCAGCCACACATTCAGGAGCTTAGTAGACTCTCCCTGACTCCCTCTGAATGGAATTGAATTGAATCTCAGTTGAGCATGAAGCAAGTCTGGCACTTGTTTCCTTGTCAGACCACCAGCAATGGGACCAATCTAAACAGCCAGAGCCCTGGGAAGAACTAACCTTCTTTGGTATGCTTCCTCCCCCTCTCCTGCTCTAGTCTCCAGTGGAAAACCTCCTCCCCAGAAGATGAACTCTAATTGAGTGGAAAATGACTGGCACATTCTTCTGATATCCTTTGTGGCTGCCTCGCTTGCCGGTCACATAGCGCTGCTTGTTAGCATCCAGCTGCAAGGAGTCACTCTGTGTTGCCATTTTAAATGATAGCTGCAAGATGTGTTTGAACTCTCCGGTCCCTGTCTCTGCTCAGTAAGGAATCCGGGCTGCTGTCCTCCCATCTCTGGCCTGGAAACAGTTTTCTGAGTTATGCTTTCTGCAAAGGTATCAGTATTTGCTGAGGCTGGGAGAGGAGCTTGGAGCTCAGGGCAGCCAGGAGTGGGGAGAGGAGCCAGGGTGGCTGATGTGCCCCTTACCATGCTCCACAAGCCAAACGCCTCTGCTCCTTGCCCCAAAGGAGCATGGGAGCCGGCGGACAGGTGTCATCAGCAGAGAAGGGAGAGAGCCTGGAGAGAGGGGGTGGGTCATGGGTGGGAGCAGTGAGAGTGGGTCGGGGGAGCAGGTGGAGGCCTTGGAGCAGAGACACACCGAGAGGGACTAGGTACAGTGACCAAGGGAGCTATAAACCCTCAGGGCATAAACTGACCATTAGCTATTGCAGTTCAGGAGAAAACTTCCCCTGTGGGAAGATTGTCCCATCACCAGCTGTCTGAAGCAGCTAGGGTTGGCCACGGTCAGAGACAGGATACCAGGCTAGATGGGCCCCCGGTCTGATCCATCCTGACAGCGCCAAAGTCCCTGTAGGCAGCGTGAGCCAGCAGAGACATGTTGGCGAGGCCTTACAGCGGGACGAGAAGGAGCCAGCCGTAGGTGTGTGATCCAGTTCAAAAGGATCCTTTCCCTGGGGAAGGTGAAGAGCAGTACATTCTGGATTGGGCAGGGGGAGGACAGCCAGAGGTTACTCATCAGAAAGGGCTTGGACTCTGATAGGGCTGCCTGGATGACTCCCCCTGTGCCTCCAGAGGACACAAAGGATGTGTCTACACTGCAATAGGCACCCACGGCTGGCCCAAGCCGGCTGCCTCAGGCTCACAGGGCTTGGGCTAAGAGGCTCTTTAAATGTGGTGTTAGATGTTCAGGGGTCAGGCTGCAGCCCGAGCTTTGGGACCTTCCCATCAACTGGCACAGGGCCAGCCGTGGATTTTCAGTTGCGGTGTAGACGTACCCTAAAGTGCCAAGGAAAGGAGCGAGAGCTTCTCCCCTGTGCGGGGTGGGGCAGGCGGGGACGGGCAGGGCTTTGACTCTCATGGGTTCCTGGTTCAGTCCATGGTTTCCATGCAGGAGTCAGGAACCGCTGGCCGTTGGCTGGGAAACACCGTGAAGCAAAGGAGCCGGCTTGTCTAAGGCAAGCCGCCATTGTGCCTGCACTGACGGGCGGGGCGTCAGGTTCAGTGGGCGGGTGCTGAGTGGGATTGGGGGCCTGCGAGAGACAGGAGGTCTGACTCCGGCTGTGTGTACTCTTGGAGCTGGGGCTGCAAGTCCAACTCACGCAGACCCACTCATGCTAGCTCTCTTCGAGCTAGTGTAGCGGGGGGTAACACGGCAAGCAATGGCACAGGCTGGCCATGCCGAACACAAACCTGCCTGAACCCTGTGGGTGTGAACTCGGTGTGGCTAGCCTGTGTCACTGCTGCCTCTGCCCGTGCCCCCGTGGCTGCACTACAGTTCTTAGTGCGCTCGCTCCCTGAGAGCTAGCACCAGGATGTCTGTGCAAGCTGGTAGTCACACCCCAAGCTCCTAGTATAGACATAGCCCATGACTGTGTTCCCCCCCCTCAGGCATCCAGTCAGGCCAAGCATCGTGAGAGGAAATTCCCCCTCCCTGCCCTCCCCCCCATGGTAAAACAGACCAAAAGCATCATGTCTGGGCAGAAAAATCAGTCATTTACCATCCATAGGTACTGGAACTGGGGGGGAGCAGCCGCACCCCCTGGCTTGAAGTGGTTTCCCTTATATCCAGGGTTCACAGTTTGGTTCAATGGCTCTCAGCACCCCCACTATACACATTGTTCCAGCATCCCTGCATTTACCTCCACATCTGTACGGCCAGGTTCGACAGGAGCAGGGAGGGGACCTAGGACCTACTTTGCCTGGGAGAGGGGGGCTAGAAACATGCAGTTTTGCTCCATTTCCTGAAGGGAAAATGCTGGGATGTTCACCCCCTGTCGACTCCTCATCTGCTGGCCGAGCATAACAAACCACAGTATTTACCAGTGAATCTTGCCTGGCCTTAGAGAGGCAGCATGGGGGGCCATTCACCGATGGGTCACCAGCATCCACAAGCTGCTACCCTCATATGGTGGTTTGGTGGCCCAGCTGTGAAGTGATCCCAGCTGTCAACGGATATCTGACCTGTGACAGATCCCCCCCCCGGGTGTCACCTGGACCTGGGGTACCACTGAGCTCCCCTGACTCACCATCCTGGGCTCCCTTTACACTGTACTACTGTGACCAGCCTGCCAAGCCCTCTCCCAGGCTTCCGCACACATACAGGTAGGGACACACCCAGCTGCAGTACATACAGACGCTGTGATCAGCTCTGCATGGGGAGGTTACAGCTAAGGAACTGCCCAGCTGCTCAAGTGCATGCCCCACCATTCCCGGGAGTATAAATCCAAAATTATACCATCTTGCACTGCACAGGGAACTGTACAGCGCAAGCTCATGAAATTAGCCCTCTCCCTCAATGAGGAGAAGGATATGCAACAGTTTTCTGCCCCAAGTTATGACTCCCACACACTGGTTTGTGATAAAGCAAAAACAAGTTTATTAACTACAAAAGATAGATTTTAAGTGATCATAAGGGATAGCAAACAGATCAAAGCAGGTTACCTAGCAAACAAACAAAACACGCAAACTAAGTTTAATATACTAAAGAGATTGTATATGAGTAGCAACTTCTTACCTTAAATTATGATTCAAGCAGGCTGCAGAGATTCCTAAGGGGCCAGCTGTACTTGCTTATAGCTAAAAACCCCAGGTGTTGCTTTCACAGGCTAAAAATCCCTTTATCCTGGGTCCAGCACTTCCCCCAATTCAGTCTCTGTTCCTTCGTTGTTTTCAAGAGTCTCTTTGGGTGGAGAGTCAGTGAAGAACCACAGTATGTCACTCCCCTGTCTTATATAGCTTTTCCATATGGCAGGGAACCCTTTGTCTCAAAGCTTGGTTCCCACGCCAGTCAGTAGAAAAACACTGGTATTGCAAGATGGAGACCAGCACCAGGTGACTTGGTTTTTGGTCTCTGTAGTGTCACAGTTGCCATGACTTGGAGACTGTTTGTAGCTTCCTCAGGAAGGCCCCCAGGTGGGAAATAAGCTTCTTCTAAGGCCAATTGTTCTCCCTAATGGTTCATTAACTTGAATGGGCCCTTCCCAGCCAGCCATCTAGTCTGACAGTCTTTTGCCTAGTGGATGTTCCCCAGGTGTAAACAGATTTGTAATACAGATACATAGTCAATATTCCTAACTTCAGATACAAAAATGATACATGCATACAAATAGGATAATCATATTCAGTAAATCATAATCTTTCCAATGATATCTCACATGACCTATCTTGCATAAAATACATCATTATGTATTAATCATATCATATCATATCATAATATCACTGTGAAGAATATGGAGTGCAGTGTCACATGACCCCCATCCTGATAGGTGCTATTTGGGCCCTGAGTGGCCTTCTTACTAGAAGCCAAGCACTGAATGGGAGAGAAGTGATCCCTGCAGGCCATAGCTGGGGTGAGGAGTGAGCCTGGAGGACAGTTGTATGGCCTCTGCCCGTAGGACACTTTGTCCTTTGCATATAGTGGGGACTGCCAGAGCCTTTCACGAGAACAAACATCATTCTGATAGAGAAGAGACTCCAGCACTGTCATTCACGTTTGCTGTATGTGGGGGAGGGGGAGTGAACAGCTCCTCTCTGAATCCTGACTTGTGTTTTAACAGCTTTAAAGCAGCCTGACAGATGGTATTTGCATTCTTCAGGCAAAAGAGGGGAGGGGAAAAAAAGAAAAAACACCACCTCACCTCCACGATTTTTCTGATGGGAGCCTTGGGCAAGTTATCAAAAGAAAATACACGGCATTAAAAATGTAACATCCTGCTGGTGCTAATTATTCCGCATATCAAAAGCAATTCAAGGCAAACGCAGTTCCAAGCAAACAGCGGAGTGCAGGCCACCAACCTAAGTAAGGGAAAGACATTTTCAGCTCATTTGGATGTGATAGCATGCTCAAATGCAATCCCGGCACTTGAAAGGGCAGGCGTTCCCTGACCCCTTCAACCCAAAAGGAAACCAGAGCATTCTGCAGAACGGCATACAGGTTATACACAAGGGAGACTTCACCGCCCCACAAAACACAGCCACCTCTCAGATGGCAGCCCGGCCACACTGAGCAGCAATTTATGATGTGAGGACAGAGAGAAGCAAAATGGCCTTGGAGTCAAGGCACTGAACTGAGCTGGAAGATCCAGGTTCAGTTTCTGACTCTGCCACAGGCCCCCTGTGTGGTCTTAGGGAAATCACTTAATCTCCCTGTGTCCCAGCTGTACAATGAGGTTAATGATACTTCCTTACTTCCAAGGGGCTTTGTGAGGATCCGGTATTAATGTCTGTGAGGTGCTCACGTGCTCCACAGATGGGTCTGTAACAACTACACAACAGGTCAGTTCAATTTAAACTACTTAGGCAGGCAGAATTAAAAGACCTAGACTGGAATTTGGCCAAGCCATAGAGTTTAATACCCTTACTCTTGTGAAAAATGCCCCGGGACGTTGAATGATCATAAGTGATCGGTTTTACAGTTCAGTTGAAAGACGGTAGCTCGGACAGCGTAGTGTGCTGTGGTACTGACTGACGGCACAGAGTGCCTCATCAGGTCCACTTCCTGCAGCACCTCGGTTTTACTCAGAGAGTTCCTCCTTTCCGCGACTGATGGGGCCGGACTGCTTAATTTCTGAGGTATGACAAGGTGACTGGCTGGGGTGAGATCTGAAAAGCTGAGGTCAAGTTTGTCTGACTGGGGCAGGTGCTCTCTGAAAAGGAGGGAATTCACACTGCATGGCAAGCTTGGAAATGAAAACACGGGAAGGAAATTTACGTGGCCACTCCAATGTTGCCCTTGCTGCTCTTAGAAGTACTGGGCCAGTAGCAATTGGTAACTAGATCTTTTTTGCTGAGGATTATTTATTTGATGACTTTTCCCCATTTTTCTGCAAGTGAATTATCCATGAAGGGATTTTGATTCTTTTTTAAATGAATTGGGTCAGCCTTTGAAATGGGGTGCTACACATTTTATATGAACTCCTCCTGGCCTAGGCACTATTTGTGAGCTAAGTGATTCATTTACTACTTCCACTGTTCTCTGGTCTACTCCTCATTTCTCATTGCTGGCATGAAGTGGGTTACCTGAGTCACGTGGTATTGTTTCTGCTCTCTGACTGGATGACTGACATTTTTTGAAGGCGTGAAAACAAAGACATCAAATGAGAGACTCAGGATACTCCATAAACATGACAAAGTCTTTGCAAAAATCACAGAACCCCTGTTTGATATCTACTTGTTTGAGTGCTAGCAAGAATGCTCCTGGTCTGTTAGAAAGGTCAATCTTTTCTACAGCCTAAATGGTTACCATGTGGTTCGCATGTCCCTATAGGGTTCAATCCAGCCCATCCCTATGGAGAACAATGCAGGCTTGTCCCCTATAATACATTTTTTATTGTTTTGTACAATCTAATTATAAAAGATCTAAGTGGTAGGGGTTCCCACTTGTTCTACCAGTGTAATTAAACTGCTATAGTTATACCAGTATAACTTCCTTTGGGGACATGCTTATTCCAGTATAAAAGTAGCTTTTTTCGTCTTAAACCACTTCCCAAGCAACATTATCTTATACTAGAATAGTGTCCTCAGAGGGTTATACCAGTGGAACTATCTCAGTTTAAATTCACACTTTACTTTATACCAGTATAACTTTCATTTTATACCTCCATTTTGCTTGGGAAAAAAGTTTAGTTCAAAGGGCTGCTCCACATGTGAATGGCTCGTAGCCAAATCTCTGACAAAATGGATGGATTTGTTCCACCCACTGACACTATTTTGGTATTTGTTCTTACACTGGGACTCTTCTTTCCATCCACAAAGAGCCAAGCCCATCCCTGGTGCAGCTTCACTGACATCTGGGGCCATAGTCTGCCCTCAGTTATACTGGCGTAAACCCAAGGGGTTACGTATCTAGCTGTCAGCCCATCTGAAGCACATGTGCACCGATCTTCACCCCAGTATCCGAGTCCTTCCCCATCTATTTGATGAAGTTACTCTGGCTTTACAAATGACAGCATGATTTGGCTCGGAGCGTGACACCAGGAGCGAGTTTGGCCCTGAGTGTTTGGGTCCTTAGCAAATACAGCAAAGGAGAAACACCTGCAAAGTGAATGGATTTAAGTTGGAGGGTTTGAAAGTTTCCCCTATTGCAATATCTCACATTCACCCAGCCCAGCGCCTTTCATCCCCAAGGCTCCTCGCAAACTTGATGTTAAGCTGGATTTTGAAATCATCTGCATTCGTTCAGCAACACAGATTTTTTGTTTAGCAAACCAAATCCACAAAGTCCACAGAGCCAGCGCTGGATTTATACTTTTCCGTATGTGTTTGGACTCAAAGGCCCTTTTAATGGAAGCCGATGTCCACCCCAAGCCCCGGGATTCAAAGCAAGAGAAGGAATTACACAGCCATCTGGAGTAGCTCAGGACTGCACAGACCCGACAAATCCTCCCCCTGCTGTTTGTTGATAAAAGACAAAGCCACCAGAGGAAAATCAGGCCTGATAATAATTGTCCCCCCTCCCCGGCTGGCCTGCTACCAAATGGGGTGATTGTGCCTCAAAAGTGACCCCAAAAAGCACATGCATTTGCACACGTCACCTGGCTATAACCCCCCACCTCCTCCCCAGTGGATAAAACCTTATAAGGAAAGTCATGTGGGAGTTGCGGATGCTCAGCACCTGGCAGCATCAGGCCCGTAGGATCACATCTTTCCAGCTGTCGGCCAGACAGGCCAAGCCCATTGTCTAACCCCCCCGAACCTGACACAATGCAACACGTGACGTGCTGAACAGAGAGATAAGGGGAGCGCAGGAGGTGCCCCTGCTGGGATCGGTCATTCTCCCAGGCATGTGCACATCTGCCTCGTAACCTCATCTTTTCCTCTCCCCGAACCCCCCCTTCGCGGCTCGTTGGCAGGACAGCAGCAGTGAGGTTTCAGGGGAGGCGAGGGAGGTGGCGGCTTGAGGCAGGGCGCTCCATCTGGGAGGGAGAGAGGGGGTGGGGACGTTGGTAAGAGAAGGGGCTGAACAGGTGTCGAAGCTGGCATTGTGGCAGGAGCGCCATCAAAGGAGATGAGGCCTGAGGTGTAAGCCGAGCAATGTGGGGCCTGGAAGGCTGGGACCAGAAGTTTAAGAGGCAGCCAGTGAATTGATGCAGCGGCAGGCAAGATGGGTGAAGCGACGGGAGAGGGAAGTTGTGGCTCAAGGATGCAGGCTCAAGATCCCCTGTGTCTCTGTCTGCCATTCCCATGACTGGTCCCCCGCCATCCTCTCTGCATCGAAGGCCCTCCCCATCCCTGCTCGCTCAGGTACCACCCTCCAGCACTCGAGGCACCCTTCACACTCATGCCTCCCACTGGGCCTGCTGGGCGGGAACTCGCCACACAAAGAATAACCAGTCCCCAGTTCTTCCTTCCCCTGGGTTCCCCAATGCATCCTGCCTTCGCAGCTATGTCGCAAGCACCTCGTGTCCAGTACAGCACCTTGCACATTGCCAGGACCCAGCAGATAATAACAACAATCACAGTTCAGAAGTTGCTCATTAACTGGACAGGTATCTTATGCTGCTGCTGTCCCTCTACCCAGCAGTAGCAGATTTCTGGGCCTTGCGGGACGGTTAGATGAGGAGTCTGGGTAATTTCTCAGTGTAACTTGATTTATTTACACTATATTCACCAATCCTGGAACAGAGGTGGTCACAAGCGGCCCACAGGCAACCCCTCTTCCAGGAATCTCAGCCCCCCAAGAACTGACTCTAGTTAGAGAGCAGAGACCGAACTCCCTTGCTGCTGGCTACAGCTCCCGCCCAAAATTATCCACATCACAAAACTAACAACAAGCAGCATGACTTCAAAGACTGCATGCTCAGAAAAAGAACTTGTAAGACTGCATATAACAGCGCCACCCGGTGACTCCTCCATAACACTTTTGGATAAAGGGCATGATCTATTGGCCTTGTGAGTCCTTTGGCCACCCGCCTTTTGTGTGTGGTTGTACCATTGTCCACGGGAATCACCACTGGCCAAAGTCCCGTGGCGGGAAGCAGAGGAGTAACCGTTGGAGGCATCCAGAGGAAGCCAGGGCACTCTAGTTACAAACCTAGGCTCATCCTGTCCAAGCTCCTTCCTGTCAACAGAGAGAACCAGGCTGCAGATTGTGAAACTGTCCAACAGCAGCCAGGGCTAGGGTGTGGACTCCTGCAGAGGCTGCTGGAAACGAGACAGACAGACACGTTACACTCAGCTTGAGTTTTATTCAAAAGCCTCGAGGATTCCCGTGGGGTCCTTCGCCCCTCTGGCGGAGTGCTGCATGGCCAAGAGCTACCCTGAAAGCCCCATCCTTCCTCATGCTAAACTTCCAGCGCCCTGGCGCGAGGGGCTCCCTCTCTACTTCCAGGCTGGGGAGGCACCGGACTGTTGGCTAGCGGGGTTGTGAGCACGGCAGAGACGGAGCAGAAAGGGAGGTCCCCTCCCGAGCCTGAACCCCAATACTGCATGGGGTTGGAGGGAACCTGTCACCTCAGCAGCTCCCCTGGGACCGTGGGGCTCAGAGGGCGTAGCTGCATGCAGCCCGCTGTTCATCAGATGCCCGCAGAGAGAGGATCTGGGACTGAGAGAGGCAGAGGAGGCTCCGGTTGAACAGGGTCCTCGGCACCACGTGTCCCTCTGCTGCTGAGTCCCAATTTGTGAATCCTAGTCACCGATCGTCACCTGGCCAGTCAGTTGCCATGGAGATGATTGGCCAGGGGGTGTCTTCAGAGTGGTGGTGGAGTCATGTCATCTGCAGATACTGAAGGCCAGACGGCCATTATTGGCCTGGCCTCTTGTGTACCACAGGCCAGGAAGCCGTCTCCAAAATGAGTGTGATGATACCTCCTGCACAGGCTTGCTCCCTGAGACTAAGGCAAAGTCCAGTGGAGTCAGAGGCCATCTTTGTATTGGCGTCCGTGGGCTCTGGGCCAGTCCCCACTTACCCGGAGATGATAGAATTGCTCTCCCATTGTGAAAGTGCGTTGTCGAACCACCTCCCAGCCTGCTCCATCTCCGTGCAGCTGTAGACGACTGGTGCCTGTTTGTGATGCTGCAATGAGGGAAAGAGATCGTGTAGCCCAATGAATTGTTCTGGCATCACTGCCCTTGAGTTGAGAGCAGAACCAGAGGGATTCGCTCACCTGTTTGGTTTGGAAGGGCCCACACTGGTGCGCAGACAGGAGCACACAGCTTTCTCAGGCAGGGTTTATTTTGCAATCTGGCTGTGTCCGGCTGCCAGGTTCTGGGGCATATCTGTCTAACCAGCTCCCCAGGAGAGTATTAGCATGAATGGGGAGACAGAACACACAGCTAGGTTTAAAGAAAAGGAGTACTTGTGGCACCTTAGAGACGAACAAATTTATTAGAGCATAAGCTTTCGTGAGCTACAGCTCACTTCATCGGATGCATTTGGTGGAAAAAACAGAGGAGAGATTTATATACACACACACAGAGAACATGAAACAATGGGTTTATCATACACACTGTAAGGAGAGTGATCACTTAAGATAAGCCATCACCAGCAGCAGGGGGGAGAAAGGATGAAAACCTTTCATGGTGACAAGCAAGGTAGGCTAATTCCAGCAGTTAACAAGAATATCAGAGGAACAGTGGGGAGTGGGGTGGGAGGGAGAAATACCATGGGGAAATAGTTTTACTTTGTGTAATGACTCATCCATTCCCAGTCTCTATTCAAGCCTAAGTTAATTGTATCCAGTTTGCAAATTAATTCCAATTCAGCAGTCTCTCGTTGGAGTCTGTTTTTGAAGCTTTTTTGTTGAAGGATAGCCACTCTTAGGTCTGTGATCGAGTGACCAGAGAGATTGAAGTGTTCTCCAACTGGTTTTTGAATGTTATAATTTTTGACGTCTGCTTTGTGTCCATTCATTCTTTTACGTAGAGACTGTCCAGTTTGGCCAATGTACATGGCAGAGGGGCATTGCTGGCACATGATGGCATATATCACATTGGTAGATGCGCAGGTGAACGCATCGAGCGCATCGATGCACTGCTGAATTGGAATTAATTTGCAAACTGGATACAATTAACTTAGGCTTGAATAGAGCCTGGGAATGGATGAGTCATTACACAAAGTAAAACTATTTCCCCATGGTATTTCTCCCTCCCACCCCACCCCACCCCCACTGTTCCTCTGATATTCTTGTTAACTGCTGGAAATAGCCTACCTTATTTGTCACCATGAAAGGTTTTCCTCCTTTCCCCTCCCTGCTGCTGGTGATGGCTTATCTTAAGTGATCACTCTCCTTACAGTGTGTATGATAAACCCATTGTTTCATGTTCTCTGTGTGTGTGTATATAAATCTCTCCTCTGTTTTTTCCACCAAATGCATCCGATGAAGTGAGCTGTAGCTCACGAAAGCTTATGCTCTAATAAATTTGTTAGTCTCTAAGGTGCCACAAGTACTCCTTTTCTTTTTGCGAATACAGACTAACACGGCTGCTACTCTGAAAGCTAGGTTTAGGCGCCCTGCAACTTCTGGGCTTCTCACCTGTTCAATAATTAACACGCTGTTAATTACCACAGAGCAGAGGCAGCAGGTTCAAAACAAACAAAAGGAAGTATTTCTTCACACAACACACAGTCAACCTGTGGAACTCCTTGCCAGAGGGATGTTATGAAGGCCAAGACCATAGCAGGGTTCAAAAAAGAACTAGATAAGTTCATGGAGCATAGGTCCATCAGTGGTTATTAGCCAGGATGGGCAGGGATGGTGTCCCTAGACTCTGTTTGCCAGAAGCTGGGAATGGGCAACAGAGGATGGATCACTTGACGATTACGGGTTCTGTTCATTCCCTCTGGGGCACCTGGCACTGGTCACTGTCGGAAGACAGGATCCTGAGCTAGATGGACCTTTGGTCTAACCCAGTATGGCCGTTCTTATGTTATGTTCTTAACATGAAATAGTGCAGCACACTAATGCCCTCACACTGACCTTGGCCTTTCATAGATTTGCTAAAGCAAATTAAAAGTTTTAGAAGTTGGGAGTTCTAATGCTTGGTGGGACACCGCCCCATTCCCCAAGAAGAAAATGGCCTGTCTCTAAGTATAATAATGATTGATTTGCTATCGATACCCTAATACGTCTTCAGCTTCAAAGCACTTTACAAACCTCAGCTAATTACTCCTCACTCAAAACACCTCTGAAGTAGGTGAGCAAATATTCCAATACCCTGAACTAGAGCCAAAGGGGAAGAGGCTGAAAGTTGGGGGAAGAAGGTAAAAGAGAAGGGACTTGTGCTCTGGGTGATCATGAAGAGTCAGTAACTGGCCTGGGTTGAATCCTATGTTCTCAGTCCTTCTGAAGCCTAAATCTTCATCAAAGTCAAAGACCAAATTCTGAGGCTTTTACTCAATTCTTATTCAGGCCAAACTCCCCTTGAAGTCAACTTGGCTGAGTAACGAGCGCCAGCTTTGGCCCTTCAATTTCATAGGAACATAGGATGTCAGAGTGGAAGGGACTTCCTGGGTCATCCCCTTGAAAGTGATGGTTTGGGGTCAGGATTGGGCACAGATGGCTTAGAAGTGTACCATACAAGTGTCTATAACTCATTACCAGTCACCCCATCTCACCTAGTCCTCAAGAACAATGTCTGTCTGTCTATCTATCTACCACCCATGTACATCTGTCTGTCTGTCTGTGTGACTCTCCTCACTGTAGTACCTGTTGCTTCTAATCTGTACAGGGAAAAGCATCTGCTATTCCACATATTTACTGTATGCTTCATAAAACATATTGCAACATAGCCACAAAGTATAAGGCTGAGTCTAGAAACTATGTGATCATGTTGCACAGCTAGCTGATATTTTGTGAATGGCAAAATGTACCATGGGAGGAAGTTACCTGCGGTGTGTTTGTACCTGGAGTAGAGCTACCCCAGCCCTGTATTGTGAAATAGCATGAGAATGGACTAAGACTATAAGGTATAAAAAGACCTTTCTGTATTATTCCAGTAAAGCCGGACCCTCCAGAGAACGTGGTGGCCAAGCCAGTATCCAACAACCCCCGGAGGCTCGAAGTGAGGTGGCAGAACCCTTCCTCTTGGCCTGACCCCGAGTCCTTTCCACTCAAATTCTTCTTGAGGTATCGCCCCCTCATCCTTGACCAGTGGCAACATGTGAGTGACCTCTCAATCGCCTTCACTGAGGGCCAGGTGGTGGGGGGAAGGCTAGGGGGTTGTTGGGTTGTGAGGCCCAAGCTTGCAGCCCCTCCTTACCTGCTGTGAAGTGAGTGGAGTTAAGGGGGACACTAAATGCCTCAGAAAGCACCTATGGCTTGGGAAGGACCTCGGACAGGAGGTGCTCAGGAACGGGAAGGGGCTTTATTGCTACGAAGCTGCTGTTACCGCCTGGTAACCAGCTTGCAGAAAATGCACATTTGATTCTTTCCTTCATGTCAGGCCAGCAAAATGAAACCAAAAGCTGGCGTCTCTTTTAAGTACCCATTCCACTTTCAAACCACTCCCCCACTCTGCACTGTAATACGGGGCCAGTCTCTATTTTCCATACAAATGTTCTACATAAAACTTGCCCGCTGAGACGTAAGAGTCACTTGAAGTGTAAATGTCACCGCATTTAAAGGCGCTCAGCCATGTTAGACTCCAAACCAGAGATAAAAAATATCTTGTGCCAGAACACGCTGTACTGTCAGGGACTCCACCTTTGCCTTGACGTTATTGTAGTTTTACTTTTATTTCTTGTTTTTGTTTTGTTTTTTTAAAAGAAAGTTGTCAGTGTGGCTCTTAGGACAGAAGTCCACTGTTAGCTAGCAGAATTGGGATAGCACGGGTAACAGCATTTGAGTCTCCATGGTCCATTCAACCTTTGTCTTCTGAGACTGGCTGACTATAATCCCAATTAGGGCGATGTTTGGTGGTGGGCTGTGCGATGGGGAGATTATTAGCTTACTGGCAAATGGAGCGAGACCAACAGCTTGGTGGTACACCTGCATTTCAGATATGTTTGTAGAGTTGGTCCATGTTTCTTTGTCAGATGGGCTTTTTTGATGAAAAAAAGATCTTTTGAAGGCAAAGAAAATTTCTGTGTCAAATTTTTGGGTCCTTAATTTTGACCAGGCGAAAATGTGTAGTTTTGTTCCCAATTGAAATTTTTGTTTCTTTTTTTTTGAAAATCAAGAAATTCTTGGCGTCTGGGGCTTTGGGGGGGAATTTTTTTTCTTCACCCCCTTTTCTTTCTCTTTACCCCATGCATTTTCCCACTGGAAAGCAGGGGGGTGAAGAGGGGAGGGGAGCCTGACAATAAAACCTACAAATAAAAATATTTTTTTAGGTTTTTGAACACTTTCATAAACAAACAAAAAAATTGTGTTTGAAATGCAAAATTTGGTTTCACTTGGCCAAAAATCAGAAGACCCAGGGGAAGTGTCAAACAAAACAGTTACAGAAAGTGCTTTTCTGACCAGCTCTGTTCTTTTGGCTCCTTGAAGGAATGACATGAGCAATCAGATGATCTTTCATTTGTCTTGTTTTGGGATGGGAGTAACCTGCCTGTCCACACCAGTGACAGCAGCAATCCTGCTGCCTTCAGCTCCTTGGGTCAGGGTGGCTATGTCTGTCTCACTATGAGCTCTCAAGATAGGCCGGCCCACTCGGTCTGATTGTGTGCCTGAGTGCTGGTCATTTTATGCTGTGCCTCAAGAGAAAAGGGGACTTGGCAGTTTTCCGGCCTCCTGGCGTCTGTTAAATATGATTGCTGGCATTTGAAACTATGCTAAGAGCGGAAGGATGGTCCCGTGGCTAGGGATGCTAGCCTCAGACGTGGGAAACTTTGGTTCAAGTCCCTGCTCTGCCACCGACTTCTTGTGTGACATTAGGCAAGTCACTTAACCTCTCTGTGTGCCACAATGGGGATAAGCACACCCTGTACTTCACAGGGGGGCCATGAGGCTAAACTCCTTAAAGACTCTATGGTGCTCAAATACCAAGGCGAGTGGGACTATCTCAATGTGTTAGAGAATTCTCAGTGAAAATACAAGCCCCAAGAAAAAGTCTGTCCCCAGTGTAACCCCCCAATGTGATTCATCACTGCAATCTAGAGATGATTCCCCATTGCATCTGGGAGTGGAGACGTAGATGAAAACAATCCTTTGCTCCATATTGAGTGGCTTGGCATTCCTGTTTTAAGAACCAAGGTGTCTGATCCAGAACTGCTGGTGTTCCGGGCTTTTTCCCTCTCTGCCATCACTTATGGTGTGGCTGCATCATTCTTCTGTATTGCTTGTTTATATATTTTAAAAAACCCAAAACCTAATTGTGAGTGACGTGACACCAGTTGCTGGAACAGGTCAAATAATGCAAAAGTGTGTTTGGGAATAATTTGCTCAGTGACTGACAGCCAACATTTGCCAACTAAGGTCGTGGGCTCATTATTAGACTGTCTGTCAAGCCAGCTGGAGAATGAAAAATACGATTTGTGAATAAGCTGAATGAAAATGCCGCTATTCATCAGGTGAATTATTTGCAGTGATTAATTCAATCAGCTCTTTAAAGTCAGATGGGGGTAGCACTGCAGGGCCATGCAAGATTCCCTACACAGCTCTTTCAAGCCACTTAAATTCACAGCTGCAGCACTTCCTGCCAGTCCAGCCCTGGGCTCCCCCCAGCACACACACAGCTTTGCATATCCACCACAATCCCAACCCACAACCTGCCTCCCTGCCATTCCAGTCCAGGGACACCCCCACATACACACATACACATAGAGCCCTGGGCATCCCCTCCTCCCACCCCCACCACAGCTTTGTCAATGCACCACAATCCCACCTACACAGCTCTGCCAATGCATCTTAATCCTGACCAGCAGCAATTCCTGCTCTGCCAGTCCTGGGGCGCTGCTGGCCCGTAACCAGCGTGACTGAGATGAGGCCACCACATGTGCCAAGCCTGCATTGATGTCAGGCAAGAGGCGGCCCTGAGCTCCTGGTACCATGCCGGGATGTCACTCGCACTGTGACCAGTTTAGCCGGGTGCTGTGCAGCAGTTGAACAAGAGGCTCTGAGGTTTCATTTGCCGAGAAGGGTATCTAGGCACCGAATGAGAGGCCGTTCCTCTGCCCACAGCCTGAAGGGGACGAGCAGGTGTTGACTGGCATCATCCCCTCTGAAAAAGATCTGGCATGGAAATGGTTAATGAGTGTAAAGTGTCACAGACAGGTCCCCTCTCTGTTGCATACTGTGTCTTTCGCAGGTAGCACGAGCCCTTCCCCTCCCTATGGGAGTCTAGGGACCAGTACACTGGACTAGGGCATATTCCGGGAAGGGGAGATGCATCCCAAGCCATACGGCGTCTCCAAGCTGCCCTGACAGGCTGTTTGGCTGACACAGGGGTGCAAGGAGCTATCAGTGTAAACACAAGGAGTCCCCCCGTGCTCACCTCCCCCCCATGGCAAGGCCATTACACACGACCTGACTGCTGACCGTGGGAACGTCCATGACAAAGTGTCCCAGCAGGTTAATAAAAAGGAGGCCAGGTGGAGAAAGATGGAACTCTGCCAGCAGCCACAAGAAGCAATTAAACCATATGCTGGTACGTATGCCCACCTCCACCACTCTTGGCCCCTTCTTCATCTCCCCCCTGCCCCACATGCACTTACTCCCATACCTCATGTTAAACCCCATGCATACACAGGAGTTGGCTAATGGAAATTCTTCCTGCCACCTACTTAGGTTGCATCCCCAACCCAGCCTTGCTTTGTGCCCCGGGGCTATCACCCAGCAGGGTGCAGGGATGTGCCAAGGTGGAGATGGGGGCAGGCCAACTTATTAAACATTCCCAGGGTGAAGAGAGGGATTCCTGAGGGGGCAGCAGTATCCGGGCACACAGCAGCAGAACTGCAAGAACAACCCGGACTGGCAGGCTGAGCGGCAGGTCGCAAGAGGGCCGCTGGAGTGACTGGCAGTAGACAGGAATGTGCATTCAGACTCTGCGTGCGTGCATCATTTGTTGGCAGCAAAAGCAATTCCCCCCTCCCCCTGAAGTGGGTCCGACGGCCGCCCGAGAGCAAAGGGCTCCTTCCCCTACCGCCTGCTTTGCGCACAGATTTTGGCCTCAGGCTTTGCTGTGCTGGGGTGATTTGCACAGACCGCTCTAAAATGCTGCCCCAAAGGCATCAACGGGAACGGACTGGCTGTGTCGTGGGAGCTTTTCACCCCCAGGCCCCAGAGCGTCCAAGTGCCATTTTACAGCTGGGGAGAGTCAGACGCAGGGAGCTGCTGACTCAGTCCAGGTTATGCAGCAGGTCAGGGCCTTCCCAACAGGATCTCACCCTCCTCGTACAGGCCAGAGACCCCCCCTTGTCCCACACACCTGAGGAAAGGAGGGGCTGGCTCAGATGTGGCCCGCCCCCCCTTGGAAGCATCCTGGCAACTGGTGACGGTCAGCTGCTGGCTGCTCCCCACTCCGCCAGGTGGCCACCAGCAATTAGCTGTCTCCCACCTCCAGATCGCTATGGGGCCCTCTCCAGTGCAGGGCTCCAAGGATTTGCCCTCAACCTGCCCTGAGGCCCCCCTGATACCCAGCACCCTGGATGGGCAGATCAAGGAGGGGCTGGTTACAGCACTGTGTGGCTGGGGTCTATGGTGCCGGAATTTAAAGGCTAACATTATGTTTCATGTAGCAACAAGTGAAGGTCTCTAGCCACAGGGCAGGGACAGGACGGAGTTAAAGCCGGTATGAGAACCCAAGTGACTCCGCATTAGAACCTGAGAGACTTCATATCCAAATTGCTTAGTTTACACAAGTAGTGAGATTGGGGCTGGCGGCGCTCCCGAATTGCCAACCCTGTGCACTCAGCCTGAGATGTGACTCAAGCCAGGCTCCTTCCTGCTGCTATCTCATCCCTCAGCCCCGGACTGCTGTGAGGTTGAACTCAGTCCTCTAAGCATGTGAAGTATTACCAGTGTGCTAAAAGAAGGAGCCCCAGGCTGCCCCTCGACCGAAACATGGGTGCTGTGCGCGCTGTTATGTGTGGTGGACGTGTGGCACGTTGCAGCACCTATGACAGAGCTGGGACACACATGAGCAGCGGGTATAATAGGCATGAGGAGGCTAAACTTCCCCAATCCTAGGCCATGGCCCTACCCACGTTCTGCCCCAAGGCCTCACCTTTGGTCTGCCTCTCCCCTGAAGCCAGCGGGGGCTCAGCTTGTGCCGGCGGCCCGGAACTTGGGGCTTAGGCTGGCTGGAGACCTGGGGCACCTCAGGCCAGTGGGCGCAGGAATGGCTTGGGCTGGCCGGTGCAGCTGGGGTGGATCGGCCGGCTGCCCAAGGGCTCTGGACAGCTGAGGCGGGCAGGCTGGTGTTTGGAGTGGCTCGGCTGGGGCTCTTCCAGCTGCAGTGGGGGCTTGGGGCTCCAGTGTGCGAGGGGGGATGGAATGGGTGGGGTAAGAGCGGGGCATCAGCAGAAGGGGCGGGGCCAGGGCTAGCCTCCCCAAAGGCGGGGTTCACGCGCCATCCATGGGGACACATCCCTTCCCCAGCACTCTAAGCTGACAGACCCATCAAAAGTAGAGTTAATTTCATGATTTATGGGTGGCAATCAATTCTCCCTTCTTGCCTGCCCTGATGAGCTCACCCCGGAGAGCCAGGGGACTGGAAAGCTAGGCTGCTCCTTTTCGGCTGCCAGGAGGGAGTGATGGGATGTATTTGCAGACGAAACAGGTTTTTTTATTCTCCCCGCTTGGCAGAACCTCATATTTTGTCTCCTAAATATAAAACATTAAATATTTAGGGTATCCTTTATTTTTCTCCTGCTTTTAAGTTGGTAATTCAAGACAGATTAGCATGGTTTCCTCCTCTGTTTTATGGCCCCGTCCTGGCCTCCAGCGAGCTCTCCTAATGCGCTCAGATGTTCCTCTAATGGATTACCTAGGCTGGAACTGGATACTCTGCCCTAATGGATTGCTAATAGCCTGTTTCTGGTTTTACAGGCTCCTTCAGTTAACTCACAACAGCAGCAGCAATCCCTGCACTCATACATACTGTATCCCAGCGAGCATGCTGGCTTTCACACATGGAGATGATCACACACATCTGCAGACACACACACAGAGGTCCTGTCTGCATGAAAGTCCACATGTGTGCATGAATGTAGACACCCACACACACCCCTACTCATACCATCCATAGGCTAACTCCTAGGCTCACTTCCATGCACACTTGCCCACACTGCTAAAGTCCCCACTCACTAGAGGCTATGTTTATATAAAAACACCCAGATAATGCAGTGCTGTCACTAAAATGAGAGACCTCCAAGAGGAGCCATGTAACACACAAGCAAAATCAATCACCCCCGTCTAGAGTGGAGCATGCAGGGCATGGGTGATGGGCCCTGCAATGGAACTATTCACATGCTTAACTGCTTTGCTGGATCAGGGCTTTAGAGTGGGAGCCTCTTCAGCGTCACTTTGCTCCACCATGTAGCATCAGGGAATAGAACTCAGGGCCCCTGGTTCTGAAAGTCTAAATCCTGCCACTCAAGGTAAAGGGACCCTGTGACACATAGTCGAGCAGTTTTGGCTCTGTACAGTAGAGGACAGTGATGCTCATACTCAATAGTCAGTTTGTTACCAGGCAAGAGAAACTATTTCTCAAGCTGAGACCCCCCACCCCCACCCCCTAATCTCATGACTCCTAAAGCTGGAGCATTAGGAAAAACACCCAATGATGGGAGACTTCTAATACAATTGGGACACGTGGCAACACTGCAGATCCATGCCAAGCACTGTGTTTCAAAGCATCTGCCCCATTGCTAGGAGGGCGTGGGGTGGAATTTCTAGTCTCAGAGATGGAGACCCACCCCAAAGTAGCCAACAGCCCAGTGGCCAGGCCACTCCCCTGGGACATGGGATCTCAGAGGAGCTATTGATGCAGCTGGCATACGGCTGGATCACTTGATTGCCTTGTTCTGTTCATTCCCTCTGAAGCACCTGATATTGGCCGCTGTTGGCAGACAGGATACCGGGCTAGGTTGACCATTGATCTGACCAAGTGTGGCCGTTCTTATGTTGTTACTGATGCCTGCTGGGATCACAGAGAAGCAATTGCTCCACCGGTGTCTGGATACCTGTTGGGAATCCCTGAGCCTTGCCACCATGCAAAGCCGCAAGGCAGCAGTGACAGTGAAAGAGATGAACCTCTTGGTCTGCTTACCAAAGCCCCTGCAGTTCTTGGTTCAGGGCAAACCAAAGTGAAGATCAACCCCCCGGCAAAGCCTGTTCATCTGCAGAGCATTTGAGCAAGTAGCAGGTGGGGAAGTGGGGAGGAAATGGGTGTAGCTCCATTTGCCACAGCCGTGTGGCGCTAACAGCGTCGCTTCATGGAAGAGATGCTACTTAGGGGCAGTTTGCATCGTCGTTTGCCCAGGATGCTTTGCCCTGGTGAGTTTGCTTTTAAAAGGCAACCTGGTTGCAGGGGTTACTTGGTCCTAGTCAAGCACTCCCCACCTCAGAGCGGGCGGAATCCAGGGTTTCTGGGGGAGGGAGGGACAGAGGAACCCCCAGGGGCGGATCACTATGAAAAATGGTCCATTAGTGGCCAGTGCAGCTTGGAAGACAGGGTGGGGAGCGTTAGCAGCGCATCCCAAGAAACCATCCAAGCCTCTGCAATGGGATTTCCCTTCTTCCCACTGTCTGGGGTGTTGGAGGATTGGGTCTGGCACGTACTGCAGCAAGGAGCATGTCTGTAAAGTGCGCTGCGGGCCTCTATCGTATTGAAAACAAAGGGCTTTTCTACACTGGCACTTTACAGCGCTGCAACTTTCTTGCTCTGGGGTGTGAAAAAACACCCCCCCCCCGAGTGCAGCAAGTTTCAGTGCTGTAAAGCACCAGTGTAGACAGTAGCTACTTCCCTCATCGAGGTGGTTTTTTTAGAGCGCTGGGAGAGTTCTTTCCTAGCGCTACACCGCAACCACACAAGCCAGTGTAGACATGCCAGTGTAGACAAGCCCAAAGACTAAAGATTAGCAAGTAGCAGAGCCAGAGACACACGCTACTCCCAACATGTATTGCTTTGTGTCTGTAGCCCCAAGGGCTGGGTTAAGATGCAGGGATGAGCACCCTTAACTCCCACGCCCTTGGACATGAATGGCTAGCAACTAGGAAGAGTTGGGCACCTCGCAGGATTGAGCCTTCAAAGCCAGCTTGTCCCCGAGATTATGGCTGCATTGCAGTCACAAGGTTATGGCTACATTGCAAGCCTGCCCTGCGCTCACCCCACGGCAGCCGCTCCTGTCTCTTGGAGCAGCAACCAGGCCAAATCTGAGTGGCACTGCAATCCTGTGGGCCAGGCTGTAATGCTGCTCAGTTTGGGGGCCCTCTCAAATGGGGCGGGGGCTGAAGCAAACTGCCCCCTTGCCCCGGGTGGCCCTGCTTGGTGGTAGCAGCAGTGGGAGTCCTGGTAGCAAAGCCGTGAGCTTCGGGCATTGCCTTGTAACCACCATGTCATTTAGCCCTACCCAGAGCCGGGTGAGGCATGACGTGCCCAGAATGCCAGCCTCCCTGAGCCCTGTCTGATCAAGAAGTCATCTAGTCCAGTCCCCTGCACTCATGGAAGGACTAAGTATTATCTAGACCATCCCTGACAGGTGTTAGTCCAACCTGCGCTTAAAAACCTCCAGTGACGGAGATTCCACCACCTCCCGAGGCAATTTATTCCAGTGCTTAACTACCCTGACTGTTAGGAAGTTTTTCTTAATGTCCAACCTAAACCATCCTTGCTGCAATTTAAGCCCATTGCTTCTTGTCCTGTCCTCAGAGGTTGAGGAGAACAATTTTTCTCCCTCCTCCTTGTAACAACCTTTTATGTACTTGAAAACTGGTATCATGTCCCCTCTCAGTCTTCTCTTCTCCAGACTAAACAAACCCAATTTTTTCAATCTTCTCTCATAGGTCATGTTTTCTAGACCTTTAATCATTTTTGTTGCTCTTCTCTGGACTCTCTCCAATTTATCCACATCTTTCCTGAAATGTGGCACACAGAACTGGACACAATACTCCAGTTGAGGCCTAATCAGCGCAGAGTAGAGCAGAAGAATTACTTCTCGTGTCTTGCTTACAACACTCCTGCTAATACAGCCTGGAATGATGTTTGCTTTTTTTGCAACAGTGTTATACAGTGACTCGTATTTAGCTTGTGACCCCCAGTTCCCTTTCTACAGGACTCCTTCCCAGGCAATCATTTCCCATTTTGTGTGTGTGCAGCTGATTGTTCCTTCCTAAGTTGAGTACTTTGCATTTGTCCTTATTGAGTTTCATCCTATTTATTTCAGACCATTTCTCCAGTTTGTCCAGATCATTTTGAATTTTAATCCTATCCTCCAAAGCGCTTGCAACCCCTTCCCAGCTTGGTATTGTCTGCAAACTTTATAAGTGTACTCTCTATGCCATTATCTCCACCATCGATGAAGATATTGAACAGAATCGGACTCAGAACTGATCTCTGTGGGACCCCACTTGATATAACCTTCCAGCTTGACTGTGAACCACTGATAACAACTCTCGGGGAACCGTTTTCCAACCAGTTATGCACCCACCTTATAGTAGCTTCATCTAGGCTGTATTTCCCTAGTTTGTTTAGGAGAAGGTCATGCGAGACAGTATCAAAAGCCTTACTAAAGTCAAGATATACCACATCTACCGCTTCCCTCCATCCACAAGGCTTGTTACCCTGTCAAAGAAAGCTATCAGGTTGGTTTGACACAATTTGTTCTTGACAAATCCAGGCTAACTCTTACTTATCACCTCATTATCCTCTAGGTGTTTGCAAATTGTTTGCTTAATTATTTGCTCCATTATCTTTCCAGCTAACTGGTCTGTAATTCCCCGTGTTCTCCTTATTTTCCTTTGTATAGATGGGCACTATATTTGCACTTTTCCAGTCTTCTGGAATCTCCTCCATCTTCCATGACTTTTCAAAGATAATCACTAATGGTTCAGATATCGCCTCAGTCAGCTCCTTGAGTATTCTAGGATGTATTTTATCAGGCCCTGATGGCTTGAAGACATCTAACTTGTCTAAGTAATTTTTAACGTGTTCTTTCCCTATGTGAGCCTCTGATCCTACCTCATTTTCTCTGGCGTTCTCTCTGTTAGACGTCTAATCACTACTAACCTTTTTGGTGAAAACCGAAACAAAAAAGTCATTTAGCATTTCTGCCATTTCCACGTTTTCTGTTGTTGTTTCCCCGCCCCCTCATTGAGTAATGGGCTGACCCGGTCCTTGGGCCACATCTGTAAGCGGCTGTAGTCAAGTCTGACTCAGCCAGCAGACCCACTGGTCTCACTGGGGCCACCCTGGGAGGGAGAAGGCCAGGAGAGATGGCGGAGTCTGGTCTTTAATCAGAGAGAGAAGGGGGGGAGTCAGGCGAGGAGGGGTTTGCGCTCTCTCGACAGGTTCTGTTTATGACTACTCCCGTGACATGTTAATGAGAAAGCCAAGTAACCTGAAGCAAAGCAGAAATCTTCTGCAGGCCATAGCCGGGCTGCCTCCACCTGGGCGAGCGGTGAATTCCCGTTTCCTCTTGGGGATGCACAGCGCTCAGCCAGCAAGGAGCCTGGAAACCAGAACCATCATGGTCATTAATAACTGAAAACCATCCCTGTGTCTATGGGGAACATCCAGAGCAGGAAAGACTAAAAACACCACTGACTGGGGACTGCTGAGAGTCTCCAGCATGTCTCTTTGTGACAGATAAAGAAAGCCTGGGAATTTGGAGGGTTTCTAATGGCATTTTCCGCTAGAGATATCAGGGTTGTCAGCTCTGTTGTGTCAAAGCATGTGTTTTGGAAGTTTCCGCCTTTGTGGAAGGGATGGTGAATCTTTAACAAAGGCCCATTGGACATCGGACTAAAATAGACATCGACCAAGAGGAATGGAAACCCAAAGCGTTTTAAAGACTCTGCCTAAGGGCTGTCTACACACACAACTGCACCTATTTAACCAAAGGAGTGATTCTAAATTAATTTACTTAAGCTGGTGCTAAAGTCAGTGTGGGCACTCTTATTTCAATTTAAACCAGGCTTGTTTTGGTTAAACCTTGGCTGGGCCACATTTAAAAATTACACTGACCTAGCTACGTCGCTCAGGGCTGTCAAAAATGTTATGCCCTGAGCACCATAGTTCAGTTGCCTTAACCCCTGGTGTAGACACAGCTAGGACAAAGGAAAAATTTTTCCATTGACCTACCTACTGCCTCTTGGCAGGGTGGATTAACTACAGTGATGGAAAAACCCCTTCTGTCGATGTAGGAAACGTCTACACTACAATGACATAGCTGCGCAGCTGTAATGTAGACCTACCCAGAACTCAATTAAGAACAGGCTTAAGCTAAACTAGTTTAACTAAAGCAGCGTGCATTTGTGTGTAAACACCCCTGAGGGGATGTAATGGGCCTGGTGAAATTGGAGCAGGACATATCTATTTTAGGTACTTATCTGGCCCCTGTGACCACAGTATCTGAGCACCTCACAGTCTTTAATGTATTTATCCTCACAATACTCCTGTGAGGTGGGCAGTGCCGTTAACCCCATTGTACAGGTGGGGAAACTGAGGCACGAGCGGCTTAGTGTCTTGCTCAAGGTCACACTGAGAGTGTATGGCAGAGCAGACAATTGAGCCTAGGTCCCCAAAGTGCTAGGCTAGTGCCCTAAGGACTGAACTGTGCACACTGCTGCTCCTCAGTTTAACTCCCGCCACTATAGACTTGCGTTTGCAACCTGGAGTTACTTCTCCCAGCAGGAGGGGATTTTTTGTGAGT
Source organism: Dermochelys coriacea (assembly GCF_009764565.3). Taxonomy (NCBI): domain Eukaryota; kingdom Metazoa; phylum Chordata; order Testudines; family Dermochelyidae; genus Dermochelys; species Dermochelys coriacea. The sequence goes on from NC_050072.1 coordinate 4,186,343, forward strand.
GTGGACACACACCGGCTCGCACCAGCCTACGGAGACTTTGACACCAATGCAAGTTGAGCCCACACCCCTTCTCCGCCAACACTGTCTTGATCCTTGTGCAGTGGCCTTTTCCCTCGCTCTCCGGGACGCACAACATCTCCTGGGTTGGTCAGGGCCGTGTTGCTGTTGGATGCAGAATTCCCATGCTCTGCCCTTTAATTGATTTACCTGCGTGTTTCAAATAACCTTCCGGTCCTTTGTCATCCGGTGCAAAGAAGCAGAAAAGGGCACAGATCCAATGGGTTTTTTCCCCATTGCTGGTCTCATTTAATGCTCTTTGAACCCCACCTTGCCTAGTTCAGGCTTCTTGTCCTCCCTTCAAGGCCCCTCCCTGCTTATTCACTCCTTTCTTAGCACCCCTTCTGCTGAACCCCTCATGGCAGCTTCCTCTTTCCCTTCGGCTGCTTCCCCCATCCCCGTCATCGCACTGGGGCCGCTCACACATTCTCCACCCAAACTGCTTTTTGGTGGAAAATGGGTTTTCCGTTCAGCGTGTTCCTTTGCCAAAAGTGTCTGGGCAATGGGTCTTTTTCTCTGAGAACCCAAGCGCCTGAGAAAGGCAATATTCCCGCTCTGACACCCCCCCCCCCCGCCCCGGGTCTCATGGGAGTGGTCGTTCAGGTGCTTCACACGCCCATCCTCGTTTACGCACCCGCCTCCCCAGCCAGACTTCATGTCCCATGCTCCACCATGGCCGCACAGCTGCCCCAAAGCGCCTCCACCCATGGGCATAGTTTTGAGGGGGGGAGGCATTGCCCCCCCAAACTGCAAGCCTCAGGCAGGTGCAGAATTTGCCCCTCACTCCCTCCCCGCTTGGCCCCATTGGTCTCACTGGAGCTGCCAGTCAAACTACGCCTATGTGTTCACCCCGGAGAAGGAGGGGAGAAGGCGCTGGGGAGGCAACATCTCAGCCATGGCCCCGTCTGGGATGGGGAGGCGATGGGGCAAATGCAACAAAGGGGATATAAGAGGGAATGGATGACCTCGGGTCGCCTCAGCCAGCTCTCACTGCATCCGACCTGCGTCTGGCTCGGCGGTGCCCCCCACTGGGGCAGGGGGAAGCTCTGCTCCCTGCGGGCCGTGCACGGCTCAGTGCACTGGGATGCAGAGAGACACCCCCTTTCCTGTCGGGCTGCAGGCTGCGAGCTTGTGTGTTGGCAGGAGGGAGGGAGGAGGGTGGGGAGGTGTCGAGGAATGGAAAGCAGAACCCAGCAGGCGCGGAGCTGGCTAACACATTTTCATGTGGGATGCAGAGGTTCGAGACAGTCAAGTCTTCCCCTTTCAAACAGCCCCCGCCCCCGCGCTGTGGGGGATTGTTCACATCCCTTCGAAGGACCTCAGGCCTGGCTGCAGCTCACCCGCCTACCTGCCAGACTGCACCAGGAACGCAGGCAGGTTTCGCCCCGGCTTTTGACCCCGGGGGGCCAGTCCTGACCCACACCCCCTGCTATTCCAGCCCTGGGCTCCTCCCCTCCCCCAGCTCTGCCAGCGGCCCCCAGGCCCGACCCACACCCCCTGCTATCCCAGCCCTGGGCTCCTCCCCTCCCCCCGCTCTGCCAGCGCCCCCCAGTCCCGACCCACACCCCCTGCTATCCCAGCCCTGGGCTCCTCCCCTCCCCCCGCTCTGCCAGCGCCCCCCAGTCCCGACCCACACCCCCTGCTATCCCAGCCCTGGGCTCCTCCCCTCCCCCTGCTCTGCCAGCGCCCCCCAGTCCCGACCCACACCCCCTGCTATCCCAGCCCTGGGCTCCTCCCCTCCCCCAGCTCTGCCAGCGCCCCCAGTCCCGACCCACACCCCCTGCTATCCCAGCTCTGGGCTCCTCCCCTCCCCCAGCTCTGCCAGCGCCCCCCCCAGTCCTGACCCACACCCCCTGCTATCCCAGCCCTGGGCTCCTCCCCTCCCCCTGCTCTGCCAGTGCCCCCCAGTCCCGACCCACACCCCCTGCTATCCCAGCCCTGGGCTCCTCCCCTCCCCCCGCTCTGCCAGCGCCCCCCAGTCCCGACCCACACCCCCTGCTATCCCAGCCCTGGGCTCCTCCCCTCCCCCTGCTCTGCCAGCGCCCCCCAGTCCCGACCCACACCCCCTGCTATCCCAGCCCTGGGCTCCTCCCCTCCCCCAGCTCTGCCAGCGCCCCCCAGTCCCGACCCACACCCCCTGCTATCCCAGCTCTGGGCTCCTCCCCTCCCCCAGCTCTGCCAGCGCCCCCCCCAGTCCTGACCCACACCCCCTGCTATCCCAGCCCTGGGCTCCTCCCCTCCCCCTGCTCTGCCAGTGCCCCCCAGTCCCGACCCACACCCCCTGCTATCCCAGCTCTGGGCTCCTCCCCTCCCCCCTGCTCTGCCAGTGCCCCCCAGTCCCGACCCACACCCCCTGCTATCCCAGCCCTGGGCTCCTCCCCTCCCCCTGCTCTGCCAGTGCCCCCCAGTCCCGACCCACACCCCCTGTTATCCCAGCCCTGGGCTCCTCCCCTCCCCCTGCTCTGCCAGTGCCCCCCAGTCCCGACCCACACCCTCTGCTATCCCAGCCCTGGGCTCCTCCCCTCCCCCTGCTCTGCCAGCGCCCCCCAGTCCCGACCCACACCCCCTGCTATCCCAGCCCTGGGCTCCTCCCCTCCCCCCGCTCTGCCAGTGCCCCCCAGGCCCGACCCACACCCTCTGCTATCCCAGCCCTGGGCTCCTCCCCTCCCCCCATTCTGCCAGCGCCCCCCAGGCCCGACCCACACCCTCTGCTATCCCAGCCCTGGGCTCCTCCCCTCCCCCCGCTCTGCCAGCGCCCCCCAGGCCCGACCCACACCCCCTGCTATCCCAGCCCTGGGCTCCTCCCCTCCCCCTGCTCTGCCAGCGCCCCCCAGGCCCGACCCACACCCCCTGCTATCCCAGCCCTGGGCTCCTCCCCTCCCCCTGCTCTGCCAGTGCCCCCCAGTCCCGACCCACACCCCCTGCTATCCCAGCCCTGGGCTCCCCACACACAGAGCTCTGCCAGTACCCCTCGGTGCTGTTCCTGAAGTTGCTGGGTCACACCCCACACCAGCCATCTGCTACTGCCCTGGTGTTAGCCCTGACACCTAACAACTCAGGTGGAGCTAATGATCTATCTATAGCCCAGCGTCCAAGTGCCGGCTGGAACCCAGCCATGAGCTCCGGCTAGAGAGTGCCCCACAGGTTGGGGGCTCAGTTGGCATCATGGGCCAAGGTTTGGGTTGCTCCTGTTCCTATACAAGCTGGTGTCCCTGATTCTCGGTACCAGCGGGTGATGTACCCGCGGCTGGGGGGGGGATATAGCTGGAATCTGCGCTGGGGGGCAAACCCCAAATGTCCAGTCAGCGTGACATTGGCACCAACAAGGAGCGAAAGCTGAGCAGCAATGGGACTTGGGCACGTCCCCCTGCCTGCGTCCAGTCCTCCATCCTCCCCTCAGCTTCTGGGGGTGGGGATCGCTGCCATTGTCCCCATTTTACAGAGACACAGAGAGAGGAAGGGACTTGACCAGGGTCACCCAATGGGTCATCGTGTCTTCCTAGCCCCTCCTCCCCTGGGCTCTGCTCCATGCTCCAGGGAGGCCTGTGTTGTAGGCCTGGAGGGGCAGTGCAGGGGCTGGGGGGTGGGGGAGAAGAAAGGTCTGGTCCCAACTGGAAGGGGCCCTGGGGGCAGGAGTTGTCAAGATCCTGCCCCACTCTGTTAGGCTCTGCTGCAGACCAGGCACTTCCCCACCCCTCCCCTGCCCCATTGTGGCCTTGTGCTGCCCAGCCCGCCACATCCTGCACCATTGTCTCCCTGCCGCATGTACGCTGTGCCCCCGGGTCACCTGGCGCCCCCGGCTGGTGCCCCTTGCTCATTGCAATCCGCCGCCCCACAGCCTGGCAGAGCTGCTCGGTGACCCTGCGTGAGTCCCACCTCTCCACTGTGCACACTGCCTCGGAGCTGACGAGACGGCCTCCAGGCTTGGCTTGCATCCTAGGGGCAGGAGTTTATTAAGAAGGGATGGAGGCAGCCCCTGGAAGGCAGCGCTCAGCCAGCCCTCGTTAGCAGGGGATATCGCTCTGCCTAGACCGACAGTCACCTCCCTTCCACGCACGGATCTGCCATTTCCCTCGGTGCTTAGCACGGACATCGGGACATAGGGCTCTGAGGACCCACCGCTATCTAATGCCATGGGAGTCCCTGAGCCCCGCATCTCCCTCCCTGCTCCTGGTTGGGGGGGCATCCCTGTGCTGAGGACTTGGGCCCCGTTCTAAAGCCAGTTGGCCCCGCTCTGTTAGCAGGTGGAGGCAGTGGTGGAAAAGCACTCGTCGGGGGGATGAGGAAACTCAAAGGGGAGGACGTTGTCTCTCGGAGAGCTGGGCGGTGGAGGTGGGGCAGGACAGACAGTGGAAGAATGGCTGAGATTTCTTGCACGAGCTGTCAGCGTGGACAGCTGACTAACTGGCTTCAAGGAGTCAGGATTTTTTTTTTTTTTTTTGCACTGCTAATCGCCCTGCATTGCACTGGCTATTGAGCCTTCATTAATCTCCGCCCTGCTTTGCAGCCAGCCCGAGTGACTTTTGGCAGGTGCACAAAGCAGGCTGCGAAACGCAGCCCCTCCGCCAAAAAAATTACCATTCGCAGCTTTCGCCAACTTTTGTCCCCGTAGGGCAGGGATGCGGATTAAGGAATTTCTCTCTCTTTGATGCTGCCTCTCTGCCCCTCCTCCCGCACCGATCTGTCTGTCTGTCGGGTCGGAGCCCTTCCCCAGCTCTCTGTGTGCTCTCTGCCTTATCGGTGCAAAACCGAATCCAGGGTCTGGAGACTGCTCGGGCTGGCCGGCCAGAGCCCTGGATGCGGCAAAACTGTGCCCTGCACCCATCACACTAACAGCTGAGCTAAGCTGCCCCAAAATCACTGCAGTCACGAGCGCTCTGCCACTTCCTATGGAGCGTCTATTCCACTCTCCAGCTATTCAGGCCCAGCCACTCTTCCATGGCCTGCCACCCTTGGCTGTTCCCCCAAACCCTCTGGGTTCCTCGACCTGTTTCTGGTGTTCCAGCTCAGCAATGCCATCCGGATGGCCTGGGTCGCTGTGTTTGTGTGAATCCCTTTCCATGCCCAGCCAGCGCTGTGGGGCACCGAGGCAGTGCGGACCCTTGTCTGCACATCAGGTTGGGCTGGAGTTTTGGGTGAAGGTTCAGGTCAGGTCTCACTTTACCCCACTACTCCCAGTGAGCCCCATTAGTTACCCTGGTGTAAATACAGTCTTTTTCTACTGGAGTTTCCCTGGATTACCATTAGTGCATCAAGTGCAGAATTTGAGCCATTGTCTACAGAGGGCGTCCAAGCCAGCCAAGAAGCCCCGTCCCTGCAGATCTCACTAACGATGGGTTATCTGAGAGGAGAGGGTTTGCTTTCTTTGCCTCCTTTCCATCTGCACTGCCCTGATGGTAGCGTTGTCCCATAGCTTCTCTTAACTGGGAGGACAGATTCAGTCTCTTTGGCCCACTTGGTGCCCTGGCTCTCTTCTGCCAATGCCAACAACATGAGGCTAGTGGACACCAAACCTCCTGTGGCCACAAAACCTCCTGTGGGGGATGGCTTTGGCAGAAGAGAGCCAGGGCACCACTGGGGATGGGGGATGGCTTTCAGTGACTCCCAGCCAGGCAGGGATTGGAACCAGGAACCAAATGATGCATGTGCCCAATTCGCTGCAGCTCGTAAGTTCCCAGGATGGCTCTGGTCTGGGGTGACTGAAGACCTGGTAATTCTTGGTTTCTGTTTATCTGGTAGACATTAATCCTGGGAACAGAGGAATTGCCAGACAGAATCAGCCCAGGGGTCCATCTAGCCTGCCGTTCTGTCTGACATAATGGCCAGTACCAGCTGCATCAGAGGCAGGTGCAAGAGCCCTGCAGTAAGGAGTTATAGGCTTAACCTCCTCAACCCGGGGGAAACTCCTGCCAATGTTTAGAGGTTTGCCCTGAAAAAGGAGGGTTTCTTCGGTTATTTTTCTTATAACACTGGATATTCTTGTTATCCATGCAAATATCCTGTTCCTGGATAGGTCCTGATTAGCTCTTGGCCACACTGATATCTTGTGGCAATGAGTTTCACCGGCTAGGTATGTCTTTCGTGTTCCTTTGTTCAGTTTTAAATGTGCTGCCTTCCATTTCCCTCAGGCTCTTTGCTTTAGGCTGCGGCATTCCCTGGAAAGCACTGACCAGGGCTTGGGGAAAGACCAGAGAGGTACAAAACACCTGAATTTATTAAGGTGGCCCAGTGTTTGAAACCAGGACCACTTGTATGACTCCCTGCCGTGGGGAATGGACACACGAGGTGAGGGAGGCTTTGGCAACTGGGAAGGGTATGCGTTTGGGGCAGGAGAGGATCATCCCTGAAGGGGTGAGGAAGGGTCTGGCAGCTGGGGGGGATGCCAGTCACCAGTGACGGTGTGGGATAAGGTGGAGGGCAGGAAGCTAGGTGGTAGCAGGACAGAGGATCAAGCTGGGGATTGGGGCACAGGGAGGGATTGCTGTCTTCAGCGTCACTCTCCCCCTGCTCCCTCTTTCTGGGTCTCTGCATAAGAGGTGGGCACAGCTAGTATTGAGGGAATGTCAGCCAGGTGCCTGGGGGTTGGGGGGTTGGCTGCCTGTTTCAGCCCTGCATGGTCAGTCTAGAAATCTCTTTTCTTCCCAACACATCCCAGTCTGAGGGCACTGCCCAGCATGGTTCCCCAGGGAACGCACAAGCCGGCTCTGCGGGGCTCTTCCTACCCCTTGGCAGCTTGCAATTAGGGGTTGTGCACCCCATGGAGGGAAAGGTGCAATGGGAACGGGCTTCAGAGGGGACACAGGGGGCAGCCAGAAGGGTTCACTGGGGCTCACAAGCTGCTTTCCACAGCCTGCGCTTTGATTGGCTCTCCATTGTTCCACCTTCACGTTTGTTGCCATGGCAAAGACATGGAAGATGGAGATTGGCAGAGCTAGTCCAACGTGCAAATACCGATGAGGCGGGGGAAGAATAGGCCTGGCTGGCACCCCCTGGTGGCCTCACCTGCCCTTTTTCAGTCCTCAGCAGCTTGTGCTTCACGCTTGCCTCACTGAGCACAGTGCCCCAGTTCTGGCTGGGGTAGAAACTCTACTGGGCTGCACTCAGCAGTCGTTTTGGTGACAGCCACGACCCCCTGCATGGTGACTCTAGACAGCAGGGGCTGGGAACTAAGGGCGCCCGAGGGAACCCCAAGGTCTGTCTGTGCCCAGCAGCCACAGTCAGGAATCCCCTAAATAGTCATTGCAACCAAGTCCTGTGTTTTCTCTACCTCCAAGCACATCCGCTGCCCTTCGGGGCTCAGCCGAGGGGAATCTGTGTGCTTGCCGAGACCCCAGGACGTGCACCAGGTGGCTCTCCCAGTTAGTTTGGGTTATTGTGACTGGTGAGTGGCAAATGTATTTAAAAATTCTTTGGTGCCATCAAGTGGACACACTGTGAAGTGCGGCTTTAAATGCTCCATCACCGGCTTGCCTCTCTGTCCGGTGCCACCTCCACGGCAGGGGGCTTGAAACCCTGACCCACAACGAAGAGCAGGTGTTTGCTGAGCAGCGCAGCCCCACAGGAGCATGCATAGGGCAGCGGGCACCTGGGACAGAGGCAGGGCTCGAGGTAGCTGAAAATGCCCCATGCAGACTCCGGGTTGGTGTGAAGCAGGCCTGCTTCCTGACGCTGCCTGGTGTCTCTGCACCAGGTGAGCACAAAGCCAGACGGACATGCTCTCCTTTCTCCCCAAGGCAGGGGAGACTCTGCGGGGGTGGGGGAAGGGCCTGGGAGAGAAGCCGAGGCCCATGTTTTTTCCATCCGAGCAGTGAGGGAGCATGTGCGGGAGCGGAAGCGTAATGACTGCAATTACAATTTACCCTCATTATGCTGCAGCGTGTGATGCAGCGTGGGGGTCTGTTTTGACAAAGGCGTGGCACGGAACAGGGGCGGAGGGCTGGATAGAGATATTCTGGGGAGCCTTCCTCTTTTGTTTAACAGCACATCAACCGAGGAACAAATCCTGCACGGCACTGAGCGCCCCTCAGGTGCCCTTTGGCTCCAGGAGGTGTGGGGGTTGCTGCACGGCCTGCTGAAGGCATTCCTTGGTCTGGAGAGAACCAAGGGCTGGCATATGCATGGTCCCAGCTGCACATCCCCAGATGCTTGGGTGTTGTGCATTCCTATGCGTGGAGCCTGTCTCCATCTCACGAATGCAGCTGGGAATCTCACGCACGGTATGATGGGCCGATGCCAGCGGAAACCCTCGCCTCCATGGACCTGGATTCTGCTTTGGTTTTGGTCATGAGAGAAAACTCTGGGTTAGAACCACAGTTGCCAACTTTCATGCGGTAAATAAGAAACCCTGTAAGAAACAAATCTCAGCTTCCAGACTCCATCTTCCCCCCGCTCCCTCCCCTCCACTGCAGCAGATCCCAGGGCCTGCTGGAGAACCAAGGGGCTGATGCCCTGTGGGTCCCAGGGTGAACCCAGCCTCCCCGGGACCAGCCTGGGGGTGGCAGGGGGAGGCTGCATGGGGCAGCATGGGCGACATGAAACAGTGCACAGCACCACAAATACACACAGCACCACAGATACACACCAGCGTGCAGTACCACAAATACACACAGCACCACAAATACACACCAGTACACAGTACCACAAATACACACCAATGCACAGCACCACAAATACACAGCACCACAAATAAACACCAGCATGCAGTACCACAAAAACACACAGCACCACAAATACACACCAGTACACAGTACCACAAATACACATCAATGCACAGCACCACAAATACACACCAGCGTGCAGTACCACAAATACACACAGCACCACAAATACACACCAGCGTGCAGTACCACAAATACACACAGCACCACAAATACACACCAGCGCACAGTACCACAGATACACACAGCACCACAAATATACACCAGTGCACAGCACCACAGATACACACAGCACCACAAATACACACCAGCGCGTACTACCAAAAATACACACAGCATCACAAATACACACCAGTGCACAGCACCACAAATACACACAGCACCACAAATACACACCAGTGCGCAGTACCACAATTACAGTACCACAAATACACACCAGTGCACAGTACCATAAATACACACAGCACCACAAATATACACCATTGTGCAGCACAATAGATACACAGCAGCGTGCAGCACCACCAATACACAGCACCACAAATATACAACAGCGGACAGTACCACAGATACCCACAGCACAGCACCACAAATGCACATAATCACACCCATGTTACACCAACTATCACAAACACACGTGCTACAGCTACACACCCCTCATACGAATACTTCCCAGTGGAGGCACAGCTGAGTCTCACACAACCCTGGAAGGAGAAACAGGCACAGTTGCTCGCAGACAGTCTCACGCAGGGTAGGGCTACATTTGGGCAGAGAGGGGCAGTTCCCAGGTCCCGTACGTGCACCTGCACTAGTGCTGTATGAGTGGCCTCTTGGGCTAACCAACATGGGTGCAAACCCACCTCACCCCTCACCTGCGCCACTGTCCGTGCCACCGCAGACACAGCGCCGTCTGGGGGCACCAGCAGAGCGAGCATAGGCACACCCAAATGAGCAGGGATCACAGCTCCCAGTTCCAGGCCAGCCATCCCCCGACGCTCACATGCACACACTCCAGGACTGTCGCAGACTGAGAGCAGAAGACCAAGCAACGGGACTGTGTAGAAGTGTCAGATCCCAGCCTCTGCGCCACGAAAACCACAGGCTGGCTCCTGAGCAGGGCTGGGCCGGTTCACACCAGCTGAGGACGCTGGCCTCTGTCACGTTGGCCAGACAGTGTCTTGTCTCTGCGTCTGCACGGTGCTTGGTGACTCCAATTTCCACCTCTGGTTTCAGGTCCCTGACTGTACTTGGGGACGAGGTGCCCTGGCTCTGCCGCTCGCCGGCTGGCGCGATTGTTCTGAGCAGGGTTGCGCAGCAGGCTAGCTTGGCGCTGCTTTTGGTTTGTTCTTCCCCGGGACTTGTATCACTGGCATCTTCAGCATCTTTCAGTCTGGGGCAGGGCTGGTCAGCTGGGAAGTTCATGGCATCTTTCTGTTGCAGGAGGAGCCCCAGTCCTGGCCCCGTAGCCCGTTGTTGCTGTACAAACACAGGACAAAGACGTGGTCCCAGCCCCAAAGAGCCGACAGTAGAAGGGGTGTGTAATTTTGTTGGGTACTGGGAGCGTCTAGGAACAAAGACTTCAGGCCACACTTCCGCGGTGGGGGACTCTGCCCTGGGAAGCAGTGACACCGAAAAGGGCATAGGGATCGTGATGGGTAATGAGCTGAACCTGAGCTCCCAGAGCGATGCTGTGGCTGAAAGGGCTAATGTGAATCCATGATGCATCAAGAGGGGAATCTCCAGTGGGAGCAGAAGTTATTTTGGCACTGATGTGACCGCTGCTGGAATCCAGGTCTGGTGCCCACGGTTCAAGAAGGATGTTGATAAATTGCAGAAGGTTCAGAGAAGAGCCATGAGAAGCAGTAAAGGGTTAGAAAACAGGTGTTAGACTGTCTACAATGATAGACTCACGGAGCTCAGTCTTAACAGAGAGAAGGGTGCGGAGTGACTTGATTGCAATCTGTAAGTACCCACATGGAGCACAAATATTTAATCATGGGCTCTTCAGTCTAGCAGAGGCAGGTCCAACATGATCCAATGGCTGGAAATTGAAGCTAGACAAATTCAGACTGGAAATAAGGCCTACATTTTTAACAGTGATAGCAATTAACTGTGGAACACGTTCCCAAAGGTCGTGGTGGAGTCTCCACCACTGATAATTTTCAGTTCAAGATGGGATGTTTTGCTAACAGCTCTGCTCTAGGGATTAGTGTGGGGCAGGTCTCTGGCCTGCGTTCTACGGGAGGGCAGAGGAGATGATCACAGCGGTCCCTTCTGGCCTTGGAATCTCTCAAAGTACCTTCGAGAGAGACCGAATGAATTGTTTCTGCTCCGGTGCTTTGTGGCAGAGGGCTGATTTGCTGCTTCGGCTGAGGTGGCCCCAGAAGTGGAATATTCCTGTCTGCGTGTTGGTTAGCGGGGGGAACGGGCCCAGTTCTGCTCTGCAGCTGTGATTGCTGGAGTCCTGTGGGTGTGGGGGGCGTTGTTGGCGGAGCAGCAGCTGTGCGGATTGCATTGGGGTTTGGTCCCAATCAGCGTTGTCAGCTGTTAGCGTTGGGCCCCAGACTTCCCTCCTGTCTGGCGGCACGGGGGGAGAGGGGGAATCGGTTATAGTATCAGTTAATGTTGGCAGGAGTTTGATGTGGGGGGCGGGTTATCTAGCTAGTGGAGCGAGCAGAGATGGCAGCAACCTGCCACTGGGTCCGGAATGGATCCTGCTGACAGATGGAAACGGAGGCTCCAGCCCCAAACGCAGCACGTGCCCCTATGCCGGGGGGGGGGGGGGATGGGGTCTGTCTGCTTAACACTTTGGCTGTGGGTGTGGAGATCGGCAGGCAGTTGGCCTGGGATGTTGCATTTTGCCGTGTAGACCGGACCTAGCCACATCCACAGGCCCCATCCACAGCAGCAGGGACCACGCTGGGGTCGATCAGGCATACAATAGCCACGGCCCCAGGCTGACACGGGGGCGTTAGCGGGGCCCTTACAGTGGGGCTGTGAGCCTATGACCGCTCCCCCTCCATGGGGCGGGGTGGGGGGTGTTAATACCCTCATGTGCGTGGCTTTGAAAGTCGGTGTTGAATTAGCCCAGGATGTGCGGCCCAGAGCGAGAGGCCCAAGAATGCACCGCAGCTGTGAACCATGGACTCCCGCCGTGGCTCCAAGCTACATCCCGAAAGGATTACATAAGCCTGGGGCGGGGGAGGGTGAGCTGATGGGCGGGGGGGGGCAGATTTTGTTATTTCCAGAGGGGAGAGGGAACTCTCCAGCTTCCCAGAGGAAATCAGATGCCATCAATAATTCCTGTTCACTCCCTAGGGGGACCCGTCACTCTCTCTGCATCACACGTGCACTGACACAATTCCATACATGCAAACCCTGCACTCACACCCATGCACATGCACTGACACAATTCCATACATAAATGCCCAGCATTCACACACATGCACTGACACTTCCATACACACATGCCCTGTATTTATATCCATGCGCTCACACTGACCCACTTCCACACACACACCCATGCACACACTGACTCACTTCTACACACACACCCTGCACTCACACCTATGCACACACTGACTCGCTTCCATTCACACATGCCCTGTACTCACACCAACACATCCCATGCATGCACATACACTCACATTGACACATCCCTATAAAAACCCAAACACCACCCATGCCCACACACCCACATACACATGCTGCCACACTCTTGTACACACTCACATGCACACAACATCCACAGCGCACACATTCTCTCAGACTCACCCATTACCTTTCACACATCAAACTTCCATCCATCCATACTAACACTCATGTACACGTGTGTGCACTGACCCTCCTTCTCAGTCAGTCATGCACACAATATTGCACGTGGGCACACACAAACACACCGCTTCAGTATACACATGTTCTTACCCCTGAACATACACGCTTAAAAACACGTGTGCACACACACACAGTCTGTTGCACAACACTCCTTCTGACTTGCACACAATGCCATCCATACATCAACAGCCGTACACACACAGCACTCATACACCCCCAATGCTACCCTCTGGCTCTTTGTCTACCACTGTCTCTGGGGTACCAGGTCTCTGTATTATCTCCATTGGGTTGCATTGCAACAATGAGACATCATTCTCCATCAGCCCAGCCATGGGTCTCCTTACCCAGGTCAGCATCAAGACAACTCCAACAAATTCAATGCCTTATTCTCCCTTGTTTCCCCCTTTAGCACCCTTGTGTCTTTCAGTCTCCCTAACTCCTCTCCCATCCAGTCCCCACCCATGGGTGCTCTTCTCCCCCCCCCCTTCTTCCATGGCTCTCATCTCTTTCTGATTGCTCCAGGCGTAGTGTGGCATGCACAGATACACATGGGGGCCTCCCTTTGCGCACTGCTAGCCTTGCACTGTGCTATTCCTGGGCCGGCTGTCTCAGTGGGCACATCTCCTTGGTCCGTCAGTCGTCCTCCCGGGTGCACCCCCAGAAAGAGTCATCAGCTCTCAGCACATACTGGATAACGGTTTCCTTGCCCTTGGGAGGGTGTCAGGCCAGCGGGAATTGGTTGCAATGGTGTAATGTGTCTGTCTCGTTTTCACTGGCTCAATGTGCGGCTATGCAGTGTGCTGGGAGGGTGGAGATCTAAAATGAGGCAGGACTTTTCCGCTCCACCTTGCTCCTGTAGATGAATTTAGCTCTTTAAAAACTCGGCTGTTTGTTCAGACGGCGCCCTGGGGAGTTTGATGGAGTTACTCTGCCACAACTTGGGTCATTCACATTACTCACTGTTACTCCCCAGACAACAGCTGAAGTCTCAGAATATCCCATCAGTTCATCAGCAGCCTCAGACGGGCTTTCCAGATTCATGGCGGATTCCCACCTCACACACCCACTATCCAAGTTGCCCCCCTGGGGCACCAGCACATAATGTCCCTTGAATTTTCCCTCTGCTCTTGCACAGATTTGGGCTCACGCTGAGCACCCCCAGCCACAAAGGGAGCGTCTTCCTCTCCCCCTCTGACGGCTGAGCTGAGATCTGGCCGGTGCTCTCTGCCAGGGAGCGGGGTGGGAGGACACAGGAGCTTCATGGTCAGTGTCCCGGCTCTGGTTCTATCCCTCCTGCCTCTGTTCTCCATTGGCCTCCTGAGCTCCAGAATGGAGAGCAGAGGCCAACTTCCCCCCTCCCCCCGAGCCAAGCAGATGGGTCACGTCAGACCCCTCGCAATCCTTCATCCGCTCAGGCATGTTTATTATCCACATGTGTCTGGAGAGAAGATGGCTTGTGTCAGCGCAGGCCAGGAAGGAAGGGAGGGGACGTGAGCGAGTCTTGCCGGTTGCACGTGGAGCCGTGCCGCAGATGGGAACCGGGCAGCGGCAGCACGTGGGTTAAACGCAGGGCTCAAAGGAGGGTACCATCATCCTGTTAATCCGGAGGTTTCCTGTGACAGACATGACTGCCGTCCGACAGCGCCCATCTAGGGGGGCCCATGGGCTGTGGGTTTCTGGCTGCGGTGCCGCGGGGACTGACACCAGATGATGTGGTGTGATGGAAGGCAGGTGGGAAGATAACCGTGCACATCCTCGCTCCTTCTGCCCGCGTGGAAGTCACATGGTGTCCACACATGCAGACGTGCACATCAGGCGAATCAGTGCATGGCCCCTAGGTTTGATCAAACACTTTGCACGCGTCATGTAATACTGACCTGTATCCAAAGGCCAGGAAAGAGCCATGTGGGGAGGTGAGTGGGCACATGCAGGGGATTTAATTCCTACACGCCTGGCACTGGACCTGCCATGAGAGGAGTGGAGGGTGTGTTTGGTCTGGTGTGCCAGAGAGACGGGACATCTGACTCCATGGGCCATTGGCCTGACCCAACATTGCAGGGAGCCAGGGCATCAGGCTGGATGGACCATTGATCTGTTTCTTTATGGCAAGTCATAATATCCCTGTGTTATTTTAAATGGAATGGGACAGATCCTCAACTGGTAAAAACTGACACCGCGCCATTGAACTCAGTGCCGTGGTGCCGGGTCACACCTGGGGAGGATCTGGGATACACAGCACTGAAGACATATCAAGTAGGGCCAAGCAAGTGGATTCGGATGAAGTGAGAACCAGCCCCGAACTCCAGTGCAGAATTCAGCCGAGGAGATCTCAGATACGAGCCTGCAAAATCCAGCGTGCTGAGCTAGCCTTCAGGGAAATGTAGTTGACTCTGTTCCTGCATTCAGTCAATGGCTTGGTCTACACTACAGAGTTAGGTCGACATAAGGCAGCTGGAGCGGTGACATTGACAAGAAAGCCGGCTCCCCAGCTGTGCTGCCACCCAGGCTCCTGGTGTGGGCTGCTGCCCCTTGGGGTCCCAACTCCCCGCTGGGAGCACGGCAGCTAACCGGACTCTAGGCATGGATCTCCCCACCGGAGGTAAGAAGCCCCGGACGGCTTCTCCCTGTACATAGGTGGACTGAAGATTGTAGTGTCGACATGCCCTATGTCATGTGCCCAAAGGCAAAAGCCAAGAGATCCTGTAAGAGTCGATCAGCCTGAGCTCTTACTGTGCTGCGTGTACAATAGACTGTGCTCCGGAGATGGGCCTTCAAGCCAGCGTTTGCCTCGAGCAAACCCGCTTCTTGCACCACCCAGGTTCTCAGCCAGCTGCCACCGAGGAACCCACTTGCTCTGCTCTCAGGTGCCGTGGGAGGAGGGAGAGAGATGTCCCCTGGCTTCACTATTTGCCATTGTCCGTGCCGAATAATGAGCCTCGCCCCTTTGGTTTCGCAGCGCGAGGGCTGGTTGTTAAACACGGTGTATGTGTAACTGGCATGACCCTCCCGTGTCAGTAAGGCCCAGCGCAGGTATGTCCCCATGCAGCACTCCCAGCATGCTTCAGTTCTGTCTTCCAGCTTCCCCCATACTCCCCGTGTCAGTGCCCCCTAGCCCTGACCTGCAGCCCCACTGCTTTTCCAGTCGTAGCCTCCCCGCCCAGAGCTGCACCGATGCACCTCCATGCTGACTTGCAGCCCCCCTGCTAGTCCAACCTCCCCCCTGCAGCCCCCTCTCCCCCTGTTCTGCTGATCCCCTCAATAGTGGGTGCTCACCACCCGCCAGCCACCCCACAATCAGGTGGCGGTGGGCAGGAGGCGCTGGGGGGAGGGGGTGGGAAGAGGCGGCGAGGGTGGGGCCTTGGGGGAAGGGGCGGGGTGGGGGTATGGCCTCGGGGGCAGAGCACCCACCGGGCAAGAAGAAACCTGGAGCCTGTGTGGACAGACACCGGCTGGGGGGTGAGCAGAGACCCACTGGCCCATTTGACTTGTGGCTGAGGTCAAACTCAAGCCCAGAGTCCCAGAGGTCGCGAGGGAGAATGCCTCGGCGTTAACCCATCATGTCAAGCACGCCGCGGCGGCTGGTCAACCCTCCCGTAACGCGGGGTGGTCACGGTGCCTCCCGCAGCCCCAGGGAGCCAGCTCCTGGAGTACGGTGTGACGTGAGCTTGCAGCGGAAATCCTGAGTGGGGCTTGGAGAGGGGCTGTCTCCAGGAGTCTGCCGGGGGGGTCCTTTCCACAGTCTGTCCGGCCTTCGCTCGAGCAGGAATGCCGTGCGTTTTCGTGTCCCTCTCCCACAGAAGTGGGGCCAATGGAAGGCCTTGCCTTCCCCATCCCGTCTGTCCGACATCCTGGCACCAACAGCTCCCCAGCGCTTTACGAAGCGGTTTCCTTTCCACTTTATGCTGAGCCCCCGAGAGCCTAAACCTGAGGGCTCTCTTGCCCCGGTAGAGCTTTTCCTGCCCTCTCACGTGCGGGCTGGTTTGTTAGCGGCGGGCGCTGAGTGACACGCGCTGATTTGTTGTCGTAAGATGCGCCGGAGTGCTGGGCATTCATGTTGCTGTAGGCGGGTTAGGCACGCCAGCCACCGTTCGTTGCTGCGGGCTTGCTCATGACTGGAGGGTCGCTCGTTCGCGCGGGGCTGAGCACGGGGTGTGTTATGGTAGGGTTGCTTATGACGGAGCAGAGCCCCCTGGATTTGGTCCCACTGCAGCTGACGAGTTCACCTCCCCGCCCCAGAGCTGTGCTCCAAAATCCCCGCTTTCATTTGAAGACAATGGAGTTTCCAGGCTTTGTGGCTAGGAGGAAACCTCACAAACAGGCCATGTCGTCTCTGTCGTCTGACAGTGGGAGGGCTCATTCCCTGCATCAGCCCAGAAGCCACAAAGTGCCTCTTCTGTGTAAAGACCCCTCCTCCCCCGGAAAGAAACCCTTGGGTAAGGAACGCCCTAGGGCGGACCTGGGCCCTCTGGGCGTCGTGGCTGTGAGTGGGGCAGCAGGGGCTGTGGATCTGGGTCTCAGGCGGCGCTCGGCTGGGGCTCAGCCTCTCGGGTGTGGGGACCGTACCACGCTGGGCCTGGCCTCCCGGCCTTCCGCGGCCAGCGCCCCCTGCGCAGCGTCCCCCGCAGGCAGGGCCGGCGGTGCCCGGGGCACGGCCAGGGTCCCTCACTCCCTGCCTTGCGGGCTGAGCGCTGCCAGCGGGGGCGGCGGGACAGCCAGTAGAGCCCTGCCCCGCGCTGCGATCTGTCTCTGTCCCTCCCGGGTCTCTCTCTAGCCAGGTCTCCCCGGCTCGCTGGCTCTGGCGCTCATGGGCACTGCCAGGGCAGGCTGGCCGGCCTGCTGCTTCGGCCGGTCCGCCGGGCCGCGCTCCGGTGGGGGGGACCCGGCGGCAGGAGCTAAGCCGCCACGGCGCTGATGCATCCTGGGCCCAGCCCGACTGGGAATGACGGACCCTCCTGCGCGGGGCTCAGGGGGAGGGCAGAGGACGCGGCTGGCTCCAGCCCTGCCTTGGCCCCCCACCCCATCCCCGGCAGAGAGGAGCCGCCCGGCAGGTGTCAGGGACGCTGTGACCAGCCTCGGGGCTGGAGGTCGGCCGTCCCCCTGCTCCTGCTGTGCAGCGCCTGGCGCACGGTCTGCTGCTGCTCAGAACTGGCGCCACCACCCTGGCCCAGCCCTTGGCCCCTGACAGACAGGCGGCCATGACGACCCCCCATGCCCTGCTGAGCTACGATTCCTCCCCGTGCCCCCTCCTCTCACGCTCTCGGCTCCAGTTCCCTGTCTCCCCTCCCCCGCCATTCCTCTGTCTCCCCATCCCCTCCCCCTCCATTCCCCTATCACCCCATCCCCTCTCCATTCCCCCACTATGTGCCCCATCCTCTCCCCCGCCATTCCCCCATCGCCCCATTCCCCCACCCTGTGCCCCGTCCCCTCCCCCACCATTCCCCCATAACCCCATCCCCTCCCACTCCATTCCCCCATCCCTGTGCCCCATCCCCTCCCCCTCCATTCTTCTGTCTCCCCATCCCTGTGCCCCATCCCCCTCCCCCTCCATTCCCCCACCCGTGCCCCATCCCCTCTCCTGCCATTCCCCCACCCTGTGCCCCATCCCCTCCCGCGCCATTCCCCCATAACCCCATCCCCTCCCACTCCATTCCCCCATCCCTGTGTCCCATCCCCCATCCCCCTCCATTCCTCCATCTCCCCATCCCTTTGCCCCATCCTCCCTCCCCCTCCATTCCCCCACCCATGCCCCATCCCCTCTCCTGCCATTCCCCCACCCTGTGCCCCATCCCCTCCCCCGCCAATCCCCCATAACCCCATCCCCTCCCACTCCATTCCCCCATCCCTGTCTGAGGAACAGAACCACTAACCCAGGAACCTATCCTTGCAACAAAGCCCGTTGCCAACTCTGTCCACATATCTATTCAGGGGACACCATCATAGGGCCTAATCACATCAGCCACACTATCAGAGGCTCGTTCACCTGCGCATCTACCAATGTGATATATGCCATCATGTGCCAGCAATGCCCCTCTGCCATGTACATTGGCCAAACTGGACAGTCTCTACGTAAAAGAATGAATGGACACAAATCAGACGTCAAGAATTATAACATTCAAAAACCAGTTGGAGAACACTTCAATCTCTCCGGTCACTCGATCACAGACCTGAGAGTGGCTATCCTTCAACAAAAAAGCTTCAAAAACAGACTCCAACGAGAGACTGTGAATTGGAATTAATTTGCAAACTGGATACAATTAACTTAGGCTTGAATAGAGACTGGGAATGGATGAGTCATTACACAAAGTAAAACTATTTCCCCATGTTATTTCTCCCCCCCACCCCACCCCCCACTGTTCCTCAGACGTTCTTGTTAACTGCTGGAAATGGCCCACCTTGATTATCATAAAAGGTTTTCCTCCTTCCCCCCCCCTGCTGCTGGTGATGGCTCATCTTAAGTGATCACTCTCCTTACAGTGTGTATGATAAACCCATTGTTTCATGTTCTCTGTGTGTGTATATCAATCTCCCCTCTGTATTTTCCACCAAAAGCATCCGATGAAGTGAGCTGTAGCTCACGAAAGCTTATGCTCAAATAAATTTGTTAGTCTCTAAGGTGCCACAAGTCCTCCTTTTCTTGTAGTATTCATGTCGCTGTGTAATGGGAATGTGGCCCAGGCCCCTCCTGCTGGAGCCATGGCCATGGCAGGAGGTGTCAGTTGCTCTGCTCCATGGTGCTCCACCCTCCCGCCCATGTCCCTAGCTCCCTGTCCACACCCAAGGAGAGGCTCTGCCCAAGCCTCCCGGTCCCCTCTAGCGTCTCTCCACAGGCTTTCCCCTAGGGTCGCGGCCGCACCCCAGTGACCGCCCCCTCCCCTCTCCCCATGCAGGTGGAGCTGTCTGATGGGACGTCCCACACCATCACCGACGCCTACGCCGGCAAGGAGTACATCATCCAGGTGGCCGCCAAGGACAACGACATCGGCACGTGGAGCGACTGGAGCGTCGCTGTGCATGCCACGCCCTGGACGGAGGAGCCCAAGCACCTCACCACGGAAGCCCAGATGGCAGGTGAGGGTGCCAGGCAGCAGGGGGCCCAGCCGGGATGGTGCAGCAGGGCCCGGGGGTTTGATCCCGCTCCTGCCAAGGGCTTGACGTCACCGCTGCTGCACAGCTGGTGGGAGGCAGGGAGTCAGGCCCCATGAAGGGGGGGAAGGGGGTTGCCCAAGTTCACACCACAAGTAGCAGAGTCAGGAAGAGAACCCAGGAGTCCTGGCTCCCAGCCCCCTGCTTTGACCACTAGACCTCACTATCTTCCCAGTGCCAGGTATAGAACCAAGAGTCCGTCTTTCCAGTCTCTAACCCACTAGACCTCACCCTGTCAAGCTGGCGCACTGCATCCTGAGACAGCTGGAGGCCAGGAGCACTGGCACTCATGAGACTGAGTGAAAGCAACCCAAGGACCCTGGGGCCCTGCCCTTCTGGTGGCAGCAGGTTTCAGGATCCAGATGCAGGGGGCAGTCCCCAGCTCCTGGAGCTATTGTTTCAGGCTCTCTGCATACTCAGGTAGGCATCAGTTAACTTAGGGCACATTTTCAAGCTTTTCTCTGCATCCATGAAGGACAGAAACACATTACTTTTAAATGGGTTTCAGAGTGGTAGCCATGTTAGTCTGTTTCAGCAAAAACAACGAGGAGTCTTTGTGGCACCTTAGAGACTAACAAATGTATTTGGGCATAAGCTTTTGTGGGCTATAAGCCACTTCATCAGATGCATGGAGTGAAAAATACAGTAAGCAGTATATATATACAGCACATGAAAAGATGGGAGTTGTCTTACTAAGTGTGGGGTCAGTGCTAATTAGGCCAATTCAATTAATGTGGAAGTGGTCTATTCTCAACAGTTGACAAGAAGGGGTGAATATCAAGAGAGGGAAAATTACTTTTGTAGTGTTAACGAGGGCAATGCAATCAAATTGCCACTTTTAAGTCTGTTATTGAGTGTCCAGGGAGATTGAAGTGTTCTCCTACTGGTTTTTGAATGCTATGATTCCTGACATCTGATTTGTGTCCATTTATTCTTTTGCGTAGAGACTGTCTGGTTTGGCCAATGTACGTGGTGGAGGGGCATTGCTGGCACGTGATGGCATATATCACATTGGTAGATAAGCAGGGGGATGAGCCCTTGATCGTGTTTCTGATGTGGTTGGGTCCTATGATGGTGTCCCATGAATAAATATGCAGACAGAGTTGTCACTGTGGTTTGTTGCAGGTATTGGTTCCTTGGTTATGGTTCTGTTGTGTGGTGTGTAGTTGCTGGTGAGTATTTGCTTCAGGTTGGGGGGGCTGTCTGTAAGCGAGGACTGGCCTGTCTCCCAAGGTCTGTGAGAGTGAGGGACCGTCCTTCAGGATACATTGTAGATCCTTGATGATGTGCTAGAAAGGTTTTAGTTGGGGGCTGTAGGTGACGGCTAGTGGCGTTCTGTTAACTAAAACCTCTCCAGCACATCATCAAGGATCTACAACCTATCCTGAAGGACGCTCCCTCACTCTCACAGATCTTGGGAGACAGACATCAAGAAGTGTAACATTCAAAAACCAGTAGGAGAGCACTTCAATCTCCCTGGGCACTCAATAACAGACTTAAAAGTGGTGATTCTTCAACAAAAAAAAACTTCAAAACAGACTCCAAAGAGAAACTGCGGAACTAGAATTAATTTGCAAACTGGACACCATCAAATTAGGCTTGAATAAAGACTGGGAGTGGCTGGGTCACTACAAAAAGTAATTTTCCCTCTCTTGATATTCACCCCTTCTTGTCAACTATTGAGAATAGGCCACTTCCACCTTAATTGAATTGGCCTAATTAGCACTGACCCCCTCCTCCCCTCACTTGGTAAGACAACTCCCATCTTTTCATGTGCTGTGATATATATACTGCTTACTGTATTTTCCACTCCATGCATCTCATGAAGTGGGTTTTAGCCCACGAAAGCTTATGCCCAATTAAATGTGTTAGTCTCTAAGGTGTCACACGGACTCCTCGTTGTTTTTATTTTAAATGGCAGCTGAGATTCGGATTCATCACGTGCCTCCAGGGGCTGGGGCCCTAGGTATGGGCCAATAACGCCTATGCTGTCCGCAATGGCTCTGCCCAGCTGTGACACTGGGATTCCTGCCAGAGAATGGGGAGGAACGAAACACGAGACAAGACCCAAGCCCCTTGGTGTTGTCAGTGCATCTGACGGGGCTACCTCCAGCCTGTCCCAGGCCGTGGCTCGGGCCAGATACCTCCTCCCTCCACCTCAAGCTGTTGCATTCTGTCCATCTCCGGTCACACACACCTACAAATGGGCTAATTAACCTTAAGAGCGCCTCCCCCCTTCCCCATTGGACAGATGGGTAAACTGAGGCACTGAAAGATTAAAGCCCAAGGTTTCAAAGAGCCAGTTAGATGTGGGTGCCCAGCTAGCAGCATTTCCAGCCTCCCAGGCTGGGCCCCCCAAACTAGTAGAGATCTTTGCCAGCTGTACCTCAGCAACTCACCCCTGGCCAGAGTGACGCAGCTTCCGAGCTGGGATTCAGACTTCTCCAGTCCCTGGGCTAAGCACTAGCCCATGCTTCTCTCTCTCCTTGACACACAACACACACGTGCAAATGTCCTGTACGCTCATACACGCACAAAACACCTGTCCACAAATCCACACACATGCTGCTCGGAAACGACGGAGCCCAACAGGCTCCCTCGGAATTAGCCTCTGCTTCTGTCTCTTGCCCTGACACCTTCGAGAGGTTTGGCTAAGAGCCAGCTAGGTTTTGGCCTCCACCGTGACAGGGCCATGTACCATCTCCACGGCGGGCGCACTCCCCCCAGCTGTGTTACAGCATTTCAGCCAGCATGTCAGATGGTGGCCCGGCCTCTGCTGACTCAACTCCTCCTAGCTCTGGCCTCCAGCTTGTGAAGAAGCGCTAAGGTTTCGTAGGAAGGTTATTATTCAGTGGAGTGCTGCCCCCCAGCCCCCTGACCCTGCACAATGGCTCGGAGCCACGCCAATTAGAAAGAAAAGGCACAAAGTTAACAAGCCCCTGTTTCTAGGAAAGAGCTGGGACCGCATCCAAATTCACGACGTCGGCCTTCAGTTTCCCAGAAGGACTGGAGCGGACCCCGGCTTGGTTCCCCCAACTGGCACTGACTGCCAGGAGGTTGGGCAATCCACATCCCCAGAGCAAACAAATCACTGCTTCTCACAGAGAACTGGGACAGCGTCCAAATTCTCAGTGCTGCGCAAATCTTCGCCACTACCGGCTGTGGGTGTGCAAGGCCTTGGCACTGCTGACACTCTGTGTGTGTGTGTGTGTGTGTGTGTGCAAATCTTGGGCTGTTAGCTGTGTGAGTCAAAGGAGCCTCGCCCGCATGGGGCATGCAGGCGAGCAGGGAGGAACTCGATGCTGCAGTCCGGAGGAAGAAGTCCAGGCTGCTTGCTCACAGGCTGACGGAAGATACACTGAGATTTGCCCTCTGGAGGCTGTGGCACCTGCCAGGACTCTGCTGCATGAAGCTTATCAGACAAAGCCAGGAGTTTGCAGCCGGTCAGACACGTGCTGCCTTGGACGCATACACAAAGCCCTGCAAAGTAACACACATACAGACACACACACCCCAACATCACACAAACATACACCCAAATGCTTACAAACATGCAGGCTTTCACCCGTTTACACACACAGCTATACTCGCTCACAGACACTCACTGGGGCGTGTGAACGCTCACATGAATACACACACACGCCTGGTTTTCTCCAGTTCAGTTAACTAATCCTTTGTGAGCGTGACAAACTATACAAGTGTTGCTGCAGGTTGACTCACACTCACCTCTTCCTATGCAGGCACACACTAACTTGAATGCACATGCATGACTTGCATGCACACACACAGAGTTCTCACATGCACCCCCCTTTGCACACCTTTTGATGCACACACAATGACAATCGCTCTGAAATAGCTGAGCTGCACTGGACCCCTCTGAATTAGCCTCTGCTCCTCCCTTTCTCTGTCTCCTGGACACCTTGGAGAGGTTTGGCTAAGCACCTGCTGAGATCCTCCCCCCACCCTGCCAAGATTGGCCCGTGGCCCCCCGTGACACTTCCGGTCAGCATGTGACTAGTGGCCTGGTTCCCCCTGGCCTACTCTCCAGCTGTTGGACTGACTCTGCTGGCCCTTGGCTCCTGCCCGGTGGCACCAATTAGATCTAAAAGCACAGCATGAGCAGCTGTTTTCTGCTAGGAAAGTGGGGGTGATTCCACTTGGAATAGTGATTCCACTATGGGGGCCCCAGAAGGGCCAGAGGGAATTCCGGGTTAGGGCCCCTCAGGACTTGCTCTTGGGGGGAATATGGGAATGTCTGACCTCCTTGGAGGACTGACCTGCAAGTGCAAGGCTGGGGGGTGGGAGGGGGGGGCTGTATGCCTGGATACAGTATGCTGTAGCTGCTCCGGGGGCGCAGGCTGATGAGGTCATGAAACTTGTGACTTGCTGTGCTCATGATGTCATAAGGCTCCTGACAGGCCTCGCTGATGCTAAGGGCATCTCAAGGCACGTGACGTGCTGTGAGGGTGATGTCAGAGACCTTGCATCACAGCCATGATGACACCATGAAGTCTGACATAGATTCATAGATTCATAGATTCATAGATACTAAGGTCAGAAGGGACCATTCTGATCATCTAGTCCGACCTCCTGCACAGTGCGTCTGATGATGTCATGAAACTTGCCCCCATCGCTCTGGTGATGTCATATGCCAGTAGTGTCAGGGGGGTCTGTGCATATGGTGAGGTGAGGCCTCCGGAAACCAGGCTGGGAGGCAACACCTGCTCGTGCCTCATTCCATCAGAGCTTGGTTGGGCCACAACATTCCCCTGCCCAGACCCAGCGAAGGGCCTGGGCCCCTGTGTGGAGTCACGGCCCTGTCCACCCTCTGCACGTGCCACTTTGCAGGAGACGGCGCATGCCCATGGGAATCGGGAGCATCGTAGGATGGGGGACGACCCCAAAGGGAGAGGGGGCTGGTCAGATTTCCCCATGCGTGAGCCCAAATCACCACCCACGCGAGTGGCACTCCCGCCGGGAGCTCTCTCTCTCAACCCAGGCCCCCTCATGGAGGACGCCAGCCACGTAGGGCAGTAAAGTCGAGCCACCCCCCTCGAGCCGCTATCCCCAGCCGGTCCCCCCAGAGCAGAGACCTCCGCGTTCCGACCTGGGGCGGACACCCCAGTCCCGACCTGCGAGGCGCAGCCCGGCTGTGGCTCTCCCATCATGTGGGCGGGCCGACGGCCCGTGCTGCGTCTCCCAGCTCCCCAGAACCCCAGCTGGTTCCCGTCGCAGGCTTTGGCCACTCTGGCTTTGGGCATCCCCAAATCCGCCCTGGCACCCGCGGGGACATTTCTGTGGGGGGGATGGTGCCCTCTGCTGGCCATTCCATTTAACACGGGGCCCCAGTGGAGCTGGGCTTGCAGGAAGCTCTGAGCAGGTCCCTTGGCAGACGCGGGCATCAAAGACCGGGCACCCCAAGGAGCTGTGCAGAGCTGAGGCCCACCCAGGAGGCTGCAATGCTCATAACCCAACCCAGTGGGGGCGCAGAGCTCTTGCTGAGGCTGCACACCAGGCCCCTCAGATTGGAGTTGGGGGGCTGAGGGAGGACTGGTCATGCCAGGGTCCAGTTCCCAGGGCAGTGCCCAGAGCAAAGGGAGCCAGGCCCAGCCCCCTTCAGCCAGGGAGGAGGTAAAGGGGAAATGAATCAGGGCTCATGGCTAGTGGGGTGAGGGAGGGCTGGATACATAAATGCACAGAGAGACTAAACAAAGCAAGAGGCTAGCTGGTGAGATGACAGGGGGGCAGACAGATTTTCCTAATCCAGGAAAATATTGTCAGGAGGCTGCCAGATGGGCAAAGGGCTTTTAATAGGCAGGGGGCAGAGAGGCTGGGATGGCGAGCCCTGGTCTGGGAGAGGCGCTGCCATCTGTGCCATGCCAGGGTGGGCCTGTAGCTTGGAGGGAAGGCGAAGCGGGCAGTAGGCGATGCAGACCGTAGCTGCCTCTTGGCCCATCTGCAGGCTGTTCCTTTCCCTCGCTCCAGAGACGACGACTACCAGCACCTCCTCCTTCATGCCGCCCCCCACCACCAAGATCTGCGACCTGGAGGCCGTTGTCGGCAGCGGGGCCATGACCGTGTCCTGGGCGGCAGGATTGGTACTGGCAGCAGTTGGCGTTCTGTTTATGTAGTAAGTATTCACCAGCTCCGGCAGATCCCTCCTGCCCATCCTCACTGGGCTGGAGCCAAACTAGCCACGCACAGGCGGCCAGAATGGGACAGTCACACTCGCAGGGCAGCACGCAGAGTCCTTGGCGTGATCTTCACTGGTACCAAAGTATGTGTTCACTGTGAGGTAACTACCTCGCAAAGGGCACCAGTAGCGTTACCAGCAAGGAGCTAGGCCAGGCCAGCACTAGACCCCCGTGCTGAGTCAGCCTCACCTAGTTCATCTCGCAGTCGCGCTATGGAGCCTTGTCTCCACCAGGATTGCACAGTGGCAGAGATAACGGGCGTTAGGTATCCTGAGAGAAAAACACACCTTGCCAGTGGAGATGTAGCCCAGGAAACTGGAGACACAAGATGTCTGTTAGATCGATCTATCTATCTATCTATCTATCTATCTATCTATCTATCTATCTGTCTGTCTGTCTAACCCCCATGCACATCTGTCTGTCTATTCTAATCTGTTTTAGCCTGCTGCCCATCACCACGGTGTCTGGGTGCCTTTCATGTAAAATCAAGAACAGTAGTAAAGTATCTGGCCTATCTCTCTTTTGGAGGTCAGAGTGCTGATGGGGGGGTGATTTGATTCATTGGTGTTGTTTGGGGGGACAGGTTGAGTCTTGTTTCTCCCAGTGGGGCTTTGCAGTACAAAAGAATGTCAGTATTGGGTAGAAGGGGGTGTCAGTGCTCAGATTTGGGGGCGGGAGGGGGGTCAGTGTTGTGAGTAGCATCATGGCTAAAGGGTATTTCAAGAAGGAAGGTTTGCCAAGGTTTCCTAGAGGCGGTTTCACTCTAATCTCGTCTGCTGGGCAAGCGAGGGGGAAAGGACCTTAGTTAAAATGAGAGCTGGGTACCAAATCAAGAGCGTGATAAGATTGTTTGTTTGAAACGTGGTGGAGTTTTTTGGACTAAATTTGATCATTTTTCAAAAACAGAAATCACACAGACACACACACAACACACACACACACACACACAGAGAACCCGTTTGCTGGGACAGCCGAGTCACACCATGGTGTTTTGCAAAACTGAAAATGTTTTTTTTTTTGCAAAACTGAAAAAAATGTTGATTTCAACTTCCAAAACATTTCTGTTTGGAAAAACTGCAACTTTTTAAATCTAAAAAGATATGGATTTAAGAAAAGGTGAAAAAGCAAAAGAAAAATTCAGCCCTTCTCAGGGGAAGAGGCACAAAATGGTCTGAAAATTTTCAAAAGGCTCCCAAACAATTTTTAAAACTTTTCCCACCTACTTTAAAAATTAACTAGAAAGCTTAGCAAGCAAACATACCCACGTGTACATACATATTCTAGTCTCCCATGTTTAAGAAAGATGAATTCAAACTGGAACAGGTACAGAGAAGCGCGACTAGGATGATCAGAGGAATGGAAAACCTACCTTCTGAGAGGAAACTCAAGGAGCTTGGCTTGTTTATCATAACTAAACAAAGGCTGAGGTGAGATCTGATTGCTCTCTCTAAATACATCAGAGAAATAAATATCAGGGAGGGAGAGGAGTTATTGAAGTTAAGCACCAGTGTGGACACAAGAACAAATGGATAGAAACTGGCCATCAACAAGTTTAGGCTTGAAATGAGACAAAGGTTTCTAACCATCGAAGGAGTGAAGTTCTGGAACAGCCTGCCAAGGGGAGCAGTTGGGGCAAAAAACCTACCTGGCTTCAAGAGTCACCTTGATAAATTTATGGAGGTGACAGTATAATGAGGTAGCCCTACAACGGCATATGGCCGATCCGCAAATGCTATTAGCAAATATCTCCAATGGCCGGAGATGGGACACTAGATGGGGAGGGCTCTGAGTTACTACAGAGAATTCTTTCCCAGGTGTCTGGCTGTTGGGTCTCGCCCACATGCTCAGGGTCTAACTGATCGCCATATTTGGGGTCGGGAAGGAATTTTCCTCTGGGTCAGATTGGCAGAGACCCTGGGGGCGTTCGCCTTCCGCTGCAGCACGGGTCACTTGCTGGTTTAAACTAGTGGCCATGGTGGGTTCTCTGTCACTTGAAGTCTTTAAAGCAAGATTTGAGGACATCAGCAATTCAGCCAGAGGGTCTGTAACAGTAGTGGGGGGTGAGGTTCTGTGGCCTGCACAGTGCAGGATGTCAGACTAAATGATCATGATGGCCCCTTCTGGCCTTAAAGTCGATGAGTCTGTGAGGTACATACGGATGTACACATAGGCACAGACACATACACAAATGTACACGCACACAAAGGCATGCATGAATGCCCATAGGTACATACACACAATCGTGCACATTCATGCCCATGCATGGACACACACACACACACACACATTCACGTATGCGTCCACACACAGAGCGATGCACACACACACTTAGGATTGCCAACGTTCCAGGATTGTCCTGGATTCTTCAGGAATTAGAGATTAATCTTTAATTAAAGATTATGTCATGTGATGAAACCTCCAGGAATACGTCCAACCAAAATTGGCAACTCTATCTGGCCTGCGTGCACACACTTGTATGAGCACACACATATTCACTCACATCTATCCACTCACACATCAGCACCCCCCAGCCTACACTTGCCCACACACACGCTCGCACAGGTCTGCACTTATACAGACCCATGTGGACACACACACAGGCACACTCATGCATGCCCCTTCCCCACGCACACCCAGATGTGATAGCCTTAGCCCAGGGAGCAGTGCACTTCCTGTTGGAGGTGGACTTTCAGAGGATAAGGGACCTCCTGCTGCTACCAGTGAGGGGAGATCTTTTTCCAAAGTGATGAACTCCTCACCTCATTAAAGTTAACAGCAAAACTTCCAGTAACTGCCGCGGGGCCAGGATTTCTGGGATCCCCGCCCTCTGACTGCAGTCTGTGGAATTTTTTTGCTGTGATGCAGAGTGGGGGCACCCCAGGGATAGGGGCAAGGGCCAATCTGTGTAGCTATAAATCTACCTGTCTCATGCTTCAGGGCTTCAGCCATCACCTGGAGGGCTTTGGGAGGGAATTTTTTCCCTATTGTATTCTGGGGTTTCTGGGTTTTTTGGTCTGAAGCATCAGAGATGGCTATTAGAGATGAGACACTATTCGGGGTATGCTGGCGCCCTGAGATGACCCTGAGAATTCCCTTTCTTGGGTGCTTGGCTGGTGAGTCTTGCTCCGGGTCTAACTGATCACCAGATTTGGGGTTGGGATCATTTTCTCCCAGGTCAGATTGACAGTGTTCTTGGGGGGGGCGGGGGTTGTCTTCCTCTGTGGGGCATGGATCACCTGCTGGGATCATCTGGGTCTATCTCACCTAGTCAGTTCCCTGCCATTGCTGAGGTGTTGGCCTCTGGTGCTCCTCGGTCACTCCTGGTCTCTGCCTGTGGCACACAATAGCTTCCGAGGCCTGTAACACTTTGCTGTAATCCAGGTTCTGGGGGGAGCATGCGGGGGGCTGGCTGTGCAATACAGCAGGTCAGATTGGATGATCTGGAGGCTCTCTTCTGGCCTGTGACACTGTGCCTTTCTATTGTACCGCGCTTGAGTGTGCTGCTTTCAGAGCCCCCCTAAGCGCAGGCGGTGACCCCCTCTCTCCGTTCCTCTCCCTGCCTGCAGATCCCCGCCTCGCAGCCCCCCAAAGGAGACCACCCCCCCATCTGAATCTATTTTCTCTTCTATTTTGCACACGTTAAGGCGGACGTATCACATTTCTCTTCATCGCTTCACTTTGTAGAAGGACAGACCTGCCGCGCCGGGAGGATTTCCCCGCCCTGAACTGGCAGGGGGGACCATGGAACTTTTACAAAAAGAGAGAGAGAGAGAGCGAGAGAGAGACTCCCCCACTCCCCTGATGCCCCCCCCCAAACAGCGAGACGCCAACCCCGGCTGCAGAGGAGAGCGCCAGCCGTCCTGGGCGAGAGATCGGATCATACAGCTAAACCGCCATGCCAAAGATGCTTCGCTACTTCGCTTCACGCCCACAGCGCTCTGCTGCTGGCCGCTGCCACAACACGGGTGACAAAACGTGTCAAACACACATGGGACAGGGGAGGGGTCTCGAAACCACAATGAGCCTCGTAAGGGGGTGACCCCCTCCCCCCGCTCCTCAGAGAGGGCTCAGAAGAACTGAACTGGCTTCCAGAAGCCCCAGGCTGGAGGGGCGGCGGGGGTTTAGTCCCCCCGGATGCGATTCCCCACTCCCAACCCCTGTGCGACAGAGGACATAAGCACTGTTTTCACGAGCACAGACTAGCGCATTGGGGGCTTTCTTTTTTATGGGAAACAGGAATCTGAGAACAGCCAAACCGACCCTCCTCCCTCCACCACCCGCCTGCACTGGACTCCCGGCACCTCCCAGACACCCACCTGTGCCCCCCAGCCTGGGCAAAATCAGCGAGGAGACAATAGCTACAGTGAAGTCTGCGACTCTCCCCCGCCCCGTTGCCTGGTTGTCTCTCTTTTTATCACCTCCCTTCCATTTCTAAAGGGAAGCGCCTCGGTTTCTGTATTTGTCTTATTATTGAAAAACAAATATTCATAATGGAACTGTACGACACAAACGTATCTCTCCCCCCCCATGCTCGTTCGTTCCCCCCATCCTTCGTTCTCTCCTCCCCCCACTCCCGCCGCACCCCGGTCCTGTTTTGTAAGACAGCACCCTGCCCATTCCGAGCGCAGTATTTAATATCCGATGTCCTAGTATTCCAAAAGTTAACATGCTGTATTTGAATTTTTTATAGATGTATATATAAAAAAACAAACAAAAAAATCCACACACACACACCCCCACCCCAAAACAGCCAACAACAACAACAAAAAACGACCCAGGAGAGAGGTTGTTCATTAAACGTGATCATTTCGTGATGACTGTCGACCCCTGGAATTATTTCACCTCAAGGTCAGGGCTGAGCCCCAAGTATTCTAGACCCTTGGGGACCCCAGTGATGTCCAGTCATTCCCACCGTCCGGTGCTAGTGGGTGGGGACGAGATTAGACCGATTGAAAAAGCCTCCAGATCCAGAGTTCTAGAGCTTTTGGAGTTCCAGAACCCCAAGAGTGTTAGTTCCTCTTAGAGTCCTTAGACCCCCCCAAAAAAGTTCTAGATCCCCTTGGAGTCCTTGAACCCCCAAGAGTTCTAGAGACTTTTGTAGTTGCAGAGTTTTTGGCATTCTAAAACTACCCAGAGTTCAAGAGACTTGGCATTCTACAGACCCCCGATGTTTTAGAAGAAGCCCCGATACCTATCAGGATGGGGAAATCAAACTAGATTAAGAGCCCCTCGTCATTCTAGACACCTGGCACCAGGGCCATCCCAAAGACAGTGCGGGGCCTGGGGCGGAAGTGATGGGTTCGTCTCTTCTGGGACCAACTGCGCCGGCCAATAGCACCGGCCCATGGGGTCCCCCAAAGCGTGGGGCTGATACGCCCTATCCAAGGGACGGCTCTGCCTGGCACCTCTCCCAGTGCAAGGCCAGTCTTGGTCGTTTAGCCCTCCTAGTTCTGGAAGCTGAACACTGGTGCTGCTGGAGCTGGAATCACACTGTCTTGCAACACTGGGTGACTGGGCAACACAATGGCAGGTGAAATTCAGTGTTGATAAATGCAAAGTAATGCACATTGGAAAACATAATCCCAGCTATACATATGAAATGATGGAGTCTAAATTAGCTGTTCCCACTCAAGAAGGAGATCTTGGAGTCTCTGTGGATAGTTCTCTGAAAACATCCACTCAATGTGCAGCAGCCGTCAAAAAAGTTAACAGAATGTTGGGAATCATCAAGAAAGGGGGAGATAATAGGACAGAAAATATCATATTGCCTCTGTATAAATCCATGGTACGCCCACACCTTGAATACTGCATGCAGATGTGGTCGCTCCATCTCAAAAAATATATATTGGAATTGGAAAAGGTTCAGAAAAGGGCAACAAAAATGATTAGGGGCATGGAACAGCTTCTGTATGAGGAGAGATTAATAAAACTGAGACTTTTCATCTTGGAAAAGGGATGACTAAGGGGGAATATGATAGAGGGCTATAAAATCATGACTGGTGTGGAGACAGTCAATAAGGACGTGTTATTTACTCCTTCTCAGAACATAAGAACCAGGGGTCACCAAATGAAATAGGCAGCAGGTTTAAAACAAACAAAAGGAAGTATGTCTTCACACAACGCCCAGTCAGTCTGTGGAACTCCTTGCCAGAGGATATTGTAAAGGCCAAGACTATAACAGGGTTCAAAAAAGAACTAGATAAGTTCATGGAGGATAGGTTCATCGATGGCTATTAGCCAGGATGGGCAGGAATGATGTCCCCAGCCTCTGTTTGCCAGAAGCTAGGTATGGGTGATAGGGCATGGATCACTTGATGATTCCCTGTTCTTTTCATTCCCTCTGGGGCACCAGCCACTGTTACTGCAGCATCCGTGTCTGGGGTAATTTCATGGTAAAGTTGCATTGACTCAGCCGTTCCTAGTTAAACTTTCAGAAGGGGCAGGTGTGTTAGCTGATCTCTGACCCGGTAACCACTTCCTGCAACAAGGCAGGCATCAAGAGGGAGGTGGTAGGGTCTGGTGGACCGGGCACTGGACTGGGAGTTAGAAGGCCTGGGTTCTGTTCCCAGCCTCAGTTTCCCCTCCCCCTTTGTCGGTCTCACCTGCTTAGATTGTAAGCTCTTTGGGGCAAGGGTCATCCCGCAGTGTGGGGACAGTGCCATGTGCAATGGGTGCCAGCTGGTGATGGAACCTCTGGGCACTACCTCAATAGAAATAATTGCCATCGATACAGTGGGACCAGTTTGTTCTCCAGCCAACGAACAGGAGGGGAAGCCAGCAACAGAGTCCAAATGCCGTGAAGGTGGGGAAGACAAAGACAGCGCGGGACGGGCGAGGCGGTGGCTGAGCAGAGGAGACGTACAGCCCGAGCGGGTGAAGGGTGTCCTCAGGCCAGCAGCTGCACAGGAGATGGCTTTTGCAACAGAGCTGGTGGGATTGTGAGAAGGGGCTGGGGCCCCATCCTGGGACGCCCACTGGAGTAGATGGGAGCTGCTGGTCTCCTGTGGCTGGCGGAGGGAGTGTGGGAAATAAGGCCCAGGAGGGCACTTTTGATTCGATTTCTCATCTGATGTGGGTGAGGGCTTAGGGGTTTCCTTGCCAAGCCACCAAGTGCAGGAGATTTCAGTTCCAGTGAGCCCTGACGCTCAGTGCCGGATCCACAGCTGGATTTTAAACTGGGGAGTCTCTAATCTCGCTCAGCAGAGCGGGAAGCGAGGGAGACGCCAATGGGGGGCAGGGGCTGGGCTGCTGGAGGGTGGCAAGGCCAGGGGGGTCACCCTGGCCCATGCAGTCTCTAGCACAGCCAGATGCAGAGGCTGAAGCTGGGACGAGCTCCCAGAACGCCCCTTGCAGGCTCCAGCCATCGCAGCCACATCCCTCCCACCGCGGTGCACTAAATGTTTAACTGGGCAATAAAACCCCAGCACAAGCCCCTAATTAACTCTGCTGCACTGGCTGCTAAGCCCCATCCTGGCCTCTGCACCCCACCATTGCTGGGAGTTTAATAAGGCTCTGGCCAGGAACAGCCCCGCTTATCTCCCCTGCGCCCTGCTCAGCTGGCTGGGATCAGCAGGGTTAACCCTGAGCAGAGCCCCATCCCGTGCAGGCCAACCCTCCCCCCCACCCGAGCTGGGCTCAGTGCAGATGGAGGCCACAGGAGCAGAGACTTATTACTTAGCAGTTGAGTGTTCATCCCTCTGTGTGCCTTAAAAACGCCCCACCTAAGGACTGGGAAGGAGCCTAGTCTTGGTCCGGTGTGACCCCCTTCTCTACGGTCCCCTGCAGCAGTCAGCCTCCCCTCACCCAACAGCTGGTGCTCAAGAGCCGCCACACACCGGCCACAAGTGTGGCTCACAAAGACTCACACGTGGCTCGGATGTGAGAGTGCCCACCCATGCGTACAGGCCCGGCTCGCTGGCTGGGGCCACTCGGGACATGGGGCTCCTGCACTGAGCCTGCCATGGGGACCTCTCCCCACCTCGGGCATTGTTTCGGAGTTGACGTTCCCAGAGCAGAAGGCCTTGGCCGGGGGAAGCAGACACGCCGGAGGGAGGTTTGATCCAGCACGTGTGAAATCCTCGGGGAACCCCAGCGCCACCCCAGGGCATGGCCACGGTGGGTCGCCTCGTGCAGCACTGCCATTCTCTGCTAGGTTCCTGGCACATTTCCACTGGCACACACGCTGTGGCAGGGAGATGATGGGCAACGGGCTGATCGTTCCACTGGGCTCCTAGTGCACTTCTTGCCATGCCCACTATGCCATGGCTGGTACAGATGAAATGAAGGTGACCTGCAAGAGTTTCCATTGGGGGGCCCAGTGTATTGAAATCTATTGCCCCCAGGAAAAATGCAGTACCAAGCAGCTCTCTGATCGGGCCATGTCTCACGCCCTGCCCCCTTGCCCAAAACTTTGTGCCCACATTTGGGGCATGGCTGCCCCTCACGCTGAGCCAGCGCTGGGCATTCGCTGGGTGCAGACCACGTGGCTCAGGTGATGCGCCACGGAGAGCGGCTAGGTGAGGTCAACACCCAGTGGGTTGATAGTATCTGCCAAATGGTGCCACCCAGCAAGTATGTGGGCAGTGCTTCAGCTTGGCTTGTAACCAGAACACAGACCCTGGGCTGGTCCACGAGGGACGGATCCCTGGTGCGGGGCTGCAGCTTTTCACCTGTCTTGCTGGAGTGCCCACCAGCTGGGCTTGTCCCCGGTCGGGCTAGTCGCTGGCTGGGCTGGGGATGGGGCCCAGAGTTTCAAGGGTTTTTTAACTGATGCCGAGACAGCAGGTCCGCTAGCCTGGGGAGTGTAGCCCATGCAGGGGGAAAAGGGTCGCAGGAGCCAAAGCAAACCTTCTAGCCCAGGAGCCTGGCAGTGGCCAGTGCTAGGTGATGTGAGGGGAAGTGTAAGGAACTTCCCCCCCTCCCACTCCACCCCACCGCCCCAGCAGAATGACCAGCAGATAGGAGAGGTAGGGTTGCCAAATTTCTAACTGCACAAAATTGAACACCCTTGCCCCTCCCCCTTCCCCAAGGCCCCACCCTGCCTCCTTCTCTGAGCCCCCCCCTGCACTCCTTCCAGCCCCCCACTCCCTCCGTCACTCTCCCCTACACTCACACACTTTCACTGGGCTGGGACAGAGGTGGTGAGGGTGAGAGTGGGGGGGGGCAAAAATGAGGGGTTCAGGGTGTGGGATGGGGCTCCAGGATGGGGTAGGAGGTTGGGGTGTGGGAGGGAGTAAGGGCTCCAGCTGGGGATGTGGGCTCTGGGGTGGGGCTGGGGCAAGGGGTTTGGGGTACAGGAGGGGGCTCTGGGCTGGGGCTGTGGGTTTTGGAGTGTGGAAGGGGGTTCCGGGCTGGGGCAGGGTGTTAGGGTGCGGGGGGGCTGCAGGGTGTGGGCTCCAGGAGGGGTTCAGGGCTGGGATAAGGGATTGGGGTGTGGGGTCTGAGAGGGAGTTAGGGAGCAGGAAGGGGTTCCAACCTGGGGCAGGAGGTTTGGGGTGTGGGGTCTGGGAGGGAGTTATGGTGCAGGGGTGGACTCCGAACTGGGGCAGGGGATTCAGGGTCCAGGCTCCAGCTGGGCGGTGCTTACCTCAGGCGGCTCCCAGTCAATGGCGCAGCGGGGCTAAGGCAGGCTCCCTGCCTGCCCTGGCTCCGTGCTGCTCCTGGAAGCAGCCAGCATGTCCAGCCCCTAGGCAGAGGCACAGTCAGGCGGCTCTGTGCAGTGCGTGCTGCCCGCACCCGCAGGCACTGCCCCCACAGCGGTTCCCAGCCAATGGGAGCTGTGGAGCCGGTACTCGGGGCAGGTGCAGCGTGAGAAGCTTCTCTGGCCACCCCTGCACCTAGGGGTCGGACATGCCTGCCGCTTCTGGGGAGCTGTGCAGAGCCAGGGCAGGCTGGGAGCCTGCATTAGCCCCACACCGCCAACTGGACTTTCAATGGCCTGGTCGAAAACGGGACTCCTGGCAAGCCTAAGAAGAGGGGCCTTCCCAGCCCTCAGAGCCTGGCTCAAGCCCGCAAGCAGGAGCATTTCGATGCCTTGTGCATTGACACCCCATTCTCTGACCAGGGACATGCACAATAGCCAGCGAGAGGGCTCAGCCCCCCACCCCCACCCCCTTTAGTTTTAATCCTTGCAATTCTTGATACAGCACAAACTGCACCCTATATTATGGGGACCAGTGAGCCCTAAAGCTACAGCTTGGGGGTCAGATGTGCTCTATAGGTATGGGGCAGGATACGCCCTACGGCCGGATAGGGCCTACCTGGGCTGCACTGAGTCTGCCAGGAGGACGCTGGAGGCTGCCTGTCCCTTTACTGCCATGCCCCGTGCAAGCGCGTTGGCGTTTGCTCTTCCTGCCCTGCCTTAGAAGCATGACACTGGGGCCTTGCTGCAGCTCTTCCAGCTCCAGGCTACTTTGGCTGCTGCTGGGAAATAAAAATACAGAGCAAAAGCGTCTCTGAGTGTGACCCATGGTTGCAGGGGGCATGACACGGCACTGGGTCTGGCCTCTGGCGGATCCCAGGGATGGTGCCTAAGACTCCAGTGGCTTTTGATTCACCACAGACAGGAATTTTGGAGGGCCCCACAGCCAGCGTTCAGGAGGGGAAGTGGCTGTTCGCCAAGCCAGGAGAACAGTTTAGCAAAGGGAGCGTGTCAGTGGCAGGATCTAGCCATGGGTTCTCAAACTGGGGGGATCATGAGATTATTACCTGGGGGTTGCAAGCTGTCAGCCCTATGCCTGGTGGGAGCTGACAGCCCCAGCTCTGCCAGGAGCGGGGCTGACAGCCTTGGCCACCGTGAAATTAAAATTACATGAAATCTCCCCCCCCCCCTTTTAATTTATAAGGCGGGGGAGTTGCACTCAGAGGCTTGGTGTGTGAAAGGGGTCGCCAATACAAAAGTTTGAGAACCACTGTTCTAGCCCCTACTCCTAGCACATCTTTTCTGGACTGGCCAGAAACCTGCCTCTTACCTGAAACAAACATGGCCCCATGATAGTGCCGTGACAGGTGCAGGAGCGATGCTAATCCACATACTTACTGCTAGGTGGGGAAGGAACCAGGTTGTTAGTAAATTGGCAAGTCTGGAAAGGGACTCTCCTCACAGCTCAGCAAAGCCCTGATCCGCACACTTAGCTTTAGGCGCACAAGTGGCCCCAGTGACATCCGGTGGATTAGTCAGAGGCTTAAAGCTGAGCACATGCTTTGCTGAATCAGGGCCCAAACTGGGGAAAAAATGAATATTGCACTTGGCTGTCAAAAGAAATGACCTAATCTAGCTGTCAGTCTGGCTGTCACCACAATCAGTGCCAGAGGGCTGCAGTGCAGACGCTCCTATTCAACCTCCCCCAGGGAAATACCCCAAAATGGAGAGCCCGTCCTCAGGCTGGGAGAAGTCCCTCTGCACAGCGGCTTGTGGCTCAAAACCAGCAGCCTTCTTTCTCGTTCTGAGATGCCCGGGCTGCGCACTGCTGGTGGACCGTCACCTGGTGCCGAAGAGCATAATGGCAGAGGCAACTCCATGCTGAGCAAGAGCCCTCTTCAGTAACCCTCCAGCTGGTTTCCTGCCAGCAGTGGCGATTTCACCAAGGGCTGGATGAACCCGGGCAGGCTCGGCGGTTGGGTCCTGGTAGCAACCGAGCAGGTTTCTGAGCGCTCCAAAACGCTCGAGTTTGCAAAAGGGAGAGTGGGTCGATTCAGAGAGAGAAATAGCATTTTACCCAGTGTAGAAATTGCCCACATTCGGGCTTTTCCATCAGAGTGGCAATCCTGGGGTCCAACCAAGCTGCAGTCAGGGCAGGACGCGAGGTCAGAGTTGGAAAATGGCTGGATGCTACTTTTCTCTCTCTGATCCCTGGAGCTGATGGGGGCCAATTCATCCACCCCAACCTAAGTGTGAGCAGCCTCAGGAATGGGGACTAGTAACAGCCCTCCTCCCCCGAGGGCTGTGATGCCTGCTGGGGATTGCCCTGCTCCAGCCACACCCCTTTTCCTTAGCCACACCCCTTACGCCAGGTGCAGGACAAAGAGGCTGTAGCATAGGTCAGGATCTGGCCCGAGAGGCCTAGTCCTGCCTGTGAAGCTGGCGGTGAACCAGAGCACTGAGGCAGGCGACCAGAAACACCCAGCCGACGTGTGAAGGGCACGTGAAGCCAGCCAAGGTCACGCGGAAGGTTCCATGGTCATGGAGGGTGGAGCCTGGTGAGGGGCTTGTTCGCTCCGAACTCACCTTCCTGTCCGCCCCGCTTCCCCGTTCCAGCAGCAATGGGGAATTAGCAGGCTTCACACAGGATCATGTTTCATTGTTAATGTTCCATTACCCGACAACATGTCTTCATCATTTATTAATGTGTCATTAGTGTGGAAAACAGCTGCTAATTAATTATGCACTAATTATGGATTCACAGCCCTAAAAGCCAGGGTGATTTACAATGTCAGCTGGCTCTTTGGGCGGGGACCTGGCAGAGAAAACCCATCTCCTAATGGGAAAGCAATTAGAATAGCAGCTGCTTCTTGGGTCCAGCCAAGCAGACAAATCTAACGTCAGTTGGGCCAGAGGTTTTGGGCCGTACCAGCTGGGCTGGAGAGCACCACACAGAGCCGTTGAGTAGAAGATTGGGTCAGCTGTTTAACCAAAGAATGATCCAGTAAAGGTGTGCCCGTACCATGGAAAGGCACTCAGGCCCAGAGCCAAAAATGTATTTGGGGGCCTAACTTCCCTGGGCACCAGCTACCAGGGTGCTGAAAAATTAGGTAAGAGGTCGTTCTCCCTCAGCGATTGGGCACCCCCCGCCCCCCGCAGCACCGAGCGTCGCATCTTTGACATGATGATTGGGAAGCAGTCTGCTTGATGCACAGCTCTGGTGGGGCCTTCGCACCTGAAGCCGCCCCCTTGTGTTGAGGCTAGCCTGTCTCCCTGCATGCCCCCTTGGTGGCCTGATGCAGAATCACAGTGGCTATCCCTGCCTCAGTTTCCCCTTAGGGGCTATCAATAAGTAAACCAGGCTTGTGTATAGTGAGTAATGCCCCTTCAAGGGCCTAGTTAATTTAACCAAAGACTGAATACGGTTTGCAAAACAAGCCTTAACTCCAGCATTTTAGCTGGGGGGGGGCGAAGTAATATTTGTCTGGCTGCCCCCACCCCTCGCCCCGAGTCATCCATCTCCTCTGCCAGGCTCCTTACCAGTAAGGCCTCTGGAGCGAGGCCTCGCACCATCACCCAGGAAAGGGCTCCCTCTCTGGAGTCGGGGACCCATCGAGCTCCAACTACTGCAGCTCTTCTCTGGAGCAGCATCAAGTTCCTCTGTGGCCTGGCCCGCCTGCCGCTACCTGGGAAGATCCTTTCACTGGCACCAGGTCTCCCTAGGGCATTGGCCCTCCTAGCTCCGTCCTGTCGGAAACCTTCGGAGCTTTCCGAGGTTCCCTTTCCCGCTGAGCCCCCTACCCGGCTCCTCAAGACGTCTCTCTGCTCGGGAGCTTCCTCCATGTTCTGGGCCTTCCCGTCTGAGCCCTTACAAGCTTTTATTAGGCCCAGTGCTTAGCCTGGCACAGATAGGCAGGGTGCTGGCTACCCTGTGACAAATGCCAAACCCTATTGCCGTGTGAAGGCGGCCCGGGAAGGAGAATGGTAGAGGCCCAGACGCCGAGCATCCCAGCAGCATTATGTACAACTGTGCATGAATGTTACTAACTTTGGCGTCTCGGCCTTCCACTTCACAGAAGGATCCCGTAGAGGGAGGAAGCGGGAATCACAGTGTTCAGAGAGACCGCTGCATCACATAACATGAAATCCAGACTGTGCAGAATGGGTCCCCACGGCCTCCCCACAGCCAATCCCATCCCAGGTGTTGCTTTGGGCCATCACCGAAGGAGAGAGGCTGGGGGAGCAGGGCCGTGGACGGTTCAGGAATTGAGGCTTAGTAGCTGGAGATGTTTGCTGACAGTGAGCTCTCACAGGCTGTGGTATCTGCACCCCTAAGGATGTGGCAGGAGCGCCATCACCCGGAGTGGTCCATGTCCCAGGAGAGACACCACGCTAGGTTTCCGTTCTGGGTGAGTGCATCACCGCTGCTTGCCTCCCACCCCAACCCACAGTGTTTAGGTGCCAGCCTGCAGCAGCCCAAGATCCACTGTAGGATGGAAGGTGCAGAACTAAATGGCAGATTCATAGATTCCAGGGCCAGAAGGGATCTCTGTGCTCATTTGGTCTGGCCTGCTGTCTAACACAGGCCACAAGACTTCCCTGCCTTAGTTCCTGTTCCAATTAGAGCCAATCTGTTGGAAAAACTTCCAAACTTGATTTAAAACTTTCCAGTGATGGAGAAGCCACCATGTTGTCATCAAATTTGCATCTTATTTCCAATCTGAATTTGGTTAACTGCGACTTCCAGCCACTAGATCTCTCGATGCCTTTCTCTGCTCGACTGCAGAGCCAGTTATTAAATATTTGTTCCCTGCATAGGTATTTATAGACTGTGGGCAGGTCACCCCTTAATCTTCTCTTTGATAAGCTTCATAGACAGAGCCCCTTGCGTCTCTCACTCGGACATGCTGTCTGGTCCTTAAGTCATCTTTGTGGCTCTTCTCTGAACTTTGTCCAGTTTCTCAACATCCTTTTGGAATTGTGGGCACCAGACCTGGACCCAGGATTCCAGCAGCGGTCGCACCAGTGCCCAATACAGAGATAAAATAACCTCCCTGCGCCTACTTGAGATTCCCCCGTTTGGACAGCCCAGGAGGGCATTAGCTGTTGGGGCGGCAGCAGGAGCTGGTGGCACAGCTTCAGGTGTTCTGCACCTTCCATCCTACGGTGAATCTTGGGCTTCACAGCCCTGAGGGGTGGGTCCTGTTTCCGATGCTGTGACTCACCTGCGCGAATCTGTCCCGCGGGTGAGCACCTTGTGCACGAAGCAAAACGTCCGTGTGTTTCTGGCTGAAGATGCTCTCATCCAGATCCTGCTGCTCCAGGGACACTTGTTTTGCTTTATGGCAGGCACAGAAGACACTAGATAAGGATTCTATGTCAAGACCTGATAAATGGCAGGAACGACACTGAACGCAGTCCATGGGCGAGTACCCAGCGCGTCCTAAGGCAATAAGCAAGTCACAGGCTTAGCCAGAACAAATCAGGCCAATCTCACTTAACCATCTTCCTCTGCCGGGGTAACAAGGCAGTCGATACAGCCGAGGCAGCGGGCATAGTGATGTCAGTGGATAGAGCTGCAATGCTGGGCAGGGAGAGGGGCATTAGAGTGTGAACCCCAAAAGGTGAGCACTGACTGCCAAGCCACTGGAAAGGGGGGCTCCTTCAGGTGGATTGGAGTGCTGGCCAGACACTTTGACAAATGGGTGATGAAGGCAGAGATCGCTGGCAGAGTAGAGGCCTCTGGGGCTGAGATGGGAAGAGACTCAAAGGCCTGAAAGAGTCTGGGATGGTGGCCAGGGCTGGGGCTAAGCCCGGAAAGGCCTCGAAATGAAGGCCAGTCATTTGTGGATCAATTCCTTTAATGACATGAAACGGGGAAAGGGATAATTAAACCCACAGACAACCCGGCCCCGGGATCGGCCTTCAAATATGTCCGTGGATGGGACCATAAATGCCACAGGAAGCGGATGAACTGGAGAAACGGGCTTTGATCATTCACCCAGGATTTGACACTGACACATATAAGGTCGTTACACACTGGAAGGAATATGGAAATTCCCCAGGAGTGATAGCCCTGGGCTTCCATAGCCAGAGGGGTATCTGGGGCTGAGGACAGATTGGAGGAGAAATGCAACAGGCATTAGCAGTGGGGAGCTATTCAAGAAAGCCATTGGAAGCGCCATATGAGAAATGTGTGATGAACTCAACCGGCTATGCCTGATTTCTTGTTTGGAGCCCTGGGTTCAGCCCTGAGTGCTGCATTCCAGCAGGGAAATTGGAGAGAACGGAGCAGAGAGGAGCAGAAATGATGAGGGGTTTGGGAAAGGAAGGAAAGGCGGAGGGCACTGGGCCTTGATCTGTCTGGAGGACAGGCAGCTTGGGGGAATCATGAAAATTGCAAAGAACGCACCCAAGGACAGAGCCGAGCGCTGCGGGGCAGAGGAGCCACGGGGCAAACATACTTGAAATGTTAGGCAAGGGTTTGTAATACTGCAGGCTGCTTTGGCAGCTGAGTGACAGGCCAGGGGAGGTCCCGTTAATCTCAGCCAATGGAGACATCAAAGGCTGAGGGCAGGCGGTGCAAAAGCCAGGACATTTTGTGCAGAGCAGGATGCTTTGCAGATCTCAAGACATGTATGTTTTGCTGCCTCTCCCCTCAGAAAGCCGTGTGTGCTCAGCACACGTGGCAAGACATGTCTCTTCCTCCCAGACAGGAAACCTCAGCACTAGGCTGCTCTCCAGCGCTCAAACACCCGCCGGCTTCACCCCCTTTGAGATAGGAGTGAGCAGGGGAAGCCAAGACTGGGTCTAGAACCAGGACTGGGTGGAAGGAGCGGAGCCGTCATCCCAAGCTCAAACCTGGTTGGTGGATGTTTGTAAATGTTTGTCTCCCTGCTGCACGTTGGTGCATTTCCTTGTGTCCCACTGGGAAAGGCCTGTCCCATGGGAATGGTGGACAGGGAGCTCCTGGGAATGAGACTGGCTCCCAGAGCAAACAGACAGGGCTCCGTGCATTCAAATGCTTCCATTTAACTGATCCATCAGCAGCACAATGGATGGAAACAGATTGCATGCCTGGCTCGGTGAACCCCTAAACTCTGTCCCTCTCCGTGCACCTCTCTAGCCACTTCCTCTTAGAGACCCAGAAGGCTCACAAGAGCCCTACCGGGCATTGATGTGTCTCTGAACCTCCAGTGTCTCTGCCAGTCACAGGAATCTGGGTCTTTGGGGCTGGCTGGAGAGCCATGGCATTGGCGGAGCGAGCCATGGCATTGGCGGAGCAAGCCAATGGATACTCACGCCAGCCTGGCGGCTGTTAAAAATATACGGGGCTGATCAGGGTACCACGGAACTAGGTCACTGACCTTGAGACGTGCCCCAGGTCCTTTCCAGGCTGACCAGGTAGGCACTGGGAGGTAGGCAAACAGAGCCTGAGCATCCCCACGGAATAGGTGGAGACAATGGAGGACACAGAGCTTAGTCTGCACTCACTGAAGGCAACCGCAAAACTCCCCCGGGGCAGGACCATGGCCAGGAAGTTCAGGTGCCCTGGTCAAGATCGCACAGGGGGTCAGGGGCTGGGCCAGGTATGTAACCTTGGGGCTATAGCAAGAGCCAATAGCTGGAAGTTAAAGCCAGCCCATGTCCAGTGAGAAATAAGACACAATGGCTTAGCAAGAAGGCTGCTTAACCACAGCAACAAGCTCCAAAGGGAAGCGGTGGATTCTCCCTCTCCTGCTGCTTTCAGATCAAGGCTAGTTCCCTCTCCGGAAGAGATGCTTTAGTCCAGTGGTTCTCAAACTGTGGGTTGGGACCCCAAAGTTGGTCACCAAGGCTGGCTTAGACTTGCTGGGGCCTGGGGCCGAAGCCAAAGCCTGAGCCCCACCGCCCGGGGCCAAAGCTGAAGACCAAGGGCTTCAGCCCTAGGTTGTGGGGCTCAGGTTACCAGCCCCCTGTCTGGTGTCAAAGGCTTTGGGTTTCAGCTTTTGCCCACCCAGGGCGGTGGAGCTCGGGCTTTGGTTTTGGTCCCCCAACCCGGGGCAGCAGGACTCAGGCGGACTCAGGCTTTGGTCCCCCTTCCTGGGGTGGTGTACTAATTTTTGTTGTCAGTCATTAAGCAGACAGGCTTTTCTCATGCCATCCCACACAAGGCTGGCGCTCCAAAGGGGAAGAAGGATGGCACCGTGAACCTCATGGCACCCAAACACTGAGCATCTGAAGCCCGCGTGGAGTCACTCGCCCTCCGGAGGTTGATCCGACTGAGCTGAAGGCACCTAATGAGCAATTAACTGGTTTGTTTTTAATCCCTTTTAAGAAAAAGCTGAGCATTAAGCTGGCTTTTGCCACTCTGTTTATCTAATAGCACATCTGATTGATTCTTGTCTTTATAACCCAGTTCTGCTGTCTGGGCTGCTCAGAGAGACTGCATGATTGATGGAAAGGAGACAGCCCAAGGGGTGCTAATGCAGCTGCATGGGCTCAGAAGCAGATTAATTAGTTCTCTGGTACTGGTTTAGGCATGAAATGAAAGTGTCTCCGGGAAGTCTGGCCTCCTTTCTTTGTTGTTTGTTTGTATGAATCAATAAACAACAACAATCTTCAAAGGGAAGATTATGGGCCGTGCTAATTGCTGGGAGAATGCAGAGGGCTAATTAAGCCCCTCAAAGGCTGAGCAGGAATGGCACAGGTCTAATTCAGACTCATTACAGCAGCACAGCAGGGGGAAAACATAAAGGGGAACGTGGCAAATAGGGCTTATCACTGCTTGTGCCGCTCTCCAAAACCCCACCAGCCCCCGAGGGAAACCATCCCCCCCGATGGGTCACATGGGTCTCGTCTCCTCCCTTTGGATGCTGACTGTATTCTAGTGTATTATGTCTTACGGTAGCACGTGGCGGGCCCAGCCCAGATCTGGGTCCCACTGTGCTGGGCACTGCCTGCTCAGGGAATGGCTACACTGACGCCGGACGGTGTAATTTGCAGCTCCGGTGGGTAGACAGGAACTAGCATGCTAAAAATAGCAGTGTAGCCACAGCAGCTGACCTGAGACCAAGCTCATCTGGCACACGGGGCACGTACACAAGCAGGCACCACCCATGCAGCTGCAGCTACTCCACTAAGTTTAGCGCGCTGGTGCAATCAGAGCAAGGGCAGGTATCCCTACACGATCCGGACGTTATCCCTCCAGTCCCCGTGCAGACGTACCCGCACAAAGCGATACACTGCCCCTGCCCCTAAGAACCTGCAGCT
This sequence comes from Dermochelys coriacea, assembly GCF_009764565.3. NCBI lineage: Eukaryota > Metazoa > Chordata > Testudines > Dermochelyidae > Dermochelys > Dermochelys coriacea. Next base: position 4,231,117 of record NC_050072.1, read on the forward strand.
CAGACCAAGGCTGTGGAAGCGTTATTATCTCCTTTCTCCCAATAGGGAATCGAGGCCCAGAGAGCTGCCATGACTTGCCCAAGACAGAGCAGGGCAGTGATTCCAGATTGCCCACGTCTCAATCCAGATAGCCTTAATCCCTAGCAAACCTATCTCCACCACACATCGGTGTGTAACTAGCAGAGCTGGCCAGCGGACGACTGCTCCACCCTGTGAAGGATTTTGAAATCTGGCTTCATTGTGAATCAAACCTTTGAAATCCTCCATGTGGGAAAATTCTGGTGGGAGGGGGGATTTCCTTTAGGGGTTAATCGAAATGGTTTGTTCCAATTTCACATGTTCAAATGTTATGTTACATTCAAATAGAGCTTTAGAATCTAAATGGAAACTTGTTGCAAAAATGACAAATCAAAACATTTTGTTCCAATAATGTCAGGAATGGCACGGTTTGACACCATCAGAACTTTTTGCGGTTGTGTGTTCTTTTCCCTTAAATGCAATGTCAGCAAACCCAGTGTGATTTTGAAGGCAGGTCATTCGCCAATGGAAAATGGTTTCCCAACCAGCTCTGGGAACCAGCAACCTTTGTGATAACCTTCCCCGCTACTATGCCCAGCGCATTCTGCTCAAGGGCCCTCTGCCCAGGACAAGCTTGGTAGGCTCCAGTCAAAGTCCTAGTCGTGAGATCGGTTCCTGCATGGCACAAACCACCCTACCCCTGGCACTAACTAGTCCTTGACAATATCAGCACAGAGGCCGAGGACTGAACAAGGTGTGAAAGTGATTTCCCACTTCCACTTTGAGCGGGTTCCTCCAGAGGCAGGATTCATAGATTCCAAGGCCAGAAGGGATAATTAATGAACTGACTTCCTGTGTATCACAAGCCGGAGAACCTCCCCCAGGGATTCCGGGACCAAAGCCGTCACTTCTGTTTGAGCTGCAGTGGATCTGTAAGAAAGGGATGTCCCGTCTTGATTTCCAGACTCCCTGTGACGAAGAATCCACCCCGTCCCCGGGTAAGGTGTTCCAGCAGGGAGATCCCCCTCCCTGTTAGAAATGTGCACCTCATTTCTAGTCTGAAATTTTCTAGCTTTCACGTCCAGCTGCTGGATCTCGCTCTGCCATTGCCTGCTAGACAAAGAGCCCTCAAGGGCCCGGTGGCGTCGCCAGTGTTTAACCTTGCCTTTGATGCACTAGGACGCTGAGCTCGATGGGCTGATGTATCCCGGACATGGACCCTGCGAGGAGCAAAGGCAGGTCGAGGTGCAGGGCGCGCGCCACCAAAAGGGCAGAGGGCCAGGCTGTGGAGCGTCCCCCAGCACACTCCCTGCAGGGTCAACTGAGGGGCAGTTCAGTCTCACGCAGCGGTGCCATTGCAGGATTTGCTTTCACTCCCCAGACAGCAGGAGCCGGAGGATGGGACGGCAGTGAGCACCGAGATGCCGGGTGCCTCCCCGCAGCATGTCAAGGGGCCGAGGGGAAGCCAGGGCCCTACAGGCACCCCTGTTGTATTTGCCTCCTCCTGGCTGTAACTGCCACGAGGTCTGGTCTAGGGGGTAACACCCCTGCAAGGCGGGGAGCACTCAAAGCTCCCATACCTCCCTGCTCAGTATTATGTGCAATGGCCTCTCCATGAGCCCCAGGCTGGAGAGAGGTGGGGGGCTGTCACAGGATGCTATAGCTGACCCTGATGGAGGGGCCTCCGAGCAGAGGGAGCGGAAAGAGTCTTTGATGTGGGGTCTCTCTGTCCGCAAACACAGCTAGCTGCAGTGGAGTTTTATAAACCGTCGTCGTGCGCTCCCTTCGGTGGGCCCAGATGGGCCGAGGTCTCCGCTTGTCCCCCCCCCCCGACAATCAAGACCCGTTATTCTAACCCTGACGAGCTGTCCTGGGGGGCATCAGTAAGCAAGTTGAATAACAACAAAAGGGCCTAGGAAGGAGGGTTTCTGTTCCAAAGACCTGAGGGCCAGAGCCGGGACACACAGGCCCCTCCACTGCCTCGAGGCAGGGTATGGCTAGGCCAGGGGTTCTCAAACTTCATTGCACCGCGCCCCCCTTCTGACAACAAAAGTTACTACACCACCCCAGGAAGGGGGACCGAAGCCTGAGCCTGCCCGAGCTCCGACACCCCGGCCCAGGCGCCTGTAACCTGAGCCCCATCGCCCAGGGCTGAATCCCTCAGGCTTTGGCTTTGACTCTGGGTGGTGGGGCTCGGGCATTGGCCCTGGTTCCCAGCAAGTGTAACGTCAGCTCTGGCAACCCCATTAAAATGGGGCTGCGACCCACTGTAGGGTCCCGACCCACAGTTTGAGAACCACTGGACTAGGGCTGTTCCACCCTCAGCCCTCTCTGCACCAGCAAAGCGTGGCCAGTGCCGCTGACCACGGGCGCGTCGCTGACAGCTGCCTGCCTCCGGGCACCCAGCATTTAGAGCGCTTGGGCCAGGCAGTCAGGGGGCAGACACAGCTTCAGATGTCTTAGCGCATGGCTCGGATACCAGCTGACAGAGCCCTCTCGGTATATGGATCCCCACTACTCCCCTCCCTGCCCCCCAGTAAAAACTTCCTTGCATGCTTTGGCATTACCGATAGCTTGGTTTAAGTAGCAGGGGCAGGTGGAGAGCAAGAGAAGGGGCCAAACGCCCCCAAGAAATTGCCCAAGTGCCCACGCCTATGCCCACTTCTCCAAAGGCCGCGCCCCCGAGGGGGGTCAGTGCCCAATGCAGCGACTGAAAGCCTTCCTCGGTGGTGAACCTGGAGATTTCCAGCCCATGTGGTCCTTTCTGGGGTGATCCCGTGAGACGCCAGCATGCTACCCTGCCCTGCCAGAGCCTCTGGGTATAAATCACACTCCTGCGTGGGCCGACGGATGGGGCAGGCCACAGGACTCCTGGGTTCACGTCCTGACTCTGCCACTGGCTTGCAGCCACGTGACCCTGGAGAAGCCAGAGGCCTTGTCAGTGACAGGGGGTGGATAACTGACCCACTCCGCAAGGGCTGGGGGGGGCTTCAGGCTGAAATGTGAGTAGCGCGCTCGGCGTCTCACAGGGAGACGAGCAGAGGAGCTGTCCGGTTTCAGAGCAAACAGGCTGGGTCCAAAACGGCCGACTTCTCAGGAAGTGCCTGGCAGGAGATGTCATGAGACGGCTGCCCACGGTATGTGAACGGGCCCTGGCCTTTCAGCTACCCCTCATGTTAGGGAACGGGCCCGCACAAGTGGGCTCAGCTGCTGGGGCGGTGGGCATCCCGGACGAAGCCGTGCCAAAGGAGTGAAAAGGCAGGAGAACGGCAGAACGTAGCAATGTCGTCTCCCAAACGCCCAGAGCACACGATACACTTCACTGCCTCTACATAGGTGCAGACCTGGCCCAGAGCAGCTGGTGGGGCGGTGGGTTTGGGGGTGAGGGGCACTGGAATAGCAGGGGGTTCTAGCTACCCTGGCAAAGCTGTCAGTCCCAGCTGCATTCGGTCGCAGGCTCTCGGGGGGAGCCCGGGTCTGGACTAGCAGGGGGCTCTAGCTACCCTGGCAAAGCCGTCAGTCCCAGCTGCATTCGGTCGCAGGCTCTCGGGGGGAGCCCGGGTCTGGACTAGCAGGGGGCTCTAGCTACCCTGGCAAAGCCGTCAGTCCCAGCTGCATTCGGTCGCAGGCTCTCGGGGGGAGCCCAGGTCTGGAATAGCAGGGGTCTATAGCTACCCTGGCAAAGCCGTCAGTCCCCCCTATGTTCGGTCGCAGGCGCCCAGTGTGCACCTGTTGGCATGTGCCACCTGGCTCCTTTTTGCCCACAGGTGGCCTCTGCTCTCTGCTGTAGCGGCTCCTTTCCATGCCGGCCACTGCAAGCCAAGGCCCAGCCTCCTCCCTGCCGGGCCCCAGCTGCTCCCTGTGCCTCCGACGGGACGGGATGTTGTTTTGATCCGAGCAGCATTTCTGCAGCTGCGGGTCAACAAACCAAACCAAAGCGCGTTTCGCCCCCGTCCCTCGCCCCGCTCTTCCCCCCTCCCCCGGCTCCCTGGGCGCTCCCCCTCACTCATAAAAAATTAAAACTCTTGATATCATCTCGCATAAATGTGACTTTCAGGCCTCGTCAGTCACCAGACACGTCCCACAATCTGCCCTGGCTCCAGGCAGCTGGAGGAGCTCGCTGTGGACCAGCATGACTTCATCCTGCCTCCCCCAGAATGGGGTTACCCAGAGTGCTCCTGGGGAGGAGGGGAGTGGGGAGCAATGGGGGGGACACGCAGCCATCAGCACAGACCCCAACAGCACCCCCGCCCCACCTGAGCCAGGCAGCTTTATCTGAACTGGCTGGATGGGGGCCCCCTCTGGCTGTTTGGCCTGGGAATGACCCCGGTCCCCGTGCATCAGCCCAGCGCAGGAGTGGGCCTGGAAGAGCATGGGGCGCGGGGGGCTGTCCCCGTGGGCGCTGGCGAGTCAGCTGGCCTGGGCTCCAGTGCCGTGGAGCTTTATGAGGGCTGACCCCTGGTGCTGAGAGCCTGAGGCAGGGTAAATCCCTCTCCGCCTGGGAGTGCAGGTGCGCGGGGCTGCCGGAGGGGGATGGAGCCACAGATGCACGCCCGGATCCGGGAAGGGGGGAGCCAGTCCTCGGCGCTGAGCCACGCGCTGCGATGGACTCGTCCTGCTGCTCGACGGCAGTGACGCCTCCCGCTGGCACCGGCAGCCAGGCTTGGCGAGAGCTATGGCGGGGGCCAGCAGGGCACCAGCAAAGCCAGGAGCAGCCGCTAGAGCTAGGCGGGAAGGGGCCAGACTGCCGTGGAAAGGCAGGGGGCTGACTGCCCAAGGAACGAAGAGCTTGCTGGCCAGCGGGGCCCCTTGCTCGCTAGGTCAGGCTAGCACCCATGAGCTGCCTTTCCAGACACCACGCTGGGTCCCGCTGCTGCAGCCGCCCCGCTGCCGCTCAGTCGCCAGGACATGGTGCGTCAGCCTCATCCCTGGCCCCTCGCTTCACCCCATCAGCTCCCTGCAGCGCTGCCCCACAGCACGTGGCTCGGGTATTGCAGGGGAGGGTCACGACCTTGCTGGAAGAGTCAGGAAGGAGCAGCAAGCAGGGACGTGTTCACTAGGGATCTGCACTGGGCTCAGGGTTAGCGCCTGCTCATGCATCTCTCCCTCCTCTCCCGGCCCCCTGGAAACCTCCCATATGCTCCTCTGAGACCCTGCCCACCTGACAACATCCCAGAATGCACCTGGGAGGGAGAAAGGGGCTCCCGCAGACTGCACCTGGGAGGGAGGAAGGGGCTCCCCCAGACTGCACCTTGATGCTGAAGAAAAGGGGTCATCTCGCAATGGCCAGAGCAATTGTTGGCTTTTCAACGTTGCCGTTAGATCTCGTCTTGGCAGCCCCTTTTTCTGCCCCCAGGACTCTTCAGCACAAGGCCGGGTGCACAGGGCTGGGTGCACAGGGCTCCTCCAGGGCTGGGACGGGAGACCCTGGAGCCTGCCGCCTCCAGTGGCACAGAACAAGGCTCACAGGGCTAGCACGAGCACCAAAGAGCTCAGCTCTGGCTCAGGGCATGTGCCGAAAACGCTCCCTGCAACCAGACCCTACAGAACTCACTGCCACAGGATGCTCTTGAGGTCAAGAGCTCAGTGAGATTCAAACAAGGATTTGACCTCTCAATAGGAAAAATAACGGTTTAATGTGTTGGAATCCTGCTAAGCTCTGGGCCTTTATAATGGCTTGTGGCAGTGAGTTCCGCAGACTCCTACCTGCAAAGAGATTCCAGCTCCTTTGAATTCTGTTTTCCAGATAGGGGCCTCAGAAGGAGATAGGATTGAAATGTGAAGGGATAGGAATTCTATTGCTTCAGAGCCGGAGCCAACCACTAATTAATGGGTAGAAAGCCCCTCCCTCTAAGAATGGTCATTGTCTGCAGTTCCGTTATGGGGTGTCTTGCACCTTCCTCAGCCACCCCAGATGCTGGTTGCAATGAGAGATGGGACTCTGGTCTAGATGTCTGTCCCTGCTCTGATGTGAAGTGGTGATTCCCGAGTAGGTGGGAAGCATGTTTTTCCAGGGGAAATTGATTCCCAAAGGCCGTGGGACTTGATGCGCCGAAGAGGGACATGCCGTGGAGAGCTGACACCGAGCAGCTGTGGGCTGGAAAGCCGGTTCCTGTAAAAGTCACATCAGAAGGGAGGTAACCGAAAGGCAGCGAGACCGCAGCAGGGGGATGAGGTGCCGTTTGACTGACCCCAAAGAGTCGTGGAACGGGGCAGTGCTGGGAGCTGAGATGGGCCGACTGGGCAGCGCTTGAACAGCTCCTGTTCAGAGGAAACAGCTCTGTACGGCGACTCCGTTATGGAGTCGGCCTGTGGGGTGCCCCCTCTGCTGCCCTTGGGGCTGCTAAGGGAACAGAGCCCGCTCTTCCCCGGCTGCAAGCCAAACATGTGAAGCCAGCAAGGCAGCTGGCAGGAAGGGGCAGGGGTGGAGAGAGCAGTGGCACAGTTAAGAAAGGGAATGTCCCTTGTGGAAGGCTGCTTGAATCCAGCCCTTCAGAGAGCAACTGGAGATCCAGCCCTGAGGCTGTGAAGCGGGAGCGGGACTGAGTCTGCATCTAGAAGTTGGGCTCAGAGAGCAGACGCGCGGCCAAGCCGGTGAATGGGTGCCCTGGCAGCGCGGCCTGTGCCTGGCACAGAGGCAGCTACTCTGGGCTGAGGCTGCCTGGCCTACCCCATGCTCTCCTAGGCTACAGAAAGAGGATCGGCACAGACTGAGCAGAAGAGGACAGGAGGCCTATTGGGGCCTGAGTCTCCGCTGCCCTCCCCCTTGGGCAGCCTGTGACCCCGCTGCAATGGCAGTGCAAGGTGGCGGTTGTTCTGGGACGAGGCGGTTTTCTACATGCTTTGCCGGGGGTCGATGGCCGCGTTAAGAGGCCGGCCAGGGAGACTCGGAGCCTTGATCTTTGATTTCAACATGTAAAGCACATAGTTGACAGCAGAGTACTTGGTTAAACTTCCCGCACGGCTAAACCCCAGCCTGACCCAAAGCCCTTTGAAGTCAGTGGAAGGCTTTGGGTTGATGTCAGTGGGGTTTGGATCAAGTCCTGGGTGCATTTCTTGTACCATCGGTTGCTTGGGTGATATACAGAGATAAGAGGATGCCGGGAAACATTCCCTGGGACTGGCCAATTGAATTCAGGATGGCATTTCATCTGACTGGGCTTATGGCCCTTCTGTGCTCACTTCCCCCAAATATTTGAGCAGTTGCACTTTACTAGCACGAATAGTAAATGCGAATGCATTGCCACCCTCCTCCCCAAGTATCATCAGTGGAGCTTGAACTTCAGGCTTCAGCACCATTCTCTCTACCACTCAAATTAAACGAGGGACTCTATCAGCTATCAGCACTAGTAGGTTCTTTTCCTCTGGTGGCCCAGACACACTTTACAGATGTGTCCCAGTGAGTGAGTGTGTGAAAAAATGCACATGTTCATTTGTAATATTCCAGATTCTCCCTGTGTTGGTCAGGCCTGCAAGTCATCTGTTCGTGGGCTAGAAACGGTAATTATGCAACTCAGCAGCACGGCATGAATTTGGAATGTCAGGCCTTGACTATTCACTTTGGCGCCATTCATACGTGCTTCGAACCAGATGAGGGAGAAACTCACAGTTTGTTCCACACTGCAAGCACCTGTGAAGAATTTTGCAACCTGCTTACAAAGGGGAAAAGAGGCAAACATGATAACTAGATGATGAATTACACATTATTTGCTCATCTCTACTTGTGTCCACGGGATGTGTCTGGCAGCCATGGGAAGGGAGGAACAATTCAACAGGAACTTCACCTGGGGTTCTTGGGGCTGAAGGTTGTGCCACGTGGGAGTAGGAAGGTAATGTAGCAGAAGAGCAAGACGGAGGTTCTGATGGTTGGTAGGGTGTGATCTCCTTTGGTTATATCAGGCTAGGGGATTCATGGATGATGCTGAGCTCTCACCCTGCAGCATCCATGAGTCACACTTTCTACCATCTCCAGTTGGCTAGGAGACTCCATCCTGTTCTGGTGGACAATGACTGGCCTCCAATATTCACGGCTTTATCACCCCGCACCCAGACTACAGTAACGCAATACACCTGGGCACGAAGCCATCCGCCCCTTAGAAAACTCCAACTAGAACAAAATGCTGCAGCGCGTCTCCCTGGCAACATGGGAGGCCGTGAGCACTTCACACCTGTCCTCTGCTTTCTACACTGGCTTCCTGTCGAATAAAGAGTGAAGTTCAAGGCCTTCTTGGCTCTTATCATCAAGGTTTTCAATAGTCTGGCCCCAGGAGACACCCAGGGACATGGCGGGTTCTGCATTGCTTGGAGTCTTTCTATCTTGGATGTCTTTCGAAAAGAGGCACTGTAGCACAGTGGTTCTCAAACTATTGTACTGGTGACCCCTTTCACATAGCAGGCCTCTGTGTGCGACGCCTCCTTATAAGTTAAAAACACTTGTTTATATATTTAACACCATTATAAATTCTGGAGGCAAAGTGGGGTTTGGGGTGGAGGCTGACAGCTTGTGACCCCCCATGTAATAACCTCACAACCCCGTGAGGGGTCCTGACCCCCAGTTTGAAAATCTCTGCTGTAGCGCAGAGAAGTGATGGGCTTGATGCAGAAATTACTTAGTGAGGTTTTCTGGCTTGTGTCCTACAGGAGGACAGACTAGATGTTCACAGCAGTCGCTTCTGGCCTTGGAATCTAGGAAGCCATGATATCTAAAAGGTCACCAAAAGCTCCAGGATGCAGAACGTGGGTGACAATTTCACTCCTCTGGCACAGTGGAACTGACTACAATAAGGGGAAAGCTTGTCTCTGCAGGAGACAGAACTTTCTCGGGGGCTGGTCCGGGACTATGGAACAAATCCCCCAGGAATGAAGGACCATCCCAAAGCTGCCCACCTTCTGCTCCAACGGCAAGGCACATGTCTTCAACTAGCCATCAATAACAAACACGTATTGGGCAGGAAGCAGGTGATCAATACATAAAAAATAAGCAAAGAGTCCTGTGGCACCTTATAGACTAACAGCCGTATTGGAGCATGAGCTTTTGTGGCTGAATACCCACTTCATCGGATGCGACCGACGAAGTGGGTATTCACCCACAAAAGCTCATTCTCCAGTATGTCTGTTAGTCTATAATGTGCCACAGGACTCTTTGCCGCTTTTACAGATCCAGATTAGCATGGCTACCCCTCTGATACATGAAAAATAATATTTGAAAAACAAAACTCTCCTATGGCTGTCCTCTGGGGGAGAAAAAGGAAGAGAGAACCGCACGTGACAGATATTAGTCATGTCGCTTAATGCACGACTGGAAGATACTCAGATATTGCAGTAATGAGGCCGAGGTAAGACCTAGTCTAGGATACTACGGTTGCTCAGTTAATTGGTGGGATGAATTTATGTGCATCACATTAAAGCAATCTGGCTCTATGCTAATCTCTCCAAGCCCTTCCAGGTTGACAGCCGTGGTTGTCGGGTGGATTATCTGCCCATGGTGCGGTCAACTTCCTTTGCCATTTGAATGCTCCTGATTTTGTGGATTCTCTGAGCCTCCACCACTCATGGATTTGACCCTTGTCCTTGGCTGCTTGATGTCCCAGCAGGATCACCATTGGCAGGCCTGGCTTCCCAGCTCAAACCTGGAGAGCACCATCTTGTCCTCACGGAGTGCTTCACAGCCACCACGCTGATTCCAGACTCCCCTTCCCAGTGCAGGTGGTGGAGAATTATTTTCACATGAGGATGATGCATGTGCATATGGAAGATCATGTCCGGGTGGGTGGGTGGGTGTGCTCCCATGTCCATGCGAGTCAGTGGGCCTAGGGGGGCACGAGTCTGGGGGGTCCCGATGAAGGGTGAATGAGGATGACCTTCTGGAGAGGAAACCTGCCCTAAATCACACATGAATCTCTCCCATGAAAAACAAAAGCAATGAGACAGAGAGATCTGGAGGTGCTTAATGCCCCATCCCTGGGGACCCTGCATCCTCCTTCCTGTCTGTTGCTCCCCCAGCCGTGTCATCCAGGCCACTCCCCACCCTCCGCGTCCCATCATCGCCCCAGGGCCAGATGTGGACTAGCTCTGACTAGCTGCTGCTTCTCCGGTGCAGCCAGACTTTTAAGCAGCAAGTAAATCATCTTCATACACATAGTTCTCTTGTCCTTTGTGAGAGGGAATTTATCCCCCACTCTTGCTGTCAGAGCCACCTCCAGCTGCTGTCGGAGGAGGGTCTGATTGATCCCCACTCCCAGCACATGCCTCATTCATTACTGGGGGTGCAGGGGGAACAGCTAGAGTGACCAGACAGCAAGTGTGAAAAATCAGGATGGGGGAGGTCATAGGAGCCTATATAAGAAAAAGCCCCAAATATCGGGACTGTCCCTATACAATCGGGACACCTGGTCACCCTAGGAACAGGCTGCAGTTCATGTTTATAGGCATTGCTGTATAGCCCACTCCGCAACCCCCAACCCTCATTGAGTGGCAAATGCAACTTTTAAACTTCCTCATTGAGCTGAAATAGCCCAGGGCTGGGCTTGGCCACTCAGTGAATTAAGCAATAATTAACCGTAATTAATAACCCCTGGGATGGGGGCCACAGCAACCTTTAAACAGGGCACAGCAAGCCCAGGCCAGAGCTAAGGGCAAGCGGTGGAGAGGAATCCCACTGCGAGGATGGGTTGTGGAGCTGGCCTGCACTCGCAGAGAGCTCCTCAGCATCTCCCCTTAGACAACTGCCCCACGGCTTTGCTCTACAACGCCCCCGCTGGGCACCCGCCTGGTGCTGCGTGAGGAATGGGGCTGGCGGAGCTCTGGTTTGGAAAGTGCAGTGCTGTGAACCCCTGGAAATGACAACTGAGCCCAATATCTCGCCCTCTCAAGAGAATGCCACCTAACGGCTGCAAAGCACCTTCTGCTCAAGGCTTACAGCCAGCGGCTAGAGAAGTCCCGAGACAGACGGGCAAGGATGGATGGACAGATAGAATTAACTTCACGGCACCGGGATGAGGTGGACTATTAAATAATCCCAATTCCACAGCTGAGGAGCCTGAGGCACAAAGCAATGAAGCCCACTCACTTTGGCTGTCTTGGTTTCAGGGGGTTTGGATGGGGACGTTTGGGTGTCACAAAGTGAACAACCCAAAACTGCAGCATCCAAATATGATGGGGTATTTAGGAAACATTAGGTTGCAGTTGCCCGTCCAAAGTCTCCCTGATCCCAGTTCATGGCAAATTAGGGAGCAAAACACAGATGTCTTCATACGCAGACAGCCCTGCGTTCCTATGCTTGCTGGATTCATGTCTTCAACCAGGAACCAGAGCTTGATGCTTCTAGGTGTAAACAGCTGCTTTTGCAACCAGGGGTACTATCAGCTTTACAGCCAGGAGAGAGATAAAAGATCTGGAGATGTTGCTAGGCCCGGCACATGTAGATACAGATCTTTGCCACCACCTCTAAAGAGCTTGGATCTCTTAGCCGGGGAGAGCACTGCTCAACAATAACCCTCTTCTGCAACAATTCCCCTCTTCTCCTGCAACAATCACCCTCTTTAACTTTTCAGCTTGTCACCTGCGCCGCGGTTTATAAAATTTTAAAGCTAATGGTATCTCCAGTAATGACACTGCAGATGGATAAGCTGCATCCTGGGATGAATAAATTATAAGAGCCGGAGTGAATTGCAGTGGAAGGGACGGCAGCTGCATGCTTGGAACCAGATGGGCTCACTGCTCTGGACAGCCTGATGTTGTCTTGGGTGGTTGTGTTTGTTCTGGCCCTGCTAAGCACCAGATCGAGAGACCACCTAAGTGCACCTGGTGTTCCAGGCCTGGGAGAGCCATGGCTGCTCTAAACCATGTTTTATTCCAGGGTTTCATGGTGCAGGGTGATACACAGCTGCAGCGTTGCCTGGTGGCCTAATTGCAGGGCTGCCTGGGAGAGCTGAGGCTGGTCCTTGCTCCTCTTAGGGACTTCAGTGACTAGAACCAACATGCTGAGCTGCCCAGGCTGTGAGTTCAAGCTAGGGAATCTCAGGCCCGGTTAGTATTTGGGCGGAAGGCCTCCAGCGAGGGCTCTGGGAGCCGATGGGATGCTAAGAGGTTTGGTACAATGGGCTGCAGCTGCTGTTTCATTTCCTGCAGAACCTCCTTTGGCAAATCCACTTGCAATCCCCCCTTCGCCCCCTCCCACACAAAAATGAGGAATTAGCTGAATAAGGCTAAGCAATTGTAACCCAGTGGCCTGAAAGCACACCCCAGAGCTGGATGCAGACAAGGGGTGAGTGACTCACACCAGGCCCTGCAGCACAGCAGAGGTGGGGATGGAATCCCATCTCCTGTGACTCCTAGTCTATCCCTATGTCATTGCTGCAATGGTTTTGGGACTCACCTTTAAAATACCTTGATTCCCTGCAACCACAGGTTCAAATTCCAGCAGAAGCATCACCTGAGACAGGTAGATTGAGCTGCATGCAATGTACATTCTGCATAGGAGCCTCCCACATGACACCTGCCTGCTGTGTGAATGCTAAAGACCCTTTGACACTCTTTGTGAAAGCAGGTGGCTGCCCTGCTGTCCCTGGACAAAACCTTGTCCTCCTGCTGCTATGTTGGTTGGTTGCTGCCCTCTAGCTCAGAAGCAGCTGCATTTCAGTGGGAACCTAAACTGTCAATTTCCCGGTATGGATCCTTCATTGGTGTAAATCAGCATGACTCCACTGAAAGCTGTATCCATCAATGCCAGCTGAGGAGCCACGGGCATCTGACCTTGTGTGATTAGAACCACAAATGGAATGTTGCATTAACACTGTCGGCTGCATGGTATTTCTCTTTTCCTGCTGGAATTACTGATCCCTTGAGATGTAATAAACCATCATCCATCCATCCATGCTTTCTTTCTTTGATGGTCCCCATCATTGTAGTACCAAAGTGCCTGAAACTCAAGTAACAATGAATCTAAACACACCGGCTTCCCTCCCAGCAGATGGGAGAGGCAGGGGGAAATGGTTCTACCCAGCCAGTGCACCAGCCGATAAAGCAGGGCCGGGACAATGCTGGTATAGGCCAGGAGCCAATTATTACCTCATTGAAACCGGGCCAGAGCAGGAGGAAGGGAACAGAGGATCACCATGCCCTGAGGCAGCATGCTAGACGCTGCGGCACTGTTCACCCTCCAATTCCCATGAACGTGTCCGGTAGTTGTAATATTTCCGCAGACCCTTCCTGTGACTCTTCCGGCCTGCGGCTTGCTGGTCACCTATTTGCCCTTGGTTCTCCATGGCGCGCGACTGGGGACCTCCAGCCCATGGCATTTGTTTCTGCAGAGGGGTTGGCCAAATGGGAATCTGGAGCCAGGGTGTCCGGGAACCATTCACTTCCCCATGTCTGGTAATGAGGAACATGCACCTCAAGGGCCCCAGCAGCACATTCTGGAGGTTAATCCCACCATGGGGATTTTGGCAAGGTTGATAAATGACCTGAGCTTCACTCCCATACTTTACGGTGTCACCAGAGGGCTCCCTGACAGAATTACAGCCTGTAATATACAGCCGGCTGGAGGTTAATCCGTGTGTAATAGATATGTGCCTGTCTCTGAGCCCTGCACCTCCGCACACATAAACGGGGAGCCCTGTTTATTAGCATTCGGGTCCGACAGCTCCGGCTAGTGCCAGCCAGCTGCTGGCTTCATTCTGCCTGCACAGATTTGTTAGTGCACCTCTCTGCTGACCCCTCACCGCTCCAGTCCTGCTTCCCCATATCCCTGTCACTGCAACGCATGCCTCACCTGCCTGATCTCACCAGCCTGCATGCCACCTGGTGCCTTCACCCAGCATTTAATCCTGTTCACCCCCAGCTGCCGCAGAATTGCATTGCCACCCTGACCATGCACTAACCTCGACCGGGCCATTCCAGAACGCCCCACATACAGCTCGGCCAGTGCTCCTCAATCTTGACTTGCAGCATCCCTGCTAGTCTAGATCTGCCCCCCCCAGCTCTGCCAATGCCCCTCCATCCTGATGAGCAGCCCCTCTGCTACCCCAACCCTGGGTACCCCACACAGCACGGCCGGTGCCAATCCATCCCGACCCGCAGCCCTCCCTGTTATCCCAGTCCTGGCCTCCTCACACAGCGCTCAGGATGGAATTGTGCCCTGCAACTCTCCCGGTTGTTCCACTACCAGAAGGTGGAGAGGTTTGTGTTTCTACAAGGGCAGGTGATTTTTATTCCCCCTACCAGTGAGGTACCCGCTGCCCCTCACTCCTCTGGCTTGCAGGTTTGCTAAGAGCCCCTGGAATTGCTGAGGGCTGGAGCAGCAGGGCGGAATGACCCTGACCCTGACCGGCAGTGCTGAAGATCTGAGGCAGACAGGGACGCCTGCCTTTGTGGGGCCTCTCCCTGAGCTCAGAGGCCTCTTCTGCTTCCTACCCTGTCTCCGTTTGCTCCCCACGGCTGGAACGCAGGTCACAGGGAGGCGCAATCCATGACGAGATCTCCCGGAGGAGCTACTGTTTCTCAGTAACCCCTCTGCCCCCAGGTGTCCTGTCGTATCGGGGAGCCCCCTCCCCAGGGCCAGGACCCCACCCGCTGAGTCCCAGCACTGCCCCGGAGCCAGCGTATGGAGTGGCTCCGAGCTGGCCCTGTCTCACTGCTGCCTCTCAGGCTCATCCAGCTTTTGAATCGGCAGGTAAATCATCTTCGTAAACATCGTGCTCTTGTCCTTGTGAGAGGAAATTTATCCCCTGACTTCTGCTGTCACGGTGCCCTCCAGCTGCTGTCTGGGGAGGGTCCGATTGCTCACCGTGCCCAGGGCATGCCTACTTCATTACCAAGGGGCCACTGCTGATCAGGGGGAAGGCTGCTGCCTACGTGGACAGCTACACTGCACGCTCACCCTGGACTCAGACTCGGGTTTGAACCCAACCCCCCCCACCCCGGCCCCTTCTGTTGGCACATAAACCAGCGTGACTCAGGTCAGTAAGCATGCAGGACCTGGATCTGGACCTAGGGCTCTGCAAGGAGTGGGCGGCCAAGTCCCGCTGAGACTCGGGTCCAAGCCTTGTCGTTTTGCAGTGTGGACACCGCATGAGCTGCAGATTGGAGTCAGATGGGCTGTGTAGTGCAGTGCGGACATGTTAGCATGGCTGTGAGGCCTGGGGCCAGCAGTTGTAAACCCGGGTTTACACTGCAGTGTGGACACTGAAGCACGGGTGTGGAAACACTGAATCTCCAAGCCTGGGTTCCCCAGACCCGGCAGTGCAGACACACCATCGGAGGCTAATTTTGCTCCCATTGCCATCAGTGTAAATCCAGAGTAACAGAGGAACTCGGTGGGGTTACTCCAGATCTACCCCCCGTGAATGCAGAATTTGGCCCGTTGTGTATACGCTCAGCTCCGTCTCACCCTCCAGCAAATGCACACCCTCTGCTCTCCGTTGTGTCTCCTCCTGGGTCTGCAACTGCTGTGGGCGCCACTGGCTCCCATACCTGGCTGCTTGTCCATCCAGCGAAAGCAGAGACCAGAGAGCCCTTCCTGAAGCCCTGCTTGCCCTTTCCCCTTGGGCCCCTTGGCGATGCGGGGGGCTGGCAGCTGCAGGGGGGCTCTGGCAGAAGAAAGGGGGCACGTCCTCGAGCAGTTCGGTCAGGGACTAGCCTCCCCAGCTGGTGGTTCACCCACCACCAGTGGAGCCGTGGCCAGTCCGCCCTTGGCTTCTCCTGGCTGAAATGGCCAACGAGGGAGCGAGCTGAGGGCACCGGGCTAAGCCGTCCAATCCCAGGAACTGCTCCGAGTCACGGCTCACTGGGCTGAATTTGACACTGGAATGGGCTCCAGGCCCGCGGCCATCCAGCGCCCACCTCACCGCCTGTCCATTTGACATGTAGGTTACCCACCGTCTGCAAGTCAGTGGCAGGGGTAAAGAAAGCTCGTTAGCCTTATTGTTTGAGTAAATGGCAGCAGAACTGTGCTTAGCCTGTCACCCTCAACTGGGTTACACTCGCTAAGCAGGGCGTAAGGGTGCCAGGGCCCAGTAAGGTGTTGTCATCTCCTGGTGTGGGTGCTGCTCTGGGTCTCATTTGACCCCTTCCCCTACTCACTGATTAGAGCGCATTAGACCCAGTTGAGAGTTGTTTGTTTTGTTACGTGGTCACTAGCCCTGCAAGCACTGAAAACCAGGCCTGAGGGCGACGGCTGCTGGGGACCAGTCTGCCCAGTGAGAGCAACTGCCCAACCTGCAGGAGCTGCTGCAACCCCTGAGAGGCGTGTTGAGTGGCAGGGCCCAGGGGTTGCTGGAGAGAGAGGGGTGGGAGCAGCTGAGGGTGCAGCGGCCAGCCATGGAGTCGCTGAGGGCTGTGGAGTGGCCGGCGGCCCGGTGGCCAGCAGTGGAGTGAAAGGCAGCACAGCAGAGTGAATGGACTCACGGGAACGCGCCTCGGAACGCCGGGCCTTTGCTGGCCCAGGCCAGCCACTGTGAGTGGGGTGCGGTGGAGGGAGAGGGGAATGGTGTTAAAGGAACATTTGTTTGTTGGCCTTTTGCATCACAAGGTGAGAAACTGAGGCCAAGGCCAATTTTCAGTGTGGGGGGGGATGTTTGGCTCCTTGTCACATGCTTTCGAATCATGGGTGTGGGATTTCCCCCCATTAATGCCAGGTTCCATTCCCCTTTTTTATTAAAAGTTTTCCTTGCTATGTGCAGACTCAGTGCGTGCGAGAGGGGAAGTATTGCCTCTCAGAGACACCCAGGGTGGTGTGTCATTTCCCCAGGTTCCTAGGTAGGGGCTGGAGCTGAGTCTGTGTTGTACTGTTTAGAGGAACCCCTACTCAGTGATGAGCTGCCAGAAGCTGAAGAACCGGTTCCTTCAGTCGCTCCGGGTTTTCAGCGGCACTGAAGTACCTGCTGCCGAAGTGCTGCCAAAGACACTGAGCAACTGAAGGACCCACCGCCGAAGTGCTGCTGAGGGACCGCAGGGCCGCCGGGTGAGTAGAAATTCTCAGGGGAGTCTTCCCAGCCGAGAGCTCAGGCGGGACGGACAGTACGGTCCCGTGGGCCGTATGTGGCCCCCGCGCCGGAGTCTGCTGAACCCCTTTAACAACCGGTTCTGAACCAGCTGCAAAATTTAACAACTGGTTCACGCGAACCAGTGCGAACCGGCTCCAGCTGACCACTGCCCCAGGTATTGAACCTGGCCAGTGTTGCTGGCAGCAGGGTTACATAAGTGCAAAGTACTACACCTAGGATGGACAAATCAAGTGCCCAGTTACACACTGGCTAGGGGTAGTGCTGCAGAAAAGGTTCTGGGGCTGATAGCGCCTCACAAATTGAATTAAGTTGTGAAGAAAAGCAGCTATCATTCCGGGGTGTATTACCAGGAGTGCCGTAGGTTCAAACACGGGGGGTCACTGCCCTGCTCTACTTGGCACTGGTGAGGTCTCAGCTGGATACTGTGTCCAGTTCTGGGCACCGCACGGTAAGAAAGTTGTGGACAAACTGGACAGAGTTCAGATGAGAGCAGCAAACGTGCTCCAAGGTTTAAACCCGTGAGGACAGGTTGAGAACACTGGGCATGTTTAGTCTTGAAGAAAGCAGCCCAAGGGGAAGCGAAGGGCTGGAACACAGAGGGCAGTGATCAGTTGATCTCCATGTCCACCGAAGGTAGGAGAAGATGGCTTGTTTCCATCACGTCCTGGAGACGCAGGCTGGTGCTGAAGACACTCGGTGCAGTTGCACTGCAGCTGTGGAAGGGTTGGGCCCTGGCTGTAGAGACTGTAGCTGACCTCTCTTGGGGCTAGACTGTGACCTGGCCTGCGTGCCTGCACGGGGCATAAGGGAGCAGAAGAGCCCAGCTTGCACCCAGAAGCTTGCTCCTGCCCCCTGGGCGGCGGGCTGCTGGGGCAGCAGAGAATCACAAGAGTCATATTCCCTCCCTTCCCCATGACACATGGCTAGAAAGGGTTAAACATCCTGCAAACCAAATAACCCTCAAAAGACATGTGGGGAGATAATGTTTGTGTTTTTGTGTATTTACATATGTATGAGTAGGGTGGACAATGTAATCAACAGTCACGGTTTATGCTGTATTCTGATATCATTTAAATGAATTGTAAACTCAGGATATCTTGGTATTCATCTCTTTTTGAAATGTACTGTGAATGGTGGAGGGACAAGCAAATGGCCTTATGTTAATTCGAATAGGTACGTACTGGTTATGGACCTCCTTCAAAGTCATCCTAATTACCTTTTGTTCCCCAAGAGAATCCCAGCTTGTCAAAAGACATGAAATTGTATAAAAGATCTTTGGGTCCTGATTCTGTCATCTCAGATCTGCTTAGACTTCATCAAGGGAAGTTTGAGTTGGAAGACTGAGGTCAGTTATGCTGGTACACCCTGAATATGAGATCTGGACATTGGACTATGACCTATGAACTGAATTCTAAAGGAACTCTTTGCAACTACGAAGCTCACCATCTCTGCTGTGAATCTGAACCTCAATGAATTGAACTCATGTCCGTATGAATATTAATCTTTTAACCATACTCTCTCTCTTTTGTTTTTTTAATACATTTTAGTTTAGTTAATAAGAATTGGCTGTAGCGTGTATTTGGGTAAGATCTGAAACATTCATTAACCTGGGAGGTAATGTGTCCAATCCTTTGGGATTGGTAGAACCTTTTCTTTTATATGATGAAATAAGATTTACAGAAATTTTCATCATATTTGACATGGGTACCTGGATGGAGACCTGAGGCTGGATCATTTTAAGGGAACTGTGTTGCTTGGACTTCTGAGTAACAAATGAGGTAATAAAGAAGCTGTTTTATGCTGGCTTGGTGAATCTAAGTATTGGAATATCCACCAGTTTTATGGGGATTGTCTGCTTCATTCTTTGCAGTTCACCCTAATTGAGTGACCGCAGCTGGCTCCCCACTAGGACCTGGTCACAGTGGCGTAGTCATGCTTGGATACATATTACCACAGGTTAACTGGGTTTTTGGATCAGAACCACATGCTTGTCAAAATTTAATTTTGATATTGGAGAGTTTAAGGGTTAAAAATCAGTTACATGATCAAGATCCTGACAGAAGAAGCCTGGAAGAATTGTGCTTACAGAGAAGGTTGTATTTTAAGCAAAAGGCCCCATAGCAGGAACTGAAAAATCTGTTAATTGCCAATGATAAGGAAGCAGACCCAGCAAAAATGCTTGCAGTGAGAAACCAGCAGCTAGAACCTGAACAAAAGCAAAAAATAGCTGATACGGAAGGAGAAGCTGCTGAAAGAGAATGCCTGTGTTTTGAACCTGAACAAAAAATGGCATATATTTGATTGCAGGAACTAGAGCTAAGGCAAAAGTGGACAGACTTAAGCTCCAGCTCAAGAGAGGCAGGGATAGCTCAGTGGTTTGAGCATTGGCCTGCTAAACCCAGGGTTATGAATTCAATCCTTGAGGGGGCCATTTAGGGATCTGGGGCAACAACTGAGGATTGGTCCTGCTTTGAGCAGGGGGTTGGACAAGATGATCTCCTGAGGTCCCTTCCAACTCTGATATTCTATGATTCTATGAAAAACTGTCACAGGAAAGAAATAATTCTGAACCTATGTCTACTAGGGCCAAGGATTTGCCTGTGGAAAGTTTCTCCAAATGTTTGTCTGAGGAAGATGGCTGTTTGTCTGTGCAAAGAAGCAGTTCATATGTGGAAGGCATTTCTGAGTGTCTGTCTGGTATCTCAGAAGTGAATCTGGCATTAGAAAGGGCTCAGGGAAATGTTTCTCTAGAGCAAATTAAAGCTGGTGATCAGGTTAAAGCCCTAATTGAGGATCAAAAGGGTAATTTTTTATTGGTGATGGAATGTTGGCTAGTAAAGCTTGGGAAAGTAAGCCTGGCCCAGTAAAAGTGATGTGCTTAAGGTAGCTCAGTGTAATACAACACTATTTGTGGAAAACAGCAGTTTATCTGTTAAGGGAGGGAAAGGCAAAGAAAGTTTAGATGAGCATAAGCAGCCTTCTGAGCTGATGGCTTTGTGTAATCAGCAGTTTGGGAAAGCGAAGTTAGTGCAACATGAGTATCCCTACACCTTACCTATTACCAGTGTGGAGAATGGTGACAGTGAAGGAAATGTTCCTGTGTCTGTTAGGGATAATGACTTGCCCATGAAGGGAGCTACCCCAATCTCCAAGCAATTGTCCGTGAACAGCCATGTGTGCTTGGACAAGGAAAATGAGATCCCAAGCTGTTTGTCTGTGAAAGGGAAATGTTTCTCCAGCTCTTTTCTGTTTGTAGAGCAGACAGAAGAAGCCGGTCAGCCTATGATGGTTGAAATGTATCAGTCAACCCAGAGCTGATTCTGGATACAACTAAAGCCCAGGAAGAAAGTGGTCCTGAATTTGTGTCTGCTAGGGATGATGACATTGCAGCTAGCTTGCGTCCAGTTAATGTCATAAATAGCTCCCAGAGACCAAGCAATTCTGGTGCTTCTATTTTGCCTGTTGCTAGTGTGTTGCTGGGTAAAGATATGACAACCTTGTCTGACCAGGGTGATATCATAGCCAGGGCACAAGGAGAGCATGAGGGTGATTGGACTATGTTACCTGCTGACAGTGTGGAAACTTGTAACAAGGAAGAGAATGCCTCTAATCTTGTGACTATGAAGTCTAGCAGTTTGCCTGAAAGGGGGCTGTGTGAAAATCTTCCTGATGGGCCACAGGTGATTCTGGATGTCTGTGAAACTCAGAAGGAGTTTGGTGATTTGTCTGTTGTGCCAAAGTCGATTCTGGACATAAATAAAGCTCAGAAAGAATCTGTTGCAGTGGAGGATATTGCAGAAGGAAAGGAATTTCTGGGTGAAGTCTTTGAGGTCTCTGAAAAGGAATTGTTTCCATTGACTCTCCATGGGCCATTGTGGGTAGCAAACAGTCTCTCTTCTGAGGAAAATGTGTTGGTGCCTAGTGGCCAAAGTCTTTCAAATGAAAATGAAGTCACTGAATTTGTTTTGAAAAAATCCATTGTGGATAGCTTTGAGGAGATTTCAGATGGAATAAAAATTGTTAGGGAGTTTAAACAGCCCCATAAGCTTAGCCAGTTTGTCGGGGAGAGAATGGTGTTGGGACTGGACTGTCTCCACGCTGGTTCTTTGAGTGAGTAATCTGTATCTCAGGTTCAGAGGGAAGACTGGACAGCTGAATCTGCAGAGCAGGAGGACAGTTGTGCAATTAATCTTTCAAGAATATAGGGGAGAGCAGGCAAACTCTCATCTTTAGATATTTTGGATATGTCTTGTAATCTTTTAATGGAATTGACATCTGATTCCAGATGGAAGCAGAGGTTGGTAAGGGAAGGACAAAAGAACCTTGAGTCTAACGTGCTAGTGAAAATGGATGGTGTCTCTTTAAGACAGAGTGCAGCCTTGGAATTGGTAAAGCTTGAGGATTTGAAACCTAGTAAACAAGCTAGTGTCTGTGTGAATGCAAATTACCTGACTGGGGGAAAAAAGACTTGCCTGTAGCTGTTAGCAAAAAGGACACACCCAGCCAGACAATGGATTCTGTTACACCAAAGAGTTCAGATTTTGACCCTACTGAACAGGGAGGAAGGGAAGGATTAAACCTTGCAAATAAAAGCCACAGGTTAACCCTAAAATACCAAAACCCCAAGGAAGTGGTTAAACTGAAAGCCTATGTTAAGGAAGACCCTGAGGTCAAGAGAAAGCCACAAAGATTCAAAAGGGATATTGAACAAGCTGGCCTAAAGAATGATTTGTCTAAACCAAAGGCTTGACATGACAAAAATAATTGTAAATATACACTTGTGATAAAACTGATGTTACTGCTAATGATAGTAACTAACTTGCTGCTGATACCAAGAACTGTAAAAATGTACAATGTGCAGGTTCTTTTTTTGGAAAAACCCTTGAACATGTTGGGGGTGATACATAAGAACTCATGTTGTAAAAACCTTCATGGTTAGACTGTTTCATTACATGACAACACACACTATGTTAAAAGGCCTGGTGATACTGATATTCCACAGTTAGCGCCTGTATCTAATCTTGAAACTGTACACAACAGAAAACCCACTACAAGCTTGAACTGCTGTGCACAAAGGGAAACTGAGATACAACACCTCACAGCCTTCATGGCTGAATGCCAGAGTACGTGCTCTTTGAAAGACATTAATGGCTATGTTAAGTCAACATATAGACCAAACCCTGGAATCACTAAAGTGTTTCACAAAATATGGACTAAGTTTTTGGCTGGGGCCAAAGCATGCATCAATAATTTGGCCTTACAAAGAATTCAATGTAAACACAGCTCCTATCAATGTTGGTAGTTATTTAAGGTGTATCCAGGAGCTCCAATTTCGCTCTTCCACACCAGTCTCACATTAGGGGTGTGACACATGGCTAGAAAGGGCCTGCAAAATAAATAATCCTCAAAAGACAGGATATCTCGGTATTCATCTCTCTTTGAAATGTACTGTGAATGGTGGAGGGACAAGCAAATGGCCTTATGTTAATTCATATAGGTAAGTACCGGTGATGGACCTCCTTCAAAGTCATCCTAATTACCTTTTGTTCCCTGAGGGAATCCCAGCTTGTCAAAAGACATGAAATTGTATAAAAGATCTTTGGGTCCTGATTCTGTCATTTCAGATCTGCTTACCGCTTCATCAGGGGAAGTTTGAGTCGCAAGACTGAGGTCCAGTTATGCTGGTACGCCCTGAATATGAGATCTGGACATTGGACTATGACCTATGAACTGAATTCCAAAGAAATTCTTTGGAACTATAAAGCTCACCATCTCTGCTATGAATCTGAACCTCAGTGAATTGAACTCATGTCTGTATGTATATTGATTTTTTAACCATATTCTCTTTTGTTTTTTTAATACATTTTAGTTTAGTTAATAAGAATTGGCTGTAGCGTGTATTTGGGTAAGATCTGAAACATTCATTAACCTGGGAGATGATGTGTCCAATCCTCTGGGATTGGTAGAACCTTTTTTCTTTTATATGTTGAAATAAGATTTACAAAAATGTTCATCATATTTGACATGGGTACCTGGATGGAGGCCTGAGGCTGGATCATTTTAAGGGAACTGTGTTGCTTGGACTTCTGAGTAACCAGTGAGGTAATAAAGAAGCTGTTTTATGCTGGCTTGGTGAATCTAAGTTATGGAATATCCACCAGATTTCTGGGGATTGTCTGCCCCATTCTTTGCAGTTCACCCTAATTGAGTGACCACATCTGGCTCCTCACTAGGACCCCAGTCACATCCCCCAAGCTCTGCTCTGGCTCCAAGGCGGGAGCAGATTACTGCAGCCCTGCAAGGCTGTCACTGACATCCTGGCATTTCTTCTAGCACCCCCAAACCTGTGAGCTGCATGCTGGGATCTGCTCCATTGTATGTGTTTCTCTGAGCCCCAGTAGCCAGGCCGTGCCCAGCAGGGCACATCCCCATCGAGGTGCTCCCCGAATGCATGGAGAGGAACCTGGTCACAGGCTGGTGGCCCCTTTACGTGAAACAGGCCCAGCTCCCCTGATGCCTAGACGGCTGCACCCAGGTTGAGGTTAATGTGGGGCAGGGCAATGCCTGAATTAGAAGCTAAGAAGGCAGTTGCAGAGAGGAAGCTTGTGGGGGCAGAGCTGGTCGAAGAGCCAGTGAAGAAAGCTGCAGGAGGGGAATTTGCTTCTGTAGTGATGATCCAGGGCTGGGGGCCAGAAAGAGACTGGCTGAGAAGCTGCCGTCCTTTGGGATGAAGTCAAGCCCACGGAGGGCAAATGAGCTCTGTGGTAACCCCAGGAAGGGAGGAGATCACTTGGGCTGACTGGTTCATCGATGAAGGCATGCTGGAGGAAAAGAGAGCAAAGATCCTGAAGACCCTGGTATAGAAAAGATGGGGTTGAGTTGAGGATTTCACGGTGGGACATTAAGGTTTGCTTGAAGACGCGGGGCAGAGTTCTTGGAGATATTAATAAATGAACCTCCAACAGGATGCTTCCTATGTTAGCCATGTGTCAAGTGGAGTATTGCTGAGACCCTTGAGAGGGGGAAGTTGTGACAGTGGGCAGTGGAGGATGCTTGGAGACACACACACACACGCGTGTGATGTAACGAGAGTCTGCTGGAAAATACACAATGAGAAAAAAACTTGGACCAAAACATCAGCGGGAAACGTCAGCAGATTTGTTTGTCCCTTTGCTGAGCAGCTGGAAATGTCTCCCGTGGGCTCATAACGGACTGTTTTTGGGGCTGGGATTTTGAGCTCTGACAGAGATCCAGCTCCGTTCCCTGCCAACAATAATCTTTGTGCTGTCTATTTAGAACACAAAGCCTTTGGAGTAGACCGAGCAGCACCTAGCAGGGTTGGGGAGAGCCAGTTTCTCCTGGAGCCTCTAGTATTATTGTAATAATAACACCTAGCGGCAGGAGAAGCTGTTTCTTTCTTGTCAGAACATTTCATCTCCCTTTGCAATCCACAAAACACATTTAATCGCTAATCCCACCTTTTTATTCATAGTTTCCTTTGCCTCGTTCTAAACGGATTGCACAGCTCGACATGTCTGCAGCAGATGGGTCAGCGATGTGTTTCCTCATGACATAGTATCTCGTACAGTTGGGGGAGCAATAAAATTTTGAAGCAGAACAAATCTTTGAGCTGGTGTCTGTGCCTTGTTTGTAGCTGGGGAAGTGCTTTATGTTTTAGAGCTTCTAGCCTCTTGTGTGGCAGTAATTTATGTGGCAAGAGCTTGGCTTGGCAGGGCCAGGAGATTTGCAGTATTTACTTGGATTACTCCTAGTAAAACTTTTATAAATTGCAGTGAGAAATCCCTGGAATCTAGTGCTCTCTGGGGAAGCTGCTCCGGGAGTGTATTTCACGTCACAACTTATTGGCGTGGAAGTATTTAACCAGAAAGCTTCCAGCCTGCTGAGAATAACTTCTCAGGAATCCCACAGCTGGGAATGTGACAATTTGTGAACTGTCTGGAAATTGTAACATCCCCAAACCCTGGCTTCACCCATTCTGCAAGGGACCTTCTATGCTGGGTGGGCAGCTGTGATCATTTCTCTTCTCCTCATTCCATGCTAGATTTAATGCTGCTTGTGTGGCAGGATGGCCCCCGAAGGCCCAAATAAATAACCATATATCAAACACTATGCTGGGTTGTGAGCGCCTTGCTCGCCCGGGGAGCAGTTTTTCACACAGACCGTCCCATTGCATCTAACAGGATTACTCATGGGAGTAACTGCTCGCTATAGGGAGGCATTCGCAGACTGACCCAATGCCTGTACTATGGGCTAGGTCGGGGTAATCAATTATTTTTTGTCAAGGTCCAAATTTCTTTGTCAAGGTCCAGACTCCAGAGAAAATAATAAAAATACAAGAATGATAATAAGTAAATAAAAAGATTTTGGGATCCATTCAAAAGCATCTGGAGGTCCGGATTTGGGCCACAGTCTGCAAGTTGACTACAGCTGGGCTAGATCTTCACGAGGGGTGCGTCTACCCTACACTCATGGGGTGCAGCTGCTGTTCGTGTGGACAAACCCGAGCGGGTTTTCATCTAGCTAATGAGATTACCAGCAGTGACACAGGCATCACTGCAAATGGCACAAGCCAGCCCATAGCCCTGGCTAATTACTCATGCAGTTGCCTGTACTGTTTGCAGGTACTGGGACAGGCGTTTAGGCCCACCCAAAACTACAGGCCACGGGGAGGAGCCACTAGGCCAGTCCACAAGTGAGTATGCGGGACAATGAAGGAGAAAACGGGAGCAGGAGTGAGGTCAAAGGTTAAGAATCCACGGGGTGGGGGGACCCTGAAGGAGTGGGTGGACACTACCAGAGGCAGGTGATCAGATGGGCATCTTGGCCAGCACCAGGAGGAAGTCCCGTGACTTGGTGGGGCTGCGTGCAAGGATCAGGAGGTGCAGGGAAAAATGCAGCCAGATCCTTAGTGAGGAGCCAGAAGAGGGGCTGCAACCTGACACACTCTGAATAGGTGGGTGCAAGTGTCTCCCTCTGTCCACAGAAGGGAGCGGTGCTGGGGAGATCATGAACCACGCCAGGTACATGCCCACGCTCACGGCTCCATGGAGGAGCTGCCAGCTGATGTCCCCAGCGGGCTCTGGAACCAGAGTGGGCACAGACGGGCCCCCAGGGCACCTGGCCCTCCGCCAGTGGCAGTAGGTCCTGTCACATGGTGTTGGGACAGGACACGAGGACGAGGAGGTGGCAGGTGTGAAGCAGGAGCATGGGCAGGTGTTCTCCGGGCATGGTTTGGAGACCGGCCAGCTGGATGTTGTTTACAAGACACAAGACATGTGTTGGGGTCACAGGAGAGGCTCGTGGGGCTGGGACCTGAGGATGAGATGGAGGGCCAGGGATTAGAGGTGGGCAGGGAACACCCTCCGCAGGACCTACTTGAGGCAAGGCTACCCTCACCTCCCAGAGCACACGACAGGGGACACATGGCGGGGGCAGCCCCATGCCCTGGCCCAGTGCTACGGGGGCCACCCAGTTCCCCCAATCATAGCCCAGGAGGTCTCCGATTCTAGCGGCCCCAGCCAGGATCAACCTCCAGCGGACCGGGGGGACTCCGCCAGCTGCATACGAAGGTCTGGGTTGTGCAGCAGGGGCTCTGTTAGGAGGTCCTCCCCTCGACGGCCGCTACAGACCTGGTCACCGAGATTAGCTCCCAGGTCCTGCAGAGCTCCTGTCAGAAGACCAGCAGCTCCGAGATGTCTCCGGGAAACCCCTCGGGTGGAGATACAAGAGCTGCTGGGAGTATCGGAGCCCTGGGAGGTGGGAGAGGAAGGCACCCCCACTGCAGCCAGTGATTGCAGTGTAGGCACACCACTGGGCCACACACCCAGACTGGGGAGCGAGGGGTGTAGGAGCGCTGCTTCGCACCCCGACATGGACTGTCCAGACCTTGGCACTGGGCGTGCAGGAGTAAGTGGATGCTGTGCGCCCATTATCCCTCGCCAGGACAGGTGGATAGAAGGTGTCAAAGGGATTGCAGGTGGAGACAATGCAGAACCAGCACGGGTAGGTGCCATAATTTTCTCCTGGAATAGGCCAACAGCAAATTACTCCCACCCCGCACAGTCTGGGGGGAAACAGACACGGGTGCCGCTGGGGCCCAGTGCACCAGCCTTTGCTGAGGGCTGGGTTTAAAGTCACGATCTGGCCCTCTCTGAGCCAGAGGTTCTGGCTAAAACCCAGTAGCCTTCCCTGTCCCCCACCATCTCTTGACAGCTCATACTCTGGGGTTTTGCCCCTCCCATCCATTTGAGACCCTAAACTTCCAATCCGAGGTCGATACTTGCATTAGGCACGCCAGCTGGGGAGGTGGGGAAGAGGTTCTCTGTAATTACTGCAGCTCGCCCCAACTGGGATAATACTGAGATTTCCCATCTGCTCACAGTGTTTGTTAGAAGGTCGCCGCTATTTCATCTTTACGTGTGTTTTACATTCCCTGGGACTGATCCTCCCAAGTGCTTGATTCTCCCTGGAGCATTATGAAAAGGGCTTGTGTTTTAGGATCTGCACTAATCTCCATGGGGCTGGCTGGACTAGCCAACCTAACAGGCCCAGCCCATCCCCCCGTTCTAGGAAGCTGACATCTCTTCGGCTTCGATTCCTGCCTTTCTACCTGCTCCAGGTGGAGGCTTTTTCTCCTCCCCTGTGGAGCATCCCAACTCTCTGTCCCTGCCCTTCTTTCTTCCATCTTCTCCTGAGATGCCTGATTCCTAGCCCCAGTTACTCCTCTGCAGATGATAACCAGCTGTGCATGCCCCGAAGATCTCCTGCCTCCTAGCAGGGGTCTCTCTGCTCATGGCTGTACTCAGCTCCCGAGCATTTCAGAACCACGGCCTCCCCAGTGCCTGTCTGCACTGCATGGAAACCCCAGGTCTGAGGCACCCAGGCTTGTGGCCTTGATGTTTCCAAGCCTGCACTTGAGTGTCCATGCTGCAGTGTAAACCGGGGTTCACAGTTGCTGGACCCAGGTCTCCCAGCCATGCTAACGCATCCATACTGCACTGCACAGACCTTCTGGTTCGGGTCTGCGGCTTAAGCTGCATCCACACTGCAAAATGACAGGGCTAGGACCTGAGTCTCAGCTGGGCGCTGACCCACCCGCCTTGCAGGGTCCCTGCTCTCTATGTTTCAGGGGCTCCTGAATACTGGGGAGGAGAGAATAGACGGGAGGAGGAGGAGTAAGGAAACTCCTGTAACACGGCGTGGGGCAGGGCTCAGGTTGAGGGAGGCAGCAGGAAGGCTGCTGCTACCGATCTGAGCTGGGGGCAGAGCAGGAAGTTAGGTGGCTGCTCTCGGGATAAAATCCCAGAAGTCCCAGCTGCACCTTTCCAAGAGCTCAGGAGACTTTCCAGGGTGAGGTGGGGACTGGCCAGCACTGATGGCAACAGGGTGGAAGGGTCCCGTGCCCACTAGCAGTCTTGGGGCAGGATCCACTAAAACACATAACCAGGAGCCAAGTCCTTGAAATAACATTCAGCTCCATAGACCATCTCCTGGTGGCTGAAGCAGTGTCACAGTGCTCCCTTGTGGTGGCATGTCAGAAATGCGGTTGTTCATCGGACTCAGCAGTGAGGGCTTGTCTACACTCACCTTGTACCGCGTTAATTATAGGGCACAGTTAAAGCGGTCCCGCCCCGCCGAGTGTGGATGCAGCTACATGGATGCAAATGTGCGTCTATTGGGATAGCTTATTGCCATGCAGGAAGGGGAATAAACTAGATAAGGCACCTTTATAGAAGTAGACGGTTCTTCATTAACTGATATAGGGAGCTAAAGCTGGGCTGCAGGGAGGAGCCTGCATGTTCGAGCCAGTGGTGAGATAAGGCACCTTTATACATGTATAACTGCATCCACACCAGGGCTTGTACTAGTACAGCTATAGTGGTAAACCAATCACACCCCTAAACAACACAGCTATACTGGGACAAGCATTGCCTGGGACCAAACTCAACTATGTGCCTCTCCATGGACTTCAACAGAGTGGCACCAGCAGGGCTGAATTTTGGCCATAGACCCATAGACGTTAGAGATGGAGCTTTAGCCACTTGTTGTCTTGTGTCCTATATGTGACTGTAAACTCTGTGGGGCAGGGACCGGCTTTTCATTATGTGTGTGTACAGCGCCCGTCAAAACAGGATCCCGATCCCTGATTGGGTCCTCTAAGCATGACAGTCATACACATACAATAAACAGCAATAATGGTAATACAGACTGAAAAGGCCTGATAAACCTCCCAGTCCATCTCCCTAGGGTCAATGCAGGATTGTTCCGACAGGACACTTTCCACTGAATTTGTCCCATCTAGTTTTAAAATTGCCAAACAATGAAGCTCCCACTCCTCCCTTGGGAGACAATTAAACAGGCTAATCCACATCCGGGTCAGGAAGATGGACCTTCATAACTGGCAGAACTTGGCTCAACGAGGCAAACTGGGGCTGGAGGGACGTGCTGCATGTTAGATCAAATGTGGGTTTGTGAAAGGCATGAAACGGACAAACAGTCTGGACTTAAAAGGCCAGGGCAAAGTTTTGGAAGACGTCACCTGTACCTTATATTGTGCAAGGAGAAGACCCATCGAAGCCAAGAGCACCAAGAAACTGTCACTGAAAACTGAAAAAAGTTGTTGGGGGAGGGGGAGGGGGGTTGGGGGGCAGAGGGGAATTGGGGGGAATTTGGTTTTTAAAAACTGAAATTTTCACACTGAAATCAAAACAATTTCCATCTGATTTTTTTCAGTGAATATTCTTTAATGGGTGTTTAGATTCTGGGGTCCAAGTATCATCCAAATCACAGGAACCCCGAGTCTGAATCTCCTTTGATTATGAATGCCGGCTACGTCACCCGCCCCTGGTATGGTCAGCGCTTCTACAGCTGTGAAAGTTGACATGGAATTTGCTCCGATAATGATTTTTGTCCCTGGCCCTACAACTTATGACAGCTGTGAGCTTTCAAAGTCAGCCCTGAGGTTTCATATGGAGATGGCTGACTTGGGTAGAGGAATAATAAATCTTACACAAGCTAGGGACTCTCCAGACACTCCCAAGGGTTTAGCCTTGTTGCTGAGAAGTCTGAGAGATTTGGGAGAGTTCCAGGATCCATCAGCCAGCCAGGAGGCCCCATGCTGGGGATAATGGAGCCTTCAGTCCCAAAGAGTCAGGATTAGGGAAATCAAAGCAGTGTCTCAGAAAAGAATTTAGGGACCACAGTGGACAAACAACTGAACATGGGTTCCCAGTATGATGCTGTGCCAAAAAGAGCTAATGAGATCCTGGGATGTATAAAGAGGGCGTAGTGACAACCAGCAGGCAGGGGATTTGTTACCTCTGTTTACAGCATTGGTGAGACAGATACTGGAATACTGCACCCAGTTCTGGTGTCCACATTTTAAACAGGATAATGAACAATTACAGAGGGTGCACAGAAGAGCCACAACAATGATTCGAGAGCGAGACAAAATGCCTTGCAGTAACTCACAGTAAGGAGCACCGTCCGTTTAGCGAAGATTGAGAGATAAGTTGATTATGGTGTAGAAGTACCTGCCCCAGGGAGAAAATGCCAGGAACTTGGTGGATCCTTGCTAATCTAACCAAGAAAGGTAGAACAAGAACAAACGGCTGCAAGCTGAAGCCAGACCAATTCTAACGACCAATAAGGCACACGTCTAACAGGGAGGGTGATTGACCCTTAGAACAACCTCGCAAGGGACATGGTGGCTTCTCCATTTCTTGATGTCTCCGAATCCAGCCTGGCCGCCTGTCTGAAAGATGCTTTAGCCAAAACACAAGTTACTGGCCTCAGTACAGAGGTAACTCAGTGATATTCTCTGACCTGTGCTAGACAGGAGCTCAGACTAGATGATCTAATGGTCCCTTCTGGCCTTCAGATGCATGAATCCAAGTGTCTCCAAGGAGGGGGTTGTTTCTCTGGTTGCCATGGCAGCTGTGGGTTACGTGTCCATTGTGATGCACCTGCCCTGTCCCCCGTGGCTGAGCCCAGAGCTTCCCCGAGAAAGGTTCACCTGGGTGCTTGCTCCCCGGGCTTGCCTTAGGTTTGGGTGACCCGGGCAACTCCCCAGGGCGCTGTGGTCACAGAGGCGCCTTGGTCCAGGGGCTCGGGCTCCTCTTTGCTGCCCAGCTCTCTCTCCGTGCAGCATTGTGGCACCTGCCCTGTGCTCCCTGGCTTCCCCCACTTTGACTGGCAGCCGGTGCTGCCCATGCGGGACTGGTCCCTGGGCCGGAAGCAACACTTCTGCTTGGCAGCAGTGCCTGGAATTGGCCAGCGCAGTGTGGAGGGTGTGGGGCATCACCCCTCTCCAGCTCTAAGAGCACTGGCCTGGGGGGCAGAGATGCACAAGCTGGCCTCTTGGGTAAGACACCACACAGGGAGTCTCCAAAATCTGAGCTTTAGTCCCCTCCCCAGCCCCGCCATCTGCAGGCTTTGCCACAACTAGCCTAGGTGGGTATCTCGGCTGGCTTTGGGGCTTTTGCACCCCCTCATGGGTCATGGTTTCTAGCAGGCACCTTTGGGGGATGATGGCTCGACATTGCGCTTCGAGCTGGCACCTCGTTGCCAGCAGCTGGGAGACATATGAAGTAATCACAGGGAGACATATGAAGTAATGTCAGGGCAGGGAGTTCCCGATTTCACGTCAGGGGAACATGTTAAGGCATGCCAGGGCATGCTTCCCCCCAGCTGGAGGCTAGCTGAGGAATACCCCCCAGTTGCTTCTCTTCTCCCCCAAAGCTGCTCTGTGGGGATCCCCTCTGAGGAGGTCAGTCCTGGCTCTGTCGCCCCGCAAGAAGCGGGCATGGGGGGGGCCTGGCTGAGGAAGCCATCCCACTGTTCTCCTTTCCCTTGCAGCGGCTGTGTATGGGGGCGGTCTCTGGTGGGGTGGGGACTGCTGAGGAGCAACCCTCACACACAACACCCTCTGTTGGCTGGCCAAGCCATACGTGTGTGTGAGATATGTGAGGCCCCTCTGCCCCCTCCACCTTGGGGTGGGGAGGGGGAGGCACTGCCTCCTCCTCTCCATGTGCTTTAGGGCAAAGGAAAGACACAGCCTAGCCTTTGCAGTGCTCTGGGTTCTCTGAAGCTATAGGGTGGGGAGGAGCCATAACCCCTTCAGTTGGTAGCAACCCCATGCAGCAGCATATGGGGGTGTGGGCAAGTGGGGGGAGTTCGGCCTGTAAATGGAAGGAAACTTCCCACTAAGCTAGAGTGTGGGGGAGGTTTGGTTTTGAAGGCAGTGGGGGTAGGGCTCCTTGGCTGAATCAATAGCAGAAGCAGCTGCTGCTGTTTGCTGGGGATTTCCTGGGGAACCTGCTATTGGAAGGGGCTGTAGTGAGTTCCCAGGGCGGAGGAATGGGAAAGCAACCACAGGGCCGGCCCTAGCGGTGGGCGCTGTGGTCGGGGGGGGCGCCGTGGTCAAGTGGCAAGGAGCAGGGCAGGCCTGGGTTGCGAGGCTGCAGAAGGGAGCTTGGGGCAAGGGAAGCGGGACCCAGGGGCAATGTGGGGGAGCCTGGGGAGACAGCAGGGGCCAAGGGCACCACAATGCAAGTTCACCCAGGGTGCCATTTTCCCGAGGGCCAGCCCTGCTTGCCCCTCCCGAGGGACCCAAGCCAGGCAGGTGTGTGAGTTTGTTTCTGTGAAATTCTATTCTCAGTCGCTCCATCAACCAACCGTTCCAGAGCAGTGACTGAGCTTTCCCACCAGCCCTGTGTCTTCCAGGCCATGTTTGGGCCCAGAGGAACTGGCCCTCTTGGGGAGGGTGAACATCTACGTGACCCATTGAAGGTAGCACTCACCTACTCTCCATGCTGCAGCTGGGAACATGCCGCCCAGCATGGGTGGCCAGACTCATGCTAGGGGACCTCATGCTAGCATATGAAAAATAGCGGAGTGAAGGTTGTGGCACACTGCAGGCTCGGCCCCAGGTGGTTGCTTGGACTCAGGTGTCTAGCAATGTCCAAACTGCTATTTTTAGCGCACTCGCTCGAGTGGAGCTAGCGTGAATCTGCCTACCGGGCTGGGAGGCACTGCTTTGGGTTTTGCCACCTCCCCCTGCCCCTGGGAATAGGGGGGAGAGCACAAGGAGAGAGCCTGGAGGGGTGTTTCCTAATTAGTTCACATGGTCAGAATTTGTTATGGGAGTTGGGGAACTCACCCAAGGGAGACAGCGCCCCCTGGAAGGGGGGTGGGACAGGATTTATAAACCCCATACTGGCCCGGCAAGGGTTAATGGACCTACAAGGTGTGTCTGGCCTGAAGGGAAGCTGTGCAAGGGAGAAGTCCAGATGAGCTGGTGATGGGTCTGGGAGGGCAGAAGAGAGCAGTAAAAACAGAAACATTTTGGTCTCTATTATGGTGTTTTTAAATATCATCA
This sequence comes from Dermochelys coriacea, assembly GCF_009764565.3. Classification (NCBI taxonomy): domain Eukaryota; kingdom Metazoa; phylum Chordata; order Testudines; family Dermochelyidae; genus Dermochelys; species Dermochelys coriacea. The sequence continues at coordinate 4,264,537 of NC_050072.1, forward strand.
TCCATGCAGATTTCAGGCATTTCACTTGTGACCGTTCCTTTCCATGTCCACTTAACAAGCTTCCTCATTTTTGTGGAGTTCCCCTTTTTGAGGTTAAATGCTAATGCGGTGGGTTTCTCTGGCATTTCCACCCCCTAAGAGGATGTTCAATTTAATTACAACATGGTAGCTATTACCAAGCAGTTCAACTATATTCATCTCTTGCACCAGATCCTGTGCTCCACTTAGGACTAAATCAAAAATCACCTCCCCCTTTGTAGCAGTCATTAATAGTGTCTAGAAATATTATCTCTGCATCCCATCCTGAGGTGGCATGTACCCAGTCAACATGAGGATAGCTCAAATTCCCCATTATTATTGGGTGTTCTGTTTTTACAGCCTCTAATCTCCCTGAGCATTTCACAGTCACTGTCACCATCCTGGTAAGGTAGTCAGTAGGATAGTCCGACTGCTATATTCTTATTATTCAAGCATGGAATTGCTATCCAAAGAGATTTGATGGTACAGTCTGATTCATTTAAGATGTTTGCTATCGTTGAGTCTGTGCTTTCTTTCTCACATAGTGCCACTCCTCCGCCAGCATGACCTACTCTCATTCCTATATTCTTTTACCCTGGTATTACTGCATCCTGTTGATTATCATTGTTCCATCAAGTTTCTGTGATGCCTATTAGACCAGTTTCCTCTTTTAATAGCAGGCACTCCAAGATTACTCATCTTAGTATTTAGACTTCTAGCATTTGTATACAAGCACTTATAACATCTGTCAATATTTAGTTGTCTGCCTTCATGTGATGTACTTGAATGGGGCTCTTTTGTTTGACTGTTTCTCTTCAGTTCCTACCTGTACTTTATCAACTTCTATCCTCTCTTCTTTACTAGGATGTAGAGAATCCCCTTTAATAAATCCTCCCCTATGGGATGTCTCTGTCTGATCCGTGTGCTCCTCCACACCTGTCGGCTTTCCTCCAGTCCTTAGTTTAAAAAACCTTTTTAATTTGACAAGCCAGCAATGTGGTTCCATTTTGGTTTAGATGGAGGGGAGCCCATCCTTCTGGTATAGGCTCCTCCTTTCCCCAAATGTTTCCCAGTTTCTAATAAACCTAAATCCTTCCTCCCAACACCATCATGTCATCCATGCCTTGAGACCCTGGCCCTGCATGTGGAACTGGAAGCATTTCAGAGAATGCTACCATGGAGGTCCTGGACTTTAATCTCTTACCTAGCCACCTATATTTGGCCTCAAGGACCTCTCTCCTGCCTTTCCCTATGTCACTGGTACCTACATGTCCCATGACCACTGGCTCCTCCTCAACACTGCACGTAATTCTATCGAGATGTCTCAAGAGCTCCGCAACCTTTGCACCTGGCAGGCTATTCACTGGACAGCTTTCCTGATTATCGCAAATCCAACTACCTACATTTCTAATAATCAAATTCCTCATTACTGTTAACTGTCTCTTCCTAGTAACTGGGGTCACCTCCCATGGCATGAGACGTGGCTTTGGGGGGTAGCGGTGCAGGCATTTTGCTCTCAGGCCAGCCCTGATTTCCTGCCCTGGGCTGGGGCTGTGGGAAAAGGGAGAGGATCCGTCTACAAAGGGGGATGAACAGCACTGTCTGTTCCCAAAGGTTGACACAGACGTCGTGTCCGCTGCCCATTCTGTAGGGAGCTAAAGTTTTCCCTAGAGGCCCCAATCCTGCAAGGTGCATAATGGCTTCAGCACTTTGTGGGAAGCACTCAGCACCTCGCCAGATAGGGCCCTGAATGACTGGGGAAGTGGTTGAAGTGTTAGCTCACAAATATCACTCAATTCCTTTGAGCCCATTCAGAAATTCCAGGGGTGGTGGGTTTCTCTACAATATGGCAGCCTCTGTTCAGCATGGGCACAACTCTGCTCATAGTGTCGGATCTCTGGGAAATCACTCCCAGTTTAAGAAATTAGATTCCTCTGGCCAACAGGCCCCATGTTAAACTGCAGCAGAGCCACTCACCTCTGCTGCAAAGAGTTAATTTTCCTGCCCCCTGCAAATTCCCAGGCAGGGATCCCAAAGCACACTGAGCTATTCCTCCCTCTAACAAATGTGTCCCAGGTAGCTAATAGTTAATAATCCATCTGGTTTGGCATCGCACTGGTTTACTGCAGATTTTCACTTGGCCAAGCCCCTACCAGGAAAATACTACGTCTGGCCAGCTTTTGGTGTTTGAGAAGAGAGGTGGTGTTACCTGGAGTTCTTTCAACCCAAAGCTCTTGGTAACTTTTACTCTGTGCGAGTAAAAGTGTCAAGAAATAAATCAGGGGAGACACGGCCGTCCGACTGATAGATGGCTGGCACAAACAGGACAGCACAAGAGTGCTTTCACTTAAAGCTAAACTTCACTTAGTCTCAAGCACTTATAAACACGTCCGCAACAGGTTAGTAAAACACCCCCAACCCTTGATAATTACCAAAGCTGAGTGTGGCTCTCGAGTGGCACAGCGGCAGTCCGTCTGCTAGTGGGGAACACAAGATGCATCCAGAGGGAGAGTCCCGTCCTGAAGAGTCCCCCTACCTCAAACTTTTCCCCCTTATTTATACATTAGTAATAGAATGACATGTCCCTTAAAGAAAACTTGTTAAGCAAGCAGTTCCAATGGGCAAGCAAGAGGCTCCTTCTGATTATCAATGAACCAGGTGTGGGTTTTTCCAGAGTTTGCAGTCTTGAGGCCCCAATAGACATTCCTGGGGCACATCCTGCTCTTCTAAGATGCATGTATCAGCAACTTCAACACAATTCTTATCAGGAAGGATGCGGGGTCAAGCTGCCCTCTCTGTGGTACCCAAAACCCCCCTCCCCTCTTGCCTTGGTTAAGCTAAACCTGCTGACTTGACTAATTTACAGCCTGCTGACTTGGCTACTTGTAGCAATAATCCATAGTGGTTTCAGGCACTTTACTGGTTTGCCAAAGTCTCCCTGTACAGTGGGATTGCCCACTGCCTTTGCTTGGCATGCTCTTCCTGAGGTACCCCCTACTGAAAGCAATTAGGTGTGAGATGGACCAGACTGACTGGTTCTGAACAGTTTCTTTGGACTCCTAGCTCCAGAGCGGATAGAGTGAGCTGCACAGACCAGGTGGCCATCAGGGATGAAGTAGGCCTTGGAATGATCCAAGGCTAACTTGAGTGACTTCCCCCTGCCAGAGATGAGTCAGGGCTGGCAGTTAGTCACTGTCTGAGCTCTCAGGGCTAGTTCCAGGATCTGCCACTGACTCCTGGCCCTAGTGCAGCATTGTCCATGGGGATACAAATACTGGGCTCGCCCCACACAAGCCGCACTCTTGCATGGTGCTGTAGTTCTGTTCCCATGGGCACCTCTACAGTGGGACTTCCTCTCTAGCCTTGATTCTCTAAATGTTCTCCCCTTCCAGTCTGTTTTATCTGCATTTTAGACAGGCCCCTCAACTGCAAGCGGAGCTGAAATGGGGCTGCAGGTAGCACTGGAACCAGCAGGGGCTTGCTTCAGTCGGAGGCACACTGAAACTGTGGCAACAACTTGAAGGAAATTTGAACAAATGCTGAACATGACTGACCCGCTCTGCCCCCTCCAACCCCAAGGCCTTGTGAGTTAAACCTCCTCCACACAGCCACTACTGCCTGGGGTGCCCCAGCTGTCACTCACACCATTGTATTGCACCAGCACAGAAGGCACAAGTGTCTTGGCAGAAGATGGCAGGTGGTTTGAAACCATTGGCAGTTCTTTCTACACAGCCAGGATGGGGAGAGGACTTTTCATGGCTCCATCTCCTTCTGCTCCAGACCCATGAGGCCAGGAGATTGAGATGATTCTTTCTAATTCAGTGTCTCAAGTACAAGGAAATGTGAGAAAGATTTCTTCAATCTCTCTCTGTCGGTTCGTATACCGCCCTTATCACCGTAGCATCTATGTGCCTTCCAGGAATGCATTGACTGATGGGACTGACATCTGTCTGATGTAGTTTGTTCTTCCTCATATCATCTCCCCAGGGAGACAACTGTGAATTGTGTAGGGATTGCAGATGGGCTAGTGTTTTGTTTCAGTAGGTTGGCTGTTGTTGTTTTTTTAATTTACACACTGCTCTGTGCTGATTTTGGAGAAGGCAGGTCAGAGAAATGGAGATGTCTTGTGATGATCCTTAGTTCCTGTGGGAGTTCATTCCACAGGCTCTGATTATGGTCTTGATAAAAGACCTCTCATCAAAAAGTGATGAGGAAAAACTGTTCCTAACCTGTCCCTGACCCTGGGAGAAAGGAGAGAGATGGAAGAGATGTCATCCTGCTAGGTAGCAACCTGCCACCATGTCAGGAATGGATATCAGTGACACACAGAAACAGAGGACCAAATCCCAGGCAATGTGCAGCCCTACCATTGGCAGATGTTACTTATCTCTGAAATATACATGATGGGTCTGTCTTTTGTGTGTGTGTATACTTTGCAACACCTATAGAGTTTGTCATGCCACCAATGTCTTGTTGAACTGAGGGCCACTGTGCCTAAAGAACCTGCATCCACAGACCTCTGCGCTGCCCACAAGAGGGAGCTGCAAGACTAGAAGAGAGCAGACTTCCCTATGCAGAAGTGTAGCGTTGTGTGAAAGCGTGTCTCTGGCTGACAACCCAGCTCATCCCTTTCTACTTCCAAGAGATTCACTGCTCAGTCAGTTAGTTAGTCTGAGGGAAGGCTCTGCATAGGAAAGGAATCACTGCCATTCCTGGTGAGCTTAGTCATTGTCTGGCAGCTCAGGATGGCCACCAAATTGCTATTTCTAGAACAAAATTATTGTTGTTGTTAATGCGGTAGCGCTCAAAAGCCACAGTGAGGGTCAGCCCGATTGTGCTTGGTGCTGTGGAAACACACAACAAATGGCAGGCCAGTTCCAAAGTAAAATAAAGTAATAGAAGAAAGGGAATAATTTAATGAGACTTTCAAAAGGCCTATGACAAAATCCCTCTCAAGAAACTACTAAAGAAACTAATTAATTAGCTATGAGGTAAGAAACAAAGCATTGTCATGGATCAAAAATTAGCGAACAGGTGGAAATCAAAGAGTAGGAATGGTCAATTTTCTTCATGGCAAAGGTTAACAGTGAGATGCCACAAGCTTCTGAACTATGACTGATATTAAGTATATGAATGTCCTGGAAAAGGTGGTGAGCCACGAGGTGACAACATTTTGCAGATGACATAAAACGATTTAGGTTAGTCAAGACTACAGAAGACTGTGAGGCACTTCAGAGGGACCTAACCAAATTAGATAGACAACACAATGGCAGATGAAAGTCAAAGTGAACAAATGTAAAGTAATGAATGAGAAGCACATGGGAGCTGCCTGGAATATTTTTGTGACTATTATATAGTCCGTTTGCCTGATTGTTATTGCAGTGTTTTCTATACGACTACCAGGGGGTCAATTTCAACAGAAGCTGACTTGCACAAAAGACAATGCAGAAAATCAACTGCTCTGCAGTCGATACCGTCACAGGGCTCCTCCATAGCTACCCGGTGTGCCGCGCTGTCTAGCCTATCTCTGTTACCTCCCAGTCACACACACACAGCCTGTTTTCCTTTCACCATGTGTATCTTTTATTCCTCTTCACTTTTACGCATGCCACATAGCACAGACATTGTGTAGCAGGAACTTTCCACATAGCTCCTCTCCTCAGCTCAGCATGGCTCATCTTCTGAGCATCCCTTGCTTCCTGTTTGTTCTTCTTGTGTCCACCCTGTTTCTACCAATTACATAGTTATGTAATTACCACCCAGGTGCTCATAACCACCAGACAGAAAGTGTTCAATTGCTCCCAGCTGGCCCTTTAGCCGCTTCTGTGCTGCGCTAAATTCAGTGATCCTGAGGCCTCTGTTACATACCCAGCCTCCTGAAAAGCCAACCACACCAGTATGGCAAGGCTCGAGAGGCAGAGGAGAAAACAAAGGATGTGGTGGATTTTGTAAAGGGGCACACTCTCTAAGCCAGAGAGAGAGGTAAAAACTGCTGGGGTGCAGATTGTGGGAGCAGACCAGAGGTGGGGTGTGTCTGGGATAAGCTAAGCCTACCTAGACACTAGGTAAGAAGGATATGCATCTTTGCCTTTTTTTGTTTTAAAGCCCTTTTCCCTTGTTATGCTGTGTCCTACTGTTGAGATTAAACAATACTTTGTTCTAAAAATGCTCTTTAGGGTCACTGCATTCAACATAGGCCACAGCTCCCACAGGGAAGGCTGGCAAGTAGCTAAAAGACAGGGGGGACTTACTGAGCAATCAGGGTTAGAACAGAGGGGTTGCACCCCCAGGACCCAGTCTAAGAGTGGGAGAATTGCAAAATCTCATTCCAGGACAGGTGAAGGCAAGATGCCAAATGCCTGATGGGGATGCACTCACAGAGAATGGGTGATTAAAGGAGCAGATAGCCCTGAATCATGACAATGTATAACCCACTGATGAGTCTGTGTTACAGGTTCCCCCTCTGTGCCAATCCAGACAGGATAGGAGTTGTTACAATTCCCAACTACTGAGGTTTGGCCCTTGATCTTAAACTGTAGCAGCTCCCACTTTTAGCTCTGGAGGTCCCTGGTTCATTCCCCAGTGTGTGGGACACATTTTGGCAGCCATTGCTAATTGCACATAGGAAGGAATGTTTGAATCACTTGTACATCTTGATGGGTTCTAAATTAACTGTAGCAACTGAAGGCAAAGATTTGGACATCACTGTAAACACCTCATTGAAGACTTCTATGGCATATGAGTCAATGGTCAATAAATTAAACAATGTTAAGGTGCATAAAGGAGGGAAGGGAGAATAAAACTTAAACTATTATATTGCCATTATATAAGGCAATGGCAAGTTGTCACCCGGAATGCTGAGTTTAGTTCTCGTCACCCCATCTCAAACAGATGTAGAGATAAGTAGACTGCAGAAGTAAAGGGAGTACAGAGATGGGTGGTGAGAATGATTAGGGGAATGGACAAACTCTCATGAAGAGAAACTGAAAACATTACCACAGAGCAGCGGTGGGCAACCTGCGGCCATCAGGGTAATCTGATTGCAGGCCACAAAACATTTTGCTGACATTGACTGTCCACAGGCACGGTCCCCCACATCTCCCAGTGGTCGCAGTTCACCGCTCCTGGCCAATGGGAGCTGCGGGAAGCAGTAGAGATTCTGTCTCGAATCCTTCCACAGCCCACCTCCTGCCCGGCATCCCACAACAGGAGACACACATTCATTATAGATATTATGTATTGGGACCATCTGAGCTATGGCCAGGTTGGATGGACAGACTCAGTATTCTGTCGGCTTCTCTCAGTCTTTTTGGCTTCTCTCAGTCTAAGATTTTCTGTTCCAAGTGCTGCCACCAAGACCCTTGCATTAAGAGTTGCAGCGTGCCTGAAGGCAGGCATCTTCCTTTCATTTGAATTTCAGAAGTTCAATTTCTTCCCTTTGAAGATTTCTCTCCCTTAACATTTTGTGCTGCTTGTCATCCTCAATTGCAGAGGCTTTATGATCCCTTCTAAAATTTTCATAAAAGCTCCCTCAAGCACAGCAAAAGCCTCACCCAAGGAAAAAAGGGGAAGGAAGAGCCAGGTTTGCTTTTATTAGTGGGATGTTCATCTGAGGCAGGGGTTTCCCTCCTTTCAAACAAATCTTTGAAATTCCTTTAAATGTGAAGAGTTGTTTTGCTGTCAGGCCAGATCCCTGAAGCTTTAATCGGGTTCTTCCAGCCTCGGGATAAAAGCCTCTACAGGGCTCTGCAAGGCGGTTCTGGAGCAGTGCTGTGGTTAGTGGACCCTGGTGGTCAAGCATTAGGAAGAGGAGGGGTCCTGCTTGCCAAATCCAAGGACAAAAGGTTATTCAGGAAGCTGTGCTCTTCAGAGTTGATATTAAACATATGTCACAGCCTCACCTCAGTCCTTGGAAAATCATAGAGCAGGTCCTCAAGGAATCAATTTTGAAGCACTTAGAGGAGAGGAAAGTGATCAGGAACAATCAGCATGGATTCACCAAGGGCAAGTCATGCCTGACTAACCTAATTGCCTTCTATGACGAGATAACTGGCTCTGCGGATGAGGAGAAAGAAGTGGACGTGTTATTCCTTGACTTCAGCAAGGCTTTTGATACAGTCTCCCACAGTATTCTTGCCAGCAAGTTAAAGAAGATTGGGCTGGATGAATGGACTATAAGGTGCATAGAAAGCTAGCTAGATCATTGGGCTCCAAGGGTAGCTGTCAATGGCTCCACTTCTAGTTGGCAGCCAGAATCAAGCAGAGTGCCCCGAGGGTTGGCCCTGGGGCTGGTTTTGTTCAATATCTTCATTAATGATCTGGAGGATGGTATGGATTGCACCTCAGAAAGTTTGCAGATTACACTAAACTGGGAGGAGTGGTAGATACGCTGGAGAGTAGGGATAGGATACAGAGGGACCTAGACAAATTAGAGGATTTGGGCCAAAAGAATCTGATGAGGTTCAACAAGGACAAGTGCAGAGTCCTGCACTTAGGACGGAAGAATCCCATGCACTGCTACAGACTAGGGACCGAAAGGCTAGGCAGCAGTTCTGCAGAAAAGGACCTAGGGGTTGTAGTGGACGAGAAGCTGGATATGAGTCAACATTGTGCCCTTGTTACCAAGAAGGCTAACAGCATTTTGGCCTGTATAAGTAGGACCATTGCCAGCAGATCGAGGGACGTGATCATTCCCCTCTATTTGGCATTGGTGAGGCCTCATCTGGAGTACTGTGTCCAGTTTTGGGCCCCCCACTACAAGAAGGATGTGGAAAAATTGGAAAGAGTCCAGTGGAGAGCAACAGAAATGATTAGGGGGCTGGAACACATGATTTATGAGGAGAGGCTGAAGGAACTGGGATTATTTAGTCTGCAGATGAGAAGAACGAGGGGGGATTTGATAGCTGCTTTCAACTACCCGAAATGGGGTTCCAAAGATGAAGGATCTAAACTGTTCTCAGTGGTACCAGATGACAGAACAAGGCATTATGGTCTCAAGTAGCAGTGGGGGAGGTTTAGATTGGATATTAGGAAAAACTTTTTCACTAGGAGGGTGGTGAAGCATGGAATGCGTTACCTAGGGAGGTGGTGGAATCTCCTTCCTTAGAAGTTTTTAAGGTCAGGCTTGACAAAGCCCTGGCTGGGTGATTTAGTTGGGGATTGGTCCTGCTTTGAGCAGGGAGTTGGACTAGAAGACCTCCTGAGGTCCCGTCTAACACCGATATTCTATGATTCTGTGATAGGAATGGCGGGACAGCTGGTGTGCTGTGACCACTGTTTATCATGCTGCTCACAGTTGTCTCATTGTTTCCTTGTGCTCCCCTCATCTGTCTGCTGTATCCATCTGTTGTCCCTCATCTTATACTTAAACTGTAACCTTCTCAGGGCAGAGACAGTGTTTTCTCCATTGTTTGTGCGGCCCACAATGGGACCAGAGTCTGTAGATGCTACTCTAATGCAGATAAGTCTCTCTTAGTATATAAATTACACTTTTTTTAAAGCCCACTCTATTCCTCAAGTTACTATACTTGGGCACTTACACCAGTTTTTTGATCATCTTATACCTGACAGGTAACTTACATTGCTTACATCACCTGCAGGGGCCAGGAAGGATTTTTTCACCCTGATGCACAATTGGCTAGATGTGTTCTGGGTGGTGGTAGTTGTTGTTTTTTTCTTCCTCTGAAGGATCAGAGATTGACCACAGCTGGAGTTGGGACAGACTAGTGCTCTGAGGTGGTACACAGAATCCTTTCTTGTTGACCAGATGGTGTTTCTTGCTCACAGGCTCAGGGTCAAACTGTTTGCCAGATCTGGGGTCAGGAAGGAATGTCTCCCTGGGTCAGATTGCCAGTGACTATGTGGTTTTTTTCACCTTCCTCTGTAGCCTGGTATGTGGATCTCTTGGTAATACTCACCTAATCAGTTTCCTGCCATTGCAGGAGCCTCAGGAATTGGTGGCACTTTGATCTTTCCTGTTCTATCTATGGCACACTATTTAGCCTCTTGAGGTCTGAAATGCTTTAGTGAAACTAAAGTCTTTGAGCTTAATATAGGGGCATCTGGGTGAAAATTAATGGCCTGTGACGTACAAAAGGTCAGACTGGATGGTCCCTCCTGGCCTAAAACTCTATGAAAGTATCTCCTCTGAATTTGTCCCTGAAAAGCACCCATTTACACTAGCTCTGAAACTAGCCCATTAACTAATCTTTGCAACACCCTTGCGGGGTAAGTGCTATTATGCCCAGTTTACAGATGCAGAAACCCCATGGACTGAGTCAGCATCAGCTCATTGGTCTAGAATTTCCAAGACAACAGAGAAGTAGTTGAGTAAAGCTAATAAAAAATCCATTAAGGTAATATGCATGATGCAGGCCGATAGAGCTTTGCTACAATTAAGTGGCGTGAAATCCCCATTTCTCACATCACATTGAAGTATGGGGGTCTCCAAGAATAATGACTCAATAATGCGGTGCTAAAAATCCTAATGTTGAGATAATGGAAGTTATATTTTTGCCACTAATCATCGAATAATTTGTACAGTTAATTGAGTCTTGGTAAACTGTCTAAAAACTAAGTTCCCCATAATTCATCATTGCTACTATTTCATTTTAAGACTCCATTGCTCTAAGAAACTATGATTTCATTACTCTATGTTTATTTTGGTAGTCAGCCTTTTCAGTGGTGTTACTGCAGTTAAGTTTTTAAATAATCTATTTTACTAAGATATTCATAGGTCCTAGAAGCCCTGAGGTAATATCAGCTAGACTAACAACTTGTTGCATCACAAAAGCTAAGCAGCTTCAGACTGAGCCCAGATCTACACTTGAAAATTAATCAACCTAACTATGACGCTCAAGGCTGTAAAAAATGTCAAACCCTGTGCTACATAGTTATGTCAACTCACCTCCCTATGTAGACACAGCTAACTCGATAGAAAAATTCTTCCATTAACCTCACTAGTGCCTCTCAGAAAGGTGGATTAAGCGATGGAAAAACTCCTTCCATCCACGTAGGAAGCATCTACGCTACAGTGCTACCGCGGCCCAGCTGCAGCCTGTAACGGCTGTAGGGCAGACAGTCAGTAATTAGATTTGAGACATCCAAAGAAAATCCAAGTTGCTGAGGTGATAGAGTAGCTGGTGCTCTTCTCTCTCAATCAGAACCGAACAAATGTGCCAGGATCAAGATCTAGGGCCCTGTGTTGCTGAAGGTGCTTTCTTCTGAATGAAATGGAAAACCAAAAGGCCCAGAACATCTGTCTTCACTGATTTCAGAGTAGCAGCCGTGTTAGTCTGTATTCGCAAAAAGAAAAGGAGTACTTGTGGCACCTTCGAGACTAACAAATTTATTAGAGCATAAGCTTTCGTGAGCTACAGCTCACTTCATCGGATGCATTCACTGAATGTCTTCACTGAAGATCCCATGCCATTTTCTCTGAGAGGAGGATATATAAATCGTAGCATCCCAGCCAGATTCCAGACGGGGTGACGTGTTGTCGCTGTTATCATTTATTTGTATGACTGTGACACCCAGAGCCCGCAACTGAGATTAGGGCCCCACTGTGCTGGGCACTGTACACACAGGTAGCAAGAGACAGTCCCTGCCCCGACTAGCTTAGTCTAAATAGCGCAGACAGAGGATGGGAATGGGGGGGGCACGGAGGGGTAAGATGACTTGCCCCAAGTCATACAGCCAGATGGGGCGGAGGCAGATAGAAAGCCCCACTCCCCTGACTCCCAGTCCACTCCGCTACCCAGCCTCTCTCCTGCTTCCTGGCCTCCCTCTCTGGTCGTCAACAGACACACTAGTCACTTCCTGTCCCAAACTGTCCCGCCGCAGCCCCGGGAGCTGCTCCTGCCCAGACGCATCCCGGCCAGGCGACGTCACTCACGACCTGTTGCCATAGTAACCCCCGAGGTCACTGGGGTACCCGGGCTGAGCTGCAAGGGCGCCATGGAAACGGCGCGGGAGGGCGGGGCTGGCTGCCCGGAGGGAGGGACGGCGAGCGGGCGGGCACAGACCACGCCGGGGAACCGAGCGGGGGCGCCACGACGCACCAACGGCCGTTGAGGGAGGGCGCGTGCGCGTGCGCGACGCCCAGCGCGGGCGCCGGCGCCTGGGGGGCACAAACCGCGGGCTGCTCACGTGACAGGGCGGGGGCTGGACTCGCGGCCCTGGGCGCATGCGCCCGCTGACGTCGCCGGCGCCACCCCCTCCTGAGCCGGAAGCCGCCGCCTGGGGCCCCCCGGCGCGTGCGGCCTTTCGCTGCGGCCGGGAACGGTAAGAGCGGGCGGGGGCGGGGCTCCCCCTCCCCCTCCCCCTCCGGTCCCGGCCCCAGCCCCAGCCGACGGAGCCCCCCCACCCCACCCCACCCCGCGGCCGGGCCGCTCGCAGCCTGACCCCTCCCCTGCGCAGAGCCCCCCCGTGTCCAGCCAGCCCCATCCCGCCCGCACCCCCGAGAGGAGACCCCCTCCCTTACCTGAGCCCGTTTCCAGCCCTCCGACAAACACCCCCCCAACCATCAGCCCCGAGCAGGGAACCCCATATCCCCCCCGCACCCCTGCCTGGAAACCCCCCGTGACCCCAAGCAGAGACCGTCTTCCCCTGTTCCTGCCCTCCCTGTCCCCCCCCGCACCTCTGAGCAGACACGCCCCGCACCCCCCCCCCCCGGAGCGGAGCCCCTCCTCCCCCCGCACCCGCCGCCCTCCCCCCCCCGGAGCGGAGCCCCTCCTCCCCCCGCACCCGCCGCCCGCACCCCCCCCCCGGAGCGGAGCCCCTCCTCCCCCCGCACCCGCCGCCCTCCCCCCCCCCCCCGGAGCGGAGCCCCTCCTCCCCCCGCACCCGCCGCCCTCCCCCCCCCCGGAGCGGAGCCCCTCCTCCCCCCGCACCCGCCGCCCTCCCCCCCCCCGGAGCGGAGCCCCTCCTCCCCCCGTACCCGCCGCCCTCCCCCCCCCCGGAGCGGAGCCCCTCCTCCCCCCGCACCCGCCGCCCTCCCCCCCCCCCCGGAGCGGAGCCCCTCCTCCCCCCCGTATCCACCCCCCACCACCCTCGTGAGCGGAGCCTTTCCTCCCCCTGAATCATAGAACCATAGAATATCAGGGTTGGGCGGGATCTCAGGAGGTCTCTAGTCCAACCCCCTGCTCAAAGCAGGACCAATCCCCAACTAAATCAACCCAGCCAGGGCTTTGTCAAGCCAGGTTTTAAAAGCCTCTAGGAAAGGAGATTCCACCACCTCCCTAGGGAACCCATTCCCATGCTTCACCACCCTCGTAGTGAAATTTTTTTTCCTAATATCCAACCTAAGCCTCCCCCACTGCAACTTGAGACCATTACTCCTCGTTCTGTCATCTGCTACCACTGAGAACAGTCTAGAGCCATCCTCTTTGGAACCCCCTTTCAGGTAGTTGAAAGCAGCCATCAAATCCCCCCTCATTCTTCTCTTCCGCAGACTAAACAATCCCAGTTCCCTCAGCCTCTCCCCCCTAATCATTTTTGTTGCCCTCCGCTGGACGTTTTCCAGTTTTTCCACATCCTTCTTGTAGTGTGGGGCCCAAAACTGGACACAGTACTCCAGATGAGGCCTCGCCAATGTCGAATAGAGGGGAACGATTACGTCCCTCAATCTGCTGGCAATGCCCCTACTTATACATCCCAAAATGCCATTGGCCTTCTTGGCAACAAGGGCACACTGTTGACTCATATCCAGCTTCTCGTCCACTACAACCCCTAGGTCCTTTTCTGCAGAACTGCTGCCGAGCCGTTTGGTCCCTAGTCTGTAGCGGTGCATGGGATTCTTCCATCCTAAGTGCAGGGCTCTGCACTTGTCCTTTTTGAACTTCATCAGATTTCTTTTGGCCCAAGCCTCTAATTTGTCTAGGGCCCTCTGTATCCTATCCCCACCCTCCAGCTTATCTACCTCTCCTCCCAGTTTAGTGTCATCTGCAGACTTTCTGAGGGTGCAATCCATGCCATCCTCCAAATCATTTATGAAGATATTGAACAAAACCAGCCCGAGGACTGACCCTTGGGGAACTCCACTTGATACCAGCTGCCGACTAGACATGGAGCCATTGATCACTACCCATTGAGCCCAACAATCTAGCCAACTTTCTATCTACCTTATAGTCCATTCATCCAGCGCATACTTCTTTAACTTGCTGGCAAGAATACTGTGGGAGACTGTGTTAAAAACTTTGCTAAAGTCAAGGAACAACACATCCACTGCTTTTCCCTCATCCACAGAGCCCGTTATCTCGTCATAGAAGGCAATTAGTCAGGCATGACTTGCCCTTGGTGAATCCCTGCTGACTGTTCCTGATCACTTTCCTCTCCTCTAAGTGCTTCAGAATTGATTCCTTGAGCACCTGCTCCATGATTTTTCCAGGGACTGAGGTGAGGCTGACTGGCCTGTAGTTCCCAGGATCCTCCTTCTTCCGTTTTTTAAAGATGGGCACTACATTAGCCTTTTTCCAGTCATCCAGGACTTCTTCCGATCTCCAGGAGTTTTCAAAGATAATGGCCATTGGCTCTGCCATCACATCCGCCAACTCCTTTAGCACTCTCGGATGCAGCGCATCCGGCCCCATGGACTTGTGCTCGTCCAGCTTTTCTAAATAGTCCCAAACTACTTCTTTCTCCACAGAGGACTGGTCGTCACCTCCCCATGCTGTGCTGCCCAGTGGAGTAGTCTGGGAGCTGACCTTGTTCATGAAGACAGAGGCAAAAAAAGCATTGAGTACATTAGCTTTTCCCACATCCTCTGTCACTAGGTTGCCTTCCTCATTCAGTAAGGGGCCCACACTTTCCTTGACTTTCTTCTTGTTGCTAACATACCTGAAGAAACCCTTCTTGTTACTCTTAACATCTCCTGCTAGCTGCAACTCCAGGTGTGATTTGGCCTTCCTGATTTCACTCCTGCATGCTTGAGCAATATTTTTATACTCTTCCCTGGTCATTTGTCCAGTCTTCCACTTCTTGTAAGCTTCTTTTTGTGTTTAAGATCAGCAAGGATTTCACTGTTAAGCCAAGCTGGTCGCCTGCCATATTTACTAGTCTTTCTACACTTCGGGATGGTTTGTCCCTGTAACTTCAATAAGGATTCTTTAAAATACAGCCAGCTCCCCATGACTCCTTTCCCCCTCATGTTATTCTCCCAGGGGATCCTGCCCATCAGTTCCCTGAGGGAGTCAGTCTGCATTTCTGAAGCCCAGGGTCCGTATTTTGCTGCTCTCCTTTCTTCCCTTTGTCAGGATCCTGAACTTGACCATCTGATGGTCACTGCCTCCCAGGTTCCAATCCACTTTTGCTTCCCCTACTAATTCTTCCCAGTTTGTGAGCAGCAGATCAAGAAGAGCTCTGCCCCTAGTTGGTTCCTCCAGCACTTGCACCAGGAAATTGTCCCCTACACTTTCCAAAAACTTCTTGGATTGTCTGTGCACCACTGTATTGTTCTGCCAGCAGATATCAAGGTGATTTGAAGTCTCCCTGAGAACCAGGACCTGTGATCTGTAACTTCCATGAGTTGCCGGAAGAAAGCCTTGTCCACCTCATCCCCTAGTCCGGTGGTCTATAGCAGACTCCCACCACGACATCACCCTTGTTGCTCACACTTCTAAACTTAATCCAGAGACTCTCAGGTTTTTCTGCAGTTTCATACCGGAGCTCTGAGCAGTCATACTGCTCCCTTAAATACAATGCAACTCCCCCACCTTTTCTGCCCTGCCTGTCCTTCCTGAACAGTTTATATCCATCCATGACAGTACTCCAGTCATGTGAGTTATCCCACCAAGTCTCTGTTATTCCAATCACATCATAATTCCTTGACTGTGCCAGGACTTCCAGTTCTCCCTGCTTGATTCCCAGGCTTCTTGCATTTGTGTAGAGGCACTTAAGATAACTTGCTGATCGTCCCTCTTTCTCAATATGAGGCAGGAGCCCTCCCCTCTCGCACGCTCCTGCTCGTGCTTCCTCCCAGTACCCCACTTACTTCAGAGCTTTGGTCTCTTTCCCCCGGTGAACCTAGTTTAAAGCCCTCCTCACTAGGTTTCGCAAGCAGGCTGGCTAGATGGTCTTCCCTCTCTTCGTTAGGTGGAGCCTGTCTCTGCCTAGCACTCCTCCTTCTTGGAACACCATCCCATGGTCAGAGAATCCAAAGCCTTCTCTCCGACACCACCTGCGTAGCCGTTCGTTGACTTCCACGGTTCAATAGTCTCTACCCAGGCCTTTTCCTTCCTCCCCAAACAGCCAGGCATGGTCTGGCCCCTGCCCCCTATCCGACTCCCCGTGCTTCTTGCCCCCCTGACGGCCTCTTCCCCCCCCCCCCGCCCGGGACTCTTGTCCCATCCACCACCACCTGCTCCCTGTCCCCTGACTGCCCCCCACTGCCCCATCCAACCCCTCCTCTGATTCCTGACTGCCCCCCCCGCCCCATCCATCCATCCATCCCTTCTCCCTGTCCCCTGACTGCCTCCGACTACCACTGCCGCCTCATCCAACCCCCCTCCTTCCTGACTCTCTCTTCTTCCCCTGCCCCCAATCAAGCCCTTGTTCCCCACCCTCTGATCGCCCCGACCCCTATCCACACGACCACACCCTCGCCCCCTAACCACCACTCCAAGCTCCCCTGCCCTCTATCCAAACCCCCCTGCCTCCTTACCATGCTGCCTGGAACACTGGTGGCTGGTGGTGCTATAACCGCGCCACCCAGAGCACCAGGACAGGCAGCCGTGCCGCTAAGCTGGAGCCAGCCACAGCACCGTGTAGCACATAGCATTGGGTCAGGCCACGGCTCTGCAGCTGCGCTGCTGCCCAGAGCATTGCACCGGTGGCGCAGTGAACTGAGGCTGCGGGGGAGGGGGACAGCAGGGGAGGGCCTGGGGGCTAGCCTCTCAGGCCAGGAGCTCAGGGGCCGGGCAGGAGGGACCTGCGAGCCATAGTTTGCCCACCTCTGTTCTATATCATGGTAGCTATAGTGCCTAAAAGTGTCCTGATCGTTTTGAGGCAAATCTAAGCAGTATGAGTAAATAACTTCAGAGAGACTGTCTTTCTGTGTGTCTGTGCAGTCTCTAGCGGAATGAGATCCCTGAGTGCTCCCCCAATACAAGCAGTTAAATATGAATTAAGATACTGTTTGGATTATTGAGTTCAGCAAGGTACTCTAGAACAGGAGTTCTCAAGCTTTTTCCTTTGGAGCCCTACCCAACATGCTATAAAAACTCCACAGGGGAATGGCGGGGGAGGCGCTTTGGGCTTCAGACACTGGAGCAGGATTGGGAGCCTCGGGGGGCTCAAGGTTTCTGCCCCTTGGGGTGGGGGGTGGCCCAAGGTTTAAGCTGCATGGGGCTGGGGGTGGGGTGGTTAGAGGAGCTTCTGCTCTGGCACCAGTGCTCCAGGCTTCAGCCGCTGGGGCTTGGGGCTCCAAGCAGCCCTGTTCGGTGGACCCCCTGAAATGGCTTGTGGACCCCCAGTAGCCCACGGAGCCCCAGTTGGGAACTGCTACTCTAGAACATTGTAGAAGTCAGAATATAGCATCTAGCACAATGGGGTCCCAGTCCATGATGAGGTCTCCTAGGTAGCATGGTAACACAAATGAATAAAGTGCGGATTCTACTTAACTTTTATCAGTCCGATAATGTAGTCCATAAATGTAGGTATGTTGCCTTTGTGAATCATAATTGGAAGTATTCATTGATACTGTTCTTGTCATTTACAGTGGTGTGTGATGGAGAATTATAAGAAATCCAGGATTGTGGAGAAGCCCTCTCCCCTTCCATTCACCAATCTGCCTTCAGATATTATTGAGATGAAAGTGAAGGATGGCAGCAAAATCAGAAATCTTATGGGTTATGCCATTGGCAAGATGGAGTCGGACTCAGTTAGGCAGATTCTTTTCACTGGCTCTGGCAAAGCCATCAGCAAGACTATCACTTGTGTGGAAATCATGAAGCGACGGCTCAAGGGACTCCATCAAATCACCAAAGTGCTCTTCAAACAGACCGAAGAGATCTGGGAGCCCATCGTCCCTGAGGCTGGTCTAGATTCCTTGACAGTGAAGAGAAATATTCCTGCCATATGTGTCTTGCTAAGCAAAGATGCATTAGATTCCCAAGAGCCTGGGTATCAGGCACCAGGCTCTTTTGATGCCTTCTGGATCGAGACACTCAAAGCAGAGTCCCAGGGACAAATTAAGAGAAAGCAGGGTGGAGGAAGGGGGGCTGGCCACACAGGAAAGCATCCTAGATCTGTTGGGGGACGTGGAGAATCCTACAAAAAGCCTTGAGACAAAGATATATTGGAAGCAATTGTTAATGGCGTCAAGAACAAAAAACCAAGCCACCTACTGTGGCTCAAGAGCTATCACCAAACACAGAGTGACTGAGCTACTTAGTAGAGAAGAGCTGAAACCTAGCACAACTGGGAGGGGGACGAGGGGTATGTGAAAACAGATATGGTCATAGCCATGGCAAATAAATTCTCATAACGAGTCTGGCATTCTATTTTGACGAGGTTTTTTTGTTGAAGACCTCCCTGGTGATACTCTGCGGCTTATGGTTTAAAAATGAGGCAAGGTAGACCAGAATTGCCCAAACTCTGTTTAATGGTAATTTGCCGGGAGTCATGAGGCCAAAACTAATCTGCATTAAATGGAGTAGGTTTCAGTTGCCCTGGCTGCAGCTTTGAAGATGAAACATGCTATGTCGCCGTCTGAGTGAGCCATGTGTCTGTATTAGAGATGAAAGGGTAGCGGGCTATGTTGTAGAACTCTGAGCTCGAGGTTGCATTTTTGGCTTTCCCAACTAGCTATTGCAATGGCATTTTATTGGACTGGACCTCCTAACAGAGCTTTTGGGCTCAGTTTCCCTTTTTTTGGGGTTTGTTCTGCTAATCCCTTGAGAGAAACTGGTGATCTGAATAAGGAGCTGGGATCTCAGCTTTGACAGTTACTGCTTGCGTGACCTTCAGGGAATCACATCCCTTCTATTCCTCATTTTCCTTGTCTGGAGGATGGAGGATGTTGTGTGTACGTCACAGGGGTTTTGTGAGGATAGTAATTGGTATAAATCATCTTGACATACAGCTCTGTATACGTGTTCAATACAATTATTAATAGTGAACACCAAAGCAAAAATTATTTTTCCCTTTACCATTCCTTTATGATTCATAAAGCAGGGTTTAAAATAAAGTTCCCTCTTGTGTTTTACATTAGAAATCTTGTCTCCATCCTTTCCTCTTTTTGCCAGAGGCCCAACATTTAGAGGACTGGACTAGAGGCATCACTCTAGGCTGAAACCTGAGCACACTCAGCTGTGATTGAGGAGGAAGGGGTAAATATGTTGAACTTTTATTCTTCTTAAAGAATTGTAAAAGGGTCCAACAGGTTGTTTCCCATTACAAATCATCTTTAAAGCCTCAGAAAGGGTTAACGCTTCTGTTTTCTAAAGGGATTGTGGGGCAGCTTTTTGCAGTTAAGTGTTCTTAAATCTGTTTACATACTTTTGAAATAGTTCTGAAGCTTCAAAACTTTGCTGAAAGAAGCAGAGGAAATAACTTAATTTCCTTATTATGCTGTTTCATTTTATGAATATCTGTTTCAGTTAAATATGGGTCAGGAAAAAGATTCTGTAGTTGTAATTGAAAGATTGTTACTTGCAAGAACGAATCTTATAAATTGCTTTCTGGATGATGTCCGTAATTTCCACTTGCTCTTCTGTTAAATGCATCTGCAATGAGACACTAACATACTCCCTTCAGAGCCTGCCAGAGCCACACTTTACTTAAAATAACACTGTTGGGTCAATTGAAGTCAAATGTAAACTTTTGTAAAATCAAGGATTTACACAAGTCAGTATTGAAGGGAAGCATGAGTGTGTCTTATGTCACATTATGTGTGAGACTTTCAGAATCAAGAACAAGGTTTTTTCAATCTGCAAGCTCACCAGCACACAAGGTTGACTCAACTCACATACTTACCTCTAAAGTTGAGCATGTAAGTGTCTTTTCAGTCGTATCACAAAAGTCATGTTTCACAACACAAGTTGCATTCACGATCACATAAACTTTTGCACAGCTTATTTTTGTCATGACTCACTTGGTGCTCTCATCTCTAATAAATATAAATATTTTCTTGAAACACAAACAATCCCATGAAAAAATTTGTGAGGATTTAAACATTTGCCTGCCAGTGTTGTGTTCCGGTGCTAATGTCTGAGAGACAGAGTGAAAGTTTTCAGAGTAGCAGCCGCGTTAGTCTGTATTTGCAAAAAGAAAAGGAGTACTTGTGGCACCTTAGAGACTAACAGTTATTTGAGCATAAGCTTTTGTGAGCTACAGCTCACTTCATCGGATGCATTCAGTGGAAAAGTACTCCTTTTCTTAGAGTGAAAGTGACTTTCCTATATTTGTTGTCCAAGGATGAATTAAATAAAGTTATACATAGGTTTTAGAGTAGCAGCCATGTTAGTCTGTATCCGCAAAAAGAACAGGAGTACTTGTGGCACCTTAAAGACTAACAAATTTATTTGAGCGTAAGCTTTCGTGGGCTACAGCCTACTTCATCGGATGCATGCAGTGGAAAATACAGTAGGATGATTTTATATACACAGAGAACATGAAACGGTGGGCGTTACCATGCATACTATAACGAGAATGGTCAGTTAAGGTGAGCTATTACCAGCAGGGGAGGGGGCAGAACCTTTTGTAACAATAATCAAGATGGGCCATTTCCAGCAGTTGACAAGAACATGTGAGGAACAGAAGGGGGGAAAAATAAACATGGGGAAATAGTTTTACTTTGTGTAATGACCCATCCACTCCCAGTCTCTAGTCAAGCCTAAATTAATTGTATCCAGTTTGCAAATTAATTCCAATTCAGCAGTCTCTCATTGGAGTCTGTTTCTGAAGTTTTTTTGTTGCAAGATTGCGACTTTTAGGTCTGTAATCAAGTGACTGGAAAGATTATACATAGTGTCAATGGTGAAAAGTGAACCAAATTTGTGAAACTTTTTCTTCAAAAAATTAGGATTGTTGGTAGTACAGGAAAGAAAGTTGGTCAGCTCTCAGAATGGAGAGGTAAATACTGTGTTCCCCAGGGGTCTGTACTGGGACCAGTCCTGTTCAACACATTCATAAATGATCTGGAAAAAGGGTAAAAAGTGAGGTGGCAAAATTTGCAGATGATACAAAACTATTCAAGATAGTTAAGTCCCAGGTAGACTGCGAAGAGCTACAAAAGGATCTCTCAAAACTGGGTGACTGGGCGACAAAATGGCAGATAAAATTCAATGTAAAGCACATTGGAAAACATAATCCCAACTATACATATAAAATGGTGGGGTCTAAATTAGCTGTTACCACTCAAGAAAGAGATCTTGGAGTCATTGTGGGTAGTTCTCTGAAAACATCCACTCCATGTGCAGTGGCAGGCAAAAACGCGAACAGAATGTTGGAAATAATTAAGAAAGGGATAGATAAGAAAATATCATATTGCTGTTATAGAACCCATGGTACGTCCACACCTTGAATACTGCATGCAGATGTGGTCGCCCCATCTCAAAAAAGATGTATTGGAATTGGAAAAGGTCCAGAAAAGGGCAACAAAAAGGATGAGGGGGATGGAACGGCTTCTGTATGAGGAGAGATTAATAAGACTGGGACTTTTCAGCTTGGAAAAGAGACGACTAAGGGGGGAGATGATAGAGGGCTATAAAGTCATGACTGGCGTGGAGACAGTAAATAAGGACGTGTTACTCATAGCACAAGAACTAGGGGTCACAAAATGAAATTAATAGGCAGCAGGTTTAAAACAGTATTTTTTTTCACACGACAGTCATTCTGTGGAACTTGCCAGAGGATGTTGTGAAGGCCAAGACTACACCAGGGTTCAAAAAAGAACTAGATAAGTTCATGGAGGATAGGTCTATCAATGGCTATTAGCCAGGATGGGCAGGGATGGTGTCCCTAGCCCCTGTTTGCCAAAAGCTAGAACTGGGCGATGGGATGGCTCACTTGATGATAACCTGTTCTGTTCATTCCCTCTGGGGTATCTGGAATTGGCCACTGTCGGAAGACAGGATACTGGGCTAGATGGACCAGTATGGCCACTCTTATGTTCTTATGTCACTTATGGTTTTTAACCTGGTAACCTCATTTTCACCAGCTAAAAATGAAACTTTCACAAATTGCTCCCTTTCAGAGGCTTACTGTTCCCTCTCCTGTCCTCCACTACCGGAATAATTAAATCACATTATAAGGCAGATGTACAAAGATTGATAGGATAATGTGCCTCTCTTGAAATTTATGACCTGAAGATGCTGGCTACATTCCCATTACTCAGGTTCCCATAGCCTGAGGCTCAACTGATTTTTATTAAGATTTGACTGGTCTGAAGACAAACGTACTCAATCTTATATGCTTTGTTTAAGGATCATTGTGTGATTAGAAATTATAACAGGAGTTAAAGCTGCATGAAGTCTGTAATGCAGATTTAGAATTTATTCATGTAATTATGCCATGAGTAACAGCCTAGCGTGTTTCAGAGTAGCAGCCTAGCGTGTGTTTGTGTGAGAGAAATTCACGAGACTCGGAAGCTGCTTATGAAGTTCTCTTTTTGTTTTCAGACTCTAAAAAAGAAAAAAAAAAAGCGTCAGTGAAGTGTCTGTATGTCTTC
The DNA here is from genome assembly GCF_009764565.3 of Dermochelys coriacea. NCBI lineage: Eukaryota > Metazoa > Chordata > Testudines > Dermochelyidae > Dermochelys > Dermochelys coriacea. The sequence goes on from NC_050072.1 coordinate 4,287,221, forward strand.
AAAGCAGACTGATATAAATTGAGGCCGCAGTTCAGCAAGGAGGTTAAGCATGTACGTAACTAATTACATGACTAGTCACATTGGCTTCAGTGTGAGTATTTCCATGCTTTAGGCCTCAATTCAACAAGGTACTTAAACGGAGAAAACCTGGCAGACTAAGTATAAATAAATGAGCTAATTTATTCTGGTGGAAGTGCAACAAGGTATATGATGGCTGGAGATACTTTGAAGATGAAGATTTCATTTAAATTGAGGTAGCTTGTTTTCAGAAGAGGCATACTAGTCCTAGCTGCTGGCACAGAGCTCCTGTCTTCTTTAAATCTAGGAAGAAGCTTGTTTTTGTTACTAATTAGCAGAGATAAGTAACAAGTGCCAAAGAAAGAAACAAGCACAAGGGACTGATCAAGTTGAGTGTGTCTAGTGAACCTATCGCCAGAGGTCTCAAATTGCTTTTATTTTCTACTAAAATACTCTTTTGAAAGTAAGCCAGATCCTAAAATGGCATGTGTAATCCTCTTTGTAGTGTACCACTTAGCAGGTAATGCCTGTTAATCAAAGTTGCAAAGTGTTTTTAGTTTTAAGTAGGTGTTTGAAAACTACCAGATCAAATTATTATATCAACCAACCCTTTATGACTGTTTTTGATTTATAGAAACTAAGACAGAGGCTGCACTGTGAGGATTCCCAGTGAGGATTTTTGTGACTTCCTACACCATATGAGCTCTGTGATGGTCCCAGAACCCAGAGACGGAGTTACTTTGAACCAGTGCTGCTAAGAATCTTTCTCTGGGAAGCTGTGGCTGTCTCTAATTTTCCAGCACCTACACATATTGGTAAACTTGCTATTAACAGAGCAGGAAGCCATGCTTCTGATTCTTTTTGAGAACCCCACAAATGTAGCCACAGAATTATGTGGCAGTTGCAAGTTCTGCTTCCTCACGGCTGAATCAGAGCAGTGAATGTGGCTTCTTTCTGTTGGGAGAATGGAATCAGTTGGCTTGGTCACCCTGTAATTGTTGCTCAACTTTGTTCTGTCATGCAGGTGATAGTTTGATTCTGGTTCTGTACCCTTTCCTCTATCCATTGGTTGACAGGGACTGAGACTACTGATGCCCAGGAGATTCAAGAGAGAGAATGTGTCATTCTTGTCAACATTAGACACACAAACATTGTCTGGATTCAGTGTTCTGCCTATTAATGGCACATTATTGTGCACGCCAAACCAAGGGGTCTCAAACGCAGAGGGGCCCTGTTTGATGGACTGTTTTGTGGATAGCCCTCATCTCACTTGCTCCCCTAAAATATCCCTGTGGCAACTACAGCAGTTGCTTTCATGGGCAATGGAGAAAAGAAACTAATGGATTTTTAGCTCTCAGTGCCATTTGGCCGCTGGAAACAAGGAGCAGAGCCACCCTTATGTGACCAGCCAGCTCTCTGCTGACCACAGTTTAAGAACTACTTTAATTATTATTTGTGTTGTCATAAGAGCCTAGCAGCCCCAGTTACAAACCAGGACCCCGCTTTGCTAGGTGCTACACAAACAGAAAAATAGCCCTTTCCCCAAAGCGCTCACAATCTAATGATAAGCAAAGGCTAATTCAGTCTCTGGCTTCAAGGTTGAAATTGGTAATCTACAGGGAGGGGTCAGGAAGGATGGTTCCAGGTTATGGTAAGCCTCCTTGAGCATGTCTACACTGCATTTGGGAGTGAGCCTCCCAGACTGGGCTGGGCTCCTGCTCATGCTCCAGAAATAGTTATGTAAACATTTGGGGTTCAGGCTGGAACACAAGCTCTGAAGCCACGGGAGAGGGTGGTGGGTGTGCTTGAGAGCCCGAGCTGCATTGTCAATGCAATATGTCTGCAGCTATTTTTAAAGCACTAGGGTGAGTCTGTGGACCAGGGCTGAGAGACTCGCTCCCAGAGGCAGTGTAGGACATGTAAGACATGCCCCTTGAAGCCTGTAAAGCCTGCTTTTATAAATCAGCCAGAAGTCCCCTCTCTTTCCTATGCCAATCAGCCTACAGCATCCACAGCACTCCTGCCCAAGCAACTTGGACCCTGAACTATTTGCCATCATATGAGGAGTTTGCTCTGGTGTTAGACTAGAAGGTGGGCAACTGTATATTGTGCACTGGATTCTTAAACTATATGTATTTGGGGGAGAAGGACACTTAAGAACTACTCTTGTCCCTCTTAGAAGACCAATCGAGAGAGACAAACTGTTTAGGCTGCTAAATGTGCAACTGCCCCTAGTGATACATCATGTAACGATGATGCCACTGGGTTGGTATGGACAGGTACTATTTGTTGGGACCACATAAGCTAGCTCCAGGTTGGATGGACAGAATCTCAGTGTTGTTGACTGTTGCCTACCCATTTTTCGCTTCTGTCAGTCTGAAGTCCTCTGTTTCAAGTGCTGCCACCGAGACCCTTCGATTGAGAGCTGCAGTGTGCCTGAAGGCAGGCGTCTTCCTTTCATTTGAATTTCAGATGTTCACTTTCCTCCCTTTGAAGATCACACACTTTCCCTTCTTTAATGCTGTCTGCTGTTGATCATCCTCAATTGCAGAGGCTTCATGATCCCTCCTAAAATATCCCTCAAGCAAAGCGAAAGCCTCGCCCAGGAAAACAAGGGAAGGAAGAGCCAGGTTTGCTTTTATTAGTGGGATGTTCATCTGAGGCAGGGGTTTCCCTCCTTTCAAACAAAATCTTTGAAATCCCTTTAGATGTGAAGAGCTGTTTTGCTGTCAGGCCTGGTCCATGAGACTTTAATTGGGTTCTTCCAGCTTTGGAATAAATGTCTCTACAGAGCTCTTCAAGTTCTGGGGCAGTGCGGGGTTAGTGTCCCAGTACTGTGCTCCGCGATCCCAATACTAAAATGGTAAGAATGTATAATAGACATGGCCCTTCCCCATGTTTCTCTGCCAACAAGACTTGCCTCATCTGCCCCTTGTCTGCATTTCCCACTACTGTCTTCATGCCTTCTTACACAGTCCTCCTGCCCTGATGGATAAACCTCTCTCTCCACCTCCAAATCCATTTGCAAGGCCTACTCCTGCCATGACACCTTTAAGACATCAGCCAACTAATTCTGGACAGCTTGACAAGCAGTTGGGTTTAAGAACATAAGACCATGTTGGGTCAGGTCAATGGTCCATCTAGCCCAGTATCCTGTCTGCCGACAGTGGCCAATACCAGGTGCTTCTGAGGGAATGAATAGAACAGGCAATTGTTGAGTGATCCATCCCCTGTCATCCACTCCCAGCCTCTGGCAGTCAGAGGCTAGGGACACCCAGAGCACTCAGTTGCAAACCTGACCATCTTGGCTAATAGCCATCGATGGACCTATTTGATTGTTTTCTTATAATTTTTTTTAAACCACCAGTTTATGGTATTAAAATTGACCATACTGTGGTTGCATTCCTCCCCCGGTCATTCAAGTGTTGTTTGTCTTAAATTGTAATCTCTTTGGAGAAGGGACTGTCTTCCTGTGAGTTTTTACAGTGTCTGATTGAATAAGCCCCAACACTGGTTGGCACTTCTAGGTGCTGTCACAATGTAAGTAAAGGGCAGAATGGCTAAGTAACAGGCTAGAGCATGGGACTGTGAATCAGTGAAACTGAGGTCTGTTCCTGGCTTTGTCACTGCTCTGCTGTGTGATCTTAGGTAAACAAGGCAGGTGAGGGAATATCTTTTATTGGTGAGAGAGACAAGCTCTCGAGCCATACAGAGCTCTTCTTCATGTCTTTTCCCCTCTCTGTGCCTCTGTTTTCCTGTCTTCAAAATATAAGGTCAGGGACATTTGTGCTTCTTCCCTTGATATTAATGGCAGCAAAGCTCCACAGAAGGGGTAAATAGAAAAGACTGAAGTGGGCAACAGCCCAGCAATCCAGGCCCTACTCCTACGCCCATTGGAAGTCGTACCAAAGCACCCTTTGGTCCCAGTGGGTCAGATCTAGTGGGATGTGTGCACAGGCTCAAGAATTAAAACTAGGGCAGTCCACTGGTAATAGTCCCATAATTGGCATCAGTGGGAGCAGAGTTAGGCCAGAGCTGAGTGATCTTGGAAAACCCACCCCTATAGTCTCAACATTCAGTCCTGCAAAGTGTCGAGTACCCTGAACGCCTATTGTCTTGTGGGGTGCTCTGCACCACATAGGATTGGGCTGTTGGGTGTGAGTTTCCTGAGGCTGTACCTAGCTCTGCTCACGTGTCTGTCCCCTTCCCCTGCTAATCTGGAGGCACATGGTCCTTTCACTTCACAGGGAGCATCAAAGGATCAAACACACATCACACTCCACTCTAGTAGGTCCCATCCCAGATACTCAGGCTCCTTGTTCTGTGCCTACAGAGAAGCCAACGCACTTGCTGTGAAAACCTGTTAAACAGCAAAGCATCTCATCAGCAAACTCTGCAACCACGAGATGGCCCAAGGCACCGGATTTTTACATTCAGACAATGCACCACAGCCACAGCTCTTGGCCTACTTTTATTGCAACCCTGCCATGTGGTTTATTTTTGCACTCAGGCTCTTAAACACAGCTCGTAAAATACTGAAAAGAAGAGAGCTGCTTCGGGCTAGATGAATACACAACCCTAGCCAAATGCAGCAAACATTTTTAAATGACAATGTGGCATTTGTGTTTGTCCTGATTCACCCTCTCGGTTCCTCCGCCTCCTATTGCACCGCCCCAGGGTCCCTGATGGCTGCCCTAGCTAAGGGCAGGTCTTCACTACGCGCCGGATAGTGATCAATCTATCGGGTTTTGATTTATCGCATCTAGTGTAGACGCGATAAAATCGATCCCAGATCGCGCTCCCCGTCAACTCTGGTACTCCAGCTCGCAAAAGGCGGAAGCAGAATCGACGGGGGAGCAGCAGCGGTCGACTCGCCGCCGTCCTCACGGCCAGGTAAGTCGACCTAAGATACACCGACGTAGCTGAAGTTGCGTATCTTAGGTGGACCCCCCCACCCCAGTGTAGACCAGGGCTCAGAAGGGGTAGGACTGTCCCGCTTTTACACAGTGGTTTGCAAATTCTCTCATGCCATGGACAATTTCAAATTAAATCCTTTTTGAGGCCCATCTCCACTCCCAACCTTGATCCCTCCACTTCCTGATGCAGATAGCAATGATAGGTTTTCTGGACAGATCATTAAGAAAACAAAATGAAACTAAACTATCACAATTTAGCTTAGAATCATAGAATCATAGAATATCAGGGTTGGAAGGGACCCCAGAAGGTCATCTAGTCCAACCCCCTGCTCAAAGCAGGACCAAGTCCCAGTTAAATCATCCTAGCCAGGGCTTTGTCAAGCCTGACCTTAAAAACCTCTAAGGAAGGAGATTCTACCACCTCCCTAGGTAACGCATTCCAGTGTTTCACCACCCTCTTAGTGAAAAAGTTTTTCCTAATATCCAATCTAAACCTCCCCCATTGCAACTTGAGACCATTACTCCTCGTTCTGTCATCTGCTACCATTGAGAACAGTCTAGAGCCATCCTCTTTGAAACCCCCTTTCAGGTAGTTGAAAGCAGCTATCAAATCCCCCCTCATTCTTCTCTTCTGCAGACTAAACAATCCCAGCTCCCTCAGCCTCTCCTCATAAGTCATGTGCTCTAGACCCCTAATCATTTTTGTTGCCCTTCGCTGTACTCTTTCCAATTTATCCACATCCTTCTTGTAGTGTGGGGCCCAAAACTAGACACAGTACTCCAGATGAGGCCTCACCAGTGTCGAATAGAGGGGAACGATCACGTCCCTCGATCTGCTCGCTATGCCCCTACTTATACATCCCAAAATGCCATTGGCCTTCTTGGCAACAAGGGCACACTGCTGACTCATATCCAGCTTCTCGTCCACTGTCACCCCTAGGTCCTTTTCCGCAGAACTGCTGCCGAGCCATTCGGTCCCTAGTCTGTAGCGGTGCATTGGATTCTTCCATCCTAAGTGCAGGACCCTGCACTTATCCTTATTGAACCTCATTAGATTTCTTTTGGCCCAATCTTCCAATTTGTCTAGGTCCTTCTGTATCCTATCCCTCCCCTCCAGCGTATCTACCACTCCTCCCAGTTTAGTATCATCCGCAAATTTGCTGAGAGTGCAATCCACACCATCCTCCAGATCATTTATGAAGATATTGAACAAAACGGGCCCCAGGACCGACCCCTGGGGCACTCCACTTGACACCGGCTGCCAACTAGACATGGAGCCATTGATCACTACCCGTTGAGCCCGACAATCTAGCCAGCTTTCTACCCACCTTATAGTGCATTCATCCAGCCCATACTTCCTTAACTTGCTGACAAGAATGCTGTGGGAGACCGTGTCAAAAGCTTTGCTAAAGTCAAGAAACAATACATCCACTGCTTTCCCTTCATCCACAGAACCAGTAATCTCATCATAAAAGGCGATTAGATTAGTCAGGCATGACCTTCCCTTGGTGAATCCATGCTGACTGTTCCTGATCACTTTCCTCTCCTCTAAGTGCTTCAGGATTGATTCTTTGAGGACCTGCTCCATGATTTTTCCAGGGACTGAGGTGAGGCTGACCGGCCTGTAGTTCCCAGGATCCTCCTTCTTCCCTTTTTTAAAGATGGGCACTACATTAGCCTTTTTCCAGTCATCCGGGACTTCCCCCGTTCGCCACGAGTTTTCAAAGATAATGGCCAAGGGCTCTGCAATCACAGCCGCCAATTCCCTCAGCACTCTCGGATGCAATTCGTCCGGCCCCATGGACTTGTGCACGTCCAGCTTTTCTAAATAGTCCCTAACCACCTCTATCTCTACAGAGGGCTGGCCATCTCTTCCCCATTTTGTGATGCCCAGCACAGCAGTCTGGGAGCTGACCTTGTTAGTGAAAACAGAGGCAAAAAAAGCATTGAGTACATTAGCTTTTTCCACATCCTCTGTCACTAGCTTGCCTCCCTCATTCAGTAAGGGGCCCACACTTTCCTTGGCTTTCTTCTTGTTGCCAACATACCTGAAGAAACCCTTCTTGTTACTCTTGACATCTCTTGCTAGCTGCAGCTCCAGGTGCGATTTGGCCCTCCTGATATCTTTCCTACATGCCCAAGCAATATTTTTATACTCTTCCCTGGTCATATGTCCAACCTTCCACTTCTTGTAAGCTTCTTTTTTATGTTTAAGATCCGCTAAGATTTCACCATTAAGCCAAGCTGGTCGTCTGCCATATTTACTATTCTTTCGACTCATCGGGATGGTTTGTCCCTGTAACCTCAACAGGGATTCCTTGAAATACAGCCAGCTCTCCTGGACTCCCTTCCCTTTCATGTTAGTCCCCCAGGGGATCCTGGCCATCTGTTCCCTGAGGGAGTCAAAGTCTGCTTTCCTGAAGTCCAGGGTCCGTATCCTGCTGCTTACCTTTCTTCCCTGCGTCAGGATCCTGAACTCAACCAACTCATGGTCACTGCCTCCCAGATTCCCATCCACTTTTGCTTCCCCCACTAATTCTACCCGGTTTGTGAGCAGCAGGTCAAGAAAAGCGCTCCCCCTAGTTGGCTCCCCTAGCACTTGCACCAGGAAATTGTCCCCTACGCTTTCCAAAAACTTCCTGGATTGTCTATGCACCGCTGTATTGCTCTCCCAGCAGATGCCAGCTTGTGGGGTACTTCTCCCTCTCACTCGCTTTTCTCCTCTCTGCTGTTTTCTTCCTTTCCCTGAATTTAGGGCTGTACATTTATCAGGCTCTTGTCCCTCCCATTATTTGTGTTCTCTATGACCCAAATCACTCCAGATCTCTGTGCCTCTGTCTGCCTAGCTGTATGCTTCCCTTCAAATGTTGGGGGCATCTGTATAGCTAATCACAGTTGATTTGCACTAACAGACTCCCACACAAAGGGCAGAGAGGGACTTTGTGGGTTTTGAGTGTAAATGATAGAAAAAGCCTCAGCAAAACGCAAAGAATTCCGGGCTAGGTTACAAATTGCTTAAAGCATCGGCATTTGCAATATCACAGTTGCTGCAGTTTTGAAGCATCTCTTCAGGCCACCTGGAATTGCTCCCAAATGCCCTGGAGGCCACAGATTAAGAGCCAATAATCTAATGGGGCAAATGTATGCATCCTAATATTGTTATGCTGGAGGGTGTTGGTAGCAGCCATCAAGTGTGTCTTTTCTATATGGACAATCACAGATCTTGTTAAGTGTGTGCTAGCTGCCTTTCATTTAGCCTAATCAAGGGAGCAAGTAACTGTCCCTTTGTTTAGTGAGTGCTGAACCAGTAGAAGCTACTGCCCAAATTATGGACAAGGCTGGAGTAGAAGCTGGGGGACTGAGCACTGACTGGATTGCAGCTGTGTGTCAGCTACAGAAAAGCCAGGAGACAGCAAGAGAAGTGCTGGTAGTGTGACCCTGGGAAGAAACCCAGAGAGAGAGCTTTTGGGGGGCAGAGTGCTGACTGGAAACAGGGTTGGATTTCCAAACAAGGAAACTGCCTGTTGTTGTTTGTTCCTAACCTGTTCAGGGAAACAGACTTTGTGAACGTTCATTGTAAATAAACAGAACTGCAACAAATTTCTGGTCGGGGTTCTAGGGGTGTGTCTGTGCGGATTTGTTCTTGTGCTTTTTCAGGGAGTTTCTTGAGCAGATGGTGTAGTTTCTTTTGTAACTCTCAGTGGGATCAGAGGGTAATGACTTGAAGAAAATGGTGTTGAGAGCTGCCTAGCAGCCTCTTGTTCATATTCTGACCTATTCATGATGACGACAGCACCTCCTTTGTCAGTCTTTTTGATTATGATATCAGAGTTGTTTCTGAGGCTGTGGATGGCATTGTGTTCTGCACGGCTGAGGTTATGGGGCAAGTGATGTTGCTTTTCCACAATTTCAGCCCGTGCACGTCGGCAGAAGCACTCTATGTAGAACTCCAGAGAAACAGAGTGACAGAGCCAGAAGAGTACCCAGAAGTGATCTACTACAGGACAGGCCCAACAAAGAAAATAACAGAACGCCACTAGCCATCACCTTCAGCCCCCAACTAAAACCTCTCCAACGCATCATCAAGGATCTACAACCTATCCTGAAGGATGACCCATCACTCTCACAGATCTTGGGAGACAGGCCAGTCCTTGCTTACAGACAGCCCCCCAACCTGAAGCAAATACTCACCAGCAACCACACACCACACAACAGAACCACTAACCCAGGAACCTATCCTTGCAACAAAGCCCGTTGCTAACTCTGTCCACATATCTATTCAGGAGACACCATCATAGGGCCTAATCACATCAGCCACACTATCAGAGGCTCGTTCACCTGCGCATCTACCAATGTGATATAGGCCTTCATGTGCCAGCAATGCCCCTCTGCCATGTACATTGGTCAAACTGGACAGTTTCTACGTAAAAGAATAAATGGATACAAATCAGATGTCAAGAATTATAACATTCAAAAACCAGTCGGAGAACACTTCAATCTCTCTGGTCACTCGATTACAGACCTAAAAGTGGCATTCTTCAACAAAAAAAACTTCAAAAACAGACTCCAACGAGAGATTGAATTGGAATTAATTTGCAAACTGGACACAATTAATTTAGGCTTGAATAAAAACTGGGAGTGGATGTGTCATTACACAAAGTAAAACTATTTCCCCTTCTTTATTTCCCCTCCTACTGTTCTTGTAAAGTGCTGGAAATGGCCCACCTTGATTATCACTACAAAAGGTCTCCCCCCATGCTCCCCCCCCGCTCTCCTGCTGGTAATAGCTCACCTTTCCTGATCACTCTCGTTACAGTGTGTATGGTAACACCCATTGTTTCATGTTCTCTGTGTATATAAAATCTCCCCCACTGTATTTTCCACTGTATGCATCCGATGAAGTGAGCTGTAGCTCACGAAAGCTTATGCTCTAATAAATTTGTCGGTCTCTAAGGTGCCACAAGTACTTCTTTTCTTTTAACTTTTCTCTGACCTCTGATTGGTAGAAGCTGCCACCACCTAAGTGCAGAACCCCTTTGAGAGCCCAGGAAGGTGCACTTGGGAATTCCTTCCTGCGGGGTATCCTCAAGCCTTTTCACCCCCCTCTGGAGAAGAGCTGAGGAAAAAAAAAACAAAACAAGGAAATTAGCTGTTGCCACCAGCTAATTAAACAACATGTGCACAAACCTCTTAAGACACAAAAATCCAATTCTGTTCTTAAAAAAGGTCAATTTTATTTATTAAAAAAAAAAATACATCTGGGAACTCAGGGTATTGCTAGATATTAAAAGAGCAACTACAAGGAATTAGCACCAAGAATAGCTTTCTTGAGGTCTACCTTAAAGGTTACAAGCAAAACTAAAGCACCTGGACACACATGGAATCCACAAGCCATAATGAAATAAAAGGGATAAACCTAATTGCGTCTTCCTAGACATTTCCTGATCTACTTACGTATCTGGGGTTTTAAATGAGTAGTTTCTAGGTATGATACTGATGATTGTTTTTTCATACTTGGCCCAAGCTTCTTCCAGCATAGCTGTTACCTGGCCCTCATCTGCCTGGGAGAACAACAGACAAAGTCTTTTCCTCAGTTTTAAAAAGTTCTAGCCCTCCCATTGGCTCTTTTGGCCAGGTGACCACTCACTTCCTTTTACCTATGCATAGCAGTGAGACTTTTTAACAGGTAGAGCAATTGGAGAACAGCTACTAAGAGGGATTTTATAGCTACTGGCTGGTTGTGTGTCCATAAAAGGGAGCTACCCCCCCCTTTATTTATCACATACCCCATTCAATGTTAACTCTGAAGCCTAATGATGCCCCCTCACACAGTAGCATTAACTATTTCACTACTGATTACTTTAGGAGTGACACTCCCAGGATGGCATGGGGGTGGCTGTTTCAGGGAAGGTAGTGTATAGAGACATAATGTATGGATGAATTAGAGAAGCAAAGGGCAGGAATAGCAGTGGTCTGAAAGAGGAACAGAATTTCTTGCTGAGTGATGTCAAATGTGACATATCTTTGAGTTTAGACTCTTTATATAGGCATGTCAAGCCTTGCTTAAACCATCCCTTGATGCCAGTGGGAGTTCAGCTGCAGACTGGGAGCATTATGTAGTCCTAATTCACATCCTTCTCCACAGATCCTAGTAACTCGCCCTCCCCAAAATGAGTGAATGAGTTTGGCCCCACTGCCATGTGCTGTCTTTTCCCTGTATTGTATATGATTTTACAGCCTTGATTTATTGCAATAAGTGCTTAAATCTTGCTCAGTAGCTGAAGAATAGCAATGTGCCCCTTCCCTGGACAGGGATTAATACAGCTCTGTCTTGGGAATCCCTACCTCTTCCATCCTCAGTGGTGAAGGAGGATTAATTAGTCTGTGTGTGGCAAGGTGAGCGGTATCTCAAATACAACCATAGCGTTAGGAACGGGAAACACTGACCAGATAGAACCTGGAAACTCACTAGTGCCCTAATCTCTGACATGTGGAGAGACCTCACCTCCTGAAGCCAATGAATGACTTGAAGGATCAGGTCCATCCAGACAAAGGCAGACACCTGTCCAGTGACTTGGCTAAAGTTAGTTGGGGAGGCCAGAATACCCCCACTCTCTGGGTGGATGTTAGACCAGGAAAGTCATGGAGGCTGCAGGGAGTCAAGAAACCAGATGAGTGCAACCATCCAGCTAAACCGCAGTTATCTAAGAAACCCTTTGAACCCATGATGATGCTCAGTGTGCACATCACATCAGACTCTAACACCGCATCTCCTCCCTGCCAAATAAGAAACTCCTGCCCCTCTGCGTTAATGCAACGGTGTCTGTGGTGGTTGGCTCTCTGCTTTCGTGACAGTAATAGGGATATACTCTTTACAGCAAATGCAGTTGCAGAATGTGTGTGCACGGGCATGAACGTGGGGCATGCCAAGATTTTAACCTTCATAGGGCATGGACAGACACGACTTCTTGGAGGGTGAGGCTAGACATACCTTCTGGTTGTCGCTTCTAGCGTGTTACAGGCATTCATAAGAGACCTTACCTGATACACTAATAGCCTATTCAATCAGTTGATTCGATTGTTTATCACCTGAGATTCAGCCCCCTGTCTTTCTAGAACAGTGAACAGCTGAAATGGATTCTTCCGAGGGTCACCTCTCAGAGGAAAGTTTATTCAAGCTGTGAGGAAGGCAGGATGGAGTCTGGTGATGAAGGAAGGTCCATGCTCTTTCTCCCCTCCCTGCCCCCACTTGTTAGTGTAATACTTTTGTTTGCCTAAGATGTACAAATGGACCAATAAAAAAACCCCAAATCAATTTCCCCCCTCCTTCTTTGGAAAAGTGGGGGGAGGAGAGGAAAAGAGGGTGGGGGACCCCAAACCTGCCCCCCTCTTTATTTTTGATTTAATGTGATGAAAAATCTGAAAATAGTTTGAAAAGCTATTTGTTACTGGGGGGGGGACTCGTTTTGACAGAAAAACTATTGACTATTACAGCTCTAGCTTTAAACTTTAATTGACAATGAAAATTGAGACGACGGGAGATGTTTTGCCTAAGGAGGGGCTGTTGGCTTTTGGGTCTCCCTTGCTCTGAGGATAGAGGTCTGGAAATCATGCCTTGTAGTGAGAGAGTGAGGAAATTTGGAAATGTACCAAAATAACTATTCTGGAGTAACTCATCATCATCTACAAGTTCCTGGAGGACAGGTCCAGGAATGGCTATGAGCCAAGATGGTCAGGGGCGCAGCCCTATGCTTGGGTGTCCCTAAACCTCCAGAAGCTAGGAGATGGATCACTCAGAATTGCCCTGTTCAGTTCATTCCCTCTGAAGCACCTGGCATTGACAGGATACTGTGCTAGATGGACCATTGGTCTGACCCAGTGTGGCTGTTCTGATGTACAAATACCTACACAGGGAAAATATTATTGGTAGTAGTGGGCTCTTTAATCTATCAGAAAAAGGCACCAGGAGTTCCTATGGCTGCCATCTGAAGCTAGAAAAATCCAGATTAGAAATAAAGTACATGTTTTTAACAGGCAGGGGAATTAGCTCTTGGACAATTTACCTAGGGACATGGTAGATTCTCCTTCACTTGGAGTCTTTAAATCAAGACAGGATGTCTTTTTAAAAGATATGCCATAGCACAAAGAGAAGTTATGGGCTGACAGAGAAATGTTTGGGTGAGGTTCTTGGAACTATGTTATCCAGGAAGTCAGACTAAATTATCAAAATGGACTCTTTGGTCCAAAAAAATCTACGACTAATATAACGGGGTCCTACCAGCAGCAGCTTTTTCAGAGGAAGGTGGCCCAAACCCCAAGCTGGCGACAGTGGAATAATCTACCCAGTGGGCCTGTTTTGCATCCTTAGAAATGGAAACGGCTTTGCCCTCTTAAAAGTTTTCATCTCTCCCCCTCTTGCCTTCAGAGATGGAGCGAGATGTCTATTTGTGTCCTGTCTAGTCCACTCCATGGTGACCCATGCTGGATTGTTAAAACTGCAGAGGCTACTGCAGGGAAATGTCCCAAGCTATGCGCCTCCCTCCTCTTCCCTCTGGAGCTCAGTACATTTTCACGATCAGAAATATGTCTTGAAATTCAGGCTAAATTGTCCCAAATCCAGGTTTACCCAGGTGCCCTTAGTTCTACCACCCTTAGTCCTTTTAATCCCTCCTTAATAAATGTGTGTGGCTGTTACTGAGAAGGGGGTGCTGGATCCAGGCAGTAGCCCCAACGATTTCAAGGGGATTGAGTTAATACTCTCTGTGCAAAAACCTGACCGTCGGGGCATGTCTTAGAAACCACCTAGCACAAATGGCATCTCTAAATTTAGGCTGCAGGCAGCGGTGCTGAAAATCTTGGCTATCAGGAAAAGGAGTGCCATGGGAGGGGAAAGCAAGGCGAAGACGAGGGAGATCCCCTTGAAGTCTCTGTGCAGCAGGGTCTAAAAAAAGCCCAAGCTCCAGACAGCTGGGGCTTGTGTGCTGCCTGAGCTATGACAGGCCATGTTCCTTCCTCTTGTCTGGTTAGCACACGCGCCAGTGCATGCTGCTGCAGCCTGACTGCTTCAGCAGCCCGCCCCAATCAATGACGGGAATGGCAGGCAGATTAAGATAAAAATAGCTCCTCTCGTTAGAAAGTTGGGGGCGATTGTTCTCTGAGGACTGTGGCGCGAGCTGTGCTAAGAGCAGGAAGGCACGGAAAGATCTAGGAGGGGAGGGGAGATGCGGGGCAGACAGGGAGTAATAGGGTAAAATGAAGTGGCAGGTGAGTCCCAGGGAGAGTGTCCTAAAGGTGAGGTTGATTAAATGTGTCCGAGTGGGGAGGATGGGGAAGGCTCTGGACTTGGGACACAGATCTGAACTCTGCTCCCACTGGCTTCTTGGGCTAGTCATGTCATCGCCCCGGGCCTCAGTTTCCCAACCTGTACAATGAGGATAATCACTTTTCCTCTGTCCTTTTTGGTTGTAAACTGTCTCTTGGTGTGTGGGGATGTGTGTGTGTGTGTGTGCACAGCCTAGCAAACTGGGACCAAGGTCTCAGCCAGTGCTACTGCAACACAAATAATTAGGTTGTAGAAAAGCCGTCCAAGAGACGTGGTGTAAACATCATAGCTTGGGACTGTGTTGGGCAAAAGCCGGAGGAGGAGATTGTAGGGCCTAACCCTGTGCTGACCGCCAGCTGGAGTGGCTGATCGAATGGGTCCTCAGCATCTTTGCTTTGTGTATATTTGACTCTGCCGCACCACGAGTCAAACCATCAGGACTTCATTTGATTTTGCACTTCTCCAGTCTTGGCTCTCGCCTGTTACCTTGCAGCTCCCAGCACGGCCTCCCAGGGGCAGTCAGGCAAAGGGCAGGGTGATGCAAACCCACCCAATCGTCTCTCCCATTATTTTCCCTAGCGAGAAGGGCTGACAAGCATTTAGTCTCTGAAGAATTGTTTTCCCCCTGGTTTCATTACAATAATCCGGGATTTGCTGTTTTTCCAGGAACCCTGCAGCAACCCTGTTTGATCTTCCTGATCTCATGCGGGTTGGCTGTTGGGCAGTCTCCCCTCACCTTCTTTATTCTGGGGTCCCTGTGCCCCTGACATGAGATCCTATCTTTTTTCTCCCATCCCCGAAGTGCCCTCTGCCCCCATGGTCTCTCTCCAAGGAGCCAGAGACCATCCTCCTCGGAGATCAGCCTCATGATTGGAATCTCATCAAGCCAGTGCAGTCAGATCCTTTCACCCAAGCCCAAGGCTGTTAGCTCCAGCACCCGCAGCAGTGCACGCAGGAGACCCTGGCAGGGAGGGTTCCCACACTGCACCAAGAACTGGGACTCCTGGCGGGCAGCAGAATGAAATGGCCCCAGGATTGTCTATGCAACGGCTCGCTGGGCTTTATTCCTCCTTTAGATCCTGGGAGTGAATTTAGTGCTGGTTCCCTGTCACGCTGTCTAGATACTTCCACAGCCTGCATCCCTGTAGTAACTGAGCCCCTCACAATCTTTAACGTATCCTCCCAACCCCCCCCCCCCCCGTGAGGCAGGGCAGGGCTGCTATCTCCATTGTACTGATGGGGAAACTGAGGCACAGAGAGGCCAGGTGATTTGCCATGCAGCTGTGCATCCATCCTCCTTCCTAGTTAAAAGATGCTTCGCTGACACCCTTGACTAGCAGCTTTCCCCCAGGGTGGGCTGTATCTGCTACCCCATTTGATCCACCCCACTTGACTATGTCCCTCCCAGCATTTCCCCCTCCCTGTAGTGAATGAGGCTTGTGGTCTACTGGACGAGGACGGTATCAGGACAGGCAGGCAAATCAACCTGCTGGGAAGCTTTGCGCCAGGCTGGCTGCCCATCCCTGTGGGTTGTGGGCCACAGTCTGAGATAGAGACAGGAGGAGAAATTGCATCATTTGTTTCTCAGGGGACTTTGTTCTCTTGTTGCAGTCGGGACAGCCGGCAGGGGGTTTGTCTCTTGTATCAGTGGAAGCTGCCAGGAATTAGAAGTGGGGCTCTTGCTGCTCAATGTTTAGATGTGTCAGTGCCGTGCCATGCACCCTGGGAAACACCAGGGCTGTGTGTGGAAGACACTCACAAGGGATGTGGCTTCTTACTGATTGTTGTATCAACCAGGCAAGGTACTAACAAGCTTCAACAGGACTTTATTTTCAAAGTGGAAACCCATTTACCAAGCTGCTGCTGCACCCTCTGTAGCTTTCTCCCAGCCTCTCAACTCCACCCCACTCCTCCCTGTTTCCTGTCCTTTCAGACTCCCAACAGCCAGTGCTCTCAATTCTAATAATTACAAGCAACATCTAAACACCACATTCTCTCCCAATTAAAATAAACATTAGTGTTCATAGATTCATAGATTCATAGATACTAAGGTCAGAAGGGACCATTCTGATCATCTAGTCTGACCTCCTGCACAGCGCAGGCCACAGAATCTCACCCACCCACTCCTATGAAAAACCTCACCCATGTCTGAGCTATTGAAAGTGTTCTAACCACAGGAACAAATATGAAATAAGACACTATACTGTTGGCAGAAATATTCCGGTACGAAACTGTGGAAAAACCTGAGTGTCTCTGGATTAAGTTTAGAAGTGTGTGCAACAAGAGTGATGTCATGGTGGGAGTCTGCTATAGACCACCGGACCAGGGGGATGAGGTGGATGAGGCTTTCTTCCGGCAACTCACGGAAGCTACTAGATCGCATGCCCTGATTCTCATGGGTGACTTTAATTTTCCTGATATCTGCTGGGAGAGCAATACAGCGGTGCATAGACAATCCAGGAAGTTTTTGGAAAGCGTAGGGGACAATTTCCTGGTGCAAGTGCTAGGGGAGCCAACTAGGGGGAGCGCTTTTCTTGACCTGCTGCTCACAAACCGGGTAGAATTAGTGGGGGAAGCAAAAGTGGATGGGAATCTGGGAGGCAGTGACCATGAGTTGGTTGAGTTCAGGATCCTGACGCAGGGAAGAAAGGTAAGCAGCAGGATACGGACCCTGGACTTCAGGAAAGCAGACTTTGACTCCCTCAGGGAACAGATGGCCAGGATCCCCTGGGGGACTAACATGAAAGGGAAGGGAGTCCAGGAGAGCTGGCTGTATTTCAAGGAATCCCTGTTGAGGTTACAGGGACAAACCATCCCGATGAGTCGAAAGAATAGTAAATATGGCAGGCGACCAGCTTGGCTTAATGGTGAAATCCTAGCGGATCTTAAACATAAAAAAGAAGCTTACAAGAAGTGGAAGGTTGGACATATGACCAGGGAAGAGTATAAAAATATTGCTCGGGCATGTAGGAAAGATATCAGGAGGGCCAAATCGCACCTGGAGCTGCAGCTAGCAAGAGATGTCAAGAGTAACAAGAAGGGTTTCTTCAGGTATGTTGGCAACAAGAAGAAAGCCAAGGAAAGTGTGGGCCCCTTACTGAATGAGGGAGGCAAGCTAGTGACAGAGGATGTGGAAAAAGCTAATGTACTCAATGCTTTTTTTGCCTCTGTTTTCACTAACAAGGTCAGCTCCCAGACTGCTGTGCTGGGCAACACAAAATGGGGAAGAGATGGCCAGCCCTCTGTAGAGATAGAGGTGGTTAGGGACTATTTAGAAAAGCTGGACGTGCACAAGTCCATGGGGCCGGACGAATTGCATCCGAGAGTGCTGAAGGAATTGGCGGCTGTGATTGCAGAGCCCTTGGCCATTATCTTTGAAAACTCGTGGCGAACGGGGGAAGTCCCGGATGACTGGAAAAAGGCTAATGTAGTGCCCATCTTTAAAAAAGGGAAGAAGGAGGATCCTGGGAACTACAGGCCGGTCAGCCTCACCTCAGTCCCTGGAAAAATCATGGAGCAGGTCCTCAAAGAATCAATCCTGAAGCACTTAGAGGAGAGGAAAGTGATCAGGAACAGTCAGCATGGATTCACCAAGGGAAGGTCATGCCTGACTAATCTAATCGCCTTTTATGATGAGATTACTGGTTCTGTGGATGAAGGGAAAGCAGTGGATGTATTGTTTCTTGACTTTAGCAAAGCTTTTGACACGGTCTCCCACAGCATTCTTGTCAGCAAGTTAAGGAAGTATGGGCTGGATGAATGCACTATAAGGTGGGTAGAAAGCTGGCTAGATTGTCGGGCTCAACGGGTAGTGATCAATGGCTCCATGTCTAGTTGGCAGCCGGTGTCAAGTGGAGTGCCCCAGGGGTCGGTCCTGGGGCCCGTTTTGTTCAATATCTTCATAAATGATCTGGAGGATGGTGTGGATTGCACTCTCAGCAAATTTGCGGATGATACCAAACTGGGAGGAGTGGTAGATACGCTGGAGGGGAGGGATAGGATACAGAAGGACCTAGACAAATTGGAGGATTGGGCCAAAAGAAATCTAATGAGGTTCAATAAGGATAAATGCAGGGTCCTGCACTTAGGATGGAAGAATCCAATGCACCGCTACAGACTAGGGACCGAATGGCTCGGCAGCAGTTCTGCGGAAAAGGACCTAGGGGTGACAGTGGACGAGAACCTGGATATGAGTCAGCAGTGTGCCCTTGTTGCCAAGAAGGCCAATGGCATTTTGGGTTGTATAAGTAGGGGCATAGCGAGCAGATCGAGGGACGTGATCGTTCCCCTCTATTCGACACTGGTGAGGCCTCATCTGGAGTACTGTGTCCAGTTTTGGGCCCCACACTACAGGAAGGATGTGGATAAATTGGAAAGAGTACAACGAAGGGCAACGAAAATGATTAGGGGTCTAGAGCACATGACTTATGAGGAGAGGCTGAGGGAGCTGGGATTGTTTAGTCTGCAGAAGAGAAGAATGAGGGGGGATTTGATAGCTGCTTTCAACTACCTGAAAGGGGGTTTCAAAGAGGATGGCTCTAGACTGTTCTCAATGGTAGCAGATGACAGAACGAGGAGTAATGGTCTCAAGTTGCAATGGGGGAGGTTTAGATTGGATATTAGGAAAAACTTTTTCACTAAGAGGGTGGTGAAACACTGGAATGCGTTACCTAGGGAGGTGGTAGAATCTCCTTCCTTAGAGGTTTTTAAGGTCAGGCTTGACAAAGCCCTAGCTGGGATGATTTAACTGGGACTTGGTCCTGCTTTGAGCAGGGGGTTGGACTAGATGACCTTCTGGGGTCCCTTCCAACCCTGATATTCTATGATTCTATGATTCTATGATTCTATGATTACACTGAAATCACTGTAGATACTACATAACATAAAGAAAAGGAGTACTTGTGGCACCTTAGAGACTAATAAATTTATTTGACTATTACATTTATTTAAATTTATTTATTTATTTATATTAATTTATAAGTTTACTGGATGCATCCGATGAAGTGAGCTGTAGCTCACGAAAGTGTATGCTCAAATAAATTTGTTAGTCTCTAAGGTGCCACAAGTACTCCTTTTCTTTTTGCGGACATAGACTAACACGGCTGCTACTCTGATACATAACATAGTCTCTAGTCCAGATTGGTGGTCATCTGGGTCTGACAGGCCATCTCTCAAGCCCCAGTTCCAGTGCAATGTCTCGTTGTGTTGGTACTACGGTGAAGTCATCCAATGCAGACTGGGTGTTGGCATAATCTCCTCTTGGTCCCTAGGCAGGTGCAAGATAAGAAGCATTCCATACCCGCCCATCAGAAAGTTGATAGGTGTAAGGTCCCTTCTTCTCTATGATTTTAAGAGAAGCTGTGAATTTATGGTCCCCTTTGTGTAAAATTCCAGGTTTTCGTATTCTAACAAAGAAACCACCCTCAAACTTTGGTTCCTTAGCACCCCTCTGCTTGTCTGTGAAAGCCTTAGACTTTGCTTGGTTCTGTTCAACTGTTTTCCTCACATCATCCTCATTTGGGGCATCAGGTCATACCTTTAACAATCCAGCAATGTTCAGTTTAATATTCATCTGTTTCCCATACAGTAACTCTGCGGGTGATCTTTGCGTTGTGGCATGTCGTGTAGCCCGGTATACCGGCAAGAAATCAGTAGTGAAGGGATCCACAATCGCCCTTCCAGTTTAGCCATTTGCAAACTCTCTTTCAAACTTCTGTTAAACCATTTGATTTCCCCATTGGCTTGAGGGTAATATAGGGATGACCTTCTGTGTAAAATTTTCCTCTGTGCTAGACAAGTTTCAAACTCCAGTGAAGTAAATTGACTACCATTATCTGAAACCAGTTCTTTGGGGTTACCTTCCCTGCTAAAAACTGAAGAGAGGAACTTAATTACTGTAGCAGAAGAGATTTGCAATGTAAACGCTACCTCAGGCCATTTACTGAAATAGTCTATTAAAGTGATGGCATAACGGCAGTCAATTAGAGCAGTATCAAAGGGTCCTACAATGTCAGTGACTACTTTTTCCCATGCAGCTTCAGGAAGAGGAACAGACTGTAATGGAGGGGTACATGTCATTGCTGTCTTATCATGCATTTGGCAAGTTACACAGGATTTTATGAGTGCTTCAGTTTGAGAGTCCATCCCTGGCCACCAATACAGATCCCATAGTCGTTGTTTGGTTTGAACAATACATTGATGAGTATCATGTGCCAGGTGTATGAGTTTTGACTGTAATTCTTCTGGCACAAGTAGCCGGTGTGTACTTCATAGCACACAGCCATCAAACAAAGTTAGTTCATCCCAAACTCTAAAATAGGGCAGCAAAACTGGGTCAAAGTTTTTAGGGTGACTGGGCCATCTCTTTGTCAGAAGTTCCCGTAGTTTTTGTTGCATTGGACACGCTGAACAAGCAGCTTGAAATTGTTCTCTTGTAACTGCAGTGAGAGTGCTTGTAATAAGCACAACCACTATATCCTCATCCTCCGGTGGACCATCTGGTGAAGGTGAAGGCAAAGGCAGGCGAGAAAGGCTATCAGCTACCACATTTTGGTTTCCAGGTTTATATTCCAGTTCGTAACTGAAAGAGAGTAGTCTTGCAGACCATCTAGCAATACGATCTCCTGCTCTTCCCAGTCCTTTCAGGGTGAGCAATGTCATCAAAGGGCTATGGTCTGTGCGCAACTTGAACGTGCGGCCCGACAGGTAAGTTCTCCATTTTTCAGTAGCCCAGACACAAGCAAGTGCTTCTTTTTCAACTATAGAATATTTTCTCTCAGCTTTACTAAGTGTCCTTGAAGCAAATGCAACCGTCCTCTCTGTGTTGTCCTCATGCAGTTGTGTGAGAACAGCCCCAAGTCCATAATCAGCAGCATCAGTAGTTATAATTGTGGGCAATGCAGGACTGAATAGTGCAAGTACTGGACTATGGACAATCAAGTCTTTCACCGTTTCGAAACTAGCTTGTGCATCCGTTGTCCACACTAAAGTTGAACTTCTCCGTAGTAATTCCCATAACGGTTCAATGACTGAAGCATAATTGGGAATGAATTTTGCATACCAGCAGGTAAGACCGAAGAAGGAATGTAAGATTTGCAAATCTGTTGGAGGAGGAGCATTTGAAATTGCCAGGATAGGATCTGGATCAGGTTTTAGTCCAGCCTGTGAAGTTGTATGTCCCAGAAAGGAGAGTTCAGTTTGTCTACATTTGCATTTAGACCTATTGAGCTGGAGGTCTGCTGCGCTGATGTAGTCTAGTACAGACTGCAGGTTATCGTCATGCTCCTCAGAAGTATTTCCAAACACGATAATATCATCCAGATCTCACTGAACTCCATGTTGATTCTTCAGAATCAATGACATCATTTTTTGAAAGGCATTTGGGGCAGATGCGAGATCCTATGGAACACGTTTAAAATGAAATAGTCCCTCATGTGTAATAAATGCTGTGAGGTCTCTGCTATCTTCATGCAACATAACCTGGTGGTATGCACTCTGCAAATCAAGAGTAGAAAACATCTTTGCTCCACGGAGTTCTGCAAATAATTCTCCTATGTGAGGAAGAGGATGGCTGTCAATCACAATAGCTTGATTTGGCTCCCTTAAGTCCACGCAAAGGTGAATTTCTTTCTTCTGCGTCACTACTTTTGGTTTCAGAGTAGCAGCCGAGTTAGTCTGTAGTCGCAAAAAGAAAAGGAGTACTTGTGGCATCTTAGAGACTAACAAATTTATTAGAGCATAAGCTTTCGTGAGCTACAGCTCACTTCATCGGATGCATTTGGTGGAAAATACAGAGGGGAGATTGATATACACACACAGAGAACATGAAACAATGGGTTTATCATACACACTGTAAGAAGAGTGATCACTTAAGATAAGCCATCACCAGCAGCAGGGGGGGAAAGGAGGAAAACCTTTCATGGTGACAAGCAAGGTAGGCAAACAGATGGACATCATACCAAAAGGACTGAAGGTAAAAAATCCATTACAATCTACATACCACACAGACTATGCTGACAGCTTGTGCCACACACTCTCAAAGAAACTGCGGAACCACCTGATCAACATCCTCTACAGCAAACAGGGAAAGATTAAGAATGAGCTCTCAAAACTGTATACTCTCATAAAGAACCAACCTTCCACACAAACTTCCTCGTGGCTGGACTTTACAAAAACTAGACAAGCCATTTACAACACACACTTTGCTTCTCTACAAAAGAAAAAGGACACTAAGCTATCTAAACTACTATATGCCACAAGGGGCCACAACAGTGGTTCCCGTAACCCACCCAGCAATATTGTTAATCTATCCAACTATACTCTTAGCCCAGCAGAAGAATCTGTCCTATCTCGGGGCCTCTCCTTTTGCCCCTCCACCCCCACAAACATGATACAGTTCTGTGGTGACCTAGAATCCTATTTTCGACGTCTCCGACTCAAGGAATATTTCCAACACACCTCTGACCAACATATTAACCCACAGAGACCTTCCTACCAACACTACAAAAAGAAGGATTCTGGGTGGACTCCTCCTGAAGGTCGAAACAGCAGCCTGGATTTCTACATAGAGTGCTTCCGCCGACGTGCATGAGCTGAAATTGTGGAAAAGCAGCATCGCTTGCCCCATAACCTCAGCCATGCAGAACACAGTGCCATCCACAGCCTCAGAAACAACTCTGACATCATAATCAAAAAGGCTGACAAAGGAGGTGCTGTCGTCATCATGAATAGGTTGGGGTATGAACAAGAGGCTACTAGGCAGCTCTCCAACACCACTTTCTACAAGCCATTACCCTCTGATCCCACTGAGAGTTACCAAAAGAAACTACAGCATTTGCTCAAGAAACTCCCTGAAAAAGCACAAGAACAAATCCGCACAGACACACCTCTAGAACCCCGACCTGGGGTATTCTATCTGCTACCCAAGATCCATAAACCTGGAAATCCTGGACGCCCCATCATCTCAGGCATTGGCACCCTGACAGCAGGATTGTCTGGCTATGTAGACTCCCTCCTCAGGCCCTACGTTACCAGCACTCCCAGCTATCTTCGAGACACCACTGACTTCCTGAGGAAACTACAATCCATCGGTGATCTTCCTAAAAACACCATCCTAGCCACTATGGATGTAGAAGCCTCTGCACCAACATTCCACACAAAGATGGACTACAAGCCGTCAGGAACAGTATCCCCGATAAAGTCACGGCTAATCTGGTGGCTGAACTTTGTGACTTTGTCCTCATCCATAACTGTTTCACATTTGGGGACAACGTATACCTTCAAATCAGCGGCACTGCGATGGGTACCCGCATGGCCCCACAGTATGCCAACATTTTTATGGCTGACTTAGAACAACACTTCCTCAGCTCTCGTCCCCTAATGCCCCTACTCTACTTGCGCTACATTGATGACATCTTCATCATCTGGACCCATGGAAAAGAAGCCCTTGAGGAATTCCACCAGGATTTCAACAATTTCCATCCCACCATCAACCTCAGCCTGGACCAGTCCACACAAGAGATCCACTTCCTGGACACTATGGTGCTAATAAGCGATGGTCACATAAACACCACCCTATATCGGAAACCTACTGACCGCTATTCCTACCTACATGCCTCTAGCTTTCATCCAGATCATACCACACGATCCATTGTCTACAGCCAAGCTCTACGATATAACCGCATTTGCTCCAACCCCTCAGACAGAGACAACACCTACAAGATCTCTATCATGCATTCCTACAACTACAATACCCACCTGCTGAAGTGAAGAAACAGATTGACAGAGCCAGAAGAGTACCCAGAAGTCACCTACTACGGGACAGGCCCAACAAAGAAAATAACAGAACGCCACTAGCCATCACCTTCAGCCCCCAACTCAAACCTCTCCAACACATCATCAGGGATCTACGACCTATCCTGAAGGGCGACCCATCACTCTCACAGATCTTGGGAGACAGGCCAGTCCTTGCTTACAGACAGCCCCCCAACCTGAAGCAAATACTCACCAGCAACCACACACCACACAACAGAACCACTAACCCAGGAACCTATCCTTGCAACAAAGCCCGTTGCCAACTCTGTCCACATATCTATTCAGGGGACACCATCATAGGGCCTAATCACATCAGCCACACTATCAGAGGCTCGTTCACCTGCGCATCTACCAATGTGATATATGCCATCATGTGCTAGCAATGCCCCTCTGCCATGTACATTGGCCAAACTGGACAGTCTCTACGTAAAAGAATGAATGGACACAAATCAGACGTCAAGAATTATAACATTCAAAAACCAGTCGGAGAACACTTCAATCTCTCCGGTCACTCGATTAAAGACCTAAGAGTGGCTATCCTTCAATAAAAAAGCTTCAAAAACAGACTCCAATGAGAGACTGCGGAATTGGAATTAATTTGCAAACTGGATACAATTAACTTAGGCTTGAATAGAGACTGGGAATGGATGAGTCATTACACAAAGTAAAACTATTTCCCCATGTTATTTCTCCCCCCACCCCACCCTCCACTGTTCCTCAGATATTCTTGTTAACTGCTGGAAATAGCCTACCTTGCTTGTCACCATGAAAGGTTTTCCTCCTTTCCCCCCCCTGCTGCTGGTGATGGCTTATCTTAAGTGATCACTCTCCTTACAGTGTGTATGATAAAACCCATTGTTTCATGTTCTCTGTGTGTGTATATCAATCTCCCCTCTGTATTTTCCACCAAATGCATCCGATGAAGTGAGCTGTAGCTCACAAAAGCTTATGCTCTAATAAATTTGTTAGTCTCTAACGTGCCACAAGTACTCCTTTTCTTTTTACTACTTTTGATGAAGCCCATTCCAAGGAGTCGATGTCTTCAATAATGTCCCTTTGAACAAGTTTTCTAAGTTCCTCTGAAACAGCTTCCCTGACTGAAAATGGTAAGCGCCGTAACTTCTGTCATACAGGCATCATGTTATTCCGCATTTTAACTTTATGCAGGTTTCAGAGTAGCAGCCGTGTTAGTCTGTATTCGCAAAAAATAAAAGGATACTTGTGGCACCTTAGAGACTAACAAATTTATTTGAGCATAAGCTTTCGTGAGCTATACAGCTCACTTCATTGGATGCATTCCAGACTAACAAATTTATTTGAGCATAAGCTTTCGTGAGCTACAGCTCACTTCATCGGATGCATTCCATGCCAATGCATCTGATGAAGTGAGCTGTAGCTCACAAAAGCTTATGCTCAAATAAATGTGTTAGTCTCTAAGGTGTCACAAGTACTCCTTTTCTTTTTTAACTTTATGCAGAAACCCATAAGCACAGCCGAGTTTCTCCTCAACCTGGTGTTGGGTCCCAGCTGAAACTGGTGTGTATACCGTAAGAGTGCTTTGCTGAGGAAGATCAATTCATCCATTAACTACCCAGAGATTTAAAGCAGCCAATAAATCTCTGCCAAGGACAAGAGTGCCTTTGTGGACAATGTAGAACTCTGCAGTTACACAGCAATCACCAAAATTAACTATTGCTGGCGGGCAGCCATGTACTGGAATATGGTTTTTCAAGTAGCACACCAAGTGAAGTTTGGGTTCAGTAAGAGGCACATCTTTAAAGTAATGCAGATAGATGGAATCAGGTAGTATAGATACAGCTGTGCCAGTGTCTAACATTAGCTGAACAGAGTGTGGTTTGCTTGAGGGTATGGCGGAAACGTTTACAGTGCACTTTATCTGTTCTGGAATATGTGCAGTAGTGATTTTGTCCACGCTCAGTACAGTAACATCTGGTATTGTAACTGCATGCACCTGTTGATTGAACTGGCTATTTCGACATACTTTAGCAAAATGTCCAATCTTTTTTCAATGATTGCACTGAGCTACTTTTGCTGGACATCCTGTGTAGCTTGCAAGGTGTTGTGGGGATCCACAGCGAAAGCATGCTTTTACTGAATCTTGAATTTTCTGATTTGGTGATTTTTCATTAGTTTTCCTCTTGCAATTGTGTGTCTGCAGCGGTAGTGAACTTTTCTGCAAAGGAGTCACAGCCTGGACTGTGCCTCCTGTATCCATGCTCATTATTTTGGCTTCAGCTGTAGCTGACTCAATCTGAGTAGCAATGGTTATTACTTTTTCTAGTATAAGTTGTGGTTCTAGAAGTAAGCGTTCTCTTACATGAAGCATGGTTGTTTTCTCAATGAGCTGGTCTCTAATCATCTCATCCGCCATATTCCCAAAGTCACAAATTATAATCAGACTCCTCAGGGAAGCAATATACTGCATTATAGTTTCCCCTGGTTTCTGCTCACGCTGGCAAAATCTGTAGCGATTAGCTACTACATTCACTTTTGGCACAAAAAAATTCTTTAATGCAGTGAGTGCAGTCTCATATTTATCATCTGCAAGGGGAAAAGTGTAAAATATATGCTGCCCTTCTGCTTCAAGGCAGTGTATTAACAGAGCATGCTTTCTTACTTCAGAAATCTCTGTAGCACTGATTGCAAGCAGATAAGTCTCAAACATATGGATCCAGGTAGTAAAAGCAATTGGAGGCTCACCTGGGCTTTGCAGAAAGGGTGCAGGTGGGTTCAGAGGCAGAAGATCCAGCCTCATCCCCAAAATGTTGTATCAACCAGGCAAGGTACTAACAAGCTTCAACAGGACTTTATTTTCAAAATGGAAACATCTCACCAAACTGCTGCTGCACCCTCTGTTGCTCTCTCCCAGCCTCTCAACTCCTCCCCCCCCCCCGCTGTTTCCTGTCCTTTCAGACTCCCAACAGCCAGTGCTTCCAATTCTAATAATTACAAGCAACATCTAAACACCACACTGATATCGCATAAGAGCTCCCAGCTGTTGTGCAAGGGGCTGTATGTGTACTGCATGCCTGCTTGGAGTGACTCTCTGTCCTCCTCTAGTGGCCTGCTAGAGATTGATGAGCCTGCTACAGCCTTGGCTAAAAAAGACTTATCTTTTAGCTCATGTAGTAGAAGCTCATGCATTAAGCTCCAGAGGTCCCAGGTTTGATCCCAGCTGCCGCTGCCCAGGGTCTGTCAGTGTTCCATACACACACCTAATCCAAGACAGTCCTGGCCTCTAAGAGCTGACAGGCGAAACAGACAAAGGGTGGGAGGGCAAGGGACTTGACAAGGGCCTTCCAATCTCCAGGGTCCCACTCCAGTGCCCTGGTCTGCCCTGATGCCTCCATGCCCAGATGACTTGAGGCTCATTGTTTTATTTCACGTGGCTGCAGTATCCCCACTGGGAATGGTCACTGACCTCTGCACACCCTTGACGTGTGTATGCCATGAGCATGTATCCTTTCGAGCCTTCCCACGGACAGGCAGATGGCAGCAGGGTCATGGCTCCGAGAGTGATCAGGGTCTGCCGTGCCCATTTGAGTGCACTCGGTTTCCATTCGTGGCCAGTGTTTCTATTCACTGCCTTCTGTTGGCGGGAGGGACCACGCGGTGTAACCCCCCGCTGCTGCACTGACATGGTACAGGCAGAAGAGCAGAGCTTTGCTGGGGTATCACATCCCAGGCTCAGGAGGGAAGAGAGAGAATTTGAAGGAGCGGGTTATACTCTGGAAAGGGACCCTCCTGAGCTCTCCATCCCTGCCCTCCACTCCCAGTGGTTCCAGACCAGCCAGGCGCGGCTGATCGGGTAAATGGTGCCAAACTTCTAGCTGCCGAGGTGGCAAACTCCACTTGGGATATGAAAACCAAACTCTCCTGCCTCTGCCATCCTTTGCTGGCCTTGGCACGTCGCAGCTGGCTGACGAGTCCCTCCCAGTGGGGCACGTCGGAATGGACCCTGGCTCGCTCGCCCAGGAGGGCAGAGAGCGAAATCTGTGGTAGGAAGGTTCCAGTCAAGTTACTTATCTGGCCCCATCCCCATAGCACCTGAGCACATCACAGCTTTTAATGTATTTCGCCTCACTGCACCCCTCTGTGGCAGGGCAGTGCAGTTATCCCCATTCTACTGACAGGAAACTGAGGCACTGAGAGGCTAGGGGACTGGGCTGTCACACTAGAAGCCTGTAGCAGGGCAAGGAATTGACCTCGGGTCTCTCAAGTCCTCGGCTAGTGCCCTCACCACTTGGCCAACGGCAGATGGGACTCAAAGATACTGATGAGATAGCTAATGAGACTTCAGCAAGGCGCAGAGAGACCAAAGGGCTTGCTCTGATGTGTTCCTTACCCGCCCCCAGCCCTCTAGAAGGTGCACGGTTTTGTCTTTAGGGTTCTTATCTCATTGAGAGGATGTCTTATAGCTCCACCATCTTCCTGCCGCGATTGCTTGTAGGAGGTGAGCAGCGAGTTACAGTTCGTGGAGGATTTGATCTCTCAGGCATCCTGGTCTCTATCTGGAAAGCATCTGGGTTATCACTTTGAACACGTCAAGGTGGACTTAAAAATAAGTTTGTAATGATGTTTGTGGCCTAAACAGCCCAGGGTGACCAGGATTTTCATAGTCTCAGGCCAGAAGGGGCCAGTGTAACCCTTCTGCCAGGTGGTTTTGGCAGCACCAAGGACTGGGTTCAATATCTAGGGGGGCCTCTTAACATTACACACCAGACCCAGCTTGGGCTCCCACCCAGAACTCTGGGCAAACTAAACCCCATCCCAGGTGCCTTTACGAGGCCACGTTGCCCCATGCATGGGCAGCGCTGTGTGCCTAACAAAAGGGAGAGAGAATGCAGCATCGATCTGGGCAAACGCCTCACCCGCTATTCAAAAGCAGGCAAACCATATGTAAATACCTGCCCCACAGATCGCTGGGCAGTGCCTCAGTTTCCCACCTTGCGGAGTGAAGCTCCAACAGATAAAAATCCCTTTATCATGCCACTGCCCTTTCCCTCCACTGGACCCCGCTCACCGTTGGTTGGCCAAAGTCAGTGAAGTCCCAGAATTCAGGGATGCATTGACGAGGGTTCATCTCCTCCCCTTGAACTTGGGGGGGGGGGAGAGGGAGGAGTCAAGGAACAGCTCCACTGCTGTTGTCTCTGCTGCCATTCGCTGCTCACTGCTGCTGCCTCTTTGGGGTTTCACTGGGTGTGGGGAACTCACTGCTGCTGCATCCTCTGCACTGCTTTTCACAGCAGTGCTGTCCGCACACCAGGCTCAGCCCCTCGACCTGCTCATGAGTAAGTTCAGATCTAGTCACAACTGAGTGGGAACAGGATTTTCAGTTGTCTGATCAGCTCTGTCTTTAAACACTGGATGGGGTGCATCAAATGATGACTGATACCTGCTGATAGGGGGAGGCACAGTGTAAAGATCCCCCCGCCCCAAACAGCTTAAGTCATGTCCCACACAGCCACTTCTCCCCCCGCCCCCCGGCAGCCCCCCCTGCAGCTCCCGGTTGTTTGCTGCTCCTTCTCCTCGCAGCCACAGTTTGCAGCTCACCAGCTCCAGGAGCTGCCGCAAAGGGAGGGAGCCTGGCAGGCAAACCCTGGCAGAAATCTGGGGGGACAACGTTGTTAGGCTATAGATATTCAGGCCTGTCTGCAAAGGCCTAGGCGCTAAGAATTTGGGTGTATTCTTATCACTTGGCTAGTTCTAGAGGTATAAAAGAGAGAATGAAAATCACTGTCTGCCGGCGTAAGGTCCTTCTCTTCCTGAGACAGTCTGAGGCCCTGTGCTTAGGCGAAGGCCTTTGGCTAAGCAGCAGAGGCAGCCATAAGCTGGGAAGCGACCGGTCACCTCCTCACATGCCAAACTAGTCGCACTGAAATCAGGTGCTATGGGGCTGTGAGGATACAATCCTGTCCTGATAATGCCCGTCACCTCCAGAGAAAGGGAAGTGCCTAGAAGATGTAAAACGAAACTTCATTTGAGAGCATCCTGTCTGGCAAGAACTCACTTATCAATAGCTGGGATGTGAACTCCTCACTTCTGTATTGTTTTGTCATTATAGTTCCCACTTTGCTATTGTTTGTCTGTATAATCTCTCTCTGGTTCTGGGATTGTTCCTGTCTGCTATATAATTAATTTTGCTGGGTGTAAACTAATTAAGGTGGTGGGATATAATTGGTTACATAATCATGTTACAATATGTTAGGATTGGTTAGTTAAATTTCAGGAAAATGGTTAAGGTACAGCTAAGCAGAACTCAAGTTTTACTATATAGTCTGCAGTCAATCAGGAAGTGCCGGGGGGGGGGGGGGGGGGGACGAATGGGAACAGGGAATGGAGGTGTGGAAATTGGAATAATGTTTTGCTAAGGCGGGGAATGGGAACAGGGACACAGGTAAGGCTCTGTGGTGTCAGAGCTGGGAAGGGGGACACTAAGGAAGGAAAGTGGAATCATGCTTGCTGGAAGTTCACCCTAATGAACATTGAATTGTTTGCACTTTTGGACTTTGGGTATTGTTGCTCTCTGTTCATGCGAGAAGGACCAGGGAAGTAAGTGGGTGAAGGAATAAGCCCCCTAACATCTTGGTGCCGTGACTTGGATGCATCACATTGGATAGGTGAGTGGCAGCCTGTAAGTCCCCCTCCCCAACAGTCCGTGCAGCTGCTTGGAGGGGTATCGTGAACTCTTGTGATGGTAGTTGCGGGTTCTGGCAAGCCAGGGTAAAGGATTTTTTGGATAAAGGGATAAGGAAGAACCCGGGCCCATATCAGGTGCAGGGGTCAACCTGGGATGAGATTAAAAAGGAAATGGAGGAAGTATTAGGGGACCCAGAGGGATGGGGGGTGGCTGAGGAGCCCACCCTCCTTGGTATATGGGTAGTGGAAGAAGGTCCCTGCCCATGGGTACTGAATGCTTTCCAGGAAAATGAGACACTTCAGTCCGCTTGTGAGAGGTTTAAAGTAAGGGCAGCATTTTGGGAAACTGCCAGTAATCTTTCAAGTTTGGTGCTGCTTCAGCTTGGGCTGCTGAAGGTTGTAAATTAGTTAGGGGTAGTTAAAGATGATTTGGCACAACAGGGTTTAAAGTCAAAAGCAGTTAACAGACTACCTTTAGAGACTGGAGCTGGGACTTGGTCCTGGGGGAGTGGAGAGAAAGAAGGGGAAGGGGGGAGAAAAAAAAAGTTTCAAAGTACAAAATGGCAGGGTTTGCAGGAGCAGGTAACAACCCCCACTCTTCTCCCAGAGCCAGAATGAGAACCTGGGGATAAGGGTTCCCAACTGTTTCAACCCAGGGAGCCTACTCTTGGCTCAGCGCTAACTATGTCCTTTTCTTCTTTTCCTTCTTCTTTTTCTTCTTCTTTTCCTCAGTTTACTTAATTTGCTGCTGGTAGCCTATACTTTAAAATGACCTGACAGGCTTAATTGGTTTCTTTCCACCTCTCCCCCTGCCTTTCCACACTCTTTTGTTTTTCTCAAAAAGAAAAGGAGTACTTGTGGCACCTTAGAGACTAACAAATTTATTAGAGTATAAGCTAATAAATTTGTTAGTCTCTAAGGTGCCTGATTACTCCTTTTCTTTTTGCGAATACAGACTAACACGGCTGCTACTCTGAAACCTGTCATTTTGTTTTTCTGTAATTTTAATGGAGGGTACTTTGGATACTTATGTGAGATGTTTTTGGTTATGTTGGACAAAGTATGAGGGAGGTCTGCTCTATTCCACTGGAATTTTTTGGAGTAAAAGATCCATGGAGACAAATGTTTTACTGCTTCTTTGAACAGTCTCCAGGTAAAGACAGCACAGGTTAAGGCAGCTGTGTGGCAATAATTGTACTTGGTGGCTAAGTTGTTACAGACAAATTGCACTACCTTAAAGAACTAAATGTAGGAGTAAGTGATTTAAAGAAGTGAGTGAAAAGTACAAAGAGCTTTTGCAAAAATTGTTAATACAGGGTTTGCAGGAAAGTAAACATTTGGGAGTTGTGGAAATGGTAAAAGATAACAGTTGTAGTGTTACAAGAAGGGAGGTTTTGTTTAATGATAAAACCCAGTTATATAAATGTAACTGTATGTGCAACTCTGTGCAGTCACATTGGATGGAAGTTTGGTAATTAAATTATCCAAGGGGGTCAGGTAGAGTGGCTACTACCACCACTATGCTTCTGTCCCCAGAAGCCTTTACAGCTATTCTGAGGGAAAATGGGCCCTTTTCCCCCAGAAATGGTTTATAAGGGACTACTGCAGGCAGCAGGTGGAGAGAGAATCTGATCAAAATTATTTGACTTGGGTAATGTAATCAAAATCACTAAAGGATGTAAGGGGTTTCTATTGGAACTTAACTTGGCTGCCCCTGTTTGTGTCTAGTTGTACAAGATGGAAGTGTAATCGGGGTACAGTTGTGTAAAAAAGAGTAATCATAGTGCAAGGGACGTTAGGCAAAAAAGAATTTTGTGTGTGTGTACAGTGCTAAAATCTGAAGCTGTGTCTCAGCTATTACCTGAGAATAAACTTAAAGCTTGGTACAGCAGAGAAACTATTGCAAACATGGTCTGTTGTACAAGAGGGGATACTGAGGTACATCACCTCATGAATTTCATAAATGACCAGTGAGTGGGGTAATTCATTAGAAAGAGGGGGAGTGCTTGTGGCAGCTTAGAGACTGGCAGGTTTGTTTGAGCATGGGCTTTCGTGGGCTGCAGCTCACTTCATCGGATGCATTTGATGAAGAATGTGTCTGAAAGGGTGGGCTGTGACTCGCGGGGGTTTGTGCTCGGGTAGATTTGTTGATCTCTGGGGTGCCACAGGTACTCATTTTCTTTTTGTGAATACAGACTAACACAGCTGCTACTCTGAAAACTACTAGAAGACACAGATTATGGCCCTCCAGCAGAGGCAGGTGAAAAAACAAGTCAAGCCTGAAAATAAGGGGGACAGGTTAACCTTAAGAGGGATGTATGTGTGTGTGTACAGTGCTAAAATCTGAAGCTGTGTCTCAGCTATTACCTGCGAATAAACATAAAGTTTGGTACAGCAGAGAAACTATTGCAAACATGGTCTGTTGTACAAGAGGGGAAACTGAGGTACACCACCTCATGAATTTCATAAATGACCAATGAGTGGGGTAATTCATTAACCTGACTATAGAACAAAATAAGGACAGCCTGGAGGTAATTCTTCTGTTTTTCCTGCAATTAGCAAGGAAATTTGTAAAAAAAAAAAAAAAAAAAAAAAAGTGGTATTATTATTAAGCAATAGTCTGTCTCCACCGGGGGGGGGGGGGGTGGAAATTGTTCCTTTTGTTTTTCAGACACTCTACAAGCAAGCTGGCACCAGCGGAAGAATAACTCAGAATACCATGGATCTATGTTTTGTGGTGTTTGTCTTGTTGCTAGATTGTTGTGTTTTAATGAACAGAAACTCTCATGATGCGGGTGGGGGATGGCTTCAAAAGGCTGATCTGAGGGGGGAGATGTGTATGGAAATGCAAAATGCTCAACTAGGAGGCCAGCACCTGTGTAATAGCTACTGTGGTACCTGGAAATGGAACAGAAACTAAGGTGGTCCCCACAAGCCCTATGGAAATAATGAGAAGGGGAGGAGCTCACTGGGAATCAATGGAGGGGTGTGTAAAATAGTGTCAATCAACCGATGTTTGGATGTTCCCCTCTCCTGTGACTATGGAGGAGCAGAATCAATGGCCTATGCAAGGGGTGGACAATTGGGTGTACTGTGTATAAGGTGTTGTGCTGGGAATGTACATATTACTGGGGGCACAATTACACTAGCCCATAACCAAACTACACACATCTACATGCTGCTATCTGGACTTTGGTGCACAAATGGATCTGTGAATCTTATTGCTGTGAATAATCAAACCAGGGCCTACTGCCTGATTCCATACCAAGTGGTCAAGCTGGTTTGGACAATAACCCATTTCTCTGTGAACATTCAATGGACTTATGATATGGACAAAAGCAAGCAAAACCTGCAGGGGCAGCTTGTTGCAACTGTCAGCAACTGGACGCATAAGATCGTGACCCTGTCGAAGGAGGAGGGGCAGTGTTTTAGAATCATAGAATATCAGGGTTGGAAGGGACCTCAGGAGGTCATCTAGTCCAACCCCCTGCTCAAAGCAGGACCAATCCCCAATTTTTGCCTTAGATCCCTAAATGGCCCCCTCAAGGATTGAACTCACAACCCTGGGTTTACTAGGCCAATGCTCAAACCACTCAGCTATCACCTGCCCCCCCTTTGGGGGTGTCTCGGGTGTTGGACCATACTGCAGTGGTCAGGACTCGGTGTTGCTGTGGATTTTGTATTGTTAACCGTACTTGTGTTATGTTGTATATGGAGATAACCTATAAGTACTGTAATAAGCCCGCCGAACCCTACAGTGTACTAGACAACCTGGACCCAACCTTCTCAGACCCACTCCAATGGGAAGCCTGGAACACTAATTGGAATAGGTGTGGTATCCCCATACGAGAGAAGGTGCAGGGCACTATACAACACAAGGGGCAGTGGCACAAATGGAATATCGACACCTTCCCCCTTGATGCCTGGCCCTATCAGGAAATGTGTCGCCATATGTCCTATGCTTTTCCAGGGATACCGGGGCAGGAGGATCCCAAAAGAAGAAGAATTTAAAAAAAAAAAAAAAGGGGTGGAGTGTTAGGCTATAGATATTCAGGCCTGTCTGTAAAGGCCTAGGCGCTAAGAATTTGGGTGTATTCTTATCACTTGGCTAGTTCTAGAGGTATAAAAGAGAGAATGAAAATCACTGTCTGCCGGCGTAAGGGCCTTCTCTTCCTGAGACAGTCTGAGGCCCTGTGCTTAGGCGAAGACCTTTGGCTAAGCAACAGAGGCAGCCATAAGCTGGGAAGTGACCGGTCACCTCCTCACATGCCAAACTAGTCACACTGAAATCAGGTGCTATTGTGCTGTGAGGATACAATCCTGTCCTGATAATGCCCGTCACCTCCAGAGAAAGGGAAGTGCCTAGAAGATGTAAAACGAAACTTCATTTGAGAGCATCCTGTCTGGCAAGAACTCACTTATCAATAGCTGGGATGTGAACTCCTCACTTCTGTATTGTTTTGTCATTATAGTTCCCACTTTGCTATTGTTTGTCTGTATAATCTCTCTCTGGTTCTGGGATTGTTCCTGTCTGCCGTATAATTAATTTTGCTGAGTATAAACTAATTAAGGTGGTGGGATATAATTGGTTACATAATCATGTTACAATATGTTAGGATTGGTTAGCTAAATTTCAGGAAAATGCTTGGTTAAGGTATAGCTAAGCAGAACTCAAGTTTTACTATATAGTCTGCAGTCAATCAGGAAGTGGGGGGGAAATGGGAACAGGGAATGGGGGTGGGGAAATTGGAATCAGGTTTGGCTAAGGACAGGAATGGGAACAGGGACACAGGTAAGGCTCTGTGGTGTCAGAGCTGGGAAGGGGGACACTAAGGAAGGAAACTGGAATCATGCTTGCTGGAAGTTCACCCCAATAAACATCAAAGTGTTTGCACTTTTGGACTTTGGGTATTGTTGCTCTCTGTTCATGCGAGAAGGACCAAGGAAGTAAGTGGGTGAAGGAATAAGCCCCCTAACATCTGTGACCCCAACTGTCACCTCTGAGAGTTCTTTAAATAGCCTCCCTACCACCATATAGAAACACCTCTGCCCGCCTCTTGGGTACTTCCCTTGGCTTTTCATCACTACCCCTGCTTAGCGAGACAGGTTCAAGTTACGATACGCCCCGCCCCAGAGTTAGGGTCTAGTACGTACAGTTCTGTGGCCCTTTAGTCCTGCTATCAGGATAGTAACATTGATTGCCCCTAAAGTGAATTTTAACCCAAAACAGCCAAAACTGATCATGTTGGCAAAGCAGGTCTGTCTGCTGATCACCAAGGTGTGTCTGTGTAGTTACGGTCCGCTCCCAAGATCTTTTCCTTCCCCCATCATCAGTAGATGGCCGGGGAGAGCTCATTCCAACCCTGGCTTCCACCATTATGGTCATTCTAGTGCGATCGGTATAAAACAGGCCACGCCTCACCTGCTAATTTCTACATCAAATCCATAATTTCTGTCTGAGCTGTTTCAACAGACATTCTGCCTTTAT
Organism: Dermochelys coriacea; assembly: GCF_009764565.3. Classification (NCBI taxonomy): domain Eukaryota; kingdom Metazoa; phylum Chordata; order Testudines; family Dermochelyidae; genus Dermochelys; species Dermochelys coriacea. Next base: position 4,323,438 of record NC_050072.1, read on the forward strand.
TTAAAGACTCCAAATGATGGAGAAACCACCACCTTCCTAAATTAACTAACACGGCTGCTACTCTGAAACCTGTCACCACCTTCCTGGGTAAGTTGTTGCATTGGTTAATTACACTCGCTATTAAAAAGTACATCTTATTCCTTGTCTGAATTTATCTTCAACTTCCAGCCATTGGATTGTGTGATGCCTTTTTCTGATAGACTAAAAACATCTAGTATCACCAAGCTCTTCCCCATCTAGGTATCTGCAGACCTTGAGCTAGTCACCACTTAACCTTCTCTTGGCTAACCTAACTAAATTGAGCTCCTTTAATCTTTCACTGTTAGGCAGCTTTTCCAACCCTCTGATCATTCTCAGAGCTCTTTTCTGAACCCTTTCCAATCATCAGCACTCTTTTGGAAGCGTGGGCACCAGAACTGGGCACGGTATCCGGTAATGGACTCATGAAAGCCACGTGCAGAGGTTATCCCACCTCCCTGCTCCAGTGTTAGGTGGCTCAACTTTTGTGTGGCTAATCAGAGATGCCTGAACGGGGCCCTTCACATTGCTAAAGGAGTTTTCGAATGAATTAAAATCTTTAAATTTGAACAAAAACTTCCATTTCAGTTTCAAATACTCCTCACCTTTAATCTTCTTTTCCTCACTGGAAAAAGGGGGTGGATCAGGAAAAGGAAAGAAGCAGAAAAGGAAAAAAAACAAAACAAAAAGGAAACAATTTTATTTTAGTAAACAAACTGAAAACAAAAATTTGAAAGGAACCAAACGTTTCATAAAAATGTTCATTCCTTTCAACAAGGCAACTTTTTATCAGCAATAGTGCCAGCCAGTTCTAACTGAGTATCCTTCCTCTGAAAAACCAGACCCCTTTAAAAGTGTTTCAAGTTCGGCACCTAAAAGCACTAGTGACTTTTGCCCAAGTGCACGTGGCCTGGAATATATCATTGGGAGCACACCAGATTTCAGCCATGCACTCAGACCGGCTTCTCTCCGGACTCTCTTGCTGCTCTGAGTTTTGTGTCATTCAAAACCCCTGTCCCCCCCACCCCCTTCAATCTCTCTTAGGGTGACCAGGCAGCAAATGTGAAAAATCGGGACAGAGGGTGGGGGGTAATAGGAGCCCATATAAGAAAAACACCCAAAAATCGGGACTATCCCTATAAAATCGGGACATCTGGTCACCCTAATCTCTCTGCTTCTTGTCTCATGCTAGGGGCTGATTGCACAATGCTGCTCTCCTTGCAGCCTTGCTACCTGAAGAGCAGCAGGGAATGTGCTATCCAGATGGCAGCAGAGATAATCGGTCAGAATCGCTAATGGAAACTGAGGTGGCCAAGGCAGATCACGTTAGATATTTTCTGTGGGTTGCATTCAATTAGACAGGCTTTAAGGACTTCCAGCTCCTCGTTCTGGGAGTCAAGGAGTTTAGCCTGTTTGCTCTTTAAGCACATTTTAATGACTGCTAAGGAAGTCATTGCAAGTCACAGCTGTAATACTGCAGAGGGGCAAAGTGAGTGTCACTGGGTACAATTCCACTAATCTCTATGGAGCCGCATATACTCATGTGGCCTGCATGTGGCTCCGAGGAGCAATGGGCAGGAGGTCAGACTAGCTGATCACAATGGTCCCCTTTGGCCTTAAAGTCTCTGAATGCCAGGGTTTCAGAATCAGAGTTGATTTTGAATCTTCCCAGGTTCACAACATTACACTCATACACTGTACTGATGGGGCCATACCAGAACCTAGGCAGAGAATGAATACACAGCGATTCCCACGGCAATTCAGCATCAGAGATGGGGTTAGAACCTAGGTCTTCTGTCGCACAGTCCTGTGTCCAACTTTTTAACCTAAAACAGGCTGAAAATACTGATGGTTTGTGTTGTGCTCTAACTGCAAGACCCTGCTTCTTCTCACCAAGTGCTGGACTCTAGTGACCTCTCTATATGATGCAATATACAGAATATCCGTAACAGGCACACTGTGCCCAACCTTTATGCAGTACCTTTTATCTAAATATCCTAAAGCAATAGGCACATTTTATATAAAGGATTCATTTTACCCACCACTGAAAGGCAGCCACCTCTTGGGTAGAACATGGCAGCTGAACAACAGCTTACAGCAACATGACACAACAGGACAGGACAGTGCTTTTAGTTCATTCCAGACCAAAAGTAATTAAAGGAAGGGTCATAAATGAACCCTGAAGCATCCTAGTCAATGTGAAACAGGCATGATCCATGTTTGATATTTAGACTGGATCAAAGTTAGAACTGGTTGATGAGTGGAATTTTCTGTCCCATGGGAAATTCTGATATTTTGACATTTGTTTTCCTTCCAAGTCAGGAAACAAAGTCAAAATTTTTCTCAGATCATAAAGTTCAGAAAAAAATTGATTTGGACATGTTGGAATGTTTCATCTGATTGGTTTGACACTCAACTGGATCCACCAGAGCTACCATCATGCCTCATGGGACTTGTAGTTTTGGTGCCTTGTTGCCCCATTCCCCTCTATGGGCCAGGCTCCCCAGCCACTCTACATCTCCCATGATTCCCTGTGGAGAGAGAGAGAGAGAGACACCATAGTGCATCATGGGAAATGTAGTCTGACCCTTTGAAGAGACTGGAGGTATAGAATCATAGAAATGTAGGGCTGGAAGGGATCTTGAGAGGTCACCTAGTTCCCCCTGTGATGAGGCAGGATCAAGCAAATCTAGACCATCCCTGACAGGTGTTTGTCTGACCTTTTTCTTAAAAAGCCTCCAGTGTTAGGGATTCCACAATTCCCCTGGAAGCCTATTGCAGAGCTTAACTATGTTTAGAATTCCTAATCTCTAACCTAAATCTCCTTTGCTGCACATTAAACCCATTCCTTCTTGTCCTTCCTTCAGTGAACACAGAGAACAATTGATCACTGTCCTCTTCATAACAGCCCTTAACATATTGGAAGACTGTTAGCAGGTCCCCCCTCAGTCTTCTCTTCTCGAGACTAAACATGCCCCATTTTTGTAACCTTTCCTCACAGCTCAAGTTTTCCAAGCCTTTGATCATTTTTGTTGTTCTCCTCTGGACACTCTCCAGTTTGTCCATATGTTTCGTAAAGTGTGGGACCCAGAACTGGACACAGTACTCGAGCTGGGGCCCCACCAGTGCTGAGTAAAGCAGGTCAATTACCTCCCACGTCTTAAGAGTGACACCCCTGTTAATACATCCCCAAATGATATTAGCCTTTTCCCCAGCTGCATCCCATTGATGACTCATATGTGTGAGGCACTGGAACTATAACTTGCATGAGGCACTGTGTGGCTCTGGCAGACACAGATTAATGTCCTGCTGACCCAGACTGGGCTATTTTGACAAACTGAAATGTTTCAATTCAGGTCAGACCAACCCCAAACTAAGTATTTCAGTCTGACTTGCGTGAAAACTTGGATTTTACAGAAACTGCCTTTTCCACCAAAGACGTTTGGCTGGGGCTTTCCTGACCTGTGGGATCTGCAGATGGTCAGGATGATCTGGGCTAGGCTGACTGAGAAACACTCCCTAATTGCATACTGGCGCAAGTGGTCCGGGATGTGGCCCTAGGATGTGGGAGACCCAGGTTTCCTAGTCCTAGCTCTGCCACAGACTCCCTGTGTGAACTTGGCCAAGACACTTAGTCTCGCTGGGTCTCCATTCCCCATCAGTTCAATGGGGAGAACAGCCCTGCCCTGTTGCTGAGGAGTCAGGGACACCAGAACCCTCCCACTATGCCCTCCCATGTTTTACTGGTCATTAGGATGAACTATGGGGGGAAGGGGAGAGATCCTGGGGGTAAGAGGCAGTGCAGGAGTAGGGCCTCGGGAAAAGGGGCGGTGCGGGGGCGAAGCAGTGGGGATCGGGTAGTGTGGGGGGAGGGGCTTGGAGGGAAGGGGTGGCACGAGGGCAGGGGCTTGGGGAGAAGGGGCAGGGAAGGGGGGCACAGTTTGGGGGACAGTGGGGGTCCCCCCACTGTTAAGAAACTTCTGCCAACCCTGCCAGGGATGTTGTGGGGATAAACGTGGGGACAATTTGTGAGATGCTCAGCTACTACAGTGAAGGCCACAGAAGATAGATAGCTGCTGAAAACTATTGTGGTTCCAATGAGGGAGTCATGTCATCCCCCTAAGAATTGCTTATCCCCCTGGACACCCCCCAGGGGCTGGGCCCAGCAGGGAGCCTGGTATTCGAGCTGATGGATGCGCTGCGCTGCAAAGCCACCAGGGAGAATCCGAAATCTCCTTGCTGCTGAGTAATATTCCCTCCCTCGGGACTCCCAGTGCAGCCCGCAGTTCAAAGAAGCTGGGCTGGGAGTGTAACTATCCTCACAGGATAAGCCAGGTCAGATTGAGTTAGCACTTGGATGGGCAAGAGTCCAGAGCCAGTGCCCTGGCAGGGGCAGGGGGTGGGGAGGGGAGGTGGTGCTGCTGCAAACATTAGCTCTAGTCTCCTCTCAGAGATCGAATTTCCTTGGTGTCCGTGGAGTTTTGCTGGTTCTGCCCTGGGCTTGCACAAGTGCCTTCTGATCACTGACCTTCACATGTGAAAGGCGCAAGGAAACGGCCTCTCCTTTGCAAAGCACGTGGTGAGCTAGAGATGCAAAGTGCCCTATTCGTTCAGGTGCTCTGTGTGTATTCGTGCTACAGTGATGCCTAAGGCTCTGACACCCCGACCGAGGGACTGATCCACATGGCGGGAACCCACAACACTCCCATGGAGGCAAACCTGTATGTGAGAGGGGCCAGCTGGAGATGGGGACTTGCAGAGAATGAGGGGCAGGCCCCACACACGCCTGGACTGCGCATTCCAGAAGTCAGTTCAGTTTTGGACCCAGACTTTGAGGCTGTTCCTGGTGTCCATAACAAGCTGGACCCGAACCACTCCAAGGGGTTGCATCTAAATGTAGATCTAATTTTGCTACTTGGGCCCCTCTGTTTACACTGTTGTCCGATACCTGTGAATGGAGACCTGAGAAAAGAGCCAGGAGCAGCAGAGACAGATCTCCCATGTAGAATAAATCCAGTCTCCTTAGCGAGTGGCTTCCTGTCCTGGAAGTAACCATCCTGGGTGCAGACAGGTACCCCCCAAGCCCCACAGAAGGAGAAAAGCTTTAGAGGTAATGTGCAACAGATCCCCACACCCTGGGTGCCTGGTTCACCACTGGTCTGACAAGGTGCAGGGAACAGAGAAGCTAACCCCACGCTGCAGGTTCCGGTAACACGTCACCATCCCATCCATAAGGCAGAGGACAGCCATCCATGCCTCTCTCTACGGCGCAGGCAGGCAGGTTTGAATTGGGGTTTTTTAACCTCTCCTGTCTTTTTGTGTTTTCTTCTCTCTCTCTCTCTCTCTCTCTCTTTCTGTAAAATTAATGCAAAGTTCTTTCTCCGAAGCCCAAGGGAATTGTGTGTATGAATCGTGTGCCAATGGGCAGCCCAGGACACAGAGAGAGAGAGAGAGAGAGAGAGAGCAGAGGGTGTCCAGACTCCCAAGGGAGGTAGAGAAGGGAGTGAGTAACAGCAGTGGTCCTCCTTTCCAAAATGGCAGGGAGAAGGCTGGTGTTTTCCTTTTCCCTTAGTGCCCTGGTAGGTCAGGTCACTGCAGGGGATCACCGAGTGAGGCACTATTGCTGTCCCAGTGTACAATGTGCCCACAGCTGGTGTGAGGGCCTTTCTCCTCTGCAGCACCGGGGATCTGCAGCAGACTCCCTGTGTCTCTCTCCACGCATCAACTCAGATTTCCACTGAAAACACCTCTCCTCTCTCTGTCCTTCTCCTTTCATTGAGGCACTTTCTAACTTGGCAAAGCATTTGAGACACAGACACTATAAAAATAAAGTCTTATTGTATTGAGGTACTATACTTAGCCCTGTCACCTTCCTTAGTGCTAAGGCTCTGTTCCTTCTTCTGGGCAGAGCCAGCATCCGTCCAACATCAGACGCTGTAATATCATCAGCTCTTTGTGTCATTTCAGCTGCAGGGAGGGCTGAAGCCCTGGGGTTGCAAACAGGGTATTAGTGCATGAAACAAAACTGCTCTTGAACCTTTAACATTCCCTGGGATACTGGAAGAGACTGGTCCTGGGGAGAGCGAAAACGCGGGAGCTGCTGTGGTCTGTTGGATCAGCATGAGGGTGAGCACCACGTGGTGGCCCTGCTCCTGTTCCCAAATCATCTGCTGATTTTGGACTAGTCCATGTAATGCTGCCAGCAATGACTCGAGTGTGAGTACCAGCCTCAGGGCAGACTGTTAAGAAGCCAGGCACAAACCCCAAACTGGCTGTGAGTTCTACACCTAGAGTTCACCAACCAAACACCAGGTGTAAGCTCCTCCATTAGGCATTATAACAGCTGTAACATGGAGTCACAGACAATCACCTTGGGTACTCCGAGTTATCTTGCCACCACAGTGAGCCTCCCTTTGTGTTAGACGGTCCCTTACACCACATTTCAGAGCAATATTCAGGTTACTCCCATTCCCAAAGGACAATTCCACCTTTGATCTCACACCAAAGACGACATCTGTAGCCAATCCTATAATAAACTACATACAGATGTATTAAGTAGGGAAAACAAATTAGAGCGTTATTTAGACGGTTAAAGCAGGTAAATGTATATACACAACTTAGTTACAATCTTAAGATTCAAAAGGCAATAGAAGCTTCTATAATTGGTGTTAGGGGGTGTCATAAATATAAAGGGAAGGGTAAACACCTTTAAAATCCCTCCTGGCCAGAGGAAAAGCCCTTTCACCTGTAAAGGGTTAAGAAGCTAGGATAACCTCGCTGGCACCTCACCAAAATGACCAATGAGGAGACAAGATACTTTCAAAAGCTGGGGGGAGAAAAAAACAAAGCTTCTCTGTGTGATGTTTTTTTGTCGGGGACAGAACAGGAATGGAGTCTTAGAACTTAGTAAGTAATCTAGCTAGAGATGCGTTAGATTATGATTTCTTTAAGTGGTTGAGAAAAATAAGCTGTGCTGAATTGAATGTAGATTCCTGTTTTTGTGTCTTTTTGTAACACAAGGTTTTGCCTAGAGGGATTCTCTATGTTTTGAATCTAATTACTCTGTAAGGTATTTACCATCCTGATTTTACAGAGCTGATTCTTTTACTTCTATTAAAATTCTTCTTTTAAGAACCTGATTGCTTTTTCATTGTTCTTAAGATCCAAGGGTTTGGGTCTGTGTTCACCTATGCAAATTGGTGAGGATTTTTATCAAACCTTCTCTAGGAAAGGGGGTTTGGGTTTGGGAGGATTTTGGAGGGGAAAGACGTTTCCAAACAGGCTCTTTCCCGATTATATATCTGTTAGACATTTGGTGGTGGCAGCAATAAAGTCCAAGGGCAAAAGGTAAAATTTTTAATCTAAGCTGGTAAAAGTAAGCTTAGTGGGTTTTCATGCAGGTCCCCACATCTGTACCCTAGAGTTCAGAGTGGGGAAGGAACCTTGACAGGGGGCTTATTCCTTCACCCACTTACTTCCCTGGTCCTTCTCGCATGAACGGAGAGCAACAATACCCGAAGTCCAAAGGTGCAAACAATTCAATGTTTATTGGGGTGAACTTCCAGCAAGCATGATTCCAGTTTCCTTCCTTAATGTCCTCCTTCCCAACTCTGACACCACAGAGCCTTACACCTGTGTCCCTATTACCATTCCCACTCCCCTTACTTCCTGATTGACTGCAGACTATATAGTAAAACTTGAGTTCTGCTTAGCTGTACCTTAACAATTTTCCTGAAATTTAACTAATGAATCCTAACATATTGTAACATGATTATGTAACCAATTATATCCCACCACCTTAATTAGTTTACACCCAGCAAAATTAATTATATAGCAGACAGGAACAATCCCAGAACCAGAGAGAGATTATACAGACAAACAATAGCAAAGTGGGAACTATAATGACAAAACAATACAGAAGTGAGGAGTTCACATCCCAGCTATTGATAAGTGAGTTCTTGCCAGACAGGATGCTCTCAAATGAAGTTTCGTTTTACATCTTCTAGGCACTTCCCTTTCTCTGGAGGTGACGGGCATTATCAGGACAGGATTGTATCCTCACAGCCCAATAGCACCTGATTTCAGTGTGACTAGTTTGGCATGTGAGGAGGTGACCGGTCGCTTCCCAGCTTATGGCTGCCTCTGTTGCTTAGCCAAAGGTCTTCGCCTAAGCACAGGGCCTCAGACTGTCTCAGGAAGAGAAGGACCTTACGCCGGCAGACAGTGATTTTCATTCTCTCTTTTATACCTCTAGAACTAGCCAAGTGATAAGAATACACCCAAATTCTTAGCACCTAGGCCTTTACAGACAGGCCTGAATATCTATAGCCTAACACTCCACCCCTTTTTTTTTTTTTTTTAAATTCTTCTTCTTTTGGGATCCTCCTGCCCCGGTATCCCTGGAAAAGCATAGGACATATGGCGACACATTTCCTGATAGGAACAGGCATCAAGGGGGAAGGTGTCGATATTCCATTTGTGCCACTGCCCCTTGTGTTGTATAGTGCCCTGCACCTTCTCTCGTATGGGGATACCACACCTATTCCAATTAGTGTTCCAGGCTTCCCATTGGAGTGGGCCCAAGAAGGTTGGGTCCAGGTTGTCTAGTACACTGTAGGGTTCGGAGGGCTTATTACAGTACTTATAGATTATCTCCATATGCAACCTAACACAAGTACTGTTAACAATTCAAAATCCACAGCAACACCGAGTCCTGACCACTGCAGTATAGTCCAACATCCGAGACACCCCCAAAACACTGCCCCTCCTCTTTCGACAGGGTCACGATCTTATGCGTCCAGTTGCTGACAGTTGCAACAAGCTGCCCCTGCAGGTTTTGCTTGCTTTTGTCCATATCATAAGTCCACTGAATGTTCACAGAGAAATGGGTTATTGTCCAAACCAGCTTGACCACTTGGTATGGAATCAGGCAGTAGGCCCTGGTTTGATTATTCACAGCAATAAGATTCACAGATCCATTTGTGCACCAAAGTCCAGATAGCAGCATGTAGATGTGTGTAGTTTGGTTATGGGCTAGTGTAATTGTGCCCCCAGTAATATGTACATTCCCAGCAAAACACCTTATACACAGTACACCCAATTGTCCACCCCTTGCATAGGCCATTGATTCTGCTCCTCCATAGTCACAGGAGAGGGGCACATCCAAACATCGGTTGATTGACACTATTTTACACACCCCTCCATTGATTCCCAGTGAGCTCCTCCCCTTCTCATTATTTCCATAGGGCTTGTGGGGACCACCTTAGTTTCTGTTCCATTTCCAGGTACCACAGTAGCTATTACACAGGTGCTGGCCTCCTAGTTGAGCATTTTGCATTTCCATACACATCTCCCCCCTCAGATCAGCCTTTTGAAGCCATCCCCCACCCGCATCATGAGAGTTTCTGTTCATTAAAACACAACAATCTAGCAACAAGACAAACACCACAAAACATAGATCCATGGTATTCTGAGTTATTCTTCCACTGGTGCCAGCTTGCTTGTAGAGTGTCTGAAAAACAAAAGGAACAATTTCCACCCCCCGGTGGAGACAGACTATTGCTTAATAATAATACCACTTTTCTTTTTACAAATTTCCTTGCTAATTGCAGGAAAAACAGAAGAATTACCTCCAGGCTGTCCTTATTTTGTTCTATAGTCAGGCTAATGAATTACCCCACTCACTGGTCATTTATGAAATTCATGAGGTGGTGTACCTCAGTTTCCCCTCTTGTACAACAGACCATGTTTGCAATAGTTTCTCTGCTGTACCAAACTTTATGTTTATTCGCAGGTAATAGCTGAGACACAGCTTCAGATTTTAGCACTGTACACACACACACATCCCCCTTAAGGTTAACCTGTCCCCCTTATTTTCAGGCTTGACTTGTTTTTTCACCTGCCTCTGCTGGAGGGCCATAATCTGTGTCTTCTAGTAGTTTTCAGAGTAGCAGCTGTGTTAGTCTGTATTCACAAAAAGAAAATGAGTACCTGTGGCACCCCAGAGATCAACAAATCTACCCGAGCACAAACCCCCGCGAGTCACAGCCCACCCTTTCAGACACATTCTTCATCAAATGCATCCGATGAAGTGAGCTGCAGCCCACGAAAGCCCATGCTCAAACAAACCTGCCAGTCTCTAAGGTGCCACAAGCACTCCCCCTCTTTCTAGTAGCTTGTTTGCTGACCAGATGTATTCATTATTTGCAGCTCCTTTGTGCCCATCAGCTAGGTAATTTGCATTTACACAGAGGCTTACTAGCTTGCTTCTGGATCCAAAGCTGTTAGCAGCTCAGAGACTGTCTTAAAAGGTAAACATTTTACTTCCACCAGAGTTCTGATTACTTTCCACTTTCATCTCCTGCTCCAAATCACACAGAGATCTGAAAAAGAAAGCACAACCTATTGTGGCCCCTTTTGGAGCCCTAATAGGATTTTAATTAAGTACCATGCATCCAATGAAGTGAGCTGTAGCTCATGAAAGCTTATGCTCAAATCAATTTGTTAGTCTCTAAGGTGCCACAAGTCCTCCTTTTCTTTTTTGCAAATACAGACTAACACGGCTGCTACTCTGAAACCTGTAATTAAATACCATGTTTTGTTTGCATTTCTTTTACCCCTTCTCCAATATACACTGCACACATCCTGAGAAAATGTGCATTCCTTCCATATAGTTTAACCTCCATAACATTATATTAGCCATATTAATTTTACATCCTAACAATTGGCAAACTCTATATGTCCTTTAGGGCTAACCCAGGCTAAGTTGTTGGGGATCTCTTGCTTATGCCTGGAAGAACCTTGCCCACCCCCACCCCGAGTCCAAGCAGCATAGAGATACCTAGTTCCTTGTGTCTGGGGTTTTTAACCCCTTCCTGCCATGTGCTCTGAGCTGCAAACTCAGCTGATGGGAGGAATCCACTTGCATGACTCTTCTTCAAAGGGGACTGGGGGGGGGGGGAGAACCAAACAACTAGGGGCATGCACAGGAATTTAAATTTGAACACTTTTGGAGGGGCATGTTAAAGCAGTGGCCAGGGGCTGGGTCAGCGGCCAGGGACTGGAGCAGCAAACTGTGGTCAGCTGCTGGGGCTGGAGCAGCAGTAGGGGCTGGGTCCGGGGCTGGGTCAGAGGTTGGGGCTGCAGCAGCAGCCAGGGTTGGAGCAGCAGCTGGGGCTGAGTCTGGGGTTCGAGCAGCAGCTTGGGCTGGAGCAGCCTGGGCCCAGGGCTGGAGCAGAAATACACATTTTTAGGTGAATACTGTGGGGAGCCATGCTCCTGGTGCATGCCCTTGCAAACAATAAATGGCTTTTGTCCTCTTTAACAACCCACAATAGTCTATCTGGTGTTGATGGACCTTTCCTGTGGCATGACTGGGACCAAAAAGAGATGCTGTCAGAGAGGCTGTGAATGGACTAAACACCGTGGCTTCCAGATGGTCACCAGAGTACACAGCTACATGTGCGCACACACCCAGAGAGACCCTTAGCACATGGATGCATGCACACACACAACATAGACCCTTCGCCTGTGCGCGCACACACACACACACACACACACAAAATAGACCCTTAGCACATGCCCACACACACACCATAGACCCTTAGCACACACACACACACACAACATAGATGCTTAGCCCACATACACACAACATAGATGCTTAGCCCATGCGCGCGCGCACACACACACACACACACACACACACACAACATAAACGCTTAGCCCATGCGCGCGCACACACACACACACTACATAGACCCTTAGCCCGTGTGCACACACACACATACACACAACATAGACGCTTAGCCCATGTGCGCGCACACACACTCTGCCCTTCAGTATGGTATAGATCCCCAGCCTACGCGCACATACCCACCCATCTGATACCCATGCGAAGAAGCCATCCTCACATCTACGTGCTGGCAAAGACAGAGAAGTACCATACCTGGGGTCCCGATTCTCAGTGGAGTGACTCGGCATTATTGCTCCATTAAAGTCAAAGGCGCTTGGCTGCGTTACACCAACTGAGGATCTGGCCCCATATTTGTGTTCTGTCTCTAGTGCACAGACGCACACGACAGTAAACGGATTGATCACTCCAGTTTTTCTGACGCTTTGATTACTTTCCCTGTGGATTTTTTTCTGGGTCTCCCAGGTGGCAATTGCTTTAGTGCCTGGGGTGCGCGGCTTGTACTCAGTGACAAGGGCTTTGGCTGAGAAGGGGTTAAGGCTTAAACACAGCCATGTTTCCAACAGGGTGTTTCTCCCTGATCCATGGGAGCTGGGCCAGGTCTGCTGCAGGGTGAGCTGATGGCTCCTGACATGCTGGCGAGATGTTAACAGCTCTTGGAGCAGGCCCACCACACAGCAGGTATGAAAGGCAGCTGGAGGCAGCGTTTGAGGCCACGTCCCAGAGGGGTTCAAGTGGGCCCATTAGCTGGCTCCTTTCCAAGCCCGCTCTCTACTCTTGCTCGTCTCCTCGCCCTGCTCTGCTGCACGGGCAGAAGGAATTTCCAAGGCTTGGGACACAAGGAATCCCTCTTTCCTCGTTTCTCCGCACTGAAGTCAAACCGCTGGGAGTTTCAGCATCCTCCCACGTTCAGAGGGCTTGAGCCATGGCGGGTCAGGTCAGGGAGCTGCAGGGGCTCGCAGCCCACGACGTGTACCCAAAGCTATAACCTGCCTTAACGGCTTTGATCTGGGAATCTCACTATGTGTCTGGTGGGTGAGGTGAGGCTCGGAACAGAATGGAGCTGGGAGGGGCCGGCATGGTTTAATGGGCAGAGCCTGAGAATGGCCATCAGGAGCTCTGGCCTCTGACACCGATTTGTTTGACCCTGGTCAAGACACCCTCACTGTGCTGAATTCGCCCTCTTGTGAAGTGGGGAGAGTTGAACAGGACCGTATCCCCCGCCAGGGAGGGTAGAGGGTGTAATTGATGACTGTGTGCGATGCACTGGTCCATGGCTGGAAGTCGCTGTCCACGTGCAGGGTATTATGAGCTACTCTTTTAGTCCCAGAGCAGATACAGCAAAGACTGCCCCTGCCCCGCTCTACAAGTATCACAGACCCATGACCCCCAACTTGCAGGCCTTGTCCATGCCAAACTCCTGCTGACATCAAGGAGTTTGGGGCTGGGCCCACAGTGTGTGCACACTGACTGCACATGATCTGATGTATGTTATAGCTACCTAGCATATGTACCTGGTGATGCATCCATATCATGCGCATGCAGTGTACACACCCATGACACACGCATGTGTTGTTCACACAACAGATGCATAATGCACAGGTATGTATTGCACACATGACAAATGACGTGTGTATTTCACATATGTACAATTCATAGTCAACTACATGCATGTGTGGCGTTCACACACACACACGCGGGGGGGGTGTTTGTGTTTCACGTTCACACGTTTGCATATTACACACAGAGCAGATGCATCCATGACACGATGCTTGTATGTTATGGTGCCTACACACAGTACATACAATTTCGGCATAGGCCCAGCCAGCATTCAGAAGCGCCCCGCCCCCAACCCCCAAACACCAGCCATCCACTCGTGTAAATGAGCCTTCCCCAGCCTGCCATCTGTCTCACTGATGCGGCTGACATGAGTTTAATAAAGGGCTCCAGCTGGTATAATTTGGCTGTGATTAGAGCAGCTAGCGTTACTCATGGCAGTGGCTGACGTGCTGACCTGGCCCTGGCTGCTCTGAAGCGGCTGGTGTTTTACAGCGCTGTGATTGCCGGGGCTCTCAGCCTAGAGGATTTAGAGGTGCCGGAGTGACTTGCCAATGCCTTATGCGAAGCACCCCCTTTGGCAGTGTTTCTGCTGCTTATTAGCCCCACTGTCCGGCTTTCTTCTCCTCCCCTGGAGCGTGAGATGCGCGAGCTTGACTGAGCGTTGGGCTGTGCTGTTGTCTGGTGGGTCGCTCCGTCTGTTGCCAACTTCGTCACTTTCCAAGCAGCCCAGCCTGGCTTCAAGGGGCCGAGGACAATAGCAGGCCAGCTCCTGACTCTACCCTGGTCGTGGGGTGTGGCTGGGAGTGAGTTCAGGGCTTTAGTGTGATCTCAAAGCACTGCCACATCTGGCGTGGCCCAGGCGTGAACTCTCACTAGCTCAGGCCTGGGCCAACTCGTTTAACTGCCTTTCTCACGCAAACCCTCCCAGCGAAGGGGCCGGGGAAGTGGGTTTAGTCCCAGGGAGAAGCAGCAGCGCGGGTGCCAGAGGGAGATGGGCCGGTCAAGAAGCAGTGTTGTCAAGAGGTGAGCCTGCGTAGAGGTGAGCTGGGGACACTGCCAGCACGGGGCTGTAGAAGAAAGGAGCTAAGGCAAGTGGGCCAGCGAAGAGGTACAGGATTGGGTCTCCGAAGACTTGGGCGCGAATCCTGGCTCTGGCATTTATTTGCTGTATGCCCTTGGCCAAAGGTGGAGTGGCTCTGTGCCTCGGTTTCCCCTCAGGATAATGAGCCTTACCTTTGTCAGGTTTATTCTAAGCCTATCTAACCCCTCGGGCATGTGTGTCTGCCCCAGGTACAGCAGATGGCACTGTTGCTAGAAGCACTGGGCACTGAGAAGAGCAGGCAAATACCACTGGAGAGGGAGGACTTGGGGTGGGATATATGCCAGGAGACGTCAGCTGCCTCCCCACACCCGCCCCAGTGCCTAGACACCCTTAGTGCGGCCTAGTCTGGGTTGGTTCATAATCCCAGCTCAGTCCGAGCCTAGGACTCAGAGGGATCATTCGTGCACAGACAGCGCCGTCGGGTCTCAGATGGGACCCAAAGTCTTTGCTCCAGCTGGCAAGTCACTTCTGCTGCAGTAGGGTACAGCCAATGCAAAGGATTCTGGGCCAGCATTAGGTCACCCCATCTTGGGGACATGCATTTAAGAAATATACCCGCTGTTCTCATGACAATGTCTCAGGAGGCTGGGAAAGAGGGAAGATCACTCTCCCGGCCCCCCGCCCAGCTCCTACCCTCCCAAGGAGGGCAGGACAGGACAGACACCTGGACCGAGACAGGAATAGCGAGAACAGCCACAAACGACCTTGTGCATGGTCGGGACAGTTCCCAACCAGACAGCAAAGCAGCTACGGAGCCTGGCATACATCCCGCCCCAAGTCCTCCCTGTGGCAAATTGCTGGCAAACTCACTGTGATCAGAGGCTGAGTTGCTGAGACAAAGGGATCTACCCACCCTACCTGTCCTGATGGGATTTGAACCTGTAGCCCAAAAAGAAGCCCTGAGGGATACCCAGCTCACTCTGCTTCGAACTGTGAGCCCTGCCGTCCACAACTAGCTGTCCCAAACTGTAGCTGTTAAACAGCTGCTGTGTTCCTTTCCAGAGGTGGCTGCATTTCAGTGGGGGGTATGTGTGCCCCATAGCTCTGTGGAAGGCTGGAGGGAGCTGTGTACATGTCAGAGGTGCCATGACTCTGGGGTATATAAAGGCTATGGAGACATTTGTGTTTCTGCTGTCTAAGCCCCTAGAAGTCACTGTAGAATCCAGAAGCTGGAGTCAGACTGGCTGCTCTCCAGGGGCAGGGCTCCACCTCCTGTGTTTCTACCACCACCCTCCCTGGGGGAGCCCGTGTATGCTGTGCCCAAGCTGAAGCCCCATTGACAGAGGTGGCACAAAATCAACACATCGCCCAGCCCCCTTTGAGGCAGTGTTGCTGGCCGGCAGGTCCCCAGTGGAGGGGAGGAAGCAGCTCCGGTGAAATGCTTTCCTTCCCCGTTAGCCAGCAGGCTTTCCTTGGCCTGCAGGCCTAGCCTGGGTATAGGACTCACGTCACCCAGCGGAAGGCAGCAGCTGTTTGACAGTGCCCAGCAAGTCTACATGCCAGTTTAGGACAGGAAGCGAAGCAGAATTTGGTGTGTTACTGAAACGGCAGAGGGGTGCACCCAGGGTTCCCAGCATTGGGCTTCGGCTAGGACAGTGGGGCTAATAGCCCTGCTCTTGTGTAAAGTGCCACAAAGCCCAGAGGGTGCATCTACACTGCACTGGAAACCCAGTGTTTCCAAGCCTGCACTTGAGCATCCACACTGCATTGTAAATGTGGGTTCACAGTCACTGGAAACAAGTCTCCCAGCCAGGTAGGGTGTCCACACTGCACTACGCAACCCTTCTGACTTGGGTCTGTGGCTTAAGCTGCATCCACACTGCAAAATGACAGGGCTTAGACTTGAGTCACGTCGGGATTTGGGCTCTGACCCACCTCTCTATGAGGGGCCTAGGACCTGGGTCCTGAGTACTTGCTGACCTGGGTCAGACTGATTTGTGTGTGGACGGAAGGGGGGCTGGGGTTTAAACAGAAGCCAGATGCTGGGCTTAGTGTGCAGTGTAGACACACCCTTTGTGACCACAACTAGTCCAGACTTTGGCTTCGCATCTCCTCTGAAGGAGAGCACCTTGGCAGTCTCCCGTCAAAGCCCTGACCGAGCCTTGAACCTGGGTAGGATCCCAGTGCATGGCAGTGCAGTTCAGAGCCTGCCCTCACTTCCGTCGGCTCTGGGTTTGCATGCTGAGCAATGCGAGGGCTGGGGCTGGAGCCCCAAGCCCCAAACAGTCAGGCCCAGCCCATGCACCCTAATGGGGCGCATCAGGACAGTGGCTCTGCTGTAGGGAGCATCTCCGCTCCTCGCCCTTAGCCAAGGTCAGCTCATGCCGGGGCTGACGGATGATTGTGGGGTTTATTCTATTCCTGAAGTGCCACTGCTGGAGCTTCTGCACTCGGTTCAGCCAGATCCGTGCAGGATGCTCAGCCTGGGGGCGCCTTGCATTTATTATTACCCATCCCCTGCCTCAGCAAACTCCGACTGCGGGACAGCGAGGCCTGATGATTCCTGACAAATGTCTCCCCCGCTACCTGCCCACTGTGTCCACGCCATCATCCCTGACCAGATTTCTGATGCCCCTCTTCAGCAATTCATTAACACGACTCTGTGCGGGGCCCAAATCCCCTGTGGTTTGGAAATCTGCTTGCTATTTATCAGAGCACAGTGGTAGAAAACACACTGTTTCCCTGCCACTTCAGCTTCCCTCCCCTTTCCGCCCTTCACCGGCCTTGACTGGTCCCAGGTTTTTAAAGACCCCGCAGGCCTTCTTGCAAGATTTGGGGGGTGTTATGCTTGGTATCCCAGCCCAATTCCAGGGCGGGTGGGTGTATTCTGGCTTCCAAAGTCCCCCTGGCCATTTTAGCCAAAGCCATTTATTCTGTACTTCCTCTCCTCATGTTCCACTTAAGAGGCAGGTAAATGATCCTGCATGCACATTTCATTGGGATCCTGCAGCGTGGCTGCTGCTCCATAAATATATGGTGTACTCATCCTGGGGATGGGACTATGACCCTGTGAGCCAAGCATTGGACTAGGTGCTATTCCCAGCTGTGCCACTGATTGGCTGGGTGACCTTGCCCATGTCACTTGACCTTGCTTTGGTTTAGTTTCCTCACTGGGGCTAATGCGGGCTTGCATCCCTTTCCAAAGTGCCTTGAAAGCTGAAAGCACAGAGCATTAGTATTTCAGGCTCTTAATCTCCCTGTTGGTTATCAAAATCCTCCCAGACATCTAACGCTCTGCTGCCTTGGATCACCAGGGGCTGTAGTTTGTAGTGCATCCTGCAGAAATTGGCTTCCATGGGGTGGCGGGTTTCAGCACCTGGGACAGTGTTTAGCAGAGCAGGGAATGGAATCCCAGGCCAGAGCCTTAACCATTGCACTATACTTCCTGTCAGGCCCATCTCAGATTTGGCTGCCACCTTGCAGAGGCCTTGCTACAGGAAAACAGGAGCTCTGTGCCACTCAGGAGCTGCAGAAAGCAGCCCTGTGATAGATTTACTCCCCACGTAAGTGGTATCATTGAAAGCCAAAGGGCAGCGTGAAACACAGGACTAAATCCCTCGGTGTTACGTGCCCGATTCTGCCGCCCCTGTATCGTATTACGTAGTACCTTACTCTTTATGTAGCTGTATTGAAAGCAGGTAGTGTAAGGTACCAGTCGCCATAAGAAAGGAGAGCAGACTCAGGCCACAATTCTTTAAAATGCTCTGGCTATGATGATTATTTGCATTACAGCAAGTCCTTAGAGAACCGAACCGAGATCCGGGCCCCATTGTGCTGGGGGCTGCACAGACCCTGACTGCACTGAGCCCTGTACAAACATGTAGAAAAAGACAGC
Organism: Dermochelys coriacea; assembly: GCF_009764565.3. Taxonomy (NCBI): domain Eukaryota; kingdom Metazoa; phylum Chordata; order Testudines; family Dermochelyidae; genus Dermochelys; species Dermochelys coriacea. The sequence continues at coordinate 4,341,645 of NC_050072.1, forward strand.
CCCTTCCCCAGAGAACCCCCAGTCTAAACAGATGGGACAGATGAAGAGTCGGAGACAGGAAGGATTATTACCCTCATCTGACAGATTGGGAAGGAGGTCACAGAGAAGAGAAATGATGCACACAAGGTCATTGGGAAGCCTCTGACAAAGCCAAGAACGGAACCATCACCAGGTCCTTAACCCCAGGCCCATCCTTCCTCTCCGCAGAACTCAGCAGGAAGCAACTATGTTGGCAACCCAGCGAGCTGTGTCATGATGGGAAGCTCAGGGCTGCAGCCAGAGACATGGGGAACAGGCACAGATGGCCACAGTTCTCTTTGGGTAAACAGTCTATGGATTTGCCGAACAAGAGTTTTGGAAATTCCCCACTGTTCTCTATATTAGCTCCAATCCACCTGCATCTCTGATCTCAATACAAGAGAGTTTCCCCTATTGGAAATACCAACTGCCCGGTTCATACCACTGGAGATTTTTGAGACATACATATATATATATATATATATATATATATATATATATATATATATATATATATATTTCAGGTTTCAGAGTAGCAGCCGCGTTAGTCTGTATCCGCACAAGGAACAGGAGGACTTGTGGCACCTTAGAGACTAACAAATTTATTTGAGCATAAGCTTTCATGGGCTAAAACCTACTTCATTGGATGCATGCAGTGGAAAATACAGTAGGAAGATTTTATATACACAGAGAACATGAAACAATGGGTGTTACCATACACACTGTAAGGAGAGTGCTTTGGAATTTTCTTGTTGAACTTGTGCATTCTGAGTCAGTGGATTTTTTTCCCCCTCTAGTCCTTTAAAGCCCTGATCCTCGCAATGAGATCCAGTGCAAGAGAACCAATTGCAAGACTGGAGCCTAAGGCTGTACCAAAAGTCCCTGCACTTTCCCCTTAACGCTGCATATTGCTGCCATGTGCCTCCTCCTCAGGAATTGAACATGCTGGATGTGATGGCTGACCCTTTGCCCTGAGCAGTTTGCCAGTATTAGGGGCCTGGCAGGGTTGTTGCCATTAGGAGGAGAAATCAGTGATATACATCAGGTCAGTTCTTGCTTTAATCTTAGTTAGAGAATCGTACAAAAGTCCCATTTCCCTGGACTCAGGAGGAGCAAGCAACAGCAGGCAGCTCTCTTCCTCAGAAATCCCCATGTCTGCCATTCCAGTGAACTCTGAGCCCAAGAAGTCCTCTCTCCCTGCGTCCTCTCAAGGTCATGCTTCCAACTCCTCCTCCTTGGCTTTTTGCCTCCAGCACGCACAGCTTGCGATCAGTATCCTGGGTCCCCACATGTGACCAGGGATCCCTTCGTTATTTTTCCTTGGCTAACTCTGGCCTGCCATACAGCCTATTGCCTGGGGTGGTCACCAACATTGACTGCAGTTATTTTGACTACATGCTGGGGCGTGATTGCTCCTTCCACTGAGCCTGAAAGAGTAGTTAACACCAACTGGTTTTAATGAGGTCTGTGATTATCTTTGGATCCAAGACTCACCTGATGGCCGCTATTCACAAGTTATTGGACACTCAGTATGGGGGTATTTGGATGAAATTTAGTGGCCTGTGATATACAGAAAGTCACAGTAGATGATCTAAGGGTCCCTCCTGGCCATCAGCTCTGTGAATCTATGAATGAATTCACATCCTTCAGCATAACATTATTAAAAAGATATGGGAAATGTTTGCAGCAAAAGCAGAAGCCACAGAACCCGCCCCTGGTTCGGAGGATTCTTACTAACCAAGATGAATGAATTCCAGAAGCAGAGGTCACCCATCCTCTGGTTCCCATGAGCTATGCACCCGGGACAGACACCTGCTCCATTCTAGCTAGATTCTGAGGTGGCGGCCAGGGCAGGAGAGGTGGTCTCAGGTAGCTTTTCCCAGCTCATTGGTTCTCCATCTCTTTCCTTCTGCAGGCCATTTCCTAAGAGACAAATAGCCTTCAATAGCTGATCTCATCCTGTTCCCAAACAACTCCCCACAGTCCACACTGGCAAGCACTTTGCTAGAAAACCCAGCCGAGGCTAAGGGCTGGATGGGCCTCAGAGAAGATTAGGTTGTGTTAATTAACACATGGTTTTCCATGACTTAGCAGTCAATGTAGACAGGGACAGTCACGCCTGTTCCACACAGGTAAATCCTGCTGGAACCCTAGGCTAACCATGACCAGCTGACAAGATGTTAAACATGACTTGGCCCCAGTCTACATTGCAGTCGTGTTCGTTAGCATGTGTCCTTGAGGTCATGTGCTTAACGTGACCTAAGTCTTGAGTGAAAATCTAGCTCCTAGAGATGTGTCCTGCAATGGCTCAAGAGCACGGGTTCCAACCTCAGGGAAGAGTGATCGAAAACAAGGAACAAACCTGCAAATTGGCTGGGCATTCTATTCTTGGTTTTCACCAACTATTTACTAAGTGTAAACGCCTCAGGGACTGTAACAGCCATGTAACAGCCAAGCCATGGAGTCACAGACAGTCCCCTTGGGTACTCCGATCTGTCTTGCTACCCAGGCAAGATACTTGGTCCCTTACACCAAGTATCGCAGCAATATTCAGGTTACTCCCAGTCCCCAAGGACCAGTCACTTATCCCAGGTCAGTTGCGCCTCAGATCTCACACCAAAGACAATGCTTGTAGTCAATCCTATAATAAACTGTCTAAAGATTTGTTAACTAGGAAAAGGAAGTAAGACAGTTATTTACAAGATTAAAGCAGGTAAACACACAAACACAAATGAGTTCCAATCTTACGTTTCAAAAAGGAATAGAAGCTTCTGTGACAAGCGAGGTCTATATGTCCTTTATGGTTAACCCAGGCTAAGCACTGAGGATCTTTTGCTATGCTTAGCAATCCTTGCCCCTCAGAGTCCAAGCAGCATCAAGAAACAGTTCCTCCTTGTAGTGCTTTTTATTCCTTCCCTCCTTCTGCTTTGTGTTGCATACTCAACCGATGGGAGGAATTCATTTGCACATCTACTCTTCAGGGGCGGGGGGGGGGGGGGGGTAGAAGCAATCCACACAGCTGTCCCTGGGCCTTCTTACACCTGTTGGAGACTAGTATTTCACATTCATTAACGCTTCTCTCCTGTGTGGCGCTTGTAGAGGCTTACAATGCAAATGCCTCAAGTATCACCTTACAATATGGGATCCGGAGGTTCTCAAGGAGATGAATGCAGGCGGCAACTCACAAGCATTCAATAAAGTCTAAACGCATTTTTGTACGTCTAATACCTATTTTAACAATACTAACACCAGGTGAGCCAGACTGGTCCCAGCTTGGTGTTTGTCAGGGTTCAGTGGAGACATGGGGACTTGGCATGAGCTGGCACCGGGCTTGCCAGCGTCACACATCCCCAGTCAGCGTGTGTATGTGAAGGACACTTGCCTGCCTGCTGCCGGCACTGCTCCTGGGTAGAGAGAGAGGGAGAGGGCTTCGGTTTTACCCGCTTCCAACCTGACCCCTGTCAGGGCTAAATACAGGCAGCATTTAAAAGCAACATACAAACGTCCTGCTACCGAACAGCCGGCCAGGCACCTGGGCCTCAGTCAAAGGCCTCTGGCGTGTGTGTCCCAAGCAGGCTCAAACGGGGGTTTTGTATGTACATGGCGGAGGGTTGGGGGGAGGGGGGGCTCCCAAAATTCATCCGGGGGAAATGCAGGAAAGACAGACTCCGTGCTGCCAGTAAAAACGGTGGCACCTTAAAGACTCACCGATTTACTGGGGCGTAAGCTTTCGTGGGTAAAACAACCCCCGCCCCACTTCTTCAGAGGCCAGCCTAACAGAGCAGGCAAGCCCTGAAGGGGGGGGGGGGAAACTCTTCCGCTCTTTACTCTCCCTTGTCGGCGCCGCTGGGCAGCTCCAAGCCGGGCCCCGAAAGCCTTTCTTCGGGGCCACCCTACACGTGCAATGCGGCCCGGGGCACCGCAGCCCAGCTGCTGCCCTCCAGATGCGGCTGCGGTTGCTAGTGCGGGGGGGGGGGCAGGACGCTTCCCTGCAGCTGGGAAGCAGCGGGGTCCCCCCCCCCCCGCTCAGAGGCCACACTGCGCCCGGCGGAGCAGCGCCAGCCAGCGGCTGGGGGACATCCCCCCCCCCGAGGGGGCGGGGCCCGCCCAGGGCCAGGCCAATGAGGAGCCCGGCGGGTGCCAGGCCGCCAATGGGAGGGGAGGGGAGGCTCAGACCGCCGGCTTCGGGCCCGGGGGGGGCGGGGGGGCGGGAGTGGGATGAATCGTTTTGGAGCCGGCGGCGCAGCGCCCGCCCCGCCGAGTGTCTCCCGCAACAACCGCCCCCGCCCCCTCCCGCCCCACCTGCGCGGGAGGGGGGGGGGCCGCCCCTCCCGCCCCCCCCCCGCCACGCGCGCTGGAGCGGACTTTGGGGTGGGCTCGCGGGAGGCGCCGGCGGCCGAGGAAGCGGGATCCGAGCCCCGCCGCTCGCCACACGCGTGGGCCCTGCCCGCCGACGGGACCTGGAGGGGGAGAAGCCCCGATCCGCCGTGGAAATGAGGTGAACGCTGACACCCCCCGCCCACGGCGAGGGACCCTCTCCTGAGCCCCTGCCCCCCCCCCCGCTGTGCCGGAGAACGGGGGGGGGCAGCCTGCGCCGTGGAAAGTTGTGGAAGTGAAAACTCGCGTGGGATCCCGGAGCCCGAGCGGAACTGCCTGGAAGTTCTGCCGCGGGGGCCGCCCCGCCCCCGGGGAGGGGGGGCGGGGGTCTAGCCTGGGGGGAGGGGGGTTGCCGGCCGGGGGCCGCGCGTGGGAGCCCCGGCTCTGATGGAGCGGGGGGTGGGGGGGCCCTGGCCATGGAGCAGCCGCTAGATCGCTCCCTCCCCCCCCCCCCCGAAGTCTCCGCTGCGGTTCCCCGCTTCTTTCCGCCGGAGCCGCCTCCGCCCCCAGGGCTCTTCCCCGCGGAGCCCGGGGCCCCCCACCCGGGGACTGAGCCGCCGCTGCCTCCCCTGTCACCAACCCCGGAGCACCTTCCGCGCGGAGCCAGGTAATGCACCCCCCTGCCCCGCAAGCCTCTGTGCTCCGCCATCCCCCCCTTCTTCGCACGCGCACAGACACACACAAGCACCTCTTTCCTTTGCACGCGCACCCCCCCCCCGCGTGTGCACGCACGCACACAAACACCCCCCGTCGGAATGCACGCCCCCCCCTGCATGCACACAGTGAGATTCCCTCCCTTCCTTTGCACACGCACCCCCCGTGTGCACGCACGCACACAAACACCCCCCGTCGGAATGCACGCCCCCCCCCTGCATGCACACAGTGAGATTCCCTCCCTTCCTTTGCACACGCACCCCCCGTGTGCACGCACGCACACAAACACCCCCCGTCGGAATGCACGCCCCCCCCTGCATGCACACAGTGAGATTCCCTCCCTTCCTTTGCACACGCACCCCCCGTGTGCACGCACGCACACAAACACCCCCCGTCGGAATGCACGCCCCCCCCTGCATGCACACAGTGAGATTCCCTCCCTTCCTTTGCACACGCACCCCCCGTTTGCACGAACGCACACAAACACCCCCCGTCGGAATGCACGCCCCCCCCTGCATGCACACAGTGAGATTCCCTCCCTTCCTTTGCACACGCACCCCCCGTTTGCACGAACGCACACAAACATCCCCCGTCGGAATGCACCCCCCCCTTTGGATGTACACAGTGAGATTCCCTCCCTTCCTTTGCACACGCACCCCCCGTGTGCACGCACGCACACAAACACCCCCCGTCGGAATGCACGCCCCCCCGCATGCACACAGTGAGATTCCCTCCCTTCCTTTGCACACGCACCCCCCCATTTGCGTGCACACACTATTGGGACACACCCAGACCCACAGACGCTTTGCAGGCACACTAACATACTGGCTTAGATTTTGAAACAGGTTTGAGAAGAGCGTTTGGTGCTGTTTTGACCCTGTGGCTCGTTTATGGGCTGCAAGATGGGACCTCTCCATTATTCTTGAAAAGTTGCGTAAGGGATCACGGGGCATGGGAGGGGGGTGGATTGGGTTTTCCTGCTGCTCTTGACCCAGGCTCCCTCCTCCCCACCCTCGCAGCGGAGCTGATTTGGTTGTTTTGCTCTCCTCCTTTTCCATAAGTATCCCCAGATCTGGTTGTCTGCATCTTTGCAATAAACTGCAGCGTTCTGTGAGCTCCACAAGTGCCTTGTCGCTCTTCTCTGTACAGAGGTGCAGCTGGCTGATCCCCAAAGGATCCCTGTGGATGCATGGGCCCTATGGGGAGGGGTGGGTGTTGTTGCTGGGTTGTCAGGGTGGTTCTAACAGGACAGGCACTGCTGCCATCTTCACCAGAGAGGCTGTCCAACTGCAGCGTACGGGGGCAAAGGGGAGGCAGATAGGAGACGTCAGCAGTCAGATGTTTGACACAAGCAACAGAGAACCCCAAACAGGCTGCAGATGGAGAACCTAAGGGGCGTTCCTGCACCCAGCTTTCCCGGGGCCTTGTCCTGCAAGCCGCTCCCATTGGGGTTCTCCGTTAGGGCCACTCGGCACCTCCCAGGCTCTGCCCCGGGTGCAGCGTCTCAGTCAGCCCAAAAGCAGCCCCGGGACCCAGCTTCAGACGGGGACTTGCTGTATTGTTGGCAAGTTCTGTGCACCCTCCACCAAGGGCGTGGGATGTGCGTCGCTGGAGCAGGCTGTCTAGTCTGGCATCCTGCCTGTGGCAGTGCCCAGTCCGTGACGGTTCAGAGGAAGGCGACTCTCCCACCCCTGACGGTGCCCTTGGCTGGGTATGAGTGTGAGCAGCGGCGGTGGGAACAGAATGTCTGGCTGAGCCCTGTTGCTGGCGCACTTTACCTCTGTGGGTAACTCCGGTGTTTGAGTCGCTTTATTGAGTGCCAGCCCCAGCACTGGCCTCTGAGACTCCCGGAGCATGAACACACCTGGTAAGCGTTCTAAGTGTGCTGCCTGTTAACATCCATGCAGACCCCCTGGTTATGGGACGGTGGAAAGTGACTGCTCAGGTTTCCCTCCCCCCTGTGGCATCTTTGTTTGGGGAGGGGAGGAATAACCCCCACCCATCCCCTTCGCCACCTTCTTCCTTCCACACAAGGAGTTTTCAGGGTGAGCTTGCTGTTGTGTGGTTTGGGATGGGGAGGTGCAGCAGGAAGCCCTTAAATTGTGACAGGAGATGGACGCATCTCGTCAAACGCACTGAGCCAAATCCATCCCTGCTGTAACGCCCTGATGGCATCTCGCCAGGGATGATTTGGCCTGCTCATGTTATATGAGATTGAGAAGGATACGCTTTGAGTGCTGCTGCATCCTCTGAAACCCCGGGGGATCCCTTATCTACCAGTTGTTGCAGCAGGATGCTGGGATATGGTGGGAAAAGGCAGAAAGTAGCTAAGGTCTCGCATACCACTCGGTGATTACAGTGGCAAAGAAAAGGTGACAGATTCCTCCCATTGTAAGTGTCCTGCCAGGCACTAGGAATTAATTCCAGATCATGTTGGTCACTCTCAGAGCAAATGCCCATACAGAAAGTTTTCTACATACAGAGTGGGGATCCCTACCCTTCTCAGTAGGGCTGGGCACTAAATGCTGTCCATCCTAGGAAATTTCCGAGATTTAAAAAAAAAAAAATCCCACACCCAACTGATGAGAAGTCGAAATCTCAGAAATGTTCCCAAGCCGATAATCCAAAATTGTTTTGGGTCAGCTCGGATCACCTGCAACGTTGTGTTGTGATGTGGACTTTTTATTTTTAAAAACTTTTAAAAAGTATAAACTAAACTTTCAAAACAAAAGGTCATTTCAGACTGAGAAAGCAAAGTTCACGTTGAATTTCTAAATGTGGACATTTCCTGACCACCTCCAATTCTCTGGTCCTTAGCCCCAAATTTAGGAATTTTTTTTTAAGAGCAAAAAAACATGAAAACTTGTTTCTACTGTTAGTTCCAGTGATCGCTTCTAAAAACGCCCAGAACAAACTCGTCAGTGGTGCTGGGGCATTTGCACCCTGGACATTGCAGGCTTGTGCTGTGGCACGAGGAACCTGAAAGAGCAGAGAGGGTGTTAGTTTTAAGCAAAACGTCCCATTTTGAATCATTCGGAGCTTTCTTAGCAACAACAAGGAAGGAAATGTGCGCTTTGATGTGTAGTCAGAGGCTCTGGATGCTAGCCGTGTCCCTTGAAGAATGCACACATCACACTTGGCCGGCGGCCCTTTAAGATTTCACACACCACACTTTGTTACATGTGAGTGGAGAAATTGTTCCTTAGCTTCAGATGAGGGAGAGGAGGGTTGGGCTGCCCCCTCCCCACCCCACTGCCTCCCAGCTGCGGGCACAGTGCGAATGAATGTATGGTGGAAGCACTGCATCAGGCAGCTTGGCCCTTTTACTCCAGAGTTCGTTTTGCTGCCCCTGGAGCCTAGATCATTTCAGAGACGCATGAGATTGAAGTTTATGTGGGGTGGGAGGTGGCGCAATGTCCTTGCAGGTGCAGAAGGAGCTAGAACGATGTGGAATAGATTTTCTGGATGGAGCCGGGGCTATTCAAAGCCAGCCGTGGGTGAGGGAGCTCTGATCTGCAGCCTGGGGACATAGTTTTGCTTACATAAGGAGGCTGGCAATGGGTTACTGCAGGTCGAATGGCTGGGGTGGGAAAGGAGGCAATTCCAAGTAGTTTCCTCATTGTGCATGCGAGACCGGAGCAGAGTTTGGTCCTGTTCTCTCTCCCTTTCCCATCGGTCCTGGGAACTGGCCTGGGATATAGTGTTTGTGCAGACACCTCTGTCCTGCGCCCCTCCCACTGCCCTGGACAGGACAGCTCCACACCCTCCCAGATCTCCCCACTGGGGGAATATTTCCAAAGTTTCACCTGAAATGTCCTGTGGCTCAGTTTCCCCCCAATACTCCAAGTTCTGGACAGTTGCCTCCTCTCTGTGGCGGGGCAGGGAGCCAAGTGGGCAGCCTGAGCTCGGCCACGCAAGCTTTGACCGATGTGCTGCAGGAATTCTAGTTGTCCTTCCCCCTATCCCCATGGTATCTGGGTGTAGGAATGATTCCCAGCTGAGAGCAGCCCCTTGGGATTCTCCTCCATCTAGCCAGGTGGAGGCATCTCTCTGATTCTGGCAGAGCTCCTCTCTGGAGACCTCAAAGGGCTCAGTTTGAGGCCAGTGTGCACCTACCTGGGGAGCTGTCCCGTCCAGCTCTGCAAGGTTCTGAGGACACTCGGCACTTCCCAGGAGGCACTCAGCACCCTGTAGGATTAGGTTTGTGCCGCTCTGAGAGGAACAGAGACTGGATCGTGGAGCACGGTGCAGGACTCCCATGGTAACATGAAAAGGCTCCTCTGATGAATGGCAGCAGCGCCCCGAGGTTTCCTGGGTGATCACTGTGAACTCTCAGATATTCCCCCATCGCTCTGTGCAGAACCTCCGGCTGAGGCATTCAACAACTAAGCTAATGACTCCTGCGTAAATCACTCCTGCCTGTCCCAGCTCATGGGAATGGATTTAAACATCAGACAGTCTTTCAGGTGGATTTAGTGCTGGGCAAAGGCTGTTGGATTGGAGATAGAGCACAGGAACGGCCAGACTGGCTTAGATCCCTGGTCCATCAGCAGCAGGTGCTTGAGAGGAAGGTGTAAGAACCCCTCAGTAGCAGATGTGTAGGGCCCTACCAAATTCACGGCTCATTTTTGTCAATTTCACAGTTATAGGATTTTTAAAATAGTTTCACAGTTTCAGATGTTTACATCTGAAAATTCATGGTATTGCAACTGTGGGGGTCGCGAGCCAAAAGGGAGTTTTCGGGGGAGGGTTTTGGGATTATCACCCTTATTTCTGCACTGCTGCTGGCGGGGGCACTGTCTTCAGAGCTGGGCGGCCGGAGAGCAGCGGCTGCTGGCCGGATGCCCAGTTCTAAAACCAGCGCCACCGCCAGCAGCAGTGCAGAAGTGAGGGCCATAGGGTATGGGAGGGTGAGTTACCATCCGTCCGGGTTTTTCCAGTAGCCTCCTGCCTGGGTCAGGGGCTGACAGCTGGGGCCACAGCCTCCCACCCAAATCGGAGGCTGACAGCCATCATTGCTTCTGTGCTGCCTTCAGAGCTGGGCTCCCAGCCAGCAGCTGCAGAGCTCCCTGTAGCCAGGCGAGGTTCCCGGAGGTGGGTCTGACCCAGCTCCAGGAGCTGCCCCTGCAGGGGAAGAGGGAGTCCTGTCCCTCCCCAGCCCGGGGCAGGACTAGCAGCAGGAGCCTGGTGCACAGGGTGCCCCCAGCCCTGATCCTCCCCTACAATAGCCACATTTCACAGGGGAGATCAGATGTCACGGTCCATGGTATGTTTTTCACAGCCATGAATTTGGTAGGGTCCCTACAGCTGTGAGATCCTCTGCCCCTTACAGGTCTCACCTTGGTCTTTCATCGTTCGAGATCGGCCACCTTCCTGAAGTGCCAAGTTTAATCTCCCTTCCAGAATGTTTGGTGTCAACAGGGATCACTCAGGCAGTGACGGCACAAGTCCCCCTTCCATGCACTCTCCCACCAGTGTGCTTCACCCCTGAGCTACAGATTTCCCACTTCAGTTCAGTCTCCTGCCTCCATGTGGCCTCCTTCCTGCATCAGCACAGAGGCTGGTTATGGCCAGCTGTGGCGGCAGGTTTTGTGGGGACCTGTCTATGGGAATTCAAAGGATACCCACCAAATCAGTTTAAACTATGTAACCGTCTCTGTGGCTTAGCCCATGTCTTTGGCTGGCCGTGTTTGGGGAGATGACTTTATCTCAGGGGTGGGCAAACTTTTTGGCCCGAGGGCCACATCGGGGAAAGAAATTGTATGGCGGGCCATGAATGCTCACAAAATTGGGGTTGAGGTCCGCGGGGGGTGAGGGCTCTGGGGTGGACCTGGGGATGAGGAGTTTGGGGTGTAAGAGGGTGCTCTGGGCTGGGACTGAGGGGTTCAAAGGGCAGGAGGGGGATCAGGGCTGGGGAAGGGGTGCAAGTTCCGGCTAGGGGTGTGGGCTCTAGGGTGGGGTTGGGGTGAGAGGTTTGGGGTGCAGGAGGGTTCTCCGGGCTGGGGCAGGGGGGTGGGGCATGGGGAGAGGCTCACGGGGTGCAGGCTCCAAGCAGCACTTACCTCAAGCGGCTCCCAGAAGCAGTGGCATGTCTCCTCTCTGGCTCCTACGCGGAGGCGCAGCCAGGCAGCTCTGCACGCTGCCCTGTCTGCAGGCACCGCCCCTGTGTGGTGCGGCCCCAACCCATTGCCCCGGCCGGAGCACCGGAGTGGGGCAGAGCTGCATGGTGCAGCTTGCAGGCCCACCCACGGGCTGTAGTTTGCCCACCCCTACTTTATCCTTTTTGGCAACATCTCACCCTGTCCTCCTTCCCTGCCCCCTCCAAGTACACCATGCTCACTGACCTGCCTTGGAAGTAATACAAATTGCGTTTGCCTCCCGCTGCGTGGGCTGGCTCAGCTCCACAGGGGGAGCGCGACCTCTGCTCGCCCCACCAGGGCACACGGCAGGACGAGGAACGGATGGCCGCAGCGTGGGGGGATCAGCCTGAGAGGCGAGACCGGGGAGGAGCCCCAGTGACCTGGCTGGCTTCAGGGTGCTGATGCGCCTGATTGACGGGGGGCACACTGCAGTGGTGACGCAGGGCTCTGAGCCACCGGGGCATTGCCCCGGCTGTCCTGGGCGGGAACGAGGGCGAGCTGGAGGGACGGTCTCCAGGGCCTGCCTCCCCTTGTCAATGAATGCTGGTGCCGGGTGCCAGGCTGGCAGCTCTAGCCAATGAATCCTGTTCCCCCCCAGAGCTAGGTGCATTCAAGGGCCAGCAGGGAGTTGGGGCTGCTGTAGTTCCCAACAGCAGGGCCGGCTGTGGTGGTGGGGGCTGTCGCCATGGGGCTCAGTCTGCAGGGAGCCAGCCTGACACCCGCCAATGCAGGTCATCCAGTAAGCCAGGCATCCACTTGCCCAGTTAATGACACTGCCCTTGTCTTTACCATCCCAGGCACGTGGGTGAGACATCGGGGTCACAGCCGGGACCGAAGCTGCTGGCGACGGGATGGTGGAAGTCCTAGGAGAGCCGGCCATGACGGTCCTCCAGCTCAGGAGCAGCTGAGGAGTAACAGCAGCCGACGTCCAGCCCAGCTGCTCCGTGGCTGCCGCGCCTCCTGATCTGAGCCGCTCTTCTCCACTCCCAGCTCTCTGGGACTCCGGCACCGCCCGACGCACGAGATCCTGCCACTGCCACCGCCTGCGGCCCCAGTGCGAGCGGATCGCTGGAGGGGGCAGTGCCGTATCACACGTGTCAAGGTGACGGGGAGGGTGGTTGGGATCTAAAGCAGCCCCCCACGGGGAGGACAGAGAGATTGCCAACGCCCGCCTCATCCCCCCACCAGGGGAAAGCTCCTCCCCAGGCGACGACCCCCTGCTAACCTCCTCTGGAATGAGAGATTCTTGGGACTTAGGGCAGAAAACATCTGGGGCTTGCCTGGAGCCGGGGTTTCAAGACCACTCCTAGACCCCGCCGTTCACCTCCTCCCCTGCCAATGCATTTGGGGTGGGCACAGCTGTCTCTGTCGTTGGGCCAAGCGTCTCTCCCAGAGCAGGCAGAGGCCCCGGGGTTGATGGGCAGAAGGGAGGCCTGTCTTTTCCAGGGGAGTGAGCAGCCTCACCCTTGACTGCCTCCCCGGGGAGCGGCGATGGGGTCAGGGCTGTCCACCGGAGCAGTAGTTGCGATTTCCTTTAACTGTGTCATCGCTTTGCTGATCCTCATCCTCTTCCTGATCCTGTGCAAGGCCTGCAGGACCCCATCCTGCCCCAAGAAGAGCCCGGATATGGACGAGACGAAGAACGAGGAGAAATACCTGCTCCAGCCTTGAGTTGCTCCACATCCCAGGACAGCTGGGGTGCTGAGGGTTGAAGGAAGGATTGATTGCTTGTCCCATGGGCTCTCTCCACCAACTAGCTTGTAAGCCAGACCACACAGAGACCCCCAGGCCTGCGTTCAGGAAGCAGCTTGTCCTGCCTTGGACCTGACTGAGGAGGTTGAGCGGCCAGGCCGGCTGGCATCAGTTCCCTCACAGCTACCCAAGGGAGAAGGGAGCGTATGTTGGGGTGGGGGCTGCCCTGATGAGGGGGCTCTGCAGAACGGACACTCAGGGAGAAGTGACTCAAAATGAAGAGGAGACTGAGCGGGGTTCGGGGGGCAGTGTGGGAGGCAGGCTGGGCCTTTCACCAAAGGACTCATGCTCGCTGGACCCCTCTGCCGCGAGGCCGGCTGTGCTGGACTCGGTCCTTGTTGTGGCTGGCTGAGCCCCTCGCAAAGGGCTAGTGAGGCTGCACAAAGGAACCCTCATTCTTGGGGGTCTTCCAGCCCCTCCCATTGCACTGCCTGGGTTGCAAACAAACCCCTGATGAGTGGGGGCACGGGCAGGCGAGCCTCCATGGCAGGATGTGCTCCTTGGTGAGCAAGCTCTCTCCAAAGCCTCATCTAGCTGGCAGGGAGAGCTGCCTTCAGGCCGTTCTGTTTGCTTGGGGTGGCGTCCTCTGAGGCGCTAGCGGCTGCAGGGGCCAGGCGTAAGGCCTGGCACGGTGAGCTGGACGCCATCACCAGTGTGAACGCCACGATAAACGGCCACTGGAGTCTGTGTGCTGACAAATCCTGTGTGGCCGGCCAGCCGGGAGCGGGCAGCTTATGATTGTTAAATATAGACGAGGGGGCTGGATGGGTTCGTTTGGGGCTTTGCCTGGCTCAAGAGAGCTCTGGAGTCAGATGGTTTGGGCACGATCCCCAAAGCTATTTAGGTGCCTAATTCCCACTGAAATCAATGAGATGCTGTAGCTGGGGAGAGCTGCTGGCCCCTTCCCACACGCCCCTAAGAACTCTCCTCGGAGGCAGCCCCAGTGTCTCGGAGTAGCCTGGCTCAGCTGTGTCCATCCCACCCCTTCTCTCAGCCCCCAGAGCCAGGCGCACCCAGTTACCAGCCGCAGCAGGGGTGCTTCCAGCCCAACGCGCTCGCACTGGCTACCAAGCACCCATGGGCTCTGCGCAGTCTGGGGGTTGGGCAAGCCCAGCCTGCATAGCCTATCTCTCCTTGTTACAGTCCTGTCATTTGCACTGAACTCCGTGAACTTAGCCCCCGCCCCGCTGAGGGACCCGTGCAATTTGGCTGTTCCCGGCCGCTCCCTTGGGGCAGAGACAGTCCAGGAGGGAGTGGGGAAAGCTGGCCAGGTGGCTGGGAGGAGAAGGGTGCCCCCTCCATAGTCAGTAGGTCTCTGTTTCCCTGTGCCGGAGGACCAGGCCTGCTCAGAGCCCCACGAGCGCCCAGAGTAGCTGTAGCGGCTGTGCGGTCGGTCAAAGGCGATGAGGATTTCTGCCACGGGGATAGCTGGGAGCCTTAGTGGTGCTGGTGCCCCCCTGTCCTGGGGTCCCTCTGCCCCCTTCCTTTGTGTAAAGGCCCAGCCTTGCTGGGAGCAGACCTGCTGGCTGCCAGGACATTCCTGCAGGGAGGCCCGAGGCTGTTCCTGTGACCTTTTAGGAGCACGTGGCTCCTTTTTCCTCCATCTTGGCCCTTCTACCCCCTCCTGATGGCTGTAACCTCAGCCCCATGGCAGGCTCTCCTGCTTAGCACCAATCCCACCCACTGGGTTCCCAGTTTCCCCGCAGCCCTCGGTCTGCTGCAGCCCCTGAGCCGGGCTTTTTATCAGCACTCGCTGGGCTCCTGCTGCATATTCCTGCCTGAGGTCGGGCCCTGGGGGCTGTGATATCACACTCTTCGCCTTGCCAGCCCTTGGTGATGTCCCACTCAGGCGTTAGGGTTACAGCAATTCAATATCAAGCATAAACTTTTGAAAGGGGAGCGTGTCCCTGCCCCTGGGCCGCCTGGCTGCACCTGGAACGTTTGCCAGGCGCTTTGTGCCTGGCCCTGTACCTGTGTGTCTGAAATATTCAGCTGCACTTGGAGGGGCCCCCACTGTGCAGTGGCACAACAGCCGGCTGCCCCGAAATCACATTGTCTCTGGCACGCTCAGCAGCTGGGGGCTCCCTGGGCAGCCCTGAAATGTTGGACAGGAATCGACCCCGTAGATCACCATGGGCCTGTCATCAGAGCTTCCCACCCGGCCGCTGCCAGCTTCAGCCATGCCAGCTAGAGGTGCCGCTCTGCTTTCTACTGCGGCGGGCACAGGGAACACACAGTCGCTGCAGCTCCTGGGCCAGGAGTCCTGAGATACCTAGGAGAATAAATGAAAGGATCTTCCAACCCAATGCAATTCAGGCAGCAGGCAGTACTGATGCTAAGGGGTGATGAACGGACTTCACAGCAAACCAGTCCCTGCCGTTCGGCACCTTACCATCTTGCTGATTACAGGCACTTGCCCCTGAGAGCATCAGCGTTCACAGGCCAGCACAGCCCCCAGTGCCCACCCCCATCCATCCCCTGCCCTCACTTAGCACTCTGCATTATCAGAGCCTCAGTAAATCACCTGCAGCCTAGTTTACAGCCAAGCAATAGGTCGATGCTCATCAGACAAAGGCCTTTGCAGGGGTCTTTGGTGCAGTCATCAACTCTTCTTCCCCTGAGTCAGCACAGCTGTTGCAATAAGCGCGCTTGTGTGTGGGGGGGGGGTCTGGGTTTTATACCCAACACAGCTGGGGTGCCAGCAGGGTCCCCTTGGGCAGGATCTGTGCTCCTCACCCAGGTGGCTTTTGTTCTTTCACTTGCTAAGAGGCAGCGTGACTATGTTTCCTTTTGGCTTCTCATGGTAATGACGCGCCATCAGGTATAACGTCCCTTTGCAGTTGTGTTTTTACTAGACTAATAAAACTATCATAGTAAATAGGAGGCTGCTTTGTGCTCTGCTTTGATTTTGTCACTGAGCCAGAAGAAATCTAGGGCAAGATTTCCACGGGAGTGTGCTCCCGAGCTCTGCAGGCAGAGGGTACAGGGCGAGGAAGGGTCATCTAGCAGTGAGAGCTGGGGTTGGGTTTTTGGATGCATGGGGTAGGCTACGCACATCACTCGCAGTGCCAGGCTCACGTATTACACTTACGGGGTCTGGCCTCCAGGAGGAATGTGATTGTAGTTACCACAGTGATGGAGCAAGGCCTATTAGAGCCGGCTCATCTCCCTACCTTCCATCCCATGCTGTGGCCCCAAGGAGGGTGGGATCTTAGGGTCTTTAAGGCAGGACACTGCTGCTCTAGGGCTGGGGGTGCTGGGTGGCTCAGAGACGCTGGAATGCCGCTGCCTCACCCCTGCCCTAAATCTGGCTCTTAGCAAGCAGGCCAGGGTTGTGTGAGTGGGGCTGGCAAGGAGTGTGGGGGTCCAATGGGTCTGTGCTGTGACCAGCTACAGCCCCTTGCTGGGGCCCAGCCTGCGGGCTGTCCTCAGCCAGGTAAATGCATGCGAGTGGCAGCCGGGAGGGCCAAGTACCAGTCATGTAGAGGGTCCGATCTGCTCTGATGCTGAGCACTCACTGAATGCAGTGGGAGCTGACGGTGCTCAGGCAGCAATCAGCACCCTGCCGGGTCAAGGCCAGGCTAAGGAGGGGAACACGGACAGGAGTCAGCCAAGGCTGAGACGGCAGCAGCTTTAAGAGAGGCTGCAGCGGTAACAGCTTTGCGTGCACCTCCTGCGCGGAGTCGAGCTGAGTCAGGCATGAGCACAGAGCCGGAGCACCGGGGCGTTCAGCTCCTCGGGGAGCAGCAGCCCAGATCGGCAGGGCTGGCTGGCAGCTGCCACGCCATGGATGGGGCACAGATGAGAGCTCCTGTGCAGGGATGTGGGTGCAGATGTGGTTGTGGGCATGTAGTCAGGGTGTATGTTAGCATGAGCAAGTGTGGGCATGGGGCTGACAGGAGACATGGGGCTGACATGAGTGCATGGAGCTGACATGGGGCTGACAGGATACATGGGGCTGACATAAGTGCATGGAGCTGACATGGGGCTGACAGGATACATGGGGCTGACATGGGCCTGGCATGAGTACAGGGACCTGACATGGGGCTGACATAAGTGCATGGAGCTGACATGGGGCTGACAGGATACATGGGGCTGACATGGGCCTGGCATGAGTACAGGGACCTGACATGGGGCTGACATAAGTGCATGGAGCTGACATGGGGCTGACAGGATACATGGGGCTGACATGGGCCTGGCATGAGTACAGGGACCTGACATGGGGCTGACATGAGTGCATGGAGCTGACATGGAGCTGACAGGATACATGGGGCTGACGTGGGCCTGGCATGAGTACAGGGACCTGACATGGGGCTGACATAAGTGCATGGAGCTGACATGGGGCTGACAGGATACATGGGGCTGACATGGGCCTGGCATGAGTACAGGGACCCGACATGAAGCTGACATGCCAACCTGGAGAAAATCAGTTCTGGTAGTTCAGAAACAAACACCTAACCGATGACAATGTTGTCAGAGATTTGAACGCAGCCTGACTGCTACATCTCTGGGCCTCATAATAAATGCTCAGGGAGTTTCCGACGGGCTATAAGAGTTAAAGACCAAGCTCTGTGGGCCTCCCAAGCTCTACAGGAATGACCAGACAGTGCCCCAATAAAACTAGTACTAAAGCAATTCAGCCGTACCGGTCAGCCCATTCTCGGAAACGGGAGGGAAGTTTGGGACCCAACTTTAATAGTCAATTACATTTGTTGGAATAAACCCCCAATGGACCCCTTCATGGCGGACATTCAGCAACCCCCACCCCACCCTCCCCCAAAAGCACCACTCCCCCCCAAACTCCCACAGGATGCTGGCAATCACAGCTGCAGAGCAGACCCAGCCCTGTTCCCCCCGCTAATCAACATGCAGACAGGAAAATTCTGCTTCTGGTGCTAACTCAACCAAAGCAGCAAATAATAATCCCTCTGTCCCAAAGCAGGAAAGCAGCTAAAAGGATATGCAAATGAAAGCCCCATCCCAGCCTACAAATCTTTGCTCAATAGCAAAAACAAATGAACACAAAAAGCCAACAAAACCTTCCAAGCAGCAAGCATCATGCCAGCAAGTACTGCACCCCAGTCATGGCAGACACTCCCCAAAGACAAGCAGTGACCACAAACTGGACATAGGACATTGAGTGGCACAAGGCAGGCCAAACCCAGAGAGGGACTTTATGCAGACAATGTGCCCAAAGGCTGGAGACCTGCTCACTCCAGCGTCCCACGTAGGGGAGGGAGGGCAAGAAAAAGATTGCATCAGCTTCTCAGATGTGCGCAGACTTTTCAGCCAACAAACTGCCCCTGGGCGAAAGGAGGCAGACAGCATACATGGCCTCATACTCCAGCCCAGCCCTCGGCTGGATCGGGCCTGGACTGTGATGACATATGGACGCTGGTGAGCAAAGCCTGAGTGTACCTGGTTCAGACACACTTGGGGGCTGGAGCCCATTGGCAAGGCTCACAGGCATGTGAGTGGACATGACAGCATGTATGGGGCAGGGGACAGGGAGAGGGATTGACACTGTGAACTCTCCCAGTCTTTTCAGTGGATTGGAAGTCCTGCCTCTGATTGGGGGCTTGTCATTGGCTGTCTTACTGCTTTATTTGGAGCAATGGTTGGAAGTAAATAGGATTAACTTCAATAAGCACAAATGCAAAGTACTCCACTTCGGAAGCAGCAATCAGTTGCACACACACAAATGGGAACTGACTGCCTAGGAAGGAGTCCTGCGGAAAGGGATCTGGGGAGTCATAGTGGATCACAAGCTAAATATGAGTCAACAGTGTAACGCTGTTGCAAAAAAAACAGACATCATTCTGGGCTGTATTAGCAGGAGTGTTGAAAGCAAGACATGAGAAGTAATTCTTCCGCTCGACTCTGCGCTGATAAGGCCACAGCTGGAGTATTGTGTCCAGTTCTGGGTGTCACATTTCAGGAAAGATGTGGACAAACTGGAGAAAGTCCAGAGAAGAGCAACAAAAATGTTTATAAAGGTCTAGAAAACATGACCTATGAGGGAAGATTGAAAAAACTGGGTTTGTTTAGTCTGGAGAAGAGAAGACCGAGAGGGGACATGATACCAGTTTTCAAGTACATAAAAGGTTGTTACAAGGAGGAGGGAGAAAAATTGTTCTTCTTAGCCTCTGAGGCTAGGACAGGAAGGAATGGGCTTAGATTGCAGCAAGGATGGTTTAGGTTGGACATTAGGAAAAACTTCCTAAAAGTCAGGGTAGTTAAGCACTGGAATAAATTGCCTAGGGAAGTTGTGAAATCTCCGTTATTGTTGATTTTTAAGAGCAGGTTAGATAGCCACCTGTCAAGGATGGTCTAATTCAGGGGTGGGCAATAATTTTCGCAGAGAGGCCACTCCACAATTTTTGGTAAGTCGTCACGGGCTGCACATTTCTCCTATATACATGAAAGGGGTGCGGGGTCTGGGAGGGAGTTTGGGTGCAGGAGGGGGCGCCAGGCTGGGGCAGGGGATTGGAGTGCAGGGGGGGGCGGGGGGCGGGTCTGGGAGGGAGTTTGGGTGCAGGAGCAGGTTCTGACCTGGGTCAGGGGGTTGGGGTGCAGGAGGGGGTGCAAGGTGCAGGCTCTGGCCGGGAGGTGCTTACCACGGGCAGCTCCCAGCTGGCGGTACAGCTGGGCTCAAGCAGGCTGCCTGTATGCCATGGTCCCATGCCGCTCCTGGAAGCAGCCGGCCACTGGCACTGTAGCACATTTCTGCATGCCCCTTGCGGGGGAGGGGAGCAGCGGGTCTCCGTACGCTGCCTGCACCCCCAACCATCACCCTCCACAGCTCCCATTGACCTGAGTGCCCCGCTGCACCGTGGGACTTTTAGCGGCCAGGAGATCGCAAGGGGGCAGCCAAAGAGCCTGGCGGGCCAGACAGAAACGTTAGATGGGCCAGATCCAGCCCGTGAGCCATATTTTCCCCACCCCTGGTCTAGATAATACTTAGTCCTGCCATGAGTATAGGGGACTGGACTAGATGACCTCTCGAATTCCCTTCCAGTTCTATGATTCTCTGTTTCTATTTGCCCACTATCTGATGCCCGGTATGGCTGGTGTGCCCAGCCCAGCCCAGCCGTAGTTTGGCCAGTGCTGGGAGAGCCACCCTCTGCGTGACTCTGGGGGCTGCCCTGTTTGCAGTGGGGCACTGCTAGAGCACAGAGGATGGAGGAGAGACTGGAGGAGCAGTGATTAAATACAGGCAGAAAGTCTCACTGCTCAGTGACACGGGTCCTGTCTTTTCAGGACACCCTTGGGAAACAGCCAGGGGGTGAACATCGGCAGAAAGAGCATGCCGCAATGACGTGCTGGAGCCCTCCAGAGAGGAGACTCAGCAGGAAAGGCCAGAGAGCAGCCCAGAGGCCAGCTAGCAGAGGATGTGAGGATGGGTGCTGAGGGACACAAGTGCTGTTGGGCTGGGCCAAAGCCACGGGGCAATTCTGGACTGTACGAGGAGGGAAGAAGTCCTGGTTAAGGGGGTGATTTTCCACAGGCTAAGAGGCAGCTCTAGGCCCCTTGCTCCCACGAAAAGCCAACGGGATCTAATTCCACTTTGTGCCTTTGAAAACCCCTCCTTAAACAGAAGGGACCCTCCATCACCATGGATGAGTCTGCTCCTCTAGGCTGCTGTTTGAAAGACTGGCCTAGTGGAAGGCTTTAAAAGGCATCTGTTTAGGGCAGGGTTCTCCAGAGGGCTGGAGGAGCAGCCTGCTATGCTTTGGTGATGCCCTGAAGCATGCAGAAATGACAAGGCCAGGCATTACTCAGACTTCTCAGAGACATACTATTAAGCTGGGCTAAATAAAGCCCTGAGTGAATCAGCGCCGGGGGTGGAGTGACATGAGTAAGGCCTGTTTGAGGGGCGCCTCCCTCTCTAGCCAGGGGTTGTGATCCACAGGAGAGAATGAATGTATGAAACCTGGGCTGGTTCAATGTTCTGGTCAGCGTATGAATGGCTAAGGATCTGCAGGGACCCCAGGGATTGCGAGGAGGACATCCATATCTGCCATCAGCACCCTGTGCTCTTGTGGGTCGGGATTTCCTTGCTCTGTGTATTGCCAAGGAGCCTTGTCGGAAGATTATTTCCACCCTTTTGGTCTCTGGTCCCCTAATGACTGGGGACTCTGCCCAGTCCAGAGATGGGCCTGAATCACCCCTAGACCTTGGGGTATTCAGGACGTGGGTCCTGAGCTGAACTTCGCAGTGGAGGCAGCCTTGCAGCTCGCCCCCGTTTCCAAGTGCCACACCAGTGGAATCGAAGAGTGAGCCCATGCCCCTGGCGTAAGCTAACCCTGCTCCTTGCTGCAGCCGTGCTGGCAGTGGGGAATCGGAGCCAAAGCAGGATGCGTGGGTGCTGCCGGCTCTCCCCTCTCCCAGCTCTGGGAACACACTATGGTCCCAACAGCCTTTTGGATGAACTGGGCCAAATCCATCGCAGGGGTAGTTCTTGAGTCAGTGGCGTTTTACTCGTGTCAAACGTGACTCTGTGTTCCTTTGTGTGTGCAACTGTAACAGCCAAGCTGTCGGCCCCCAGAGCCTCCGTCCCAACCTGAACCCTGCTCTGCCATCTGTGATTAGGGCACTCAGCTCCTCATCTGCATGGCCGTGGGGACCTGACAGTCACAGAGCCCTGGTCAGGGGCAATGGAGTCTTCCTAAAAGTGGGGGAGCATGAAGCCACACCCTCTCCATGGCCCCACCTCTTCTCCCCAAGGCCATGCTCCCTGGCCAAGCTGGAAGGCGGAGCCTGGCCAGGGAGCCATGGACCCTCCACCTGGCTGGGGTGGGGGGGCCTCAAGAGCAGCCCCTGACCCATGTCCACAACCCCCAGACTCCCCAACCAGGGCAGGTGGAGGGTCCACAGCTCCCCACAGCTGCCCAGGCTCCCTGGGCTGTTCTTACCTGGGTCAGACTCCAGCTTCTGGCCTGGCTGGGGGCGGGACCTCAGGGGGAAGAAGAGGGACAGGAGGCCGGGCAAAAAGTGGACGGGTCAGGCCCCTTGAACCCCCATGTTCCAGCACCCCATAAAAGGTACTTAGGCTCCTAACTCTTCCCTTGACTTCACTGGAAGTTGGGAGCCTAAATACCTTTGAAGATCTGAGAAAGACAAGGTGGGGAGGTGATATTTTTTATTGGATCAACTTCTGTTGGTGGGAGGCACAAGCTTCCTAGCTTACACAGAACTGAGGAGTGCCAAAGCTTGTCCCTTCCACCAACAGAAGTTGGTCCAATAAAGTAAATTACCTCTCCTCCCTTGTCTCTCTCTCATGTCCTGGAACCAACACAGCTACCAGAACACTGCAAACTACAATGTGAAGGTCTGGGCCTAAGTCCCCATCTCTTTGCTCTTTCTCCTCGCAGCACAGAGCCCAACACTTGCCTCCCAGGATCAGTATTAACAAGCACAGCTGATGTCTTTTGCATTTTACTCCAGACATTTTATTTTAGCTAGAGAGAGGAGAAACAGGCACAAGCCAAGAAATAAAGGAAAGAACCTATCTGAGTCATGTCTGGGCCAAGACTGCACCAAGCCTTGCTACCGTCAGCTAGTGATGGTCAGATTTAGATTTGGGATTTTAAGGCTAACAGGACCCATTAGATCATATAGTCTGGCCAGCTGCCTTAAGCCTAATAACTTGTGTTTGTCTAACACATCCTCCAGAGAGGCGGCCAGGTTGGATTTAAAGACTTGAAGAGATGGAGAATTCACCACTGCTCTTGGGAGCTTGTTCCAATGGTCAACCACTCACACTTATTAAAAATCTTCGCATTATTGCTCATTTGGATTTGTCTGGCTTTAACTTTGAGCCGTTGGTTCTGGTTCTGCCTTTCGGCACTAGATTAAAAAGCACGTTGGTACTTGGGATTTTCTCCCCATAAAGGTACTTAGACATCTCAAGCTAGTCGCCTTTTGATCTTCTTTTTGCACTACACAGCTTGAGCTCTTTAAGTCTCTCACCATGTGGAATTTTTTGTAGCCCTCGAATCATTTTTGTGGCCCCTTCTTTATTCTTTATTGAGCTGGTGCTGGGCTAGGACCGTACCAGCCACATCAGAGGCCGTGTCTGCTCCTCTCCCTCTCTGCTCCCTCTCTCCCCCAGTTCGAAGCAGGATGTTCAGGAAAGAGCTGGGCTCCAAGCCTGGGTGTCTTCCCCTTTCCAGGAAGAGACCAGCACTTAGTGAAGCACAACTCTTTGTTGGTTCCATAGACTCACTCCCCAGCCTTGCCCCATGGCATTACTCCATGAGGGCACATGTCCAGGTGTAACACTGACGGACCCTGGTCGTCGTCGGGTGGGATCGAACCTGGGACCTCTGGAGTTTAGTGCATGAGCCTCTACTGCATGAGCTAAAAGCCATATGGGTGTTAGCTAAGGCTGTAGAGCTGACTCATTAATCTCTCTCTCTAAATGGTCTCAGTGCCACTAGATGGGACAGAACACCACACCCAGGAGGTGTGTGGGTTACACGGGCATCTGGGGATTTGTTCCTTCTTTCCCCAGCCCCTGGGGACACATCCGCACTGGGTATGTTCATTGTTCACTTGTGGAAGCTCTTAGTGTAGAAAGGGAGCAGAAGCTTTTGTCGTGTGCAGTGATGGGGGATTATGGGGGTGTTTCCCAGTGTGGATGCCCCTCTAGGGTATTGCTACTCCCCTTTCTTCCACCAGCAGAGTCTGTGCTGCCCTGCGACTGCACAGCCAGCCCCCTCTCCACCGACGAAGAGCAAGCCCGTCACGTCCATCAGTTGGTCAGTCACACAGCGAGGTAGCCCCCTTTCTCTCCACGAATCCCAGGGCTGAGATACTCCCTAGCTTGTGCAGCCAGCGCTTCCCTCCCCAGGAATTCCAAGCCCTTCACCTTGCCGGCTGAGAATGATATGCTGGAGGCTGGGCAGCCAACACCTCCCAGCCAGCCCCAACCTGTCACCGGACACCCAGAGAGTACAACCCTCCTATCCACCCGCCCAGGAGCAGCGACAGAGCAGTTTCCTCTTTAGCACATGGAGGATTGCAAAAGCCGCGCAGAATCGGGCATGGATGGAAGGAACGGCAGGTGGCCCTTGCTCCCTGCACTGCTTCCCTGACTGGAGACAGATGCCATCGCCCACCAGGTCTGTGCCAGTGCATGCGGAAGATGGTGGCGTTTCTGCCAGTGAGGAAGGGCGTGTGCAGGATGGGGTGGAGAACGGGGGAGCGGCTGCACAATGCCGACCCCTTTGTTCTGGTACCCCAGACCCGATCTGGGGACTCTGACTCCAGTGGGAGGCACCGCTCAGCAATGCAGCAGCCCACCAGGACACAGGTGTGAGATGGTGGCACAGCACTCAGGTCGGGGCCTGATCCTGCAGTCCCCAAGCAGACACAGCTCTTAGTGGAGTTATGCGGAACTTTGCCTAAGGACTGCAGGATGGGGCCTTGGCTGTGTGATAGGCCATGGTCTCAGAGGGTGGCCATCTCCCCCCCGCAGCCTGCAGGTAGGATGAAGCCAGCGCAGCCCGAGTGACAGCTCTGCAGACTAACTTCCTTTCAATGCATTTATTTGGATGCAGAAGCCAAGTGTTCCTGCTGCGTATGAGACGGGAGGCTCAGAGGGATGCTACTTGCATGGTAAACAGGAGCCCGTCAAAGGAGAACCTGTTTGCAGAGCCTGGCGCTTCCCGGCACATGGACGGAGAGGAGCCAATGTGCAGCTGGGAGCAGGCTGGGCTTCCTTCCTCTCTCTCTCACTTCGCGGGCTTGTTGGCCGGTTCCCTCACCAGGTTTAGCAGCTTGTCCAGCTTCGCGATCTCCACCTCAGGGCCCTTCTGAATCTCTTGGCCTTTCTTTTCCTAGAGAGAAAACAACAAGTCCCAGCTGTTAGTGGAAAGGACCCCACCGACTCACCCGGAGCAGGGTGGCTGGCCAGCGGGGCCAGTGAGGGAGCAGGGCCTCTTGGCCTTGCTGAGCCAGGAAGTTGATTCCAGAGAATGCGGCAGCAGGAAGTCCATTGAGGCTGATCCTCCCTCCTTCATCCCCCACACCAAACAGCCAGGCTTTGGGTGGATGGGGCCCCGCAGGGCTAAGTGGGGGTGCTGAATCAGGCTATGCAGTAGGGTTATTGCATTCTCACCCACTGCTTAGCTAGTGCATGGGGAGTAAGCCAAGGACAGTAAATCCACTGGCCCCAACCTGCCTCTCCCGGGGCCCTGCCACCAAATCCATCTCTGTGGCTGCACACAGTGACATGGGCGACAAATGCTGTCTGCACAGCCCATCTCTCTGGTGCTGTCCATCCAGGGATGTGAAGGGTGCGTCCGGGAAACAGAACCGGGCAATAGCTGGCTATTCCTATAGCACATTCCACCCCAATGGCTCCAAGAGCCACCTTCCAAAACTACACCTGGGGACTCGCTTCCCCAGCTGGGACGAGTAGCTCACCCGAGTGCTGCACAACAGTTTAGGGAAGGAAGTCAAAAATAGCACATCAAATTGGCAATGGGGGAAGGGGGATAGGTGGGGGACAGATTGGGGAAGGGGGCATTGTTCAACCAAGTGCGGGCACCCGGGCTGGGATCATGGCTAACGTTTTGCAGCCACACAGACCCCTTGTTTCCTTCGCCCATTCCCACCTACGTGCCTCCTTCCGCACCACCTACTAGTGTAGGTAAGGAATACCTTCCCAGTCGCCTTCATCATTCGAAACCCTCCGGCGCGCTGCCACCATGTTGCCGACGAGCCACAAGTGATCTCACACACACTCATTAAAGACCCTTAGACTGAAACGCACGTCCCTTGTCAAAATTGAGTGACCAGGTGAGCTTATTATTAGCTCTTGTCTTAACCCTACTCCTCCCCAGCTTATGAATATTGACCTCACTAGCGGTGTCAGGTATAAAATCTATATTTGAATCTCTGCCAGGCAGAGTCTGTGTATGTGGAACGTGCCAGGCAAACTTTTGGATGCTAAAAATTATTAATAACTATTCTCTTGCAAGATGCGCCATGGAATCTTTACCCGTTGGGATGTCAGCTCATCGGAAAGATGGGGGGGAGGGATAGCACAGTGGTTTGAGCATTGGCCTGCTAAACCCATGATTGTGAGTTCAATCCTTGAGGAGGCCATTTAGGGATCTGGGGCAAAAATTGGGGATTGGTCCTGCTTTGAGCAGGGGGTTGGAGTAGATGACCTCCTGAGGTCCCTTCCAACCCTGATACTCTGTGAAATGATACGTCCCCACATAGCGCCCCTGAGCCCCAAGCTGCCGGGGTGTTGTTCACGACTAATGCACTAAAGCAACTTCCTGTGATCGGGATTTCCTTGCGGGTTTTCCTTCCAGCTACCAACCAATACACCTGAACACTGCTTAGCATAAGAGATTGACCAGGCTTGCAGCATGCGGGGGCTGGGGCTGCACAACAAAACTTGGCTCTATGCTGGGGCTGGCTCCTTTGGACCTCCTAGCTCAGCAGTGATGGTTCGTTTCACCAGCCAGCTCACTGCTGGCCCAGCAGGAATAAACAATATCCAGGTGCGTTCTCCCATGCACGGTTCAGAGGACAGTGTGCTAGCATGTGCTCTGTCTAATGGAATCTAAGAAAAGGAGTCCCCTGGACAAGTGCCGGAGCTGTCACAATCTTCTCAATTCTAGACACAGCAGCAATTAGGAAGGAGCAGGAACCAGCTGCCAGCTCTCCTCTCCTGTTAAAAATAAAGCACTCAGACAGGGCCACTTGCCAGTTCAAAGCAAGGTAACATCAGTGGGAAGAAAAGGGAGCAATTACATTTTAAAAAAGGCTCTGTTTGCCTGCACGTCATACACTGACTAGAGCATGGCTGACCCAGGGAAACGACATGTGATGAGCCTAGAGCCGTCCTCTTCCATAATCCTTCCGCCCAATTAGACGTCACAGATTTCAGCTGACTCACGGAGCAAATTTACTCTGTGGCATGGATTACACACTGTCAGGAGTAATTCCCCGGAACAGCAATTTAACAGGCGCCTGGGATGTAATTTTAGCAAACGAGCAGATGCCTCTATCGCTTCCCCGGTTTTGACAAAAAGATAAACATCGGGAGAGGGAGGGTGGCAGAAGAGGAGACATGGCTCTGCACTAAATGTCAAACTCTATTATCTCTTTTTTGTGTATGAGGAATAAATAAATTCCCCCGAGTGCAGATTTTGTTTGTATTAATGGGATTTTCTCTAGTTACTGCTAGATTAGACTCCAAAGACTCCTGCATGCTACCTCAGGATTAAGTGTCTGTGGCAGCGTGTACTGAAAGAAGAATAACCCACATACAGAGAGTACAGGGGAAATACCATCACAGCCTCCCATACAGGTTGCTCGCATTATTTACTACATTTTCCACTGTATGCATCCGATGAAGTGAGCTGTAGCTCACGAAAGCTTATGCTATAATAAATTTGTTAGTCTCTAAGGTGCCACAAGTACTCCTTTTATTATTTACATTGGTGTGGTCAGACGCAGTATGGCTAAGGCATGGTCTATACCATTAGGAGACACTGAGATGTTTCCATCTCAACAGCCAGCCATACACTCACGAGATGCAGATATCCATATAGTTCTCATCTGAGACAGATAACACCTTTGCCCAGCTAGCTCACCTTACAGAAGAAGTAAGCAGCTGTGTGACCAGCAGCTGGCTCAAACTCAACACGAGTTGCACGACTAAGATGAAGAGGTTGCAGAATCCAGGATGGCTCCGTGTTTTGGTGACATTCATGCACTGACTGCCAGAGTTGCACTGGGCTCTGTGCTACACCTGGCTATCTAAGCTGCTGCAGTAGCCAAAAATACCTTTTTCCACCTGCAGCTGCCAAGAATCCTGCTCCCTCTTTGCTACCCATAAAGATCACAGCCTTATTACTGCAAATCTGGAGTAATGTTGTTCCCTCCACTTATGGCTAATGGTGGCAGACAGAGAAAATGCAACCGGTCAAGAACAACCCGGTCAAGCAGAACATGTAGATGTGAAAGCAGTACACCATTCCTCATACTGGCTCCCCATTCCATGCCAGATACAGTTCATGGTTCTGGTCCTCATCTTCAAAGTTGTCAATGAGCTAGGGCCCAATTACACGTTAGGCCATCTCACTCTCTCCATCAGCCCCAGAACACTGATCATGCAGGAACAATGCAGCTGTTGGTATCCAGAACAAAGCTAGATGGAGCTGAGGACAAGCTATTATTGGGGAAGAGAACCCCGCTATAGAACTGTACAGAGCCTTGGTCCTAGGACATATGCATGCCACCCAATACCCTATTTCAAGGCTCTGGCTGACCACCTGAGTCAGGTGACCAAGGCTTACGTGACAGCTCAGAGGCAGTGTTTCCTGTAAGAGGGAGCCTGCTCAGTGAGAGACCCAAAGTCAGGGGCAGGTGGAAGGTTGGATAGGACACAGCTGCAGGGAATAGGGGTGCAAACCTCAACTGAGAAAGGCCAGGCAGCAGGTCCTTGGTTTCAGGACGGAACTACAGAGTGTTTGAAAATTCAGGTTGAGTTGACACTGTAGTGTTTGTCAAATACAAAAAACCCAGGAGACAGAAACTGAAATTCCACTTTCAGGCCATGCTGGCTGGTGCACCAGCCCACGGGTCACATGAACCATTAGCCTCAAGAGATCCATTAGGCCGCAAGGCAAGAGGCATCTGTTTGCACCTGCTGTAGCTCAGTAGAGGTGGCAGCCGTAGCCACAAAATTCCAGGCCTGATCACCACTGTGTCACTGCAGTTTTATGTTTCCATAACTCCACTGATTCCAACAGCGATAGACCAAGATGGAGATGGAGGAATGTAGTGGTGAATCAGGCCATGCGACTACAGTCCCCATTCTGAAGATGGGACAGTGAACACAGACCTAACCAGGCCCACAATGAAGCTTACCATCTCCTGTCCTGGCTGCGTAGACGTTACAATGATTGGTGGAATTTAGCTTATGATGGGAGTAGCCACGATGCGTTACCTTTGTCAAGATGGGCTTTATGACCTGTTCATTAAGTGCAGCAAGTCCTAGTGTCAAGAATGATTCTACAGCAAACATCGGCAAAGCACCAGCGACTTCCCTCCCTCTGGCTCCCATGACTGCCTCTGGGTTGTTAGCTAGTGGTGGTGGGGGTATGGCCAGGGAATGCATGCATGAAAAAGACAGAGCTCATCTGCCATAGTGTCCACATGGGGGTAAGGCATGAAGACCACTCCTGCTCTGCTGTTCTGAGATCTTTCCATAGGGAAGGATTCTTTCTCTCCTTCTCTGGAAAAACTGCCTAGGGAATAGCCCAGCGTCATGGCACATGGCCCTTCGTTAATAGCAGTATGGGGCCTATGACACATAACTGAACTAATCTGATTCTGTCTAGATGGCAGTGGCATCCATGCACATGCCTGTGCTTTAATCAGCCTAGCAGTGCTGGATGTGAGAGCCGCAGGAAGGGACATCATCCTATGGGGCAAACTGAGAAAGGAAATTGACCTTTCCTAGCAATGGCAGGTGAGATCCAAGCTGGCAATGCAGGTGTTTGTTTCCCTTCTGTCCTCAGAGGCGATAAGTGAATGTACTGCTGAAGCTGAGCTCAGGTGGAGGTTCAGCTTTCACAGCCTGACGCCTGACACTAGCACGGGGCGAACCGTGACGCATTCTGAGACTCATGGCAAAGATCCCCACTCCCTGCTCTCCTCCCTCTGCATTATGCAAGGGCCAAGGCTGCTGCTGCTCAGTCCGCATGGACAAGTCCCGGTGCCTACACCTTCATCACTCCAAAATGCAAACAGAGGGGAACTGATGACTGGTCATTACAGCTCTCTGCAGCCACTAGAGCAAACCCAAGAGTGGCCACCTCAGGGGCTTCCTCAGCATGAGAAGTGACAGCTCCCCAGTAACAGTGAAGGAATGAAACTGTCCAACAGGCTTTTTTGGAGGGGGGCAAGTCAGAGCATCCCGTTATTTGTCCTTCCAAATCTGCTCCTCTGTGAACTGCACAAACATCTGGCAGCTCATGGGGGCAGTGTCACAGGTCTTCAGTGCTGAGGTTTATAAATGGCAGCTATCCATTCTGTGACGTGGAACGGCCAGTTCTGTGGGAGATGGGGGCCAGCTGGCTGGGCAGCATGGATAAGGGAGAAAGGAAGCTGATGCCAGGAGAGCACGTTCAGGGGAGCGGGGATAAGGAGTGGAACAGATCCGACAGGTCCATGAAATGAAGAGCAAAAGGAGACAGTGTATTCAACTTCCTTCCAATGGACACAGCAATTGATGCACTAAAACCGGATAAGAATACCTGTAATCCACACACCTCCTGGGTGTGGTGTTCTGTCCATTTAGTGGCACCGAGACCACTGAGAGAGAGATGAATGAGTCTGCTCTACAGGCAGTTGGCTTTTAGCTCATGCAGTAGAGGCTCACACACTAAGCTCCAGAGGCCCCAGGTTTGATCCCGCCTGCCAAAAATTGGACGGGGGTTTGGGGGGGGGTGTCTGTTGGTGTTACATAGTCAGCTGGGGAAAGGCTCCTTGGCCAGGAGAAATGCAGCCTGGGCAATGGTCAGGTTTTCTGTCTGGGGAGGATGGGGGCAGCACAGACATCCTGAGCGGTGGCAATC
Source organism: Dermochelys coriacea (assembly GCF_009764565.3). Lineage (NCBI taxonomy): Eukaryota > Metazoa > Chordata > Testudines > Dermochelyidae > Dermochelys > Dermochelys coriacea. The sequence goes on from NC_050072.1 coordinate 4,372,198, forward strand.
AGAAATGAAGCTAGCAACAGGGGCAGAGTGGGAGACCTGGGCTTCGGACCGAGTAGGGGCTGACTGGAGTGATTGAGCACAGCCGCTGGGCAGAGAGGCCAAGGATGAGCCTCGCTGATTCAGCCCCACAATAACGGCTTGGGAGAAGTGCCCTGCCTATGTTTGAACACCTGGTCAGTTTAGTGCACTGTGGTTACTGTGAAGGGGAGAGACTGGGTCTGGGCTTTCCAGAGACCGTTAGGAAAGTGCGCACACAAATGCAGTAACTGCGTACAACTGCAGCCATGCAATTGCACAGACATTTTCTCACACACGCCAAGACCTCTAGCAACTGCACATTTCACCTTAAATGTTTCACCACATGTTTTGATTTGTAGCAGTGTCTTTAGCCAAAAACGTCCCCTTCTCTCACTGATTTGCAATCTGGGTACTATCCTCCACCCCAGAAATGGCTGCAATTCAGTGATGAGGTGACTGCTCTACACATACATGATCAGATACTTGGCTGCAGCTGAGGAGCACACACTGCTATGTGGGGGGGAGGGGGTGCCAAGGTGGTGTAAAGCTCACCTCTGTTCTCCTTATCCTGCTGCCACTGTGGGAAGTACAAGTTAGAGAAGCTCTCAGACTGCTCTAATTTATGCTGCCTACTAACAGCACCAAGGGGCTGAAACCACAGCTCAGGACTGGTGCACTGTAGAGGCATTCAACCACACCATCTTCCTCTGGCCTCACCTCCTGCAGGAGCTGAAGATGCTAACTGGAGCCTCTACGCTAACTCTCCTTTCCTGGAAGCCCTCCCTTGCACTGGGGTGATTGCCCCCAGGGCCAACTACACCAGCTCTCCAGTAGTACAAAGGGACTGCACTGGAAAGTGCAAAATGCTTTGAGGTCCTTTGGGCAAACCGGTGCTCTGCCCTGATGAAATCAATGAGTGCCATGGAGAACAAATTAAAACGAACGGAACAGGTGCTGAGGAGGAGAGTTTTTTAAAAGCAATACTCAATCTTGGGGAAGGAATGCTTGGCTTGTGAAATTCTTGGTGTTCTAGCTTAATCTGATAACAGATGGAGCTGGGTCTGAGCTGAATGGGAATGAATTGAATTTTCTTCACACCGAGGAAGGACGTCTTACTTCTGCAGAATTCCTTCTAGCTGGCCCAGTTCCCAAGCCTGTGCATCGTATCATGCTCCCCCTGCCCACCCAAGAGCCAAATGGGTGTTTCCCCTAGTTACTAAGGGCATATCTTTAAAGGTCTATAGGAGTTAGGCACCTAAATACCCTTACAGATCTGGCCCTAATTCCTTTCCCATTGCACACAAGCACTGAGTCTCTGATATGCACCGTAGGAATGCACATCTCAAATTGGGAAGCTGTCCTGTGCCTTATTGACACAAAGAGGGAACAGATTCTAAAGTCACTCCATAAATGACATTCACCCCTGTGCTGGGCGCCAGCAAAAGGCCAATGCACCATTGCAGTACTTTGTCCAGGTCTGGTGCAATTTCAGAAAAGATGATGAAAACTTGCAGAGGGTGCAGAGAAGAGCCACAAGAACAATTTAAGAGCTGGAGAAAATGCCTAACAGTGAGAGACCTAAAGAGTTCAATCTGTTTATTTGATCAGAAAGAAGATTGAGAGCTGCCTTGATTACAGTGTGTATGTACCTTCAGGGGGAGAGAATGTCAGGCAATAAACGACTCTTCAGTCTTGTGAAGAAAGGAATAACAAGAACCAGTGGCTGGATACTGAAGCCAGACGAATTCCAACAGGAAATAAAGCACAATTTTTTAACAGTGAAGGTGACTACTGGAGCATACTCCTAAGGGAAGTGGCAGAGTCTCTGTCTCTTGAAGTCTTCAAATCCAACTGGATGCATTTCTAGAAGATGCGTTCACCAAAAACAAATAATTGGGCTCAATACAGGGGCAACTGGGCAAAATTCGCTGGCCTATGATATACAAGAAGTCAGAATAGATGATCTAATGGTTCTCTCAGGCTTTACACTCTATGAATCACTGAAGTCTCATTTAAACCTTGGGCAGAGCTCTGGCCAACTTCAATGGGTGTTCCCATTAGCGAGCAGATCGAGGGACGTGATCGTTCCCCTCTATTCGACACTGGTGAGGCCTCATCTGGAGTACTGTGTCCAGTTTTGGGCCCCACACTACAGGAAGGATGTGGATAAATTGGAAAGAGTACAGCGAAGGGCAACGAAAATGATTAGGGGTCTAGAGCACATGACTTATGAGGAGAGGCTGAGGGAGCTGGGATTGTTTAGTCTGCAGAAGAGAAGAATGAGGGGGGATTTGATAGCTGCTTTCAACTACCTGAAAGGGGGTTTCAAAGAGGATGGCTCTAGACTGTTCTCAATGGTAGCAGATGACAGAACAAGGAGTAATGGTCTCAAGTTGCAATGGGGGAGGTTTAGATTGGATATTAGGAAAAACTTTTTCACTAAGAGGGTGGTGAAACACTGGAATGCGTTACCTAGGGAGGTGGTAGAATCTCCTTCCTTAGAGGTTTTTAAGGTCAGGCTTGACAAAGCCCTGGCTGGGATGATTTAACTGGGACTTGGTCCTGCTTTGAGCAGGGGGTTGGACTAGATGACCTTCTGGGGTCCCTTCCAACCCTGATATTCTATGATTCTATGATTCTATGATTCCTCACATGCAGAAGCTGGAGTATCGTGTTCAAGATGTGCAGCAGTCACCACCCATCCCAGCAAATAATCCAGTGAAACAGACTGAATACAGGGCCATCTGTCCCACAGAATGTAACCACATCTGGGATGACTCCTGAGAGGTGCTGGTGCATCTGCAACACGCACTGACTCGGTTCAGATGCTCAGCACCTGTCAGAGTTTGACCCTTTGTAATCAGGTTGACTCTGCACAGTCTGTGCCCATACACACATCGCTAAAACATCACCCCCAATCACGTGTACATGGACAGGGTTGCAACATGATTGTCAGACTGGGTTCTAGCATGGTTCTGAATGTGACACTGGGACACCCTGATCACCTCTGTGCAACTGGATCAATCAGTCTTCCTGCATCCCATGCCTCTGTGTAGGCTGTCCTCACACAATTCATTGCACCATGCGAGGGATACCCACAGGCCACTGCATTGGCACCTGCAATTGAGGCAGCCCAGATTTTCCCAGAGTGCACTACACCAACTCAGCTGGGTCACACATGGTAGGGACAGGCCAATGCAGAGGACACAGAGTTGTGCTGGTGAGTGGCTGTGCAGATGTAATGAGTGGGTCAGAGCTTGGTTACCTATAACATGGTTCTCGCTGTATGATAGCTGAGTCCTAAGGCAAATCTCACTCAAGTATAAACCCTGTCCCTTAGTACAGAATATAACAGTTAGAGGGTGATAGCCCCAGTGGGAAACCAGCAGGGAGAAAAATAATCACATCTTAGCTAGAGTTCTGAAAAAGATGGATGTTTGCAACTGATTATTACCTGTGGTGAAGGCTGGTTTTTCACTAGTGAAAACTGCCATTGCTTTTCCAAAATAACCAATAGAAGTACTTTAGACCAGAGATCTGTACACTTTGTAGGCCCAAGACAGAGGAAAAATCCTTTTCTGGCAGAGACTTATGCCCACTTCTTGATTCCCTCTCGTCTGTTCTTTGGTCCCCATAGTGAGCTAATGGGGTATTCCAGAATGGTGTTTGTCCCAGCAAGTTTACTGGTTGGGACAATATTGTAGTGCAATGTATAACACAAATCTCAGCAGCCCTTGTGAACTTTAGTAATTAAGTGCAGTGGGACATTTTTAAATAAAGTTCATTGGGCTTCATGAATCACTAGTGGCTGCAATGCAGTACAAGGGCAATCCCTGTGTTTGAAAATGTCCTTTCCCACTTTCCCTTCTACACGCTAAGATCTTGTGGTATTTTCATTGTATTATTGACTTAATCCTGCATGTTGCCAAGTGCTCTCATCACTGAGAGACTTCTCTAGGAATTCAGGGCACTCAGCACCTTGCAGATTTGGGCTCTAAGACTGTAAGCTCGAGGGAGGGACCTTGGCCCAGATCCTCAAAGGTATTTAGGTGCCTAACTACCTTTGAGGATCTGGCCCCTCATCTGTATCCACTTGTAAAGTGCACTAGGGGCATTTTTAAATCAGCAGGTCTGGATAACTTTCATCCAAGAGTTTACAAGAGCTGGCTAAGAGCTTGCTGGCTTGTTAATGTTGATTTTCAATAAGTCTTGGAACACTGGGAAAGTTCTAGAAGAAAGCTAATGTTGTGCCAATATTTTAAAAAGGGAAAACAGGGTGACCCAGGTAATTATAGGCACATCAGTCTGATACTAATTCCAGGCAAGATAATGGAGCAGCTGATAATTAAAGAAGGATAATGTAACTCATGTCAATCAACATGTGTTTATGGAAAATAGATCCTGTGAAATTAACTTGATATCTTTTCTTTTTTGAGATTACAAGTTTGGCTGAAAAAGGTAATAGTGTTCATGTAACAGACTTAGACTTTTGTAAGGCATTGAACTTGGAACCACATGACATTTTGATTAAAACACAAGAAAGATATAACATTAACATGGCACTTTTTAAATGAATTAAAATCTGGCTAACTGAGGGGTCTCAATATATAATTATAAATGGGGAATCATCATCAAATGGGTGTGTTTCTAGCGGAGTCCCACAGGGATCAGTTCTTGGCCCTTTCCTATTTAAAATTTTTATTAATGATCTGGAAGAAAACATAAAATCATCACTGATAAAGCTTGCAGATGACACAAAAACTGGGGGAGTGGTAAATAATGAAGAGGGCAGGTCACTGAAACAGAACAATCTGGATCGCTTGCTAAGCAGGGTGCAAGCAAACAATGTGCTCTTTAATATTACTACATGTATACATCTAGGAACAAAGAATGTAGGTCATGGGGACTCTCTCCTGGGAAGCAGTGACTCTGGAAAAGATTTGGGGGTCATAGTGGATAATCAGCTGAACATGAGTTCCCGGTGTGATGCAGTGGCCAAAAGGGCTAATGCGATGCTGGGATGCATCAACAGGGGAATCTCGAATAGGAGCAGAGAGATTATTTTACCTCTGTAGTTGGCACTAGGGTGACCGCTGCTGGAATCCTGGGTCCAGTTCTGGTGCCCACAATTCAGGAAAGATGTTGATAAATTGGAGAGGGATCAGAGAAATGCCACGAGAATTATTAAAAGATTAGAAAACATGCCTAAGGGCTGGTCTACACTAACACTGTAAATCAACCTAAATTACACTACTTCAGTTATGTAAGTTACGTAACTTAGGTCGACTTACCATGGTGTCTACACTGCACTGTATCGATGGGAGATGCTCTCCCACAACTTCCCTTATTGTTCTCGGGGAGCTGGAGTACAGACGTCAACAGGAAAGCACACGCCCATTGACTTAGTGGGACTTCACCAGACCCGCTAAATCGACACCTCTGCATTGATTGCCGCAGTGCTGATTTAGCCGTAAGTGTAAACAAACCCTTAGAGCGATAGACTCAAGGAGCTCAGTCTATTTAGTTTAACAGAGAGAAGTTTAAGGGGTGATGGTTACAGTCTAGAAGTATCTACATGGGGAACAAATATTTAATAATGGGCTCTTCAATCTAGCAGAGAAAAGTATAACACAGTCCAATGGCTGGATGCCGAAGCTAGGCAAATGCAGATTGGAAATAAGGGGTACATTTTTAATGGTGAGAGTAATTAATCATTGGAACAACTTACCAAGAGTCGTGGTAGATTCTCTATCACTGACAATTTTAAAATCAAGATTGGATGTTTTTCTAAAAGCTCTGCTATAGGGATTATTTTGGGAACGTTCTATGGCCTGTGTTATATGCAGGAGGTCAGATTACATTATCATAGTGGTCCCTTCTGGCCTTGGAGTCTATGAATCTAGGGGTAGCATTTTCAATAGTGCCTAAGTATTAGGAAATTCAATCCCATTGAAAGCTGTGGTGGGATAGGTGCCCCACACAGGCAGAAGAAGGGTTAAAGCAGCCGGGGGGGGGGCGTGCACAGAACCCAGCCAAATAGAAGAGTAGAAGAGGTCTTATTGAGCCAGTCAATAGGGAGAAAACTTAGTGGAGCAGCCAATCAGGACCAGGCTGGCCCATATAAGAAGGGCTGCTGAGCCGAACAGAAGGAGTCTCTCCCTGGAGGCCAAGGGAGGAGGACTGGCTGCCCTGTAGGAGAGTAGAGCGAGACAGCACCATGGACAGAGCAGTGCTGGGCTACCTGAGGGCTACCAGACTGAGGCCCTGATACAAAGGAGAAGGTGCTAGGGCTGTGGGGAAGTGGCCCCGGGAAACAGATGGCGGAGTAGAAGGAGGGTAGTATGTGGCTTCCAGCAATAGGGTCCCTGGGCCGGGACCTGGAGTAGCAGGCAGGCCTGGGTGCCCTCCCTTTATCTCCCCCCCCGCCACCAAGGGGAGTGGCCAGTGCATGGATTGCAGTTTGCCACTGATGCGAGTGGCTGGACTGAAGACTGCCGGGTTCCCTGGAAGGCGAAACAAGAGCTAATTCCCAGGTCAGCCAGCAGGAGGCACCACGGTGGTGAGTCAAACCCCATCACAAAAGCCAAGGGGATTTTGTCTCCCTAAGTCATGTAGCTACTTTTGAAAATTTAGCTCTACATAAATAATACTTTTCTTCACTTCTGCAATTCAAGTCCTATGTGTTTAGGTAACACAGACACTTCTATCTCTGGTTTATAGAACAGGATTTCTTGAAATATCTGAAAGAATTCATCTCAGAGCAGGTTGTGGCTCAGATGCTGTGAGATCTGATGAATTTCAAACACTGTGCATTTTTTCTTTAATTAGATGCTTCTATTCCTTCCCCAATGGTGCTATGCTGTTTGTGAGCAGGTTAGTCATGTAAAAAAAATAATAATGAAATGCTGCTTAGATCCTGCACATATCTGGTCCGAGGAGCAACCTCAAAGAAATTAGCAAATGTGGGTAAGCCACAGCAGAGCAATCTCACAGATCTAATCCTCACTGGGCCAGCAAGAGTGCTTTCTCATTACAGCGGCAGAATGAAGCAGAATGTGCTAGTCTACATGGACAGAGGTGAACGGCACCAGCTGTTACTTTCTGGACAAGTGCTCTTGTAGTACGTGCTGGCTGGAAATGGATCGTTTTAACAAGAAAACAGGGAGTGGAGTGGAACCACCATTAAATATTCAGCTACTCTGCTCATAAAGCACCAACACTTTAACACTGTATAAAATGGTTCTCACTTCCATTAGCAGCCTCCTTCTAGCAGAATATGCCTTTAAAGTGAACCATAATAGGCCTTCCCTGGCAGAGAATTTGCCAATTTAGCATTATCCAGTGTCATGGTGTGCTAATGCAATGGCATAATACTACTCTTAAGTTCATCCCCAGGTAGCTTTCCAGCGACCCAAACCCAGGGCATGGGCATACGAGTGGTGAGCTGGAGAGCTGAGCACATCGATAGCCTCAGAAGTTATGCAGAGAAGGAACAAAAAGGGAACTAATAGAGAACCTCGCCTGGAGAAATCAAATGAAGAAGGGAAAGGCAAACCCCACAGAAGTGCGTTCAAAACAGGGGAACAGACAGGAATAAAATGGCATGAGATGCTGCAAACTGTCAGAGGGGTGAAGCCACCATGAGCCCAGCTCCAGTGTGCAGGAGTGAAAGGCCGTACCTGCAGCCGAGCCCAAGCTGTTCTGCTGCGCAGAGCAGCTACTGCTTTTGGTGGTTTCTGGTTGGGGGACCCTAACTCAAGACACCATGCACCTGATTTTCAGAGAGGCTGAGCACTCACTGCTCCCACTGACTTCAATTGCTCGGCACCTCTGAAATTCAGGCCCCGGGTGTCTCAAGTTGGGCACAGGAATTTAGAGGCCACTTGGCTCCAAGTTTTGCACAGGGGTTCGCAGTGAGTTTGGGGGTGGAACAGCATCCTTCCTCCACTCTACACTTACTAGTATGGCCCATGGGCTACATGCCCACTGGCTGCTCCCAGCCTTCTTTAGGCAGACAGAGTGACTTGGCCAATGGATCTACATACCCAGGCTGCAGGTGGAGCCCCTGTACTGCGCAGCTCTGTGTTGTGCAGGGCATGCAGATCTTAGTAGCTTGTCTGTCCTCTGTTCAGTGCAGTGCCTTCTGCTGGATGGCTGTGCCTGAGATAGTGTGGGCATGGGGAGGGGCAGGACATGGACCCTGCTCAGGAAAGGTGAAATTTCAAATGAAAGATCCTCTTTGGCCGGTCCCTCATCTGCCACGATCATTTCAGAAAAGCAGCTGCTTTGCAGCAGGCCAGCTGAAGTGTCAATGCACCTCTGGTAACTGTGAAGTTTAACAAAGCAGCTCCTGAGCCTGGGGTTACAGCAGACTGCCATGGAGGCTTACTGTGTACCTGGGTCACTCAGGAAAACTCAGCCAAATGAGTCGCGAATGGACTTTGTTAAAACTTTGATGCAGCTGGCTGAGAGCCACTCTGCCTGCTCCTTAAATCCCGGCTTCATGGCAATCTGCTGCATCAGTGGATCATCCCGAAGTGTGTTCTCCTCATGACTGATTCACTTGGGGGGTCTGATGTGAAGTGCAAGAAGAAATAATCTATAAACAGGTAGAAAAAGCTTAATACCCTTTTACTCTCCTGCTCTGACAAAAATCAATTCTCCTCTAATTGAGATCTGCTTGTCTAATGATTCTGCAGGCAAAGAAGGGATTCGATCCGAGGTGTAAACATGGTTTCTTTCTCCCTATGGCAAAGCAAAGGAAAAGGTGTCTGAGAAGGACGCTTACAATGGAAGTGGCATGTTACCCAATCTAAGGGTAAACTCAGAAGATCTGCCTGCCCAAATCCTTGTTCCAGTGAAGTCAATGGGAGTTCTGCCGTGGAATGGACTGCTGCTCTCCTTTCAAATATTTTCAGCATCACAGTGCAGAGGATTATTCATGTGTGCATGCATCCACTCGTGTATTCACTTGCATGTGCATTCATGCATATACCTCCCCTTCCCAAGAGTGATAAGGTAGTGGAGAACAAAGTGCTCAGAATGAATCTGGAAGCAGATGGGCTGGAAGAAACCTTTGTACTGCACCATCTACTCAGGACACTTCCTACACTAACACAGGAACAAATCAACATACCCTTAGAGCCCCGACCGGGGTTATTCTATCTACTACCCAAGATCCATAAATCCGGAAACCCTGGATGCCCCATCATCTCAGGCATTGGCACTCTCACTGAAGGACTGTCTGGATATGTGGACTCTCTACTCAGACCCTACGCCACCATCACTCCCAGCTATCTCCGTGACATCACTGATTTCCTGAGAAAACTACAATTCATTGGTGATCTTCCAGAAAACACCATCCTAGCCACCATGGATGTAGAGGCTGTCTACACAAACATCCCACACACAGATGGAATACAAGCTGTCAGGAACAGTATCCCTGATGATGTCACAGTACAAATGGTTGCTGAGCTCTATGACTTTATCCTCATGCACAATTATTTCAAATTTGGTAACAATATATACCTCCAGACCAGTGGCACCGCTATGGGCACTCGCATGGCCCATAATAATAATGATAATATGCCAACATTTTTATGGCTGACTTGGAACAACACTTCCTCAGCTCTCATCCACTCACGCTCCTTCTCTACCTACGCTAAATTGATGACGACATCTTCATCATCTGGACCCATGGGAAGGAACCCTGGAAGAATTCCACCATGATTTCAACAGCTTCCACCCCAGCATCAACCTCAGCCTGGACCAATCTACACGGGAGGTCCACTTCCTAGACACCACGGTGCAAATAAGTGACGGTCATGTTAACACTACCCTATACCGAAAACCCACCGACTGCCATGTCTACCTTCATGCCTCCAGCTTCCATCTCTGACACACGACACGATCCATTGTCTACAGCCAAGCGCTGAGGTACAACCGCATTTGCTCCAACCCCTCAGTCAGAGACCAACACCTACAAGATCTTCACCAAGCATTCTCAAAACTACGACACTCACACAAGGAAATAGGGAAACAGATCAACAGAACCAGACGTGTACCTAGAAGCCTCCTGCTGTGAGACAAACCCAAGAAAGAAACCAACAGAACTCCACTGGCCATCACATACAGTCCTCAGCTAAAACCTCTCCAACGCATCATCAGTGATCTACAACCCATCCTGGACAATGATCCCTCACTTTCACAGGCCTTGGGAGGCAGGCCAGTCCTCACCCACAGACAACCTGCCAACCTGAAGCATATTCTCACCAACAACTACACACGGCACCATAGTAACTCTAACTCAGGAACCAATCCATGCAGCAAACCTCGATGCCAACTCTGCCCACATATCTACACCAGCGACACCATCACAGGACCTAACCAGATCAGCCACACCATCACCTGTTCATTCACCTGCACATCCACCAATGTAATATACACCATCATGTGCCAGCAATGCCCCTCTGCTATGTACATCGGCCAAACTGGACAGTCCCTACGTCAAAGGATAAATGGACACAAATCATATTAGGAATGGCAATATACAAAAACCTGTAGGAGAACACTTCAACCTTCCTGGACACACAATAGCAGATTTAAAGGTGTCCATCCTGCAGCAAAAAGACTTCAGGACCAGACTTCAAAGATAAACTGAGCTTCAGTTCATTTGCAAATTTGACACCATCAGCTCGGATTAAACAAAGACTGTGACTGGCTCGCCAACTCCAAAAGCAGTTTCTCCTCCCTTGGTGTTCACACCTCAACTGCTAGAAGAGGGCCTCATCCTCCCTGATTGCACTAACCTCATTATCCCTTCCCTGATTCTTGCTTGCATATTTATACCTGCCTCTGGAAATTTCCACTACATGCATTTGACGAAGTGGGTATTCACCAACAAAAGCTTCTACTCCAATACGTCTGTTGGTCTATAAGGTACCACAGGACTCTTTGCCGTTTATACATGAGATGGCTCAGAGGCACAAGCAGAAAAGCAGAGTTGCATGAATACAAAGGTTATCACATTCATTAAATCTATGGATTAACAAGCCTTTTGAAGCTATTCTCCAAAAGATGAAGCATATGATAGAAAGTCACGGGCGATGTGATTACTGGATTCTAGTTATGTACATGAGTCTGTCTGTCTGTCTGTCTCTCTCACATACCCAGTCCTTTTCATGAGTGTTGAGAATTCAGGGCTTTTGCCACAATCGACAAATACATCAATCTGCAAATGAAAGAAGGCCCTGTTTGAAACATGAAGTTTGAAAAAATCAAATTGTAAGATTCTTTCTGTGTTTCCTCCAGATGCAAGTTAAGCTCTGGAGAGATGCAGGGGCAATTTTTATTTATTGATGGAATTAATTTCTTCACTTTTGCCTTGTCCCATCAATAAGGATCAGCAGCTCTTGTTCTTCAGCTCCAAGCATTCTTGTCAAGTTCATCTTTCAAGCTGACATCAACCTTCTTCATGCCTGCTGTCAGCATCTCAAACCACATTTTTCCAGGTCTTCCTTGTGGTCTTTGTCACGTGACTACTCACTCTTGTACCTTCTGGACAACATATCCGACAACTCATCATCTCACATGACCCAGCCACCTCAGCCAATACTCCCTCAGCTTTTTATGCGGACTACCTGCATCATGGCTCATGCCATTTCACTGTGTAGCCTATCGGCTCTCATCTTACCCAGCATCCACCTGAGCTTTCAGCAGTGCAAAGGAGTTGTTCTCTCTTCCTCGCTGGCCAGCACTCAGACACCATGGTTGGCCTAATTATGATCTTCTACACTTTACTTCTTAGTTTACTTAGCACATTCCTGCTGCAGAGAATTCCCATCAACTGCCTCCATCTACATGAAGTACTGTTCATGCAGTTGGATGGAATCAATTATATCCATCTAAGTAGCTTTGTTTTGTGGCAAGCTAATTCATTTGACTGAAGAACACCGCATGGGCACTACTAGGTTAGGATGTGTCAGAAAAAACTGATGTTTATTGCCCAAGACACAGTCAAGGCATCTCTATAAGTAACAACATTCAGATAAAGACTTGATCCAAACTCTTATGGGAATGTTATGGGACTCTTATGGGTTTCTCTAACCCAGCTACAGCTCGGTCTAAAATGAAACCATAATGTTCTCCTGGTATAGATGGAAATTCCTGGGTGACAGAAGAGCATATTATCTTAAACTCAAGCATTCAAAGGTTAATTTTGCTCTCCCTGGTAAAAGCAATAGCAACTCCTTCATTCAGCAGTCCAAAATTGGTAGAGAACAAAAGGTAAACACTGGTCCACTGAGCCCCCAGGCCACCTACACAAGTGTTCCTGAATTCTGACGTGGTGAAACTACCTCTATGGTGAGAGAGTGGTTTGTTTTTATTGGCCATTCAGTGGAGAATTTCAATGGGGTGCCACCAACAGTCTATGTATCTGAGTTTTTATATAGTGCCTGTCACCCTGGTATCTGAGCGTTGCTGGTTTTACCACGTAGAAGCAAGGAATTGGGCGAAGACCCACCAACTCATTTCAAGTAACCTGATTTTATTTACAATTTGTTCTCTGCTGCGTTTTATCACACATCACCATGATGCACTGTAATAAGGCAACCAATAATGTCTTATACTGAACCAGAGCCTGTAATTTAATGCCAAATAACCAGAGGGGATGCAAGCACTGAAAATGAAAACTACAATTTCCTTCTCAGAAGCACTCATTACACAGGAAGAAATCTTTGCTTCCCATCCATATCCACATTTAAAAGCAGAGGTTGCTCCCTGACTGTAAATGCAATGAGTCTGATGCAGGTTGGTTTGTAGTAACTGAGCACGTAACACCTGGGGTTCTCTATTTCAGTGGATGTATCGGCTCAATAAAACTCAATGAGATTCAATTTCATTTGGCCTTTGAGAAGGCGGAACTTTTCCAAGTGAAGCAGAGTCATTTGTGATTTCCTTGAATGCTACAGTAATCATTCAGCTCTTTTGAGTTCAGTGAATGAACCACTATTTCCTCATCATGAACATTACCAGAGCAAGTGTCTCTACTCCCTCCACCTGCTTTCTGCTGGCTTTAATAACGGGCTCTGTCACCTTCCAGCATCAGCACCAGCTGCTGACTTTGTTCGCAACACGGCGGGTGGCGCCCCCTGAGCCCACACCATTCCTCGATCATTTGAATGGGCCGCCATGGCAGGCCGAAGTGCAACAGCCTTCACGCCTTGCAGACAAAAGGAGCAGCTGGCTTTGGGGATGCTGATCGGGTTTTGGTGTCAGGAACTATTCTGGAAATTAGGGCTGCCCACTGAACACACAACAGCGCACTGGCTTTTGACACTCTCCTGACTCATGGGTATGTATGCCAGGCATAAGTTACCAGAGGGATCAGTGCTGGTTGAAATGGCTGGGTTTTGTTGCCCAGGCCTCAAATGAGACATCCCTGCTCCTGCAGCTTTCAAACAATGTTCACAATGGTGCAAACGAATCCAAGAGGCATTTGTACTGGCATCTTTTTCCATCCATGTCACTGACAGGAGGTCGATATGCAGTGTTGTAGCTGTGTTGGTCCCAGGATATTGGAGAGACAAGGGGGTGAAGTAATAGCTGAAGCTGTCCAATAAAAGATATTACCTCACCTGCCTTGTCTCAGCAATAAGTCTGAGCATACACAGGAAGAACCTCCAAAAGGTTCAGTTTTGATAATTGGGCCTCCAAATTTACCCCTAATTGTGAGTTCAGCTGTAAAAAGTTAATGAAAGTTTATAAAGTATCACAATAACTGATAATAACAAAAGTACAAAAAAAAATCAGACAGAAAGACTTTGCAGGGGGTGTGAAAATTAACAGAGGGGAAAATCTGGCTACCAGGATGCTGGCTGACTGAACAACAGAAGAAGGGGAAGGAGTGAGTGCCAACCCCTCCAGTTTCCCAGGATCCCAGGCCTTCTTCACCCTAACTCTGAGATATATCCTGACCAGGCCACAGAGAGGGACCCAGCTGACATTGCCACCTATACTGGCTCTAGCTAAATCCTGACCAGCAGTTGGGATGTAAGATGTTACCCCTTCATGTGTCCTTTTCCTTCCCTACCTTATTTCTTGTTTTTCCCTCTGTCTAATGAGAGTCTGGCTCAGCTGATCAAGACAGTATATTTTGCAACAGTGCTGTAAGCCTGTGACCCAAAAGAGGCCACTAGAAGCAATGCGCTAAGCAGCCCAATGCTGGTACAAGTTTGCCAGGTCTCAGAACGGCTGATAAGGCCGGGTGCTGTTCCTGTGTTTGCCCAGCATGGAGAGTGCGAGTAAACGTCAGCACCAGTGACAGAAGCTGCATTTTCTCTCTTTGCTGTTCTTTTCTGTCCCCAGGCCGGTATGTTTGTCTTGTTTTGTCCTCTCGGAAACGGGTTGGAACTTAACAGCAGCAGCGACAATGCCAGCGCCAGCCCATCTCCCCTATCTTCTTTGCTCTTCCCCAGGAGAGTTATAACATCTTTGGTACCATCTCAGAAACTGTCAAACAAGGGGGTTTTCTCCTTCCAAAAACTCTCCAGCTAAAGGGAAAGGGAAGCACGGATGCTATTAAAATGAAAGCCTGACTTAATACTTGACACTTCTAATGCTTTAATGATTTTTCCTTCTCTTATGTATCTCTAACCAAGGGTTAAAAGTGTTTAATGGTGTGTTTGCTGTGATGCTAAGCAGGCTGAGGTCTCTGTCTACAAAACCCCAAATCTTGTTTGACTCTGTTTAGTGTTGCACAGTTTAGGGTCATGTCAACACTTTCAAACTTTTGGGCCCATACATTCCATCTAAATTAATGCAGCAGATCTCATCAGACTGGGTAAACAGGTTATTAATATTGATTTTCTTTTAACAGTGTCCTTAGCAGTGTGACATGCTTCAAGTTGAAATTACAGGGAGGAAAGTACAAGGAATAGACCTTGGGAAGGAAAAGTGGGAGCAATAACATCTCTATACAGACTCAGTCTGCCACCTTTGCTCACATTGACTTCAGTGGAGTTACACTCGGAGTGGAGTATTACTCAGTGCGGAAAAGAGCAACAGAATCTGGCCCACAGTAACAAGGCCACAGGCTTCCTGCATGAAACCTCACATTGGAATAGGAAGGGGGGCAAGTATCCACTTGGAAACCCACCCAGACCCAAAGGGACAAGGGCACAGAGAGTGGCTGTTCCCTGGCTCCTGGCAGAGCCCTGCCCTGAGGAAGTGTGTGTGGATGCCACGATGATCATACAGCCAAGCTGCTTCTCTGCCCTCAAAGCCTCCATAGTAAGGTCTCTAGTTTGCTATATTTTGCTCCCTTCTGCACTGTGCAGCAGAAGGCAGCATGCGTCTTTCATCCCAAAAGATCCCCAAGTGCTCTGCCGATTGCTATACAAATGGGTGACCAGATGTCCGATTTTATAGGAACAATCCTGATTTTGGGGGTCTTTTTCTTATATAGACTCTCTAGATTACCCCCCTCCCACTCCCATCCCCGTCCTGATTTTTCACACTAGCTGTCTGGTCACCCTATATACAAACACTGCACTATCAGTGCACTTCAACCATCGCTGAAACACAGCCACTTCTGGAGCAAAGCCCAGCAGTTGTTCTAACAGCGGATGGCACCACTGCACACCAGTGTAGGACAGAAAGCGAAGAATACTGCATCCAATTCAAACTCCAGGAGAATCTTCCTAAGCAGAATGTAATTAACTCAGTTCCAGTCTGGCCAGAGAGCAGGGCTGACATGTCTCCTCTAGCAAGAAGTGCCAAGGGGATCTATAACTAGCACAAGAAGTCAGGGTCTTGTACTGCATTTTCTTTGGTTCTGGGCAGCACAGGTCAGATCACGGAGCTTCGCTTGGTGTTTCAAACAAACCCAATGCTCAAGGGAAGCTTGGTCAAAACCACCTCATTTCATCTGGTTATAATATGAAACGTACAAAGGGGCCCAGGGGTTGCTCACAAGCTTTTGGACTCTTAGCAAACACAGGGTGAGATTGTGTGTAATTGGGGGGGGGGGCGGGAGTTTAGCATGGTTGTGGGGGTCAAAGGTTGGACAGATGATGGGGGTGTGGTTAGAAGAAGCCAGCTTCTTTATCTTTAAACCTCTTGCTTGGCACTGAGCCTCACACCACACCATCCCACAAACTGAAACATAATGAATTTAGTGGCCAGATGAGGAGCTTCCTTTCCCCAGGCTCGGTGCTTTTATTGCTGATATAGTCGCTCCCTGGGAACAGTGAAACACAAAGTAAATGAGCTTTCTCGTGATATGAAGACAATGGCATTCTGCAGCAGCCCCCTCTTTTCCTTGGTGAAACAATCATAACACATCTGATGCAAGCTCCGGATTAAGCAAAACAAAGTGTGGTGATGTGTTAAAGCATTAAGAGCATGATCCAACTTGCACTGAAGTCAGTGGAAAGATCCCTGTCGACATGGCTGGGTGTTGGATTTGGACTTAAACTATGAGACTGTCTATTCATTTCATTCCTGGATAAAGGGCTGTGCACGAGGGGGAATGGGAAGTAGACCCCACTAAACCCTTCTGGAATGCCTGAAAGTAATGGAGAGACATGCAGGGTGGCTGACGGCAGAGGGTGAGACGTAGGGTGGCATTTACAAAAGAGGTATCAGCACTTAGGGCCAGATTTACAATGGGATTTAGGAGCCAAAAGATGCAGGTAGGTGCCTAGTGGGATTTTATAAAGTGCCTAAGTGCCTCCCATTAACTTTCAGTGGGAGTGAAGCACTGCTTAGATGTTTTTGAAAATCCCCTAGGTGCATTTTAAGACATCTAAATCTCTTCGTAATCCTGACCTAAATCACTTTTGAAAATAGGACTTGAGCTCTGAAGTCACTTGGGTGCTTCCCTTTGCTTGCACCCATGAGCAGTCTCTGCTCACTCCTGACCTGGAACAACTCTCCTGTGCTCCCTGGTGCGCAGTGTTCAGGATCAAGGACCTAGAGCCCCCACAGTTGCTGCATACCCAGTCATCAGCACATGGCAACATCTGGCATCAAAGGTTAGACAAATTAAGAGAAAGAAGATCGTTTTCTGGATATCTTCTGGAGAGACGAGCCCATTGCTATGGTGAGCTTCATGGGGCAGCAATCCTGCTTGTCTAAGTATAAAGCAAGATTTTCTCTTATGTGCCATGGGAAACTGACCAAGTAGAACTCAAATAGAAGCAGCACACTCTGGATCTTTGATACAGTCCCAGACTCACGCAGCCAAGTTTAAAATGCAGTTTATGTGGCTATATTTCAGGCAAACCTGGTGCTAAAGTACTCTACAGTATGTGATACCCAGCAAAGAAAACAAGGCTGGGCAACCATCAACTCTGAAACTATGTTTTTATTCAGGAATGATAGAGCTTTCGGATTGATAAAGTGCAGGATAACACAGCTTTTACCATAGTTAGATTAATTTTGCCACTATTTGGAAATAAATGATGCAGGAGACATTTTACTACCATGGAATTATATATGCGGAAAACCCCGAAGGGATGATGGATACTTTTGCCCTTTAGACATCCTAGTGACCGCACATAGTATCTCACACCAGAAGAGCCACCCATGGTGCACTGTGGGAAAGATGTTACTGATGACCTTAGCACTTTTAGTTTCACTAGCTGACCAAAAGTCACCACATCTTGAGCAGAGTAAACAGTATTTGCCCTCTGTTACAGACAGGGCTACTGATGCTGAGAGGTTAAGTGGCTCACGTGAGGAAACGTTACCTAGAGGTCAAGGCACAGGGCTGAAATTCAGGACTCCTGGGTTCTGGTCCCAGCTCTAACATGGACTCTGTGTGTGACCTTGCTCTATGCCTCATGGTTGAGAAATATCAGGCATGGAGCTGCATGAATCTTAGCAGTTCCGAGAGCTGATTTCACAGGCTTGCAGACTCTTTGTTGCTAAGAAGAGCTGGGTGAAGCAGCTGAAAACAAGGAGAGACACCACCACTGGAACAGCCAGCTGTCAGTGGACCACCAGCAAGTGCTTCACCAGTGCTTCACTGGCTGGGTGAGAGCAATGTAAAATATTATCAGAGGCTTTGGCACTGCACAGAAAAGGAGATGCTTCTTTCTCAGTATCCAGTCCTCAAAGGGAAAGGGGGATCTGGTGACTGGGAAGTGCATAAACCAGATGAGCATTCATCAAGGCAAGGGTTTGGAGACCTGGACAAGGTTTCTCCAGAATCTGAGCTACAGATACCAGGTTGGAGAGTACTGTGGTGATGGGTGCCCAAGAAATGCCCAGACTAGACAGAAAGGCCCACTTGCAATGGCAACAGCAGTAATAACTGACTACTACGTCTCTAATCTCCTGGGACTGACTGCTACAACTACACTACATCAGAGGTGAAAGTAAGCCGGTCCGGTCCAGTCTGGCATACCGGTAAGAGCCGGTACACAGCCCACCATACTGGCAGGGGGCAGCTTCCACAGGCTGCAATTTAAAAGTGCCCGGGGCTCCTGACCACTGCTACTGCAGCTGGAGCCCTGGGCCCTTTAAATCGCCCCCAGAGCCCCACTGCTGGAGCCCTGGAGGGTGGCCGAGCCCTGGTGGGTGGCTGGGAGACCCAGGGCTCTGGCAGCAATTTAAAGGGCCCAGGGTTCCTGGCAGTGGCCAGAGACCCTGTCCCTTTAAATCATCACCAGAGCACCGGGGCTCCCAGCTGCCACTGTCGCTACCATGAGGCTCCGGCAGTGATTTTAAGGGCCCAGGGCTCCTGGCTGCCGCTGCCGGAGCCCTGGGCCCTTTAAATTGCTGCTGGAGTCCCGGGGTAGCAGTGGCGATTTAAAGGGCCTGGGGATTTAAAGGCCCTGCTCCTTCCACCTGAGGCCCTTCCCCTTCCACTTGAGCCCCCCCCCCCCCTTTGCTCAGGACCATGGCCCTGAGTACTGGTAAGTCCCTTAAATTACTTTCACCCCTGCACTCCATACTAACAAGGTGCTAAATCATGGCCAGTGGCTACGTGGGAGTAAGGGGCATGAGCTTACTCTGTACCATCCTGCAGAGAGGGCATGGTGAAAGCACCGTAACCACACCCAAGCTCTCCATACGTCTACCCAAGGGCCAGTTAACCGCCCCAGTGCCTACACAGTGTACAGACAGGGTAGGTCTATACTGCAGCTGCATAGACAGATTCTTGCTGGAGCGCCGGCTCTCAAGCCCATCTGACCCTCTAGGCTTGAGAGCCCAAGCTCCAGCCTGAGATACAATGTATATTCTGCTATTTTTAGCCTGCTAGCTCAAGCCTGGCTAGTGGGAGTCTGTCTACCTAGGCTGGGACGCTCACTCCCGGCTACTGTGTAGATTCACCCACACAGTGAGCCAACGTCTTCACCGGTGCGTCTCCATTGTTTCCAGCAGGGTTACACTGGGGAGGAGTTTGGCTCAATCTGATTTAGCACATCTTGCTTGTGTCCCGCTCCTCGACACTAAATGAACCGCAGTCGGGCAGCGACTAGATATGTATAGAACCTGATTAATAAGCCCATTGAGCAGTGAGCATCTGAACATTGCTATGGCAAATTGTGCTATCAGGACTTCCTGGTCTATCAACAGCTGCAAAATCTTTCTAAAGGAAATAGTTGCAAGAGGTAATAAAATTAGGAGAATTGAGGGGGCGGGGGGATCGCTGTACAGATGTGTTGTGTTGTGATTCTGATCACCTGAAACTGAGAAGAACTCTGCAAAATTGCACAGGATTTCCTTACTAAGGGTAATATAAATATACCAATAATACTGCACACTTAGCACCTCTCTTCATCAAACATTAACTAATTAACCTCACGTTAACACTGTGCAAATAGGAAAGATCATCTCCATTCTGCATGGGGGAAACAGATACAGAGTGGCCAACATTTTCTAAAGTTCTAAAGGGTGCCCAATGTTAGGCCCTTAGATCTATATGTAGGCACCTAAACAAGTGGCTTGACTTCCAGATGTGCTGAATGCTTGCTGCTCCTATTGACTTCAAAGCAAACGTCAGAACTCAGGAGTGCTAACTGTGTGTTCAGATCACTAGGTTGTGCCTCTCTCTTTTTCAGATCAGACACTACAGTGAAAGGTGCAAGCCTAAAACCCTAAAACAGATTGATACTATTTTAACCCACTGATAATTTCTCATCAGTATCAATGACAGATGAGCTACAGAAAGCACCAAAGACATTCAAAATGCTCTCCAGAAATAGTGATAAATGAGTCTCAAGATGTCTGTAACAAACTCTTCATTAGGCGAATGCTGAGAATAAAAGAACCCTCTGCCCGCACTGATGTGGCTGGCAAACAGACTGGCATTTTGCCCTGCAGGGACAGATTTGTTGGCAATGTTGGCTATCCCAGTTTTTTGTTTGCTCCCCAAGAGCGTGCTGCCATTCCTACGACCGCACTGAATGCCAGCCCAGCAACAACAGGTGGAGAAGAGAGCAGCAACAATAAGTGCTGAAAGACGCTGAAGAGCTACCTGTATTGTGCAACTCAACCTTTCCTCCCTTGTGCTCTATTCCCAGATGAAAACTATGTTAATAGGAAGTTAAGATTGAGTCCATATGGGTAATTTAAGGGTTAAAATGGTAAAACCAGGGATGTTGTAATTATCCCAAAAGCAAGCATTATAAACTCCCAAAATTCAAAGATACCGTTCATTTAAAAGGAATCCAAATGTGCTAAGGACTGGAAATGCACATCTCAGGCACCTAAACAACCTTAACTCTGCCCTGTAGTGACACTGACCCCAAATAATAACAATGATTCTGATTTGTGCATAATAGGGTTTGTGATCCCAAATTAGATTAAACAGATTTTTAAAGACACACTGGATATTTTCTTTTTCCTCACAATGGTTCCCTAGGCTATCAGGAACCACCATCTTCTCTGAGGGCAGCTTGGCTTCACTCCCATTGTGAACAACAGGAGGCGATGGCCATTTTGAAGGAGGGCATCTTTGCTTATGGGCAGTTTTAGCCTCACTGTCACTGAGAACGAGATGAGATGGCAGCCGTTTTGAAAAAAGGCAGTTCTTTTTGGAATTCTCTGTAGAATAATATTATTTGTCAACTCCTTCTGAGGGGAAACTTTGTTATGAAGAATAATGGGGGGAAATAGCCATGAATCCTAAAATGAAAGTCTTCAAGTGTAGCCAGTGACGTTAAATTACATGGTAAATTTGAAGAGTCTGTGTTATTCTGTGATTAAGATAATTTGGGACAACAACAACAAAAGTCTTACTCAGGGTGCTAAGGTACCGAGAGAGCCAATTTTAAAATGAATTGTAATTTATACTCATGAACAGATTTAGATGTAATTTCTCAGATAATTCAATCTGTGCTCAATGGGTGAGATGCTCACCTCTGTTCCAGCCCTTTTATGCTGGGCAGAATCACAGAACCATAGGATTAGAAAGGGCTGCAAGAGTCACCTACCCATCTAGGGTGAAAGGCTGGAGTGGCGTCAAAGGACTACAAGCCCTGAATACAGCTGGGGGAGGATTTCCCCAGTGTAGGCACTGCAGAATCTGCACAAGGCTGGGAGAAAGCTTCTTGTTTCCTCTTCTTGTGCCCTCTGTCCTCCCAAAAGCCAGGTGAAATCTGGCCATAACATTGCAAAATTAAGTGCTTAAAAGTCAGGAAGTGGCAAAATTAAGGTTGCCCCTGTCACCTTAACTCTGCCCACATGCATTATGACAATCTTTAGTCAGAAAGGGGTGGTGAGGCTGGAGCTGTCATCCAGCAGGGGCTGTGGAGCTCCAAGTTCTGCCTCAGAGTAGAGGGCTGAACTAGATGACCTCTCAAGGTCCCTTCCAGGCGGTGGGAGGTCCCTGCAGATCTGAGCCTTCATGGGTGGTGTGGGGACTTGGAGCTCCAAGCTGCTGCAAGCAGTGGCGGGACACAGAGCTCCAAGCCACTGCAGGTGGCAGGGGGATCCAAAGCTCTGAGCTGTCTGGGACAGTGGGGTCCCCGCAGTTCTCAGCTGCCACAGATGGCGGGGGACCCCCGCAAGGGGGGACCAAGAGCTCAGAGCTGCTAGCCCTGGAGCTCTCAGCTGCCGCGGGCAGCGGGGGGGACGGGACCCTGGAGCTGTCAGCTGCAGCAGCAGCAGGTGCTGGATCCCCCCCCCTTCCCCTCCCACAGCAGGGCTCAGGCTCTTATCACTCCATCAGCCCCATTTTGTCACGGTTATTTTTAGTAAAAGTCAGGGGCAGGTCATGGGCTTCTATGAATTTTTATTTATTGTCGGTGACCTCTCCCTGACTTTTACCAAAAATAACTGTGACAAAATCTTAACTTTACTCATAGTACAGTGTGGCATGCGAAAGTATTTATTTTTGCTAACCATGTGTAGTATATTTTAATTTTTGTATTCTTTCATACTTTCACTATTTCCATGACCCAGTGTATCTTTACTAATTATATTATAATAAATGCATAATAAATCACTGTTGTCAAATTTACCAGGTTACTTTTGGTTTGACTTGGAGAGATACACCTCCAAACAACCATGTATCTCACCAGCCATTTCATAGGGAAATACCCTTAGTGTTGCGTGAACAGTATGGTTTTTAAAAGTAATATTTTGAGAGTTGCCAGTATGAATCTTTCTTGTGATTTATCCTTTAATTGTCTTTCTAAAGTTCAATTATTACTTTCCTCTGCATACTGGAAGTACTCTGTAAATACTTTTTAAAACTGCTTTTATAAAATATAATGAATGGAAGAATTTGTGTGTAGATTTTATCCTTGTTTGCTATTGATGTGAAAGTGATTGGTATACTCCTAACTGGACAAATACGGGCATATTGGAAACTGAGCTGTGCTATAAATAGACATAAAAATGAACATGTGCTTCCAGATGCTAAATATTACTTTATTGGTCTCTAGGACTGCACTTCCTAGAATAATAGAAATGTAGGGCTGGAAGGGACCTTGAGAGGTCATCTAGTTCAGCCCTCTACTCTGAGGCAGAACTAAGTAAATCTAGACCAGTGGTGGACAACCTGTGGTCGTGGGCTGCATGCAGCCCATCAGGGTAATCTGATTGCGGGCTGTGAGACATTTGGCTGACACTGACCGTCCGCAGGCCTGGTCCCCCGCAGCTCCCAGTGGCCGCAGTTCACCATTCCCGGTCAATGGTGAAGCTAGTTTTACAGTTGCTTTGTGAGGATGCTGTTATGCTGGAGGGTGCTGGTAGCTGCCACAAGTGTGTCTTTGATCTGTAGGCCATCACAGTCCTCACTGAAGCTGATGGGCATGCTAGCCACCTTTCATTCAGGTTAAGCAAGGGAGCCATTAAATGCCACTTTGTTTAGTGAGAGCTGAAACAATAGAAGCCACAACTCAAGGCACCAGATTGCATGGCAAGGCCTGAACAAGAACCAGGGAGAATAAGAGGAGTTTCCCTGGGACTGATTACAAATGCTGAGGCTGGGGCACTCACAGGTAGAGCTGCATGTGACAGAAGCAGACAAGACAAGAAACCTGAGAAGCATTTGTGAGTGTGGCCCTGGGAGGAAGACAAGAGAGAGATGGATGGCAGGAAAGCAGGCTTGGATTTGTGAGCAAGGAAACTGCCTCCTGTTGTTTGTTCCTGTTGTGTTCAGGGAAATGGGACTTTGTGAATATTCTTTTAAAACTAACACTAAAGAAATACCTGACTCAGATCATCAATTTCCCCTCCTAATGGAAACAGCTCAGCAGGGCCCCAAATATTGGCTAACCACTGGGGTCAAAGGGCAACTGTACTATAGTGGATCGAAGAAGTGGACCCAGTTCCTGGAGAAATTCCTGTTTGGTTGGCTAGGAGTCCCAGATTTCATAGGTCACTATCAATGAAAACTTCAGCAAGAAATGGCATCTGACAACTCTGAACATGTGCTTCCAGATGGCATCTGATAACTCTTGTCCAGTTGGCAAGTGTTTGCAAATTTCAAACTCTTACGAGATGCAGGAGTGTGGAGGTATAATGGGAACTGTCTATAGAGGAAGTTGAGACACAGTGCTGCTGAAAAGCAGATTTACACTTTACATTCTAACTAAGCAGTTCAGCTGGGATGCAGTAATTTTTAAAACAATCCGGTCGTAGGTTGCCAATCTGGTTCCATCCCAAATCTTTGTACTAAGCTCCTTGACATCCTGTTTAGAAATGCATTATTAAAATCTAATTGGTCCGTGCTCATATTGCATTTTTAATTTGAACAGAAGCAGCTGAGAGTGTGTGGCTAATAATCAATCTCTCTGGATAATGATGTATATCGGAGGAAGGAATCGGGCATTAGGAACTTAAAAAGGCCCATCCAACACCACTGTATGAAACCAACGAGACATATTCTCATTAACTGTCTGGAGTGACAACAGAAAGTGGTGATGACACATCTGAGAACGGCTTTGCTGTACCGTTCTGGCTTAGCTTTGAATTGCTGACCAGACTGTTGCACCTGAATTAATTCTCTGTGTTTATTGCCGTCTCTCTGTTGTACTGAAACATAATTACTTTAGTGCCAAAGACCAATTAAATCCATCTGCGTGGCTGACTGTTAAAATTAATGGAGCTTCTTTTCAATAGAGTATTTCAAAATAAAGACTGACTGCATAGAAACCAGTGTGGAATTCATTAAGCTTCTAAAGGCAAGTTCTTTCCCAAGATAATCTCTTATCTCTGTGCTCCATCATTTCCACCCATGGAGCTAGCAGAAACCAGTAACACTTTATTTCAGTTCCAATAAGACAGAGGGCAAGCTACATGGAGCAGATATCTGACAATTAGCTAACTGTTACATTCATGTACAAGAGAGAAGCTATTAGCAAAGGTTAACAGAAGTTGGTGCATGTACATAATAAAAGCCAGACAAAAGAACATTAGTGACGTCAAGCAAAGCACTCCCAAATCAGGCAATAGTTAAGGTGGACTTGCACCCTTAATTGCTGCCCCTTGGTGCATTATCATCCCAGGCCAGATCCTTAGCCGGACAGAGCTTTGCATCACTCCTGTCTCCAATGTGCTCGGGAAAGGGGGCACACTGGCCCTTAGAGGCCTTTGGGAGCCAACACAAAGAGCGGAACTGGTGCACAGCAGAAAGAGGAGGGCCCAAATGGCTCCTTTGCAGCCTGCTCCACTAGAGCTGTGCCAATTGACAGCTGCAGCTCAGCATGTAGCCCGTAGTCTTTTATGACATGACCACAAGCTAGTCTTCTGCAGAGCCCCAGCCTCATTCCTGGCGCAGGAAGGAGAGGGCTCAGTGAAGGAGGCATCTGGCCAATCTTTGTTTCCGCTTGTTCACTGTGGCCCTGTCTCATTTGCCACACACCAGGCCAGCCCCACTCTGAGAAAGGCATTGTTCTCTCTTTCTAAGCTCTTCGATGGCAATCAGACTGAACTATCTCTGCACCTCACATGCCTTGATGAATGTATCCTCCAACTCCCTAGGAGGTCAGGATGTGGCATTATCCCCATGGTGCAGATGGAGAACTGTGGCCCACAGAGTTTAAACAATTTGCCCAAGATCACACACGAAATCTGAAGCATAGGAAGGAACAGAACCCAGGTGTCCTGGGCCACTGGCCACTGCCTTAACCGCATAACCATCTTTGCTTTTTCAGCAGTATAACTCGCTTGGTAAATACTATATAACTGTGGGCAGTGAATGAGGGGCAGATGCTGGAGAAACCAACAACCTCACCCATGACACACATCCCACTGGTGTAATGAATGAGACAGGGCACTCAGGAACCCAGACCGATTCAGTCACAAACTGGACCAATGGTCTAAAGTTAATAGGATGATATTCAATAAGGACAAATGCAAAGTACGCCACTTAGGAAGGAACAATCAATTGCACACACAGAAAATGGGAAATGGCTGCCTAGGAAGGAATACTGCAAAAAGGGATCTGAGGGTCATAGTGGATCACAAGCTAAATATGAGTCAACAGTGTAACACTCGTGCAAAAAAAGCAGACATCATTCTGGGCTGTATTAGCAGGAGTGTTGTAAGCAAGACACGAGAAGTAATTCTTCCGCTCTATTCTGCACTGATATGGTCTCAGCTGGAGTATTGTGTCCAGTTCTGGGTGCCACATTTCATGAAAGATGTGGACAAATTGGAGAAAGTCCAGAGAAAAGCAACAAAAATGATTAAAGGTCTAGAAAACATGACCTATGAGGGAAGATTGAAAAAAAACTGGGTTTGTTTAGTCTGGAGAAGAGAAGACTGAGAGGGCACATGATAACAGTTTTGAACTACATAAAAGGTTATTACAAGAAGGAAGGAGAAAAAATTTTCTCCTTAACTTCAGAGGACTTAAATTTCAGCAAGGGCGGTTTAGATTGGACATTAGGAAAAACTTCCTAACTGTCAGGGTAGTTAAGCACTGGAATAAATTGCCTAGGGAGATTGTGGAACCTCCATTATTGGAGATTTTTAAGAGCAGGTTGGACAAACACCTGTCAGGGATGGTCTAGAAATAGTCCTGCCATGAGTGCAGAGGACTGGACTAGATCAGTGGTTCTCAACCAGGTGTATATGTTACCCTGGGGGTATGAAAAGGTCTTCCAGGAGGCACAGCAACTCATCTAGATATTTACCTAGTTTTTCAACAGGCTACATAAAAAGCACTAGCGAAGTCAGTACAAACTATAGTTTCATACAGACAATGACTTGTTTATATTGCTGTATACACTATACACTGAAATGTAAGTACAATATTTATATTACAATTGATTTATTTTATAAATACATGGTAAAAATGAGAACATAAGTAATTTTTCAGTAATAATGTGCTGTGACACTTTTGTATTTTTATGTCTGATTTTGTAAACAAGTGGTTTTTACGGGAGGTGAAACTTTGGGGGTAACAAGACAAATCAGACTCCTTAAAGGGGTACAGTAGCCTGGAAAGGTTGAGAGCCACTGGACCAGATGACCTCTCAAAGTTCTTTCCAGTCCTACGATTCTATGATTACACAACCCAGTCTCATTCGCCATTCATCCTGTACATTGAATGAAGCAGAGGCCCTGCAGAAAAATCAGTATGCATTGTAATGCATACACACAAATGGGCAGAATTAAGGTTGTACAGGCTTCAGTAGCAGTACCAAGTGCTCAGTTTCTGTGAAAATCAGGCTACTTATTTGGGTGCCTAAATATGCATTTACGCAAATTTGAAAATATTGGCTTTAACCTCTAGCTGTAAAATGGAGACAATGATATCCACAGGAAAGTTGTGAGGCTAAATGACTGAACATTTCTAATCGGGAGGAGGAGGATACAGGCTAAACACTTCAATTGAGGGAGGAGAATCCACGTGGAAATACTACAGCTCATTTATAACACCTTCCCCAAAACTTTGTAAACTAAACTTCCCCTTGTGGAGAAGTTCCATAGGATCGAAGTGGGAAGTTATCTCCTTTCTACAAGATTTGTGACCCATCCTATATAATTTAACAAGTGGGGCCCTGTTTCCGCAAGGTACTTAAGTATGTGCCTACCTTTAGCCTCATTAATTAGTCCATTGATTTCAGTTTCATAGATTTTACAGCCAGAAAGCACCATTAGATTATCTAGTCTGCCCTCCTGTGTGTCCGGCCAAAGAATTTCATCCAATTATTTCTATATTGGCCCCAGTAATGTGTGTTTGACTAAAGTGACCTTCCAAAAAGCCAGCCAGTCATCCTCTGAAGATTGAGAGCTGGCGAATCTACCCCTTCCCTTGGTAGTCTGTTCCAATGGCTAATCACCCTCCCTGTTAAATGTGAATGCCAATGCTCTTTTGTTTAAAGCTAGGAATGGGCTTAAGCACCGTTCTAAATGTGGGTTTCTATCCCGGCTATAGTGTTCTATAGGGTGGGTCACAAAACCAATAGGAAGGAGATCATCCTCTATTAAGTTCCACAGGACCCTAATGACTCAATTTCTATTAAATCTTTTAGGGCTCTTCCATAATGCATAATACTTGTCTAAAATCCCAAACTGTTAGCGAAGTCTGAAAGTCAGTGAAGGAAGCAGGAAAGCATAACTGAGAAGCAGGGGATGTTTTAAGAGGTCTCAACAATATATTGTTCTTTTCTGTCAATGCAGAACAGACGCAGTGAACAGTGGAAGCAAATGCTGGATACAGACAAAGGCATTTAAGCAACTGATGGGACTAAAACAGCTGTCGTCTATCCTAACTCTGCAATGGAAAGTGCCAATCGAGGAAACAGGCAGAAAAATCACAAGCTCTACAATGAAAGTGCATAATTATTTTAATGGAATGCTTATCATCTGATAAGTGTTATTAAAGTAACTGCCAAAGGCCCCAGGTTGGATCAGGCCCGCACTGAGCTGGGCACTGTAAAAAACACATAGGAAGACACAGCACCTTCCCTGAACATGTCAGTGAACATTCCCCCTCCTCTCTCATTGTCGTACAGGGTACCTGAGGCCTCGACATGATTTAAAACCTAGTTCAGTCACGTCTACGTTACAGGAAACGCAGTGTGTTTAATCGCCCTAGCTTGTTGGAACTGTGTCCTGCAATGCAGGAGCTTTTCACGGTGAAAATGGGGCTCCAAAGAGCCTTTTTTGTATCTGGATACTGAGTAGAGAAAGAAAAGACAGTCAGAGAGGAGGAATTTACCCCAAGGAACTTTAACCCCAGTTTAAAGCCTGCAATTATACATTCAATCGACTCCTCCAGATAAGTTACGGTAACATCCTATTTGCATCAAAGATGCATGATCGAGTATTAAAATCTCCACATGAAAATTGCAATCGTTTAGACTGTGCAAAGGAAGCTAATTTGGGAAATGCTGCTGGATTTTTTTCCAGACTATAAAATCCTTTGGCGGCTGGATCACTGGAATAGTTATTGCTTCTTATTTTATTTTCAACACTAAGCCCTTGGAGTGAGCTGAGCAGCTGGAGATCTAGCAGATGATATACAGAGCCTCTCAGGTGCCGACTTTTAGTTTTCCCCAGGGGTGCTCCACCCCTGCTCTGCCCCAAGGACCTACCCATACTCCGTTCCTTCCTCAAGGCTCTGCCCTCGCTCCATCTCTCCCTGCCCTCACTCTACCCCCTCCCCCGAAGCCATGCCCTCACTCCACACCCTCCCCCAAGGTCCTGCTGTCAATCGGCCTCTTCCCATCTCCGCTCCACCTCCTCCACAAGGCCTCCACCCACCCACCATTCGCTGCTCTCCACCCTCCCCCAAACCCCTCCCCGAGATGCCAAACAGCCATTTGGCAGCAGCTGCCGATCAGCTATTTGGTGGTGCCCCAAATTAGCTAATCGGGGTGCCGCCAAACAGCTGATTGCCACTGCCTCAGAACAGCTGTGGCTGGTGGGTGCTGAGCACCCTTTTTTTCCCCATGGGTGCTCCAGTCCCAGAGCACCCATGGAATCAGCGCCTATGCAGAGCCTGAAACATTGCTGGTTTAGTCTGAACTCCCCTGACCAAACTGTCAGCAAATGCAATGTTCCCATATATGATTATCTGGTGCCTCAATGCTAGGGTGAGGGCCATACTATGAGGCAGATTCTCGCCTCTATTCTGACTCCTTTGTGCTTCTGGAACTTGGTCAGACCTGGTGAAAATCAGCCTAGTGTGAGGGAGTTCTCAGCTGGCTCCTATGCACACCCCCTCACAGCCTCAGTGTAGACACTCTGAGTCACAATTAGCCTACGGCAGTAACTGGGGAGATTTGCTCAAGTGCAAGGGAACCAAAGTAACTGTGACCAGGTGCCAAATTCTAGGACTCTGTGTGGAGGTACAGAGCTATTCTGCTGACCCCCTCTGGCAACCTGACCAGGAAGATCTTGTTAGCTCCAATTAATGAGTTTAAAAGATTGTGACTCTATATGAGGCAGAGAAGAAGATCCTGTAAGGAGAAACCATAGGAACAGCCATTTAAAGAGAACAGGCTAGAGTTGATACAAGTTAAGAATAAAGGAAACTTCCCCAGGAAATGGGCAGGGGGTGTTTGGACAATAACCCATTGTGTGTGTGTGCTGTGTTGAGAACCCATTTCTGGCAACACAGTTGGAGAGGCAAACTGCAGAAGGTACTTATAAAGCTGCCTGATCTCCTCTTCAATGTCCTTTCAAGGATTTCCCAAGGCAGAAATAGATTCATAAATGTTAAGGCCAAAGGGACCATTACGCTCATCCATTGTGACCTTCTGCGTAATACAGGCCAGAGCCTCCCACTTAGAAAACTCATCAAGCCCATAACTTCTGTTTGCACTCCAGCGTATCTTTTAGAAAACCATTCAGTCTAGATTTAAAGACTTCAAGTGATGATGGATCCACCACATTCCTAAGGAAGTTGTTCCAATGGCTAATTATCCTCACAGGCAAAAGTGTGTCTTATTTTGAGTGTGAATTTGTCTAGCTTCAGCTTCCACCCACTGGATCTTGTTCTGCCTTTTTCTATTTTAAAGGGCTATCTGCTATCAGAAATCTCCTCCCCATGTAGGCACTTATAGACAGCGATCAAGTCACCTCTTAACCTTGTCTTAGAAAAGCTAAATAGAATGAGATTACGGCCTGGTCTACACTACAAAGTTAGATCGACATGAGCCGCCTTGTGCATATGTCTACTTTTATATTTGTCTCTGACCGAGGTTAGGTCTCCATTATGTTGACATAGTAACATAACCTCCCCGAGCGGCATTATGTCATGGTTGATGTACAGAAGTCTATGCATCATAAATATAGACACTGCATTTCCTATGTCAACCCTAATAGTCCTCCAGCAGTTGTCCCACAATGCCCAACACCGACCACTCTGGTCACTATTGTGAACTCTACTGCCCAGGGGTCATGGAGACTGGAAGTTCCCCTGCCCCCATTGTGGTGCTGTGTATAAGAAATGTGACCATTTATATCACTGTTATTCAATTTCCCTAAGTCTTGTGCAAAGTATGTCATGTAAGGTATCAATGGAAAAGTTATGATTTGCTAAGTATGATTATCCTGTTTATATGCATGTAGCCTCTTGGTATCGGAAGTTATGATGATTTGCTATGTACTTATATGTTAAACATGTGTTGTACATGTAGCGGTACAACAAAAAGAGGCAGGCAGCGGGGCCCGGGCGGAGCTGTTTGTTCATATATACAGGGATATCCTTTGAATCCTCCACGAAAGTTTAATCGAGATCTCTCATGGAGGTACTCTGCAATCCTCTGCCGAGGGCTTCTAGGGATGGCAGCCTTATTTCTTCTTCCGCCATAGGACACTTTCCCACTCCACTCAGTGGTAACTCAAGCCAGCACCATTGCAGCATACAAGCTAGCAGCATACGGAGCTTAGCAGCTTTGGGACACCAGAAGCCGCTACGTTCTCTGTGCCTTTGTTACCCTCAGGAGTGAGACATCAGCTAAAATCGCCACTGCCTGTGGAAAACGGAGCTAGTATTTAGCCACTGCCCTATACTCATAGTTTCATGCAACTGAGAAAACTCCCTCCTCATTTCCCTCAGTCCTTGTGGGCCACACTCACCCTGGCTGATGCTGAGACTGGGGCTATGCACAAGCTCTCCGAAGCAGAAGTGTCTTTAAGCATGTCTTCTTTGAAACTTTAGGAGAGCATGGGAAGGAAGTTCTGAAACTTAATTTTCACTATCTGTTGTGACTAGACTGACAACGGTACCTCTGTGTGTTTTATCTGTAGCTGCTGCTGTTGCGTCCTGGAGGGGTTCCCCATCCACGCCCATAGAACATCTGAGCCAGATAGGAGGAGAAAGAAGACATGTGCCCTGAGATCCTGCAAGCCAGTGCTGCATCAGACCATGAACAGAGGGCCTGGAGGATGAATACTACAGACTGCGCAGAGAAGGAAAGAGCAGACAGGAGAAAGGTGCAGGAAAAGGAGAGGGAGATACACCAGGACATAATGGGGCTTCTCCAGCAGCAAACACAGATGCTGCAGACTCTTGTGGTCCTTGAGGTTCAACAAACACAGGCTCGCCTCCCTTTGCAGTCCATGGAGAGCCCCAGGAAAGCACCTCCCTACACACCCCCTGAACATTCCATGTGGTATCAGAGGCCCCATCCCTACCTCTACCACTCCTCCTGAGGGGACATTAAGGACAACCACAGCTTCCCATACACTGACCTGTGTGAGCCAGAGCTGACATATGTGTAGCTAAAATGGACATGAATGTTCCTTCCCCTTCTTTAAGCTCTGTTCCATACGTTTAAGTTTTTAATATATTTGCTTTTAACTTGAACAGAATTTTTAAGTGTTTTTGTTACTCAATAAAACTGTACAGTTTGGAAAATAATTCATCTTTAATAGTTCCCAACATATGTTGCCGAATGCCTGGCAGTAGTTAAAGCACCGACTTGCTATCGTACACTGTGGCACAATTCATAGGATCAGTGACAAACACAGTGTAATAATCATAAATGTACAACGAGCAGCAGAAAATTAATAGGTGCATTGCCAGTGTAATATTTATATTCATATATTCACACAATTCCTAACAGGCCCCCAAACTTCAGGACCAGGTAGAGCACACAATACACCATAATGCATTACTGTGGCTCGCTGCTAAAGTGACCTTCCAAAGGCTCCCTGAGTTTGATAGCTCTGTGTGTAGCCGTTCTGAAAGTGCTTGTGTCTGCTGTTCAAACTCAGCAAACAGCCACTCCACCTCCATCCTTCATGGCAACTTTCCCCCCCTCTGCTTCACAGATATTACGCAGGACACAGCAGGCAGCTATAATCATTAGGATCTTTTTCTCACTGAGATCCAATCTTGTGAGTGAACGATGCTGGCACCCTTTCAATCTACTAAAAACACATTCAACCATCATTCTGCACCTGCTGAGCTGTCAGCTGAATCTTTCCTTGGTGCTGTCAAGGTGGCCAGTGTACAGCTTCACGAGCCAGGGGAGTCAGGGGTAGACTGGGTCCTTCAGGATCATTATTGGCATTTCAACATCGCCAGTGGTAATCCACCAGTCAGGAAAGAAGTCCCTGCTTGTAGCTTTCTGAGCAGTTCTCTGTTCTTAAAGATGTGAGTGTCTTGCATTTTCCCTGACCAGCCAACACTGATGTCGGTGAAGCGTCCCTAGTGATCCACCGACATTTGCACAACCATAGAAAAATAGCCCTTTCTGTTGATGTGGTCTGTGGCAAGGCAAGCTGGTGACAAAATAGGGATCTGCCTGCCACCTTTTGCTCCACTGCAGTTCAGGAGCCACATTGCTGAAAATCCATCCACTATGTCCTGCACATTGCTGAGAGTCACAGTCCTGCGTAGCAGGAGACAATTAATAGTCCTGCGCACTTGCATGACACTGTTCCCCACAGTGGATTTTCCAACTCCAAAATGATTTCCCACTGATTGGTTGCTGTGAAATTGAGCCAGAAAGGGTTAAGCAACTAGCAGGCTTAATGACCCAAATGCAACCTTTAAAGGCATATTAGAAAAGTATATAAATGGTAATTAGGGCTATTCCTTATAAATAGCTAACATAGCCATGTTAAATAGCCTACAGCTTTGAAATGCAAACCTGTATTGTTAGAGAATTAGAGGCAATACTAATGGTATGTGTTTACAGGTTTCAGAGTAGCAGCCGTGTTAGTCTGTAGTCGCAAAAAGAAAAGGAGTACTTGTGGCACCTTAGAGACTAACAAATTTATTAGAGCATAAGCTTTCGGAGCATCCGATGAAGTGAGCTGTAGCTCACGAAAGCTTATGCTCTAATAAATTTGTTAGTCTCTAAGGTGCCACAAGTACTCCTTTTCTTTTTGGTATGTGTTTACGTATATCTTGTTAGACATTAACCATGTAAACAATACTGTTCCTAACTGTTGTTATATCTATTGATTCAGAGATCAAAAGGGAATATTAACGATTAGATGAAATTTGGGTCTAATAATGTCATTGTCTATATTTCTCTTTGAAGTTTGTAGTAAACTATCTATGAACAGTTTAATAGATAATTACCTAATACTGATGAATGCAACTGGCTACCTGTGTATACATAAGAAATAGATAATTCTACTTCAAAGCCACTATTCTTCACCCAAGGAATAGCTGCTGTCAAGAGGCTATCATAGCCTGCCAGTGATCTATAAAAGAACTCTAGGGCCCTGATCCTGTATCTCAGATCTGCTTAAGCTTCATTGGGGAAGTCTGAGTTGCAAGACTAAAGTCCCCAGCTCCAGACTGGGTCCCCCAGACATTGGACAATGACCTATGGAACTAATCTTGAAAAAACTTTTTGCAACTCTAAAGCTCACCATCTCTTCTATGAAACTGACCTATGAACTCTATTCATATCTGTATGTATAATGATCTTTTAACCAATATTCTCTCTCTTTTCTTTTTTAATAATTTTTAGTTTAGTGAATAAGAATTGGCTGTAAGTGTGTATTCGGGTAAGATCTGTGATATTTATTAACCTGATGGGTAATGTGTCTGATCCTTTGGGATTGGTAGGACTTTTTATATGATGAACAAGATTTTTAGTAATCCTCCTCATATTTGACTTGGCTATGTAAGTGAGAGCCCAAGACTGAGTTGCTTTAAGGGAACTGTGGTTTTGGCTTCTGGGTAACCAGTAAGGTCTTGTAGAAGCTGTTTTGTTGCTGGCTTGGTGAATCTAAGTGTTAGAATAATTACCAGTTTTGGGGATTGTCTGCCCCATTCCTGATTGAGCAATCTCAGTGTGGCAGCCCGCACTCCCCCCACCCCCCGGGGCCCTGGTCACAGTAGCAATCTGTCACTGCAAGTTTCCACAGTGCGATCACCACTTGTTTCTCCACTGTCAGGGCAACTCTCCTTCTGGAGCCCCCGTGCTGAAGGGTTGGGGCAAGTTCGACACACAGATCCAGGAATGTGGCCTTGCACATCTGAAAGTTCTGCAGTCACCGTTCGTCATCCCAAGCCTGCATTACAATGCGATTCCACCACTCAGTGCTTGTTTCTTAGGCCCAGAGGTGGCACTCCACTTTCTGAAGCTGCTCCATGAACATTATCAACAACTTTGAACTGGTTCTCACTATGTCCCTCAACAATCTGCCCTGCGGGAAATCGCTCCTGGCTTTGGTCAGAGATGGTGGACAGAGGCAAGTCCCGTGCGGGTTCATGGGATTTTCAAGATAGGCGAGAAAATTATGGGATAGAGATTCCATTATGGGGATGAAAAAACTGCATGATGGGAACTTGACCCCACAATGCCTGTCACCCCTTGCGCGACTTGTTTCTGCCCCACTATCCATTGCCAGAACTTCCCAAAATACAGTGCCGCAGAAAGGCATCTTGCCCCCCCAGGGGGTGCATGCACCCCAGGTTAAGAACCACTGCTTTAGAGCAAGCCCTAGGTGAAAAGGGTACGGGCAGAATTTCTGTTATGGGTTATTGCTTAGAAAGATTCCTGAAGAGAAAAATCTTTAGGGTAGTTTTTGCAAGCAGTTCGCTGCAACCGATGGGTGTGGAAGTGATTTAATTGAGTTAACTCAGAGTGAATCACTGTATAGAGAAAGCAACAGTTTGTTTGGGAGACTTGCTTCAGTTCCTAACTGTCAGAGTCTTTCTGAGGTGTATAGGTCCACTGACTTTGGTTTAGAAAGACCCAGTGTGGATAGGTTTGAAAAGGTTTCAAATGAAATAAAAATTGTTAGGGAATTTAAACAGCCCTACAAGCTTAACAAGCTTGTTGGGGAGACAGTGTAGTTGGAACATGAATGTCTCCATGTTGGTTCTTTAAGTAAGCAGTATGTGATTCAGGTACTGAGGAAAGATCGGGTTACTGGTTACTGGGTTACAAGGGTGCAGGGGAGAGCAGGCAAACTTTCATCTCTAAATATTTTGGATATGACTTATAGTCTCTTAGTGGACTTGACATCTGATTCCAGGTGGAAGCAGAGCTTGGTAAAGGAAGGACAAAAGAACCTTGAGTCTAACATGCTAGTGAAAATGGATGGTGTCTCTTTAAGACAGAGTCCAGCCTTGGAATTGGTAAAGCTTGAGTATTTGAAACCTAATAAACAAGCTACTGTCTGTGTT
The DNA here is from genome assembly GCF_009764565.3 of Dermochelys coriacea. Taxonomy (NCBI): domain Eukaryota; kingdom Metazoa; phylum Chordata; order Testudines; family Dermochelyidae; genus Dermochelys; species Dermochelys coriacea. Next base: position 4,408,238 of record NC_050072.1, read on the forward strand.
GATGCAAATTACCTGACTGACTGGGGGGAAAAAAGACTTGCCTGTAGCTGTTAGCAAAAAGGACACACCCAGCCAGACAATGGATTCTGTTAATCAAAAGAGTTCAGATTTTGACCCACTGGACAGGGAGGAAGGGAAGGATTAAACCTTGCAAAAAAAAAAAAAAAGCCACAGGTTAACACTAAAATACCAAATCTCCAAGGAAGTGGTTAAACTTAAAACCTATGTTAAGGAAGACCCTGAGATCAAGAAAAAGCTACAAAGATTCAAAGGGATATTGAACAATCTGACCCAAAGAATGATTTGTCTAAACCAAAGGCTTGGCATGACAGAAATAATTGTAAATGTACACTTGTGATAAAACTAATGTTATTGCTAATGACTTCTGAGTAACCAGTAAGGTAATAAAGAAGCTGTTTTATGCAGGCTTGGTGATTCTAAGTATTGGAATATCCACCAGCTTTCTGGGGATTGTCTTCCCCATTCTTTGCAGTTCAACCTAATTGAGTGACAACAGCTGGCTCCCCACTAGGACCAGGTCACAACATCCTTGGCTCTTTGTATCAGCACTACATCTACTCACCAGGAGTGCTTCTTCTGATGCATAGTGTGGTGCACCGTTGGTAGATATCCCAGTGTACAGCTCACCACCATCCAACACACTGTATTTTGGGAAGTTCTGGCAATGGATAGTGGGGCAGAAACAAGTCGTGCAAGGGGTGACAGGCATTGTGGGGTCAAGTTCCCATCATGCAGTTTTTTCATCCCCATAATGGAATCTCTATCCCATAATTTTCTCGCCTATCTTGAAAATCCCATGAACCCGCACGGGACTTGCCTCTGTCCACCATCTCTGACCAAAGCCAGGAGCGATTTCCCGCAGGGCAGATTGTTGAGGGACATAGTGAGAACCAGTTCAAAGTTGTTGATAATGTTCATGGAGCAGCTGCAGAAAGTGGAGTGCCACTTCAGGGCCTAAGAAACAAGCACTGAGTGGTGGAATCGCATTGTAATGCAGGCTTGGGTTGACGAACGGTGACTGCAGAACTTTCAGATGTGCAAGGCCACATTCCTGGATCTGTGTGTCGAACTTGCCCCAACCCTTCAGCACGGGGGCTCCAGAAGGAGAGTTGCCCTGACAGTGGAGAAACAAGTGGTGTGGAAACTTGCAGTGACAGATTGCTACTGTGACCAGGGCCCCGGGGGGTGGGGGGAGTGCGGGCTGCCACACTGAGATTGCTCAATCAGGAATGGGGCAGACAATCCCCAAAACTGGTAATTATTCTAACACTTAGATTCACCAAGCCAGCAACAAAACAGCTTCTACAAGACCTTACTGGTTACCCAGAAGCCAAAACCACAGCTCCCTTAAAGCAACTCAGTCTTGAGCTCTCACTTACATAGCCAAGTCAAATATGAGGAGGATTACTAAAAATCTTGTTCATCATATAAAAAGTCCTACCAATCCCAAAGGATCAGACACATTACCCATCAGGTTAATAAATATCACAGATCTTACCCGAATACACACTTACAGCCAATTCTTATTCACTAAACTAAAAATTATTAAAAAAGAAAAGAGAGAGAATATTGGTTAAAAGATCATTATACATACAGATATGAATAGAGTTCATAGGTCAGTTTCATAGAAGAGATGGTGAGCTTTAGAGTTGCAAAAAGATTTTTCAAGATTAGTTCCATAGGTCATAGTCCAATGTCTGGGGGACCCAGTCTGGAGCTGGGGACTTTAGTCTTGCAACTCAGACTTCCCCAATGAAGCTTAAGCAGATCTGAGATACAGGATCAGGGCCCTAGAGTTCTTTTATAGATCACTGACAGGCTATGATAGCCTCTTGACAGCAGCTATTCCTTGGGTGAAGAATAGTGGCTTTGAAGTAGAATTATCTATTTCTTATGTATACACAGGTAGCCAGTTGCATTCATCAGCATAAGGTAATTATCTATTAAGCTGTTCATAGATAGTTTACTACAAACTTCAAAGAGAAATATAGATAATGACATTATTAGACCCAAATTTCTTCTAATCGTTAATATTCCCTTTTGATCTCTGAATCAATAGATATAACAACAGTTAGGAACAGTATTGTTTACATGGTTAATGTCTAACAAGATATACGTAAACACATACCATTAGTATTGCCTCTAATTCTCTAACAATATAGGTTTGCATTTCAAAGCTGTAGGCTATTTAACATGGCTATTGTAGCTATTTGCCTTCCCAAACTGCTGATTACACAAAGCCATCAGCTCAGAAGGCTGCTTATGCTCATCTAAACTTTCTTTGCCTTTCCCTCCCTTAACAGATAAACTGCTGTTTTCCACAAATAGTGTTGTATTACACTGAGCTACCTTAAGCACATCACTTTTACTGGGCCAGGCTTACTTTCCCAAGCTTTACTAGCCAACATTCCATCACCAATAAAAGAATTACCTTTTTGTTCCTCAATTAGGGCTTTAACCTGATCACCAGCTTTAATTTGCTCTAGAGAAACATCTTCCTGAGCATTATCTAAGGTCAGATTCACTTCTGAGATATGAGACAGACAATTAGGAATTTTTTCCATGTGTGCACTGCTTCTTTTCACAGATAAACAGCAAACTTCCTCATACAAACATTTGGAGAAACCCTCCATAGGTAAATCCTTGCCCCAGCAGACACAGGTTCAGGATTATTTCTTTCCTGTGACTGGTTTATGTCATCAACTTGACTGAACAAAGTTTTAATATCATCCCCAATCAAAAGATCCTTAGGCAATAACTTTCTTACACAAGCGATAACTTCATATATAACACCATTCCATTCAAGAGGGATTCTGGCTAAAGGCACACTGACAGTAAACTCATAGAGGATTACAATATTCACACTCTGATTTGGCAAATAACCTACCTGTTTGACAAGAACTGCTTTAACAAGAGTGATTTTAGAAGCTGTATTTTGCCCTAAACAGCTTTTTCCATTGACTTTTACATTCTCTGCACAAGTTATGGGGTTATTGTTAGGATACAGATAGTCAGGCCTGTCTGCAAAGGCCTAGACGCTAAGAATTTGGGTGTATTCTTATCACTTGGCTAGTTCTAGAGGTATAAAAGAGAGAATCAAAATCACTGTCTGCCGGCGTAAGGTCCTTCTCTTCCTGAGACAGTCTGAGGCCCTGTGCTTAGGCGAAGACCTTTGGCTAAGCAACAGAGGCAGCCATAAGCTGGGAAGCGACCGGTCACCTCCTCACATGCCAAACTAGTCGCACTGAAATCAGGTGCTATTGTGCTGTGAGGATACAATCCTGTCCTGATAATGCCCGTCACCTCCAGAGAAAGGAAACTGCCTAGAAGATGTAAAAGGAAACTTCATTTGATAGCATCCTGTCTGGCAAGAACTCACTTATCAATAGCTGGGATGTGAAATCCTCATTTCTGTGTTTGCTCTATCATTGTAGTCCCCATTTCCCTATTGTTTGTCTGTATAATCTCTGACTGGTTCTGTGATTGTTCCTGTCTGCTGTGTAATTAATTGTGCTGGGTGTAAACTAATTAAGGTGGTGGGATATAATTCATTAAATAATCATGTTACAATATGTTAGGATTGGTTAGTTAAATTTCAGGAAAATGCTTGGTTAAGATAGCTAAGCAGAACTCAAGTTTTACTATATAGTCTGCAGTCAATCAGGAAGTGGGGGGGAATGGGAACAGGGAATGGGAGTGGGGAATTGGAATCATGTTTTGCTAAGGGGGAAAATGGGAACAGGGAATGGGGCTGGGGAAATTGGAATCATGTTTTGCTAAGCAGGGGAATGGGAACAGGGACACAGGTAAGGCTCTGTGGTGTCAGAGCTGGGAAGGGGGACACAAAGAAAGGAAACTGGAATCATGCTTGCTGGAAGTTCACCCCAATAAACATCTAATTGTTTGCCCTTTGGACTTCGGGTATTGTTGCTCTCTGTTCATCCGAGAAGGACCAGGGAAATAAGTGGGTGAAGGAATAAGCCCCCTAACAGTTACCTTCACCCGAGCTCACAGTAAAAGTATTTACATAAAAGGTGGCAGTGTTGGGGTAAATTTGGATACACAGACTACTGCTTAGAGTCAAACAACATACCAACATTGTTACAAACTGGATAGATTCTATCCCCATCTTTGTTGTTGAGAGGAACTGTTTTTTCAGGATGATACAGTTCCTGTTCTTCCTTTATTCTCTTGAATTGGAGCTCAAGTCTGTCCACTTTTGCCTTAGCTTCTAGCTCCTGCAATCGAATATATGCCATTTTTTGTTCATGTTCAAAATACAGATGTTCTCTTTCAGCAGCTTCTCCTTCCGTATCAGCTATTTTTTGCTTTTGTTCAAGTTCTAGCTGCTGGTTTCTCACTGCAAGCATTTTTGCTGGGTCTGCTTCCTTATCACTGGCAATTAACAGATTTTTCCTGCTATGGGGCCTTTTGCTTAAAATACAACCTTCTCTGTAAGCACAATTCTTCCAGGCTTTTTCTGTCAGGATCTTGAGCATGGGTCACTCACTGTAATTTATTTTTAACCCTTAAACTCTCCAATATCAAAATTAATTTTTTTGACAAGTGTGTGGTTCTGATCCAAGAACCCAATTAACCTATGGTAATGTGCATCCAAGCATGACTACGCCACTGTGACCGGGGTCCTAGTGGGGAGCCAGCTGTGGTCACTCAATTAGGGTGAACTGCAAAGAATAGGGCAGACAATCCTCATAAAGCTGGTGGATATTCCAATACTTAGATTTACCAAGCAAGCATAAAACAGCTTCTTTATTACCTTACTGGTTACTCGGAAGTCCAAACAAAACAGTTCCCTTAAAGCCTCAGGCCTCCATCCAGGTACCCATGTCAAATATGATGAAAATTTCTGTAAATTTTATTTCATCATATAAAAGAAAAGGTTCTACCAACCCCAAGGGATCGGACACATTACCTCCCAGGTTAACGGATGTTTCAGATCTTACCCAAATACACACTACTGCCTATTCTTATTAACTAAACTAAAATTTATTAAAAAATAAAGGAGAGTATGGTTAAAAGATCAATATACATACAGACGTGAGTTCAATTCATTGAGGTTCAGATTCACAGCAGAGATGGTGAGCTTCGTAGTTGCAAAGAGTTCCTTTAGAATTCAGTTCATAGGTCATAGTCCAATGTCCAGATCTCATATTCAGGGTGTACCAGCATAACTGGGACCTCAGTCTTGGGACTCAAACTTCCTGTGATGAAGTCTAAGCAGATCTGAGATGACAGAATCAGGACTCAAGGATCTTTTATATGAATTAATATAAGGCCATTTGCTTGTTCCTCCACCATTCAGAGTACATTTCAAAGAGAGATGACAACGGAGATATCCCATGTTTACAATTCATTTACATGATAGAATCATAGAATCATAGAATATCAGGGTTGGAAGGGACCTCAGGAGGTCATCTAGTCCAACCCCTTGCTCAAAGCAGGACCAATCCCCAACTAAATCATCCCAGCCAGGGCTTTGTCAAGACTGACCTTAAAAACCTCAAAGGAAGGAGATTCCACCACCTCCCTAGGTAACCACTTCCAGTGCTTCACCACCCTCCTAGTGAAAAAGTTTTTCCTAATATTCAACCTAAACCTCCCCCACAGCAACTTGAGACCATTACTCCTCGTTCTGCCATCTGCTACCACTGAGAACAGACTAGATCCATCCACTTTGGAACCTCTTTCAGATAGTTGAAAGCAGCTATCAAATCCCCCCTCATTCTTCTCTTCCGCAGACTAAACAATCCCAGTTCCCTCAGCCTCTCTTCATAAGTCATGTGTTCCAGTCCCTTAATCATTTTTGTTGCCCTCTGCTGGATGTTTTCCAATTTTTCCACATTCTTCTTGTAGTGTGGGGCCCAAAACTGGACACAGTACTCCAGATGAGGCCTCACCAATGTTGAATAGAGGGGAACGATCATGTCCCTCAATCTGCTGGCAATGCCCCTACTTGTATATCCCAAAATGCCATTGGCCTGCTTGGCAACAAGAGCACACTGTTGACTCATATCCAGCTTCTCGTCCACTGTAACCCCTAGCTCCTTTTCTGCAGAACTGCTGCCTAGCCATTAAGTCCCTAGAATGTAGCGGTGCATGGGATTCTTCCGTCCTAAGTGCAGGACTCTGCACTTGTCTCGTTAAACCTCATCAGATTTCTTTTGGCCCAATCCTCTAATTTGTCTAGGGCCCTCTGTATCCTATCCCTACCCTCCAGTGTATCTACCTCTCCTCCCAGTTTAGTGTCATCTGCAAACTTGCTGAGGATGCAATCTACGCCATCCTCCAGATCATTAATGAAGACATTGAACAAAACCGGCGCCAGGACCGACCCTGGGGGCACTCTCTTGATACCAGCTGCCAACTAGACATGGAGCCATTGATCACTATCCATTGAGCCCGACAATCTAGCCAGCTTTCTATCCACCTTACAGTCCATTCATCCAGCCCATACTTTTTTAACTTGCTGGCAAGAATACTGTGGGAGACCGTGTCAAAAGCTTTGCTAAAGTCAAGAAATAACACATCCACTGCTTTCCCCTCATCCACAGAGCCCGTTATCTCATCATAGAAGGTAATTAGATTAGTCAGGCATGACTTGCTCTTGGTGAATCCATGCTGACTGTTCCTGATCACTTTCCTCTCTTCTAAGTGCTTCAGAATTGATTCCTTGAGGACCTGCTCTATGATTTTTCCAGGGACTGAGGTGAGGCTGACTGGCCTGTAGTTCCTAGGATCCTCCTTCTTCCCTTTTTTAAAGATGGGCACTACATTAGCCTTTTTCCAGTCGTCTGGGAGCTCCCAGCATCTCCATGAGTTTTCAAAGATAATGGCCAATGACTCTGCAATCACATCCGCCAACTCCTTTAGCACTCTCGGATGCAGTGCATCCGGCCCCATGGACTTGTGCTCATCCAGCTTTTCTAAAAAGTCCCAAACCACTTCTTTCTCCACAGAGGACTGGTCACCTCCACCCCATGCTGTGCTGCCCAGTGCAGTAATTTGGGAGCTGACCTTGTTCGTGAAGACAGAGGCAAAAAAAAGCATTGAGAACATTAGCTTTTTCCACATCCTCTGTCACTAGGTTGCCTCCCTCATTCAGTAAGGGGCCCACACTTTCCTTGATCTTCTTCTTGTTGCTAACATACCTGAAGAAACTCTTCTTGTTATTCTTAACATCCCTTGCTAGCTGCAACTCCAAGTGTGATTTGGCCTTCCTGATTTCACTCCTGCATGCCTGAGCAATATTTTTAGACTCTTCCCTGGTCATTTGTTCAATCTTCCACTTCTTGTAAGCTTCTTTTTTGTGTTTAAGATCAGCAAGGATTTCACTGTTAAGCCAAGCTGGTCTACCAGAGCATACTCTTCCATATGTTTAAAAAAAATATAAACCAGGGGTTACAATGCAGATAACCACCAGGGTTTACAATGCAGATAACCACAGTGCACTTCCTACTAATGTCAGCAGCAGAATTCCAACCCCAGGGTAGCCCAGGAAGGAGGACACTCGTGTATTGTCTCACCTAGTTTTGGGAAACAACAAGTCCCCACAAGGTAGGGATTGTTATATTTGTTTTACAGAAGAGGAAACTGAGGCACAGAACAGTTATGTGACTCAACCAAGCCGTTGCACGGTGCATCAGTATCAGAGTTGGAAATAGAACCCAATTCCCTGCGCTAATGATGAGGTAGCCTCCCCATTTCCTTTCTGGTCCAAAACTACACTAGCGGGTATATCCTTGTCTTTCCTCCTTGACCATCCACAGCCACAACAGAGCTGCTGCTGTCACACTACCCTGGAGAGGCAGGATTGGTGGAGCCTACACAGTGCATGTTCTTCATCCCCACTTCTCTCTACACCTCCTCCCTGGGCAACCTCATCTGCCCACGTGGTTTCTGCTGTCACTCCTGAGCCCATGATTCTCCAGCTCACCTATCCGCCTTTGACCTTTCCCCTCCTGTCTGTATGTTGGGCCTCTCCCCCTGGGAGCCCTGCCACCATCTCAAGCTCAACACAGCAAAAGCCCAACAACACCTTTTCCCCACAAGTCTTCTCGTCTTTCGCCGATCCTGGCAGCCAGCTGACAACCTTAGTCTCGCTTTTGACCTCTCGCTCTCCTCCGCACACATCCATGCTATTCCCAAACACTGCCTGCTCTTTCTCTGCAACAGCTAAACAAATCTGGCCTGCAGGGTAGACACTTATTTGTGCTTCAGGTAAACCCGGTCTCACTTACTGCACCCTCCCGGACTTTAGCCACCATGAATCTCATTATTCCCCTCCCGCGTATATAGGACTTGAATTTGTCCTATCTCTAATCTATTCCCAAGGTCTGCATTACCCACATTTGATCTGGCAAGCAGATCCACTTCAGTACTATCAGTAGGAACCCTACTGTCTCGATATTTACAACCCAACCTGACTTCATGGCGTCTGAAGTGAAAATTAAGATGCATTTGCTTACACAAGCCTTCCTGCAATAGCATCCTCAGAAATATAGCCAGGTCACGCTTCCCTGGAGATAATCAGGAAGAAAATAGGTTTAAAAACAAACCTTTCTGTGCACACTCAAGCAGTACATTATGCATGGGAGTAGAGAATACAGCCCTTCGGGTGGCTTTGCTCCCCTTTATTTCTGTTCAAGCCCAGATGTCACAGTGATGGGCATGCTATAAATAGACTGAAAGCAGGAAGTACCAGAGATCCCACCAGAAAGCTGGATCTCCTGAGATTTTACTCCAATTTATCTTACATATAAGATTCAGACTTTGGTTGCCTCTCTGAGCTTCTCTTGGTTGGGAGTGGTAGCACCAACACCCTCTCAAGTTCCCCTTGATTTCACCCCTGCTGAGCTCTGGGCATAGACCAAAAGTCTTGAGTGTGCATGCAGATCTGCTAAATCCTTTCCCGTTTGCCCCTTTGCAGTGAACCAACAAACATCGCCCCCACATCCAGCTCCTGATCCAGGTGCTGCTCTGACTGAAGGATGAGCGGACACGCTTTCAACGCTGAGCCTATATTGTAGTTTTCAGCTCAAGTATCCCAATCTCCCTCAAACTGTGGGAGCTCTCGGTTGCAGTACTTTAACAGTGCAGCTTTTCTCCTTGAACAAGCCGGTTTAATTGAAAAGCATTAGTCAGCACTGCCTTTCGGGCCCAGGTTCTCCTCGGTTATGAACTGTAACTACTCAGCCACCCAGGCTGTTATTTAATGAGGCAACGGAGTCTGAATTATTAATCCTCTCCTGTGGGAGGATCTCGCATCTGCTTGTGCCACACAAAAGGAGATTGTGGCAGCTTGTCCCTGCTCAACAAATTTCTTTAAAACCCCAACACATGGGATCTTTGATGGGGGCTGAGGGTTCCGGACCGGTGCAGGGCAGATGCTGTGCACCCCTCCACCACAGGGGCTATCTTTTCAAAGGGGGTTTCCAGTGATTCCATTTTGGGGTGCCCAACTTTGGACACTGAGGCAAAAATGTTCCAAATTAAGTGCCTGAAATTAGGCCCTGAAATCCAGATTCAGGCAACTAAATATGGCCAGATTTTCAGAGGTGCTGAACATCCACATCTCCCACTGAAGATCCCTGGGTCTAGCTAAGCTCTAAGCCACCTTCTCCCCCTTCCCTGACTCTTGGCCCTTTCCACAGCTAAACTCAGAGCAGCCTCTGGCCTGCTCTAAGTTATGCCAGTTAGGGCAGCCCCCTAGGAACCATTTCACTTGCTGGGATTGCTGGAGTGCACTGCACTCCAGCTCTACCCCAACGCATCATCAGCCCTCCTCTAAAGGCCCCTACACATGCAGGAAGGGAGTGGGTGGCATACAGCTGGCTACACCTGGGAATTCCCCCTACATAGAGGACTTTATGGCTGCACTATTAGGGCAGTTCTCTCAGTTCTTTGCATTGCCAGAGCAGCACAGCAGGGAATGGAACCAGGGCCTAGGATCTGCAATGGATTTTAATGGGAGTAGAGGGATCTTCGCAATTCACTGGACCGGCCCCTGTGAATGTGGCCCAAGCTGGATGTGAAGCCATGGGGATAACATTCATTGCTCTAAGATCAGAACAGGAGCTAAAGAAGAGCGTTTTGGAGTCTATTGAAGTTTTACCTGAAATCCTCTCAGCAGGTGATGCAGGACAGCAGCCAGTCACACTGAGACAAATGCTGCTTTATTAGCAAAACGGAGTGTACCAGGAAATGCTTTGTATTGCTGAGATGTATTGATCTGGCAGACTGCTATAGAACTCCAAACTCAATGGGCAGCACCTTCACAGACCCACCTCTAGTCTGCTCTGGAGGATAAAAATAATCCTTTTGCGTCAGTTCCATCGCTGTGATCAGCAAGACATTTTATTCATCTGTGATTCCTTCCCTTGTCTCATTTAAACAATTCCCCATTGAGCCCATCAAATTAATTTGAGCAAAAGACATTTATGTGGACAGCCTGCCTGCACAGGTGTCTTTAACTGTTTTTTCTTTGAGAGGAGACTGGTGTATCACACACACACACACACACACACACACACACACACAAACACACACAGTGTGTTTAAAATTACAGTATGAAATGAAGCTTTGGGATAGACACCTGTCAGGGATGGTCTAGGCTCACAAGTGCTGACTTTCAGCTGTCTCCAGGGAGGCTCCAGCCCCACTTTGTCCCTTACCCCAAGGCCCCACCCTCACCCCGCTTCTTCCTGCCCCGTGCCACCCGCTCCCACAAGGCTCCGCCCCACCCCTTCCTGCCCCCACTCTAACCCCTCCCCTGAGCATGTCCCACCCTCGCTCCGCCTCTTCTTACCCCTGCTCCTTTCCTCTCCCCCAGTGCCTCCTGCCCGCTGCCGAACACCTGATTGGTGGTGGGCAGAAAGCGCTGGGAGGGAGGGGGAGGTGCTGATCAGCAGGGCCTGCTGAACAGCTGTTTGGCGGGTGGCTGATGGGTGCTGAGCACCCACTATTCTTTTCCGGCCCTGGAGCACCCACCGAGTCAGCGCCTATCTCTAGGTTTACTTGGTCCTGCCTCAGCACAGGGGATGGATCAAATGACCTCATGAGGTCTCTCCTAGGCCTACATTTCTATGATTCTAAGATGTTTAGGGTCAGGGATGTCTGCAAATTTAGATGACCACAGGATACAGAAAACACACCAGGGGAATCTGGGATAACTGTCCTCTGCCGACAGACACACCGCCACTGGGAAAGGGAGTTACAAATTGCATCTCCTTAAGTCAGCCTGGTTCCTTGTACTCCAGAGAGGACCCAGCAGGGAAGGCTGCTGTAATCTCTTGGAGGGGCTAAATAGGAGTCAACGGGGCGTGCCAATTCCAAGCATCCCTCTCTGTCTGTTCTAGGCATGCCCCCTCCCCAGCTAGCCGTGCCCACTTTGGGGATGTCTTTCTCCTTCCTGTTGCCACTGCGTCTGCCCTACAGCAGGCTTCCATTGCCAGGGGCCCCCACCCAAGATCTGCACCAACTGGGGCCTAAGCAGACTTTGGAGTGAATCTACCCCAGAGAAAGTAAGATGTGCACAGGGATTAGTTATGCAAAAGTTCCAGGCAAGGAAAAGCAGAGAAGTCTGAAGAGTTGCCGGCTGCCCTGCAGAAATAACTTTGCTGACTCTGCCCTCGCTCCAGGAATCACTGCAGCTTGCTAACAGCTTAGTGAGGTTTCAGAGTAGCAGACATGTTAGTCTGTATTCACAAAAAGAAAAGAAGGACTTGTGGCACCTTAGAGATTAACAAATTTATTTGAGCATAAGCTTTCGTGAGCTACAGCTCACTTCATCGGATGCATTTGGTGGAAAATACAGTGGGGAGATTGATATACACACACAGAGAACATGAAACAATGGGTTTTATCATACACACTGTAAGGAGAGTGATCACTTAAGATGAGCCATCACCAGCAGCGGGGGGGGGGGGGAGAGGAAAACCTTTCATGGTGACAAGCAAAGTAGGCCATTTCCAACAGTTAACAAGAACATCTGAGGAACAGTGGGGGGTGGGGTGGGGGGGAGAAATAACATGGGGAAATAGTTTTACTTTGTGTAATGACTCATCAACTCCCAGTCTCTATTCAAGCCTAAGTTAATTGTATCCAGTTTGCAAATTAATTCCAATTCAGCAGTCTCTCGTTGGAGTCTGTTTTTGAAGTTTTTTTGTTGAAGGATAGCCACTCTCAGGTCTGTAATCGAGTGACCAGAGAGATTGAAGTGTTCTCCAACTGGTTTTTGAATGTTATAATTCTTGACGTCTGATTTGTGTCCATTTATTCTTTTACGTAGAGACTGTCCAGTTTGGCCAATGTACATGGCAGAGGGGCATTGCTGGCACATGATGGCATATATCACATTGGTAGACGCGCAGGTGAATAAGCCTCTGATAGTGTGGCTAATGTGATTAGGCCCTATGATGGTGTCTCCTGAATAGATATGTGGGCAGAGTTGGCAACGGGCTTTGTTGCAAGGATAGGTTCCTGGGTTAGTGGTTCTCTTGTGTGGTGTGTGGTTGCTGGTGAGTATTTGCTTCAGGTTGGTGGGCTGTCTGTAAGCAAGGACTGGCCTGTCTCCCAAGATCTGTGAGAGTGATGGGTCGTCCTTCAGGATGGGTTGTAGATCCTTGATGATGCGTTGGAGAGGTTTTAGTTGGGGGCTGAAGGTGATGGCTAGTGGCATTCTGTTATTTTCTTTGTTGGGCCTGTCCTGTAGTAGGTCACTTCTGGGTACTCTTCTGGCTCTGTCAATCTGTTTCTTCACTTCAGCAGGTGGGTATTGTAGTTGTAAGAATGCATGATAGAGATCTTGTAGGTGTTTGTCTCTGTCTGAGGGGTTGGAGCAAATGCGGTTATATCGTAGAGCTTGGCTGTAGACAATGGATCGTGTGGTATGATCTGGATGAAAGCTAGAGGCATGTAGGTGGGAATAACGGACAGTAGGTTGCCGATATAGGGTGGTGTTTATGTGACCATCGCTTATTAGCACCGTAGTGTCCAGGAAGTGGATCTCTTGTGTGGACTGGTCCAGGCTGAGGTTGATGGTGGGATGGAAATTGTTGAAATCCTGGTGGAATTCCTCAAGGGCTTCTTTTCCATGGGTCCAGATGATGAAGATGTCATCAATGTAGCGCAAGTAGAGTAGGGGCATTAGGGGACGACAGCTGAGGAAGCGTTGTTCTAAGTCAGCCATAAAAATGTTGGCATACTGTGGGGCCATGCGGGTACCCATCGCAGTGCCGCTGATTTGAAGGTCTCCATTGTCCCCAAATGTGAAATAGTTATGGGTCAGGACAAAGTCACAAAGTTCAGCCACCAGGTTAGCCGTGACAGTATCGGGGATAGTGTTCCTGACAGCTTGTAGCCCATCTTTGTGTGGAATGTTGGTGTAGAGGCTTCTACATCCATAGTGGCCAGGATGATGTTTTTAGGAAGATCACCAATGGATTGTAGTTTCCTCAGGAAGTCAGTGTTGTCTCGAAGATAGCTGGGAGTGCTGGTAATGTAGGGCCTAAGGAGGGAGTCTACATAGCCAGACAATCCTGCTAATCACATCAGCCACACTATCAGAGGCTTGTTCACCTGCGCATCTACCAATGTGATATATGCCATCATGTGCCAGCAATGCCCCTCTGCCATGTACATTGGTCAAACTGGACAGTCTCTACGTAAAAGAATAAATGGACACAAATCAGACGTCAAGAATTATAACATTCAAAAACCAGTCGGAGAACACTTCAATCTTTCTGGTCACTCGATTACAGACCTGAGAGTACCTATCCTACAACAAAAAAACTTCAAAAACAGACTCCAACGAGAGACTGCTGAATTAGAATTAATTTGCAAACTGGATACAATTAACTTAGGCTTGAATAGAGACTGGGAATGGATGAGTCATTACACAAAGTAAAACTATTTCCCCATGTTATTTCTCCCCCCCCCCACCCCATCCCCCACTGTTCCTCAGATGTTCTTGTTAACTGCTGGAAATGGCCCACCTTGCTTGCCACCAAGAAAGGTTTTCCTCTTTCCCCCCCACCCCCCGCTGCTGGTGATGGCTCATCTTAAGTGATCACTCTCCTTACAGTGTGTATGATAAACCCATTGTTTCATGTTCTCTGTGTGTGTATATCAATCTCCCCACTATATTTTCCACCAAATGCATCCAATGAAGTGAGCTGTAGCTCACGAAAGCTTATGCTCAAATAAATTTGTTAGTCTCTAAGGTGCCACAAGTACTCCTTTTCTTTTTAGCTTAGTGAGGAACAGCAAAAATGTGACATTGAAGGTCCTTGCAAATTAAAAGACCAACCAATCGTTTATCTTCCCTGCCTGAACAATTTCTCCGGAGAAAGCACCTCCAGCATACAGAATAATCACAGCCTGACCAGAATTAGTTACATTTTTCTAACTGAGGCATGTAAACAATGGAAAATGAGGCCAAATCCTGCCCGCATGTGGAAATAGCCTGCAGGACATGCCAGACTCGCGGGGTTTATGGCGCATGCTGCCCACTGGAGCAGTGAGGCCCCATGCAGGATGCAGAGAAAGAGATCTCTAAACCCATGGGCCTGGCTGGCCATGGGGCATATCCTATGGATTTCTGAGCCTCTGTGCATGGGGCGGGCCCCCATCATGGTGTTCCACTGACTCCCCCTCTACCCTGGCAGCACACAGCTCTTGCAAAGGGCAGGCACTCAGCAGGGGTTAACAGCACTCAGCCCCGCATGACTAACCACCAGGTCTCCACCAAGCAGGGGAGTATGCCCGGGAGAGTGGCTCCTCCACTGGCCCCACCCCATCAACAGGCCTGGCCTGCTGTTCTAAAGTTTGTCTCCTCTCCGGTAGTGAGATAAAACCGGACGTGGTTCTGTCCAGTATCAAATGGGAAATGCCATTTTGAAGAGCGCCCTGCTCTGCCCCCACTAGCATGACCTCATGTGCATGGTGCAATGTCATGCCAGTGAGGGCTGAGCAGGGCGCTCTTCAAAACGGCTTCCTTTCTGTGTCATGACCTCACCTGCATGGGGTGTGCAAGGTCATGTAGGCGGGGGTAGGGTCACACAGATAGGGGTAGTCCCACGCCATTCCCAGAAGTACCCGAATGGCCGGTGTTCTGGGAATGCATGAGTGGCCACCTGACCTATCAGCCCAGCACATCCACTTCTAACCCAAGCAATCCCCCCACCCCCATTACCTCAGCCTGTGCTCTCCTTCACCCACAGGACAGAAGGGGAAGTGTCAGGCCCTGGATGCTTTGGTTCCATAGGATTCCCTTCCTCACATCCTCCCTATTTAGGGCCTGATCCTGCAGGAGCTGAGCACCCTCAAGTCATAGAGAAGTCACACAGAGTTGAGGGAGCTCGGGACCTCACACAATTATTGAGTTCATTGGGAATGGTAAGTATGCTGCCCTGGGAAAATTCAGGCTATGTATTGAGGAGTCTAAAAGTGGCATTCAAAAAAGGGATTGTGTTACAGACATATAGGGAAGTGCCATTGAAGTGAGTGTGCAGTCAGCCCAAACCACATCTCAGCACCATCCCTATTCAGCCAGAGTCCATCATTAAAACACACTTCAGAAGAAAAACAAAAACCAATCCCACCAAGCAGCAACAACTCCAAGGTGCAGTAATTTCCATTTTGTTAGAAGCCTACACATGTGTGTGCAGCGTGTGTTGATCTGAACTCTGCTACTATATTTTCAGTCAGAGTCCACTGCCGTTGTGCTCACTACTATCAATGATCCAGTGTCACTTCATGCTGATGTTCCAGTCGGGAATCTAAACGTTCAGCAGAGTGGAACAATTTAAAGCTGGCCATGGCTGTTACCTGTTTGATAAGACTATTACTCTGAGGAAATTAATGATAAAATGGGATTAAAATAGCCTCAACGACAATTAGCTCAACAGTCACATGATAGGTAATTAGCAATGACAGATAAACGTCAAAAATAGAGGAGTGGGAAATATCCACAACAGAACTGAAAAAGGCTCAGAATTAGAGAGGCATGATTCTAGGTTGTTGCAGATAGAGAAACTGAGGCAAAGAGAGGTGGAATGACTTGCCTAAAGTCACCTAACAGGCAGCGGTGGGAATACAACCCAGGTCTCCTGAGTCCCAATCCAATTCTCTATGCACTGGGTCACACTGTCTCCCCATGACCATGCTCATAGTTTTTGGAATTAAAAGTAATCTCACCCCTCAATTAAATAAAATGTATGGATTGAAGGAAATGGGGTCTGAGCTGCAATGCTTTTCTCCTCCAGGTCAGTAAAGGCCAAGAGTCACTGGCCCCTGACAGCTGTTCGGAGACCTATGCAGAAAGAATGGGTAGTCCCAGTGCAGTTCCCTGTGGACAGGTCTCCACATTACCACTGTCACTAACAGGTGACGGAGCTCCCCAACCTGAAGCAAATACTCACTAGCAACCACACACCACACAACAGAACCACTAACCCAGGAACCTATCCTTGCAACAAAGCCCGTTGCCAACTCTGTCCACATATCTATTCAGGGGATACCATCATAGGGCCTAATCACATCAGCCACACTATCAGAGGCTCGTTCACCTGCGCATCTACCAATGTGATATAGGCCATCATGTGCCAGCAATGCCCCTCTGCCATGTACATTGGCCAAACTGGACAGTCTCTACGTAAAAGAATGAATGGACACAAATCAGACGTCAAGAATTATAACATTCAAAAACCAGTCGGAGAATACTTCAATCTCTCCGGTCACTCAATTACAGACCTGAGAGTGGCTATCCTTCAACAAAAAAACTTCAAAAACAGACTCCAACGAGAGACTGCTGAATTGGAATTAATTTGCAAACTGGATACAATTAACTTAGGCTTGAATAGAGACTGGGAATGGATGAGTCATTACACAAAGTAAAATTATTTCCCCATGTTATTGCTCCCCCCTACCCCACCCCCCACTGTTCCTCAGAAGTTCTTGTTAACTGCTGGAAATGGCCCACCTTGATTATCACTACAAAAGGTTTTCCTCCTTCCCCCCCTCCTTCCTGCTGGTAATAGCTCATCTTAAGTGATCACTCTCCTTACAGTGTGTATGATAAAACCCATTGTTTCATGTTCTCTCTGTGTGTATATCAATCTCCCCACTGTATTTTCCACTGAATGCATCCGATGAAGTGAGCTGTAGCTCACGAGAGCTTATGCTCAAATAAATCTGTTAGTCTCTAAGGTGCCACAAGTACTCCTTTTCTTTTTTGCGAATACAGACTAACACGGCTGCTACTCTGAAACCAACTAACAGGTGATTGTCAGTTTCAGCACAGAGGCCCAGGACTGAATAGACCCTCCCCAACAGGTTTGACGCACACTGGCAGGGTTGGGGTTTTTTTGACTGCAGTGCAAATATAACCATAAACTATCTGGAGAGTGGCAGTCTCCCAGAAAAAGAAGCTGTCAGTTGAAAAACATGTTTTTATCGAGACAGGAAATCTATGCCATCAATCAAACCCTTTTTGAGCCATCATGCAGCCTCTCTCAAATCCATACTCTACCCAAGGGATGCTCAACTCATGCATTGTGAATTTCAATACATCCCATCCTGGTCAGTGCAAGAGCAGGATATCTATGCACTTGCATAATGGTACAAACACCTGTCCTGGAACCCCTCATATGCCACGTAAGGAACGGATAAGCCAATCTAGACTTTATTAGATCATTTTTGCTGGAGAAGAATGATGCAGAAATCCTCATGAGTTAAAATCCCCAGTCCATCTCCCAACTATTCCAGATTCCTTGCAGCCTTTAGTCACAGGTACAGTGATTTTAAAGCTATCCCAGTCACACAGATTTTAGTTTGATGTACATTTTGCAGGCTTTTTCCCCCCTGCTGTTCGTTGCTCAAAGAGCAGAGATTTGTAAGGTTCTTACATTTTTCTGGGAAGAGTTTCAGTCATGTGGTTATGAATGAATCCACAGAGGGCAGTGATTATAAACAGGAAAATCAAAGGATGGGAAGACACAATGCTTATCCAGTACTATTTCTCTCTTTCAAAATGCTAGTCATTCTCCAGCAGTGCCCATTTCTCAACTGTTGACTAGCTTCCTACTGAGTGTCTGGAGAAAGGAAAGAGACTCTGGCTTTTGTAAGCCAGATCTCAGATCTATCTGAAAAAAGCAGTTTGAAGAAATCCGGCAGGACCTCTTACTGTCTCATATTTTGCTTGTATAAGAACAGGCCTTGAGGACACAGATGGGTTGGTGAGCAGAGAGGGGGCAGATTGTGAAAAGAGGCTGCATGTCCAGTTCTGCTGTCTGCAGAAAAACAGAGAAAGGCCATTCCGGAGGCAAAACTACAAGTGGTTTGTGGGTATTTCCCTGGATCAGTTCACCCAGGGCTCCTAAAAAGGGTCATGGATGCCAAATATTGGTCAAAAGGTGTGTATACAGGCTACCCACAAAGAACTGCCCTGGATGCCTCGGCACAAAGCGCCTCTTATAGCACCAGCCGAAGTGCCCATGATGCTCCGGGGCTGCTTACACTTGCCAATTGCTTTCCCAGCTCAAGCTGTTAGTCCAGGAGAAAGAAGTGAAAATGAATCAGATGATCTAAAGCCAAATCCTGGCCCCTCTGAAGTCAATGGGAGTTTGGCCATTTACTGTAGTGGGATCAAGCTTTCACCCATATCTCCTAATCAGCACATTCCAATAGCCACATTCTGCCCTCAGTTACACCACTGTAAAAGCAGAACACCACGAACGTCAATGGAATTGCTGTGGATTTGTAGCAGTATATATGACAGCAGAGTTCAGTAACTGATTTTTTGTTCATATAAATAAACGCAGAAATCTTTTTCTCCCCAACTCTCTTCTCCAAATCCCCTAAACTCCTGACACATATTGTTTGCATTTTAAGGTGAAATGGTGATTTATTTCATATATCTCTAATTCAGCAACAAGGACAAAATTAACAAGTCAAATTCAGCCCTAACATAACTCTTTTGACTCCAATTAGCATTGAAGGAACTCAGTGTCTCCCAAACAGCAGCATGTCACAAGATCGGGCTCATGCTTTGGAAATAATTTATAAGAACTACTGAATTCTCTTAAAATCCAGGGGAAATGGAACCTTTCCCTGCTCAAACCACCAGTGTTTCTATTTCAGATACTAATGCACTTTGTCCAGACCATTGGGAATCTACTTCAGTTTAAAATAATCCACAAATACAACTGATGCTGTGTCTCTCTGCTGACTGACCAAAAAAAAAAGTCAACAAAACTGACATTAGACAACAGAAATAAGGTTTGAGGTGATGTGAGGCCAAGGGAGAAGAAAAGTAAAGAAAAAAAGAAGTTTTCTACTTCCCTAAGAGTATGGATATTGCCCACTGCACCAACATGGAGGCCTGCTTCTCCTCTAACTTCTATTGGTGCAAATCAGTGGTAACTTCATTCCAATTATGGCAAAGCTGGTGTAAATGAGAGAAGAATCAGACCTTTTATATCTATTTTTGGCATGCTTTTAGCAGTTTTGCCTTTCTACTGCATGAAACGTTAGCTCTCTGCTGGCATCTGTCACACGGCAAACTTTCGATCTGGCGTCTCCTCTAGACACCTTCCATGACTGTTAGCACTTCACTTTCAATTTTTTTTTCAGAATATTCATGGTGGGGGAAGGATTCGGTGGTAGCTCGGGCAGGGAGGGGGGAGGTTAACTGTGAGGGTTTGCATGGGATTGCCTGGGGGGGGGGACAGGTTCCAGGGTAGCCATGGGAGGGGAGGAGTAGGGAGCACTGGGGGGGAGAGGTAAGGGAGTCATTTTTGCCTGGGTAAGTATTTACCTTTTGCTTCAATACATCTTGATGCTCCTTCCAACCAAAGTCACTGTCTACTTATGATTCAACAACTCTTCCTACCAAAAAGGTTGAAGGAGATGTATGATGTTCCTTAGACACTGACGAGTTGTACCCAATCCGGACCTGCATGCCGTGCTGCTAATGTCTTCCATTCATACTAGAATTAACAGAGGCAGAAAACAGAGACTGGTGGCGTTCCTCTCCTTCTGATAGGAGCTTAAGTCGTGCTGCATCAGTAGAAAATGAAAACCACAGGAGCAGGACCCAGAACCTAACAGCCAGCCAGGGATACCAGATTGGTCATATGCTACTTTCACATGGAGAACGATGGTTATAGACAGAGAGGCGTATGTGTCACCGAGCATAGGAAGCACAATGGTGAGAGAATGACAATGAAGTGGAATCACTCAGCAGCCTTGTGACAGTTTTTATAAAGATGACCAGACTCCTCACAGAGGAGCAATCTATACAGAGTACCGTCAGCTTTGGGAGGAGAAGATAGAAATCATGATTTGGCACTTTCTTCATCCCCAAAGACGGCACCAGCAGCATTGCTGGGACTAGCATTTGCACATCCTTCTCTGTAGGGCCTCCTGTGGGTCTCCAAGCTGCAAGTTTCCAGCATAGCCTAGTCCTTAAACTGCAGATTGCTGGCTTTCAGAATACGGCGGTTGACATCTATGACTTGTAAATTACAGCTCTGTCCTGCCACATACAAACCTCACCAGGATGGGGATTCAGTTCAAATAAATACCTAAAAGCCCAGAGGATGATCCAGACTACCAAAACCTCATGGAATCTGGAAAAGTGGACTGGGAACCTGATCTCTTGGGAAATTTCTGGTATTTCTTCATTCCAGGCCAGCTAGAACTCCAAATCTCTCTGTCTTTGGTACTTACAAGTCCCCCCAGTACCACTGTATCTGAGCACCTCACAACCTGTAATGTATTTATCCTTACAACAGCCCTGTGAGGTAGGGCTGTGCTATTATCCCCATTTCATGGACAGGGAATGGAGGTACAGAGAGACTAAGCGACTTGCCCAAGGTCACACAGGAAGTCTATGGCAGAGCAGAGAATGGAACCTGGATCTCCTGAGTCTCAGTCTAGCCCCTTAAACATTAGCCCACCCTTCTTCTCTAATAGGAGAAAGACAACAAAAATAAAAAACCTATGGGGGAGGGACTGTGTGATAGTCATGGAAGTCAGCCAAACATTTTCAAACCTCAAAGTGCTGAGTTCACATTTTAGGTCAGTTTATATTTGATCCAAACCAATTTGTGTCACTACTTATTACTGGCCTGGGCATCTTCTGGGAAAGACAATGCATGATTGAAAGAAGACATGACATTTGAAAGGAACATGATGTACCACTGGCCTCTGCTGCTGGAATTCCTCCAGTCAGCTGCTATAGAGTTCTGGGCATTTGGGTCACCAAGCAATCAGTCAGTGCTGAGGAGACATAAACCTCAGCTCAGCCATGGTCATGCTCGAGAGAAATTACTGTATGGAACTCTTGATACAAATAAGAGTCCTGGGTAAAACTAGCAAATACAGGACTCTTGAGCAATCCAGAAAAAACAGCTTGAGTGAAACATACTGGAGGAAAACAATGAGAGCAACATAGCTTGATTGATGTTTAAAAGTCAATGTACACAAAATCCATTTTCACCCAGTTCTACACTGATTTCCAAACAGAGATCCTATGATGCTGGAGCATCTATTGAATCTATTCCACTTCCTTTTGTGCGTGCAGTCAGCAACAGACAATAATGGATTGTATCTCAGGAAACAGAGAGCAGGTTTTCTTGCTGCTGCTCTGTGCAGCTTTAGCAGCTTCCCACAGACCTCATGTGACTGAAGAAAGGGGAAAAAAATAGAAACAATCTATTGGTTCATAACTCTGGCAGGTATAGGTTCAACTTGGATGACCCTAGATCACTGCAAAATGTATATGCATCTAAGGTCAGTGGCATGAAAAACAGTTACCTTCAGGACCATATTTGCAAATTGGATAATTGAATCTGCAGATGAGCATAGGTACTCAACTACCCAAACTGCATGTGCAACATTTCCCCATTGGTCTGTATTATCTGCGTTGTGGTACCCCTAAGGGCTCAGAGCATCCCTGTACTATGTGCAAACACAGAACAAATTATTATTATTGTAAATTATTTGTATTATCATAGCATCAAGGAGCCAGTCATGGACTAGGCCCCCATTGTGCTAGGTGCTGGACACACACAGAACAAAGAGATGGTCCCTGCTCCAGATTGCTCCTGACAATCTAAGTATAAGGCACTGTCCACGCTTAAACCGGTATAGCTAAGCCGCTGGAGCGCTTCAGTGAAGACCCTACAGCGACAAGAGAGGCAATCGTCGCTGCAGTTCATCCACCTCCCTGAATAGTGGGAGCTAGGTCAACCTAGCGCTGTCTGCACCTGGGCTTAACTACACATCTCAGGGATGTGGATTTTACAGCCCTGAGCAACGTAGCTGGGTCGACCTAGCTTTTTAGTGTAGGACTGGCCTAAGACAAGAGACAACAGGTCAATGCAACAAACAGATGGAGGAGCATAGGAAAATAATGAGACAATACTGACCAGCATGATAAACAGCTTTTTCAGCACACCAGCAGCCTAGTGTCTGAGGGGATGGTTTTGCCTCTTTGGCATCCTCACCCGTTCCTATACCAAACACAGCTCAGCCGGCCCTGCTAGCCTGGCCCAATAATGGTGCTGTTAACACAGGCATTCATTAGCCAGTTGATTAGCTTGTTTCTGTCTCTTCCTCTGGAGGGAAGAATGACTTTTTGTATGTTACAGTGTAAAGAACTCCTGCGCCGGGAACGGGTGTCTGCCATGAGACTCAACGCTAGACATATTAGCAGTATTGCTGCCCTTTCCCCTCTGTCATCCCTCAAGGCCTGGCCCAGAGAATGCAATTCCTCTAGAGGACAGCAAACATGCTTTGCTGATTATGACTTTCCTTTCTTACTTCCCACTTGATTTCATTTTAACATGTTCTTTCCGCTTCTTTTATTTTCTCCAATTTGTCTGAAGTGTCAGACAAAGGGCCATTTTAGGAGCTGTGTTTATTTTTTAAACACCTACATTCTTGTGCTTATGGTGACAAAATTCTTTAATGTCTTCATCCACTAGATAGGAAAAGAAGCCAGAAATGTTCACCCGACTGAAACCAGATTCCTTTCAGCATTTCCCCCAAGCAAAATCAACCTGAGTTTAGTTCAGATTCAGAACCCTATATTCCTGGTGAAGTGATTCCTTTCAAAGTACCAGTAAATATGTAAGTGTAGCTCAGAGCCCAAAAGCCCAGTGTGTCTATGACAACGAAGAGCTCTTTACACTTCCTTGATACTTCACTGAGCTCCACGTCAGTGGCCTCCTGAACCCATGAAGATTCAATGGGAGTCTTCACGGGAGAATGGGCCCACTTCCACGGATCTCTTTGCAGGATCAGGGCATTGGGTTGTATGATCTGTAAGTGGCTGTGCCCACCCATGTATTTGTACAGCACCAAGCGCATTTTAAGAGCTACTCTAATAGAAATAAAATATAGCCCATGGTTCACACAACGAAGAACAACTCCTCTAGTTTGCACTGGGGCAGCTAGTATAATGGAAGATCCTAAAAAGGCTGAACTTTCATTTTCCACAGCAATTCTCTTTTAACAATGTTATGCTAATATTAGGCTCCAGTCCTGCTTCCACTGGTGTCAATGGCAAAGTTGCCCTTGTCTTCAATGGGAGAAGATGCAAAACATTTTGCCAGAAGATCTGTTGTGCTAAAAATCCACTAACTATTGGCCTGATCCAAAGCCCACTGAAGTGAAAGACTCCCGATAATGTCAATGGGCCTCAGATCAGACCTTATGAGAATGAATCTGAGCCCAAGTGGGAAGGTCTCAACATACTTAAACCTGGTCATCCAGGAAGACGCAAATATATAAGTGATGTGAGTGAATCTAAAGCAAGATCATTCCTGATAGTGCAGAGACATGTACATTAAACCTCCCCCAGTCAGCATGGTTGGCTGCTCTCCAGGGGGGAATTCAACTGTGGAATGGCGGGTGGTAGTACTCCAGGGGTTTCAGTACATCCCACAGACTCTGTAAGCGTGCTCGCTCCTTGGCCAGCGCTACCCACTTTGTGGCTGCACTGGTGACCTACTGGCTGGATATGCTTTTCCAGAGGCAAGGAGCAAAAAGCTCCTTTCGGTCTGATGTACCTACAATTTAGGTTAAGAGAATAAATGCAGAGAACAATAGTAGAATCATAGACGTGTAGGATTGGAAGGGAGCTTGACAGGTCATCTAGTTTAGTCCTGTGCTCTCAAGACAGGACGAAACCATTCCTGACAGGTGTCTGTCTAACCTGCTTTTAAAAATCTCCAGTGATTGAGATTCCACAACCTCCCTAGGCAATTCATTCCAGTGTTTAGCCACCCTGACAGTTAGGAAATTTTTCCTAATGTCCATCCTAAACCACCTTTGCTGCAATTTAAGTCTATTGCTTCTTGCCCTAGCCTCAGAGGTTAGACAGACCAATTTTTTCCCTCCTCCTTAATCTTGAAAACTGGTATCATGTGCCCTCTCAGTCTTCTCTTTTGCACACTAAACAAACCCAATTTTTTCAATCTTCCCTCACAGGTCATATTTTCTAGACCTTTCATCATTTTTCTTGTTCTTCTCCGGACTCTCTCCAATTTGTCCATATCTTTCCTGAAATGTGGGGCCCAGAACTGGACACAATACTCTAGTTGAGGCCTAATCAGCGCGGAGTAGAGCGGAAGAATTACTTCTCGTGCCTTGCTCACAACACTCCAGCTAATACATTTCAGAGTTACACTGTTGACTCATTTAGCTTGTGATCCACTATGAACCCTAGATCCCTTTCCGCAGTACTCCTCCCTAGACAGTCATTTCCCATTGTGTATGTGTGCAATTGATAGTTCCTTCCTAAGTGAGGTATTTTGCATTTGTCCTTAGTTTGTCCAGATCTTTTTGAATTTTAATCCTATCCTCCAAAGCACTTGCAACCCTCCCCCCGCCCCAAGCCAGGTATCATCTACAAACTTTATAAGTATACTCTCTATGCCAGTATCTAAATCATTTATAAAGATATTGAACAGAACCGGACGCAGGACTCCACTCAATATGCCCTTCCAGCTTGACTGTGAACCACTGATAACTACTCTCTGGGAACCGTTTTCCAACCAGTTATGCACCCACCATATAGTAGCTCTATCTAGGTTGTATTTCCCTAGTTTGTTTATGAGTTAGTCATGCAAAACAGTATCAAAAGCCTTACTGAAGTCAAGATACATCACATATATTCCTTCTCCCCTATCCACCAGGTTTGTTACTCTGACAAAGAAAGCTATTAGGTTGTTTGACATGATTTTTTTTCACAAATCCATGTTGACTCTTACTTATCATCTTATCTTCAAGACATTTGCAAACTGATTGTGTGATTATTTGCTGCATTATCTTTCTGGATATTGAAGTTAAACCAAAACTGGTCTGTAATTCCCTGGTTGTCCTTATTCCCCTTTTATAGATGGGTACTACATTTGCCCTCTTCCAGTCTTCTGGAATCTCTCCCATCTTCCATGAGTTTTCTAAAATGATCGCTAATAGCTCAGATATCTCCTCAGTCAGCTCCCTGAGTATTCTAGGATGTAGTTCATCAGGCCCGGCTGACTTGAAGACCTCTAACTTTTATCTAAGTAATTTTAACTAGTTCTTTCTCTATTTTAGCCTCAGATCCTACCTCATTTTCACTGGTGTTCACTATGTTAGACGTCCAATTGCTACCAACCTTTTTGGTGAAAACTGAAAAAAAAAAGGCATTTAGCATTTCTGCCATTTCCACATTTTCTGTTATTGTCTTTCACCTCTCATTGAGTAATAAACCTACCTTCTCCTTGGTCTTCCTCTTGCTTCTAATGTATTTGTAGACTGTTTTCTTGTTACTCAACAAAAACAAACAAAAGGAAGTATTTTTTCACACAATGCACAGTCAACCTGTGGAACTCCTTGCCAGAGGATGTTGTGAAGGCCAAGACTATAACAGGGTTCAAAAAAGAACTAGATAAGTTCATGGAGGATAGGTCCATCAATGGCTATTAGCCAGGATGGGCAGGGATGGTGTCTTTAGCCTCTGTTTGCCAGAAGCTGGAAATGGGCGACAGGGGATGGATCACTTGATGATTACCTGTTCTGATCATTTCCTCTGGGGCACCTGGTATTGGCCAAAGTCAGAAGACAGGATACTGAGCTAGATGGACCTTTGGTTTGACCCAGTTTGGATGTTCTTATGTACCCTTTATCTCTATAGCTAATTTAATCTCATTTTGTGCCTTTGCCTTTCTTATTTTATCCCTACATGCTTGTGTTTTTATATTCATTGTTCATAATTTGACTTCATTTTCTTTTTTTGTAGGATTCTTTTTGGATTTTCAGATCAAAGATGATTATCTAGGTAAGCCAGAGTGGTCTCCACAGGAGAGCATGCAGCATGCGTATCCCCTGGAACAGTCTGCACTGAATGCAAAATGGCCTCCTGCCCCTGCTCGGCCAGCCCACAACATTTTGGCAGCTGAGGCGGGGAGCTCAAATGACACCCTTATGCCCCCTCGCTTGGGCTAAAACTTTGACAGGTCTCATTTCTGCCTTCTTCCTGTTCTACTCCTCTCATGGTATTGCTCTGCTACCTACCCTAATAAAGGAGAACTAACAACTTAAAATGTTAAGTAACACTTAACTTTCAATCGCCTGAACAGCAAATGTAAGTTTTCTTATCTGCATAGTAAACGCTGGCATTTTTATCTGTTTGAATAATCAAAGTGGTGCTTTCCGTGCCTTCTTGGTTGCAAAGATTTGAACTGCTTCCTGCTGAAGGTCCACAGTCTGGGCAAGCTCATGCTCTATTGAGATGGTTGCAAGGCCAACCAGCTCCTCCTGTGTCATTGTGGAGCGTAGATGTGTTTTTATTAACTTCAGCTTGGAGAAGCTGTGTTCTCCACTGGCAACTGTTACAGGAAGTGTTAGAAGTATGCACAGAGCAATAAAAGCATTTGGAAAGAGGGTGGTTATCTTATTTGTGCACATATATTCCAGAACAGCCTTTGGAGTTGATCCTGATTAAATGTATCTTGAAAGGGCTTTCAGTTAATCACCTAAATCACTCGCATCAATGGTGCGCATGTCATCATGTGTTAGTCTCTAAGGTGCCACGGGTACTCCTTTTCTTTTTGCGAATACAGACTAACACGGCTGCTACTCTGAAATGTGTCAACACTGTCTCTATTGCCCTGCATTGCTGGTTTAGGTCTTCTTCAGGTATAGTGAGGAGTTTTGGAATATCATACAACATCCCAAATATACTTCTGTGTTCCTTGAGCTGCATGAAATGTTCTTCAACTGACTGTATTGCACAATCTAGCACCTGGTTAAAGAATTCAACTTTGAAATGTTGTTTGGGGTCTCTTATGGGATTATCCCATGCCTCGTAATCAAAATGTCTTCTTCTTCGGTGACTCTTGTATTCTTGAATGGGTGGGAAAATAGCTTCAGTGTGAAGTTCCTCTGCCAACTTCTGTGCACTCTTCAGAATATTTTGAAATCCCTCATCTGATCGGTAAGACTGTAGCTATGACTTTGCTTTGTCCAATTGTTCCATTGCTCCAGATATATCAAAGTCAACACCTTGGAGTCTCCGGCTTACAACATTTACTTCAAACAGCATGTCATGCCACAACACTAAGCCACACAGAAATTTGAAGTTATGTCTGTTTCTGGGGATTCCATTTCCCTCTGCCACTGTTCTTCCATGAACAGTTCCTGTCACAGCATTATCCTCCATAATGGCAGCTATGGCATCATCTATCTTCCCAGTTTGGTGTTTGATAGGCTTTATCACCTCCACTCGACTTTCCCATTGTGTGGCACTCAGTGGTTTTAGTGTCAGAGAGGATGTTCCCAGATGTTGCTTCAAAATTTGCCATCGATGAGTTGATGCAGAGAAAAATACATAGATGCTTTGAATTATATTAAAAAATTCAGTAGCCTCACTAAAAGCTGATGCTGCATCACTGACCACCAAGTTCAATGAATGAGAACTGCATGGGACAAAAAAAGCTTGAGGGTTTAACTCTCGGATCCGTGTCTGCACTTCTCTGTTCTTTCCTCTTATGTTCGCACCATTATCGTAGCCCTGACCTCTCATGTCAGCTATCACAATTCCCATATCTTCCAGCTTTTTAAGAAGCACGTTTGTCATACCATCTCCTGTCAATGTCAATAAATTCTAGAAAATGCTCTCTGACAGTCACCATTGCAGGGACATTTTCACTAGGTTTTGCTGTTGTTACAAAATGCACCATTAAAGTCATTTGTTCCGTATGGCTGATGTCAGGTGTGCAATCCAGAGTAACATCTTGCTGTCTTCAGATCTGCCACAATCTTCTGTTTGACTTTTTTTGCCAATAACTGTATGATCTCATTTTGAATTTTTTTCTAAGGTAGTGGTGTGTATACATTTCTTGGGAGGTGACTCTTCTTAGATGCTCCTGGAGTACTGCATCAAACTCAGCCATCAGCTCCACAATTTTAAGGAAAAGCAGCAAAGAGTCCTGTGGCACCTTATAGACTAACAGACGTATTGGAGCATAAGCTTTCGTGGATGAATAATACCCCACGAAAGCTTATGCTCCAATACATCTGTTAGTCTATAAAGTGCCACAGGATTCTTTGCCACTTTTACAGATCCAGACTAACAGGGCTACCACTCTGAATTTTAAGGAAGTTTCCATTGTTTGGCACATACAGCTGATCTGAAGTGCCATGCAGTGCTAGGTTTTGGGTAGCAAGCATTCTCACAATGGCAATGAGCCTTTTCAGAACATTTTGCCAGTAAAGAGACTCTGATGCAATCTTCTCTTGATGCTAATCATCTATGGTGGCCTTTAACCTTAGTCTCATCTCAAGCTCTTTCCACCTGTGGAATGCTCTCCGATGATTTGCTGCCTTTTCATGGCATGCCAGATTTCTAGCCAGATTTTTCCAGTCCTTTGTTCCTAAAGAACCCAATGTGGCTGGAACATTAGACTGGAAGAGTTTGCAACAAAAACAGTATGCAGCATTCTGAGTTTTTGAGTACATAAGATACATAGATTCATAGATATCAAGGTCAGAAGGGACTACTATGATCATCTAGTCTGACCTCCTGCACAATGCAGGCCACAGAATCTCACCCATCCACTCCTGCGATAAACCTCTCACCTATGTCTGAGCTATTGAAGTCCTCAAATCATGGTTTAAAGACTTCAAGGAGCAGAGAATCCTCCAGCACATGACCCGTGCCCCATGCTACAGAGGAAGGTGAAAAACCTCCAGCGACTCTTCCAATCTACCCTGGAGGAAAATTCCTTCCCGACCCCAAATATGGCGATCAGCTGAACCCTGAGCATATGGGCAAGATTCACCAGTCAGATACCCAGGAAAAAATTCTCTGTAGTAACTCAGATTCCACCTCATCTAACATCCCTTCACAGGCCATTGGGCCTATTTACCATGAATATTTAAAGATCAATTAATTGCCATAAGCCACGGCCTCTCCACTTTGTCACCATTGGGGATTTCACACCAGTAATGTGTTGGATGGAAACTTCTATTTTCATTGTCTTTGGGGAACATGAAGTTTTTCACTTGCTGTGGCCCCTGCAGTACAAGGAAGTCCCTCAGACTACTGCTCAAGTGGGTCCACATCCTGGATCATCTAGACTTAAGGAACTAAATTCAGCAGCAGCTGTTTCTTGCACCTCCACCACACTCTTCTCTGATCTACACTTTTCTTCAGGAATGTGCATGGTTACATCCATTTGAGATGGAGATACGGATGCTGCAGTAGCCGTCAGATCACCTGCACTCTGACTAACTGGAAGATCAGGCATCTCCTCACCATTCACATCCTCACTGGAGCTGGAAGGCTCACCGCAAACATTTGTGTCTATGTATCTCAGGAGAGCTCCTTCCTCCTTAGATACAAAAGCTTCCTTTGCTTTCTTTCTTTTTCTGAATGCTGCCCCAGAGGGGAATTTTCTTCTTTCACTCATGACTGCTGTTCTGTGCCAGCTATAGCGGCTCTCAACACTCAGTGAAAGGGGACCAACAAGCAGGCTGGTAGCAGGACCTGAGTGAGGGAAGATATCAGCGTCTTAAGGGCCTAACTGGCTCCTACTACTTCAGTTGACTGCCTGTTCTCCTCAAGTTGGTTCAGGGAAGCAGCAGGAAACAGGAAGCTCCCTGAGAAGCTGGGGTTAATAAGTCCAGGCTCCTGGGGGTACTAGAGAGGTACATAAGATGCTCCTCCTCCTCTCTCTCCCTGCAGCTCCTGCTGCTTTCTGTTATTCCCTCTCACCTTTTCTCCTGCCTGCCTCTTATGTTTCTTGTGCCCTCTTTCCTCCAGCACAGCACTCCACCATCTCTGTGCATCTCGAGCAGAGAGAATACAGATGCACCAGCAGCAGACACAATTTTCTACACTCTGGGTCCTAGTGGCGCCCCCCACACAGTCTGGCACCTTAGGCAGCTGCCTCAGTTCGCCTCATGGTAAGGCCAGCCCAGTGCCCCTGCAGACAGTACAATCCTTAGCAAATTATGGTGCAATACACAGAAAATAAATGGATAAAATAATCAGAGCTAAGCCATATGGACACATCCTACAGATTTTAACAGAAAATGATAAACCTTATCATTTAACCATCTTGCGGAATGGACTAGACAATTATATCCTGCTATATATGGCTCAAAAATCCTATATGAAGAATATAATTTTTATTAAATTCCATCAGTTTTGAACATATCTCCTATAGGACTCCACTATATTTCTATCAAACTCTCTTGGCTTCATCCCTATTCAGTTCTAGAGGGATTTTCCATGCATGAAATACTTTCCAGTGACTCTTACTACAGACACTGGGTGAATTGGCTCAGTGATTTTTCTAGCACACTGGATACCGGGGGCCGTGCAGGCCTTTCCATCCACAGCATGCTTCATTTATACCAGATGATAAATTAAATGCTTCATGTTATAGAAGCCTGGGTAAAATTTTCAAATGCACCCAAGCGATTTAGGAGCCTAGGTCTAATTGAAAATCAATGAGTCACTTGGATATTTTTTTCAAATTGTACCCCAAGTCTCATGAAAGTCACTTTTAAAATGGGATTTAGGAGCTTTTGAAAATTTCACCCTATTGCTTATTTGTTCTGCAAAGTGCTAATAAATGGACCAGCACTACTGAGAGCAAAATCTGGAGCAATAAATAATATTTCTCCCCGGATGATCTCAAAGTGTTTTTCAAACATGAATTAAGCTGCACACCGCTCCTGTATGTTAGTTTACAGACAGGGAAGCTGGCAACATGAGCTCAAGGACACACAGGGAGTCAATTGCAGAGCTGGGAGAAGAACTCAGGAATCCTGACTTCCTGTCCCCTGCTCTAGCTTTAATTATTAGACAAATTGGATTACATTCAACCTTGACTTCAATGGAGCTGGGCTGAATTTTGCTCAGTGTCTCCCCGTTGTCTCCATCCTGGAAATCCAACTATACTACACGGCTAAAAAATCTCCCAAAACATACAAGCCCTGCCTGAGGAACAGATAGCGATGAGACTATTTTTAGAGAAAAACAGAGGTTTTGAAATGACTTGTGGCTATTAAGAATTATCTGTAAAAAGAAATGGTTAGGCTACCAATCTTATCTATCAAGAGCACACATCCCAGCTGTGTGGGAATCATAGGATTGGAAGGGACCTCAAGAGGTCATCCAGTCCAGTCCCCTGCACTCATGGCAGGACTAAGTATTACCTAGACTGTCCCTGACAGGTATTTGTCTAACCTGCTCTTAAAAATCTCCAATAATGGAGATTCCACAACCTCCCTGGGCAATTTATTCCAGTGTTTCACCACCCTGACAGTTAGGAAGTTTTCCCTTATGTCCAACCTAAACTGCCCTTGCTGCAATTTAAGCCCATTGCTTCTTGTCCTGTCCTCAGAGGTTAAGGAGAACAATTTTTCTCCTTCTTCTTTGTAACCACCTTTTATGTGGTTGAAAACTGTTATCATGTTCCCTCTCAGTCTTCTCTTCTCTTCTCCAGACTAAACAAATCCAAATTTTTCAGACTTCCCTCAGAGGTCATGTTTTTTAGACCTTTAATCATTTTTGTTGCTCTTCTAAATAGAAACATCAGCGCAAACCCCCTTTTGCCACCTTGCATGTGCACACAAAGACCAGCAAGAGGGAGAGGGACACCAGCATATACACAGGAGAGCCAAAGACAGTTGGTTCTGACAGAACAGAACAGGAAGACAAGGAACACCATCAAAATGCATGCTCTGATTTCTAGGTGAATGGCTGGAAGGCCAGTGAGGCAGACATGTCAATGCAGAAACTGCAGGATGCTTTCAGAATGCAACTACTACACGAGATGCCAGCCTTATTTGTAATGTCCTTTTCAAAATAAGTTTCAAGGAGTTTTTTCAATAGGGTTTTGAGGTAGTCATGTGCAGGGAGTGTCTGAATTAGAAGAATAAACCGATGCCTTCAACAGCAGGACCAGAAACCAGGCACAGAGCAAGGCACTGGATTGGCAAGAAGATGGACTAGAGGCTACAGAAAAGTAATACTTGTGGCACCTTAGAGACTCATAAATTTATTTGAGCATAAGCTTTCGTGAGCTACAGCTCACTTCATCAGATCCGATGAAGTGAGCTGTAGCTCACGAAAGCTTATGCTCAAATAAATTTGTTAGTCTCTAAGGTGCCACAAGTACTCATTTTCTTTTTTGCAAATACAGACTAACACGGCTGCTACTCTGAAACCTGTTATAATAGAGGCTACAGCAGATGTTTGAGGGTCAGGATTCCTCAGTTCATTTTATGGTTCTTAGCACTCTTAAAAGACCTATTGTGATAGCCGAGATCTCCCTCAGTTGTAAGCTCAATTGCTGAAATGTGTGTAAAGGTTCATAAAATGTCACAATAATCTGTAACAATGAATGTTAATAGCAAAAAGGACAAATGAGAAACAGAAGGACTGAATGGACAAAAAGACCTACTGATATAACTCAAGGATCATGTTAAGATCATGTCTGGTAAACAAAGAATGTGTTTTGTCTTCTAGGAAATGGGATCAGACTACAAGAGCAGCAAAACAACAACAACATGGGCTCCAGATTCTTTTCAGCTAACCATTTCCCTAAATAGGACAGCTATTACTATCTTTAATACAATCAATGAGACTGTCAGACAGGAAGTTTTCCTCATAAAAACTCTATAGTTAAAGGAAAAGGGAATAAGAAATGTTGTTAAAATAAAAGCCTGACTTAATATTTTACATTTCAAATGCTTCAGCTGTTTTTCCTTTTTCTGTATTTTTAATAAAAGATTAAAAAGATCTTTAATGGTGTGTTTCCCATTGGACACAACATAACACAAGAATTAGGGATGCCACAATGAAATTAATTAGGCAGCAGGTTTAAAACAAAGAAAAAGTAGTACTTATTCACACAACGCACAGTCAACCTGTGGAACTCCTTGCCAGGGGATGCTGTGAAGGTCAAAACTATAACTTGGTTCAAAAAAGAATTAGATAAGTTCCTGGAAGATAGGTCCATCAATCCCCTGCTCCAGCTCGGAGCCCCCTCCTGCACTCTGAACCCCTCATTTCTGGACTACTCCGGAGCTTGTACCCCCCAGCTAGAGCCCTCATCTCCTCCTGCACCCCAAACCCCTGCCCCAGCCCAGTGAAAATGAGCAAGGGAGTGAGGGTGCGGAAGGGCGAGCAACAGAGGGAGGAGGGAAGAAGTGAGCAGGGGGTGGGACCTCAGGGAAGGGCCAGGACAAGTGTTCGGTTTTGTGCGATTAGAAAATTGGCAACCGTAATCTGCAGTAGCCATTAGTTATTAGGGATTTCAATCTGAGTGTCATTAGTCATTAGGGATTTCATCCTTTTAAATTAAGAGCTGGCTTTAGACAGAGGATGTGAATAAATAAGCTATTGTACTTGCCTGTAAATCATGCCTGATAAAACTCTTTCCTCTTCATATTTGGAGAAACATTTCATTCAGTGTTATATGTCCCTTCAAATATAACAAGGCAAGTAAAGTGGCAGACAGCTAGCCTAATAACATCACAGTTTATAAAAAGGAGTCCATTGCTTATGTCCTACCTCAGACTGCCTGAAAAATAGTGTTTTTCATTCCTCAGTCAGCAGTAACTGGCCATGAAATGCCACACAATCAGATTTAGCAAAAGACATACAATCTGATTTTGCGAAAGCTGATTTGGAACAAGAAAAGCAAGAAAGAAGGAGGATTTAAAAAGGCCATTTTCAATATTAATACCTGCACACAAGGATGCTGCTGGTTGCTAGAACAATCAGGCATTTGATTCCATTCCAAATTGTGCCATAGTGTTGCTGTACACTGCTAAATGGCTGCCACATTTAACCCCACAGTTGGCTGAATTTCAGTGGTACGCAAAGCAATTAAACAATTAATTTGTGCATGTGTGCGTGCACATGCTCTTTATGGAGTGGCCTCTGCTTGAGGTATTTCCACTAGCCCACACTGCTGATGGTCTGGTGGAATTTTACAACAATCTTGGAGACACCGTCAGCAATAGAAACAATGGTTTACAAATGAAGAACTAACAAATCAGCAAAGGACGAGCCGGAGGTAAAAAACTTGCTGTGAACGAGGGCCCAAAGTCTCAAAGATATTTAGATGCCTAACTTCTGGAGAAAGCAGTGGGAGTTAGGTATCTAAATACCTTTGAGGATCTGGGCCCAGACAAATTGCAGCTTTCATATGTTATGTTCTGGGTTTGTCTCTCTCCATGGTAGCATTGCATATATTAGACACACAGGCACCTGATAATGTCTGCCACCAGCAGAACTGCTACTTTGCTATTTTTCTTCATGTTATGTTAGTACAGGAAGAGATTCTGATCTAATTTACACCAGTGTCCAGTGAAGTCCAGTAAAGTCAATCGGATTACTCTGCACTTATACTCATGAGATCGGGATGTGCCACAGACTGTCATTAGTACAATCAGTTAGTAAAATACGTAAAGCCTTTTGGGATCCGTATGGAAGAAAGGTGCTTTATAAATGTAAAACCGTCATTATTAAACAAAATTGCTTTCTTGAGTCTGTTTTGCTAAACCTGAGACTAAGGAAAAAACTCTCCATTAAAAGAGAGACAATAGGATTCTATTATTGTAGGGGGTTGATAGAGAAGGACTCTGCTTTATAAGGCAGCCCAGGACCTGACTGGACAGATTACACACCTGAAACCCAGGGATTTATTCTAATAAGAATTGGCAGTGTTTGCCTGCTGGACCCTGCACTATTAGCTGGTATTGATCCTGCTGAGAAAGGGTTACGTGGGTTTTACTGATTCATGGAGGCAGGTATTTTGTTGCTTCATCTGGATATAAATGAGGTGGAATGGTTCTCTAGAGAGAGAGGACATAGGGTTTGGGCTGTGCAATCCTCTGGGAGGATCCCTGGGAGCAGCCATGCCTAGGCTGGATTTTATTTTGTCTCAGTTTGAGTATTTGTGAATAAAACCAAAACCTCAGGAAGCGGGTTGGTTTTGACGTGCTACGGGTGTATGTAGCCTGTGTTTGGAGCAGAGCGAGGAAATCACCTGATCACATGAGATTATTGCCTTGTAAAATGAAGCATCCTTCCAACTGTCATAAAGGGATTTGAACTCTCTTCCTCCTACAGTAACAGAGAGCAGGGACTCGACTCCCCAACCGTAATTAGTTAATACTTAGCACATATATAGCATTTCCCATCTGTAGATCTCAAAGTGTTCTACAAAAGAGGCTCAGTAACATTATCCCCATTTTACAGATGGGGAAGTTGAGGTACAGAGAGAGGAAGTGACCTGCATAAGGACAGTGGTGTAGTGGGGAAAAATAAGTGGGTAAACTAACCTACCCTAAATGCCATACTCCACAACTGAGAAGTGAGTAATCTTCATTTATCAGAGATTTATCATGCTGTGTATGGCCACACAACAAGGCAGCGTCAGATCTAGGACTAGACCCTATGTTTCCTGTGTCCTATGAACTGCGATGCGGTGCTTTAAATTTAGAGGAATTAACCACTTGCTTACCTTAGGCATCTTGCGCAGGTTGGGGGAGAGTTTCAGGCAGGTGACGTGGCCTCGGTCGTCTCCGATAATGATAACGGGGTAGATTGGGTTAAACTGGATATGGGTGATTTTATTTTTCTTCTTGGCCACAACAGGCTGGCTGCAGATAGCTTCGTATTTATTAATGCTCAGATCAAACACATGGGCCTGGGGAAACAAAGGCAGCAAACACAAAAGGGATTAATCAAGTGAATACATCCATTCTGCAAAAAACAAGAATCAGAGAATCACAGAAAGACAAAGGATCTATTAGGTCCCATCTAAATCCGTCTGCTGGGGCCAAGGGTAAGATTGCTTCCTACAGTCCATTTAAAACAGGGCAAGGCCCTGGAAAATAACATGTGTAGTGGCTCTGATCACTTTCTCTGGCAGACAGACCATGGACGGGGTCCTTCCCTGGAGTCCATGGCAAAGCTCCAATTGACTTGAACGGCCTGGACCTTTTGTTACCAGCCTCATAGGCCTTTAATCCCCAGCTCAAATATTAGAAGTAACAAGGCAATCAGATTCTAACACAAGATCAGTACTCAGAGTGATGCACAAGCCCCGGAATGTTTTCCAATATGCTGATTATCTTTTACTGCAGTGCTTTCCAATATTTAGGGCCTTAATAACACAATAAAAAAGAGATGAAATACTAATTAATAGGAAAATTATGTGAACAAGCACCGTATACTAATGAATATTTCATTGGAACTGAAACTGAAATACACATTATAAAACTGTTTAAGCCCAAACCCCTAGCAAGAACCCTGTTGCTTTAGACATCACCAAACCTGCACCATTCTTATGTATTATTTGGATTGCAGTAGGGCCTAGCTGCCCCAGTCATTGATCAGGTCCCATTGTGCTTGGTGCTGAACCTACACAGAGCAAAATAATTAGTGGGTGCTTAACACCCACCAGCAGCCAGCTGCTCCCCCCACCAGTGCCTCCCGCCTGCCTGTGGCCCCACTGATCAACTCCTCCCCCTCGCTCCCAGCACGTCCCACCCGCCACAATCAGCTGTTCCACGGCATGCAGGAGGCTCTAGGGCGAAGGAGGAGGAGCGGGAATGGGGCACGCTCAGGGGAGGGGTCATAACTGGGCAGGAAGAGGTGTGGCAGGTGTGGGGGCTTGGGGGAAGGGGTGGAGTGGGGGCAGGGCCTGGTGCGGAGCGGGGGTGGGAAGAGGCGAGGAAGGGGTGGAGCCTGGGGCAGGGCGTGGGGATTGAGCACTCCCGGGGAGCTAGCAAAGTGCGGAGTTTTGCAAGGGAGTTTAGAGAGGAAGAGAGAGAGACAGACAAGTTGTGACACACGTCCACTGCATAGTCTCCACCCCTACCAGCCCCCAAACCCCAATGGCCATTACTCAAGACCTGGTGTTAACTAGACATTATCTCCCAATAATTGCAATTAACTCTCATCCTCGCTGTTTGTAGAGGTTATGAGTGGTCTCACTATAGGCAGGATTCTTGGCTATAATCCACTACCGCAAGACTCAGCCTGTGCTTTTTATTTTTTTGCCTTAAGCAAAATAAAAAACGGAACATTTGAAGCTAATGAAC
Source organism: Dermochelys coriacea (assembly GCF_009764565.3). NCBI lineage: Eukaryota > Metazoa > Chordata > Testudines > Dermochelyidae > Dermochelys > Dermochelys coriacea. The sequence continues at coordinate 4,445,906 of NC_050072.1, forward strand.
ACAGAGGGAATATAGGGGGAAACTGTGATCAAACTATAGAAGCTGTGTGTGTGATCCATATATTATTTCAGCATTGTGTCACATTCATGGGCAGAATCTGAATCTAAGAATTAAATTGCCTAAAGTTAGATTGCAGTAGAATATAAATAATTATTCCAAATGGTCTGGAAAGCTTTGTATTAACTTGCAGTATGTGTTTATCACATACATACACAAAAGACAGGCTGCATTCTATCTATGCCTGTGATAGGTAGCTTCCCTACATTTTATATCTGAGGTGGTCTAATGTTCTTCACAGCCAATCGTTGTCACTCGTAGAATCATAGAAACGTAGGGCTGGATGGGACCTTGAGAAGTTATCACGTCTGGCAGCCCACTGCGCTGTGGCAGGACCAAGTAAACCTAGACCATCCATGACAGGTGTTTGTCCAATGTGTTATTAAAAGCCTCCAATGGCAGGGATTCCACTACCTCCCTTGGAAGCCTATTCCAGAATTTAACTCCTCTTATAGTTAGAACGCTTTTCCTAATATCTAACCTAAATCTCCCTTGCTGCAGATTAAGCCCATTTCTTCTTGTCCTGCCTTTTGTGGACATGGAGAACAATTGATCACTGTCCTTTTCATAACAGCCCTTAACATATTTGAAGACTGTTATCAGAACCCCGCAATCAGTCTGCTCTTCTCAAGACTAAGTATGCCCACTTTTTTTTTAAGCTTTTCTCATAGGTCAGGTTTTCTAAACCTTTGATCCATTTTGTTGCTCCCCTCTGGACTCTCTCCAATTTGTCCACAGCTTTCCTAAAGTCTGGCACCCAGAACTGGTCACAGTGCCCCAGCAGAGGCCTCACCAGTGCTGAGTAGAGTGGGACAATGACCTCCCGTGTCTTACATACAACACACTTGTTAATACACCCAGTATATTCACCTTTTTCGTATTGTTGACTCATTCAGTTTCTGATCCACTATAACCCCCAGATCCTTTTCAGCAGTACTACCAACTAGTTAGTTAGTTAGTCCCCATTTTGTAGTTGTACATTTGATTTTTCCTTCCAAAATGAAGTAGTCTGCATTTGTCTTTACTGAATTTCATCTTGCTGCATTCAAACCAATTCTCCAATTTGTCAAAGTTGTTCTGGATTCTAATCCTGTCCTCCAAAGTGCTTGCAACCCCTCCCAACTTGGTGTCATCTGCAAATTTGAAAACCACTCTCTCTATTCCATTATCCAAGTCATTCATGAAAATATTAACTAGTACCAGACCCAGGACTGATCCCTGCAGACCCAATTAGTTACACCATCCTAGTTTCGTAGTGAACCATTGATATTTGAAATTATGTTGGTTTGGCATGAATTGTTCTTGACAAATACATGCTGACTATTCTTTATAACCCTATTTTCCTCCAGGTGCTTACAAACTTTTTAATAAATTGTTCCAGTATCTTTCCAGTTATCGAAGATAGACTGACTGGTCTATATTTCCCCAGGTCCCCTTTGTTCTCCTTTTTAAAAATAGGTACTATGTTTGCCCTTCTCCAGTCTTCTGGGACCTCACCCATCTTCCATGAATTCTCAAAGACAATTGCTAATGGTTCCAAGATCGTTTCAACTAGCTCCTTCAATATCCTAGAATGAATTTCATCAGGCCCTGCCAGCTTGAATACATGTTTCAAAGGAACCTAATGCCTACTGTGAAGAGGTGGGTCAGGGGGAGAGGTCAGGAAGTCACAAAAAGATTTTGAAGCAGCAGACTGACATAATGTCAAATGCTAATGGGGTGTTCAGATCTGGGATTTAGCCCATTATAGTGATATGAGACAGCTGCAAATTTGGATACAGATTTTGAACCCCAACAGAGTTTGGAAGTTACTTGGATCTGGGGTTTTATTTCAGGCTCATCTCTATTTCTCAGTAATATCAATGAAGGACTGAAAACCCCTCCCCACTGCTCATGTTTCTGAGCTGTTTGAGATTGTAGAACAATGTGCATAGACTATCCATGTGCATAGACTATCAAGGACAAATCACACCTTGAGTGCTGTAGATAAGTCAGCGTAAATATCCCCCCATCCCACATCTCAGCATAAATAAGAGCTGCTGTCCTATGTTTGCACTTTATTGTTGGAAAGAAACAGGCTCCATAGCATATTTACCAGACACCCCATGAAAGATACATATTTGAGGGTCAAATTGTTTGGCTTTTTGGCAGAAGTTTTTATTAACTCACCTATGACTCTTATCCCTGATGACACAAGCTGGAGGCTAAGTGACCCAAGAATCAGGACCATGGAAAATGCTTACTGTATAAGAAGTAGTCAATTAATCTAGATCCATGGGGGCAAGAAGGAACTACCAATAACCTTTATTTCCAATTGCAATATTTTGCATCAGCTACTTTTATAGTGCTGAGCATGCATGAGATTTACATTGCACTCAGGGTTCCAGTCATAGCTAAGACAGAGCCATCTGTAGGATGCTGTTTTGGAGCACAGAGCAATCTAAAAATGCAAATTATTCTGGATGATGTAGTCCAGTGGCTTTCTTTTTTTCATTTGCAGACCGCTAAAAAAATTTTAATGGACGTGTGGACCCCTTTGGAAATCTTAGGCATAGTCTGCAGACCCGCAGGGCCCCACAGACCACAGGCTGAAAACCACTAATGTAATCATTTCAAAATGCCACCAACTGCCATGTGGTGACCCTGGGGTCCCATCAGTGCCAACTGGCAGAGGGCCCACCATACTGTAACAAACATCAGGCCTGACACACTCATTGTCCCAACACTCCATTGTCATAATATATGTCTTAAAGGTGCCATATGGTATCATATGTAATCTGGTGACACACTGGTCCTAAAAAATCACTGAGTACATAGAGTTATAAATGTGTGCTGGAAATATGTTCTTAAAATATGCTTGGGAGGCAGAGCATGAACCCAGCCTGCCCTAGACAAAGGAATGTGTATTTACCTGTCTGAGCAGTTTAGTTGCAGACAGAAGACAATAGAAGTACATTTACATATAAAGTAAACACAGCCATCAAGCTAAATGAGAGGGAGAGAAGACCATTTAACAGCCATGCCAGGGGATAGAATCTTCACCCCAGGAAGTCTTCCTGACTCATGAGGCAGAGACAAGGGACTTTGAGTAATACAGGGGAGAAAAAGACCTTTTAATAAAGGGACAGCACCCATTGAGCCTATGAAAGCTGGATCTTCTTTGCCTGAAAGGCAAGAGTTTGTGGAGACTTAATGTAAGTGAGAAATCTGTTTAGACAGAGATTGTAACTTGCTGAAATTAAGGTTTAGTCTCTAGAAAGAGTGTTTAGTTTGTAACCACACCTGTCTTCCATTTGTACTTACTATCACTTACATCTCTGTTCTTTGTAAATAAACTCATTCTTGTTTTATTACAAACTATCTTAGTGCAGTGTATTAAACTGGGGGGGGGAGTCAGTACTCCATGACCCAAACGCTTTGGCACATGTTCTCTCCTTCTGGAGCAGCAAACTTAATAACTTCTGTGAGTGCCCAGTGAGAGGGATTGGACACAGCAGGAAGACATCGCTGGGGAACTCAGGAATTGGGGTTCACTGATTGTTACCTACAAGGCAAGTTTTGGGGTAACAGAGTCCCGAAGAGTTTGCTAGCAAGGCAATGTGTCAGGAGCTGACACAGCACAACAGCCACAAAACTCTCACTTGCTAAGGCTGAGAGGGGTAACGCAGGAGCTCACAATTCTGGGTACCCCAAGCAGAATGTCGCAAATGCACGAGCAAAATGCCTGGGACAAGCACTGAAGAATGCTGGACATATGAAGCAGGTCGAATGTAAACAAGGCTATGAAATTTCCAACTATAAAGACCAACTTCTGCGAGCTCCCAAACACAGGGCTAGTTTTCATTTATCAATGCGGCTGTGGAAAAGAAAGAGCTATTTCTTCTGCTATAAATGTCAATGACACATGCAGCTGGCAGTCATTCTGCAGTGTGTGGTCTGAGTGGGCAGAAAGCATTTTTATTAAAACGAGATTATTTTTAACAGTATAAGCACAGAAGTCCCCAAGCATTCCCAGGGCAACCACAGAGTACTGTCACAGAAATTCTACAGCTTCTTAAAGCTACACAGTGCCTTACAAAACACATGAGATCAGATCCTCAGCTGGTACAAATCAGTATAGCTCCACAAGTTAATGGAGTTAAGAATTTTTATACCAGCTGAGCACTTGGCCACATGGTTTAGGCAGGTCCCTTTACCCAAGGAATTTAAAGAGTTTGACCCTACAACTATGCAACTAGTTCCATTTATTGTATCAGTAGTTCTGTTTTCATATTGATGAGGGTTACATGAGCAGGCTACAAATTTATTTCATGAACATAGAGATACTCTGCATTAGCACTCAGCTATTCTCTCTAACACAAAGGCAGCTGTTCCTAATCATACCAGCCAGCAGTTTGTTGCTCAAATACTGGATGTAGCACATCATTCTCTCTTAGGCCTGAACCCCGAAACTCTAGGCCTCCTTCTGCTCTCACGCTGGTATAAATCAGGAGTAACTCCATTGACTTCAATGGAGTCAAATAGATGTGTGTGATCAGACTCTACCCTTCTATCTCCATAAACCCACAATGGCTGAAATAGTTTGTTCTGTTGTTAGAATCTTTGGTTCAGTCCAAAAGGGTATCCCAGAACAGCCACGGCATACCCCAAAGTAGTCAATAGCCATGTTTCTCTTTGAAGCAGACCAGCAGGCTGCAGTGACTACCCCAACCAACACTTTGCTGAATGTATGCTCAACAGCCTGCTCCTCTCTGGTAAGGGGTAGGGTGACTGCAATTGACTATTTAATGCAAATTAGGTATGATGTTTGAACTCATGACAAGTTGCCAACATGGCCCTTACCCAGGCAAAGTTTGGCTGCTACAGTGTAACCCATCACAAAAATATGTGCTACTTTCTCTTTGCCAGCAATGATAAAACTCTGCGTCCAGTGGCTTCTATAAATTGCTCAAGTATCCACTATGGTATCCTTAACCAGTATGTACACACTGACTCTAAATGTGGCTGTCCGGATGACTGACAGAGGAATTTCATTGTCATTTAATATTAAAATTGATGCCCACTTACTGCACAGCGAGGTCTGCCAAAAGCTACAATCTATCAATGAGGTGATAAAAGCTACCCGGACATTTTGTCAGACAGCTGTTGCTGTATTGTTTTGCAGCCGAGAACTGATGTTCGGTGTAACATTTCATTCTGTGTGGCAGCATTGCTCTTCATTAATACACTTGCCATCACAGAATGAGTTACACCTTCCTGTGTTCCCACTAGTCAAAATCCAGGCCTGCTTCTATCTATGTAGGCATTAATTCCTCACTCATTACCATGGAGCGTGATTTCCAGCAACAGTTTAATAAAATTATACTTATTACTCATGCAGCACCTAACAATTAAGTTAACCCTCATAACTCTCCTGGAAAACAGATAACTCGTACTATTCCCATCTTACTAATAGGAAAACCTACCTACAGGGAGTTCAAGTGACTTGCCCAAAGTTACAAAGTAAATCAGAGGCACAGCCATAATTAGAACTCAGGGCGTCCTTAGATCCAAGTGCCATACTCAGTCTAATATCCCACACTGCCTCTTGGGGATTGGAACCATATAATACCCAATTAATGAATTAAGGCCTGCAGTTCAAAAAGCCAGCATTGAATAATGAGGGTCTAATAAAAAACATAGCAATATTCTCAAGCGAGATGTATTTGCAGTCTAAGGATGAAACACCAATGACATCTATGGAGTTACACCAGATTAATTTGGCTCAAGATAACAAGCAAGTACCATTCTTCTCCCGATCACACCAGTGCAAATCTGGAATAACCTTAATAATGAAGTTATTCTGGATTTACACTGGTGTGACAGCAGAATTCAACCTTCACGTTAACAATAACAGCAGGGGAAATAGTTATTCTCCAAGCCCAGTTACTGAATGCACTGCTAAAGCAACTGGTCAAACGCTAAACGTGGCAGATGAAAGCAGGAGGGTTTGAAGCAGAAACACAAGGGATCCCCCCTGCCCACACCTCCCTTGGCTGCTTTAATAGGGTTGGAAATGAGAACAGTCAAAATTACAGGACCCCACCTGAGAGACCATAGGCATGACTCAGGAGCGGGGAGGGATAAATCACGCAGTGCAGGTGGACTGGAGTGGAGGGGGTAAGACAGAAGTGAGAAGGCCAGCAGAGAGGCTGGCAGGGGTAGGTTTGAAGGTGAGAACAAGACACTTGGATTTGATACAGGAGGTGAAAGGCAGAAAGTGGAGGGGTCTGAAGAGCAGATGAAGTGGCAGGTGAGACAGGATTTTAGCAAGAGAATTTTGGATAGACAGATTTGGGGATGGGGGGGGTTAAAGGGGCAGGACTTCACGGAGGAGGTGAGGCAAAAGATAATCAGGGACAGGAGCAAGATCTTAATGGTGGGACCAGCCAGAAAGGACATACTCTCCGACCACTAAGGCTGCTAGTCTGTCATGGAGGTCACAGAAGTCACGGATTCTGTGACTTTGTGTGACCTCCGTGACTTCTGCAGTGGCTCGTGCTGGCTCTGGGAGGAAGTTTGGGTGTGGGGTGTAGGCTCCGGGCTGGGGCAGCAGGTTGGGGTGCGGGAGAGGGTGAGGGGTGCTGCGCTTACATTGGGCAGCTCCCGAAAGCGACCTGCATGCCCCTCTGGCAATGGCTCCTAAGCGGGGGGGCCGAGGGATCTCTGTGTGCCGCTGCCCGCAGGCACCGCCCCCACAGCTCCCATTGGCCATAGTTCCCGGCCAATGGGAGCTGCGGAATCTGCACGCAGGGTGGGGGCAGCGAGCAGGGACAGCGCACAGAGACATCCCCCCCACCCAGGCCGCAGGGATGTGCCGGCCGCTTCCAGGAGTGGCACAGAGCGAGGGCAGGCAGGAAGCTGCCTTAGCCCTGCTGCACTGCCGGTGGTGGCAGTGGCAGCCGGGGGCCCCTGGGCCCTTTTAAATCACCCGGGGGTGGCAGGCGGGGCCGGAATCGCTCCGGGAGAAGTGCGCGGGGGCGGCAGGTGGGGCTGGGGGAGAGACCCGGGCCGGTACATTGGTGGAGCTGGGCCCCCAGGCCGTGAATATTCCTGGAGCACAGGCATCACGGGCCCATATAACTTGCCACCCCTGAGTGCTGCAGCAGGTGATGATGGTGGCTCAGTAAGCCATGATTCTCTCTAGACTGGATTCTGATCTCACATGGCACCCCAGTGTAACTCCATTGAATTCCCCTGTTTTACACCTGTGCAAGTGAGATTAGAATCAGACCCAGTGAGTCAGTACCAAGCCAATACCCCAGCGGAGATGCTGTCTCAACAGTCTCATTCAGACAGGATGAGGAACTGAGATCCTGATTGCTTGTATTCTTTAAAAATCCCAGATACTTTTTTTTCCCCCCTCAAGAATATGGTTGTTTATTTTGGCCAATTTCCAGCTTGAGTAACTAATTTCTGCCAACCTGATTTCTCCCTGACATTTCAAATCAGTATGGGATTCCCTTTCACTTCACAGTCCTAACCTGTCGTGTTGTTGTGTGCTGTTAAATAGCTGCTGTTTTCCACCCCAGAGATGTCTAGAGTCCAGTTTGCTAAATTGATTCTTACAGGTTAGACTGATTCTTACAGGTTATCTGTAAAACAGTTTGTTACATTTACAACATGCTTTGGAATAAGATGTGTTACCATTAATGGTAAGTTCATATTTTTCACACATCTCTTCACTAACAGATTCCTGCTTGCCTTACAGTTCAATACTAAATTGAGTTCGTTGCCTGTCAGCCCCCAGAGGATGTGGAAGGCAAACTGATTTCTCATATATAAATAATGTATATATATATATATATATATATATATATATATATATATATATATATATATATATATATAAAAGTAGTCTCAGAAATATACATGGTGTCCCTACATTTTTATTAGGGACATAATTTTGTTCCATTAGACTGTCAGATGGGATATGCAATGAAGCAAGGATTCAGGGAAGGAAAATGGAAGAACGGGTAGAAATGAAAATAAATCTAAGTACATGTTGAACCACCACTTCAAAACCTACATCAATGCAAAATCGTTTTGTGCCATTCATCATTAAAAACAGCTCATCAGAGGAAGGCTCCTTCATGAAAAATGAGGTTTCCAAGCAGCTCCTGCTAGTATCTTAACAGAGCTCTGACTGGCTATGTCTACACTGCCCACTAAGCCTGGGTTCTGACTCAGGTTTGAGCCCAAGTCTCCCTTCTGTCCACACACAAATCAGTCTGACTTGGGTCAGCAAGCACTCAGGACCCAAGTCCTTGGACTCTGCTGAGGGGAGGGTGGGTCAGAGCCCAAGTCTGACTGTGACTTGGGTCCAAGCCCTGTCACTTTGCAGTGTGGACGCAGCTCAAGGCACAGACCAGAATCAGAAAGTGGGTGTAGTGCAGTATGGATCTGCTAGTGTGGCTGTGAGACTTGGGTCCAGCAACAGTAAACCCAGGTTTAAACTGCAGAGTGGATACTCAAACACAGGCTTGGAAACACTGAATCCATAAGCCCAGGTCTCCAGACCTGGAATACAATGCAGTGTAGACATACCATTAGCATAAAGCAAATGGTGGCTCTTCTCAGCCCTGGTGCAGCATTGTAGACTTCTGGAGGCAGATTCTGAGCTGTGGTAAACCCTTGTAATGCCACAGAAGTCAGAGCTCTATGGCTCAGCTGAGGATCTAGCATGTAACATTTTCCTGCTGCTCGCTAACCCCCTAACTTTTCATTGCATTTACAGCATTCTGACCTATCTTAAAGTAGTATCACCGGTTTCACAGCCCCTTTCTGGGGCAGTGCTTTGATGATGTCTGCAGCAAGATTCGTCAGAGCACGTCAGGTGTAGACATGCAGAGCCACGGATGTTAGGCCTGGACTCTGCCTAAAGAACTAGAGTCTTCCCAGCCTCCTCCCCAAGGAGCCATCTGCTGAGGGGGAGGGAATTTCAGTGTCTGACCACTGGGAGGGGGCCCAAAGCTTGTGGAGTCCGGAGCGGGTGCTATGATAAAAGAGAGTGCACTGGACGCAGAGAGCTGTGTGGGTATAACCCAGGGCAGCATTAACCCAAGGGATGGAGCCTTGACCTTAATGCTCCAGCTGCCATACCCTAATCCTGAACTCATAATACTCTGCTCTGCCTCTTCGTTCTGTCCAGCAAGCACGGCCTTGAGTTATCACGAGCCGCAGCCCCTAGTTTAAAAACAGGCTTCTGCTCTAAAAGTGTACTGGCCAAGGGGTCCAAGCTAGTCTCAGAGGGTTTGTCTTCACCGCATTGTAAACCCAGGTCTGTGGGACCCACGCTTGCGGGCCCAGTGTTTCCAAGCCCATGCGCAGAAAACTGGGTTTAGAACTGCTGGACCCAGGTCTCATCACCACGCTGCACTAAGCAGACCTTCTGACTCAGGCACAGACAACTTGTTCTTCCTGATATTGTGGGGAGGGGGGCACAATGTAAAGGGGGGGATGTAACCGTACAACATGTCGCCTCTGGGAGGAACTTCCAGCCCCACCTCCCTGGGCCAGGGCCACCAATCCCACCAGCTCCTGGGGGGCTGGGGCCACAGGAGTGGAGAGCACGTGCCTCTGGGCCTGCCTGGGGGCCCAGGGAGACTCACAGCACCAGTGTCTCCCTGGAGCTCGCAAACACCTCAGCAGGGAAGGCACAGGATGTGAGCAATGCCCCTACCTCCAGCTTAACAGAGGCCAGGGAACGTGCTCCCGGCATCTTCCCCAGCAACCTCCCAGCCTGCACCCAACCTGGGGCCATCATACTCTCCCCACCCCAGCCTGAAGGGGGGCTCTGTCCTTCTCCCACTATGCCTCCCCTGGCACATTTCCGGCTCGCTCGGCTACTCTCCATGGCAGCCGGACATGGGCAGGGAGCAGGATGGAGCTGCTTCTCATGCCGGCTGAGGGTGGCCGCTCCAGAAAATGTGCTGGGAGAGAAAGCTGGGGGGGTCCAGCTTCCTCGGCCCCTGTTGCTGGCAACTGGGCCCTGACAGGGGACAGTGGGGGGCGTGCCGCCACTACCTCCCCAGCCAGGCTCTCACAGGCAGCCACCATGCACAGAGCAGCGACCCAGAACAGCCACACTCAGCATGCTTCATCCCTCTCCCCGCCCAGGCCTGGCTGCCAGAGACAGAGGCCAAACATGCCAGGGGGCAGGTGCAGCAGGAGGACAGAGCCCTTTATTTGTTACTATTTTCACACCCCAAAAATGTGCTGGGCCCTATATTGAACAGAACTGGACCCAGGACCAATCCGCAGGATCCCACTCGATATGCCCTTGCAGCTTGACTGTGAACCACTGATAACTACTCTCTGGGAACGGTTTTCCAACCAGTTATGCACCCACCTTATCGTAGCTCCATCTAGGTTGCATTTCCCTAGTTTGTTTATGAGAAGTCATATGAGACAGCATCAAAAGCTTTACTAAAGTCAAGATATACCACATCTACTGCTTCCCCCCTATCCACAAGGCTTGTTACCCTGTCGAAAAAAGCTATTAGAGCGGGTTGACATAATTTGTTCTTGACAAATCCATTCTGACTGTTACTTATCACCTTATTATCTCCTAGGTGTTTGCAAATTGATTGCTTAATTATTTGCTCTCTTATCATTCCAGGTACTGAAGTTAAGCTTGACTGAATGATTTGACTGAAGAGAGTGTGGTGGTGGGTTGAGCAGAATGGGGAGGACATACCCACTGTGATAGGCAGTACAGAAAAAGCACTAAGGCAGAAGGGGAGATCAAAACCAATGAGGACATCAAGACATTTCCAGGGTTCAAGATCAAAGCTGTAGGCCAAAGACAAAAGGTGCAGGGCTTTGAACTTGGCACGTAGGGTGATGGGGAGCCAATCAATGGATTCAGAATGCAGGATGTGTAAAGGGAAGGATAATTTTTGGCAGCAGCATTTTGAACTGACTTTGCTCTTTCCAGTGTGAACATTCAGCACCATGCAGGAAGATGTGTACAAGACATATATACAGAGTCATATATCCCAAGGCCAGAAGGGATCACTGTGATCATCTAGTCTGACCTCTTGTATAACACAGGCCAGAGAACTGCCCCAAAATAAGTCCTAGAGTAAAGAGCATCCCAGCCTGCCACATTCTCTCCCACAAGCAGTGCTGAGCACCAACATCTACTTAAGTGAATGAGAGTTGAGCTTGCTTGTTACCTTTCAGAATCAAGCCCAATGTGATACTTGCATGAGTAGCAGTTGCAGGATTGGGTCTAACACACCCAGTAAATGTTTGCAAAGCTAGAAAGCCTCTGAAACCTTAACCTGATAAACCCTTCATACTTTTAATCACAGACACCAGTGTTGCCTCTGATTAATCTTAAGTGGGTAACAGCTGCCTTAAAATGGTTTCCAAAATAAATACACATGCCAGCTAAAGCCAAGTATTCATCAACAAGCCCAGGAAAGGATGGGCACCATAATGGATTATAAACCCCGCCTATCAGCATCTCAGGGAATGCTTCACTGTAAGATACAAAACAAACCTGATCTTTGAGATTTGTTACACAAAATAATTGTTCAGTAAAGTATGTTTACAAATGCAGAAAAGGGCAAACTTGCTTGTAAAGTGTCAGGAAGTATTAGTTGATTTTCAGAAGATTGTGTAGTTTAAAATATTTCATATCTTGAAAGGTCAATACCTTTAGTAATGGGGAAAAATGCCCTGGGAGCATCAATATAAGAAGTGTTCTTTGCAAAGCATATGCAGTAGGTTGCCATTTATCTTGAGGCCATCAATATTTACAGAAGACAGGTGTAATACCACTGTGCCTTCACTGCATTAGCATCAGGAAGTAGCTAAGCTATAAAAACATGAAAGCAAATATCCTTGCACTTAATGAACTACATTGCTGCACTTGTTCCAAGATCCAGGTTTTGGGTTGTTGGGGTTTAATTATTTATTTTTTAAAATGAGATTTCTCCACTGCTTTTCAATGCGACCAGGGAATTGCTCAGTCTTTGCTTTCTTCTCTTGGAGATTATCTAGAGTGCATGGGCTGCTAATAGACTAACCTCTTAAAGGTTACATCATTATTTTCCATTTAGTTTTCTTTCTAATGTTAAGTTGTGAGAGTGACAAGTGCATCTTAATCTTCTTTTGCAATTAAACCTTCAGCAAGGTTGGAAGAGATCTCTAGATGATTTTTTGCAATATGTTTCCATCTGTTTTGCTGCTACTAGTGGAATTCTCAAATACTGAAATTTTATCCAGCTTGAGAAATGAATTCTTATGGGTATTTCTTGCTTGTCTAGACTCAGGGTTTGTGGTTTATTTTGGCAGATTTAGGCTAATTTATTGCAAGTCAAAATGGGATTTTAAAATTGTTTTCCTTGAACTACATCAAAACCAGGTCACCTCTTGAGCTCTGTGACCCTGCTGGTGAGCTCCCAGTTAGTGGGTGAGATATTTATGTTCTGCTGGACTCTCCACAAATAATTCTCAAAATGGGAAATTTCAGGTATCTTTTTTTAAAGTAAAAGTTCAAGATGGGCCTGCAGCAAAACCCCAGATCCAAACACTGCTGAACACTGGGGTGATTGAAATCCAAACCCAGTAAAGCTCTGAACTTTGCAACTGGCCACTATCCTTGCAATGATCTGAGCCAAACCCCCAGATCCAGGATTTCCTGAATGTCAGTGTCTTCTAAACTGAAATCCAGAACCACATTCTGCACCGTAAGCACATCTCTCATCCAACCTAGGAGCATTTCTAGTCAAATAGTGCACAGCAAGCTAGAGTGTAAACCTACTCTACACTCGCCTGCTGCACACTAGCTGTCCCTGTGAACACTGCTGCCGTGCACTAAAAGCTCGTGCTTTGACACAGGAGTAGATCAAAGTGCACTTGGGAACCGATAGTGTGAAGCAGCAGTGTCCACACAGACACATAGGGCACAGCAGGCTAATGCAGGGTAGATTTACACCCCAGCTTGCTGTGCACTATTTGGTCATCTAGACAAGCCCTCAGATTTCCTCTGCCAGGGCTCTATTATCTGTAACCTAAAGCTGCAAATGACCTCTAGCTAGTTATATTTCAAGTGCTAATCACATTAGTATCTCCACCCCAATGTTCGTCTGCAGTGTGACACAGCATGGGCACAACTGAGCTGAAGATCTGGAAATACAAGTGAGTTGCAGAGTTCAGATTTAAAATAAAAATGTTAGTCCACATATCTGTTTAAAAGGAACCATTGTGGGCTCTTCATAGAAAATAAGCACAAACTGAAATGCAGTTACCTTGCAAAAAAAATGCAACACATAGTGTATGCAGTGTTGTTGTAGCTGTGGTGGTGCTAGGATATTAGAGAGACAAGGTGGGAGAGGTAATATATTTTACTGGACCAACTTCCGTTGGTGAGAGAGACAAGCTTTCAAGCTACAGAGCTCTTCTTCAGATCTGGGAAAGGTACTCAGTGTCACAGCTAAATACAGGACAAAAAGGGAGTTTAAGTGGATTACGGATTGTTGTAATAAGCCATAAATCCAATGTTTTTATTAAAACCATGATTTTTAGTGTCTAGCCAAGTTATGAATTTAAAGCTTCTAGGCTCATCTTTTGAAAGTGTCGTGCAGGTTTCCTTTGAGGATGAGGACTGAGAGGTCATCGCTTTGTGAAAAGTGCTCACCGACATGCGGTAAGTTGTTTTTGTCTTGTTTTCCTGTGTGAGTTCATTCAAGAGTGTAGTGATTGTCTGGTTTCACCCACAGCTATTATTGGGTCATTTAGTGCACTAGACGAGGTGCACCATATGTTGTGATGGGCATGCGTAGGACCCATAGTTCTTGAAAGGTGTGTTGTGGGGGGTGTTGATCACTGTACCAGTGGAGCTATGTCTGCATCTGTTGTTTTGGCAGGGTCTGGCACCGCTTTGAGTTGGTCTGTAGGGAGCTTGCTTCTGGCGATAAGCTTGGAGAGGTTGGGGGGTTTGGTTGCAGGCTAGAAGAGGGGGCTCAGGAGAGATTTTTCAGGATGGGGTCCCCATTGAATACGGGTTGTAGTTGTTTGATGATACCTCACAAGGGTACTACACAAGGGTACAGGTGACAACTAGGGGTGTTTCAGAGTAGCAGCCGTGTTAGTCTGTATTCGCAAAAAGAAAAGGAGTACTTGTGGCACCTTAGAGACTAACAAATTTATTTGAGCATAAGCTTTCGTGAGCTACAGCTCACTTCATCGGATGCATTTGCAGTTGGAGGGGTTTTTATTTCTGTAGTTTCAGAGTAGCAGCCGTGTTAGTCTGTATTCGCAAAAAGAAAAGGAGTACTGGTGGCACCTTAGAGACTAACAAATTTATTTGAGCATAAGCTTTCCAAGCAGCTCCTGCTAGTATCTAAACAGAGCTCTGACTGGCTATGTCTACACTGCCCACTAAGCCTGAGTTCTGACTCAGGTTTGAGCCCAAGTCCCCCTTCTGTCCACACACAAATCAATCTGACTTGGGTCAGCGAGCACTCAGGACCCAAGTCCTTGGACTCTGCTGTGGGGATGCATCTGATGAAGTGAGCTGTAGCTCACGAAAGCTTATGCTCTAATAAATTTGTTAGTCTCTAAGGTGCCACAAGTACTCCTTTTCTTTTTGCGAATACAGACTAACACGGCTGCTACTCTGAAACCTTCCATGTTAATGGGAGCAGTTCATGTTAAAGATTCTCCATTGTCCCTGGTGTGGGAGGATCAGGACACCAGTCTAAGAGCAGACATCTGACTCCACCTCCTGCTGAGGTATTCAAAGACAATAATTTATAGAGTTAACCGGAACTCACAAGTTGTACATAGACAGAGCCCCCAAATCATCACACATAGAAAACTGATGAGGAAAAACAAAAGGAACTGAGTTCACTCAACTTCTGAGACAATTCGACAGAAACTAACATCAATAAAAGTTGCTGGCTGCTCAGCACTTTTGAAAGTCAGGTCATTTATTTAGACACCGAAGTACTGATTTAGGAGTTAGAGTTAACACAATGTTGGCCTGAATGTGTCTCTCTCTGGGATAATTTTTATTTTATTTTAATTCCACTGCAAACAGTCTTGTTTGTTTTTAAACACAAGCCTTCCCTTCTGCTATTTCTGACCCGCTGTGCCGAAGATAGATAATTTTCTAAGTGTCATGACCTAGAAACTGACTACAAACAAAAGGGAAACACTTGAGTAGTCTATTTTCACAGTCCAAACCACAGAAAATGCAAACTTGCTTTTTTAAAGTTCTTTCAGTTTTAATTAACTGAGGTGCTGTCTGTGACATAGCTGGGTTGCCAACTCTCCTGATCTATAACAAACCTCACAATATTTAGTGTTTTTCTTAAAGCTCCAGGAGTCAAGTGATTAGAGCAAAATCTCAGCTTTTATTTTAAAAATAGAGTCTGGTGCTCATTGTTGCAAAAGTAAACCTTGAAAACATGACCTGTAAAAGCTCTACTACACTGATGTGAAATACAAAAGGTTAAAAGAAAAAGCAAGCCATGATTTAGCAATGCCTAAAACACACTGTGCTCTATCAAGGTAGTGTGCTTCATAGTAAAGGAAGGGGATAGGGCCTTCTAATTGCACATGTCCTGGAAAATCAATGGGGACATGGGGAAGGGGCCCCAAAGATTTGTAGAGCCAGGAGTCATCCATATGGATGGCTACTCTTCAGTATTGGAAGCACTAGCAGCTTCAAAGGAGATTCTGAGGGAGTAAACCATAGAAATATAAGGCTGAAAGGGGCCTTGAGAAGTCATGCAGTCTAGCCTCTGAGCTGAGGCAGGACCAAGTAAACCTAGATCATCCCTGACACAGGTGTTTGTGTAACCTGTTCTTAAAAATCTCCAATGGCGGCAATTCCACAGCCTCCCTTGGAAGCCCATTCCAGAGCTTAACTACCCTTAGAGTTAGAAGATTATTCATAGGTTTCAGAGTAGCAGCCGTGTTAGTCTGTATTCGCAAAAAGAAAAGGAGTACTTGTGGCACCTTAGAGACTAACAAATTTATTAGAGCATAAGCTTTCGTGAGCTACAGCTCACTTCATCGGATGCATTTGGTGGAAAAAACAGAGGAGAGATTTATATACACACACACAGAGAACATGAAACAATGGGTTTATCATACACACTGTAAGGAGAGTGATCACTTAAGATAAGCCATCACCAGCAGCAGGGGGGGGAAAGGAGGAAAACCTTTCATGGTGACAAGCAAGGTAGGCTAATTCCAGCAGTTAACAAGAATATCAGAGGAACAGTGGGGGGTGGGGTGGGAGGGAGAAATACCATGGGGAAACCACTGTTCCTCTGATATTCTTGTTATAAAGCTTATGCTCTAATAAATTTGTTAGTCTCTAAGGTGCCACAAGTACTCCTTTTCTTTTTAAGATTATTCATAATATCTAATAGAAATCTTCCCTGCTGCACGTTAAGCCCATTCCTTCTTGTCCTGCCTTCAGGGGACATGGAGAACAATTGATCACTGTCCTCTTTATAACAGCACTTAACATATTTGAAGACTGTTATCAGGACCCCACTCAGTCTTTTCTCAAGACTACACAACCAGTTTTTTTAACCTTTCCTCATAGGTCAGCTTCTCTAAATCTTTTGTCATCTTTGTTGCTCTCCTGGGGACTCTCTCCAGTTTCTCCGCATCCTTCCTAAAGCGTACTCCAGCTGAGGGCTCACCAGTGGCAAGTAGAGTGGGACAATAACTTCCTGATACTACACTCCCGTTAATATGCCCCAGAATTATATTAGCCTTTTCTGCAACTGCATCAAATTATTGGCCCATGCTTAATTTGTGATCCACTGTAACCCTCCAAGTCTTTTCAGCAGTGCTACCACCCAGCCAGTTATTCCCCATTGTGTAGCTGTGTGTTTAATTTTTCCTTCCTAAGTGTAGTACTTTCCACTTGTCTTTATTGAATTTAATCTTGTTGCTTTCAGAAAGATTCTCCAATTTGTCAAGGTTGTTTTGAATTCAAATCCTGGCCTCCAAAATGCTTGCAGCCCTTCCCAGCTTGGTGTCATCTGAAAATTTTACACACATACTTGCCCCTCCATTTTCCAAGACTTTAATGAAAATAATAACTAGTACTGGAACCAGGACAGACCCTGAGGGGCCCACAAGATATGGCCCCCTATTATGACATTGAACCATTGGTAATTACTCTTTGTCAACTGTCTAAATGGGTCATCTTGATTATCACTACAAACGTTTTTTTCTCCTGCTGATAATAGCTCATCTTAATTAATTAGCCTCTCACAGTTTGTATGGTAACTTCCAACTTATCTGTATGTATATCTATATCTGTCTTTATATATATATATATATATATATATATCTTACTATATGTTCCATTCTATACATCCGATGAAGTGGGCTGTAGCCCACGAAAGTTTATGCTCTAATAAATTTGTTAGTTTCTAAGGTGCCACAAGTATTCCTGTTCTCTTTGAGAATGGTCTTTCATAGAGTTATGCATCTACTTTTTAGATAATTTCAGCTAGACTTCATTTCCCTAGTTTGCTTATGTCCTGTAGGACTGTGTCAAAAGCCTTACTAAAATGAAGATACATCATGTCTACAGCCATTCCATAATCCACTAACCCAGCAACCATGTCAAAGAAGGAAATTAGATTGGTCCTGCATGGTTTGTTCTTGGTAAATCCTTGCTGGCTATTCCTTATCACCCTATTATCCTCTAAGTGCTTACAAATTGATTGTTAATAGTTTTTCCAGTATGTCTCCAGGTATTGAAGTTAGGATGACTAGACTACAATTCTCCAGTCCTCTTTGTTTAGAGACTGGGGATCCCTTAGATCTGTCTGCAATGGAGAGAAATAGTCTGGGAGATTTTCTGAAAGGCTGAGGAGTCCTATCCAAATAGAAGGCTAGTGCTTTCCTGACATTGTGAGTAATGTTGCCTCCTGTTTGTCCCAGTGCAGTTTGGGAAAGAAAGCAGGGAGGTGGATAAGCTAATTTATGTGGAATTCTGAAAATGTTCTTGGTAGGAATTTGGGGTGTGGTTGTAATGTAACCCTGTTTTTTAAAAAGATTGTAAAGTGAGGGGAGGGTACACCATTAGACACACCTCTCTCCTACTCTCCAAGCAGAGGTAATGACCACTAGGAATGTGGTTTTCATAGAGAGGTGTAGAAGAGAGCAGATGGCCAATGGGTTTGAAGGGAGGCCTTTTAAGGCACTTGAGGACAAGGTTGAGGTACCATGCCTGTGTAGGGAATCTGATTTGTGGGAAGAGGTTACCCACACCCTTGAGAAAACTTCTTGTTGTAGGATAAGTGAAAACAGAGCTGTTATAAATATAAAGGGAAGGGTAACCATCTTTCTGTATATAGTGCTATAAAATCCCTCCTGACCAGAGGCAAAATCCTTTCACATGTAAAGGGTTAAGAAGCTAAGGTAACCACGCTGGCACCTGACCCCAAATGGCCAATAAGGGGACAAGATTCTTTCAAATCTGGAGTGGGGGGGACAAAGAGTTTTGTCTGTCTGTGTGAGACCTGTGCCGTGAACAGACCAAGGATGCAAGCCTTCCAACTCCTGTAAAGTTAGTAAGTAATCTAGCTAGAAAATGCGTTAGATTTTCTTTTGTTTAATGGCTTGTAAAATTCGCTGTGCTGGAGGGAATGTGTATTCCTGTTTTTGTGTCTTTTTGTAACTTAAGGTTTTGCCTAGAGGGATTCTCTATGTTTTGAATCTGATTACCCTGTAAAGTATTTACCATCCTGATTTTACAGAGGTGAGTCTTTTACCTTTTCTTCCAATAAAATTCTTCTTTTAAGAACCTGATTGATTTTTCATTGTTCTTAAGATCCAAGGGTTTGGGTCTGTGTTTACCTGTACCAATTGGTGAGGATATTATTATCAAGCCTTCCCCAAGAAAGGGGGTGTAAGGCTTGGGGGGATACTTTGGGGGAAGACATCTCCAAATGTGCTTTTTCCCTGTTCTTTGTTTAAATCGCTTGGTGGTGGCAGCATACTGTTCAAGGACAAGGCGAAGTTTGTATCTTGGGGAAGTTTTTAACCTAAGCTGGTAAGAATAAGCTTAGGGGGTCTTTCATGCAGGTCCCCACATCTGTACCCTAGAGTTCAGAGTGGGGAAGGAACCTTGACAAGAGTAACCTCTATCTTATGATGGAAGGCAGTGATGGCTGCAGGATGCACCTCTACGAAACTTAGAGATAATCCTGATGTTTTTAGTTCTAGGATGTAGTCTAGCAGAAGCAGTAGTGGAGAGGATGTAGGTGTAATAGGTCTTGAGTCACACTAGAGCTGGAATCTCTTCCTCTTTTGAATATACACATGACAAGTAGTTTGTTTCCTGCTATGAAGCAGCATCACCTTTACATCCTCAGAGCGGGTCATTTCTAAGCTTTGGAACCATCGAGGAGTCACTCCTTGAGTTGGAGAACCTGTAGATTGGGGTGACGGATCTGGCCAGCATCCTGAGAGAGAAGATGAAGAATGGGCTGAAGAGTGATTAGCAGACAAATCGCCAGTTGAGTAAGTAACGGAAATCACATTGTCTTGGTCACGTGGAAACTATAAGAATAACCCTGGCTCTTTCTTTTCTTATCTTGAGCAGGACCTTTGATATTAGAGGAATTGGAGGAAAGGCATAGAGGTGACCTGTGTTCCAGTATAGGAGAAAGGTGTCTCCTAAACAGTAATGAACCAGGCCCACTCAGGAGCAGAACTGGGAGCATTTCTTGTTTCTGGCAGTGGCAAATAAATCTATCTTTGGGAATCCCCAACATAGACCTCTCCATTCTCCACAGCATATTTCTATTTCCAATTTGTGATCCTGGGAAAAGTTTCTGCTGAGAGTGTCTGCTGTAGCATGCTGTATGCTCGGGAGGTAGGCTGCTGAGACGCTGATGTGATGGTGAATGCCCCAATTCCAGAGTTTGCTGCCTCGGCACAAGGGGAAGGTGATCTTGCTCCTCCCTGGAGATGTATGTAAAACATACATGAGATGTTGTCTATCATAATCTCTATATGCTTATCTCTGATCAGTGGTATTCCTGACTGCTCTGAGCGCTAGTAAGTTGATATGCAGTGTGGATTCGAAAGGGGACCATTTGCCTTGAACAGTGTGGGTGTCCAAGTGGGCTCCCGATCCCAATACGGATGTGTCTGTCATCAATATTAACATTGGGGGTGGTTGAGTGATGGGAACTCTTGCACAGACATTGTGAGGATCTTTCCACCAGTCGAGGGGGTTTTGACCGTCAAAGGCATGATTAGAAGTTTATTTAAGCTGTGGCTGCTTGGTACATATACTGTTCTCATCCACCCTTGATGGCAGCACCTGTGGAGTCTCGCGTGACTTATTACAAAGGTGCCTGCTGCCATGTGTCCTGGTAGTTGAAGACAGTTTCTGGCCGAGGTCTGGACTGTCAAGATTAAGTTGTCTAAGGTGTTGAAGCACTGCGGGCAGGAAGGGGGGTGGGGGAGGAAGACTGCATCTAGGAAGGCCCTTACAAATTCCAATGTTGTCCTGGAGTTAAAGTGGACTTTTGGACATTTAGTTGTAGTCCCAGCTGTAAGAACAGGTCCATAGTCTTTTGTGTGGCTCTCAAGGCATCGAAAGAATGTGCTTTGAGCAGGAAATTTTCTAGATACAGGAATATCAAAATTTCTTGTTTGTGAAGGTGCGGTGCTACCACAGAAAGGACCTTCAAGAACATTCTAGGTGCTGACAATACTCCGAATGGGAGCACCTTGTATTGAAAGTGATCTTGATCCAGAGTGAACCTCAGAAACCTCCTTTGGGATGGGTGGATTGTGATATGACAGTAACCATTGAGGGCCAAGATCCAGTCCCCCGGGTCCAGAGATGGGATTATTGCTGCCATAATAACCATTTTGAAGTGTTGTAACTTTGTGAATCTATTGAATGATCTTAGACCCGGAATGGGTCTAAGACTGCCGTGCTTTTTCAATATCAGGAAGTATTTAGAATAGAAGCCCTTTCCTCTGTGTGGAGTGGGAACTGGTTCCATAGCACCTAGGTTCAGAAGATAGTTTGTTTCCTGATGTAAAAGATGCTTGTGAGAAGGGTCCATGAAGAGGGACAGGAAAGGGGGGTGGGCAGGAGGAGGGAAATAAAAAGGATTGAATAACCTGTGGAGATGATCTCCAATACCCATTTGTTTGTGGTTATACACTCCCAGTTTTGACAAAAAAGAGTAAGGTGGTCGCTGAATGGGTGGAGATGTTTGGATTGTTGCAGCAAATAAAAATGGGGGAGGTAACTCTAGCCCTCGACCAACACATCAGAACTGGTGTTTAGATGCAGACGGCTGTGATGTTGATGATTGTGGGGAAGCTGTTCTCCGCTTCTATAGTCATTGTCTCTTCCGTTTGGGTTCATAATGCCAGTGGGGAGAAGGCCATTGAGCAGGCTGGGATCTCGGTGATGTCTTGTTGAAGTAATCTCTTTGTCTAGTTTCGTTTCCTGTTCCCCAAGCCAAATAAATAAAGTGATTTCCAGTTCTTGTCATAGGGTGTCAATTTAGCATGGTGCTGTTTGCCACATTCACTTACAGTGTTGCCAAGGGCCTTTGAGGATGAGTGGGAAAATAAAAAGTCCAGGTCCTTAGAGGGAACATAATATTTTTGTCCATTCTCTTGCATGTGGGAGGTATTGTGGCTGACGTCTGATAGGGAGCGCAATGCGAGCTGATGATGATGTAGGATGTCAAGCAGCTTGTATTGAGACTCCTTCACTTCTTCAAGCAGAATATGTAGCAAATCTACTACTCTCTTAATGAGATCTTGAAACCGTTTGACATTGTCTGCCAGGATTGATAGGGGAGGCATAATGGTTCATCAGAAGAGGATGAAGAGATGTTAGTTGCTGGAGTAATCTCTTTGTCTAGTCTCGCTTCTTGTTCCCCAAACCATCTCCTCTTGTGGGTCAGCAGGTCTGGATAGAGAAGCTGAAGGAGATTGCCTTCCCCTATCCCAATGAGCGACACTAGGGGGCCTCAAGAATTGGTGCCTATAAGCTGCTCGTGGGTCCCAGTATGGCCACTGAGGTGGTGCAAAGAGCATGGGTGAGGAAACAGAAGGTGCCTATGCCAACTGGGTGGGCTGCATCTCTCGTGGTGGTAAACTGGTTCTGTAGAGGTTTCGGGATGACTTGCTCCTTGGTATTGGAACGGGCAACCTTCCACAGAGACTGAAGATAAATCGTCATCATCATCTTCATCATCGCTTGACAGAGATGGAGCAGTCATGGATGCTGAGGAACTGCATGTATGTCAGGGGACTGAGATGTGGCAGGTAACGAGATCGTGTCAGTGTCGAGTAGGGGAGGGTCAGATGTCTCTGAGACCAGTAAGTCTTTAGAAAAATGAAATGCCTGCAATACCGGAATAAACAAGGAAGAACTAAATAAGGACAGGGAGTTGACTATTCTAATAGCAAAATAATGGGAAAAATTTGAGGGGGAAAAGGAAAAGAAAGCAAGTATAAACACTAACTAACAGAAACTCTATGAACTAACACTATTAACTCAAAACAGAAAGTAAGATATAGATGAGGAATTCTCAAATCGGACGCTGCTGAGACTCCATCTCAGGCCAAAGGCGACTGAAAAGAAACCAAGGGCAGTTTGCACACACACACATAGCCCTGAGGCAGGGCACGAGATGGGGAGAGTGCATGTGTTGACCAACCGGACATTGCTACCTAAAATTTCCAAGATACAGGATACAGGGACGAAAATACACCTAGAGTGGAACACCCATAGGGATGCTACTTAAAGAAGAAGAATGAGATTCAATGTCTGGAAGCGATTAAACACTGAATCTACCAAGGGATGTGGTAGATTCTCCATCATTTGGAGTCTTTACATGAAGACCAGATGTCTCTCTAAATGTATTAGTATTTATGATTTGTATCACCGTAGCACCTGGCGGCCCCAGTCATGTACCAGGTCCCCACTGTGCTAGGCGCTGTACAAACAGAGCAAAGAGACAGTCCCTGCCCCAGGGAGCTTACGATGTAAGGATAAAACAAGAGACTAAAGATGGATACAGACAGACCAAAAGCCCTAGTTTAACTAGACGACTGGGCTTGATGCAACAATCACTGGTGGCATTCTCTGGCCTTTTGTACAGGAGGTCACAGTAGATGATAATAAAAGTCCTTTCAGGCCTTACAACCCAGGAGGGTGCTGGCTTCAGAAGTCACCTCAAAAGCAGCACCTCAGTGTGGTGCCAGAGGGCCAGGCTGTATTTGTTCAATGGTTCACTTATGTTACGGAGTTCAAAATGCTGCTTAATTTAACAAGGCCTCAGCCTGCAGCTCTGCTGCTTGCAGAGCAACTTTTGACTTTAGGCTGTGGAACAATGTCAGGGCCCGCATCATGTCAGAAATTCTGCTTGTCACTGCATCAAAGACAAATCAGAACGACAATATCCACTGGCCACATTCTGTAAAATACATTTTGGCCATAGGTACCAAACTGACTGACATTGAGAGACTCCAATGCCACACCACCGTGATGAGCATGGCATGAACAGAGAAGGTCAGATCCACCTTTGTTGAGTCACCATTTACATCAGAGAGAGTACATAAAAATGGCCATATTGGGTCACAACAATATCCTGTCTTCTGACAGTGGCCAGTGCCAGGTGTTTCCAAGGGAATGAACAGACCAGGGCAATTCATTGAGGGATCCATCTCCTCCTAGGCAATCCCAGCTTCTGGAAAATGCTACATTCTGACTGAGCAGTATTTTTCCTCCTCTTTGCTCTGATGTAAATGGCAAGATCAGGCGCAGAGCAATGGTAAATTGGGCCCACAGGATCAAAGAGTGATTCATGGAATATATTTCAAAGCTGTCATTGCTTGTTTTGGTATGGTTGAATATATCTTTTTCACAGTAGGTACACACTAACTACACCAATCAGGAGTGATCATTTGAGGCAGAGCCTGGTCTCTGTGTAGATCACTACCTTGAACTGCAGTAAAGCAATAAGCCTCTGTAACTGGATTTTGCAATGGGCCCTGGACCATTTAGTAATTAATGAGCTATGGTAAAGCTAACTTATATCAGCAATAGTCAAAGCTGGATTGCAACCTAAGCAGTAATGATACCCAGCCCCACAAATGTGGCTGCACTTTTGGGGGTGTCACTCTGTCAGATCCCCTTCACTGCATGCACCCATCGCCTCCCCTACCCACAGCCATGACCTACATACACCTTGTAAAATTAATTAGGTTCCTGCCTTTACGCTGGTCCCTAAGTGCTGCACCTTCCCTTTGAAATCCTACCTGCCATGAAAGCACCGAGAAATGACACATGACTGTATCCTTGCCCCCACCTGCCAGCAACCTCCTACATCTCCTTCATCACTAGCTCCTCCAGCCAGATGTACCTCTGGCCCCCTAGCTGCCAACCCAACCCTCAGATGAGCTACCTGGATTACAGAAATCTACTAGAGGCTCACAAAATCAAGACCAGCCCTGGCTAATAAGGGAGGCACATAATTTCCTGATTAGCTGGTCAAAGCTGAGAGCTTGAGATGCAGCTTAGAACCACAAACACCAGTTGGACAGAGTGCAGCGTTAGGCTCAGAGCTGGCTATCATTTGGCTGGGGATGGAGTCTGTACACATGGCATGAACAGACCATTTCCTCAGAGCAAAACCCTGCTCTTAGCAGTTGGAACCAAGTGAGGTATCGGGGGGCAGGGGAGGGAAGAGGGTGGGATATCAGGGAAGAGATGTGTGTGGAGAGGCTGTGGATGCCTGTATGTTCCCAAAGTCATCCTAACACTGCAGGGCAGGATAGCTCACGGTGGATGGGGAAGCCCAGTGGTAGCAGTATGTGAGGCACATTGCCCCAAAAGCAGAGAGTGGCTGCCCCCGTGCCCCTGGTAGTGAAGAGTTGGTGGATGTGGGAGCCAGGCTCTCATCCTAGCACTTGCTTGATGATAATAAACATTAACACTAATAATCTGCACATGTAACTATTTGCTTCCATACAGGATGATGGTACAGTGATTTACTACCAATGTTATATGCTAATACAATACCTCAACATTTTCTAATGTAACATAACAATCCCATTCTACATCAGGTACAGAAGGATCCCCCAAGTGTCTGCTGTAACTTTTGCCTAGTGCATGTTTCAAAATGAAGTACTGTGTCAGCAGAAAACTGGCCCAGCGTGCTGGGGGGAATAAGAGCATCCGGCTTCTCTAATAAATGGTCTGTACAGACTGGGTATGAATGTAGGTTTAAGCTGGCTGGCTGGCTAACTGAGCTCAATCCGACCCCAGCAGCAAGCAGGGAGGTCACTCCAGCAGGAGATTCTGAACAGACACAAACCACACAGGGTAAGACAAGCAAAAAGAGTAAGAGGTTATGGATCAACCCAGAGTCTCAGTTGTCACAAAGCAGGGTGTGAGCAGTCAGGCCTAGTGGTCAGAGCGGGAGCCAGGAAGCCAGTATCTATGCCCAAGGGGTGAGAGCCAGAATCAGGAAGCAGGATTCAGACCCAGGGTCAAGAGTCAGGAACAAGTGGGGCTGGAGCAGACTGGAGCAGGGCAAGAAGGCTGGGAATGAAGCTGCAGGCATGTGCATTGAGCAGTCAGAGGTCAGTCACTGCTGACTTCTCTGGCCTGTCACGTGGTGTGGTCTGTGGCGTGGTCAATCAGGCAGCCCTGCTATGGCTCAGCTGTGCTCAGAGTCCTAGGCTGCCTGGAGACTGGGCAGCTGCAAGTCCTCTCCCTGAGGCTGGTAGAGAGCCAGGCCCTAGGCATTCTCCCCCTTCCTGCTCATTGCCTATCCCCTAACATCTGTGCCTGGGGTGGGGAAAGGGAACTGGAGTTAACCCCTTGTATACTGGGGACCCTGCACCCTGGCACAAGGCTCTTAACCTGAAAGGCCTCTCCTTCCCTCTCACAGAGAAGGCTGCTGGGCTGGCTGGTTCCTCATCCAACTTCCACCAGCACCGTGCATCACCTAGGATCAGGTCAGCATGTAAAGTAGGTGTCTGACAGCAGTGGAGAGGCAGCTGGCTGACTATAGGTGCCTGACTTCTGGGGCAGGGATCCACACAGAGGAGGTAAGTGATAGGTGGAGGAGGGGGCTGGAACGGTGGCCTACGCTGGGAAGGTAACTGGTTGGGGAAGAGCTCTGCAAAGGGGCGGCTTGCGTTAACGTAGTATTACCTACGCTTGTACCACAGCATCTTGGCCTGTGACCCAGCCACCTCGACCCAGTCTGTGTTATTCCCCCACAGACAATTTCTAATTCTATCTGTGATCGAATCACTTGGCCGTTTATTCTGTTTCAGACAAGGACAATCTGCAGACTGCAGTGCCCAAGAACTGCAGGCTCCAGAGATCAGGGTTTTTCAAATTGCTTATTGCAGTGATACAAAGCTGACAGTAGTTTGTGCCCTGCCTGCCTGGGAACCTGATGCCACAGCCCTCCATCACATGAGTAGTTGACTGACTGCAGTGGGATGGTCTGGGTGACTAAGTGCTGGCGGAGTGAGCCCGTGGTCATGAAAGTGCAGCAACATAACTCAAATCGTCACATTTGCAGAGATTTGGGAAATGAATCCATCAGGTTAGGGGATGAGCAGGCAGCAGGGGAAAATTTGATGGAAAGATCTTGTGGCACCAACATGTAGCTAAATATAAGGAACAACTGGCAGCGCTCTGACAGAGAATCTGACACAATCTGTGAGGATTAAACCCCTCTGGAGATAGCATGAACAAGAAGCTGAAGGGAGCCAAGATCTGGTGTTGTACTCTCTTCCCATTAGAACACTGCCCTTGGCATATCTCTGTCACTCAGCTTCATTCATCCGGAGACATCTACATCTCGTCACTAAAGGTCACGTGGCAAAACAGTGCAGCTTTGTCCTCACAGGCATCCACTGTGTATTCAGTTTGTGCCAGCATTCAGGCTGAAGTAGGTACCCAGACCGGAATGTGGCCAGGCCTTTGGGGCTCACACGCCTCTTGGGGAAAATGCCAGGGGGTCTTTAGTAACAGCACCATTTCCTGAAGGCTACAGCATCTTGGATTTTCCTTGGCAGCTGCTTCAGTATGGACTATATTTGACATTGCCCGGCCTGTGAGATGTACTAAGTTCTCGGCCTCAGCTGGTACAGTGGCAGGGCTTCTAGGCTTCACCAATATATCAGTGATATTGATTTTTCTTCTACAATTGAAAGATTAAATTGCAATGAAATCATTGCTAATGGCAACTTGATGACAGCAGCCGAGAAATCATAAAGCCAAGTTCTCTGCTGGTGCAATCTGATGGAGCCCAACTGACTTTCTATAGTACTCTGCCAACTGACACCAGCAGAGAATCTGGCCCACAGCTTTAAAGCAATGGGGTCTTAAAATAATATAGAAGCACTAACGAATGATGGCTAGCTAAGTTTTGCAGGCAGTCTGCCAGAACTGAATTAACTGTACGAGAGGCTAGATGGATGGTTAGGGGCAAAAATATATCTCCCATCAACTCAACATTAGGATTGTTCTAAGTACTTTGTTATCAAGTCATTATTATTGGAGACATCCACCCCTGAGCATGATGTGGAAAAATACTAATTTCATACCGTTTAATTATAGCAAAGCTGTATTGGCCAGCTCTGGGCACATGACTATAATTGATTTTTGTTGTTGTTTTGCTTCCCTGTGTCCTGGAAGCTCTGATCAATAATGATCTGATGACAGCTGTATGAGGTTTTCCCATCTGTAGAATGGGCATAATAGCATCTACTCACAGGACTACTGTGAGGATTAGTTAATGAGCCAGTTTCAGATCTAGTATAAGTAAGTGCATCTCCCATGGAAGCTACTGGGCTCAATTCAGTGGGAACAGAACTGGGTGCGAGGTGGTTAGAAATTGGTCAAGAAGAGGATGTAAGAGGCAGTGTACTTGTATCAATGTGGCGTTCAGTAGGATTCAAAGTGAGTGAATTACATGCCCAGTGGCTGTAAGAGAAAGCAGGAAAAGTGACTGAGAGGACAGTGTACAAGAAAGCAGTCTGCTCACCCCTCTGGTTTACCTTGCACTGCATTATCCCCAGTGCTCAAAGGGCTCCATTCATCCCTAGATTAAGAGGGTGTAATGTCCTTGGCTTCAATAGAGCTGCGATTGCTTATGCCCGGGGCTGGGTTTGGTCCCCAAAGAAGTATACACCATGCTGATCTTGCACATCCACTGAATACCCAGCAGAGAGGGCAAGGAATGCTACTCAATGGAGAGGGAACTCCCCTCTTGTCCATGTCAGTCCGTATACGTTGTATACAGAGAGACACTCACATGCCGGTTTTATCCCAATGAGTTTGGCGTGTCCACATCAAGTTATTCAGCTGATCCTTAATGTCCCCAAAGGGTTCTTGGCTTCCGTTTAAGACCAGCTAAGGAGTTTGCACTGCTGTGCAGAAACCTTGGATGTCTGCTAAAGATTTCTGGCCCAAGTGAGCGTGCTATGGAAAGGGAGTTCAGGTGCCTGGGAAAGAATGGGAAGTGTCGCTGCCCCTACCTTCTACAGCACTGTTGCTTTAAGACACCAGTGTGCTATGGAGTCGGGGGTGGGGAGGGACAGATTAAGGCTGCACAGGGCCAATATCCACCAAAATGTTCCTCCTCTCCCTGGACACAGCGCCCTTCCATGCCAAGCCCCCAGCCCCCAGACTAACTCACAGGCCAGATTCTGATTCCTCAGAATCCCAAAGGAAGCCGCCCAGCTCACCCCACAAGCAGCCGGCCAGCTGCTGTCAGCTGTGCTGCCACTTCTCTGTCTAGGACATTAGATTCCTTAATCCCCTCCCAGTTAAACTAAAGCCTCTTACCTTCCCGTCCGTGGTGACTGCAGCAAAGATAGTGGAGGAGTAAGGGGCCCAGGCAACATCCCCCACAGCAGAATTCAGGTCAAAGATGAACATCGGGGTCCTGGAAAGAAAGGCCCAGGGTGAAGAAGATCTTGTCCAATTACATGTCACTCCTGAAGAAGACATTCAAGATGAAACACTCTGATGCTATACCCCAGGCAGCCTGTGCTAGTCAAAGCAGCTGAGCCCTCATCCATGTTGCATTGGATTGTCACAGATGACAACGCCGCAGGAGTTCACAGCTGACAGTGCCCTTCTTCTCTCTCCCGTGCTGTCAAGAAGCAGGGTTAGGGGATTTTCTGTTTGAGAGAATGAGGGAGCTATTATGGGAAAGTTTGAGTGGATGTTTGAACGAGGTGAGATTAGTGGTCAGTCATCTCTGCCTATAGCGACTTTGCTAGTCTCTGTTTGGCTCCCATGAAGGTTGGCTAACAGTATCATTGCTCTAGTGGGACACAGCTGTGATGAGAGGTCCTGGTTGCAGAGGGAGAGCGGAGCTCTCAGGTAGCCGGGTCCAATGCCATGCAGGGCTTTGAAACATCAGGGCAGCCACCTTGAACTGCAGTGCCCTGTTTTGACCTGTGTGGCCTGGATCCAAGCCAGAGAGCTGGTACCAGGTTAAAGTTTTTAAATCATGGACTGCAGGGCATCTCACCCTAGTCCTAGATACACTTATGCAGGCAGCAATCCAGGACTGTAGCTGCTCTTATTACTGAAGGAACTGTTACACTCAGGAAAAAGCAAATGAGGAGGATAAGAGAGAGTAATAAGCAATAAATCCACTTAATGGTGAAACTGTAATCATAGATTCTGGCAGACAAAGCTAGCTGCATGCTGCATGTTTATATTGTGAGGGCATAAATCACATTCTCCAGCTGCCAAGGCCAGGACACAGCAAGACTTACTTTATGGTGTGGTCCCAGATCTTGACAGTCCAGTCAGAGCTGCAGGAAATGAAGACTTTCATGTGGTAGGGATTCCAGCTCACTGTGTCTACAGCCATGTGGTGAGCATCAAAGATGTCCAGAAACTGGCTTGAATAGGATTTTGAACACTGCAAAGGAACCAGGGATCAGCAATAAGAATCATTTGGCTGCTCTAGAAGGGTGGTTCTCCACCCTGGAGGCACCCCCGAGCAGCTTCTCTAGGAGGGCAGGAGTTGTGACCTTTTCTACCAGATCTAAGCTTCATTTAAAACATGTTTCTCTCCTTTGACGTGGAATACTGAGCCCTTCTGACTGTCACAATTTCCTACTGTCTACCAAGATTCTAGCTCCGTCAGTGAAGTCAACCCGAATGGGAATGCACTGCTATTTTTAAAAGATGGTTTGAGCAGCCACGCATTTTAGCTCAGACTTGAAATTTCTGCCTTGCTGGATACACTGTGACAAATCCATCCAAGTCAGTGTTATTATCTGAGTGTGCGTGTGAGAGCAGGATCATAACCATCCAGTCCCGGCTCTTTTAGTGACAGGAGCTATGGTTTCAGAGTTGCAACTGTGTTAGTCTGTATTCACAAAAAGAAAAGGAAAAGGAGTACCCGTGGCACCTTAGAGACTAACAAATTTATTAGAGCATAAGCTTTCGTGAGCTACAGCTCACTTCATTGGATGCATTTGGTGGAAAAAGCAGAGGAGAGATTTATATACACACACACAGAGAACATGAAACAATGGGTTTATCATACACACTGTAAGGAGAGTGATCACTTAAGATAAGCCATCACCAGCAGCAGGGGGGAGAAAGGATGAAAACCTTTCATGGTGACAAGCAAGGTAGGCTAATTCCAGCAGTTAACAAGAATATCAGAGGAACAGTGGGGGGTGGGGTGGGAGGGAGAAATACCATGGGGAAATAGGTTTCAGAGTAGCAGCCGTGTTAGTCTGTATTCGCAAAAAGAAAAGGAGTACTTGTGGCACCTTAGAGACTAACAAATTTATTAGAGCATAAGCTTTCGTGAGCTACAGCTCACTTCATCGGATGCATCCGATGAAGTGAGCTGTAGCTCACGAAAGCTTATGCTCTAATAAATTTGTTAGTCTCTAAGGTGCCACAAGTACTCCTTTTCTTCATGGGGAAATAGTTTTACTTTGTGTAATGACTCATCCATTCCCAGTCTCTATTCAAGCCTAAGTTAATTGTATCCAGTTTGCAAATTAATTCCAATTCAGCAGTCTCTCCTTGGAGTCTGTTTTTGAAGCTTTTTTGTTGAAGGATAGCCACTCTTAGGTCTGTGATCGAGTGACCAGAGAGATTGAAGTGTTCTCCAACTGGTTTTTGAATGTTATAATTCTTGACGTCTGATTTGTGTCATTCATTCTTTTACGTAGAGACTGTCCAGTTTGGCCAATGTACAATGTACTCCACCCCGCCTCTGCCCCGATGCGCCGCCTCCACTCCATCCCCTCCCCACAGCCCTGCCCTCGCTCTGCCTCATGCTGCCCCTGCTCTGCCCCCTCCCACAAATCACCACCCTTGCTCCACCCTCTTCCCCCAAGGCCCTGCTCCACTCCTCCCTGAGGCCCCGCTCACTTGCTGCTCTCTGCTCTCCCCCAAGCCCCTCCCCCAGCCATCAAACAGCTATTTTGCCCACCTCCAATCAGCTAATCGGGGGCACCACCGAACAGCTGTGGCTGGTGAGTGCTGAGCACCCCCTTTTTTTTGTTCATGAGTGCTCCAGCCTCAGAGCACCCAGGGAGTCAGCACCTATGGCTTTCAAAGTAAATGTTCCCACTGTCTGGTCATTTCCACATACTCCGAGACAAAGGGCCAAATTCTGCCAGCCCCTGCACTGGGTGAACAAAAGGCTGCTGGGCACCTCCTCCCTATTGCACCAGTGCAGGAGCTGGACACAGTACAAATCTAGTACTCTCCCAAGCACTAGCTAGCATGGCTAACAGCATGATGTGGCTGCAAGGAAGATGGCCAGTAAGGATGGCCAGCCCTCCTCCACCCTGCTGGCATCTCAAAACCAGTGCTGGTGAGCACATACTGCACCTTTCCAAAGCTGCTATGACACTGCTGCTGCACACGCTCCCTCAGGGGGCCCTGAGCCGTTCAGCCCTAAACTCTGCCTAGTACCCGTGGGTGCCTGAAGTTACAACCCTGGCCAAAGATTCTTTCATTTTCCATCATCTTATCGAAACAACTAATGCCCACTGAAATTACACCAGCTAACATCTTGGTTTTTAAGTTGACATTCAAAAAGAGGGGCCAGGTGCCATTTCTGTTCCGCTGATGCAAAGCTGCAAAAATATTTGTTTTCATGAGGAAGTGTAACTAAATCCATGCAATGTTTCATCTATTGACTATTGCTGAATTTATTTAGAACCTTCAGTTATGATAACAGTCATTATAACCCCAATTTGCAAGTATATGTGCCATTGTGCAAGCAAAATTTCACAAGGGTTGCACACACTAAGCCTCCAATTGCATGTGATAAAGCGCAGCATCGTTTAGCACACTGGACTAGGTTCCACTCCCAACACTGCCTCGGTCTTTCTGTGAGATCCTTGGAATAGTCACTCAACGGACTTCTGAGTACCAGTTTCCTCATCTGAAAAATTGGGATAATATTACACACACACACACACACACACACACACACACTGGAAGGCTTTTTCATTAACACCTGAGATCTTTCTATGGAAACTAAAATAATCATTATTCTTGTCTGCATGTGCAAAACACTCAACTGTATTTGTACAGCCCAGTATGCCACCTCTAAGGCTCATAATGCACATCACTACCATAACAAATGCTGAAGGCATTCAGAGTAGAACAGGAGGCTTGCTAAAGTGTTATGGGAATTTAATTCTTGCACTCCAAAGACTCCAATTAATCAAAATTACAAGGCTTAACTCAGTTTCTTACAAAGTCACATTCACCGTTTGGATACTCAAACTTCTCTGCCCTTCCAGCATCTTCACATATCAGAAAAGGAACAAGATTAATTCTTATTAAATATTCGTATTGCAGTAGCTCCTAAGGCTCAAACCCTGATTGAGGTCCCATTGTGTTAGACGCTGGTCACCCAAAAACACGGCACCTGCCCCAGAGAGATATTCCTAAATTCAGGAGAATGATCATCATTGGGTTACCTCAGTTTATCAGTCAGTGTCATCCGAAGTTTGCTAATATGATGGTGTACAGATGCTCTGTCACTGAGCAGCTAGTTCTGCATATTGTTATATTGCTAGAATTTGCTTTAATGGTACATGCAGTATCAATGCTTCATGGTTTTTTACAATCAATCATAAGGGGGATTTCTTTTTGGTTTGTTTCTGAAAGTTACTCTGCTGTGAAGAGACAAATAGGGCCTGGATAATTTGAAAGGAGAGGGAAGTTACTTTATTCAACTCTCATCACATGTTATTGATTTGAAAGACCCTTAATGTCTCAGACTTTTAATCAACAAGAGTCTTGACCCAGGGCTGTCTGAATCCCATGGAAAATTAATATTCAGGGAAATATTTTTGGAGATTCTGTCTAGACAGAAGTTGATACAGTTTTAATGAAAGGAACAACATAGTCATCGCTTTGGGAGGCAGTTTTGGGAGTCGGTGGTGTCTTGGCCTACCAGGTTGTTTGATGGGGTATGCGAGACTGGTCTAGGCCTGTAGCATCAGGCTCATATGAGAAAGGCAAAATGCCCAAAGAAAAGGCTGTCCCATTAAGGCTTCAGCCTCTAATTATAAACCTGCCTCTTTAAGAAACTCCTGTTTCCCTCAGATTTGGGTTGTTGGAAGGAGTCCATAGCCACACCCCTGGCAGGCTCCTTCCAGTCCTTGTAAACAAGAAACCAAGCAGTCTTGTAGCCCTGGCCCTGGCCATCACAGAGCGCAGAGCTCAGGCAGAGATGGAGCAGCTCATTCCCCAGGTTCTCCTGGCTTCTCAGCCAGGCTGGTTCTAGCAGGCTCTGCCTCCACTGCTCCCTGGGCCAGGAGTAGGGGGAGGAAGAGCCCATTCTCCTTCCCTCTCAGAGACCCTTCTCCACACATGTCTGGCTGAGGCCAAGTGGAAAAACTCTCTCTCCAACTGGCAGGCAAAACAAGCTGGAGCAGGGCAGAACCCTGCCAGACTTCTGCAAAAAATTAGCACCTACCTCCCTGTTTTAGTGTGTGGTATGTCTACCCTGTCTGACCTGGCTGCTTCTGTCGGACATTCATTACAATACTTGCCAGTTTTACTCTTAACTAAGATGACAGGCTCATAGAACTTAGAGATGGAAAAGATCCACTGTCCTTGCAAGGGTAGGAAACATGGCCTGACTGTGCAAGGCACTGTACACTCTCAGCTCCCACTGATTCCAAGGGAGTTATGGTGCTGGTACCTCGAGAGGTGCTTGGTATCTTGAAAGTTCAGATATAAATGGGGTGTGGGGTCAGGTAAGGAATCATTTCCAGAGCTGCATCGAGTTTAAGGTCAGAAGAGGCCATTAAATCATCTAATCTTACCTGCTGTATATCACAGGCTGTTAAATTTCACCCAGCTACCCCTGTATTGAGCCCAGTAACTTGTGTCTGACCAAAGCATCTCTTCTGTGAATTTTTGTTCCTATCGTAAATCACCCTCAATGTTAAAAATGTGTGCCTTATTTCCAATTTGAAAAACAAATGAGATTTCTGTCTGAAATTGTTACCTACTGAAGTTACAAAGAACTTCTAAGCTGTCTGGAACTGAAAGAAGTTGGCAAATATTTCCCCTCACTCGCTGAATCAAACACTACTGAAAAATGTGAAGTCTGACCTTCAGCATGAAAGTTTTGAAGACGAGGAAAAGGATGATTAGACCCAAACCAAGAATGTGCAGAATCTGTTTCATCTTCCAGACTGTTGTCCCAGATTTGCTTAGTAAGTTTTTCTCCTATTTAGCTGATGATAGGTGTGTTCTTGGGAAGTTAGTACTATTTTTAAGTTGTGATGGTAAAACAAAGAATCTGTTAACACCAGTAAAGGAATATTGTAATAAAACAGCTGGCTATAGGGTTACAAGACATTGCTGTAGAATACGGAGAAGGAAAAAGAATTCATAGAACACTTGTTTGTAATATTAGCTAGCAGCATTGCAGCTTGCACTAAACACCTTGGCCTGACACAGAACTCTTCAATTTCTCCCTACACAAGTGGACAGTTAGGGGTGTCTTCAGAATCCTGTTGGGTTTCTTTAGTTTACTTACAGAAACTCTATGGTATCAAGGTAATATAAGAAACAGTTTTTCAAAGGGGGCTTATAATGGGGAACAAAAAGTACAAATCAAATAGGCAGCAACCATCTTGACAGCCTCAGGCAGATTAGGACTGAGAAAATTCAGATCTCATTAGAAACCACTGAAAAAAATCAAAAAGGGTTTAAAGTGGTTGCTGTTACTTATTATGAACCAGATCCTGAGGTGCTAAGTTAGCTTTTTTTAGTCCTTTCTCAGGCAAACTCTTTCAGAAAGGACTAAGTAGAACCCAAGCAAAGACTTTGGCTAGATCTCTCTCTTTCTCCAACATTTTCTAACGATGTCACTACAGTTCCTCTTGACACACACATTGGCTGAGCACTGATTCTATCCGAAGACTCGATCTCATAATTAATATCACTTTAAAATACTTGCTCTGAATTTGCAGGGTTTGTGTAACTGCAACTTTTCTTTCAATACACAGATCTGAACAATTCATAATATGGTAGGTAATATGTAAAGAGGCTGTTTTCCATTATATGTTCATATTAATGCAGAAACAGTTTGTCCTCTATGTAAAAGGGCAGTAGATAGACCAGTGTGTAATTAAGATAATGATTTCTTGGCTTCAGAAATGCTATTAATCACACTATTTTCTGAAATTCTCTGTAACTGTTCTGCAGCTAAAAAATTAACATAATATCCTGCTGATTGTTAGGAAGTTTTCACCCCTTGGAAAAATAAAAGCTTTCAGAAACTCACTTTTTAAAACAGTTTAACAAATAGTTTATAGGCATGTCCATCCAGAGAGGATTGATTTTTCATTCTTCTCGAATATTTGAAGTTAGACCCTTCTTTCTAATTAACGCTACGGTGGCAAAGGGAATGAGGACCTCTGAACTCTTGCCAACATTTCTGAGAGTTTTGCAAGAACTAATTGCCTAGATAAGCTGGAGGTTGTGGGCTGCTATGTCCCCATCTGCCCAAAGGCTGTGTACATGCTCTGGCAGAGATTAGCATTGTACGGACTTTAAAG
Organism: Dermochelys coriacea; assembly: GCF_009764565.3. Lineage (NCBI taxonomy): Eukaryota > Metazoa > Chordata > Testudines > Dermochelyidae > Dermochelys > Dermochelys coriacea. The sequence goes on from NC_050072.1 coordinate 4,482,101, forward strand.
ACTTCCTCCCCAAATCCAGCAAAGCATGAAAGCACAGGTTTCAAGTGCTTTGCTAGATCAAGGCCTTCATCACCACATCTTCCCAGTGAGGCTGGGATCAATGTCCTCATTTTACAATGCAGAAACATGAGGGCCCAGACCCACAAAGGTACCTACGTGCCAAAGTCTGTTTTGGGCTCCACTGACACCCACAAGCCCCCCACTCAGCAGCAGCCTAACCTCACTCAGCACCTAAATTTTTGCAGCAAAAGTTCTCCTAGGGTCCCAAATTTCTGCCTCTGAGCATGTGCACTGTTGCCCCACTCTTGGTATCCAGGCCCTTATCTCTAGTCTAAGCCCTAGAGCGATCCATGGACCTATTTGCATGCGGGGTCTGCTCCTGTAGGCAGGCTCAGAGTGGACCAACTTCAGCAGGGGAGTGAGGGAGAGCCACATCAGAATATCCTCCAGCTCAGCAGAGGAGTCTGCTGAAGGCAGTCGGCTGTGAAGGAACTTGAGGCGGCCATAGCTGTGTTCTGGGCAGCTCTGCCCCACCAGCCATATACAGGCTAAAGGTCCTCACCCAGACTGAAGGTTCTGTGGCTATAATTTTAATAGACCCCAAAAACCAGGCCAGGGGAATGCTGCATGTAATGGGAGCGGGACAGGGAACAGACTTCCCTCTCGAGCTATCACTAGTTACAGTTTGCATTTTCAAGACTCTCTACAAAAGAGAGGGCTAGAAAGTCCTATGATTTAATAAAAAGTAGAATACATTATTCCTGCCATTTCATAGTCATGGGGGTGTGGGCTCAGAGGCAGGAGCTGTATCCCTCTTCATTTCCCTCATTCCCTTCTTATTTAGCTCTGCAGCTGCATTCTGTATTCTGGGATGCAGTTTGTACAAAAAAATCTTTATACAAGATTCTATTCTATTGAGGTTCTTTTAGACCCCAGTGGCAATTGGCTCTGCTCAGGCATATTCCAGCAACCCACCAGGGCTTCCCATGGGCATCGGAGTCCACCCGTGGAGATCTGATTGAAGGACCGAAGTTGCATTTTATTACATATTCTGGGGAAATGACTAAGACGACAACCCTATAAAATAGACAGAAGTGATGAGAGGTAAAACAGGTTTCCCTGAAATGGTTTTTACCTTGTAGATTTTCCCTTCTTCAGTGCCAACGAGAAATAAATAATCTATCTTCTTGTGAAAATCAAAGGAAGTTCCACAACCTATTTGAGAGAGAGAGAAAGAGAAAGTGAGCTGTCCATCAGAAAGACGGCCATAATATCAAGCATAGGTTTCTTTGTTATTGCACAAATTCCATCAATGAAGGTTTTGAAAATATATTTTTTCATATTGGCTGCCGGTGGGTGCTAAGCACCTGCTAATTTTTTTTCCATGGGTGCTTCGGCCCTGGAGCACCCATGGATTCAGCGCCTCTGATTCAGGGCAGCATTAGATGGCGGCCTCTCCCTTCCTCAGCAGCACAGTGTATCAAAGATGTTCTTTCCCTGCACTCCACTATGTTCCCACAGAACATCTCATCAAATTTGCCAAATCTCAGTTCTTATTTCTGGAAGGCACTCAGCATGGCAATAGGCATAGTATCAGAACCTAAATGTACCAGACCTGCTCTGTTTCAAGAACAGATCCTTCCCCAGGATGACCTTAAAGAAGGAAAGAGAATAAGTCCTCGCTCTCCAGCCCCATCTTGGCATCTCGATCCAAGGATGTTGTGTCCTTTGTTAATGTCTGTGAAGCTCTCAGATATTATAGTGATGGGGCCCACAGAAAAGTCTGTGGAGGAAATTAATAATTATGTCTTCAGGGCAGGGTTTGACTAGCGGGCAGTAAATAAGGCCTGGAGCCACACACTAAACAACATGGAGAAAACAAAATATTGAACAGCTGCTGCCTGACCCTGTCCCAGTTCAGCTTGGGGAGGTTCCCAGAGGTGGAACCAGTCTGGCCCAGTCTGAGGAGTGGCTCCTGTAAGAGAAGAGGAAGTCCCGTCCCTCACCAGCCTGACTGGGACGAGCAGCTGGAGCCTGGCGCACAGTAGGAGCCCCCAGCTGTGGTGCCCCCAGCAGGACGGGGGAGATCTGACCCACATTTGGGAACCTCTCTTGGCTGCAGAAAGCTCCAGCTCCGAAGACAGCACAGCTGTGGAGCTTCCTGCAGCCAGGGGAGGTTCCCAGAGATGGGTCTGACCTGCCCCAGGGGCGGCCTATGCAGGGAAAGAGGGAGTCCTGTCCTTCCACAGCCATACCGGGATTAGCAGCTGGAGCCCAGCGCACAATAGGAACCCCCGGCTAGGGTGCTCCCAGCCCTGCCCCTCCCCAGCTCTGGGCCCAGTGCTCAGGAGTTAAAGTGGCCTTCGGCTGGCTATGGGGGGAGGGATGGACCACGGCACCCCTCTGACCATGGGGCCCTGGACAATCGCCCACCTGTCAGGCCAGCCTTGCCCCCCCCCAAAGTGATGATCCCCCTACAATAGCTTTGCAACCTCCCACAACACTCTTTTGGGTCGGGACCCTCACAGTTACAACACCATGAAATTTCAGATGTAAACATCTGAAACTGTGAAGTTTACTATTTTAAAAATCCGAGTACATGAAATTGATCAAAATGGACCCTGAATTTGGTAGGGCTCCATTCATAATTCATACACACGTTGCAGGATGAATCCAAATTGCACTGCAACCATAATTCTGGCATTTCCTAACTCTTGAGTGCTCAACTTTGCAACTTTAATAACATTCTCTTAATATAGTTTGTGTGTAAATTCCTAGAGTTTTTTTAAACATTTGGAATTCCTTCCCCTGACCCATGAAATTCCATCATGTAAGCATCATATTGACACCTACATGGTATATCAGAAGGGTTGGAACCTTTAGATCCACCACACAGACCTCTGTCACTTGAGTTAACAAAGTAACTGATAGCAGTAGTAGGTTGTTAACGTCTATGTGGTCCAACCCTAGAAGGGGATGAGACACTTTACCATTGGGTTTCACAAGTATCAGCTGACAGCAGAGGAAGGCGAGTCAGGAATCTAGGGTTCCAGTCCAGGATCTGAATGGGAGTGTGCTCGAGGCACAGACTTCTCTACCCAACCCCCATACAATCGGTCCCTGTTCTGTCTCTCCCCGCACCAACCCCCGCCCCACCACTGGTTCCTTACCCCAGTCCATTTTGCTCACTTTGCTAGTCCCAGTCTCCACTCCTTAGGGTTGTATCTCAGTCCCATTGCCCCAAAAGGCAAAGTCTCCTCCCTCCACACTCCCAGTCCTCCTATATCCCCACTCCCAATCTCCCTACTCAGCCAGTCCCAGTTCCCTCCCTCATTCCTATATTGTGACTCACCATCAGCATGTATCAAAGTAATTCCCTCTCACAAATATATTACACTCTCTACAAATTGCTAACTCTGAAACATTCTTATATGCAAAGGGAATTTCCTTCTGCAAGCTCTGTAAGGCTATATCTTCTCTGCCAAAAATAGGTATGTTTTTACAGCAAGACAGCTAACCTGGCTTAGCTCTTATGAGGAGAGATTAATAAAACTGGGACTTTTCAGCTTGGAAATGAGATGACTAAGGCAGGATATGACAGAGGTCTATAAAGTCATGACTGAGAAAGTAGATAAGGAAATGTTATTTACTCCTTCTCATAACACAAGAACTAGGGGTCACCAAATGAAAGTAATAGGCAGCAGGTTTAAAACAAACAAAAGGACGTATTACTTCACACAACACACAGTCAACCCATGGAACTCATTGCCAGAGGATGTTGTGAAGGCCGAGACTATAATAGGGTTCAAAAAAGAACTAGATAAGTTCACGGAGAATAGGTCCACCAATAGCTATTAGCCAGGATGGGCAGGGATGGTGTCCCTAGCCTCTGTTTGCCAGAAGCTGGAAATGGGCGACAGGGGATGGATCACTTGATGATTATCTATTCTGTTCATTCCCTCTGAGGCACCTGGCGTTGGCCACTGTCGGAAGACAGGATGCTGGGCTAGATGGACCTTTGGTCTGACCCAGTATGGCCATTGTTATGTTCTCTCTTGGTGTGACGGAGGCAAGGAACTGGTAGTTTATACCTTGTTGTAGCTAGTTGAGGTCAACCTTAGGTGAGAGGAGATGGGTAACGTTGTTGAGCTTGATTAGCTACATCTAGATAGAAACGACCATTGCTTTGACTGCAATCGGAGATGTGATTGCAGCACGTGTAGGCATATCCACACTAGATTTAATCTAAGATAGCTCAGGTACCAAGAGCAATGAAGTCACCACAACACGGGCTTCAGCATGGGCTACACAAGCCTGCCTGGGACCCTGGGTAAGTACTTAGGCAGCTAGCCTGAAGGAACTTAGATATGAAATTGCAGAACTACTAACTATAGTTTTCAGAGTAGCAGCCGTGTTAGTCTGTATTCGCAAAAAGAAAAGCAGTACTTGTGGCACCTTAGAGACTAACAAATTTATTAGAGCATAAGCTTTCGTGAGCTACAGCTCACTTCACCTAAGCTTATGCTCTAATAAATTTGTTAGTCTCTAAGGTGCCACAAGTACTGCTTTTCTTTTTGCGATTACAGACTAACATGGCTGCTACTCTGAAACCTGTCATTATGCAAGGCACTGAATTTAGCCGTATAGAGTGGAAATCTGTCAACTTCTTGTAATGCATCCAATGAAGTGAGCTGTAGCTCACGAAAGCTTATGCTCTAATAAATTTGTTAGTCTCTAAGGTGCCACAAGTACTGCTTAACTATAGTTTGTAACTTATCCCTGAAATCAGCCTCTGCACCAGATGACTGGAGGATAGCTAATGTAACACCAAATTTTAAAAAGGGCTCCAGAGGCAATTCTGGCAATTACAGGCTAGTGGGTCTAACTTTAGTACCAGAGAATTATCAGACACACAGATGAACACGATTTGTTGGGGAAGAGTCAACAAGGCTTTTGTAAAGGGAAATCATGCCTTTGAGGGGGTCAACAAATGTGGATAAGGGTGAGCCATTAGATATATTGCACTTGGATTTTCAGAAAGCCTTTGAAAAGGTTCCTCACCAAAGGCTCTTGAACTCTAAGTAGTCATGGGATAAGAGGGAAGGTCCTGTCATGGATCAGTAACTGAAAGACAGGAAACAAAGGGTAGGAATAAATGATCAGTTTTCACAATGGAGAGAGGTAAACCAGCGGGATCCCACCCATGGATCTGCATTGGAACCTGTACTGTTTAACATATTCTTTAATGATCTGGAAAAGAGAGTGAACAGTGAAGTGTCAAAATCTGTAGATGATAAAAAAAATTATTCAAAATCATTAAATCCATATTTGATTGTTAAGAGCAACAAAGGGATCTCACAAAACTAGGGAGACTGGGCAACAAAATGGCAGGTGAAATTCAATACTGATAAGTTCAAAGTAATGCACATTGGACAACATAATCCCAACTCTACATATGTAATGGTGAGTTCTAAATTAGCTGTTACCACTCAAGAAAGAGATTGTGGAGTTGCCATGGTCAGTTCTCTGAAAACTTTAGCTCAATGCACAGAATAGGTCAAAACCACTAATAGAATGTGAGAAACGAATAGGAAAGGGATAGATAACAAACAGAAAATACCATAATGCCTCTATATAAATCCCTGGTGCACCCAAATCTTGAATACTTTGTGTCCTGTTCTGATCACCCCAACTCAAAAAAAAAATACAATGGAACTGGAAAAGGTTCAGAGAAGGGCAACAAAGATGATCAAGGGCATGGAATGGCTTTCATATGAGGGGAGAACAAAAATATTAGGACTGTGCATCTTAGAGAAAGGGAGATTTCATAGAGGTCTATAAAGTCAAGAATGGTGTGAAAAAGTGACTAGAGAATTGTTATTTACCCCTTCCCACAATACAAAAATGAGGGGTCACCTGATGAAATTAATAGACATCAGGTTTAATACAAACATTAGGAAGTACTTTTTCACACAACACATAGCTAACCTGTGGAACTCATTGCCTTTGGATGTAGTGAAGGCTAAAATCATGTCTAGATTGAAAAAAACCAAGTTAAGTTATTGGAGGTCAGATCCATCAACGGAAATTAATCAAGTTGGATGGGATGCAACCCCAAGCTCAGGGCAACCATAAATTTCTGATTGACAGAATCCAGGAGTAGAAGACAGAGAATCATTCAAAAAATGCCCTGTTCTGAACACTCCACCTGAAACTCTGGTATGGGCAACTGTCAGAAGACAGGATACTGGGCAAGATGGACCATTGATCTGACCCAGGGTGGCAACTCCTATGTTCTCATGAGCTAGAGTGGGCATGCCTACCCCACAATCACAGCTTCACATGCAGTAAAGACGTAGCCTGAGAGTCAAACCTTCTCCCAGGTTAGCGACCATCATCTCCACAGAGACTCTGACTTAGATCTGCTAACAGGCAAGAGGAGTAACCTTTCTTTAAGAACAAGGGGTACTTGTGGCACCTTAGAGACTAACAAATTTATTTGAGCATAAGCTTTTGTGGGCTAAAACCCACTTCACCTGATGCATGCCGTGGAAAATACAGTAGGAAGATACATATATACACAGAAAACATGAAAAAATGTGTGTTGCCATAAACACTATAACAAGAGTGAACAATTAAGATGAGTTATTAGCAGCAGGAGAAAAAAATCTTTTGTAGTGATAATCAGGATGGCCCATTTCCAACAGCTGACAAGAAGGTGAGAGTAACAGTGGGGGGGGGGGGTGGAAATAAACATGGGGAAATATTTTACTTTGTGTAATGACCCATCCACTAACAGTCTTTATTCAAGCCTAATTTAATGGTGTCCAGTGTGCAAATTAATTCCAATTCAGCAGTCTCTCGTTGGAGTCTGTTTTTGAAGGTTTTTTGTTGTAATATTGTGACTTTTAGGTCTGCAATCGAGTGACTAGGGAGATTGAAGTGTTCTCGGACTGGTTTTTGAATGTTATAATTCTTGACATCTGATTTGTGTCCTGTCATAAATATAAAGGGAAGGGTAACCACCTTTCTGTATACAGTGCTATAAAATCCCTCCTGACCAGAGGCAAAATCCTTTCACATGTAAAGGGTTAAGAAGCTAAGGTAACTCCACTGGCACCTGACCCAAAATGGCCAATCAGGGGACAAGATTCTTTCAGATCTGGAGTGGGGGGGAAACAAAGGATTTGTCTGTCCGTGTGATGCTTTTGCCGGGAACAGATCAGGAATGCAGCCTTACAACTCCTGTAAAGTTAGTAAGTAATCTAGCTAGAAATATGTTAGATTTTCTTTTGTTTAATGGCTTGTAAAATAAGCTGTGCTGGAGGGAATGTATATTCCTATTTTTGTGTCTTTTTGTAATTTAAGATTTTGCCTAGAGGGATTCTCTATGTTTTGGATCTGATTACCCTGTAAAGTATTTACCATCCTGATTTTACAGAGGTGATTCTTTTACCTTTTCTTTAATTAATATTCTTCTTTTAAGAACCTGATTGATTTTTCATTGTTCTTAAGATCCAAGGGTTTGGGTCTGTGTTCACCTGTGCCAATTGGTGAGGATTCTTATCAAGCCTTCCCCAGGAAAGTAGGTGTAGGGCTTGGGGGGATATTTTGGGGGAAGACATCTCCAAGTGGGCTCTTTCCCAGTTCTTTGTTTAAAACGCGTGGTGGTGGCAGCATACTGTTCAAGGACAAGGCAAAGTTTGTACCTTGGGGAAGTTTTTAGCCTAAGCTGATAAGAATACGCTTAGGGGGTCTTTCATGCAGGTCCCCACATCTGTACCCTAGAGTTCAGAGTGGGGAAGGAACCTCAATATGTCCATTTATTCTTTTACGAGAGACTGTCCAGTTTGGCCAATGTACATGGCAGAGGGGCATTGCTGGCACATGATGGCATATATCACATTCGTAGATGTGCAGGTGAACGAGCCTCTGATAGTGTGGCTGATGTGATTAGGTCCTAGGACTCTTTAAGAGTCTCTCTCCCCATCACCTCACACCTGGAGAACTCTCTGCTTTAATTTCTATGCATGAGTGATTAGAGGTTTGATGCCACTAATTATCAGGATGGTGAGAACTTGGGCTCATACCAATTGTTTGCAGCTGCAGTCCCTCTGGCCCTTCCATCGTTGTTCCCTCTACTGACAGCTTGATGACATCTGAATGAACCAGCTCATTCTGCAGGCAGAGGAGACTTCAGATTAATAAGTGTCTTTGTGGTGACAATACAGAGACTGTCATTGCTTGGAAATGGCACATTTTCTTGAAGAATTTTAAAAAGCTGAACATAAAAGTATTTGTCATTTCGTGCCAGCAGCCGGCAGCTTGTGAAAGCTGTGTTTTACTTACTGTGAGCTTTGCTTCCCTTCCCCAGGATAGAGAGCCTCTACCACACATGGACTGTACTGGGACCTTATCACAGCAGGACACCCATGTGCACACACCCAGGTTACACACGCCCTGGTTTCTTGGGTCAAAATTTTCAAACTTGGGCTAGGCAACTACATCATTTAGGCACCTATTAAGTGGCCTGATTTTTTGCAGACATCCTGATCACCTGCAGCTCTTGTTGACTTCAGTGTCTCTCAAAAACAGACTGAAGGTATTTCAGGTTGGGCACGTTCCTTCTCACCCCACAATTAAAGAAGAGAGGCACTCAGTATGAGTAAAACGTTTACGAAATGAAAGCCTTAATCTATCTAGCCATTAAAGTCTGCATCAGTTTCTCCATCAGTAATATGAGGATAATAATACTAATATTTACAGTAGAACCTCAGAGTTACGACCACTTTGGGAATGGAGGTTGTTCGTAACTCTGAAATGTTCGTAACTCTGAACAAACCGTTATGGTTGTTCTTTCAAATGTTTACAACTGAACATTGCCTTAACGCAGCTTTGAAACTTAACTATGCTGAAAGAAAATGCTGCCTTCCCTTTATTTTTTTAGTAGTTTACATTTAACACAGTACTGCACTGGATTTGCTTTTTCTCCCCCCTTTTGTCTCTGCTGCTGCCTGATTGCACACTTCCGGTTCCAGGTGAGGTGTGTGGCTGACTGGTCAGTTTGTAACGCTGGTGTTCGTAACTCTGAGATTCTACTGTACTTGGCAAGATCAGCTTCTGCTTTGTGTCACACCAGTGTAATGGGGAGTAGAACTTGGGCCATTGTTTGTATAACACCATATTAATGTTGTGATTGTTAAAGCCTATGAATTAGTACCCCAGTACCGGGTTTAAAAGGGCACCAGTGCTGAGCCCACATTCAAAAGGGGCCCCCACCAAGCCCGCTCCACTTGGGCTACACTCTGAGCCGCTGGCTCCTCTCCACCCCCTGACTCCTTCCTCCCCACTGCTAGCTCCTCTCAGCTGGCCTGCTGGCCCAGGGCTTCTCTCCACCCCCTGGTCCCTCTCCCCCACCCACTGCTCGCTCTTCTTGGCCGGCGGCCGGTTGGCTGAGGGCTCCTGTCCACCGCTGTCACTGGCTGGCTGCTGACTGGCAGGCAGTGCCAGTGATCGGGGTGGAGGGGAGCCCTCAGCCTCTGCCCTCTGGGCCAGTCTGCTTTGGGCTCCCCAGGGGTGGGGCCCGCCTCGACTGCCGCTCTGCAGAAGTGGCAGGCTGGGAAAGTTGGTGGCTGTCGTCCCTCCCCAACCCTGCAAGGAAATGCCCCCTCCACCGCGGGCACTGCCAGTGCCAGGCAGGGAGGGCTGGGTGCGGCCGCGGGAGACGGGGCTGCTCTGTGCTTCTGGGCTTCAGCTGTCCTGCCTCCTAGCACTGTGCTGGGAGCAGGGATCCCTGCTCTGTGCTGGCTCAGCAGGGCCAGTGAGTGTGGCCAGGGGGCAGGGTGTGGGGGAGTGGGTCTGTGAGGGGGCGGGAGGAGCTGGGCAGTGGGGGAGGTTTGTGTGTGTTGGGGCACTGGCACTGCGGGGGTGGGGGAGTTCTGGGTCCATTGCTGGGCAGTGGTAGTGGGATTTGGGCGGGGGTGGTAGGCAGGGATGGTGGTATGCAGGGTACTGTGCATTTGTGATGAGGCAGTCTGTGGGGCACTGGGCATACAGAGTTGGGGGAGTTGGGTGGGAGGTTGCATGGTGTGGCATGGTCCTGCCCCTGAGGGGAAGGGGCCCTCTGGCAGCATAAGGCCAGGCAGGCCAGTGTGCATCTGGCCTGGGGCAGCAGGTTTGTATAATTTTTGGTGGTGCCCAGAACAGGTCCAAGTCCCGCCCCCACCACACTCACCTTCTTAAGGCTCTGGGAGGGAGTTTGGGTTCTGGGTGCAGGCTCTGGGCTGGGCCATGGAATTGGGGTGCAGGAGAGGGTGAGGGGTGCGGTGCTTACTTCAGGCAGCTCCCAAAAGCGACCCGCACACCCCTCTGGCAGTGGCTCCTAGGCGGGGGGCAGTAGGGGGTCTCCGTGCTGCTGCCCACAGGTACTACCCCCGCAGCACCCATTGGCCGCAGTTCCCGGCCAATGGGAGCTATGGAGTCGGTGCTCACAGTGGGGGCAGCGCACGGAGACACCCCAGCCAGGGCCACAGGGATGTGCCAGATGCTTCCAGGAGCAGTGTGGAGCAAGGGCTGGAAGGAAGCTGCCTTAGCCCCACTGCACTACCGGTGCTGGCGGCAGTGGCCAGGGGCCCCCGGGCCCTTTTAATTCGCCCTGGGGCAGCAGCCGGGGCCAGGAGATGTTCATGGGGAGGTGTGCAGGGGAAATAGGTGGGGCCGGGAGAGAGATCCGGCCCCGAACATTGGTGGAGCCAGGACTCCGGGCCCTGAATATTCCTGGAGCATGGGGACCACAGGCCCATATAACTTGCCGCCCCTGCATCTGGTGACTGCCAGTTTGTAAACAGTGCCCTCGCGCTGGGCTGTGCAGAACAGTGCCGTCCACACCATGCCATGCCCCATTGCCCTGGCCTGCCCTTCGCTCCGGGGACTGATCTCCCTGCGCCATGCTCCATTGCCCCCATAAGGGCCCACAAATATGTTTGGTGCCAGGCCCACAAAAGGTTAATCTGGCCCTGTTAGCACCTTGGCTGTTCTTTAAAATTTCCCTGTTATCATCAAGGTAACATGCAGCTTAACATTCACAGTTTGAGAATCAAGTGTCAGCAACACACAGGTAGGTGTTTCCCCTGTAGAAATAAATGCTACATATATTTTTGTTTGTATTATCATAGTGTCTCGGAGCTCTAATCAGATCAGAACCGCACTGTGTTCTGTACAAACACAGAACAAAAAGACTGTAAACTCTTTAGGGCAGGAACTATCTGGGTATAAGAGAAGAGACAACACATGAGACAGACTGACAGATGGGGGGAGTACAAGGAAAGAAAAAATAATAATGAAACAATGAGATAGTGCAACAATCTGTTAGAGTCTATTCAGGAATTCAAATATTTCTGCATAATGAGAGCTCGTAATGAATGAGAATACATTGGGGTGGGAGTGTGTGTGTGTGTGGAGGGGGTGATAAAAAGAACAAGGAATTAAAGATTAAATTAGTGAGCACCAGGGCCTGAGGTTGGATGTTTTCATGCAATGTTTAGATTTCCCACTGGGGCATCTTCCTCATGGCCCTGTACCTGTATTGGTGGAGGAGGTAGCTGAGTCCTGTGAGGGAAAGGGTTTTCCGTGTAGGTTTCAAAAGCAATACATGAAACACAGGGTGAATTTTCAGAGAGCGAATTAGTTGAAATACAAACGTGACTGGATTAACATGTCACAGGATCTTACAAGGGCCAAGGAACCAAAAGTCCAGCTTGAGAGCAGATCTGTCTGTGTGGATATGCTCTGTGGAGAACCATACCTTTTGTCCCACTGATCAGGTGGGCCCTTGGTATCAATACTGGTCTGCATACAATCTGCTCTTGCTTTGACCAGCCGTTCTTTCACTTGTTTCTGGGCCCAAGAAATCCACTGTACTAGGGCTGAGACAACTGGGTTGGGAGAGGATGGGGGTAATTGCAGGTGGAATTGGGGGTGATACCCATAGATGGTAAAAAATGGAGCTTTGACCCTACAAGAATGCAGTCCATGTGGCTATGCAAACTCTGGGTAAGGGAACGTGAGGACCAATTATACTGGCAATGACTGATGTAATGTCATGGATACTGCTTGAGGATTTGGGTTGGCCCTTTGACTGGGGATGGTAAGTGCAGAAAAGACATGTGCAGACCCCCATCAGGCACAAGGCCTTGTGCCAGAACCAGGCCGTGAACTGATACCCTTGATCGGAAGTGATGCGCTCTGAAAGGCTGTGGAGGCGGATGGGATCGCTAGTCCATAGCTGGACTTTCTCTTCAGCAGAAAGGAAGTCTGTGCAGGGGGTGAAGTGGGTCATTTTGGTAAAGTAGCCCTCTACTGTCAAAACTGTTGTAAATTTGTTGGATTCCGGTAATTCTCCAATACAGTGCTGCACAAGGTTGAGATGGAGTGTCCAAGGGCCCAGTCTAATGCTTGCCCGGACAGCAGGCTGATAACTAGAATCACCTTTCTATAATTAGTAGTGTGGAACTGAGAAAGGCATCATGAACTGGAGGTGGCACTGGTTCATAAAACCCCGGCATCGCTGGTAATTACTACCAAACTTTTCTGGCAGATGCATCATATAACAGGTCTGCGCGAGCCATGTCTGGAATGCAGCTTTTTCAGCATGCAACTTCTGACTTGCTCCTGCAATAGCTGGTTATGCAAGGTCAGCCGGATGACCTGGGCCTGCAGGGCTTGGTTGTCCACCTGAAGGCAGGAAGACCACTCAAGTGGGCCCAGTGCTCCTGAAGAGTTAGCCAGGTCCATTCTGCTGTGACCAGCTCCAGACTCACTCCTGTGAGCTAAGTGGTCCATGCAAACGGTCATGACCAGATTGTTGGCAGTCTGACCTAGTGGTTGGAGCAGGGGTCGGGAGACAGGCTGGATCAGATACTAGGAGATCAGAGTTCAAGACAGACCAGAGGGCTGACTGAGGCAGGGGTCAGGAAGGGTCAGGTTACCAGGAAATCAGAATCAGGCAGTAGCAGCATGTAGTGCAAGGGAAGCAGTCCTAAGTCCTAAGAACAGTAACTTCCTATTCCTATGGTTGCTTTAAATAGAAGCAAGGAACCCATCAGAACCCTCAGAGCTCCACCAATCAGATCCCAGGACTGAAGTCCTAGGTTGGAGTCAAGCTTCTAGTTTTGGTGAGTAATAGCCCATCATATGGCACGTTGGAATTTACTAGCTCTTAAACACTCTGTGGATTGAGGTTTGAGACCTGTGGTCCCTGACAATATATTCCTGGAGCTTGTTCATTGCATAAGCCATTCAGAAATTCCACAGGGAAAAGAAACTGTTGACAATCGATGTCCAATGCACTTCCAGGAATACCTAACAACAGTAGTATGTTCATTTAATAATCTTAGAGCACTTCACAATCATTAGTGAAGTAAGCCTCAAATGCTTCCCTTAAAAGAGGGAAGTACCATTATCCCCATTTTACAGATGAGACTCAGAGCAGTTGAGTAATTTGGCCCAAGGTCACACAGGAAGTCTGTATCAGAGCTGGGAATTGAACCCAGGAGCTCCGACTCCTAGTCCTGGACCTTAATCAGAGTGCATCAACTAGCCAATCAGTTCTTTACTGTCATCCCACAACGGTTGCTTTTGGTAGGGAATCATAGAAGATTAGGATTGGAAGAGACCTCAGGAGGTCATCTAGTCCAACCCCCGAATGATAAGGTCCAAGCCAGTGAAACCACTGATCTAACTGCAGACCTTCTGCACAACATTTCAGGGACAGAGCAGAGTCGCCTAGTGGCTCAATATTCCAGAGACAGGCTAGGATTACGGGGAACACCCTCATGTAACACATGTTCTGATGTTTCATGAAGTTTGCTGGAGTGATTTGCCTATTTCTAACTAACTGACAGTGCTATCACTGTGCCCAACTCCATCAATATGAGAGAGACGAGGCAGATAAATGCCCCGAAATGGAATTCTTCCGTTGACCTACCTACCACCTCTCAGGGCGGTGGGTTACGTACGCCAACAGGAGAACCCCTTATAAAGAAATTTCTTTCCTTCCCTGAGGATGTAGCTCTAGAGCTTTAAGCTTCTATGTATCTTAAGGTTATCCAGTTGACTGTGAAATAAAAAACACTGAAATCCTCAAGCAAGAAGCCAATTTTTATTTTGTGCCAACGCGAAGAGAAGTATTGAGGTTTTGGGACAAACTGCCAAACCTCTTTTCCTAAATTGCACCCTCAAAAGGAAAAATTAGTTGAGTTGTTGAGCAAGTTGAGGCCCTTCCCAATCACTTCCTGGATTTCACAAATCTGAACTCTTTAGCTTATCATTTCCTAAAAGGGTGATTTTTTTTGTAGTGGAGGGAAAAATTGAAAGAGATAGCCTAGGTCCATTTTACAGTGAGCTCTCTCATTAACGGTGGGTGTTCTGTGCAAAGAATCACACTAGATTCTGGCAGCTTCAAAGCAACCTGGTAGAAGACAACCCCTCCCCCTAAGAGCACACTGATCTGCACGCAGCCTGTTTCCCAATGCTGTATGCAGGACCCAGGGTTTGGTGCTCAGAGAGGTGTGGACTGTCCCTGTTCACTTCAAGTAGTTTAACACTAAAACCCAATGACAAGTTAAAGACTCACATTGGAACTATTACACTGTTGATCATTAACAACCTCTTCTTTTTATGCCTAACTCATTATTATTACACTGTTGTTTGCAGTGTTGATGCAGCCGTGTTGGTCTCAGGACATGAAAGAGAAAAGGTGGGGGAGATAATATCTTTCCTTGGACCAACTTCTATTGGTGAGAGAGAAGTTTTCAACCTATGCAGAGCTCTTCTTCTGCTCTGGGTCTTCCCAACAGAAGTTGGTCCAATAAAAGATATAATAATGAGAGAGACAAGGTGGCTGAGGTCATAAGTAATAATATATCAAGTGCACTATTAAACTTTACAAATAATTTGCTTCAATTTGGCAAGGGAGAAAATATCACAGCATAACATTTACCTTAACTAAAGTCCATGATACAATCCGCCCATCTGAAGAGATGGAGAAGAAGTTCAAATTATTGTCCAGGTCATCCTTCTGCCATTTCACCTAAAAAAGCCCAAACACAACACCTATGGTTGGCATGGAAGCACTCAGCAGGAAAAAACTACAGAGCACTTGGTAAAACAGGTTTCAGAGTAGCAGCCGTGTTAGTCTGTATTCGCAAAAAGAAAAGGAGAACTTGTGGCACCTTAGAGACTAACAAATTTATTTGAGCATAAGTTTTCGTGAGCTACAAATAAATTTGTTAGTCTCTAAGGTGCCACAAGTACTCCTTTTCTTCTTGGTAAAACAGACGTTTCAAATGAATATGTTTCCTTTCAGTTGAAGCACTCCACATTTAGCACTACCCCCACTTGCACCCCCTCCCGCAGATGACTTGGGGATGAAGAGATTAAAGGGAGCCTGATGGTGTGCACTTTGGTCCTATTTACACTCACCTGTTTTTCCTAGACAAGTTTATGAGCAGCCAACACCATACAGTATTTCAACCTTCTTATCAGCCCCGCTCTCTCTCTGTCACTCTTGTGGCTAGTTCTTTCCAGCTGTGACATCAGAGGAAGATTCTAGTCATCCAGATCAGACTTGCCACAGAAGTGATACAGAAGAGGCTCTTCCGCACACTGAAACCCTCTGCCACTCTTCCCCTCTGCAGTGCGTTGCAGAGCACAGTCCCAACCCTGCGATCCAATCCATGCAGACAGAGCCCTGCACCCACGTGAGGCTCTGTTGATTTCAATGGGACACCACGTGGGCACCCTTTTACACCCCCACAGAATCCAGCTGAAGTCAATGGGATGCAGGCGTCCACCTGTACAACTTAAACTGCAGGATGGGGGCCTAAGGGATTGTTGAGAAAGCGCTGGGGTTTTAGATCTGCTTGAACAATCAGGCACTTTGCTTATAAGCTCACCAGGATATGGCCTGTGCTGGAAGTGAGCTGTAGCTCACGAAAGCTTATGCTCTAATAAATTTGTTAGTCTCTAAGGTGCCACAAGTACTCCTTTTCTTTTTGCGAATACAGACTAACACGGCTGCTACTCTGAAACCTACGTCTCTACAGAACCTATCAGCAGCAGGTTTTAGACACAACCACAATTTAATAAAATTATGGAAAAATTCTAGGGCTAGAGTCACAAAAGGAGTTAGGCACCTAATTGCCACTTCAGGTGCCTAAGTCACAGAATCAGTCCCCACAAAACCCCCACTCAGCTGCCCCCAAATGCTGGAGGTGTCTAAACTGCCTTAGTGCCTGAATTTTTGCAGTAAAGGTTTTGCAGGTGCCCATGTTTCTGCTTCTGTGCATGTACACTGAAACCCCACACCAGTCACCCGGGCACCTAAATCGCAGAGCGATGCCCAGTCCAGGGGAACACAGGCATTCCTCTGCTCAGCTCACCCACAGGGCCTGGGCCAGTAGGCATGCTCTAAACCAGCTTACCAGACTGGGTCCTGCACAAGAGCTCACTGAAAACAGCTGGAGGGTGAGGAGCTCCCTCATCACTTGTAGCCCAAGGATTAGCATCCTCACCAGCCCCTGCTCACTATTCAAATGTCCCACGATGCACAAACACCATGGCTGATTTATCTGGAGCTTTTCCTTGCGTTACTGCCCTTGCTTTACCTGTACCTGGATGGGAGGACTTCAGTGTCTGGGCCGCTTTGCAAGCATTAAGTTCAAGTTCAAGAAATACATGTAAGAATCAAGACATCTTTCGATGTATTGCAGGAGGTTCAAATTATTGGTATTGGTAACAGTGTATTGCTGTTGATGGGCTGGCTGCAGCTCCTGTTGAAGTCACTAGGAGCACTGCAATAGATTTCAATGAAAACAGGATGGGGCCCTGTGTGGTGTCTACTGGGATATTTGTATTCATGGAATGGGAGTCAGCCCTGTGCAGAGGGCCAGCAGGGGGACTGTCTAAGCCTTGCGCTAGAGGAAATTTCACCCTTCAAAAAACAAGTAAATTCCCTGTACTATTTCAGAGCATTTATCTGCCTCCTAAGAAGATTTGCCTTTTGAATGTGACTGCTCAGTGACAGTGATTAGAACAAGGATAAATGTTTTGAGATTTATAAGAGACATTTCAGTGAGACCAAAAGCACCAAGATTGATCCAATTTTCTGATCCTGAAATCCAATAAGACTGAAGAGTAAAGGATGACCTGTCACAACATCTGCCCACATACAGTTCTGTGGGCATCTATCAGCAGAGCATAACTTACAAAGATTGCTCCTATGATTTCAACAGTGTATTTGTCTCTGTCCAAGTACCACAGTAGATCTATTTCTCTAAACATCATGCATTAAAAATTAATCTGCTTATCGCAGAGCATACCTAATACTTCTATGACAATCTATTTATGTGGCATCTATTTCCAAAAAGAAAGCTGTATTCTCAATATAGTAATTATGGGTACTTGGTTTTTTGGTATTGCTCCCTTGGGGGAAAAAGTGTTGATCCTATTAAAAAAAAAAGTTGTTTGTATTATGAAGCCCTATAGAGCAAGAAAACTAAGCAAGAGACTCACTGAAGATAAATTAATCCTCAAGTGAAAAACACTCTGTTCTGAGGAACTAAAAATGAAAGTTGAGGAAATCCATTTGAGCATATTTTGATATGTTCCCTGTATGGCCATGAGATGTGATTGAAAACTGAGTAGCAGGCTTATAATTCCCTTGGACCAGAAGGGCTATTGTATGAGCAGCAATTATTACAGGTCACAGGCAGTACGTGCCAGCACTGCTCTGTTCTAGCTTACATAAATGGAATTGCACAATATGATATACCCAAAAATAAAAGTGCTAATTATGTTAGAGTCACTTCTTTTCAATGGTATGTACCGACCGTGCTGTTTTGCAAGGCATAAAAATTGCTGAGAGCATCCATTTCAGATCCATCTGCCTAGGGCAGCACCCACTGATGACAATGGTTGTCAGCATTGGATACTCCCTTTGTTAGACTCCTTCATCTGATGTTAAGGAAGATGAGCCAGCTCCATTGTCAACACTGTTACAGGAAATGTGATTGAGAGTACGTTCTACCTGGTCTCTGCCACGCTCTCTGTCATGGTTGCTTCGTCTATGCAAGCAGCTTAGCTGTTCTCTGAATTAGTGAAGGGGTGGCAAGGCAAGCTGGTAGCTGACAGCCTTAAAAAAAAATCAGGTCCAAGGTATCTAAAGTTGGGCACCTAAAATGGAGGTATCCCAAATTAAAGGCTGCTTTTGAAAATGGAGCCTAAACTTTAACTTATCATCATATAACAAGCTCTTCTTCATTTGTCCAACCCATTGGGGTAATCCCCCCGCCCCCTTAACTCATGTACACCTTCTTCAACCCATCTCCTCCTCAAAGGCCTGAGAAAACAGATAAGCCTTTAAGGCCAATTGAGTTGGATCAAAGTAGGGGAAGCAACATCCTGAGTCAAGATCTTCTCATCGAAAATACCTGCCACCAAAGTACTACAGCCTAAACAAGGGGGTCGTTCGCTCCAGAGCCTCGGTGCAGGATCACACTGGGAGAGAATGGTTTCTAAGGTAGCCAAGATGAAAAACATTTAGAATTTGTAGATCAAAAACAACTTGAATTGTATCTGGAAGTAAAGTGCAGATCACAGATGTGTTGTGCTCCTTACAAGAATCAGCACTAACGACTTGCCTACAGGGGTTGCTCAGAAAAGTTAACCTGAATTAACTTTTCAAGTGGATTAGTTAAACCAAATTAAGGCCACTTTAATTCTGAAAAAGAGCATCCAGATAGGGGTTTAATGAATCCACTTAAATTTGCAGCTTTAGGTATCCCTGTGCAGACCAGCTAGTCTACACTGAAAAGTTAGGTTGACCCAGCTACATCAGCTTAATGTAGCTAAACTACCCTAACTCCCAGGTTAGGCAGCTCTAGTTCAATGGAAGAATTCTTCCGTTAACCTAACTACTGCCTCTCGGGGAGATGGATTAACTACAGTGACAGGAAAACCCCTCCCATACCATAGTGAGTATTGACAATGTGCTGCTGTAGTGTTTTAAGTGTTTTAAGTTTTGCCCGAGCAAGTGAGCAGCTACATTACACACTAGCTGAAGTTTCATGGAGTCTCCAGACACAGTCCTAGCTATTTGTGCACTGTACATAGTCCAATGTGGAGCTGACCAGCAGATCAATTTCCTTCCATTATTTCAAGTTGTAACCCCTTGCCCCAACCTATACAACATCGCACTGGCCCAGGTGTTTGCACACTTTGAATACTGTTGGGCCAAAGTCTTCATTTGGAGGCCAAATTCTGTCCTCAGATGAGCACCAGCACCTCCCACTGAAGCCCATCAGAATTTTGGGAAGCAGAATTTGGCATTTAGCTCCTTTAATCTTCCTTCATATCTCAATCCCTTCAACATCTTTTGATACAGGAGAGCCACGGAGCATTGGTAGAGGGAAACTATATAAACCCTAGGCTAATTAAGGCGTGGTTTCCTGTAGACTAGGGAGGGTTGCTACAGGTTAATTGGAGCACCTGTAATCAATTAATCCCTGTCAGGAACCTAATAAAACCCCCTGCTTCAGGCAGTCGGAGGGAGGGAGGGACGGACGGACGGACGGATGGATGGATGGACGGACGGACGGACGGACGGACTGACTGACTGATTGGAGCTTGGAAGTGTGTTGTGAGATTTGGAAGACCTGAGAACTAAAGTAAGAGAGACCCTGCCCCAGCAGGACAGGGAGACTCCCTCCCCACCAGCGTCTAAAGACTGAGGGTAAGAAACCCGCAGGGGTTGAGAGGGGCTGGGATTCAGAGCAAGGAGCAAACCCAGACTCCTCCCCCGCTTCCCTCCTCTACCACCTTCCCGGGCCACTAGCAGGGCCCTCGGCACCCAAGAGCAGGGGCAAGGGGTGGCATCTTAGCCCCCTCCCCAAGAAAAGTGCAGGACCCTTTTGAACATCATATGAACATCGGCCATCTTGTTCATCGGCACAGCCTCCACTGGTTTTGGCAGGGGGAGGAGGTATTGCTGCTCCCTGAATCCCATAAACTTTTGCTAGTTTCATTTTCAGCCTTCATGATTCTCGAACAAAATTGCCTGTCTGTCCCCGCTTTTACCGGGGGTGTGTGAACATGAGATAAATTTCCTTTCATTAGCTGCATCCCTGCTGGGTGTGTCATAGCAATCATTTTACTAGCACACAAGATGTCTAGGTATGTGCCGAGAAGTTAATTCCTTATATAAGCATGTGATAATGATCCAGGATTTTGGCAGCATGATAATATACACAAAAAGAAAAGGAGTACTTGTGGCACCTTAGAGACTAAAAATTTAATAGAGCATAAGCTTTCGTGAGCTACAGCTCACTTCATCGGATGCATTTGGTGGAAAAAACAGAGGAGAGATTTATATACACACACACAGAGAACATGAAACAATGGGTTTATCATACATATTGTAAGGAGAGTGATCACTTAAGATAAGCCATCACCAGCAGCAGGGGGGAGAAAGGATGAAAACCTTTCATGGTGACAAGCAAGGTAGGCTAATTCCAGCAGTTAACAAGAATATCAGAGGAACAGTGGGGGGTGGGGTGGGGGGGAGAAATACCATGGGGAAATAGTTTTACTTTGTGTAATGACTCATCCATTCCCAGTCTCTATTCAAGCCTAAGTTAATTTTATCCAGTTTGCAAATTAATTCCAATTCAGCAGTCTCTCGTTGCAGTCTGTTTTTGAAGCTTTTTTGTTGAAGGATAGCCACTCTTAGGTCTGTAATCGAGTGACCAGAGAGATTGAAGTGTTCTCCAACTGGTTTTTGAATGTTATAATTCTTGACGTCTGATTTGTGTCCATTCATTCTTTTATGTAGAGACTGTCCAGTTTGGCCAATGTACATGGCAGAGGGGCATTGCTGGCACATGATGGCATATATCACATTGGTAGATGCGCAGGTGAACGAGCCTCTGATAGTGTGGCTGATGTGATTAGGCCCTATGATGGTATCCCCTGAATAGATATGTGGACAGAGTTGGCAACGGGCTTTGTTGCAAGGATAGGTTCCTGGGTTAGTGGTTCTGTTGTGTGGTGTGTGGTTGCTGGTGAGTATTTGCTTCAGGTTGGGGGGCTGTCTGTAAGCAAGGACTGGCCTGTCTCCCAAGATCTGTGAGAGTGATGGGTCGTCCTTCAGGATAGGTTGTAGATCCTTGATGATGCGTTGGAGAGGTTTTAGTTGGGGGCTGAAGGTGATGGCTAGTGGCGTTCTGTTATTTTCTTTGTTGGGCCTGTCCTGTAGTAGGTGACTTCTGGGTACTCTTCTGGCTCTGTCCATCTCTTTCTTCACTTCAGCAGGTGGGTACTGTAGTTGTAGGAATGCATGATAGAGATCTTGTAGGTGTTTGTCTCTGTCTGAGGGGTTGGAGCAAATGCGGTTATATCGTAGAGCTTGGCTGTAGACAATGGATCGAGTGGTATGATCTGGATGAAAGCTAGAGGCATGTAGGTAGGAACAGCGGTCAGTAGGTTTCCGATATAGGGTGGTGTTTATGTGACCATCGCTTATTAGCACCGTAGTGTCCAGGAAGTGGATCTCTTGTGTGGACTGGTCCAGGCTGAGGTTGATGGTGGGATGGAAATTGTTGAAATCCTGGTGGAATTCCTCAAGGGCTTCTTTTCCATGGGTCCAGATGATGAAGATGTCATCAATGTAGCGCAAATAGAGTAGGGGCATTAGGGGACGACAGCTGAGGAAGCGTTGTTCTAAGTCCGCCATAAAAATGGTGGCATACTGTGGGGCCATGCGGGTACCCATCGCAGTGCCGCTGATTTGAAGGTATACATTGTCACCAAATGTGAAATAGTTATGGGTGAGGACAAAGTCACAAAGTTCAGCCACCAGGTTAGCCGTGACATTATCGGGGATACTGTTCCTGACGGCTTGTAGCCCATCTTTGTGTGGAATGTTGGTGTAGAGGCTTCTACATCCATAATGGCTAGGATGGTGTTTTTAGGAAGATCACCAATGGACTGTAGTTTCCTCAGGAAGTCAGTGGTGTCTCGAAGATAGCTGGGAGTGCTGGTAACGAAGGGCCTGAGGAGGGAGTCTACATAGCCAGACAATCCTGCTGTCAGGGTGCCAATGCCTGAAATGATGGGGCGTCCAGGATTTCCAGGTTTATGGATCTTGGGTAGCAGATAGAATACCCCAGGTCGGGGTTCTAGGGGTGTGTCTGTGCGGATTTGTTCTTGTGCTTTTTCAGGGAGTTTCTTGAGCAAATGCTGTAGTTTCTTTTGGTAACTCTCAGTGGGATCAGAGGGTAATGACTTGTAGAAAGTGGTGTTGGAGAGCTGCCTAGTAGCCTCTTGTTCATACTCCGACCTATTCATGATGACGACAGCACCTCCTTTGTCAGCCTTTTTGATTATGATGTCAGAGTTGTTTCTGAGGCTGTGGATGGCACTGTGTTCTGCATGGCTGAGGTTATGGGGTAAGCGATGCTGCTTTTCCACAATTTCAGCTCGTGCACGTCGGCGGAAGCACTCTATGTAGAAATCCAGGCTGCTGTTTCGACCTTCAGGAGGAGTCCACCCAGAATCCTTCTTTTTGTAGTGTTGGTAGGAAGGTCTCTGTGGGTTAATATGTTGGTCAGAGGTGTGTTGGAAATATTCCTTGAGTCGGAGACGTCGAAAATAGGATTCTAGGTCACCACAGAACTGTATCATGTTCGTGGGGGTGGAGGGGCAAAAGAAGAGGCCCCGAGATAGGACAGATTCTTCTGCTGGGCTAAGAGTATAGTTGGATAGATTAACAATATTGCTGGGTGGGTTACGGGAACCATTGTTGTGGCCCCTTCTGGCATATAGTAGTTTAGATAGCTTAGTGTCCTAGCCACTATGGATGTAGAAGCCTCTACACCAACATTCCACACAAAGATGGACTACAAGCCATCATGAACAGTATCCCCGATACTGTCACGGCTAACCTGGTGTCTGAACTTTGTGACTTTGTCCTCACCCATAACTATTTCACATTTGGGGACAATGTATACCTTCAAATCAGCGGCACTGCGATGGGTACCCACATGGCCCCACAGTATGCCACCATTTTTATGGCGGACTTAGAACAACGCTTCCTCAGCTGTCGTCCCCTAATGCCCCTACTCTACTTGCGCTACATTGATGACATCTTCATCATCTGGACCCATGGAAAAGAAGCCCTTGAGGAATTCCACCATGATTTCAACAATTTCCATCCCACCATCAACCTCAGCCTGGACCAGTCCACACAAGAGATCCACTTCCTGGACACTACGGCGCTAATAAGCGATGGTCACATAAACACCACCCTATATCGGAAACCTACTGACCGCTATTCCTACCTACATGCCTCTAGCTTTCATCCAGATCATACCACTCGATCCATTGTCTACAGCCAAGCTCTACGATATAACCACATTTGCTCCAACCCCTCAGACAGAGACAAACACCTACAAGATCTCTATCATGCATTCCTACAACTACAATACCCACCTGCTGAAGTGAAGAAACAGATTGACAGAGCCAGAAGAGTACCCAGAAGTCACCTACTACAGGACAGGCCCAACAAAGAAAATAACAGAACGCCACTAGCCATCACCTTCAGCCCCCAACTAAAACCTCTCCAACGCTTCATCAAGGATCTACAACCTATCCTGAAGGACGACCCATCACTCTCACAGATCTTGGGAGACAGGCCAGTCCTTGCTTACAGACAGCCCCCCAATCTGAAGCAAATACTCACCAGCAACCACACACCACACAACAGAACCACTAACCCAGGAACCTATCCTTGCAACAAAGCCCGTTGCCAACTCTGTCCACATATCTATTCAGGGGATACCATCATAGGGCCTAATCACATCAGCCACACTATCAGAGGCTCGTTCACCTGCGCATCTACCAATGTGATATATGCCATCATGTGCCAGCAATGCCCCTCTGCCATGTACATTGGCCAAACTGGACAGTCTCTACATAAAAGAATGAATGGACACAAATCAGACGTCAAGAATTATAACATTCAAAAACCAGTTGGAGAACACTTCAATCTCTCTGGTCACTCAATTACAGACCTAAGAGTGGCTATCCTTCAACAAAAAAGCTTCAAAAACAGACTGCAACGAGAGACTGCTGAATTGGAATTAATTTGCAAACTGGATACAATTAACTTAGGCTTGAATAGAGACTGGGAATGGATGAGTCATTACACAAAGTAAAACTATTTCCCCATGGTATTTCTCCCCCTCCACCCCACCCCCCACTGTTCCTCTGATATTCTTGTTAACTGCTGGAATTAGCCTACCTGCTTGTCACCATGAAAGGTTTTCCTCCTTTCCCCCCCCTGCTGCTGGTGATGGCTTATCTTAAGTGATCTCTCTCCTTACAGTGTGTATGATAAACCCATTGTTTCATGTTCTCTGTGTGTGTATATAAATCTCTCCTCTGTTTTTTCCACCAAATGCATCCGATGAAGTGAGCTGTAGCTCACGAAAGCTTATGCTCTAATAAATTTGTTAGTCTCTAAGGTGCCACAAGTACTCCTTTTCTTTTTGCGAATACAGACTAACACGGCTGCTACTCTGAAACCTATAATATGCACAAAGGTTCACTTATGACACAGGTAACAAGGAAGAACCACATCTGAAGTATTTGCAGAATTCTTTGCTACCACATGCAAAAAAATTTACCTCCTGAGATAAAAATCACTATAATTTTCATTATGGTAGCACCTGGGAGCACTTGTTGTGCACCAGCCCCTCACTGTGCCAGGCGCTGTAAAAAACACATCCATTTTGTACAAATTTCATCAAGGATTTATTGCTTTTTTTCCTTATTTATGTAAATGGATACAAATATTTTTAAAGTAATTCATAATAAAAACCATGTCTGGTTTGGGGCAGAGAGGAGAAATGGAGAAATCTGTGCTATGACCTCTCCAAATCTTTCACCCTTTAAAATAATTTTGGGGTTCATTTTTGTATCTTTTAAAACTTCCCCTTGTTTTCAACCCAGACAGTTCAGGAGAACTTGAGAGTGAAATTGCCTAGAACCTGACTGTAAACAAAACCAAAACTGAACAGGCAGCTCAAAGAAATGCAAAGTGTTGAGTAAACAAGTAGAATAAATGCACAAGAGTTGATGAGATTTTTAAAATTATTCAGCATTACTGAGTAAGATGTTATTAGTAACAGAAGCAAGGAAACATGTTTGTTTTTTCTTTTTAATGTGCTCTTTAACCTATTTTTGAGCAATGCACAAATAATCTGTGGAATTTATTGCCACAAGCTGCAGTTGAGGCAAGAGCTTACTAGAATTCCAAAAGGGTTGAATATTTATGCAGATAATGAGAATTTCAAAAGTTATATTTGATAGGATAAAAGGAAAATAGAGGGTATAAATCTTCATCCTCACCAAGGTTAGCAAGGAATAAACAGATTATTCTCTAATCTATTAGAAGGATACTAGCACTTTCCTCTGAAGAAGCTGCTATTGGCTACTTCTGGAGACAGGATACCAGACTAGATAGACCACTTGTCTGAACGGGTATGAAAATTCCTATCATCCTGACAGTGTCCCTTTACGAGAAATGGTAAGCAAGTTTAGCATTTGTTAAATTTAAGGATGTTTGCTGCTAGCTTCATTAAAACATAATTGGCCACATTTTTCCCTGGTATGTCTGACTTCAATCCTTTGCAGGCAGCCACTATGATACTTACCCTCTACAGTTCTGCCAATGCCCCTCAATCTCTAGGAGGACACCTGTTACAGACATGAACCTCTCTTGCAGAACTTTGCGATCATGACAAGCTGTGTGGCATGCCTCTTGACCTGCCAAAGCCCTAAATGTAGGACAATGCGTGACGGACACACACTGAGAAAAACAAAGATTATTCATGCAGGAAATCTAAAATGCTGTGCCATTCCTTCCTATGATATCAATAACTCTTCTCTATATGCTCAGCTTCATAAGTCTTTATTTCTGCTGTAAATTTTCAACAGTAGAAGTGAGGGGGTACCAAATTTAGATTAAGTTTGGGACTAAAATGAGGGACATGCCTCGCTATGAGACATGTTACACAGTGGGTTTGGGATAAAGGAAAAGGCTGTGATGAGACCAAATGTCTCATTTTGACTCTAAACCTAAGGAAAGACTTTAAAATGTTGTGATAGTTTATTGAAGATTTCTAATCCCACAACATTAGGTCACAATATCTCATTAAGTCTCAGAGAGATGGCTGGGTCACATCATTACTCAGAGTATCATCCCCACTACTACATGTGGTTTTGGAGCTAGAGACCCTGTCAGGTCATGGTACAGGCAGTATAAACAAAAGCAGATGAAATATAACGGATAATGTTGCCATAACCAGGTATTGGCCATGAAACCTCTGCAAATAAAACTGACTTGAATTTGTTCACAAGTGTCCCTAATGGAAGTCTAATATTTTTAAGCTACCTCATTCTTTGTCCCCACCTTTGGGCCTCAGAAAATAAATAGTTTCCTAGCTTCAGAAATGGATGTTTTATCCAATGTAAAATTTGGTTTCATCTAGCATGAATTGCCTCGTATCATGTTTAACCACATTGTGACTGCTTTGTTCATTCACTAGACTAGACTTCAGTAGACTTCTTTGTACAGTAAATAGGTCTTATGACTCTGAATGGAGACTGATGGAGCGATGCATATATAAATAATTAATCTGATTTACATAACTCCAAAAACATATGCAATGGAAAAATATTCCTACAGTGAAAATCTAGATACCCTTTTAAATGCAAATGTTTTCAGCTATGACATTAATCCACAGATGAGAGAACAGATTGGAAGAGCAGAATTCTCGGATGCGCTGCCGTCGTTTATCGAAGCACACATTGATGGTTTACTGTAAAATTAAGAGATATGACAGAATGGATCCACTCAGTGTGTTTATAAAGTAAACATTCCCCCACCTTAGTAACCATTCAACAGAGGCTGTCTGCTGTGAATGCCTCTTCCACTATATGAACCAGCTTTAGACTCCAGAATTTACTTATCTTTCCTCTCTGCTTCTTGATGAATGCACAAACATCCAAAGGTCCTATTACCTCCCAGTCAACTTGTGCTTTCTTCATCTGTCTGGCAGGTTTAATACACCCTTTTGAGATCCAAAGGTCCAATGCTATCTCAAGTACGTTTAGGAACTCATTCAAATGTCTTGTCCTTAACAGATGTCCTTTGCATCCATGGCTTTCCTTGTCATAAACATCCCAGATAAAGAGGGCCAGGGTAGCTCATGGGTTTGGTAAGGGGACACAAGAGCACCTGGTCTTTGGAGAGTGGTGAATTGGTGCAGTGGGCATGTGGGGTTGCCATCTTTCCAATTTTTCAAAACCAGATACTACATGCCCCCCGCTACACATTACCCCCTTCCATCGTTGCTCCCTCACCTCCACCCCAGCGATCCCCCAAGACTCACCTGCTGCCTACGGAGCCGGGCTGGGAGGAGCTGACACAGAGTCTGCCTGCCCAGTCGTGGCACAGAGAGCAGAGGGTGGGGGTTGATCCCTGGAGCAAGGGGCCGTAGAAAGACAGGGCCCCAGAGGCTGAGAAACCCCACCGGGCCATCACAGGCAACGAACCTGGCCACCAGCTCTGCTCCTCAAACATTGCACACTCCCTCTGGTGGCACCGGTACCTGTCTCATCACCGGAGCCAGGAGCCAGTTCCTCACATTAATCTTCTCTCCAGCAGCCGAGCTCCTCCAACAGCAGCTGCTCTTCCTGCCCTTCCACCGGTGGAGGCCGATTACTGTGGTAACCCGATTTTTGGTGTCCAGTCAGCAATACTGACTGGACACTGCACAGGTCCACTTTTGACCGGACTTCCCAGTGAAAACTGGACACCTGACAACCCTAAGCTGCAGTGGTGGAACAGGGTGGTAAAATTGGATGACTACATGGAATTCAAAAGGCTGAAGTCAGAACCAACTGCCCTCTCAGAGTTGTGCAATACCTACGCAATGTGGAGGACACAATAAGGACATGGTTTCAGCCGTTATCTTTGAATTTCTTTGGTTTGGTGAATTTATGCTCTACTCCGCTGTAAGGGTGGGCACTAAGATGAATGATGCTCAAAAGTAGGCTGGGCAGAGCATGCTGGAAGTCCAGCCAGCAAAGCAGAGAGCCAGGTAGGGTTGCCAGGTGTCCAGTTTTTGACTGGAATGCCCGGTTGAAAAGGGACCCTGGTGGCTCCGGTCTGCACCGGTGTCCAGGCCATTAAAAGTCCGGTTGGCGGTGAAGCAGGGGCCTGGGGCTAAGGCAGGCTCCCTGTCTGCCCTAGCTCTGTGTGGCTCCCAAAAGTGGCTACCAGGTCCCTGCGGCCCCTACACACTGCAGTGGCCAGGGAAGCTCCGCGCACTGCCCTCGCCCCGAGTTCCGGCTCTGCAGCTCCCATTGGCCGGAAACCGCGGCCAATGGGAGATGTGGGGGGCGGTGCCTGTGAGCACAAAGGCAGCGTGCACTGCGCAGAGTCACCTGGCCGCCCATGCGCCTAGTGGCCGCAGAGACCTGGTGGCCGCTTCCTCGGAGCCGCAGTAATCGCCACTGGGACCCTGCACACACACACACACACACACTCGCACCCCTGGCCCAGCCCGGAGTCCCCTCCTGCACCCCAAACCCCTCATCCCCAGCCCCACTCCCAGACAGAGCCCTCACCCCAAACGCCTGCCAGAGCCCCCTCCTACATCCCAAACCCCTCATCACCGGTCCCACCTCAGAGCCTGCACCCCCAGCCCAGAGTCCATACCCCCTCCCACACCCCGGTGAAAGTGAGTGAGGGTGGGGTAGAGTGAGCAATGGAGGGAGGGGGAAATGGAACGAGCGGGGGATGGGGCCTCGGAGAAGGGACGGGGCATGGGCAGGGGTGTTCAGTGTTCTGTGATTAGAAAGTTGGCAACCCTAGAACCAGAAGGGAGAGATTTTCAGCAGGATGCTTTAATAGCCTGAGGTACCAGCACTAAGCTATGGAGGAGCAGAAAAGGAGCAGGCGCTGAGAATGAAGAGGGACCACTATGTCCCAGCGAGTGGGAGATCTGTCACCAGCTCTCTTACTGAGGCTGTCAGTTGTTTGGTTGCTGGGCATGGAGTTCTTCGATGGGTTTATTCTCACGTAGAGGCAGCCAGTGTTTTCTCCTTTCTCAAGCTCAGCTGGTGTCAGGGGGCAGCCCCTCGCACGGACACTACATTACAAATGCCTCTGCTGGTTTCAGTATCAGGCAGCAAAAAGGCTCTGCTCCAAGCCTTCCTGCTGTTTGCTTCTCTGCAGCTCTTGCAAGCTCTCGGCCAGCCAGCAAGAAAGGGAGCACAGAAGTCTGCTCTGCCAGCTCAGCCGTGGCCAAGGCGGGGTGCTTAAAAGAGGACACCAGTACTGAGATTGTTCCAGGGGGTTATTTTGAGGACCCAGTGTGGCGTAAATGCCAGTGTCACCATTAGCCTGAGGAGAATGTTCCTTCAAAGAGGAAGGCCCGCTTCGAGGCAGCTATGTCAGAGCCTTTAGACTTCCTGCTGCTGGAGCTGTGGGCTGCTAGTTTGCTCACCTCCAGCTCTGCCACCCACATGAGCAATTCCCGACCTTTTAATTCCTCCAGTAGATGGAGCATTTGCTGCAGGTGTGGCAGGGCAGGTTGGCTGAGCCCCAAAGAATCCCATAACCCCTTGTTGCCCTGTGTGGTGTTTGTACTCCCCATCACACCAAGTAATGATAGCATGAGACCCGCAGAAGCTAGGGCAAATCAGCCCCACAGCATGGGTATATTCACATGCAGCACATACATTTTTGATGGGAAAAGGACAGGAATTAAGGGGGGCGGGTGGACCTCCACTTCAGGCAAGCTAACCCTGCAGCCCCACCCCTTTCGCACAAGACCCCACCCCCCACAGCAGGATCCCTGAGCCGCCCAGTACCGCTCTTCTCCCGTAAAAGGCCAGGCCAGACGCAACCCGAGCTGCCCCCCACCGCTGCCAGAGGAGCCCTGGGCTGGCCAAGCAGCCCTAGCAATGCCAGCCAGCTGGCCAGCTGACCCCAGCCCAGGGCCTGCCTAAGCAGCCCCCGCCAGTCGACCCCAGCTCCAGCCGCCGGCCAACTCCAGCCATGCTGGCCAGTCCGCTGACCCCAGCCCCAGGCTGGAGAATGGGAAACACTGCCTGCCTCCCGCTACCAGCAGAAGAATACTGATGAACCCAGGAAGCTGAATAGCAGATACTTCCGCCTCAGTTGCCCTGGAATCTGCATAGCACATAATAATAAGCAAAACCCAGCAACCCGGCATCCCCATGCAGCAGCTCCAGCCTATTATACCTGCCACCCATGACAGCAATGAAATAGTGTTCCCTCTCTGACAGAGAACGTAGCTTTCAGGCCAGTGATATTGGACTAACACACAGGGAAGTGGCACTGAATTGAATAGAGAGAATCAGGGTGTTCTTGAGCGGGTGACATTCACCCCTTTGCAAACAGCAAGCTCAGGGACCAGGCAGCCCTTACGCTTGCAAAACTGTGATTTATCTAAGGGAAGCAGTGGCTCAACTATAAACAGAGCGAGATAAGGTGGACTCCACTTTCAGTTTGTTTTCTTCCTGCTGGGATTTGGATGTTCTGGTTTGTGAGTGCACAGTATATTACTAAGAGCCTATTTTCTTATCCCCTTCTAGCACACAGCACTTCCTATTGTACTGGCTTGGCTTATTAGCAGCCAAGGAGCAGTAACAGCAAGGAAACTGGAAACTACGTTCTCACTTATTTGCCCTTATCAGTGGTTGGGGCACTTATGGCATCCTAGATATGATATGCAGCTGACATCCCGTACAACAGAGGCCGGCACTGCTCTTATGTATTTAACCAATTGCAATTCCTGACTCACACGCCCAGTTCTGGCTCTGCTCAACGAACAGGAGTTCCAATTTACAGGCCAAATATTAAGTTTCACCCTCCGTGTGTAGGGATTGCTCACGGCGCACAGCAGGAAGGCTTGCATCCAAATCCTGGGGATGGCTGGTGCTATGGAAATCAGAGGCGGAGTCTTTAATGTGTTTGACAGAAAGCCCCCACCGTAGAAGAACCCTACTGATTTGCATCACCAGCCGGGGGAGCCAGGTGGCTGGCCTGCCAGGTGCCGCATTGTGCCACAGACACAGCACTAAGTGGAGGCTGTTCAGCACCTCACAGGATTCTGGCAGGGCAAAGGTTGTCTTGAGGTTCGAGAGAGGTTGGGGGCTGCAGCTGCATTAGCATCCACAGACTGCGTGGAGGCTCACACCAGCTGAGCATCTGGCCCAGCCAGTTTGGCTGTCCTGTTTTGGTATTGTATCTAGAAAGTACTGCAAGCAGGTCACACTCCCATCTTATTTGTAAAAGACACACATGCATGCTCTGGGTAAAGTTCAAACTTAATCCCTTCCTGAGGGTTCTTTTATTGTTAATTTTATATAACAAAGTTTCTGCCAAAGCTTGCACTTAGCTGGGTTCCCTACAGGATTCCTCTGTCCCTGCCTTGACTTCCCTCTCTCAGAGAAACATGCAAAACCTTTTGCATCCTAGGTTGGTGATATTAAGGCCCACCTGGTGTGACTGCCAGCATGACTCAGGAGAATCTCTATGCAAGCTCCTAGAATCTCACCCCCTGTATCCCCTTCCAGAGTTTTAGATAGGAGCAGTCCTAAATTCAGGATTCCAAACATCCTTCCTTATAATCAAATGAATGAGTCACCTCTTTCCCTAAAAAGAAAAGGAGTACTTGTGGCACCTTAGAGACTAACAAATTTATTTGAGCATAAGCTTTCGTGAGCTACAGCTCACTTCATCGGATGCACACCAAATGCATCCGATGAAGTGAGCTGTAGCTCACGAAAGCTTATGCTCAAATAAATTTGTTAGTCTCTAAGGTGCCACAAGTACTCCTTTTCTTTTTGCGAATTCAGACTAACACGGCTGCTACTCTGAAACCTCTTTCCCTGTCACTTTAAACTTTCAGGGTGAGATTTTCCAGCATCTCAATCCCTGAAGGGGCTTTGAAAATCAGAGCCTCAAGAAATATGCATGCATCCGATGAAATATGCATGCATCGGATGCATGCATCCGATGAAGTGAGCTGTAGCCCACGAAAGCTTATGCTCAAATAAATTTGTTAGTCTCTAAGGTGCCACAAGTACTCCTTTTCTTTTTTCAAGAAATAATGTTACTACAACTACTAAATGAAGGGAAAAAGCTTATACCTAGAACATGAACATTCATAAAGAAACCCAAGCTTGAAAAAGCCTCAATCTGATAATTACCTGTACTTTAGATCTTAAGTCAGAATGGACAGGGAGACAGAGCAGCACAAAACAAAAATCTATTGATCCAGCAGTAGCCAGACCAGAAGAAGTACAGAAAACCCAGCATTTGTACGCAAGTACAGAGGGAAAAAACCCATCAGAGCAGAACTCCCTTTTCAAATAAACGTTACATGATGTTCCAGGAAGGGTTATGGTGCTTTACAAGAGAATTCAGACCTGACAGACTGTGTATCCAAGTTGTGGTTTAAAAAAAAGCTACTGTACCAAGTACAAGATCTAAATCTCCAGGAGCTACGGCCTCACACCGCCTTGAGAAAATACAACATCTGAGCTAAAGCTCAGAGATCCTGTTCATTAACAGCAAAGACACTTAGGAGAAAAATTCTGGCATTTTACCTCATTTAACCTTCAAGTGAAATGGGTCCAAAAATGCTTTAAGAGAAGAAAATTTCAAAATCCAAATGCTGCAAAGATTTTCTCGAAAGGTTCTATCTATTCATGTCCAACGTTTTCTGTCATCTCTGGTTGGCTAGGACACTTCATCCCAACATGGTGAATGATTACCTCATACTCCTTTGTCATTTCTCGGCTGGGCTGTAACAATGCGATACCTGGGCACGAAGCCTTCTGTGCTTAGGGAACTCGAGCTGGTATGGGATGTTGCAGCGCATCTCCTCAGCAATCCAGGCTACTGTGAACACATCAAACCTGTCCTCTGCTCTCTACATTGGCTTCCCATAGAACAGTGAATCAAGTTCAAAGTCTCAGTCCTTATCTTCAAAGTGCTCCACGTCCTAGGCCCAGGATATTTAAAAGATAGACTGAAGCGCTGGGATGGTCAACAACTTCATTCCTCTGGCCCAGCGGAACACTCTACAACAAGTTTCAGAGTAGCAGCCGTGTTAGTCTGTATTCGCAAAAAGAAAAGGAGTACTTGTGGCACCTTAGAGACTAACAAATTAATTAGAGCATAAGGTTTCGAGCTGTAGCTCACGAAAGCTTATGCTCTAATAAATTTGTTAGTCTCTAAGGTGCCACAAGTACTCTACAACAAGGTAAAGCTCATCTGTGTGGGAGATGGAACTTTCTCAGGGGCTGGTCTGAGACTGTGGCATGAGCTCTCTGAGGTTCATCCCAATCTTCCCCACCTTATGCTCCAAGACCTGCCTTTTCTAACACAGACATATAGCTGTGTGTGTGTGTGTGTATACCTTCAAAACCAAAACGCTCCCCTGTACACACTTCTCTCTCAGCCATGTTGCTTAATGCACTACTGGAAGGCACTCAGATTCTATGGGGCAGTATAAAAACCTGTATAGAATAGAATAGCTAATTAGTACTGGAGGTAGCACTTACTGTTATGACCAGTGCTGCTGTGAATGGCTTTAGTGACACAGCCAGTCAACAGAAGAGCCAGGACTCGAACACTGATTTCCTGACACCCTTAGCCCCTAGTGCCTTAGCCCCAAGACCACCCTCCTTTAGCATGTGAATGCTCTCCTCATTCTTCAGCAGTTTTATGCACATGCAAGACTGAGTTAAGCAAAATCTCTGTGACACGATACAGGGGCACTACCTGGTCCCCAGTACACAGGGGTTAACTCCAGCTTCTCTTTCCCCCTTCTTTGATGAGGTGTTCAAGGCTAGGCCTGTAAGAAAAGCTGCTGAAGAGAGAGGAAGGGGAAAGCAGGACTCCCAGTGGGAGCTCTGAGATAAATCCTAGTCTGATGTTCTTTTTGCTTATCTTACTCTATTTTGTTTATGAGGACTCTCTTTGTTGAACAGTCCTTACCGCCTGCTGCTGGTCCTGCTCCTTCATCCCACCTGTTTACATCCACCTATCTGCCAGCTTTAAAGCCCACCCAAGAAGTCCTGTCTGCTTGAACTCCAGCTTACTGTTCTTTCCGGCTTTACTGATTTCAGATCTCTCATACTCTCCCCTCCTCTCCAAATTACTGTCTGCACAGGTCTCACCCTCTTCTGTAAAGACCCCCTTGTAACACTAAGCTTTGAAGGTGGCAGTTAAATATATACAAAGGTTACTGTGGCTCAATGTGTCTGCAAAGTAACCATGGAGAACCTATAAACAGCTCTATGAACTGCAAGTGCACCTGAGGGAGAGCTGAGACCGTTCCCAGAATGCTAATCTTTATCTATTCACCTTGCTGCCAACCTTCTAACCTTTCCTTCTTCCCTTCTGTTTTCCCACCAAACTCCTCATGAGCCTGAAGCTGAAGGAGCCACCTTCTCTGCTGCTTCGGATCCTACCTCATAAACAGAAACCAGCCACAGAGGCCATTTGTCTGACTGGGTTTTAATGTGACAGATTTAGAAGGAAATTGCCAGTCATCAGAAGGGTAACGGTTACTTGGTGTGACAGTGGGTTACTGATGAAGCACCTATCCTGCTCTTAAGCACAGTTAACACAACCGGCTCTAAGGAAGGCTGTTATTGTGCAGCTGTGCTCAGTGGGAGGCAGGGGCAGAGGAAAGGGGGACAATGGCACATGCTGATTGTGATCCTGTTTTGTAACTGAACCAATGTATTGACATCAGTGAAATAAGAGTGAACATCTTTTTAAACGGGACTGGGAATGGGTTGCTGAGACACAAGATTCATTATTGAATCATGCAAAAACCAAGACAGAGCATAGAAATTAGAGATGCAAAAGCCGTTTTAGATCTTCTTGTGTTTGTCATTGTCACTGTAGGAACTTTGGCCCAGAACATCCTATTGATTTCAAAGAGAGTTGACACCTAAATATCACTGAGGATCTGAACTTTTCCCTATAATAGTCTCAAGTGTGTTTTATTTCAGAGTCCTAAAAGATGGGGCTTCCACAATTCCTATGGAGACACTACTGCACAAGCTCCTACACCTCAGAGTTAGGCCATTTTCCCTGATACTCTGCCCACATTTTCCTTTGGCAGATTTCATAGCAGTTAAGAGTTTGCCTTGTCCTTTCCCCTCCTAAGTATTAGTATCTAGTTTAAATGGAATGGTAAGTGTGACATATTATAAAGCTGGGGTTATACCTGCAGTAGTTAAAGTACATATCTTTCTCCTGAAGAGTGGCTGGGCTCCTTTGTTTAGGCTGCCTCACTGAGCCCCTCATCAGATTTAATATGTGAAGTAGAAAGGTGGTTTTTCTAACTGGCAGCTAAGGAAACTGAAACTGGGTCCAAAAATTCAACTGTGCTCTGTCGACCTAGTGAGCCTCCAATGAGACATATTATAAACACAATTGATTGAAGTGTCCACTTTTCTGCAGCCCTGGGGTCAACATTCCGCAACTGAAACTTGGTTAACAATTGTGTTGATGAGCAAAGCAGAGTTAGAGACCAGCTCCCACAACAGTGCTAGCTTTGCATTTTTACCAGAAGTAGTACTAAAAACTTGGTTCTGATGATAAGGTATGATTAGAACCATACACAGGTGGCAGCTCTGCTGAGTACAAAGCTGTATTACAATCCATTTTGCACAGGAGAAATACACTTGGCAGTTGCAAACAGCTTCTATGATCAACCCCTTTTTCGCATGCTCAAGACTCCAAACTTTCCAAACCTTTGAGCTGAACATGTCCATGAGTGATGTGTGCCTAAGGGTGAATTATTCTGGAAGGTTTGAGCAAAGTCCATTTAACTGCTTTGCAGGGATGGGAAAGTGACAAAACCACACTTTTTACCCACTATAAAAAAGTATAGCCATCATCTTTTTAAAATGCTAGGGCCAAAGTAAAAACAGCTGAAGTCTGAAACTGGATGAGGAGAGAGAGTCCTTGCCAAGGAGAACATCCTCTTGGTGGAGTGACAGTACTGCTTGGGGAGGGTGCTCAGAGGGCATCTGCAGAGATGGTTATCTCAGCCTATAGAACCTGCACCACTTTTGCATCACAGATTTTGCATTTAGGGACCAGACTGTGGCACTTACCCACTGGCTTGAGTAAAGGGGGATGTATACTACTTAGAGAGCTTAGGCAAAGACAAGCCCCTTGGAACTAGCCCTGAACTGGATACACACAAGGGTGTTGACCTTTTGGATCATTATTTCAATTTAAATGGGTTTTTTGCCCCCTAGTCCTGCTCCAAGGTGCATTTTCTCTTTAGGCGTCTGCCCTCCAGTCATGACTCCTGCATACTCTCTCAAGCCAAACAATAACACCAGTAAAGATGGGTAATTAGTGGCCTTGTCCCTCCCCCACCTAACCCATTCACCTCACATAAGATGTGAGCCTCAAGGTCTAATTAACATTAAATACCATTATTAAACATAGGAAATCTTCTTCTCTCCCTTTTTAACAAAGAGGCTAGCAAATTAAACACAAAGAACTATATTAACCTCCTGTGAATAGGCGATTTTTGCCTTGTGTCTTAGGATAGCAGAAGTTACTGCAACATTGCAAAGTTAACAGGTTTCAGAGTAGCAGCCATGTTAGTCTGTATTCGCAAAAAAGAAAAGGAGTACTTGTGGCACCTTAGAGACTAACATTTGTTAGTCTCTAAGGTGCCACAAGTACTCCTTTTCTTTATTGCAAAGTTAGAATCACAATGAGTCAGGACGTATAAGAGCCAAGGTTCCAACAGCTATGTTAATTTGGCTGCACTGCATAGATATTCTGTATGTCTATAGGAATATGTGTTTTCAATCCCTGTTTATGGTGATAAATCAATGGCCTAATATGTTATTGGCCTTTGTGACTGAATGTGTAACCTGAACATTGCATTGACATAAACCAGAACTTTCTCATTTATATTGGTGTAGATAGAGCTCAATACATGGAAGAGTCTTTCTTAATATAAAGGAAGCCGTTACTGTACACACCAGAAGCATGGGGACCTGATGTTAAGCAAGCAAGTCTATATTTTGTCATCTTAAGCAACAGAGTCAGAAAATTTTAGCCATAGATTTTTGCATGTAATAATGTGATATGTTAACACTGGCTTTGTTTTATGAAAATGCTTGTGATTCCTACGAGAATACTAATTCCCTGAAGACTAAGTGATAAAAATGAGAGAACTGTCAGACTTTCTATTCTACTCCGAAGAACATTCGCTTTCCACTTTCTCCCTCTATTGCTAAAACACAGGCATTGTTTCAAAAAGAAAGAGCCAGTCAGCTCAGAGCAGAGGCTCAGAACAGCGCATCTTAATTTTTTGGCAGAATTCCCCATTGCCTTTCTAATGCTTATTTAAAAGTCATGGGCCAAACTCTGCAGTCCCTGCCAAGAGTAATGCCTCAGTACGGACTGCAGGATTTGGGCCAAACAGAGAAATGGTACCCAACCTAGCTAAAGGCTTTTTAGAGGAACACGGGTGTTCTTAAATTTCACTGGCGAAATGATAATGCCTTTTAGTACTGAACGAGGATTAAGCAACAAGTGCTTCACTTAGATCAAAGGGCACTTAATGGCTCCCTTTCTCTCCAATGAGGAGACAACACTGCCACTGATACATATCTGCAGTTCAGAGTCTCCCCTCACCTGTGTGCACACAATCCATTCTCCTGATGGCTGTGCAATAGGCTAGCACCTCACTTGTTTTTATAATGCAGTTACTCAGTCTGTCGAGTCCTACTCCAAGTATACAGATACTCTTCAGCAGAGGGGGACATACTGAAATGGCCCTTTGCACTTTGGAAACACAGTAACAAGAAAGCAGGCTGCTGGTGTGTCTCCCCAGCCCAAGAAGGTTAGTCCAGGCCCAAAAGTCTGTACAGACCCTTCCTTCAGAGCTAGGGTGACCAGACAGCAAATATGAAAAATCGGGATGAGGGTGGGAGGTAATAGGAGCCTATATAAGAAAAAGACCCAAAAGTCGGGACTGTCCCTATAAAATTGGGACATCTGGTCACCCTATTCAGAGCACACTTTTAGTCTTCAAATACAAAACTCGTGGTGTAACACAAAGTTATTCCTCTGACCAAAGCAGGCAGTGGGAGCCCAGATGCCTTTCTCCCTTGCTTCTTCCCCACCGCTCCAGGACCCACCACAAGAGCCAGCTTGCTTCCTGTAGCTCTCTTCCAACTGAGCTCTATCAGCGCTTTATAGGAAGCGTTCATCGGGAGGGAGCCTGTCAATCATTCTGAGAAGCATATTATTTTACTTCGGCTCAGTTGTTGTTGTGGTAACAGCGAGTTCCAATAGCAGCAGGAAGGAGATGGTGATGGGGAACGTTCTCCCACTCTATCTGTGGAGTAGGTGCAATGCGGTGTCAAGGGTTAATGGCAAAGGGCCCCATGTAAACCAGTCCAGAGATCACTAAATACATTTGCTACAGAAACATTTTTAAGTGATTTAAAATTCCAAACTTTCTGTATGATGCATTAACTGAAATAATACACAATAATAATACTTAAATGTCACTTGCTATACAGAAAACCATGCTCTTTGGGAATATCCTGCAGTTAGATCCCTCGCTTCTTGGACTTTATTCAATGGAAGCTGTAATAACATGGAACCATTACTGTGGGTTAAATTCTGTCTGGTACATGCCAGAATTCTAACACAGGATCAACCGCACCCATCTTGGCCCCAATAAAACATCACCTACTGTGCAGACCCTTTGCCATGCAGGGTTGTTATGGGGCATTGCCTAAAGTGAGAGGGCATGGCCTGCTTGTCATGATCAACGACCCAGCAAAAACCTTTATGTTCAGCCCCAATGCAGTGTATTGCTGGTCTCAGTGAGAGTCAATTGCACAACAGGCTGTCACTGGGCTGATCTTGCCAGAATACAGCTGTCACTCACTGTTGATTAATCACTCTGTACATCCTTCCCACTTCCTGGTGCCTGCCAGAATCTGGTCCTTTGCCTTTACCTTTAGAAGATAAATAGCCTTATATGCAGGATGTCAGCATGACATTGATAATATACAAAGGAGATTGACTGCTCCCAGTAAGAGAAGTTGGTCCCTAATCTCAAATAAAGTGAAAGAAAAGTAATTATTTAATCAAAGTTTTGGTGCCTATTCTGGCTCATTATTTCCTCCAGTTCCTATGGACTTCTGAACATTGCAATAAGATTTATGACGCTCCCCGAAAGTTACCAATCAGTAGCTAATATTAGCACACATACAGGGCCAAAGCATCTGTCCCTCCATCCCAGGCTTGTCACTGTGCTGTTTGAACTAGATCTAACTGAACATTGCAGCAGGTAAAAGGAAAAGAACGACCCCCGCTGGGGCACCCACCTGCCACACGGGGTCTGTGTGCTTCCCTGACTTGGCAGAGCTCTTGTAGCCTGGGTGCGAGTGTGACTTTTTCAGGTTGTAGATGGCCACGTTGCCATCGTAGAAGCCCACGACAAGAAGATAGGGATGGTCATTGTGGATGTCGAGGCACATGATGCCGCTCTCACTGCTGAAGATGTACTCAGGGAAGGTGGGGTTCTTCATGGTGTACAGAAGGAGCATGCCCCGGCTCTGCTTCATGAAGTCATCTAGAGAAAGGAAGTTCCACATCATGATGTGAGTGTGACATTACACCCCATATTATTTATGGAAATATGCCTATGATATGGATGTGGCATAACTGAGATCTATTTTATGCAAGATGGATCTTGCAAGGTATCATCAGAAAGGTTATAATTTACTGAATGTGATTATCCAATTTGTAGGCATGTATCTACAGTTAGGAATATTGACTATGTCACAATTACAACTGTGTGTGTATTTGGGAGACACCCACCAGACAACAGGCCACCAGCCTTGATGGGCCATTAGGAAGAAACAATAAGGATTTGAAGATACTAATCTCTCTCCTTCCTGAGAGGCATCCTTGGACGTAGCTGTGACACTACTAGGTCAGGTGGTCCTATCACCTGGTACTAAACAACATCTTGGACTTCTAGTAATTTTCCACTAAAAGGAGGGGGAGGTCAACACTGGGAAACAAAAGATTCCCACCTTATGAAAATCTTATTTAAGGCTGGGAAGTAAGGCAAACAGGACTCTTCTCCATTGCCTTCCTGCCCAAGAAGAAAGACTGCTGAAAGTACCTGAAGAGACAAAGGAACTGAGTGGTGGTGGGAAAGGCAATGGCTGAGTCCAGACTAAGACAGGTGTCTAGTCTGTAAAGAGAAATAACTGGAACTCTAAGCTACAGAAACTCTGTAACTTGCCTAAAACAACATTTAGGGTGAGAAATTATTTCTTGCAACCAGTCTCTTTAAGATCTTAAGCTTAGTATGTGTGTTTTGTTTTATTTGCTTGGTAATCTGTTTTGTTCTGTTTGCTATCCCTCATAATCATTTAAAATCTGCCTTTTATAGTTAATAAACTTGTTTTGTTTATTATTAAGCCCAGTTCATGCAATTTCTAACTGCGGAGGGGCAAGTTGTGCATATCTTCCTACACATTGAGGGAGGGGGCAAAGTTCTGAGCTTACTTTGTATAGATTTCTCTACACATCTGAAGAATAAGTGAAGCCACCCATTCATTGACAAAACTATTACAAATAAGTACTAGTATTGCAAATATATATTAATCTACTAAACGTGCAACATTCCTTTCAATGGTGCTGTATCTCAGGGAATGGTAAGCAAATGGGCTTTGTATCAGAGTGGTAGCTGTGTTAGTCTGTATCCACAAAAACAATGAGAAGTCCGGTGGCATCTTAAAGACTAGAGTAGATATGGGGACTTGACAGCTAAGAGTCTGGAAGCAGTCATATGCATGTATCAGTGCCCAATATGAAAACTGAAGCTCTTGATGCATTGAAATCCATCTCAATACACAGTGGCACATTCTGGTGGCTCAAAAAATAATAACTTGATTGCAATCAATGATATTATATGTCTCAATTACTTCACAATCAGAACAACAAACCCAGAGCCCATCCCCTGGAACAAGCTAGAGTGGCACTACACTGCTTCAGTTTGTGAGGTAGCCTTCATTACGCGGCACTCAGAAATAATGGTGATGGAAGCCACAAGATCCTACATAGAAAACCAAAGGCATAATGAAAGCCACTGAACCGTTTAAGAGAATGGACAGAAGGAAAAGAAGAGTGATCAGGGTCTGAGTAATGTTTATCTTGTTTCACTTTTAAGGAGTCTTCTAAACCCAAAGTTCTCCTGTGAAACCATAACATTATAATCATAACTAGCTTTCAAAAACAACTGCTGCTGCTGTCTAAAACATTTGTCTGTGTAGGCATTTCTAAAATGACAAGATGGGAAGTAACATCTTTATTGGACCAACTTTTGTTGGGGAGAGAGACAAGCTTTCCAGCTTACACAAGGTCTTCTTCAGATCTGGGAAATGTACTCAGTGACCTGAAGAAGAGCTCTGTGTAAGTTCCAAAGCTTGTCTCTCTCACCAACAGTAGCTAGTCCAATAAAAAATAACCCAAGCTGTCTTTCTAATAGCCTGGGACCAACACTACTACAACAACACTGCATATGACATATAGGCATTTCTAATGCATTCATTGCCACTGCATAAAAGTGTCCTTATAAATGCTAAGAGTTCTCATGAGAATCTGAGTTTTTCCAAAAATGAGAAGTAAATATACAACCTTAGAGTCAAACACCTGTATGGAATTCAAACAAGCAGTCAAAGCTCTCCTGGATTCCCTGAGAAACATCTTATATTCATACCAATGAGCTCAATCCAATTATATCTTTTACAGACCAGGTGGGTGAGGTAATATCTTTTATTGGACCAACTTCTGTTGGTGAAAGACAAACTTTCGAGCATCACAGAGGTCTTCTTCAACTCTGGGATTACCTTTCCCAGACATGAAGAAGAGCTCTGTGGAGCTTGAAAGCTTGTCTCTTTCACCTACAGAAATTGGTCCAATAAAAGATATTACCTTACCCACCTGGTCTGTCTCATATTCGGATGATTTTGCATCCGATGAAATGAGCTGTAGCTCACGAAAGCTTATGCTCTAATAAATTTGTTAGTCTCTAAGGTGCCACAAGTACTCCTTTTCTTTTTAAGAATATCTGAGGAACAGTGGGGGGTGGGGTGGGGGGGGGGGGAGAAATAACATGGGGAAATAGTTTTACTTTGTGTAATGACTCATCCATTCCCAGTCTCTATTCAAGCCTAAGTTAATTGTATCCAGTTTGCAAATTAATTCCAATTCAGCAGTCTCTCGTTGGAGTCTGTTTCATTACACAAAGTAAAACTATTTCCCCATTTTATTTCTCCCCCCCACCCCACCCCACCCCCCACTGTTCCTCAGATATTCTTGTTAACTGCTGGAAATAGCCTACCTTGCTTGTCACCATGAAAGGTTTTCCTCCTTTCCCCCCCCTGCTGCTGGTGATGGCTTATCTTAAGTGATCACTCTCCTTACAGTGTGTATGATAAACCCATTGTTTCATGTTCTCTGTGTGTGTATATCAATCTCCCCTCTGTTTTTTCCACCAAATGCATCCGATGAAGTGAGCTGTAGCTCACGAAGGCTTATGCTCTAATAAATTTGTTAGTCTCTAAGGTGCCACAAGTACTCCTTTTCTTTTTACTGCTAATAGTATATCTTTTAGACAGAAGTCATGGTGCTTGGGGATGAATCTTGCATCAAAGCAGAAATTTTCAAAGAATGGTCTCTATTGTCCCTGAGGCAAGGAAGAGATTCCTAAATTAATAAACCAGTCGTATGGTTCCTAGTGTGATAAGTACTTCCATCATCCTCTCTTTCTAGGGCTCAATAATCCAGAATATGATACCCTTACATCTCACACTCTGCCTACTCTGATCCAAGACACACCATGCACCAATCATATGAAGGCAAGAGAAAAAGCTTTCCCGTCAACATGGTACAACGAATCTCCAAGCTACATCAAAACATCCTGGCTATTGCTGAAAATCTGCCCTTTCCAGCCCCCCCAAATCCAATCTAAAAAGAAAACCAACAGAGGGAAGCATATTTGTAAACAGCTGCTTGTGTCTGAGCTCTACAGCTGCCCATGAATATTTTACTTTTGTTGTCTGCCTTAGATGTGTTCACTCTTTGATGACTCTGTTTGCTGGTGTTTAGTCCTGTAAATTTTGTTTCTTCAAAAGCCAAAGGATTAAGCTATTGTATGTGCTTGAGAGGTATGGCAAGGGCAACCCAGGTTACTTACCAGCAGGGTCAGTTCAAAAGACAGAAGTTTATGGTGCCCCTATGAGTGATTGAGATTTATACTTGCCTTAAAACTACTTTGACAATAGAATTTAAGTGAATGCCTACATATTTGCCCCAAATGAACAAAACATCACCTAGTGCTAGAAGCATTGTGAGTGCAGAAGCATCTAAGAAAGGAACTGGCAAGCATTATGGAGTTTGCTGTAGTCCAATTGCCCCAAAAGATTTGGAAAAGAATGACTCTTTCCTAGGAGTGCAGGAAGTTTGGCAGTTTGCTGAGCTCATTTTCAAGGGTTGCTGAAATAATAATAATCAGCAGTTTTATAATGTTTCACAGTACTTTGAGCATGCACAGACTCTAAACTAGTTAATCCCCACAGCACACCCTGAAGGACAGTAGGTTGAGTATTATCATGTTCTTACAGATGATGAAACCGAGAAAGAAAACGTGAAGTGATTTGCACAAGAACACACCGGGAGTTAAATGAAGAAAGCTCAGCTCTCCTGAATGCTCATTCCTCCACTATGCTCTGCCTAACAGAGCATCCCAGTGATATGTGAACAAGATGGCCAGTGTCCCAGGACAGAGAGAGAGAGAGATTTAAACAGGAGCTACTGTTAGAACGCACATGCCCAATGTGTGCTTCTGCCCCACCAATCAGAACAGAAGCACTATGTCAAGGTGATGCAAGCCATAATGGATAATTGTGGTTCCTGGATCTGTGTACATGCAGTACATACCATAGCCAAGCAAAACTAATGCCAGAATTTTCAAAAAAACCTCCATATTTGGTAATTCATAAAGTCATAGAGTTTACAGCCAGAAGATACCATGAGATCATCGAGTCTGACTTCCTGTATAGTGCAGGCCAGAGAATTTCATTGCTATCCCTGTACTGAGTCCAATAACTTGTGTTTGATGTAAGCATACCTTTCAGAAAGGCATGCAGCCTTCATTTGAAGATGTCAAGAAATGGAGAATCAACCACTTCCTTCGGGTTGGTTGTTCTAGTTGTTAATCAAATTCACTGCTAAAAATGTGTGTCTGACTTCTAATTTGCCTGGCTTCAGCTTCATAGAATCATAGAATCATAGAATCATA
Source organism: Dermochelys coriacea (assembly GCF_009764565.3). Taxonomy (NCBI): domain Eukaryota; kingdom Metazoa; phylum Chordata; order Testudines; family Dermochelyidae; genus Dermochelys; species Dermochelys coriacea. The sequence continues at coordinate 4,526,647 of NC_050072.1, forward strand.
GAATATCAGGGTTGGAAGGGACCCCAGAAGGTCATCTAGTCCAACCCCCTGCTCAAAGCAGGACCAAGTCCCAGTTAAATCATCCTAGCCAGGGCTTTGTCAAGCCTGACCTTAAAAACCTCTAAGGAAGGAGATTCTACCACCTCCCTAGGTAACGCATTCCAGTGTTTCACCACCCTCTTAGTGAAAAAGTTTTTCCTAATATCCAATCTAAACCTCCCCCATTGCAACTTGAGACCATTACTCCTCGTTCTGTCATCTGCTACCATTGAGAACAGTCTAGAGCCATCCTCTTTGAAACCCCCTTTCAGGTAGTTGAAAGCAGCTATCAAATCCCCCCTCATTCTTCTCTTCTGCAGACTAAACAATCCCAGCTCCCTCAGCCTCTCCTCATAAGTCATGTGCTCTAGACCCCTAATCATTTTTGTTGCCCTTCGCTGTACTCTTTCCAATTTATCCACATCCTTCTTGTAGTGTGGGGCCCAAAACTGGACACAGTACTCCAGATGAGGCCTCACCAGTGTCGAATAGAGGGGAACGATCACGTCCCTCGATCTGCTCGCTATGCCCCTACTTATACATCCCAAAATGCCATTGGCCTTCTTGGCAACAAGGGCACACTGTTGACTCATATCCAGCTTCTCGTCCACTGTCACCCCTAGGTCCTTTTCCGCAGAACTGCTGCCGAGCCATTCGGTCCCTAGTCTGTAGCGGTGCATTGGATTCTTCCATCCTAAGTGCAGGACCCTGCACTTATCCTTATTGAACCTCATTAGATTTCTTTTGGCCCAATCTTCCAATTTGTCTAGGTCCTTCTGTATCCTATCCCTCCCCTCCAGCGTATCTACCACTCCTCCCAGTTTAGTATCATCCGCAAATTTGCTGAGAGTGCAATCCACACCATCCTCCAGATCATTTATGAAGATATTGAACAAAACGGGCCCCAGGACCGACCCCTGGGGCACTCCACTTGACACCGGCTGCCAACTAGACATGGAGCCATTGATCACTACCCGTTGAGCCCGACAATCTAGCCAGCTTTCTACCCACCTTATAGTGCATTCATCCAGCCCATACTTCCTTAACTTGCTGACAAGAATGCTGTGGGAGACCGTGTCAAAAGCTTTGCTAAAGTCAAGAAACAATACATCCACTGCTTTCCCTTCATCCACAGAACCAGTAATCTCATCATAAAAGGCGATTAGATTAGTCAGGCATGACCTTCCCTTGGTGAATCCATGCTGACTGTTCCTGATCACTTTCCTCTCCTCTAAGTGCTTCAGGATTGATTCTTTGAGGACCTGCTCCATGATTTTTCCAGGGACTGAGGTGAGGCTGACCGGCCTGTAGTTCCCAGGATCCTCCTTCTTCCAGGCATTGGTTCTGGTTACGCCTTTCTCTGCTAAATTAAATAACCTTTAGTACCTAGTATTTTCTCCCTGGGAAGGTCCTTACACACCATAATCACATCAACTCACCATCTAAACAGATCGAGCTCTCTAAGTCTCCCACTGTAAGGCATTTTTTTCCTGCCCTGGAATCACTTTTGTGGCTCTTTTCTGCCCTGCTCCAATTTTTCAATATCCTAGAAAATGTGCACACCAGAACTGGATGCACTATTCCAGTACTGGTCTTACTAATAGCAAACACAGAGGTAAAATTCCCTTCCTACTCCTATTCTCTACTCCTTTGTTCATACATCCAACTATTGCAGTGACTCTTTTTGTCATAGCATCACACTGGGAGCGCATGTTAAGATGCTTATCCATAATGATTCCTATGTCCTTTTCAGAGTCACTGCTTTCTAGGATACAGTCCCCCATTCCGTAGGCATGAGCTTCACTCCTCGTTCCTAGGTGTATACATTTGCATTTGGTGGGATTAAAACTTATTTTGTTTGAATAGGCCAAGTTAACCAAGAGATTACGATCACTCTGTATGACCAGTCTGGCTTCCTTATTTACCACTCTGCCAATCTCTATGTCATCTGCGAATTTTTTAAGTAGTGATTTTTGTACATACTTCCAGATGACTGATACAAATATTGAATAGCGTTGGGTCTAGTACCGATCTTCATGGAACATTACTAGAATGGTAACTCCTTCAATGGCAATTCCTTGTTGTTGACTACTTTTTGAAATCTGCCAGTTTGGAAAGGGTTTAGCCATTACATCTCACGGTTAGGGTCCTCTGACTATGAGTTGAATTCTCAGAGCATGAATACTTCCCATTATCAGAAAATGCTCATGCATTCTAGTCAGTAAAATGTGGCATTGCAAGAACTGCAAACTCTGATGCATCAAATCAATTTTCTGTAGACAAATTCTGGGTTGTTTTATATTATGCTAATTCAGATGTTTGAATATCATAATTTAACACTCCACCTGAGCTTTAATTCCCGGTCTTTCTCGTCAAATGAAGGTTATTGTCAGTGACTCTGTTTAGAAAGCACAGAACTTGTAGTTGTGATGCAGGAGGGGGAAAACAGGAATTTGTTAGTGCTTTGGACATTTCAAAAGAGAAAAAACTGACAGCTCACATGGCAGGATGTAATTTATGCATCTCCTGAGCTCTGAAATAGACCTAATAGTTCTGCCATGGGCTCTGCCACACCTCAGAGGCCACCCACCTAAATCATGTGGATCGATATATAAAACCTACTTTTAAAGAAACAAGCTGTCAAAGAACCATGCTTCATACTCTAAATGTTGGCTGGCAAATGAACATAGGAGACATCGAGCCAGCAGGGGCAAGGGAAATGAGAGATCTAGGTAATGTTTGGAACTGCAAACATTTGTCATTGTATTCAAGAGGAGAGGTTCAGAGGTAGAGAAGGACAGACGCAAAAAGGGCTAAAAAAGTGCATTCCTGAAAACAGTGACTGCTCCATGGGAATGCCTGTCTTGTTCTGGAGTTACACTCCCAGGACATAAAAATGAGATCTATATCTAATTAGGAATCAAGGCTGAAAACCAGAAAGGGAGAAGGAATATGTTACAGGGCCGAGTTTGCTAAGTTGTGTGTCAGAACTGGTCTTTTTCTTAAACTGAACAGGTTTTTCTTTGGGGGGAACGGGGAGATGGAGGGAATAGAAAGCCCCTTTTTTGATCTGCTTTTTTTAAAAGCTATTTTTAAAAACTGTTACTTTACAATAAAAATAGTAATAGTTCCACCACCATTATGTTATGTACACACAACCATGGACATGACATTATGAACACTATCAGCTGTCAGAGAAACCGTGACCAAATGACCTCCCATTATGGACTCAGATAATACTTAGCAAAGCCAACACAAACTGGATACGGCATGTTGTGAGTTACCTTCCCCCAAAACATCTCCTCTCTTCTCCCTCCTTTCTTGGTCATCACTGACAACTCTACTATCTCTGTTTGCCAGAAGCTAGGTATAGGTGACAGGGGATGGACCACTTGATGATTACCTGTTCTGTTCATTCCCTCTGGGGCACCTGGCATTGGCCACTGTCGGCAAACAGGATACTGGGCTAGATGGACCTTTGGTCTGACCCAATATGGCCATTTTTATGTTCTTGTGTTCCTTATCTCTTCTGCTATGACCTTGGTGTACTTTTCAACCTCTCTGCCCACTCCCATACAAGTTGTGGCCAAATCCTGTTGCTTTCTGCTATCCAACATTTCTAAAAACTCCATGTCTTCCTTTCTGTTTCTTTCATTAAAATCCTTTTCCAAGTGGTGAAACACTCTCATCCCAGCTGCTTCAACCTTCTCCTCTCTGGCCACCCTCACTGCTGCATCTCTTCTCTGAAGCCTTTCCAAAATCCTGCTCTTAAGTTAATCTTCCCAGCCCCCCACTTTGTCCATGTCACTTGCCTCTCTGAATCCCTTTACAGACTTCCCCATCACCTTGTCCTGATTCAAGGCTCCATTCCTCCTGTATCTTTGACCTCCTCTCTTATACTTCACTCTCTGTTCACCTCATAGTGCCAATACCTCGTGCCTGGCCACACCTCTTTTAGACTCACCTCACCCTGCCCTCTATGCATTCTTCCATGCTACTTTTATAGGGCAGGGACTGCATCTCACTGCATGTTCTGTACAGTGCGGAGCACAGTGTCAGCACTCAAGAAATAATTAAGAATAAAGCACTGCACACACTCATTAACTAATCACTAACACTCCTGTGAGGTATTATCATGGAGCGGCAGCGAACCAGCTGAGCAGCGGGGACAGCAGAGCAGCTCACAGCAGGAGTTTGCCTGGGACTGGTAAGTATCCGAGTGTGTGTGTTTGCTTGCTGAGGAAGTATCCGAGCGTGTGTTTGCTGGGAGGGCAGGGAGAGAGCCTGAGTGAGTGTCTGATTGGCTGCTAGCCTGCAGGGGGCGGGCATTAGGGTGTCTGTGTGTTTGCGTCAGGGAAGCCTGGCTGTTTAAAAATAGCCAGAGCCTCGCGAACCAGCTGAGCAGCGGGGACAGCAGAGCAGCTCACAGCAGGAGTTTGCCTGGGAGTTCGCCTGGAGTGAGCCCAGTGAGGCTTACATCTTGCCAACGTCTCTGAGGAAGCTCATAGTAGGTAGGTGATATGGAAGGGGGGGGTTCAGCTGTTGTGACCTGCACTGGATGTGCCATGTTTGTCTTTCTTCCACAGGACAGAAGCGACTTTGTCTGTACAAAGTGCAAGCTGGTCTCCATATTGGAAGAGAAGATTGAAGGTCTGGAGCAACAGGTAACGACCCTGCGTTGTATACGAGAGACTGAGGATTTTCTGGACCAAACTCAGGATAGCCTTCTAGGGGCACAAAGCTCTAAAGATGTAGAGCAGGTTGCACAGAGGAGCCAAGAGGCCAGTGAAGAAGCTTGGCAACATGTGACCTCCAGAAGAGGTAAGCGGAATGTCCGGGTTCCAGTAACACAGACACAGGTAACTAACCGCTTTCATGTTCTCTCCACAGGTACCAATGCGGAGAGTGGACCAGATGATATGTCTGGGGGGAGAAAGCAGAAGGAGACTCCGCTGGTTGGGAGGCATGAGATGCGATGTCCTGAGGTTGGGGGTTCCACGACCACCACTCCCAAGAGGAGAAGGCGGGTGGTGGTGGTCGGGGACTCTCTCCTCCGGGGGACTGAGTCATCTATCTGCCGCCCTGACCGGGAAAACCGAGAAGTCTGCTGCTTGCCAGGGGCTAAGATTCGTGATGTGACGGAGAGACTGCCGAGACTCATCAAGCCCTCGGATCGCTACCCCTTCCTGCTTCTCCACGTGGGCACCAATGATACTGCCAAGAATGACCTTGAGCGGATCACTGCGGACTACGTGGCTCTGGGAAGAAGGATAAAGGAGTTGGAGGCGCAAGTGGTGTTCTCGTCCATCCTCCCCGTGGAAGGAAAAGGCCTGGGTAGGGACCGTCGAATCGTGGAGGTCAACGAATGGCTACGCAGGTGGTGTCGGAGAGAAGGCTTTGGATTCTTTGACCATGGGATGGTGTTCCATGAAGGAGGAGTGCTGGGCAGAGACGGGCTCCATCTTACGAAGAGAGGGAAGAACATCTTTGCCAGCAGGCTGGCTAACCTAGTGAGGAGGGCTTTAAACTAGGTTCACCGGGGGAAGGAGACCAAAGCCCTGAGGTAAGTGGGAAAGCGGGATACCGGGAGGAAGCACAGGCAGGAATGTCTGTGAGGGGAGGGCTCCTGCCTCATACTGGGAATGAGGGGCGATCAACAGGTTATCTCAAGTGCTTATATACAAATGCACAAAGCCTTGGAAACAAGCAGGGAGAACTGGAGGTCCTGGTGATGTCAAGGAATTATGACGTGATTGGAATAACAGAGACTTGGTGGGATAACTCACATGACTGGAGTACAGTCATGGATGGTTATAAACTGTTCAGGAAGGACAGGCAGGGCAGAAAAGGTGGGGGAGTAGCACTGTATGTAAGGGAGCAGTATGACTGCTCAGAGCTCCGGTACGAAACTGTGGAAAAACCTGAGTGTCTCTGGATTAAATTTAGAAGTGTGTGCAACAAGAGTGATGTCATGGTGGGAGTCTGCTATAGACCACCAGACCAGGGGGATGAGGTGGATGAGGCTTTCTTCCGGCAACTCACGGAAGCTACTAGATCGCATGCCCTGATTCTCATGGGTGACTTTAATTTTCCTGATATCTGCTGGGAGAGCAATACAGCGGCGCATAGACAATCCAGGAAGTTTTTGGAAAGCGTAGGGGACAATTTCCTGGTGCAAGTGCTAGGGGAGCCAACTAGGGGGAGCGCTTTTCTTGACCTGCTGCTCACAAACCGGGTAGAATTAGTGGGGGAAGCAAAAGTGGATGGGAATCTGGGAGGCAGTGACCATGAGTTGGTTGAGTTCAGGATCCTGACGCAGGGAAGAAAGGTAAGCGGCAGGATACGGACCCTGGACTTCAGGAAAGCAGACTTTGACTCCCTCAGGGAACAGATGGCCAGGATCCCCTGGGGGACTAACATGAAAGGGAAGGGAGTCCAGGAGAGCTGGCTGTATTTCAAGGAATCCCTGTTGAGGTTACAGGGACAAACCATCCCGATGAGTCGAAAGAATAGTAAATATGGCAGACGACCAGCTTGGCTTAATGGTGAAATCTTAGCGGATCTTAAACATAAAAAAGAAGCTTACAAGAAGTGGAAGGTTGGACATATGACCAGGGAAGAGTATAAAAATATTGCTCGGGCATGTAGGAAAGATATCAGGAGGGCCAAATCGCACCTGGAGCTGCAGCTAGCAAGAGATGTCAAGAGTAACAAGAAGGGTTTCTTCAGGTATGTTGGCAACAAGAAGAAAGCCAAGGAAAGTGTGGGCCCCTTACTGAATGAGGGAGGCAAGCTAGTGACAGAGGATGTGGAAAAAGCTAATGTACTCAATGCTTTTTTTGCCTCTGTTTTCACTAACAAGGTCAGCTCCCAGACTGCTGTGCTGGGCATCACAAAACGGGGAAGAGATGGCCAGCCCTCTGTAGAGATAGAGGTGGTTAGGGACTATTTAGAAAAGCTGGACGTGCACAAGTCCATGGGGCCGGACGAATTGCATCCGAGAGTGCTGAAGGAATTGGCGGCTGTGATTGCAGAGCCCTTGGCCATTATCTTTGAAAACTCGTGGCGAACGGGGGAAGTCCCGGATGACTGGAAAAAGGCTAATGTAGTGCCCATCTTTAAAAAAGGGAAGAAGGAGGATCCTGGGAACTACAGGCCAGTCAGCCTCACCTCAGTCCCTGGAAAAATCATGGAGCAGGTCCTCAAAGAATCAATCCTGAAGCACTTAGAGGAGAGGAAAGTGATCAGGAACAGTCAGCATGGATTCACCAAGGGAAGGTCATGCCTGACTAATCTAATCGCCTTTTATGATGAGATTACTGGTTCTGTGGATGAAGGGAAAGCAGTGGATGTATTGTTTCTTGACTTTAGCAAAGCTTTTGACACGGTCTCCCACAGCATTCTTGTCAGCAAGTTAAGGAAGTATGGGCTGGATGAATGCACTATAAGGTGGGTAGAAAGCTGGCTAGATTGTCGGGCTCAACGGGTAGTGATCAATGGCTCCATGTCTAGTTGGCAGCCGGTGTCAAGTGGAGTGCCCCAGGGGTCGGTCCTGGGGCCCGTTTTGTTCAATATCTTCATAAATGATCTGGAGGATGGTGTGGATTGCACTCTCAGCAAATTTGCGGATGATACTAAACTGGGAGGAGTGGTAGATACGCTGGAGGGGAGGGATAGGATACAGAAGGACCTAGACAAATTGGAAGATTGGGCCAAAAGAAATCTAATGAGGTTCAATAAGGATAAGTGCAGAGTCCTGCACTTAGGATGGAAGAATCCAATGCACCGCTACAGACTAGGGACCGAATGGCTCGGCAGCAGTTCTGCGGAAAAGGACCTAGGGGTGACAGTGGACGAGAAGCTGGATATGAGTCAGCAGTGTGCCCTTGTTGCCAAGAAGGCCAATGGCATTTTGGGATGTATAAGTAGGGGCATAGCGAGCAGATCGAGGGACGTGATCGTTCCCCTCTATTCGACACTGGTGAGGCCTCATCTGGAGTACTGTGTCCAGTTTTGGGCCCCACACTACAAGAAGGATGTGGATAAATTGGAAAGAGTACAGCGAAGGGCAACAAAAATGATTAGGGGTCTAGAGCACATGACTTATGAGGAGAGGCTGAGGGAGCTGGGATTGTTTAGTCTGCAGAAGAGAAGAATGAGGGGGGATTTGATAGCTGCTTTCAACTACCTGAAAGGGGGTTTCAAAGAGGATGGCTCTAGACTGTTCTCAATGGTAGCAGATGACAGAACGAGGAGTAATGGTCTCAAGTTGCAATGGGGGAGGTTTAGATTGGATATTAAGAAAAACTTTTTCACTAAGAGGGTGGTGAAACACTGGAATGCGTTACCTAGGGAGGTGGTAGAATCTCCTTCCTTAGAGGTTTTTAAGGTCAGGCTTGACAAAGCCCTGGCTAGGATGATTTAACTGGGACTTGGTCCTGCTTTGAGCAGGGGGTTGGACTAGATGACCTTCTGGGGTCCCTTCCAACCCTGATATTCTATGATTCTATGATCATTCATAGAGGGCCAACAAACACCAAGGGCGGGCTCCATGAAGGGACTTTGGCTTTGCAATGATGAGTGTCACAGTGCCTAACTTTTAGGCACCTAAAAAAGCCAGGAACAACACTGGAATCCACAAAGCTGAGTTAGGCGCCTGGGCTATCCATACAATGAATGGGGAGAGACAGGTGACTAAAAATGCGATCCACAAAAGCCAGCACGGTAGCCGATGGGAGCCGCCTAAGCCAGCCAATGGGAAATGCCGACAACAGGGCTGTGTGCTATGCCCCGCCCTTCTCTCAGAGACAGGCGCCTAAGACCGGGCTGCAGGGAGGCTCCTCGCTCTGCTACAGGGGCGGCACCTGTGGACGGGGCAGCGCGCAGAGCTGCCTGGTCACTCCTCCGCGTAGGAGTGGGAGGGGGAACATGCCGCTGCTTCTGGGAGCTACTTGAGGTAAGCCATGCCTGGAACTTGCACCCCTGACTCCACTGCACACTTAGGCAGTATCAGACCCAATTAAGGGACATCCTGCACCACCAAAGTTAGACTTTTGCCATTCACTACAATGGGTGCAGCATCTAGCCCAGCATTTCTCAAAGCTTTTCTTAGCCACAGCCTCCTGGGCTATGATTGGAGGAGAGAGGGGGTAAAGCAGCCCTTCTTCCTCCCTCGTGCTCCTGGATGCACTGTCTTGGTGTTGATTGCTGGGCCTGCCAGCAGGGTTCGGCCCTGCCCCCCTCCGGAGACACCTGGGGCACAATGCTGGAAGAGCAGGCAGCTGGTGAGTTCCCCACCTTCCCAGGGATGGTGGGGCTCACTGAGGCTTTAGGCTTCAGCCCTAGTGTGGCGGGCCCCAGACTCTGGCCACGTGGCTTCAGGCTTTGTCCCCCTGCTGCCTTCCCCAACCCTGCCCCCTATCCAGGGTTTAATTTGTCCCCAGGTTTTCTGGAGCTGAGTAAGTCTGCTGTGAATAGTGATACTTTTATGTTTGTTAATATCACTTTTCACAACAGACTTACTAGCTAGCAATAAATAAATTATAAAGATCTGAATATGTATATGTGCATATTTATTTGTTTCCCCTAAAACTAATTAAGTATTTTAGAAAAAAGTGTGAGAGTACCCACCAGCAAGAGCTGGTGGCTGCACTCTGAGGCCATCAAAGAATTTGTCCTGAGAACCCCATTCTAGCCCTACTCCTTGACCTCCAGATTATCACAGCAGTATTGCAAGCCAATCTACCACCATGGAACCAGTTTAGGTAGAATTCTTTTGCAGCTTTTGATTCTATTTTTCCCCCACTTACATTAAAAAATACCCTAAGTAACCTTCTTATCTATTACATAGGCCAAGTGAGGACTAAATAATATTTGCAGAACACTTTGGAGAAATGAATTATTAGACAAATGCCAAGTATTATTATTACACATTCAAAACCAGCAACTAGGCACAATGAGATGAATTAAAACTGAACTCTTGCTCCTGCCTCCCCTTATTTTACTCAGCTTAAGTTAGACTCTTGATAGTAGTATTTAATACCTGCTGGACTTGTGGGTTTCTATCCTCAGTCATTGTGCCGAGAATCTGGCACAATTGCTTTGCGTTCTTGACCGACGAAATATTTAACAGTGCCATCAAGTGGTCAAGTATTTGTTAGCTCCAGATTGTTTTCTAGCATGCAAGCTTCATTCTACAATTCCAGATATCAGTCTGGTGGTGGTAGATACTGGATATCTGCAAAAGTGCCTATCTTGTATCACCATATCTGCATGCTACTATTGCAGATAAATCCGTGCTGCCTACGTTTTAAGATTTCTGATGTGTTCAAGGAACCCTGAATGAGCAGTGAGCTGATGCTCTCCAAAGTTATCCAAAGTGACTTATGAGGAGAGGCTGAGGGAGCTGGGATTGTTTAGTCTGCAGAAGAGAAGAATGAGGGGGGATTTGATAGCTGCTTTCAACTACCTGAAAGGGGGTTTCAAAGAGGATGGCTCTAGACTGTTCTCAATGGTAGCAGATGACAGAACGAGGAGTAATGGTCTCAAGTTGCAATGGGGGAGGTTTAGATTGGATATTAGGAAAAACTTTTTCACTAAGAGGGTGGTGAAACACTGGAATGCGTTACCTAGGGAGGCGGTAGAATCTCCTTCCTTAGAGGTTTTTAAGGTCAGGCTTGACAAAGCCCTGGCTGGGATGATTTAACTGGGACTTGGTCCTGCTTTGAGCAGGGGGTTGGACTAGATGACCTTCTGGGGTCCCTTCCAACCCTGATATTCTATGATTCTATGATTCTATGAAAGTTCATGAATCTTTAGTGTTTGTAATTTGACTTTGTGGCCTCTTGAAGGTAGATGGCTGCCTGGTGACACAGCACTTCTGGGTGGGGTTGGGGGGAGAAGGGAGGGCAGACTTTGTGTATGTGTGAGATGGGGTGGACTAGGCCCAGAGACCTCTTGATAGAGGCCTTAGAGTCTTACCACACCCATCCCAGAAAAGGAGCGGCAGAAGAATCCTCCAAGCAGCCTAGAGTGGCTACAGGGGAAGCAGCCAATCACAGAGGCTGAGTTCCACAGGAGCCTTCTTCACATCCATACCCTTGCAGAATCCATTGCAAAGGTAGCTCTGGAAGGAAGAGGTCCCGCAAAGGCCCCTCGGCCATGAATATGGAGTACTATGAACTCCATCACAGACTTCCTGGGTGACCAAGAGCAGGCCACCTAGTCACTCCATGCCTCAGTTCCCCACCTGTAAAATGGGGACGATAAAAATTCCCTTCCTCATGGGCATGATGTAAAGATATATAAAACTTGGTGACACACTCACTTGCTACAGCAGGGGTCGGCAACCTATGGCACGCGTGCCAAAGACGGCACGCGAGCCGATTTTTTAATGGCACGCTGCGGCCTGCTGGGTCCCAGCTGCCAATCCCGCTCAGCCCGCTGCCAAACTCGTGCCACTAAAAATCCTGCCCGCTCTTCTCTGCTCCCAGCCCCTGCAGGGGCAGGGTGAAGAAGCTTGGTCCTGCCGGCTGCTGCTTCAGGACAGGCAAGGTCCCCCCTCCCCCGCCTCTTCCCCCAGCGTGCTGGGTTCCTGCCCCTCCTCCTCTCCCTCCCTGCTGCCCACCAGCTGATGGCCCTTGAGAGGAGGGGGAGAAGCGGAGCCGCAGCCCGCTCACTGCTCCGGGGAAGAGGTGGGGACGGGGCCTTGGGGAAGGGGGGTGGAATCAGGGCATATCCCTTCCAGCCCTCTGCCCTGATCCCTACTACCCACACTCCCAGCCCTCTGCCCTGATCCCTGCACCCCTCACACACCCCAGCCCTCTGCCCTGAACCCCCCCATACACCCCCAGCCCCCTGCCCTGACTCTTGCACCCCCCCACATTCCAACCCACACCCTGCGCACCAAACAGGAACTCCTGCACACGCAACCCACATTCCCACCTGCACCCCTTGCACCAAATGGGAGCTGTCCAGGTAAGCACTCCACACCCAAACCTCCTGCCTCAACCCTGTGCCCCGTCCCTCATTCTGTTTCCTGGTCAGACCCTGCACCCCAACCCCCAGCCTGCTGCTTCATCCCCAGCCCTGTTCTCAGCACACTCCCTCTCTCATCTCAGTGCAGAGAGAGAGAGAGAGAGGAAGAGAATGGGCTAGAGCCAGGGAAAAGGTAGGTACCCACTCTATGTGGGCAGGGCCGGGATCCCAGACTGGCAGCAGGCCAGTGGCAGCTGGGACACTGGCTGGCAGGAGCCGGCGGACGGCTCCCCAGACTGGCAGCGGGTTGAGTGGCAGTGGGCTGAGCCGCTCAGCTCACTGCCGGTCTGGGGTCCCGGCTGCTGGCCCCACTCAGCCTGCTGCCAGTCTGGGGTTCTGGCTGCTGGCCCCTTGGCAGCCAGGGTCCCAGCCGCAGGCCCTGCCGGCCTACGTGAATGGAACTCCAGACTGGCAGCGGGCTGAGCGGGCCGGCGGCGTAAGATCAGCATTTTAATTTAATTTTGAATGAAGCTTCCTAAACATTTTGAAAATCTTGTTTACTTTACATACAATAGTTTAGTTATATAATATATAGACTTAGAGAGAGAGACATTTTAACGTTTTTAGAAGGTATCACTGGCACGCAAAACCTTAAATTAGAGTGAATAAATGAAGACTTGGCACACCACTTCTGAAAGGCTGCCGACCCCTGTGCTACTGTAATGGAAGTCATATAAGTACCTAAGATAGATAGGTATCCTGCTGACTGTGCAATACCAGCCAACTCCAAAGAGCCCTCATATCCAAGGACTTTGAAGTCAGCCAGTGCAATAAATCTGGACAACTGGAGCATCAGGTTAGTGAACAATCAGAATTAGCTTTGGTGGGAGATTTGAAGTGCAGCAGTATATGCTACACATTCCCCAGTTATTTCCCTCTTAACCCTTGCTTGGTCTTCACACACAGTGACCATACTCGGACGATCCATGTTTATTATAAGGTGCCTTCATGTTAGTTTCTTTGTATTTTTTTCATTGTCAAGTCCCATGGGGGGAGTAGACCATGCTGGAATTGACACTGGAAAGCTGACCAAGATAAGGGAGCTTGGAGGAAGGGATTGGTCACTCAGCACACTGGAGGAGAGCAGGGGGAAGGAAAGCAGAGGAGATGTAACTGCACGCACCACTTTACCACAGTATGAATCATTTTCCAATCAGCTTCTCTCGCTCACATCACTGTGAGGCAAATGAATTCAGCCAAGGAAAGCAACAGGCTGTAGAACTTGGCAGAAGAATTGTTTTTGTCTTCCTTGTGCTTTCATATCTGTCCTTCCCTCCACAAAACATCTCATCAGCAGACTCTGTGGCGAGGAAAATGAATGGTTTTCTTCTGGGAGCCTCCTCATGAGGCCAGAGAGCATGATAGATTTGTTTGAAAATATTTGATTAGGAAGAGTGACTAACATAGGCATGGGATCCTGTGGGAATTAATGTAGTCCCGCTGCCCTGTCAGGATATTTATAGTACACAGATGGGACAGTAAAGCTAGCATGGGGAAGGGGGGATGTTGACTCCACACAAGGGCTGAATAGGTGAAAAGGGCCAATGAACTCCAGGACCAGCTGCACCTGGAAGAGAGTCAGGACTGCTAAGCTCTAACTGATAAGGAAACCCAGCTGGGTAAGGGTTGGCTGAGCTGGTATTAAACCAGGAAGTGGTGAGCAAGAAGGAGCACTCTCCTCACTCCCTGGAGAGGAGGGAAGTGGGCAAGAGATGAGGAGGAGCCCTCGGGGGCGTACACCATAGGATCCTGCCTTTGAATACAGACTCTGTCAAGAACCGAAGAGAGGGTGAAGAAACCACAGGGAACAGAGGAGGCTCCAGTGGTAACCCAGCAATGGCCCAGAAGACAGAGAAAAGGATATAGGAAGGGTAGTTGCTAGTTATAGGGTCACTGAACTGGAATGTGGAATAGTTTGCGGGCCCGGGCTCACCCTACCAAGCACTGGGGAAGTGGCATAGCCTCGGCAGCGGAGCAGAAGACTGCCTGAGATGGTCGTCCAGTGGGACTTTGATACTGGTCCAGAAGGGGAAAAACTATAGTGACCCGGCTGGAGGGCCAGCCATGAAATGGGAGCACCCTGAGTTACAAAGAGGGAGTAATTGAATCCAGAGGGAAAGAGATGGGGTGAGCTACCAAAGGAGGAGGTGTCAAAAGCTAAGCCCTGGAGGAGGCCATCAGGAGGCGCTGCAGCAGTGAGTGGTAGAAACCCCATGACTTAGCTACTTTAGCATAGAATCATAGAAGATTAGGGTTGCAAGAGACCTCGGGAGGTCAGCTAGTCCAACTCCCCTTCTCAAAGCAGGACCAACACCAACTAAATCATCCCAGCCAGGGCTTTGGCAAGCCGAGCCTTAAAAACCTCTAAGGATGGAAATTCCACCACCTCTCTAGGTAACCCATTCCAGTGCTTCACCACCCTCCTAGTGAAATAGTGTTTCCTAATATCCAACCTAGACCTCCCCCATTATGGGCATGTGGCCCATAAAACCCTTCTCTATTGAATCTCCCCTTGAATTACTTCCAAGCAATGGATCCAATGGGTGAATATCAGCTTCTGTAGATGCCCCTGTAGTTTACTTAGGACTTCTTGGTGGAAAATCTCCCTCATAAGGAAGAAGCAATTGACCAAAAGCATCCCTCCTCCAGGTGTTTTATGCAGCAGGTTTGCATTCTCGAAAAGCATCTCCCTAGCAGGGTTTTCCCCTGAGACTCTTTTTCCCTAGCAGGGGGATTTTGGTCCAATCTAGTTGATGAGTTTTAAAGGCATATTCTATATGTCTGTGACAAGACATAAAGGCACTCAAGCCTATATGGGGTTCCTGTGTTCCTGCCTGTCACGTGGCTGATCTGGACACACCTATAAAAGGAAAGGGGAATCTGGTGCAAAAGAGATTACTATGGAAAGGATAGGTCCTCTCTCCTCACAGCTGGCAGAAGCTGGAAAAGCCTCAGGCAGTAACTACCCAGTCATGAGAGTTGATTTGCTCCGGTTCTGAGTTTTGTTGCTAGAAACAAAGCAAGCCCTGAGCAAAGGGATGGGGCATGACAGGTAACTGGACTTTTATTGTTTCTTCCCCAGCTGGTGAGCCTGCCAGCCGGCTCATAGTCTGACTTGCAACATGTAGGTTTTTCATGAAACAAACATTTCAGCACCCAAAGATTACAGCCTTTGGACTTGTTTTTTTACAACCCACCCCTATCATAATGACATCAGAAAGACATTGTAATTAAGGGGGGCAGGGATGCTGCTGGCATTGAGCAAGTAAAGTACTCAATGTGGGATAAGGGAGAAGACGCAATGAGCCATCTCTAGCCTTTGTGCCCCAGAGCAGAGAACAGCCATTCTCAGGGTGGAGAGCGCAGGCCCTGCTCTGAGCTAGTTCAGCCACTGGTGCTGGACTCCCCATAGGGATGAAGTGAGTGGCAGTAGGCACTGCAATTAAAAACCTGCAGCTGGTTTGTGTCAGCTGACTAAGGTTCGCTGGGCTTGGGTTAAGGGGCTGTTTAATTGCCGGGTAGACATTTATGCTGAGGTTGGAGCCCGGCTCTAGGAGCCTGCGTGGTGGGAGGGTCCCAAAGCTCAGGCTGCAGCCCTAGTCCGAATGTCTGCACCGCAATTATACAGCCCCATACCCCAATCCCGAGTCAGCTGGCACAGTCCAGCTGCAGGTATCTAATTGCAGTTTAGACCATACCCAGAGTTTTAGTGCCAATGCACCACCAATGGAATGGATACAATGTCCATATTACCAGGCAATCTCCCACTGAAAACAGTGAAGCTGGTTCTGATCTCTGTAACCCATGGGCATCAATGGAGTTGCAGCAAGGTAAAAGAGATGTGGCCATCAGAATCTGGCCCAAGATATTTTAGATATCATCCAATGGCTACATCTCTCATATTGTATAGTATAGAATGCAATGAGCCCAAAAAAAATCCAGAAACACACAGTAGTAATAATTATATGTGCTCTGTGGGTAGGTTTCAATGTGCAATTATCACAGTCACTTCACAGGATCTCCAGAACAACTACTCTACAAGTGTTCACAAACTGAAGACCATTTATTTTTTTCATTTAAGCTGAAAATAACAATCCCTCTCCATTCTCTACCAACAACTCCGCCAATCTGAATAAATATTTTAGTAAACAAAAAGAGAAAAACATCCCGTGTAAAAATGGGGATTTGGGACAGTCGTGTTTTAACCTCCTTGAAAAACAGGGCTTCAAACAGGAAAGGAAAGAGTTTGGTAACTCTGGAGGCCACTACAAAGCCTGGTCCCCAAATTAACTAAGATTATCTATCAGCAGTATAAAATTGAAGCAGTTTAACGCAAAACAGCAGAATTCTGAAACTGAATTACAGCCTTAGCATTCAGACTGGGAGTACATCCTGTCAGCTGTAATGCCATATGCAGGAAATTATAAGAATTTGTTTCAAAGAAGAAAAGGAAATTGCAATCTTCAGAGCATGCTGTGAAGAGTGGAAAGATCAGAGCGCTGTCAGAGGGGCTGTGCACCGTGTTGCATACAGGAAGGAGCTGAACTCTAAGATATGAAGCACAGATGGGGGACACCAGGGTGACTTGGGGTTTGGCTAGACAGCTCTAGAACCTTTTACACAAAATATTCCAATTTGCAAAGCTTTCCTCCCCTAAACTAAACTCACTAGTTGTCAAGGGAATTTTAATGCATTCCAAACCCAGAAAATTTTGTTTAAACAAATAAAGTCATTAAGTGACAGCAATAAAGTTACCAGCCACAAACAGTGGCAGCTAACTGGAGAGTTTCAGAGGGCATAGCTGTGGGCTCTGTGCTATGAATCTATGAAATATCTTCACTCTAGTGAAGAACTTTAAAGCAAAGGAATGAAGAGTTAGGAACACAGGAATGACCAAATTGGATTCAGATCCATGGTCCATATAGCTCAGTGGCCTGACTCTGATAATTGACAGCACCAGCTATTTCAGAGGAAGGTACAAGAAAGGCACCTGTGACAACGTTGCCAAGTCTTGCAGTTCTATCACGAGTCTCACACTATGTGGAGTTTTTCTTAAAGCCCCTAGCCCTTGTGGTTGTGAGTAAAAGCCTGAAAACGTGAAGCAACTGTGACCGAAAGGCACAGAAGACAAATAAAAATTAGCCAAAACCCATCATTAAAAAAAAATCTCATGATTATGGGAGCCTGCCTTGTGATTTTTTGAGCTCTTGACTGCATTGGCAGCCCCAGGGAAAGTTTCCTCCTAACCCCCAGTAGCCAGAGGTTGCCTTATGCCCTGAAATATGAGATTTATTTTCCCTTCCAATACTCTTTTAGCATTAACTATTCTAAGTGGGTGTTCTTGTTCTCCATATTCATGCCTAAGCACATCAGAAATCTTTACATGGGCCACAAAACAAACATTAATACATTCTTCTTATCATGTAGATTTCATCACAGTGCAACCATCTTAATTCTGACCCCAAATTTGGGGTTTTTTAATCGAAATATTTTCCTTGAAGGGATGCTGTTAAAAGGAAAATACTATCAGTTAATACATTTGTCAATCAACAGAATTACTTTTTTGGGTAAAGTGCTTGTAACTGCTGTTTCCTGAGAATAATACTGTAGATTCTGTTTCACAGAAGGAATGCTGATTTCTAACAGTGCTGATTTCTAGTACAGAATGTGGGCTTTCATTTGAGAGTAATCACCATGTGCAGCAGAGGTAAAATCAGAAGAAGCATCTCGCAGAAGATACAGAAACCCTGACCCCATATTTTATCTCACACATGCCCGTGGGTTGTTTATCATGCCAGAGCCCCACCCTAGAATGTGTACATGACTCACACCAGTCCATGCTGATTTATGCCAATTTATTGGTAAGTAGTTTACACTCCCTACGTGCTTATACCGCACCCATCACCTTGGCATCAGAGCACCTAAAGCCATAGCAAATTAAGTGCCAGACCCACGATTGAAACCCAGGTCTCTGAAGTCCATAGCCAAGGCCTAGGCCATTAGCCACAATGCCTTCTATGTTTGCACCACTGTTTATATTATCTCTGAACATACACCTGATCTAAAGTGCATTTGAATCAAAGGAAATCAGGCCATTTATTTCAGTGGGCTTTGGATCAGGCCCTTAATCCTTTATGTTTTGTGGTATCTTTTCCTCCAATAGAATCAGACCCAAGGCAGATGATTTACTCTTAGAGCAAAGATAAGAAAGTATTGTCACAACAGAGTGTAATCGAACACAAGCAAACTGATTGGGACAACAAGTTTTTGAGTGCTAAAGCATTAGGGCTGAAAGATACCACATTTCATTTCAAACTGATACATCTATCAAGCCTCTGCAATGGGCTCATTAAGAATTCCTGCAGCACACTCCATGTCTCAGGATTGAAATACAAATGCTTTCCATAGCAAAAAATAGTCCTTTCTTTCCAGGGAATTACTGCTCACCAAATTGTGGGTTTCACAAAAGGATTCACATTTAAAGTAGTTCCTGTAGCTCCAAAGATTTAGACTGTAAATGAAAGATGTAGATCACGTGTTCATATCTAAGCATGCAATTGTTATCAGTGAAGAAATCCATAGCAGAATCCAGACAGATGACTTTGGTACAATGATCAAGAGGTTTCTGAGAACAAACTCCCCCACAACAGCCACAGTTCTATAGCAATGAGAAATTAACCACAACTCTACACTGTAATCAAGGATTTTAAAGCTCTTAAATTTCAGTAGGTATTGGGCTGATTAACCATTTCAAACAGCAGGGTAGACAGTAGATCTGACTTAACCAGTCGGCTGAGTTTACCATCCACATGGCTGAACTCAGGGGTATGATTTGTATCACAATCAATGGCAAATCTTAATGGCCCACAGGAGGCACTCAACTAGATGAGTGAAAAGGGAAGCTTTCCCCAGCTGAGATGGGAGGAGCCATCACTCTGCTAGGAGCTGCTTTTGGTATGTTTTACACAGTGACCAAATACCATCAAGAAAACAACGGGAAACTTAATCCTTTCAAAATGACAGCTCTGCCACCATCAGAACACATCAGCAAACTCTGTCTTTAATCTGGTGTTCTGACATGATTGAAATCTTTGAAATTTCAGTGCCCATTTAGTTTCTGCTTGTCTTGCAATATTCCTAGTACTGCCTTGATACACAAGACAGATTTCCTTCAAGTTTCCTTTGCCTCTTTGTCATCATTTTGTATTGTTTATTCTAATAATGCTTCTAGTTGTCTTCCACTGTTTCCTATCACTGCTGCAGCAGAACCTAGCTGAGAAAACTTTCCAATAGGCTTGCTATTTCTTAGGAGATCACTTTGGTCCAGATCCTCATTGGTAGGCACTTAACTCCCATTGAAATCAGTGGATCTACAGGCGCTGTGAGTGAGTCTCCAGGCTTCTTCCACTAGAGTGGGCACTCACCAGCCATAAAGAAGCTAGAGGAAATAAATAAATTATTTGCTTAAAATTATTTGTGAGAGAGACAAACTTTTGAGCTTACACAAAGCTCTTCTTCAGGTCTGGGAAATGTACTCAGAGCGTCACAGCTAAATACACGGTGATACAGATTGTTTAGCTTAAGTAGTTACCACACATTTCAAGGGATCAGTCAAGGTGAACTCTGATCAGACTGGCCACTTCACCTGGTCTGGTCCCTTGAAACATGTGTTAACTACTTAAGCTAACAATCTGTTCCACCTTGTGTTTAGCTGTGACACTCTGAGGACTGCTCTAGGAAAATTAAGTTGGTACAACTGCATCACCGGGGATGTGAAAAATCCACCCCCTTGAGCGACGCATTTAAACAGACCTAACCCCCAATGTAGACAGCACTAGGTCACTGGAAAAACACTCCCATCGACCTGACTACTGGCTCTTGGGAAGACGGAATACTTGCGCCAATGGGAGAGGCTCTCCAATCAGTGTAGGTAGCATCCTCATTGAAGTGCTGGTGCAGTTGTGCTGATGCAGAGTTTTAAGTGTAGACAACCCCGAGTACATTTTCCAGATCTGAAGAAGAGCTCTGTGCAAGCTCAAAAGCTTGTCTCTCTCACCAAAACAAGTTGGTCCAATAAAAGATATTACCTCACCCACCTTGTCTCTTTAATATGCTGGAACCAACACTGCCACAACAATGCATGCAAAATTGTTTGCTCAGCTCTACCCATAAGATCCTCCAACTGCATGAATTAACTTGGGGAAGGAAGAGACACATCTTGCAAAATCCCCTACATTTCTCCCCCTGAAAAGTGCCACCTTGCCCATCCTTCCACCTGAGACGGTCAAGACAGAGGTTCCCATCAGCATTCTTCCCAACAAGGTTCTGAAAGCTGCATGAGAGAAATTAATTCATAGACTTTTAAGGCCAGAAGGGACCATTATGATGATCTAATCTGAGCTTCTGTATAACACAAATCATAGGATTTCCCTGTATTAATTCCTACATCAGTTGCTGAGGTTAAACTATACCAGATCTTTTAGAAAAACATTTGATCTTGATTTAAGAAATTCCAGTGATGAAGAATCCATTACAACCCTTGGTAAGCTGCTGCAATGGTTAACTGCCCTCACTGTTAAAAATTTGCACCTTATTTTTAGTCTGAATTTGCCTAGATTCAATGTCCAGCAACTGGATCTTGTGTTACCTTTGTCTGTTAGAATGCAGAGCCCTCTATTATCATACAGGGTTACTGGCTTCACTGAGGGGGGGAAGCTGTAGCTGTGATATATCTTGATTTTTGCAAGGCTTTTGACATAGACACACATGACATTCTCATAAATGAACAAGGGAAATGTGATCTAGATGAATTTACTAAAATGTGGGTGCACAACTGGTTGAAGGACCGTACTCAAAGGGTAGTTATCAAGGGTTTTCTGTCAAACTGGGAGGGCGTATCTAGTTAGGTCCCACAGGGGTCTATTCTAGGTCCAGTACGATTAATTTCATTAATTGCTTGTATAATGGAGTGGAGTGTATGCTTATAAAATTTGTGAATGATGCCCTAGCTGGGAGGTGCTGAAAGCACTTTGGAGGACAGAATTAGAATTCAAAACTACCTTGACAAATTGAAGAACTGGATTGAAATCAACAAGATGAAATTTAATAAAGTGTAAAGAACTACACTTAGGGAGGAAAAATCAAATGCACAACTACAAAATGGGGAATAGAGGAACTGGGGGTTAGAGTGGATCACAAGTTGAAAATGACAGGTTTCAGAGTAGCAGCCGTGTTAGTCTGTATTCCCAAAAAGAAAAGGAGTACTTGTGGCATCCGATGAAGTGAGCTATAGCTCACGAAAGCTTATGCTCAAATAAATTTGTTGGTCTCTAAGGTGCCACAAGTACTCCTTTTCTTTAAGTTGAAAATGAGTCAACAATGTGATGCAGTTACACATGGGAGGTAATTATTCCTCTCTACTTGGCAATGATGAGGCCTCAGCTGGAGCACTGTGTCCAGTTCTGGGTGCCACACTTTGAGAAAGATGTGGATAAATTGAACAGAGTCCAGAGGAGAGCAACACAAATGATCAAAGATTTAGAAAACCAGACCTCTGAGGAAAGGTTTAAAAAAAACTGGTCGTGTTTAATCTTGAGAAAAGAAGATTGAAGGGGGGCCTGATAACACTCTTCAAATATGTTAAGGGATGTTATAAAAAAGGACAGAGTTCCATTGTTGTATGTATCCTCTGAAGGCAGGATAAGTAATGGACTTAATCTGCAAAAAGGGAGAATTAGGTTAGATATTAGGAAAAACTGTTTACCTCTAAGGGTAGTTAAGCTCTGGAATACGATTCCAAGGGAGGTTGTGGAATTCCCATCATCTTTAGAACAAGTTAGACAAAACATCTTCATGGATGGTCGAGATATACTTGATCCTGTCTCAGCACAGAGGCTGGACTAGATGACCTCTCAAGGTCCCTTCCAGCCCTACATTTCTATTATGCTATTAAATTTCTGTTTCCCATGTGAGTACTTAGACACTATGGTCAAGTCACCCATTAAACCTTCTCTTCAATAAACTGAATAGTTTAAGCTCTGTGAGCCTCACACTGTAAGAGATGTTTTCTAATCCTTTATTCATTCTTGTGCTCTTCTCTGAACCCTCTCCAATTTTCAATACTCTTCTTGAAATGTGGGCACCAGAACTGGACACAGTATTCCAGCAGCAGTTACGCCAGTGCCAAATAAAGAG
Organism: Dermochelys coriacea; assembly: GCF_009764565.3. Classification (NCBI taxonomy): domain Eukaryota; kingdom Metazoa; phylum Chordata; order Testudines; family Dermochelyidae; genus Dermochelys; species Dermochelys coriacea. The sequence goes on from NC_050072.1 coordinate 4,548,916, forward strand.
GTAAATCTCTCTACTCCTACTCAACATTCCTGTTTATACATCCAAGTATCACAATAGCCCTTTTTGCCACAGGATCGCTCTGGGAGCTCATGTTCACTTGCTTGTCCCTTCTGACCACTAAATCCTTTTTCAGAATCACTTCTTCCCAGGTCAGGGTTCCGTCTCCTATAAGCATAGCCAACATACTTTGTTCCTAGATGTATACTTTTACACTTGTCCATATCCAAATGCACATTGTCAGCTCATGGCCAGCTTACCAAGCGATCCCTAACGCTCTCTATCAGTGATCTGTCCTCCATATAAGTGATCTGCCTTGAGGTAAGGGGTGGAGTGGGGGGCAGGGCATGGGGCGGAGCCAGGGGAAGTACCCCCAGCACATTAGAAAGTCGGCAGCTATGGCTGGGAGCATACCTTGGTAGCTGTCCGTCCCTGCACTCCTCTAAGCACAGGTACTATGATCATGACAGGCTCTTGTGCTGGTAGTGCAAGGTGAGCAGTCTCTGTATCCACTCTTACCCACCCACATTTTTGCAAAGGCTGGTCCCCATCTGACCTTTAACATGTGAGCTGGTACTTGCTGAATTAAAGAGATCTTGTCAGGTCTCTTTGGGCTTCTGCGCAAACCAACAGCAAGAGGATCATTTCCATGGCTTTTAATAGACAGAGCTTATTTTCAAAGGAAAAATATTCCCCTGCAGTGTTGGCTCTGCCCTGCTAGCACAAGAGAAACAGAATGTGAAATGTAGAGAAACTGACTGGTCTGTTGTCAGAGCTGAGGGAAGTACAGGATTAAAACTAGGAGAAGAAGTAGCATAAAGTAAATCAGACTGTCAAATTCTTTCAGTTTTATTAATCCAATGTAGTATTAATAAGATAAGGGAGCCTTAAATTTAATATGTGTGTGACATTCCCCTCTGGTGTTATCTGGACCAGTGATCTGCTAGGTCACTCCAATCCATGACTCTGGGAGCCAGCCTTACCCTGCTCTGCTGTGAGAACCCCACTGTTCACGCACAGCCTCTGGCATGAAAGCTGCTCCCAGCTATTTGCAACCAAATGACACTAGCCAATATCTCCAGTCCCAGGAACAACCCTAGGAACCTCTGTCTTGTAGTGTCCAGTTATGCCCGCTGGACGCTGCAAACTTATATGTGTTCATCAATTTAACAAAGAAATTGATATGTACCAGGCTCATTATCCCAAGGAGAGTCTCTGACAGGCTTCAAACCAAACGCACTGCTTCAGGTAGAATAAACAAACAGATTTATTAACTATAAAGATAAATTTTAAGTGATTATAAGTCAAACCATAACAAGTCAGATTTGGTCAAATGAAATAAAAGCAAAACACATTCTAAGCTGATCTTAACACTTTCAATGCCCTTACACACTTAAATGCTTCTCACCACAGGCTGGCTGGTTGCTTTTCAGCCAGGCTCTCCCCTTTGATCAGTGCTTCAATCGCTTGGTGTGGTGTCTGTAGATGGAGGTGGAAGAGAGAGGAAGAGTATGGCAAACGTCTCTCCCTTTTAACATGTCCTTCTTCCCTCTTGGCTTTGTCCCTCACCCTTCAGAGTCAGGTGAGCATTACGTCATCACAGTCCCAGACTGACCAAAGGAAGGGGAGTGACTCACTTGAGAGTCTAACAGATTCTTTTGTTGCTGCCTAGGCCAGTGTCCTTTGTTCCTGTGAGGCTGGGTTTGTCCCCTACATGCCCTGATGAGGTGTGAACTGTCTCTCTGCTCTTGGGGAGTTTTTGTCTGGGCTTGCTTTAAACCATGAGGATACATTTTCAGCCTCAAAACTATATACATGAAATTATAGCCTATAACATTACTGTAACAATTATTATAACTTCACTATAACAACCATGTTCAGTGCATCATGAGCCTTCCGAAGACACCCAACATGACAAACCTTGCATTGGATACCACACAATCATTTTATAAAGATGAAAATGGGGGTGCTCCCCAAAGGTACAAAGTGTCACAATATGATTCTTAACCAATTTGTGTCTATCCAACTGAAACAAACCCTGTTTCATCAGCAAAGAATGTTCACAATGGATTCTAATTTCATCAGCCTGAATTACACTGTCAACATTTACAGATACAGCTTAAATTTACAAGGCCGTATTTAGCAAATGAAGTGGCAGGCAGTCACAGACGTCGTACTTGCAGCTAGGTCACTACACCTGTGAATTCTGTTTCACTTTCCAAAACCTGCAATTACTGTCCCTGCCATCTGTAATTTCCAGATAGTGTTTACCTTCAGCAGCAGCTGCTGCTTTTAGTTTAATTTTTTGTTTGTTTGTTTCCAAAGCCGACTGGAGAGCTAGTAATGCCCTACTGTACAATCAGCTTTTTAAATTTAAAAACAAACAAATATATAAATAAAAATAGTGAGAAAGGAGAGAAAAAATATCGAGATAGAGAGGAGATGGGAGTGATCCATTGTCAGCTCCAGCAGGATACAAACTGAGCCAGATCATTTCACCCACAGTATCAGTGTGAAGGGTCCCTCTTCCCTCTTCCTGTAGTGAAGGGATGGGCTTTGTTCTCCTTATCCCAGCCCCTCTGCAAAGTCAGAGATCAGTGAATAGGGAAAGAGCAGACCAAGGGCAGGAAGGATGCCAGGACTGGGGATAGAAAGACACCCTTGTGTTGTCTGGCATACCTTCCCCCCGCTCTCTGAAAAAACAAAAACAACTAGTTTGGGGCTGCATCGGATCTTCTGACCTCCCCTCCTGCTGTGGGCACCAATCTTCTCTTAGAATCATAGAAGATCAGTGTTGGAAGAGACCTCAGGAGATCATCTTGTCCAACCCCCTGCTCAAAGCAGGACCAATCCCCAATTTTTGCCCCAGATCCCTAAATGGCCCCCTCAAGGATTGAGCTCACAACCCAGAGTTTAGCAGGCCAATGCTCAAACCACTGAGCTATCCCTCTCCGAAGAACCTGGGCAGGAGCTGTGGCACCATGGCTATACTGAAACCATGCTGCAAGGGAAAGAAGCAGACCCACAAAGAACTTCAGAGCCAGCACTTGCAGGGTTCTGGGTTACACTGCTGACCATTCTGCATTAGAGGAGCCTCCCAGAGCCATCTCCCAGAATCAGGTGTCCCATGAGTCACAGATTAATGCCTCACAGAATGATCCCAGGAAAACTAGTGTAGGGCTTGCTCCACCCAGGAACTCCTTCTGGCCAGTATTTCTATGGAAAGACCTGACCCTGGCCTGTGAGAATTCCATGCAGAATGAAAGAGCTGTTTGCTATAGTAAGAATTCAAGTTCAAGCTGGGGGAGTGGGTGGGTGGTGGGGTGGAAGAGGATATTTCTATAGAGACTCTTCAGCCACAGCATCACCCAGCCCAGACAGGGCAGTCAGTTATTTTTTGGCAAGATCCAAATTTCTTGGGCAAGGACTAGTTAAGGTCCAGATTCCAGAGAAAATAATAATAAATACTGATGATGATAATAATAAGAAGAAAATAAAAAGATTTTGGGGTCTATTCAAAAGCATCTGGCGATCTGGATTTGGCCCCCTGTCCGCATATTTACTACCCGAGAGAGGCAGAGTACAAGTCAATAGAATTTCAAAATACTGCAGAGAGGGGGTTGTTTCTTTTTCAATGACAGAGAGTTAACATGAAGGAGGAAAACCTAATCATCATGCAAGGCTGCTGATACAGATAGTGGTTATTCAAAGATAACAGCATGGCACCCTCAGGGAACTGTTTAGAGGGCAACATTTGTTGACAATGGCTTTGTTTTAAGCTGCTACCCTATTGTAGATAACAACTGCATGCAGCCATTTCAATTAAAACAGACTTCTATTTGGTTTCTGATATTCTCTAGCGTGTTTGCAACACAAAAGTTGCAGACTGGTGCATGAGTGTGCTAGTGCATGAAAACCAATTAGTGAAACTGACTAAAAAGTCTACTAAAACAAAAGGGAAACTGACCAGCCTACTTTTGTTGTACAAATTGAATAAAATGCAAACAATAAAAGAGAAGCAAAATGGCTTGAATTTGTTTGATTTTTAAAAAAAATTAGATTTGCATGATCTAAAGTCAGGTTTGAGAGTAGCAGCCGTGTTAGTCTGTATTCACAAAAAGAAAAGGAGTACTTATGGCACCTTAGAGACTAACAAATTTATTTGAGCATAAGCTTTCGTGAGCTACAACTCACTTCGAGCTGTAGCTCTCGAAAGTTTATGCTCAAATAAATTTGTTAGTCTCTAAGGTGCCACAAGTACTCCTTTTCTTTTTATGATCTAAAGTGAGGCTAGTAACACAGGGATGAGAAAATTTGGGTCAGCATTCCAGATTTCTAACCATCATGATGGTGTGTGCAATCATGGTAAACACATCTATAGTAGTGCAATATTTTTAAATTATGTCTTCTTATTTAACCTGGAAATGTCCCTTTTAGGTCGCTGAATTATATTGTTTAATTTGTAACTTACAAGAGCCATGTCCCACTGCAAACAGATCCTTGTACTTCGGATTCCTGTAACAAGAAAGGAAATGTAACAGAGTATTAATGATTAATTATCTAACTCAACAGATTTGCATGGGCTTCACAGAATAAAGCCAGATTACTGCCCAAAAGAGCCGACAGTCTATGGCTTGATCCTGCAAACACTTACGCATGTGACTAAAGCTTTGCATATGCCTAATTTTTCACAGGATCAAGACCTATGCGTGGACTCAGACAACAGGGGATGATGGCAACACATGGAGTGGATAAGGAAGAGCTACGTCAAAGATTACAACAATAAGATTTCAGTCTCCAGGGCTCCCCACCTTGTACATTTCACATCACTGAAAATATACTTTTTAAAAAACCCTATATTTTAGAGGAAGAAAGAAGAAGTCTCAGTTTCCACCATTGTGGATACAGGAGCATAGGAACTGCCAAACCATATCAGAACAAGGGTCCACCCATTCACTTATCTTGTCTGGCATTGGCCAATGATGGGTGATTCAGAGGAAGGCACATAAGTTCCATAACATAAGATCATTCACAGATTTTGTCTTCTTTGCCACTTGCCTAGTCGGGCTCAGTGACTTTTACAGCCTTCTTCCAAAACTCATGATTGTATGCCAGGCTGTCATGCAAATTGGTCTCTGTGTGGACCGTTGATATCTGGTCCATGTACCAAGTCTTTGGCCTCCCCCTTGCTTGTTTTCCATCCACGATCATTGCAAGAGACATCCTTCCAAAATAGCTCTCATATCTCTGCTGGACTTGCCCTTGGCCATCTAGCCTAGCCTCCATCAACTTGTCTCCAATTGGGGCAACCTGCATTATGCTCCACACAACCTAATTTTGTTTCCTGTCATAGAGCGTCCAACCATTTGACCAGCTCAATATCTTCATTTCCATGGTGGAGAGCACACTGATTTCTCTTCTCATGGCTGGCCAAGTCTCTGTTCCATACATTAGGATGGGTCAAATTACAGTTTGATACATTCTCTTTAAACTTTATTGGCACCTTTTTAATCATAGAAAACTGAGATCAGCTCCCACCATTTGCACCAAGCAGCTTTGGTATGCTGTCAGGCATCACTCAGAAGGGCACCATTGTCACCAACCACTGAGCCTAGGTATTTACATTTTTTCACCATTCTAAGCTCTCTGCCTGTAATATCCTTTATAGTGGGTCCTGCTCCTTCAGTTATCAAAGCCTCAGCCTTACCAACATTCACTCTTGAGTCCCAGATGCACAAAACTGTCTTGCCACAGTTCAGAGTTGGCTTGCAGGGTCTCATAATCTTCTGCACACATCACTATGGCATCATTGAGCAGCATATTCCAAGGCAGCTCCCTTCGTATATTCTCCCTAATCACATCCAAGACAGCTGCAAACAAAAAAGGCCTCAACGCTGACCCCGGGTGCAAGGCAATGTTTACTAGAAATCCTCTGCTGTAGCCCCATTTGGTTTTAACTACAGTAGACATTCCATCATATATACCTGCATAAGATAGACCTATCCTTCCAGCACACCTCTCTGTCACAAACTCCACCAAACAAATTCTCTTGGTACAAGATCATATGCCTTCTTCAAGTCCACAAAGGTCATACATACAGACCAGAGAGCGAAGTTCCTTCCTGTCCCAGCTGGTGATCAGTTTATTCCCTGAAGCATGAGGACTGACCTGCCAATACTATACTTTTTGATACAGAAAGCTTTAATAACTAATCCTTCTTTGCAATTTATTAAGCTATTTGCCTCAATTATGTCATGTGGCAGTGAATTCCACAGGTTAATTTTATATTCAGTTAAATCATGTTTTCTTATCCTTTTAGTATTAGTTGCCTTTTAATGCTTCTTTCTTTATCTCTCCATTTTGACTTATAATAATGACAGTAAATGATAATTTGCACTCTTTAGGAATAAAACCCAGGATCCAGACTTCTCTGCTCTAACCATTAGATCCACTAAAAGAAAAGGAGTACTTGTGGCACCTTAGAGACTAACAAATTTATTTGAGCGTAAGCTTTCGTGAGCTACAGCTCACTTCATTGGATGCATTCGGTGGAAAATACAGTGGGGAGATTTATATACACACACAGAGAACATGAAACAATGGGTTTTATCATACACACTGTAAGGAGAGTGATCACTTAAGATGAGCTATTACCAGCGGGGAGGGGGGAGGGGGGAAGGAGGAAAACCTTTTATGGTGATGATCAAGGTGGGCCATTTCCAGCAGTTAACAAGAATGTCTGAGGAACAGTGGGGGGTGGGGTGGGGGGGAGAAATAACATGGGGAAATAGTTTTACTTTGTGTAATGACCCATCCACTCCCAGTCTCTATTCAGTCCTAAATTAATTGTATCCAGTTTGCAAATTAATTCCAATTCAGCAGTCTCTCGTTGGAGTCTGTTTTTGAAGTTTTTTTGTTGAAGGATAGCCACTCTTAGGTCTGTAATCGAGTGACCAGAGAGATTGAAGTGTTCTCCGACTGGTTTTTGAATGTTATAATTCTTGACGTCTGATTTGTGTCCATTTATTCTTTTACGTAGAGACTGTCCAATTTGACCAATGTACATGGCAGAGGGGCATTGCTGGCACATGATGGCATATATCACATTGGTAGATGTGCAGGTGAACGAGCCTTTGATAGTGTGGCTGATGTGATTAGGCCCTATGATGGTGTCCCCTGAATAGATATGTGGACAGAGTTGGCAACGGGCTTTGTTGCAAGGATAGGTTCCTGGGTTAGTGGTTCTGTTGTGTGGTGTGCGGTTGCTGGTGAGTATTTGCTTCAGGTTGGGGGGATGTCTGTAAGCAAGGACTGGCCTGTCTCCCAAGATCTGTGAGAGTGATGGGTCGTCCTTCAGGATAGGTTGTATATCCTTGATGATGCGTTGGAGAGGTTTTAGTTGGGGGCTGAAGGTGATGGCTAGTGGCGTTGATGACATCTTCATCATCTGGACCCATGGAAAAGAAGCCCTTGAGGAATTCCACCAGGATTTCAACAATTTCCATCCCACCATCAACCTCAGCCTGGACCAGTCCACACAAGAGATCCACTTCCTGGACACTACAGTGCTAATAAGCGATGGTCACATAAACACCACCCTATATCGGAAACCTACTGACCGCTATTCCTACCTACATGCCTCTAGCTTTCACCCAGATTACACCACACGATCCATTGTTTACAGCCAAGCTCTACGATATAACCTTCAGACAGAGACAAACACCTACAAAATCTCTATCAAGCGTTCTTACAACTACAATACCCACCTGCTGAAGTGAAGAAACAGATTGACAGAGCCAGAAGAGTACCCAGAAGTCACCTACTACAGGACAGGCCCAACAAAGAAAATAACAGAACGCCACTAGCCATCACCTTCAGCCCCCAACTAAAACCTCTCCAACGCATCATCAAGAATCTACAACCTAATATACAATTAACTTAATATACAATTAAATTAATATACAATTAATTTAGGCTTGAATAGAGACTGGGAGTGGATGGGTCATTACACAAAGTAAAACCATTTCGCCATGTTATTTCTCCCCCCCACCCCACCCCTCATTGTTCCTCAGACATTCTTGTTAACTGCTGGAAATGGCCCACCTTGATTATCACCATAAAAGGTTTTCCTCCTTCCCCCCTGGTAATAGCACATCTTAAGTGATCACTCTCCTTAGTGTGTGTGATAAAACCCATTGTTTCATGTTCTCTGTGTGTGTATATAAATCTCCCCACTGTATTTTCCACCGAATGCATCCAATGAAGTGAGCTGTAGCTCACGAAAGCTTATGCTCAAATAAATTTGTTAGTCTCTAAGGTGCCACAAATCCTCCTTTTCTTTTTGCGAATACAGACTAACACGGCTGCTACTCTGAAAGCTGTCATTAGATCCACTGTCACTACAAAAGATTTGAAAAACACAAATCCATACCTGGGACATATCTTACAAGTCTATTGTTCTCTCTTACTTAGTATTTATTGAAGGTGAAGCCCTGGTAAAGGATTCTAAAGATTTTTGAGCACAGAGGGAGGCTATGTGTAGGCTGACACCTGTTATCAATTAAAAAGATGAATTAGGCCTGGGGAAGAGAAGCTGAGTATTATTGTATGTCAATAAATGAGATCTCAGAAAAGGAAATTTAATCTGAAAGTATCAGTGGTGATGTTTTGGATTGACAAGGAAGAAGGTAAACTGAGACAGCAACAGGGCCCAATGCTAGATTGCGTCAGGCCCTCTGCGATGTACAACTACAACCATTACCTATACAAATAGCTACTTAGGGCTCCGATTCAGGAAAGCATCTCTACTCAGGACCGTGCTTAAAATACATGCTTAATGTACAATATCTGCTTAAAAGTGCTGTCCTGGAACAGAGACAGAGGGTTGGTCTATCCTGCAATTCGGCACATGCCCACTGACTCAGGCTCAGGGGGTTGGGGAGGGGGAGCGCTCAGGCTAAGGGGCTGTTTAACTGCAGCCTGAGCTCTGGGACCCTCCCACCTCATAGGGTCCTAGAGTCTGGGCTCCAGCCCGAGCCTGACTGTCTACACTGCGATTGAACAGCCCCTTAGCCTGAGTTCTGCAAACCCAAGTCATCTGCACAGGCCAGCTGTGGGTTTTTAACTGCAGTGTAGACATACCCTACGTGTCTCACTTACCCTTTGGACATGCAATTACCTAACTGGAACATGCAATTGCATCGGCACTTCATCCTGCTCTTTTTTTTCTGTGCACAGACCAAAGCCTCTGCCTTCATATAGTTCTTTTCCTACCTCTCCCTAGGCCAGTGCAGGACTGACTCTTCCTGTACGTTCTCCAGAGATCTGTCCAATCTGGTTTTACAATTCTCAGGGGAAGGGACTCTTATTTGTTCCATTTATTTAACCTCTTTGCCCGGGTGCTCCACACTAAGTCAGCAGTGTACTCATCTTCCACTGAAGGGCAATGGAATCCGAGCATGTGCCTGGCACATTCAGTACCACAGCAGGTGCCAGCTGCCCATAAGCACCTGGCATGGTTATCTACCACCAACGAATAATCGTTGAACTGAATTATTCCAAACAACCAGTGTTCCCAGTGAAAGCATTCAGAATGTTTTTATACAAAATGTTGGGCTTCTTGCCACAATAACGGAGCTACATTTCCACGTTACGACAATTCATAGGGACGCTGGCTTGCAAGATTGCATGTCATTTCATTCCATTCTTGCCCAAGGATTTACGAGATAAAATCTGCAACAAATAAACTCACCAGCAGATGGCAGTAACTGCAAGCCTCTTGGCTTTGTCATACTGAAACTTCCACAGTGGAAGGAGAGTCCCCTCCTGGTCTCTGTATTCATCTGCGGGATCCTCAAAATATTTAAAATCTAAAAGGAGAGGAAACAAATACCAGTGCATTCAAAAGGGGTCTGCCTGTAACCAGTGCCTGCGGGTGGAGTATAAGATCATTCCTCTCCCCTAGCTAAAGGGTAGGCACCACCATGTTCAGAGCTTGTGCCAAAGACACAGCTCATGCCCGAGATTTACTATTTGTATCCCAGTAGTGCCTAGAGTCCCTAAGTGAGGTCAGGGCTACACAGTTCTAGATGCTGTACGCACACAGAGCAAGAGATGGTCCCTGCCCGGTTGAAAAGGGATCCTGACGGCTCCAGTCAGCACTGCTGACCAAGCCACTAAAAGTGCAGTCAGCAGCGCAGTGGGGCTAATGCAGGCTCCCTGCCTGCCCTAGCTCTATGTGGCTCCTGGAAGCAGCCAGTATGTCCAGCTCCTAGGCACGGGGTGGCCACGGGGACTCCGCACGCTGCCCCCACCCTGACTGCCAGCTCCACAGCTCCCATTGGCTGGAAGCAGCCAGTATGTCCAGCTCCTAGGCACGGGGTGGCCACGGGGACTCCGCACGCTGCCCCCACCCTGACTGCCAGCTCCACAGCTCCCATTGGCTGGAAGCAGCCAGTATGTCCAGCTCCTAGGCACGGGGTGGCCACGGGGACTTCGCACGCTGCCCCCGCCCTGACTGCCAGCTCCACAGCTCCCATTGGCTGCAATTCCCGGCCAATGGGAGCTGTGAGCGCGGTGTCTGCGGGTGATGGTTGGTGACAATGGTGCCCTTCTGAGTGATGCCTCTCCAGCTAGAAGCCAGACATGCCGGTCACTTTCGGGAGCCACCTGAGGTAAACCCTGAACACCCTGCCCCAGGTCGGAATCCCCTCCCACACCCTAACTCCCTCCCAAAGCCTGCCACCCCTCCTGCATCCCAACTCCCTGCCCCAACCCTGAGCCCCCTGCCACACCCAAACTGCCTCTCGGAGCCCGCAGCCTACACACATACATCCCACACCCCAACCCCCTGCCCCAGCCTGATGAACATAAGTGAGGGTGAGGGAGAGCAAGCGATGGAGGGAGGAAGGATGGAGTGAGTGGGGGCGGGGCCTCAGATAAGGGGTGGGTAGGGGCGGGGCCCTGGGGAAGATGCAGGACAAGGCTGTTCAGTTTTGTGTGATTAGAAAGTTGGCAACCCTAATAAAGGGTGGGAGGGGAAATGGCTTGCTCAAGGTCACATAGCAGGTCAGTGGCAGAGCTGGGAATAGAGCCTGGTCTCCTAAGTTGCAAGTACAGTGGCTCAGGTCCTGGGTCACACTGGCTCATTTTCTTTTGGAAACAATAGAGCCATCGATGATCTCATCGGGAGTTTGGCGACACAGACTAATATTTTGTTATTTATTTGTGGAAAAGGTGAACCACCACCAAGTAAGGTGCTGATCAGCCATGTCTTGATAATGTAAGTTCTATTAACGCCATCCCACATCCGCCAACACCATTCTTGTGAGTGTCACCGTACAGATGGGTATCAGGAGTGATTTGAGTGGGAAGAGAGAGGGGCACCGTTAGAACGGACAAGGTGTGGAATCTGTCCCAGTCGCATCTGTTCCCTGTTGTAAGCAGACATAGTTGATGGGCTTGTATAGCTGCTTTGTACAGGCAGCTCAGACTGTCAGTGTCTGCACCATGAAAGGAAACTCACCTGTTCAGGTTTCAGAGTAGCAGCCGTGTTAGTCTGTATTCGCAAAAAAGAAAAGGAGTACTTGTGGCACCTTAGAGACTAACAGATTTATTTGAGCATAAGCTTTCGTGAGCTACAGCTCACCTCACGAAAGCTTATGCTCAAATAAATTTGTTAGTCTCTAAGGTGCCACAAGTACTCCTTTTCTTTTTCACCTGTTCAGGGAACTCGATGCAAAGCATGGGACATATTCCAGTGAAGGTCAAACAACCCAGTGCCTGCTGAATGGCTGCCTAAGTCCCACCCTGCTTGGAGCAACACGTGCCCTATAAATGAATGGACTTGGCTGGGCTGTTTGCTTTCTGCAAGTTCCCAGATCTGCTCCTGCCTACATCTCATTTCTCTGATCTGACATCCTTCTTCTGTGGCCTGCACTCGGCCCACTTCTCGCTCCTTAATGATCCCGTACTCTCTGTTGGAACTTTGTGCCTTTTTTCATGGCACATTTATGCCTGGAGCCTCTCTCTGCCACCTTCTTTTATACAGGCCCATGACTACAGTACCAAACACCTCAGTTCTTTCACCTAGCTTTCCACCTCTACTCTGGCACTCTGCTGCCTTCCTCAGCCTGGTCCTTAAACACTGTGCTGACTCTGTCTAACTTAGGGCCCAATTCTGTGAGCTGCTAAGCATTCTCATCTCCCACTGAACTCACAGAACTGGACCCTTACATAGCAAGCACCTTTGGGCTGTGATCTTGCCTTCCTGCATCTTGTGAAGCACCGTGCATGTCCACTGGTTAGTGCCAACCTGGGACTCGGGAGACCTGAGTTCTACTCTTGGCTCTACCATTGGCTGATCTTGGGCAAGTCATTGCACTTCTGTGCCTCAGTTTACCCATCTGTAAAATGGGGATAATTATACTGACCTCCTTTGTAAAAGCACTTTGAGATCTGCTGATAACAAGCACTGTATAAAAGCTAGGTATCATTATTATATGCTGGTCACTTTGGAGGTGGGTAGACAGCAACAGTAAATTGTGGAGTGCTCTCCCAATACCTACATGCACAGAACTCCCCACGCCACAGGGACATGTAGGAGAGCCTAGAGTGATCAGCAAGGCAATGTGCCGGATCCTCAGCTGTGCCTCCAAAGAAGTCAATGAAGCTCTGATGAGTTACACCAGCTGAGAATCTGGCCCACTATATCGATATCACCCTCCTGTTAGCAGCAGATCTCCTCTTTGAATCAAGACAAAATTTAACTCCACGAGAAAATGCTTCCCCAGATTCCCTGTTGTAATCTTTCTAGAGTTCTGAAGATGTAACACCTGCATATTGCAATGTTTTACTTGCGGTACGAATACATAATAATCCTTGGCACTTCTGAGGTGCTTTCGCACTGAGGATCTCAGAGCCTTTTACAAACTCTCACTAATTAATCTGTCCTCACAGTATCTCTGGGAGGCAGAGATATATGATTAGCCTCACTTTCCTGATGGTGGAATTGAGGCTCTTGACAGGTAAGCGATTTGCCCAAGGTCACCGAATTATTCACTGGCAGAGCTAGAAATAAAACTCAGGAGTCCAGACTCGCATCTCTCTGCCCTAACTATTAGGCATTAGAATAAAATACTGTAACCCTCACTTGGGGTCTCTGCCAGGGAGGGGAAGCTTTAAATTGACCTCAGGGCTCCAAAGGAGAGGCTACGTGGGGTATATATAGAATCAGTAAATTCTCCATGTGTCCTGGCCATAAACTTTCCCAGGCCAGCGCTATGCTGGGGACTATGTGGGCTGGCTGTGCCCACGCCTGTGGAAGCAATACTGTGGGTGTCTTATGCTGCCCTCATACTCCCCGATGCAGATTTTCCATTACTGGGAGGGCTGTGTCCTGGCTTCTGTCAGCTGAAGGGGGTCTGTCTCATCTTGGGCTGAATCTAGCTTGTGGATTTTAAATAAGGAGCGACCAAAACGGTACAGTATTGGCAACCTTTGGGCCACTTAAAGTGGTCGCTTAGGGCAAAAGGGCAGCCTATCACAGGTGGCCTTTCGTGCAGATTTCTCTGTTACATGGACTGACATGGTTTGAAGTAACATTCCATGAACTATTGCACTTTGTCATGGTGACCCTGGAAAGGATCAATATGGGAGTCATTATGCCAGGTGTGGCCACAGAGTTGATAACGGTGAGTAGCCTCTGACTTCTCTAAGGAAGTGATCAGCAACATGGTACTGATCAAGGACTTGATGCACAGACTGGTCAATTGTATTGATTACGGCTGGGCTTTCCCATGGAGTCAGAGTGTTAGGCACCCAAATACCACTGAATAGAACTTTCCTAGGCTGCTTTGAAAATCCACAGCCTGCATTCTCAAAGGAGCTTTCACCACCCTCATCACAACGTGTGCTGGTCTCTTCCGCAGAACTGACATCTGAGTGTGAATGAAAGTCCCATACCTTGTGCAATGTCATCAAAGGTATTCTGATTGACCATCCGCTCCACTATTTTAGCTGCCTTGGTCACCTTGGTTACATCATCACTCTGCCAAAAAGTAAAACAATGAGGAGCAATTTTACAACCAACAAGTTGAAAGAAAGGGAAATTACTTCCTGTGCCATGGTTCCCTGAAAATTAGCAAAGAGCCCCCCCCCCCCCGCTCCTGTTGGATCTCTGGACTAAGGGGTTTCAGGGTTTCACATGGATAAGCAAAGATCAAAGGGTTTAAAAGCCTTTCAATAAATCTCTGGGAACTTGACTTTAAGTTGTATGCAGATCAACAGTATCATACAGCACATAGCTAATGGAATCAGTCACACTGTGGGGGAGATTTTCAAAGGCACAAAAGGCAGCCTTGTGTCCAATTGCCTATGAAAGTCAATGAGAATTAGGCTCCTTGCTGGCTTAGCACAGTGGAAAATTCCATCCTGCAGATGTGGTGCTAACAGTGGCACCAGAACAGGGTGGGACAGAGGGCCATGCCCCCCCCACACTTTTAAAAGTGGGAGGTTATTCCCTCCCACTGTTTACTGGGCATAAGGGTGAGCAATGGGGAAGGGGGTAGGGTCTGGGGGGGAAGAGGCGGCACAGGAGCTGGGTCTCGGGGAAAAGGGGTGGCACAGGGTGGGGTGTTGGGGGAATGGGCGGCGCAGGTCGGGAGCTCGGGGGGAGGGGCGCTGAGGCAGCAGGGGGGAGGGGTGGCACGGGGGAGCGGGCCACAGTTCGGACACTGGTGGCCCCCCACGTTTAGGGACCTTCCGTCACTCCTGGGTCTATTATGCATTGACAAACACTGATAGAGCCCTGCACAACGTTAAACCCTGTGTAGCCTGAAGAGAGATGTGCCGCTCTTTGTCTCTGTGTCCTAATGGGAATTCCAGTGATGGGCACAAATCCAAACACCTTCCTCCTCTGAACTCTGGGGAAGTCCAAACCCTGCAGTTCAGGTCTGCCTCCAGGTCCCTCCCAGGCATTCCAGGGTTACACTGATATACCTAGAGGGATGTCTACACTGCACATCTCTGGTAGCAGCATGTGGGGTATGTGTAGCCCCACATGGCAGTGAAAAGCAGGTTGCACCCATACTGCGGTGTGCAGCTACATCCAGCAGAGAAAGGCTCTGGCAGAGGGTGGCAGCAGGGAAAGGCTCCGGCAGTGGAGTCGGAGCCTTTCCCACTGCCTTCCCCTGCCAGAGTCTTTCACTGTCTCTGTACGCTACTCACCTAAGCAGTGCCTCACTGTCTACACTGATGTTTATACCTATGCAAGGGAGTCAGAGGGTTCTCCCCATGTGTGGAGAACTCAAAGCCAGGGCCACTGAACTTTCATATTTTGCTGTTTCAAAGTCCTGCATCCACAAATCCTAAGTGAACCGCCATTATTATCTTTATTATTTGTATGACCATACCCTATCAAAGCCCTGTCAACACCTCAAAGACTTCCATCATCAAAACACTGCTAGGCTTTGAAGGCCAACATCAGGGCGTACACATGCTCGGCCACTAGCCTTACCCTGACTTCACTCCATTTCATAGGCATACTAAGACTTGGCATTTATATAGGGCTTTATTTCATGTAAAGACACTAATTAATCCTCACAGCACCCCTGGGAAGTATCATCACCCCCTTTTATAGATGGAGAAACAGACAGATGGCATAACTTGCCAAAGGCCACAAAGAGAGTCAGTGGCAGATCCAGGAATACAACACAGGAATGCCTGGCTCCCAAACCAGTGCTCCTTCCTTCGTCTACACTGCCTTCATATTGAGCGTATATCTAATATCAGGTATCCTATGAATGCTCGACGCTTTGACTCCCCCGACAGTGCACACCAATGTTCCTAACCTTCCACCTCTGCTAGATCACAGATATGCCTGGCCATTCTCCTACATGCCAAGGCACATACCACAGTTAGTAGTTCTGCCATTTCATGTTTGAGTTCCTTCAGAACTCTTGGGTGATGCCATCTGGACCTGGTGACTTATTAGTGTTTATCATTTAGCTTCTCTGCAATAACAATGAGGAGTCCTTGTGGCACCTTAGAGACTAACAAATTTATTTGGGCAATGGCCTTATCTTCATTGAGTGCTCCTTTAGCACCTTGGTCACTGCAATAAAAGACTTGCAGCACAGCCATGGCTGGCCTGGGTCGGCTGACGCGGGCTCACAGGGCTCAGGCTGTGGAGATAAGAACCGAAGTGTAGACATTTGGCCCCAGGCTGGAGGCTGGACTCTGAGACCCCACCAGGGGGGAGGGTCTCAGAGCTTGGGCTCCAGCCTGAGCCCAAACATCTATACTGCAATTTTCAGCCCCGCAGCCCAAGTCTATTGACTCAGGCCCTGAGCCTCATGCTGCAGGTTTTTTATTGCAGTGTAGACCCTACTGTCTGCTTCTCAAGCTTGCTGCTTCTGAAGTACTTAAAAAAATTCTTACTCTTAGTTTGTGCGTCTTTAGCAAGTTGCTTCTTACATTCTTTCTTGGCCTGTCTTATGATACTTTTATACTTAATCTGCCAGAGTTTGTGCACTTAGGATTTGACTTCCAAATTTTAAAGGATGCCTTTTGCCTATAATGGCTTCCATTAATCTGCTGGCTATCCATGGAAGCATTTGTTTGGTCCTCCTACTTTCTTTTCTAATTTGGGGTATATATTTAGTCTGAGCCTCTATTATGGTGTTTTTAAATAGTTGCCATGCTGCTTGCAGGTATTTAACCCTTATGACAGCTGCTTTTAACTTCCCTCTAACAAGCATCCTCATTTTCATATAGTTCCCCCTTTTAAAGTTAAATGTTACCATGGTGGGCTTTTTTAGTATTATCCCCCCTACAGTGTTAAACAATATTTAATTATATTGTGGTCACTATTACCAAGCAATTTAGCTCTGTTCACCTCTTGGACCAGATCCTGTGCTCCACTTAGAACTAAATCAGGAATTGCCTCTCCCCTTGAGGGATAGGCCTAGCTGCTCCAAGAAGCAGTCATTGATGGTGTCTAGAAATTTTATCTAGGCATAATGTCCTGTGGTGACATGTACCCAGACAATACAAGTATAGCTGAAAACACCCTTAAATGTTGCACTTTCTGCTTTTGTTGCCTCTTTAACCTCCCTTAGCATTTCACAGTCACTGTCACCATCCTGGTCAGGTGGTCAGTTGGATATTCTGATTGATATATTCTTATTATTCAAGCTTGGAATTCCTATCCAGAGAGATTTGATGGTAGTTTGTTTCATGTAAGATGTTTACCGATTTACCCTATGCTTTCTTTCCCATATAAAAGAGGGGGAATGGAGATCTCTCCCTTTTCCGTTTGAGGAAAGGAGGGTGCTGAGCTGAGCACACTGCAGCCCAGCTCAGCCCCCATCTCCCCCCACTCTGAATGACAGGTACTGTGTGAAACTGGCACCAGCTCTTTCTGCAAATCACAGGGGAAGAAGGCAGGAGAAGAAGTTACCCTGACTTCTCCTCCTCCTTCACTACCAATGCAGTAAATGTCCTCCATATTGCTGATCAGCTGGCATCTCCAAAGCTCCTTGAAAAACATCATCTAAAGTCACACGGGATGTGTTTTTTCCTGCTACCCAGGCTTTACATTCCACATTTAATCCAGGTAATCCAAGAGTGATTCCTGTAAGCAGGCATCTTCTCCAGCCTGCTCCCTATGCACAATCCACAGGCTAGGTGGAGTCCAAACTCACCCCTTTCCAAAGGTTTGGTTCTATTAACAAAGAAATCTCGAACAAACCAACATTCAGTTCCAACCTTCTCCCCAGGCTTGGCTGTTCCAAGAGTTTTACCCTTAAGACTCAGCCCAAATCCTCTCTCTCAGACAACCATTCTAACCTCCCTTCTTCCCAGGGAGGCAGATGTCA
Organism: Dermochelys coriacea; assembly: GCF_009764565.3. NCBI lineage: Eukaryota > Metazoa > Chordata > Testudines > Dermochelyidae > Dermochelys > Dermochelys coriacea. The sequence continues at coordinate 4,566,789 of NC_050072.1, forward strand.
CATTGTTTCAGCAGAACCCACTTTACCCTTTCCCAGCAGGATCAGTCCTTGCTAACAGGGTGGGACACTTAAGGCAAATACTGCCAGTCTGTTACATTGCCTTCAGTGCAACTGTCAGTCAGGCCATTTGTTTAGGTGCCTAAATAGTGACTTAGAAGCCTCATTTTGGACACCCATTTTTCAAAATCTTGTATTATAATGGGGCACTAACTCTCCAGTTCAAGTTGAGCATCACTGTCTGTTTAAAGGTGGACTATTCTAAGTGCTCTAAAATCCACGATGACTTTGGTTGTGTTGAAATTTGCTGTGTCTTATGTGGATGCAGGGTAGGATTAGTGATCCAAATTTGGGGCCATTTGAGCAAGGGATTCCCTAGGATACAGCCCCTCCCCCCCAAAAAACACTAGCATTTTACAAAATCATCTACATCTTTCAACTTGTTGAGCTCAAACTATGCCTCTGATCCTCCCCAAACTGATCTCAGTCACTTGGGATTGATCTCAGCTAATACACAGCACCCACTGCCGCTTTAGGGAAGTAACAGAGAACAAGTTGTTAAAGGTAGGATGACCATATATCCCATTTTGGCCAGGACAGTCCCCTTTTTTAAACCCTGTCCCAGCCATCCTGACTTTTTTGGCAACAGTGGGCATTTGTCTGATCAAGTTGGCAAAAGCAAATGGGATAAATGCCCACTTTTTTGACAAAAGTGGGGTGCGGAGGAAAGTGCGGGGGGGGGGGAGTGCATGGTGATGCCAGCCCCATGCAGGGGGGGAGTCAGGGCTCCGGCAGGGCTCAAGTGAGCAGTGATGCCAGCCCCAGCCTTGTGACAGGGGAGGTAGGGATAGTCAAGCAGTAATGCCACCTGTGCAGCCAGGGGGGCGGGGCGGGGAGGAAGGGTCAGGCTAGCCCCACACATGCGGTATCCCGTTTTCCCTTTGGGAAATATGGTCACCTAGTTAAGGGTACAGTTCATAGCTACAGGTCGGCACATGCCAAACTGACATTCCTCAAAGAGTGACATGCACATGTGCAGCAAGACTCGATTGATAGATTCCAAGGCCAGCAGGGACCATTGTGATTATCAAATCTGATTTCCTGTAGAACACAGGCCAAAGAACTTCCTCCAAACAATTCCTAGGGCTGAGCTTTTAGAAAAACATCTAACCTTGATTTAAAATTGCCAGGGATGGAGAATCCAGATGACCCTCAGTAAATTGTTCCAATGGTTAATTACCCTCACTGTTAAAAATGTATGCCTTATTTCCAGTCTGAATTTGTCTAGCTTCAACTTTCAGCCATTGGATCGTGTTAGACCTTTCTCTGCTTGATTGAAGAACCCATTATTACATATTAGTTCCCCATGTAGATATTAAGACTGTAATAACGTCACCCCTTAACCTTCTCTTTGTTAAACTAAATAGATTTAGCTCTTTGAGTCTATCACTGTAAAGCAAGTTTTCTAATCCTTTATTCATTCTCATGGCTCTTCTCTGAACCTTCTCCAATTTGTCATCTGTCTTGAATTGTGGGCACCAGACCTGGACCCAGGATTTCAGCAGTGGTCGCACAAATACAGAGATAAAATAAGCTTTTTACTCCTACACTAGATTCCCCTATTTTCCTTTAGCCCCTTTGGCCACAGTGTCATACTGGGACCTCATGTTCAGCTAATTATACCTCAAATCCTAAATCACTGCTTTCCAGGATAGAGTTCACCATCCTGTAAGCATGGCCTACATTCTTTGTTCCTAGATATATTCATTTACATTTAACTGTATTAAAACACATATTAGTTGCTTGCAGCCAGCTTACTTAGCAATCCAGATCGCTCGGTATCAGTGACCTGTCATCATCATTATTTCCCCTTCCCCAAATTTTTATGTCATCTGCAAACTTTATCAGTGATAATTTTATGTTTTCTTCTGGCTCAGGGCTCTGAGGAAGCAAACGGGTTTCCATGCAATCTGTTGTCACAGTAACTATGAGGTTCAAGGTGACATGCAGAGGTCATTGAACCTGAGCTGCATCCATCCCCTGAGAGTTTGAATTCCACCCTTAGCAGTTTGCAGAGGATGTGTCTTTTGCATATTCCTTGCATTTTGCAGGGGCTCCTTTTGGAAATTTTATCCTGAAACCATAATTTCTGGTTGAAGAGGGATAAAGTGCCCTAAAATCCATCTGCCAACTCAGATTTTACTTTTGAAGTATTGTCAAAGGAAGTTAGCATTAAACAGAGGGAAGATGAAAGATTTGAGTAAGCAGGAAGGTTAATGTAAATCCCCTTTCCTGAGCAATGGATCTGAGTGCGATGAAAGGAAAACTAGTTCAACTGGTTAAGGGATTCCTAACATGAACTGCTCAAAATATTGTCAGATACTTATAATTCTTTTGGTGCAGAGCTAGGAAATATGGAGCAACGGGGAAGGTGGTGAGGGGTTAGAGCAGTGCAGGGAATGTGGAGGTTGGGAAGGTGCAAGGGGCGGATTGGGGGACAGAGGAGTAGGGAGAGTTAGGGGAAGGGGGAGAGATGGAGATGAGTGGTAGGGTAGGGGACAGAGAGGAAGAGAGAGGGGCTTCAGGGCCTTGGTCAGAGACAGGAGGGACAAAGATGTTGGGTGACTGAGGGTTTGGGGCCTGTCAGCTCCACATTCTATTCTTCGTTTTTTTAGCTTATCCCCTTTACTTATCTCTTTATGACACATTCAAAAAGAACCCTTTTTTCTTGCTGGGATTTTCCTGCTTGTTCCTTAGCAATACCAAGTGTGCTCTTCCTTAGATTTTGCTAGAGATCTGCTTGGAAATTTCACAGTATGTATATTGGTACTCTCACAATTTATTAGAGGTGGTGGCAAGGCAGGATGGTGGTGATGGATTTCTAACAAAGACTGCCTTTCTCCAAAACATGCATTAGCCATTGGAATTAAATGGGTGTTAACAAAAATGTAAAAAGTCTGAATAAAAATCACTCCCCCCTCAATTGCACCAATTTCCTTTTCTCAACTCCTGCAATGTCTTTTTTGTCTGTCGACACTAGAGACATTTCCTCACAATTCCCCACCTTTGCTACCTCTTGTTCAGCTCCAAGAGCATTACCAATGTTGGGAACCCAAGTTTAGACCTGTCATTGGCTGCCATCGTCATCTTGCACTGAACAAGTCTAATGGACACTGTGGTTAAAATGCTGGCAAGATGAAGATATGTTTGAAAGAAGAGAGCAATTAAACAAATTCATATGCCACCAGTGTATGACGAACATAAGATAGGCTATATTGGATCTTCATTGGTCCGCCAACTCTGTTAAACTGCCTTCAGCAGAGGCCAGTATTCACCGCTTCAAAAGAATTCAATTCTTCTCCATGTAATGCCCCTTACCACGTAAGTACTGCTGTACCAGGATAAGGAGCAATGTCCCTGCTGATCCCCACAGAGATCAGCAGGAATATGGCCCGTGTTCCTCTCCCTCTCACTCCTAGGCTTCTCAACTTCATGTCTGCGATTGCACCTTGAAGTGAAGATCAGCAGTGAATACTTACTCTATTGTACCGAAACAGCACCCAGGAGAGTTATCTCTCAAAGATGAACTATACGGTGGATAGAAAGTTGGCTAGATTGTCAGGCTCAATGGGTAGTGATCAATGGCTCGATGTCTAGTTGGCAGCCAGTATCAAGTGGAGTGCCCCAAGGGTCGGTCCTCGGGCCGGTTTTGTTCAATATCTTCATAAATGATCTGGAGGATGGTGTGGACTGCACCCTCAGCAAGTTTGCAGATGACACTAAACTGGGAGGAGAGGTAGATATGCTGGAGGGTAGGGATAGGATGCAGAGGGACCTAGACAAATTAGAGGATTGGGCCAAAAGAAATCTGATGAAGTTTAACGAGGACAAGTGCAGAGTCCTGCACTTAGGACGGAAGAATCCCATGCACTGCTACAGACTAGGGACCGAATGGCTAGGCAGCAGTTCTGCAGAAAAGGACCTAGGGGTTACAGTGGATGAGAAGCTGGATATGAGTCAACAGTGTGCCGTTGTTGCCAAGAAGGCCAATGGCATTTTGGGATGTACAAGTAGGGGCATTGCCAGCAGATCGAGGGACGTGATCGTTCCCCTCTATTCAACATTGGTGAGGCCTCATCTGGAGTACTGTGTCCAGTTTTGGGTCCCACACTACAAGAAGGATGTGGAAAAATTGGAAAACATCTAGCAGAGGACAACAAAAATGATTAGGGGACTGGAACACATGACTTATGAGGAGATGCTGAGGGAACTGGGATGGTTTAGTCTGTGGAAGAGAAGAATGAGCTGCTTTCAACTGTCTGAAAGGGGGTTCCCCAGAGGATGGATCTAGACTGTTTTCTGTGGTAGCAGATGACAAAACAAGGAGTAATGGTCTCAAGTTGCAGTGGGGGAGGTTTAGGTTGGATATTAGGAAAAACTTTTTCACTAGGAGGGTGGTGAAGCACTGGAATGGGTTACCTAGGGAGGCGGTGGAATCTCCTTCCTTAGAAGTTTTTAAGGTCAGGCTTGACAAAGCCCTGGCTGGGATGATTTAGTTGGGGATTGGTCCTGCTTTGAGCAGGGGATTGGACTAGATGACCACATGAGGTCCCTTCCAACCCTGATATTCTATGATTCTATGAATGCTAGACCCTGCCTTAAAGATGATCGTCTGTTTTATTTTGGTGTGTATGAAATAGACTGACTTTTTTAAAAGTCTTTGTTTACAGGAACTGAGCATGAGCCAATTAAACTCTGTCTAGAAGAAGTGGAAAAGTCATATGTCAGTTTTCTTATTAGCCCGTTAGGCTGTAACTCTTCAGTAATGTAACCATGAATAAACCCCCATATGGCACGAATATAAATCAAAGTAAGCTATTTTCTAATTGGGTTACTTTCTCTTTCAGGTTTGATTAATTCTGTATCTTATTAAAATTAATCTTCAATGGACTTGATAGGCCAAATTTTTTTTTAAAGGTCCATTTGAAATTGATTTTTCCTCTGTAAGCCACTCCTGGCCTGGCCCTGACTCTAAACACAAGCTCACCAGCTAACTAAATATTTTGTTTGGTTTTTTGAAGTATACTATTTTACAGAACAGCAATAAGGCGAATGGAATCATACATTAGGACTGGATAATGGACTAGGGATCTAAAATAAATGGCTTGACCTGTCATTGATATTCCTTTTTGATAAATGCTTCGTGTTTACATTTCAGCAGCAGGCCAGTCACAATGTATAACTCTGCTACTTCCTTAGAAACAAGGGTTCTGCTGATGTGTAATAAAATATCCAGAACACATAAATCCCCCTGATGCCAAATCTGTAACTTCTGCACCACCACCAAATAACACATTAGAGCTACACATCTTCCCTGCTTTCGAAGGAACTTTGAACACATAGGAAGGAAATATTGGCGCTAGGTCCACAATAGGGTTTAAGACAGCCAAGGCCCTCATGCCAGCCCTGTTTCCTGCAAACACGCCATCCCAAACAAGCGAAGTGCTAAAGACAGTCACAAAGGGTAAATCATTTCAGATGACGGATTGTCCATGAACTGTTCATTTTCACTCTTAGGGTATGTCTACACTATGAAATTAGGTCAATTTTATGGAAGTCGATTTTTCGGAAGCGGTTTTATACAATCCATTGCGTGCGTCCCCACTCAGCGCAGTAAGTCGGCAGAGTATGTTCACAGTACCGTGGCTAACGTTGACTTTCAGAGCGGTGCACTGTGGGTAGCTATCCCACAGTTCCCGCAGTCTCCGCTGCCCATTGGAATTCTGGGTTGAGCTCCCAATGCCTGAAGAGGCAAAAACATTGTCGTGGGTGGTTTTGGGTACATGTCGTCAGTCGCTCCTCTCTCCCTCCCTCCTTTCCTCCCTCCATGAAAGCAACGGCAGACAATTGTTTCATGGCTTTTTTCCTGGGTTAACCGCATAGACACCACAGCACTGCAAGCAGGAGCCCGCTCAGCTCACCGTCACCACTGCTGTTGTGGGCAAGTCTACTGTGGGGGCTGCTGTGATCCAAGTAGCCAATGCAATCATTGACGTTCTGTTATCAAGGGTAGCGACTCTGGGAAACGTGCGGGTCTTTTTAGATTTTAGGTGCATCATATTCCTACCCTTGCAGCCGCACATTCCACATGTAACAGCTCCAGGGCTCTTGCTCTTTTGCCTTGGCCACACAGCAGCAGCTCCTGGGTGCCTTCGCATCCACTGCTTCCGCTGCAACTCTGCTATCCCGACCTGCTGCAACTCTGCTATCCGGTGCAGTAGGACTGTGAGCCGTCCTCATCAATGGTGTTTTGCTCGCTCCACCACTTCCACTGCAACTCTGCTATCCTGATCTCCTGCGAGCTGGAGGCTTCCGCTTCAGGCTGCTCTCCAGCCGCGTCCACCCCAGCCTACCCCTTGATCCCATGGCTCATGAAGCCTGGACAGTAGTAAGGAGCAGTTTAACTACAGGCTGAGCAATTGCAGAATGGTGGTAGAATGTGCCTTTGGATGTTTAAAAGCGGGCTGGCACTGTTGGTCAGACCGCAGCGCAACCAACATTCCCATTGTTATTGCTGCTTGCTGTGTGCTCCATAATATCTGTGAGAGTAAGGGGGAGACGTTTATGGTCGGCGGGGGGAGGCGGGGGTTTGAGGCAAATCGCCTGACGTCCGATTTTGAGCAGCCAGACCCTGATTAGAAGAGCACAGCAAGGTGCGCTGCGCATCACAGAGACTTTGAAAACCAGTTTCATGATTGGCCAGGCTATGGTGTGACAGTTGTGTGTGTTTCTCCTTGATGCAAACCCGGCCCCTTTGTTGATTTTAATTCCCTGTAAGCCAACCACCCTCCCCCCTTTGAAACAAAGTAACTATTGTTTTGAAACCATGCATTCTTTCTTTATTAATTAAAAAAAATTGAGATAACGGACAAGGTAGCCACAGGTGATTTTGGGTACATGTCATCAGTGACCATTCCCTCCCTCCCTCCATGAAAGCAAAGGCATATAATCATTTCTCGCCCTTTTTCCTGGATTGCCCACACATACGCCATAGCACTGCAAGTGGGAGCCCGCTCTGATCACCACTGCGGTTGTGAGCATTGTAAACACCTCGCATTTGCCCTTGGAGATTTTGGCATATATATTGATATTACATCTTTTGGAACAGAGTTCTCATAGCACGGATGCGTCTCCCCATACAGCGATCAGATCCAGTTCCTCCCATTCGGTCCATGCTGGAGCTCTTTTGCGATTCTGGGACTGCATGGTCACCTGTGCTGATGAGCTCGCCATGCTGGCCAAACAGGAAATGAAATTCAAAAGCTCCTGGGGTTTTTCGTACGTACCTGACTAGTGCATCTGAGCTGAAAGTGCTGTCCAGAGCAGTCACAATGGAGCACTCTGGGATAGCTTCCAGAGGCCAATACCATCAAATTGCATCCACACTACCCTAAATTTGACCCAGCAATGTGGATTTTAGTTCTAATCCCCTCATCAGGGAGGAGTACAAAAATCGATTTTAAGAGCCCTTTAAGTCGACAAAAATGGCTTCGTCGTGTGGACGGGTGCAGGGTTAAACTGACCTAACACTGCTAAATTTGACCTAAACTCATAGTGTAGACCAGGGTTTAGCTGTTTGTGCAGTGTCCTTGGTCACCTAATGAACATGGTACAGTTACTGCCACTGGGCTGGATAATGGATTCATTTTAAAACAGAAGAACTGAGAATAGTGAGCGATTAACAAAGCACACACTTTCTGGGTTGAATTTTCAGCTGAACCATTTGCTAACATTCAGGATTTGCAAACATTTTTACAAATACCCAGCAGTCATCCAGGTGCTTCCAGATTACAGCTATAGCCCCATTAATTACAGTGAACTGAAATCAGCACTTTTATGTATACAAATATTTCCCAATCCTTTTTGTTGTAGTTGTTGTTGTTTTTCTTTAAGTGTTTGACCAGCTCTGCTTCTGAGGAGTCTGAAAAAAACCTATTCAGGATGCATTTAGCTAAGGGTACAATACTATACACCCCCAGGTCCAGCTTCTGGACCCTTAATACCTTAACTTCAGTGGGCTCACTCATGGAGTATGGTACTGCTCACCAGGAGTAAACATAAAAGATTCTAGTCCTGAATTATTTCAGTTGATCAGCGCCAGAGTTAGCAATCAGGAAATTCTCTATGCTTTATTTTACACCCAAGAATGTGACTCAATATCCCCCCGGGGCTCTGAATGCTGCAGGCTGACTGTTTTGCAGGAAGCAGCATTTACTTTCACTTGCTCAGAACATACTGCCCTTTTAGGTTTCCAGGAGTCACTCTGGAAAGAGCTAATAGGAAAAGGAAAAAGCCAAGGGGATCATCAAAGTGTCAATTTAAAACTGTAGTCAATGAAGCATGCAGCAGTTTGGTGTAATGTAGCTTCATTTCTATTTTCAGTTTAATGATCTGCTTTTGTCAGTCCCGTAGTTCCAAGCAAATAATGATATTGTTGACTTGAGGCCTGATTCTGCCCCACTTACTCATTCAAGTAGACCTTACTCAAACTAAAGATCCCATGGATTTCAATGGGACAATTTGCATACATAAGCATTGCAGAACCAGCCCCTTACATGGTGCACCATATGAGACAGGTACATGGCTAAACCAACAGCCCAATCCTGCTAGCTTTCTGTGTGTCATCAATCTTTGATCCTGCAGGATTGGTGTGTATATGTTTATTTAAAGCGTCATCAACAGTGGTGATGCTCTACCAGTAATAAATAATAATGATACCTTCGAAATATCAAACATGTCTGATCTAGTTTACTGGAGGACTGCTTGGTGATCTCAAAGGATTTTGACTGACAGGTCTCACACCTGAACTCAAAACATGAAGGTGTCACATCTTTAACAAAGGGCTTGCCTACACACAGAAGTTGCACCAGTTTAAGTTAAATCAGTGTCTAACCCATTTAGTAAACCTGATGCAAAACCCTACGTAGATGCTCTTATTTTGCTCTGAGTGTCTTACTTTCAATTAGCTTAATTCGGGACGGGGGGGAGAAATCTAAACCAAAGAAGTCACTTTTAAACTAAAATAAGAATGTCTACACAGGGATTGCTCCAGTTTAACTAAATGAGTTTTAAAATACACCTTTAGTTAAACAGGTGCACATTTGTGTACAGCAGTGGCCATCAACCCGTAGATCGCAATTGACTGGTCGATCTTGGAGCCTCTGTCAGTCAATCGTGATCTCTGGCAGCAAGAAGTCTGGTGGCACAGCAGGGCTAAGGCAGGCTCCCTGCCTGTCCCAGCCCCACGCTGGTCCCAGAAATGGCCAGCACTCCCCCTCAGCTCCTGGGAGAGGCAAGGGTCTCAGCACACTGCTCCTGCCTGCAAGCCCTGCCGCCACAGCTCCCATTGGCAGGGAATGGGGAGCCGTGGCCTATGGGAGCTGCGGGAGTTGTGCTTGCAGGAAGGAGCAGTGAACGGAGCCACGTGCCCGCCCCCGGGGCCACAGGGGCATGCTGGCCACTTCCGGGAGTGGTGTGGGGCCACGGCAGGCAGGGAGCCTGCCTTACCCCTGCTGTGCCACCAATTGGGAGCCGCCAAAGGTAAGTGTTGCCCAGTGGAAGCCCACACCCCAACCCCCAGACCTGAGCCCCCTCCCAGAGCCAGCACCTCATACGCTCTCCTGCACCTCAACCCCTCTCACCCCGAACCCCCTGCCCCATCCCTGACCCCCCTCCTGGAGCCAGCACCTTGTACCCCCTCCTGCACCCCAACATTCTTCCCCAGCCCAGAGTCCCCTCCTGCACCCAAACTCCCTCCCAGAGCCTGCACCCCTCACCACCTCCAAACACCCCAACACCCTGTCCCAGGGTCAGCCCAGAGCCCCCTCCCACACTCTGAACCCCTTGGCTCCAGCCCAGAGCCCGCACCCCCTCCCGAACTCCAACCTCCTGCCCCAGCCTGGTGAAAATGAGTGAGGGTGGGGGAGAGTAAGCAATGGAGGGAGGGAGGGAGGGAGCGGGACAGAGCTTTGGGGCAGGACCTCAGAGAAGTGGCAGGGTAGATCCTGGGTTGCACTTAAATTCAAAAAGTGATCTTGTGCATAAAAAGGTTGGAGATCACTGGTGTACAGACTTCCTCTCTCCCAAGAGTTCATGAAACATTGACAATAAATAGGAATTAATAACCCCCCACCCTAAGTTTTAAACAGTCTGATTAAAAATCCCTACTGCTCTTGTAATACATTCGGGGCTGACTGGGTCACACATACAGATTGATGAGCCTGCAAGAGCCTTAGCTAACAGAGATTGGTCTTCTAGCTCAGGCAGTAGTAGCTCATGTGTATTGAAGTACGAGGTTCAATCCCCATTGCTGACAGCCCACCCAGGGGTACAGTGTACACTCTTAAATGCTTGATTTTCACTCTCCTGACTCATGTGATGTCATCACTTCATTTGCATTTTAGCCACCAGAGTCTTTCAGCCAAAATGGGACCTGAATCTCTAATGTACAAACCAAGCAGAAAATCCCCGCATGCCTCCTGTCTTTTTGACACAAATCTTTCAGGCTTTCTTTATGCATCATAACGGAGCAAATATGGGTGGAACCCCAAATTTTTCTCCTTTGTAAGTCACTTCTACAGCAAAGCCTACAAATAGTGGGTCAACCTAGATCATTTTCTTTCATAATACCTTTTAATCATTTACAGATGCTTCAATTTTTGGGTGCCCAACCTAAGACAGGTAGAAGAGACCTGATTTTACAAAGGGTGGACGCTCAGTACTTTGTAAAGTCAGGTCCTTCTCATTAGGGCGTGGCTGAGAGGAGGCTGACAGATGCTTAACCCAGAGACGAACGAGACGATGATGATGATGGGTCAGGAGAAGCAGCTGGAGGAGACGGTGGAGGTAATACAAGCCCCTTCACCTTAGGGATTATGTCTGCCATTAGTTGTTAGAGTTCACAATTTAGGGGTGATTTTAGACCCCTAATTGCTTGACAATCATATTTTAACCATAACCCAGTCAGCTTTTCACCATCTGTGTGTGGCCTGGAGGTTGCAACCTTTTCTTTCAGATGCAGACCTTGCCACTGTTATCCAACTTTTGTCACCTCAAGGTCAGCCTATTGCAATGTGCTCCACAAGGGACAACACTTTAAACCACTCAGGGCAGGTCTACGCTTAAAATGCTGCATCAGTGCAGGTGCATCGATGCAGCTACGTTGCAGTAGCACTTAAGTGAAGATGCTCCTACACCAATGGGAGAGCATCTCTCGTCAATGTAGTTAACCCTCTAGAGATGGCAGTTATGCCGACGGGAGAAGTTTCCCACCGACATAGCGCTGTGTACAAGGGGAGTTTGGTCGATATAACTATGTCATTCAGGGTGGTGGATTTTTCATACCCCTGAGTGACAGATTACACCAATATAAATCTGTAGGGTAGACCTGGCCTCAGATACTAAAGCTGGTGCAGAATGTAGCAGCTCACTTATTGAACAGGACATCTCGCAGGGAGCATGTGACCCCAGCACTGGCTGCTTATTGATCTACAGGTGGAGTTTAGGTGTTGGTTATGACCTATAAAGCCTTAAGTGTCCTGGGACTAGTAGATAGCTGCCGACTCTGTGGGTGGTCCAGGGCTGGAGCACCCATGGAAAAAAAGGGGGGGTACTCAGCACCCACCTGCCACCGCTGTTTGGCAGCAGCTGCTGATCAGCTGTTTGGCAGCTGGGGAAGATGCTTGAGGGCGGCAGGTGAGCAGGGCCTTCGGGGAAAGGGTTGGAGAGGGGCAGGAAGAAGCGGAGTGAGGGCGGGGCCTTGGGAGGGGGCTGGAATTGGGGCAGGGCCTTGGGGCAGAGTGGGGGTAGAGCACCCCCGAGGAAAAAGAAAACTCAGCACCTATGGACTAGCGTACTTGAGGAGCCTCCCACTCTCCCTAGGCCATAATGGCACAGCTATCAACAGAGTTGCTTGAGCTGGATCTCCTTTGTTATAAAAGAGAAGGGGCGGCTGACAGGGCATTCTCTGCGAGGGCTCCGGGATACTGGAACTTGCTCCCTGAGGTCTGAAACAGCCCAGTGGTAACTCTCTAGGGATGCTGCAAAATACATCTGTCTGACCAGGTTTCAGAGACGGCTGAGCTTATGCTTCCCCTAATGACAATGGGATCTGATGGACCCTTTATAGGTAGCTGTCTAGCTCTGGCTGCGCTCCCATTGGAATGATCATTTTGCTGCTGCTGGGATTTTAATCTATTGCATAATTAGTGAGTGTGCTAGAAAATTAGGTTGCTTTAACTATGTCAGTCAGGGCTGTGAAAAATCCACATCCCTGAGCAGTGTAGGTAAATTGACCTAAATCTCCGTGTAGATTTAGCTACCGCTTCTTGGGGAGGTGGATTACCTATGACAACAGGGATAGCTCAGTGGTTTGAGCATTGGCCTGGTAAACCCAGGGTTGGGAGTTCAATCCTTGAAGGGGCCATTTAGGGATCTGGGGCAGATATTGGGGATTGGCCCTGCTTTGAGCTGGGGGTTGGACTAGATGATCTCCTGAGGTCCCTTCCACCCCTGATATTCTATGAACAGAAGAATCCCTCCCGTTGGTGTAGGTAGTGTCTACACTGAAGTGCTACAGTGGCACGGTAGAGTTTAGACAAGCCCTTGGGTAGGTCTCTCTTCTATAAATTCTACATTTAAATAAATAATGGAGCTCAAGTTCAATATGCCCAAACTGAGGCAACCCAAATCAGTAGTCAGGTTTGAAAATGTAGGTGTATATTTTTAACAATACAAAAATATTAAATTAAAAGACCCCAAGGATGTAGTAAGTAAAGGAGGACTTAGTCTCTAAGGTGCCACAACAAATTTATTTGAGCATAAGCTTTCGTGTAGCTCACGAAAACTTATACTCAAATAAATTTGTTAGCCCTGGTCTACGCTAGGAGTTGAGGTTGAATTTAGCAGCATTAAATGGATTTAACCCTGTACTCGTCCACACAATGAAGCCCTTTTTTTCGACTTAAAGGGCTCTTAAAATAGATTTCTTTACTCCACCCCTGACAAGGGGATTAGCGCTGAAATCGGCCTTGCCGGGTCAAATTTGGGGTACTGTGGACGCAATTAGACAGTATTGGCCTCCGGGAGCTATCCCAAAGTGCTCCATTATGACCGCTCTGGACAGCACTCTCAACACAGATGCACTGGCGAGGTAGACAGGAAAAGGCCCGCAAACTTTTGAATTTCAATTTCCTGTTTGGCCAGTGTGGCAAGCTGCAGGTGACCATGCAGAGCTCATCAACAGAGGTGACCATGATTGAGTCCCAGAATCGCAAAAGAGCTCCAGCATGGACTGAACGGGAGGTATGGGATCTGATCGCTGTATGGGGAGAGGAATCCATGCTATCAGAACTCGGTTCCAGTTTTTGAAATGCCAAAACATTTGTGAAAATCTCCCAGGGCATGAAGGACGGAGGCCATAACAGGGACCCGAAGCAGTGCCATGTGAAACTTAAGGAGCTGAGGCAAGCCTACCAGAAAACCAGAGAGGCAAACTGCCGCTCCGGGTCACAGCCCCAAACATGCCGTTTCTATGATGAGCTGCATGCCATTTTACGGGGTTCAGCCACCACTACCCCAACCGTGTGCTTTGACTCCTTCAATGGAGAGGAAGGCAACATGGAAGTAGGTTTGGGGAACGAGGAAGATGATGATGAGGAGGAGGTTGTAGATAGCTCACAGCAAGCAAGTGGAGAAAGTGGTTTTCCCTGACAGCCAGAACTGTTTCTCACCCGGACCTTGAGCCAGTACCCCGCAAACCCACCCAAGGCTGCCTCCCAGACCCGCCAGGCGGAGAAGGGACCTCTGGTGAGTGTACCTTTTTAAATAGAATACATGGTTTAAGAGCAAGCCAGTTTAATGATTAATTTGCCCTGGCATTCGCGGCCAGTACAGCTACTGGAAAAGTCTGTTAACGTGTCTGGGGCTGGAGTGGAAATCCTCCAGGGACATCTCCATAAAGCTCTCCTGGATGTACTCCCAAAGCCTTTGCAAAAGGTTTCTGGGGAGGGCAGCCTTATTCCATCCACCATGGTAGGACACTTTACCACGCCAGGCCAGTAGCACGTAGTTGGGAATCATTGCAGAAGAAAGCATTGCAGTGTATGTTTGCTGACATTCAAACAACATCCGTTCTTTACTCTCTGTGTTATCCTCAGGAGAGTGATATCATTCATGGTCACCTGGCTGAAATAGGGTGCTTTTCTCAAGGAGACATTCAGAGGTGCCCATTCCTGCTGGGCTGTTTGCCTGTGGCTGAACAGAAATGTTTCCTGCTATTAGCCACGTGGTGGGGGAAGGCAAAATGCGACCTTGAAATGAAAGCACATGTGCTATATATGTAATGTTAACAGCAAGGTTTACTGTGAAAGAGTTTACCCATTGTTCTATAAAATGTGTCTTTTTAAATACCAGTCCCTTTTTTTCCCCCCCTCCACCAGCTGCATGTGTTTCAAGGATCACAGGATCTTCTCCTTCCAAGAGGCTAGCGAAGATTAGAAGGCAAAAAAAAAAAAAAAAAAACACAACCCCACACTCACAATGAAATGTTTTCTGACCTCATGCTGTCCTCCCACACTGACAGAGCACAGATGAATGTGTGGAGGCAGACAATGTCAGAGCACAGAAAAGCACAAAATGACTGGGAGGAGAGGTGGTGGACTAAACAGAGGGCTAAAGCTGAAAGGTGGCGGCAGCATGATAAGAGGAGGCAGGATTCAATGCTGAGGCTGCTGGAGGATCAAACTAATATGCTCTAGCATATAGCTGAGCTGCAGGAAGGGCTGCTAGAGCACAGACGACCGCTACAGCCCCTGTGTAACCAACCGCCCTCCTCCCCCAGTTCCATAGCTCCTCATCCAGACGCCCAAGAATGCAGTGGGAGGGCCTCTGGCCACCCAGCCACTCCACCCCAGAGGATTGCCCAAGCAACAGAAGGCTGGCATTCAATAAGTTTTAAACTTTTAAAGTGCTGTGTGGCCCTGTCTTTCCCTCCTCCACCACCACCACCACCACCCCCCCCCCCTCCTGGTGCTTCCCTCCTCCACAACCCCTTCCGGGCTACCTTGGCAGTTATCCCCCTATGTGTAAAAAGAGAGTACTTATGACACCTTAGAGACTAAAAAATTTATTTGAGCATAAGCTTTCGTGAGCTACAGCTCACTTCATCGAATGCATAAATTTGTTAGTCTCTAAAGTGCCACAAGTACTCCTTTTCTTTTTGCGAATACAGACTAATATGACTGCTACTTTGAAACCTGCCCCCTATGTGTGTGATGAATTAATAAAGAATGCATGAATGTGAAGCAACAATAACTTTATTGCCTCTGTAAGTGGTGATCGAAGGGGGGAGAGGAGGTGGGTAGCTTACGGGGAAGTAGAGTGAACCGAGGGGAGTGGGGGTGTTTCAAACAGAACTTTCACACCGTAGCCTGGCCAGTCATGAAACGGGTTTTCAAAGCTTCTCTGATGCGCATTGAACGCTCCTGTGCTCTGCTAACCGCTCTGGTATCTGGCTGCGCGTAACCAGTGGTCAGGCGATTTGTTTCAACCTCCCACCCCACCATAAATGTCTCCCCCTTACTCACAGATATTGTGGAGCGCACAGCAAGCAGTAACAGTGGGGATACTGGTTTCGCTGAGGTCTAACCAAGTCAGTAAACTGTGCCAGTGTGCTTTTAAACATCCAAATGCACATTCCACCACCATTCTGCACTTGCTCAGCCTGTAGTTGAATAGCTCCTGACTACTATCCAGGCTGCCTGTGTATGGCTTCATGAGCCATGGTATTAAGGGGTAGGCTGGGTCCTGAAGGATAATTATAGGCATTTCAACATCCCCAACGGTTATTTTCTGGTCTCGGAAGAAAGTCCCTTCCTGCAGCGTTTGAAACAGACCAGAGTTCCTGAAGATGCAAGCATCATGTACCTTTCCTGGCTATCCCACGTTGATGTTGGTGAAATGTCCCTTGTGATCCACCAGTGCTTGCAGCACTATTGAAAAGTATCCCTTGCGGTTTATGTACTCGCCGGCTTCGTGCTCCATTGCCAAGATAGGGATATGGGTTCCTTCTATCGCCCCACCACAGCTAGGGAATCCCATTGCAGCAAAGCAATCCACTAGGACCTGCACATTTCCCAGGGTCACTACCCTTGATATCAGCAGATCTTTGATTGCATTGGCTACTTGCATCACAGCAGCCCCCAGTGATGTGTAAACAGTAAATTTGCCCACTCCAAAATGATTCCCGACTGACCGGTAGCTGTCTGGCTTTGCAAGCTTCCACAGGGCTATTGCCACTTGCTTCTCAACTGTGAGGACTGCTCTCATCTTGGTATTCTTGTGCCTCAGGGCAGGGGAAAGCAAGTCACAAAAGTTCCCTTATGCATGTGAAAGTTTTGCAGCCACTGGGAATTGTCCCAGACCTGCAACACTATGCGGTCCCACCAGTCTGTGCTTGTTTCCCAGGCCCAGAATCGGCGTTCCATGGCATGAACCTGCCCCATTAGCACCATGATGCCTGCATGGCCAGGGCCTGTGCTTTGAGAGAAGTCTGTGTCCATGTCCTCATCGCTCTCGTCACCGCACTGACGTCGCCTACTCGCCCGGTTTCACTTTGCCAGGTTCTGGTGCGGCAGATACTGCTGGATAATGCGTGTGGTGTTTAATGTGCTCCTAATTGCCAAAGTGATCTGAGCAGGCTCCATGCTTTGTGGTATGGCGTCTGCATAGAAAAAAGGCGTGGAACGATTGAATGCCGTTGCTCTGACGGAGGGAGGGGCGACTGATGACATGGCTTACAGGGTTGGTTTACAGGGAATTAAAATCAAGAAAGAGGGTGGCTTTACATCAAGAAGAAACAAAAAAAACTGTCACACAGAATGGCCCCTTCAAGGATTGAACTCAAAACCCTGGGTTTAGCAGGCTAATGCGCAACCCGATGCTCAAGCCCCTGAGCTATCTCTCCCCCAGGTATTTCAGGCAGGACTGAATCTCCATTAAACTTTTCAAGGTGCCCCGACAGACCTCACCAAAACGATTGTCAGCTGTTGATTTCACAGAGGGAAGGAGGGAAGTGGGGGGGAGGGGGGGGAGCAAATGAATACAAAACAAATCTGGTCTATTTCTTGTTTTGATCCACTCCATCTATCTTTTACTTCTTTAGCTGGCAGCAGACAGTGCAGTAGGACTGCCAGCAGGTCTAAATAGAATGACCTGGTCGAGTCACTCCTATTTCAGTCCCTGCGCCCATGTCTGTCGAGGTGCTCCTGACGACCTTACTGAGGTGGCCAGAAGCACCTCAGACATGATGACGATGGTTATCAGGCCTATTGCACAGTCTACTGCCACAAGGCAATGAGCTGCTGCTGTGTAGCAATGCAGTACCGCGTCTGCCAGCACCCAGGAGATGTACGGTGACAGTGAGCTGAGCGGGCTCCATGCTTGCCGTGGTATGGTGTCTGCACAAGTAACTCAGGAAAAAAGGCACGAAACAATTGTCTGCCTTTGCTTTCATGGAGGGAGGGAGGGAGGGAAGGGGGGCCTGACAACATGTACCCAGAACCACCCGCGACAATGTTTTTGCCCTATTCAGCATTGGGATCTCAAACCAGAATTCCAAAGGGCGGCAGAGACTGCGGGAACTGTGGGAAAGCTACCCACAGTACAACGCTCCAGAAGTCGACGCTAGCTTCAGTATTGTGGAAGCACTCCGCCAAATTAATGCACTTAGAGCATTTTGTGTGGGGACACACACAATCGACTATATAAAAACGATTTCCAAAAAGCCAACTTCTACAAATTCGATCCAATTTCATAGTGTAGACATACCCTTAGTTTCTAAGGTGCCACAAGTACTCCTTTTCTTTTTGCGGATACAGACTAACACGGCTGCTACTCTGAAACCTGTCAAGGATGTAATGTAACTTTAATGGACAACCGGTAACATTTTCAAAAGCACCTGAGTGACTTGCAGCCTGAATTCAGTTTTGAAAATTTTACCCCCAAATCCCTTTAAAATGTTTTGCAAATCTCAACCAGTATTTCTACCGATTTCATCCTGTTCTTCCATATTTGCATTGTCAAACAACTTACACAGTAACATGGAGGCAGAAACCTCACTGACAGAACAGAATTCACATCAGTGTTCTGGCTTGGCATTTTTTACATTCCCATAAAGAGTACAGCAACTTGAAAATGGAAATTTCATGCTGTGCATATGCAAAAAACAATTTCTGAATTTCTCACTGCGTCACTATTTGCTCTCAGAGATGGCTAACCCCCAGGCAAGTTTGAGCTGCTAACATTCAGCCAAGTTGGAGTTATAAATGCACCCCTGGTTCTGCCCAGAATCATAAATTACACATATGGCATGTACCTGAGACTCTAGAGAGGTTAACTTTCTTCCCCTCTGCTTGTCTTCTTTCTTTGCAACTAGAGGTTTTTGCTTCTCTTTCTCCTTTGACTTTTCCAGTTTCTGAAGCTCCTCCACATAGGCATCATAGATCTCCCACTGAGAGAGGAAGAACAAGAGTCAGGACTTCCTGACTAATCTAGTAGGTGACTTCATTACACTCCAGCAAACAAACAGACGAGTATGCCAGACATCAACCCGTTCACAAAGATACCAGTCTTTACACCAGAAACACTCCCACTGAAGTCTGTTTGAAGTCAATGAGCATTTTGCCTGTATACAGACTGCAGGATTGAGCCTCAGGATTTTTAAAGCCCTGGTTCCCCAGGATGTCCTCTGTCACCCCAGCTTGGGATAACTCACCAGTGTTTAATAGATGGACCAAGCACATTAAGCCGCTGCTTCTGAGATAATTTATAGTGTTGCATTAAAAAACTCAATTGTAGCCACTTAGCACCCTGCAACTTGGAGCCTGACCCTGCAGGCAATAGCCAGCTAAAACACGCAAATGGCTTCACACCTTCTGCCATGCCCTGCTGCCCCACAAGCACAGAATGTCTTCTCCAAATGGATCCAGGAGGACATTTTTTCTGCTTGGGTCTATTCATGGAGTGCTGTATAGAAGATATGTGACTTTATGATCATTTGAAAGGCAAGATTCCTGCCCTGATATGCTTACAATCTAATTCAGACAGACCAAATGGATAGATGGATAATACTTCAAACACAAAATGGAGGAGACAACATTGGAAAGAAGATGGGCAGCAGAATGTATATTACTCAGGGGTTGGAAGGAAGAGAGGGTGTGGGGAGGGAGGGGAAGAAGTTGGAGGATATTCCAAATCTTTGGGGCTGTATAGAAAGTCATGTGAAGGCAAGAGCAGGAGAGGGGGAAGAAAGGAATAATTAAGAGAGGATAGAGAGCAAAAAGGAAGAAAGAAGAACTGAGAAAGAGTGGTTCAAATCCATTTCATTTCACTTCACAAGAGGTTAGAAAAATTAAGCAGAAACTTCTCTCCCTAATTTTCAGCATCTTAATCTAAAATCTCAGCTATGGTTTGATTAATTTGACAGTTCTGTTCTCTCAATCTCCCAAGCAGTCACATTATCAGAAAATGGTCAGAAGAGAACTCCTCCAGCCTGTAACAGACGAGAACTTTGTACATCACGCTAATTATATGCTCTGATCTCCAGTTAAGGAATAATCTGGGGCAATGTTTTTCAGTTTAACAAAGGTGCATTTTCCCTTTCTTATACCACATTGCTACATTAGAGGTTTTTTCAGTCAATGTAGTCAAATTAATACTTTGTCCTGTGCACTGTTGTGTCTCCACTACAATGGACAAATCAGCACAAACTGGGCCAACTGTCAGATATCAGTAACAATCACAAATAGACCATTAAGCTTCTATGAAACAATCTGCGAAACTGGCTGGATTCCATACTCAGCCAAAGCATTGGTGAATTTCAGGTGTAAAAAGTGTTAGCTTAATATTTATTTTTTCAAAAAGCTTTTTAAAGAGACAGAAAATACTGCACAATAAATTGGGGACAGATCTTCACTTGGTGTAAATTGGTGTAGCCCCATCACCTATAGTGAAACTATGTCAATTTACACAGACTGCAAATCTGGCCCACCGTGTTTTTTTACTACATTTCTTACTGCATTTGGCTCCAGGCATTACAAAAATTGTTGCTTCCTCTCCTAGATGGTTTAGACAATGGATGGAAAAAACCCACAATCTTGCACTTTGCAAATGTTTGTAAACTCCATAGAAAACTTCCCGGAATAGGAAGCAAATCTTTGGCGGTTCCATACACTAGATGTTCCTTTAAAACTTACTGGAGGAGAGGCTGGCCAGGTTGGCTCATAGTTGATTAGTGGGGTGATAACTAGTTGGTCAAAGAACCTCTGAGACTTGCTCTTCGGGAGAATAGACCTTCACTCTTTAGGAGTAATGCAGGGGACGAGAGCCTGGGTTAACAGTGCCACACTTCTTTTTTCTTGCCACTTCCCTATTTGGTATCAGCAACTTCTATAGCCTTCTTCCAAAATCATAATCATATGCTTGGCTGTTGTGCAAATTGGTCTCTAAGATCTGCTGATATCTAGTCCATGTACCATGTCTTTGGCCTCCCCCTTGGTCATCTCCCCCCCCCCCCCCCCGAGATCATTGCAAGGGCCATCCTCCCAATGCAGCTCTCAGGTCTTCAATGGACACATCCATACCAGCCTAACTTCTCTCAATTTGTCTTCAGCTGGGGACAACCACATTAGGCCCCTCACAACCTCATTTTGTTTCCTATTACAGTGCCACACTCGGGTATATTAATAATTCTATTCTGTTAGGTCTTCATTCCAGACCTGGACCCACCACTGTAGTAATGAGTGCCTTCCACTGTTAAAAACATACACAGGGTTACTTACATCACCACATTTTCCTCTCCAGACCCTTATCCCACTCCCCTTAAAGATACAGCAAAAACTTACAAAAAGGAAAAGGGATAAGGTGGGGGAGGTACTATCTTTTATTGGACCAACTTGTTAGCCTTGGACTGACACAGCTACTGCTACACTGCATACAACAAAAGGAAAAAGGTTTACCTGGTTAGCAGTGGCAGAAAAGGTTGCTCTAGGTGGAGGCTCCATTTGACATTCTCTTTCCTAAAAAAATAATATAAATGAAAGTGAATCTGTAAGTGACGACAGTGGCAAAAATCCCCATCTCCTTTAGCAGAAGCATTGTTCCATAGAAGAGTCCAGCTGTGGAAGCAGCCTAGAGTTTTTCATTTATCAAACAGGGGGAGTGATCCTGGTGTTGCATTTCTATAGCAACTATCATCCAAAGGATCCCAAAGTGCTATATAAATGTTACTAAATGATGATTCCAACAATAGAGAGAGCTAGGTAGAACACGGACTTTCCATTCTGTGGGAGATTCCAAGATTTTGAAGTTTGGTTTTGTCCCAAATTGGGATGAAATCTTGGAATTTTTCACAAAATTAAATAGTCTGAAATTTTTCATTTTGACCTTACAAATATTTTGTTACGGTCAAAGTATTTCATTCCAACTTTCTCTTTTTGACTATTATATTTTATAAAAGTTGAAGTGTTTCAACCTTTGTATTTTTATATTATAAGTGACAAAATATAAAGTCAAAACAAAATGTGATAATTCCCCCATCAAACATTTCAATGAAATTGGTACATTCCCACTAAACATTTCAATTTCATCAAATTAACATTCTCTGGCGGAAAACCGTTCAGTCGGAAATGTTTGAACAACTCCATTTACATATCACTTCACTGACCTCTGGGGTGCAGCAGTCTCTGGGATGGAATGCTGCACATCTTTAACAGCAACACTACACAATGGCTTAAGAGCCACATGTTGCTTTTAAATACACCCAAGCAAATCCCATTATTATCAGTTGAACTCCACATACATAGCTGAGAACAGAATTTGGTTCTAAAACAAAAAGTAAAGAATTCTGTGTTCATATAAAACTACAGGGCATTTTAGTTCGGGAGAATACAATTACTCAAGTGAGCCAAGACACAAGAGTTAACATTCCTCATCTTTTAAAACAGGTCATGAGATCTTCAATAACCACAAGCGGTCAGGAACTTGGGTTGACATTGCTTTTGAAAGGCAGCATGTCCAGCATCACAAGACCCCTTAGCACTGTCCTAGAGCAACAGTTCAGTACTGACTCTGAGGAAAGAGCATGACCCAAATCATCAGCACTAACTGCTGCAGCACCTTGAATTTTCTCATTAGCTATGCCAGGTTGGGAGACCAATGAGATCTAAAGGGAACACACCTTAGCTGGAAAGGCTGCAGGAACTCTGGCTCTTTGAAGAAGTAATGGATACTTGGCTGTGTGACTGCAGGAAAAGGGAGGGTATTTTCTCCCTGCAACAAATATTTAGCTCCCCCAACACACCAGCGAGGAGGGAAGTGCTTTTTTGTCCCTAGTTTATAGATGAAAAAATCAAGGCACAAGGTCACACAGGAAGTCTGTGGGGTAAAGGGGACTTGAACCCAGATCTCCCAAGTCCTAGGCTAGTGCCAAAACTACTGGACCATCCTTCCTTTTCTGGTATTAGGGAAACAGGTACAAAAATGTTACACCCAAGCATGTGTGTGAGGCTGAAATTTTACTACCTAGATTTGCAAAGGCCCCAGACCCCTCTGACAGAACTTAAGAGAATCCATCTGGTGAACATTACTCTGTCATCTTCCCCATCCCAAATGTTTTAGGTACGACTAGTTAAGGTTCTTTTCCCCCCACTAATATTGGCAGTGATTGCAGGAGAAGACACACAGACAAACAATCTGGACTCCAGTCACAAAGGAAGGATTTTACTAACACATGCTTGTGTATCATCGAAAGAGTCAGGAGTGGCAGCGTACCCGCATGGGATTGTTGAAAGTCTGTGAAGCTCTCTCACAAAAGTTGAACTGGTTGGTGAGCTTCTGTTCCTTCATCAAAAGGGGAGGAGGTTCTTCCCCTTCAGCTGCTTCTTCTGCTGATACGGCCTAGAGAAGAATAAAGCAATGATTAATTGAGAACTGAAGTGGATCAGAGATCTTTCTTCAACTTCAAAATGCCTATCTCTTGGACTTCTGGTACTTAGCAGAGGAAACCTGTTACTCGGGGTCTAGGGCCACCATTGGTGACATGGGTATGGGATTTGGAGATCACCCTCAGCCACTCTAAACACAGAGATCCAAGATGCAAGAATGGTTGAGTGTGGCTGTTATCACCACTAACTCATTTGGAAAAGTCCACACAACTCTCCTACCTATGGACATCTCCATGATCATCAAGGATTTGTCAAATCTAAGTTGGGCTACTGTAATGCTCTCCTAATTAGGATCCATCTGAAACTGATCTAAAGGTTCTAACAGTTGCAGAAAGTGACTACTCACCTGCTCTTTTGAATAGAATAGAGTGAGTTAGTTACATCCACTCCTTGTGATCTGCACTGGCTATTGGACACCCAGCGACATAGTTCAAAGGCCTTTGAACTCATATTTAGCTCTTTATAATCCTAGCTTCCTAGTACTTCCATAATTGCATGTATCCTCCTCTCAGGCATTTAAAGTCACCTGAAATTAGTCCTCTCTTGGTTCCTAGGTTCAATATTGACTGGGGAAGGAGTGAACTTCCTACTGTATTGTCCCTTCCTCATTGGCTACCTTTAGGTCACACCCCCAATCTCAGTTATTTCAGCTGGCTTATGCTTGATCTTTTCACATCTTCATGCTTCGTTTTTGCCTCAGTTACACTGTTTCTCTCATGAAGCTAGAAAATGATCATGTTGCAGGTGGTTTACAGGATTTGGCCTGTATTTTATATGGCTGTCTAGTTCTTATGTCATTTTATTTGTATGAATTTCTATTTTTCATTGCACAGCACTTAGATACCTTACAATAGGCACCTTATAAATGGATGAAACAAATAAGTATTGTGGTAGTAGAAAACAATGGCCTCCAAACTTTGCTCAGCTCTGATTCACATCAGCAGTTGGCTAGTAACCCAGGGGCCACACTTCATGTGTGCAAAATGGAACTGATTACAACTGTATTTCCAGCTTGAATACAGAAGTGCTGTCCACAGAGACATATCCCAGCAAACCATGCTTCATCTGGATGGAGCATCTGGCTCAAGATAAAGCATGGTATGTGGGCATCTGTCATCTCCATGAGCAGCACCTCCATATTAAAGAATAGGTTGGCTGCAGACCACCTTGATGCGACCTGCATGTATTCTGCAGAGATAAAGTAAGCAAGCATGAAGTTTCCTCTGTTGTTGCTGCTTATGCCAAAAGACACGTACAAACTGATCTCAGAATCTAATATTTAAAATCATATTGACAGCTCACAGTTGGCTGTGAAGCATTACCGGAATATCTTCTTTGCTTCCTTCGTCTTTAACCTCTGTCTCTTCAACTTCTATCACTGTGGACTCAACAGGAGCCAGTTCTGACAACAACACAGGTATGTTAATCATCTTTGGCTAATACATACCTTTATGTGTTGCAGACGCTTTCCATCTTCCACAACATGAATACAAAGACACGGCATCCTTTTATCTCCAAAACACTTTACAAACCCTAGCTTATTAGTCATCACAGTACCCTGCCAGCCAAGTAAGTCAGTATTACTGTCCCCAGTTTACAGAGGACTGACCTAATGAGGCAACTCGGCTTGTTCAAAGCCACAGAGAGTGTCAGGGCCACGCTAGAAAGAGGTTGCAGCGGTTCCAATTCCCTGGCTGAATTCAGATCACATCTCACTCAACATTCTGATTTGGGCTGCATACTTTTTAGAAAACACTTT
Source organism: Dermochelys coriacea (assembly GCF_009764565.3). NCBI lineage: Eukaryota > Metazoa > Chordata > Testudines > Dermochelyidae > Dermochelys > Dermochelys coriacea. The sequence continues at coordinate 4,591,605 of NC_050072.1, forward strand.
GTCTACCCACAAAAATGACTATGTTTAAACATGGCTCTGAAGAATGGCTGTGGCCAAATTACGTTAATACGGGTCACGTGTGGACAGGAAAAAATGTAATAAGCATGTTAGACAAGCATGTCTTAGTCCAGGTATCTAGCTCTATCCATCTGAGCTCTCACTGGTTGTGGAGACCATGATTTCCATATCTAGTAAGACTATCCATCCAACAACCTATTCCTCTTCCAAACAGATTCTTAGAGCCTAATCTGACAGCCCGAATGTGCTGCTATCAGCTGAGGGGATGAACACACTCAATGCATTGATGATTCTGTTTACATATAGATTTACTTTAAATCCTGGTAGAGATTTCAACACTGGTGCAAAGAAGAGAGCATAAACCTCCTGTGACCCGCAGGTAACTAAGATTCTCAGGAGCTTGTAAAATGGTGCCCTTGGGCCTAGCAGCTGCCGCATTAGAAGGGCAAATATCCATAGCCAGTTCTAGTCTTTCAGTTAATTCTGACCATCAGCAGTCCTCTGTTCCACTGATCAGACAATTTTAAGAGGCAGCAGGAATGTTAGGGTCTCCCTAAAAGATTCCACTGCCCAGCATGGAACATGAATGCAGAATTACTTGGTGGCATACACTTTGAGACCCTGAATTACAGTACCACTCCAACTTTGTGAATGAGATTTTCAAAGCAAATGTAAGGCTATGTCTACACTACAGAGTTTTGTCGACAAAAGTTATGCTTAAAGCTCTGTAATTAAACAGCTGTTGCATGTACATACTATGTTCCTTGTGTTGGCAGAGCACATCCACACTAGCAGCTCTTGCATCGACACAGAGCAGTGCACTGTGGGTAGCTATCCCACTGTGCAACTGGCTGCAGGGGGCTTTGGGAAGGGTTTGCAGTGCCTCATGGGGCAGGTACAGCATCACATGATGCAGGTTTCTCTATTCCATCGTTCCACGGGCATCCTACTAGATTGCCAACTGCTTTTCAACTGAAGCATGTGTGGTGGGGAGAGTGTGTGACAGGGAGTGTGTGTGGGGGAGGGGGAAGAGAAACACAGCGTGTGTTGGGGACATGTGTGTTGGGGGAAGAGTGTGTCAGCATGCTGTCTCTTTACGTTCAGACAGTAGCTTGAACAGTCTCTCCACCCCTACCCCTGCCCCCCAGCAGCAGCCACTCTGCCTGCCTGCCAGGGGAGAGCAACATTCCACATTAATGGTTCTGTGATTCCCTCCCGAGTTCTCCCACAGCCGTGAGTTCTCCACACGGAAGAATGTCAAAGCTTCCCAGAGCTTTAAAAGGGGAGCGGCGCATGCCTGTGTAGCTAGATGCAGGGCAGCAGAGTTCAAAATAGCGAGCAGAGTGGTGATGGCAGGCATTGTGGGATACTGGGGGAGGCCAGTTATGTTGACATAATGAATGGCTGCGTCTACACTGACTGCTTTCTCGCTTTAACTTTGCCACAAAAAAGCTTTATGCCTCTTGCTGAGGTGGTTTTATTTTGTAGGCAAAACAGCAGAGTTTTGCCACCAAAAGCAGCTTTGTCATGTGCTCCCCTCTACTGTTTTGTCAGCAAAAGGCAGCTTTTGCTAACAAAACTGTGTAGTGTAGACAAGGCTTAAGGGTTTAGACATGCATCTCCCATTAATTTGAGTGGAAGATTGTCTAAATCCCCTAGAGTGCTCTGAAAACCTTAGCTCCTTGTATTAGCGCACACCTGGCTTGCAGACTGTCAGAAGTGGCAAATACACAGTTTGTGTTTTAAACAGTATTTTTCTGCAAAGAAGACTGCTAGCAGAAATAAGTGCTGCTCCATTCCCGGGCCTCAGATTGCAGCGTGCTCACTGTCATACACAGAATAAGCTACACCAGCGCTTACTGAATCAGTGTCCCATAAACCTACCTGGTTCCAAGCATATTCTGGCACTCTGCCGTCTGCCTTCATCTGAGTCTCTGAGTACCAGGTTCCCATCTAAGGAGAAGTGAATAGCCAGTTGATCCACATAGCTTATTGGCTTGTATGCTCGTTCCTACAGAGGAGGAAGACAAAAAAAAAACAAATCTGGACAGATTAATGATTTTATCGGGAACAATCTTTGCCTGTAGACGGGAAAGCTGATCAGGTTGTATATTGATAAAACGGGTGCATTTGTTATTCACATTTGTTTTCACTGCAGGTTCAAAGCCAACAGGAACCTGAGACTGCTGTTTATGCCTCTGTCAAGGTTCCTTCCTCACTCTGAGCTCTAGGGTACAGATGTGGGGACCTGCATGAATAACCCCCAAGCTTATTTTTACCAGCTTAGGTTAAAACTTCCCCAAGGTACAAATTATTTTACCTTTTGTCCCTTGACCTTATTGCTGCCACCACCAAGCGTCTAACAAAAATAACAGGGAATGAGCCCACTTGGAAACGTCTTTCCCCCCCAAATCCCTGCAAGCCCTAAACCCCCTTTCCTGGGGAAGGCTTGATAAAAATCCTCACCAATTTGCATAGGTGAACATAGACCCAAACCTTTGGATCTTAAGAACAATGAAAAAGCAATCAGGTTCTAAGAAGAATTTTTATTAAAAAAAAGTAAAAGAATCACTTCTGTAAAATCAGGATGGTAAATACCTTACAGGGTAATCAAATTCAAAACAGAGAATCCCTCTAGGCAAAACCTTAAGTTACAAAAAGACACAAAACCAGGAATACACATTCCATTCAGCACAACTTGTTTTATCAGCCATTTAAACAAAACAGAATCTAACACATATCTAACTAGATTGCTTATTAACTCTTGTCATAAATATAAAGGGAAGGGTAAACACCTTTAAAATCCCTCCTGGCCAGAGGAAACATCCTTTCACCTGTAAAGGGTTAAGAAGTTAGGATAACCTCACTGGCACCTTACCACAATGACCAATGAGGAGACAAGATACTTTCAAAGCTGGAGGGAGGGAGAAACAAAGGGTCTGTCTGTGTGATGCTTTTGCCGGGGACAGAACAGGAATGGAGTCTTAGAACTTAGTAAGTAATCTAACTAGAGATGCGTTACATTATGATTTCTTTAAATGGCTGAGAAATTAGACTGTGCTGAATGGAATGGATATTCCTGTCTTTGTGTCTTTCTTGTAACTTAAGGTTTTACCTAGAGGGATTCTCTGAGTTTTGAATCTAATTACCCTGTAAGGTATTTACCATCCTGATTTTACAGAGGTGATTCTTTTTACCTTTTCTTATATTAAAATTGTTCTTGTAAGAAATTGAATGCTTTTTTCATTGTTCTTAAGATCCAAGGGTTTGGGTCTGTGGTCACCTATGCAAATTGGTGAAAATTTTTATCAAGCCTTCCCCAGGCAGGGGGGTGCAAGGTTTTGGTAAGGATTTGGGGGGGAAAGACGTTTCCAAACAACGCTTTCTCAAAAATAAACCTGGACATTTGGTGGTGGCAGTGGAAGTCCAAGGGACAAAAGGTAAAATAATTTGTACCTTGGGGAAGTTTTAACCTAAGCTGGTAAAAATAAGCTTAGGGGATTTTTCATGCAGGTCCCCACATCTGTACCCTAGAGTTCAGAATGGGGAAGGAACCTTGAAAACTCTTTACAGGAGTTCTGACCTGCATTCCTGCTCTGATCCCGGCAAAAGCAACACACAGACAGAGCGAACCCTTCCCCCGCCGCTCCAGCTTTGAAAGTACCTTGTCTCCTCATTGGTCATTTTGGTCAGGTGCCAGTGAGGTTATCTTAACTTCTTAACCCTTTACAGGTGAAAGGGTTTTGCCTCTGGCCAGGAGAGATTTAAAGGTGGTTAGCCTTCCCTTTATATTTATGACACGCCCCCCAAATCACAGATAGGGTGAAACGCTGGCTGTGATTTCTTCCTGGAGTTCTAGGAAAAAACAGAGTTAATAAGACACATGCACCTCTAAATATACTACCAAGTATATAAAGACTAACAATATTTTTCACATCTCAAGGACAATTTTAACCAGTTGATTCTGGGAAACTTTCACGGGAGAGTGCATCAGCCACTTTGTTAGAAGCTCCTGAGATGTGTTGTATTTCAAAATCAAAATCTTGGAGAGCTAAACTCCACCAAATAAGTTTTTTGTTATTTCCCGTGGCGGTATAAAGCCACTGTAGCGCAGCATGATCGGTTTGCAGGTGGAAACGCCGTCCCCAAACGTATGGGCATAGCTTTTCCAGAGCGTAGACAATGGCATAACATTCTTTTTCACTGACTGACCAGTGGCTTTCCCTCTCAGACAGCTTCTTGCTGAGAAACACTACAGGGTGGAATTCTTTATCCGGTCCTTCCTGCATTAAAACTGCTCCTACACCATGCTCGGACGCATCTGTAGTTACTAGGAATGGTTTGTCAAAGTCTGGGGCCCTTAGCACAGAGTCAGACTCAAGTGTCGCTTTAAGCTGTTTAAAGGCCTTCTGACACTCTTCAGTCCACTGAATGGCATTTGGCTGTTTCTTTTTGGTTAGGTCTGTCAGTGGGGCAGCGATTTGGCTGTATTGCGGTACAAATTGCTTTAATATCCGGCCAAGCCTAAGAAGGATTGGACCTGTTTCTTTGACTTTGGGACAGGCCACTTTTGGATAGCATCCACTTTGGCCTGTATGGGGTTGATAGTTCCTTGATCCACCTGGTGTGCAAGGTAAGTCACTCTGTTTAGGCCTATTTGACACTTCTTAGCCTTAACAGTTAGTCATGCCTCCCTTATGCGCTTGAAGACTTTTTGTAGATGTTCCAGGTGTTCTGCCCAGGAATCCAAAAATATGGCCACATCGTCAAGGTAGGCGACTGCATATTCTCCTAATCCCGCTAGGAAACCATCTACTGGTCTTTGGAAGGTGGCGAGTGCATTCCGCAGCCCGAAAAGGAGTACATTAAATTCATACAGCCTGACATGTGTGGTGAAGGCTGACCTTTCCTTTGCAGATTCATCTAGCGGTACCTGCCAGTACCCCTTGGTTAAGTCCAAGGTAGAGATGAACTGGGCCTGTCCCAGTTTCTCTAATAGTTCATCTGTGCGTGGCATTGGATAGTTGTCTAGGCGAGTTACAGCATTTGGTTTACGGTAGTCCACGCAAAAACGAATCTCCCCATCTGGTTTGGGAACTAGAACCACTGGAGATGCCCATGCACTGCCAGAGGGTTTACACCCATCTGTAGCATATCCTGGATCTCCCGTTCTATAGCAGTTTTAGCTTGAGGAGACACCTGGTAAGGTTGGACTTTAATTGGGTAAGCATTACCTGTGTCAATGGAGTGGTATGCCCATTCACTCACTCCTGGGATGGCTGAGAAAGTTGGCGCGTAGCTAGTGCATAGCTCCTTGATTTGCTGTCGCTGCATATGCCCAAAGGTCATGGAGAGGTTCACCTCTTCCACGCCACCGGCAGTTTTCCCTTCATAGTAGACACCTTCAGGCCACTCAGCATCATCTCCCTGGGCTGTAAACTGACAAACCTTTAATTCTCTGGAATAAAAGGGCTTTAGAGAATTAATATGGTATACCTTAGGCTTTCGGTTGGAGGTGGAGAATGCTACAAGATAATTAACAGCTCCCAGGCGCTCCTGGACAGTGAATACCAATTTTATGTCATCAATGTAGCGCAAGTAGAGTAGGGGCATTAGGGGACGAGAGCTGAGGAAGCGCAGTTCTAAGTCAGCCATAAAAATGTTGGCATACTGTGGGGCTACAGTCCATTGGTGATCTTCCTAAAAACACCATCCTGGCCACTATGGATGTAGAAGCCCTCTACACCAACATTCCACACAAAGATGGACTACAAGCCATCATGAACAGTATCCCTGATACTGTCACGGCTAACCTGGTGGCTGAACTTTGTGACTTTGTCCTCACCCATAACTATTTCATATTTGGTGACAATGTATACCTTCAAATCAGCGGCACTGCGATGGGTACCCGCATGGCCCCACAGTATGCCACCATTTTTATGGCGGACTTAGAACAACGCTTCCTCAGCTCTCGTCCCCTAATGCCCCTACTCTACTTGCGCTACATTGATGACATCTTCATCATCTGGACCCATGGAAAAGAAGCCCTTGAGGAATTCCACCAGGATTTCAACAATTTCCATCCCACCATCAACCTCAGCCTGGACCAGTCCACACAAGAGATCCACTTCCTGGACACTACGGTGCTAATAAGCGATGGTCACATAAACACCACCCTATATCGGAAACCTACTGACCGCTATTCCTACCTACATGCCTCTAGCTTTCATCCAGATCATACCACTCGATCCATTGTCTACAGCCAAGCGCTACGATATAACCGCATTTGCTCCAACCCCTCAGACAGAGACAAACACCTACAAGATCTCTATCATGCATTCCTACAACTACAATACCCACCTGCTGAAGTGAAGAAACAGATTGACAGAGCCAGAAGAGTACCCAGAAGTCACCTACTACAGGACAGGCCCAACAAAGAAAACAACAGAACGCCACTAGCCATCACCTTCAGCCCCCAACTAAAACCTCTCCAACGCATCATCAAGGATCTACAACCTATCCTGTCTCCGAAGATCTGTGAGAGTGATGGCTCGTCCTTCAGACCAGTCCTTGCTTACAGACAGCCCCCCAACCTGAAGCAAATACTCACCAGCAACCACACACCACACAAGAGAACCACTAACCCAGGAACCTATCCTTGCAACAAAGCCCGTTGCCAACTCTGTCCACATATCTATTCAGGAGACACCATCATAGGGCCTAATCACATCAGCCACACTATCAGAGGCTCGTTCACCTGCGCATCTACCAATGTGATATATGCCATCATGTGCCAGCAATGCCCCTCTGCCATGTACATTGGCCAAACTGGACAGTCTCTACGTAAAAGAATAAATGGACACAAATCAGACGTCAAGAATTATAACATTCAAAAACCAGTCGGAGAACACTTCAATCTCTCTGGTCACTCGATTACAGACCTAAGAGTGGCTATCCTTCAACAAAAAAGCTTCAAAAACAGACTGCAACGAGAGACTGCTGAATTGGAATTAATTTGCAAACTGGATACAATTAACTTCGGCTTGAATAGAGACTGGGAATGGATGAGTCATTACACAAAGTAAAACTATTTCCCCATGGTATTTCTCCCTCCCACCCCACCCCCCACTGTTCCTCTGATATTCTTGTTAACTGCTGGAATTAGCCTACCTTGCTTGTCACCATGAAAGGTTTTCCTCCTTTCCCCCCCCTGCTGCTGGTGATGGTTTATCTTAAGTGATCACTCTCCTTACAGTGTGTGTGATAAACCCATTGTTTCATGTTCTCTCTCTGTGTGTGTGTGTGTGTGTGTGTGTGTGTGTGTGTGTGTGTGTGTGTGTGTGTGTGTGTGTGTGTGTGTGTGTGTGTGTGTGTGTGTGTGTGTGTGTATATATATATAAATCTCTCCTCTGTTTTTTCCACCAAATGCATCCGATGAAGTGAGCTGTAGCTCACGAAAGCTTATGCTCTAATAAATTTGTTAGTCTCTAAGGTGCCAAAAGTCCACAATGTTAGTTCCTGGAGAAGGTGTAAACCCCTCCCATTGCTGCTTCACCAACTGTAATGGCCCCTTAACCTCGCGGCCAAGTTCAAATGGTGAAAACCCTAAACTGGGATGTGGTACAGCTCTGTAGGCAAAAAGCAACTGCTGCAACACTAGGTCTCAAATCATTGGAGTGCTCATTTATGAATTTACGTATCATGGTCCCCAAAGTCCCATTAAATTTCTCCACCAGGCCATTTGTTTGATGATGGTAAGGTAAGCTACTGCTTGCGGCCATTGGGCGGCAAAAATCCATGAAAGTCAGTATGTACTGCTTTCCTCTGGGTGTCTTTCAGAAAAGGACCCAGAATATCCACAGCTACTCGCTGAAATGGAATCTAAATGATGGGGAGTGGCTGGAGAGGGGCTCTGACCTGGTCTTGGGGTTTTCCCCCCACTTTTTAGCACATCTCACATGACCGGACGTAGGTAGAAACATCCTTGCCCATTCCCTCCCAGTGGAATGACCTCCCCAAACGGTCTTTGGTCCTGTTCACCCCAGCATGGCCACTAGGATGATCGTGGGCTAAGCTCAAGAGCTTTACCTGGTACCTATTTGGAACTACCAACTGTCTCTGAGGATGCCAGTCTTCCTGGTGTCCACCAGAAAGTTTCCTTCTATAAAAGTCCTCTTTCTACAACAAACCTGGATCTATTAGAAGAGCTGATAGGCGGAGGGTTGCTCCGTGCCGCCGTCCAAGCTCTCTGGAGGCTTTCATCTGCTTCCTGTTCGGTCTGGAACTGTTCCCTTGAAGCTGGAGACATCAGTTCCTCATTGGATTGTGGACCTAGGCTTGGTCCCTCTGGAAGCGATATAGGGGATGGGGCTGTTTCCGTTGACTGTGAACTGCTCTCCGCTGGTGCACTGTGTTGGGTTTCAGGCTCTGGCTGAGCCTCTTGTGTAGGGTTATCGGCTGCTGCCAGTTCAGGTTCGGTGGGGCCCTTTGGTATTGGGGTTGCAAGTACTGGATTCAGTACTGGCAATGGGTCTGATGCTGGTTGTTCTGCCGGTTCCGGTTCTGGGACTGGCTCTGTCTGGGTCTCTGGGACTGGACCCGCTACTGCTGTTGCGGACGTTGGCATGGGGTCCGGGTCCATCACCTCTGACTGGGTCCTGGTAGAAGTTTCCGGAACAGAGCTAGGCGTGATGGTTTGCTTAGCCTGGCTGTGGGTGACCATTCCCACCCTCTTGGCTAGCTTCACATGATTGGCCAAGTCTTCCTGCAACAGCACTGGGATGGGATAATCATCAAAGACTGCAAGAGTCCACATTCCTGACCAGCCCTTGTACTGGACAGGCAACTTGGCTGTAGGCAAATTGAAAGAGTTGGACTTGAAGGGTCGAATTGTCATTTGGATCTCTGGGTCAATTAAATTGGGGTCCCCTAAGGAAGCATGGATAGCCGACACTTGTGCTCCCGTGTCCCTCCACGCAGTGACCTTCTTCCCACCCACACTCACAGTTTCCCTCCGCTCTGACGGTACCTGGGAGGTATCTGGGCCTGAGGACTTCTGGTGTGATTCAGATGAAATGAACTGTAATCTGTTGGGATTCTTGGGGCAGTTGGCCTTCACATGCCCCAGCTTGTTACATTTAAAACCTCGCCCAGCTGACGGGTCACTGGGGCGAGGTGGGTTGCTGGAGAACAGTGTGGCAGAACGATAAGGTGTCTGGAATATTCCTTGGTGTGTAATTGGGGCCTTGGGCTGCCCCCAGTAGTAAGGTGTGGTCTGAGGGTGTCCCTTCTGGTATCCGCTCCAACTGTGAGCGGGGTTGTTCCTCTCTCCTCCCTCCACCCATTTTGTTCTGGCTTGCTGCACCCCTCTGGCAGTCTGGGATTGCTCGTATCGATCAACATAAGAAGCAAGACTTTCTGCTGAGTCCATTTCCTTATCCCATAAACACTGTTTTATTTCCTCCTTGGACGTATTCAGGAATTGCTCCTGAGCTATCAGATCACACATTCTGTCAAAGCTAGTGACACCCCTTCCTAGGACCCTTTTATCTAACAGATCCTTCATCTGGTTTAGATAAGCCACATTACTTAGTCCAGGCCCTCTCTTAAGGGTTCAAAATTTTATTCTGTACCTTTCAGATGTAATTTGAAATTGCTTTAAAACCAAATCCTTGGACTCATTATAGTCAGAAGCCTCATCAATAGACATCTTATTGAATATGTCCAGAGCTCTTCCAGTTAATTTTGCAACCAATGTGGTCATCTTGCAAGCTTCAGGAATTTTATGGAGAGTGCACAGTCTCTCAAAGGTAAGAAAATATTCAGCAATATCACTGGATTCATCATACTGTGGACACAGTTACTCCCATTTGTGGATTGTTGGGGAAGGATGGTTAGGGTTATCCAGTAGATTCCGCTCAGCCCTTACCTTCTCCAACTCCAGTTCATGCTTCCTCTTTTTCCTTCTCCTCCATTTCTTTTTCCTTTGCCTCCATAGCTCTCCTGTGAGCAGTCTCTTGGGTTTTTTTGTGCCTCTATAGAGCTCTTGTGGGCAGCCTCTTGGGTTTTTTTCTGCCTCTTTTGCTGCCTCCAGTTCTCTCCTGTGGGCAGCCTCTTGGACTGTTTCTGCTTTGGGCTCTGTCATGTTTGCCTCTCTGTTTTTAACTAACTTTACACCCGAGAGTTAGAAATAAAAACAAACAAACAAAAAAACTTGGCTTCTCAAAAAAAAATAGGTTGTGCTGTAACTGGATACCGATGTTCGCGGATCGTGGTTGTCAGCCTACAGAAAAATCCTTTAAAAAAAAAAACAAAACAAAAAAACCCTAACACCTTCGTCTCCAGGCAAATAGACAGAAAAACTCTAGTTGCTCTTAGGTTAAAAAAAAAAAAAAAAAAAAAACCCACCACCTCTTCAGGTCTGTGAAGACTTGTGAATTTCCCCTGCAGGAGGTTAACTACCCTGCCTTTAGGTAGAAAAAACTCCAGCTCACAAAAGACAATTCCCTTTTGTCTCTGCTCTGGCCCCCCAAGCAGAGACAAAAGAAAAACCTCTAACTACTTTCAGCTGAAAACCTGCTTTCCAGCAGCCTAAAGGGAAAAAAAATGTCCTTTTAAAATCTGTGCTTCTGGTTCAAAAAAATCTCAAATTGATCTCAAAATGATTTCAAGTTAATTCCACAGCTCTGCCACCATGTTACGGTTCCTTCCCCACTCTGAACTCTAGGTACAGATGTGGGGACCTGCATGAATAACCCCCAAGCTTATTTTTACCAGCTTAGGTTAAAACTTTCCCAGGGTACAAACTATTTTACCTTTTGTCCCTGGACCTTATTGCTGCCAACACCAAGTGTCTAACAAAAATAACAGAGAAAGAGCCCACTTGGAAATGTCTTCCCCCGCAAGCCCTACACCCCCTTTCCTGGGGAAGGCTTGATAAAAATCCTCACCAATTTGCATAGGTGAACACAGACCCAAACCCTTGGATCTTAAGAACAATGAAAAAAGCAATCAGGTTCTTAAAAGAAGAATTTTAATTAAAAAAAAAAGCAAAAGAATCACCTCTGTAAAATCAGGATGGTAAATACCTTACAGGGCAATTAGATTCAAAACATAGAGAATCCCTCTAGGCAAAACCTTAAGTTACAAAAAGACACAAAAACAGGAATATACATTCCATTCAGCACAACTTATTTTATCAGCCATTTAAACAAAACAGAATCTAACACACATCTAACTAGATTGCTTATTAACTCTTTACAGGAGTTCTGACCTGCATTTCTGTCCCAGCAAAAGCAACACACAGACAGAGAGAACCCTTCCCCCCGCCCCCCAGCTTTTAAAGTATCTTGTCTCCTCAGTGGTTATTTTGGTCAGGTGCCAGGGAGGTTATCTTAGCTTCTTAACCCTTTACAGGTGAAAGGGTTTTGCCTCTGGCTAGGAGGGATTTAAAGGTGTTTACCCTTCACTTTATATTTATGACAGCCTCAAGGTATACAGGACCACAAATAAACAATATGAGGGGCCAGGTTGGGGTAGGCAAGCGGGGGAGGGAAAAATATGGGACATTTCAAGGAAGTTCATCCATGTTCAAATTGGAGGGATTTAGGTCTGATTCTGCTGACTTCAGCGAGTTTTGGATCAAATCCCTGGGCCATTATGGCAATTAATCAGTGTTGCCAATTGAAACCTATGGAGTAAAAGTTGAGGGATGCTATCCCTTTCAGGGTGCATCCTGTCACCTTTTTTCCCTAATGCAAACACTGTCAGTGGCTTTCACATCCCTCATGCTCAGTATATAGGCTAGAACAAGATCTTCCAACTGCCAGTACAACAGGCTCAAATTAATATCTGAAGATTATGCCAAATTTTCTGCTGCTTCACAGTCAGTAACAATATGGAACCAAAAAAAACCCCCCAACAACACAAGACGCATTCTTTGTTGGGAACAAATTAGTCTTCCGTCGCAACATTGGATTAGATGGTGCTGGCAATGGTAACACCTTCCCCAACACCATCACTGTCACCAGCTCACAAAATGGCTAGGGGCCTGATTCTCCTGTCACTTACACCAATGTAAAATTCGTGCTCTGAAAGGCAACTTGTCTGACCTACGGTGGAACATGTTCCCAAATAAAGGCTTGTAATAAGGCACGCTCATGTGGAGCACCCTTCAGCAGCAGGCTGCAGCAGAACAGGTGCTCCTGCCTCAGTTTCCCTCCCTCAGACTCACAGGAACTCCATACTAACTTTCTTGCCTCGGTAATGCACCTCTTTGGGGCCAGTTTGTTACCAAAATATGTTCAAATGCTCCATAATAAGAGTCCAAACATAGTCCATTTCTCACACCCAGTGTATATAGTTCTTAAAATCCAACATCCTCTAGTCCACACCAAGATAGCCCATACCACACGCCAGCATCTTCCACCATACCTGAGCTCTTCGACTGTCCTCTCCTGTCCTTTTACCAGGACAGCCACCCAGCCCTTCCAGATGGAGTGCAACCTCACACTTCCCAGTGGGGACCCTCACAGTCTCTTTTCTGGAAGTTCCCCCCCAGCAGGGGGGCATCCCTCACTCCCTCTGGCCTGATAACCTGCCTCAATAATACCTCTCCTTCAGACTGGTTTATATGAAAACCTTGTGCTTTTATATATAACAGAAGTCCAAAACCATAGTCCATTTATCACCCACTGTGCAGATCATCCTTAAAATGCAACAACATCTAGTCCACAGACGTAGCACATACCACACACTGCCATCTTCCACCACACCTGGGCTCTCTCCTTTCCTTCTACTAGGACTGGCTCGAGGAGGTCAGCCAGATCTCTCTGCTGCTCTCCTGCTGTTAGCCTTCCCCAGGCAACCAACTACAGCTTCCTTCAGGAATCTCCTACAGTCTCCTGGTCTCTAGCAGCTTTCACTGGCTAGTCTTTCACTCCCATGCAGCTCTCATTTGCCCTTTTCCCGACTAAACCTTCCACTGTCTCCATCTCTCCCCCATTTATATGGCTCAAGTGTTTTCTTTTCACCCCAATTGGGAGGCAGCTAATAAGTCACAGGTGCATTGGCCTCTTCCTTCTTAAATGGATGGTTTCCCCCATGACAGGGCCCTCTACCAGCTGACCAAATCTGTGGATGTCAGCAAGAGCAGCACACCATCTAACTTCAGCTGTTGCAATGATGCAAAGTCTCGGGGTACATCTACACTGCAAGTGAAGGTCTGATTGTAGCACAGGTAGATGTACCCACTCTAGCTTTAATCTAGCTAGCACAGGTAACAATAGTAGTGAAGATGTGGTGGCATAGGCAACCAGAGTGCAAGCCTGCTAGGGAGCCTGCGTACATCATCTTGTGGTCTAAAATATACCCAATTGCTTGACTACACTTGCAGTTTATTAGTAAAAATGTTTAACACCAAATAACCAGACTTAGCCCATTTACTGTCTAAAGACAAAGTAGTACAATGCAGAAAGGAGGCATACATACCACTCCTTCCAGGAAGTAGTTTTCCTGAAGTATGCAGTTCACCTTACACAGCAGGTGTGCTCCCAAATATGCATTCAAACCCAGCCATATTTATACTATCTTTATGAGCTAAAAGCACTCTCTATACATCACCCAAGACTCAAATTCACCCATCAGCTTTTTACCATGTTCTTCTTATCCCATGACATACATTTCTTCTCTTTAGGTTTGGATCCCACATTTCAAGTGCTAAGAGCCATGATAGCACAACCCAACCTGTACTATGACACACCCTTCATGAATCTAGCTTTTAACAGGTTTCATATTTGCTCATGCCAAAAGCTATGTTTAGCTTTGCAGAGTATTGCGGGATATAGACATACATATCTTGACATAAGTTAACAGAATTGTGGGAAGAGCATAATACATGTCACTTAGGATAACTGCTCATATTTAATACAATATATACAATATTAATACAATGCACATAATACCTATTAATGTGTGGGGTGTAACATATTGCTAACCTGTGCTTAAACCCATGCTGCCATGTCTATGCTACTGTTGTTACCCAGGATAGCTAGATTAAAGCTAGCACGGGTAAGTCTCCGCTGGCAACAATTGCACCTTCATAACATACCTGAGACTCAAATCATATAGGACTCTGTAGATCAATATCAACACCTTAAGTGGCACCCAAAAGCAACAGGAAGCCATTGCAGACACAAAGTGCTAAAGTAACAACGCTCCTTAAAACAAACACTGCTTTATTCTGTACTAATTGGACTACAGCTTCAAGGGAAGTCTCATAGCCCCACATCAAGCCCATTGCAGTCATTGAGAAGGTCCTGAAGGCATGAATAACTCATCCCCCTGGGTCACATTCTCCTCTCTGGTACACACAGCCACAACACTAGAGTCAGTCAAATCATGCCAGTGTAATGGAGAGGAAGATGTGGCCCCATATCTGCTCCCTGTAGACCAGATTCTCCTCTCACTAGTTAAATTTCTTTTCTTAGATAGAGTAAATACATGGCCAAATTATCCCTGGGCTTTGTGCAGGCGTACAGGAATGAGGCCAGAGAACAAACTGCCTTCTCAAGCCTTTGAGCTCCCTACTCAAGAGCTAGGGACAATCGAAGTACTGTAGCTGGGACACTGTGGGAACTGTTCCCTCCACATGCCACAGGGGATACAAACCACCCCAAGGAGGGAAAAGAGGAGGCATGGCCATGACTCCTCCTCCCCTTGTAGAGCCCACAGAGCTAGTTGAACATGCTGGGGGAGTAGGAAGCTCCAAATGGATGAAGAATGTGCTTGCACCTTCTGCACTGGAAAGCTGAGAGGAGGAATTGGACTTCATAAGGCACAATCCTTCCTGGAGCTTCCCCATGGGTCTCTGCAACTCAGGCTGGTGACTAATTTCCCCACTTTGACCCTGAATTGGCATTGATTGCACAAAACATATTTTTGAACTCTCATATATTTTCATGAGACTGGAACGTGCTATGAAAATATTGAGTTATAAATGCACTACTGACTGTAAAGAATCCTCTCCTCTCACCACTACTGAATGGAATAATTTATCAGCTGAGATTAGCTGCACGAATTACATCCACTTTCAGAACTTGTTGAGTAACTGCCATCTCAATTATGTTAATGTTTATAGACTTTTATCCTTTGCAAAAGCCCTTGAGGAACTGCTAGTAGTATGTGGTAAATAAAGTAAATCCACGCTAAAATAAATGTTACCTTGTTATAAATTGAGTTAAGCACAAATCAGCAAATGGCTGCCACCAGAACCTGGATTTACAGACCATTCGGCACTTACCTTAAAGCTGTATCGGACGATATTCTGGGGAGCATGTGGATTATTGGCTGTCAGGATGCGTGTAACTTCCTCTTTTAATTCCTTTGGAATGGAAAAACAGAGCCATAAATACAAGCCCACTCTTAAAGCTGGAACAGTAACATACAGTATAAAGCCTACTTCATCGGATGCATAGAATGGAACATATAGTATAAAAAGATCTCCAGATTCCTGAGGCTCACTTCCCTTGTGTTCAAACTGCAATGGACATCTCAGCAAAAGCTTTTGCTTCCAGGAGGAACAATGGCTATGGCAAAGTTAGTTCAGAATGTGCCCGTTAGGGCCCCATCTTGCAACCACTACTGGGCATAATGCTTACTATCATGGGTAGCTCCATTCACTTCAAAGGGATTACTTAGAGCAAGTCTACACTTCAAGCTGGAGCTGTCAATTCCAGCTTGAGGAGACAAACCTGCGCTAGCTCTGATCAAACTTGCATGCTATTAATAGAGCATAGCTGCAGTAGCTATGGTGGTGGGACAGGATAACGGCCTGACTACATGCCTAGCATCTCAGATGTATACTTACTCAGGGCAGCTAGCCACTCCTGCTGCTGGTACCATCACCACTTTTAACATGCTAACATAATCAGAGCTAGTGGGGATGTGTCTCCTCAAGCTCGAAATTACCCCTCCATCTCAAAGTGTAGGCATACCCATAGATTCTTTAGTATTATGAGATATTATTTAGACTGTAGTAGCATCCACAAAGTGGTAGGCACTTTCCGTACACAGACCCTGTCTTGAAGAGCGTGCAATCCAAAACAAGTTGTAAGCACTAAGCTCAGTAGCAAGTGTTTGCAGCATTGGCCCCTTGGTTAATAACAGCACCATTTATATAGAGAGTAGGAGGACTTGGGGAGGACACACATCTTTCCTCTGTTGACCCTACGGAGATCACAATACAAAGTATGAAGAGCCTAAGGCTGTGTCACTTTTATATGGCCCACCATTTACAGCGGGGATCCCCCTTTGAGCAGAGAATCTGGAGGCAGCTGTGGACAGGGTTGTTCCTGGCTCAGTGGTTCCATTGGAGCCATGCTGCCAAGGAGCAAGGGCAGAGCTCTAGGACCCTGAGCACAAAAGGCCCCAGAATCCTGCTGGTCCCTGGGATGCTCAGAGCTTGTTGGTGAACCTTATGGGCTGTTCCACCAGGGGAAACCCTGTTCCACCATCCCAATGGAAAAACAGGGGAGAAATCTTCTCCTCAAGGACATTTTCTCTCTTCTAACCCATTGGCCCCAGAAGGTTCCTTCAGGTAATGCTCTCCAGCTTGTACTGCTGAAGGCAATTTTGTTTTAAACAGCAGAATCAGTGCACTAAAAACTCGGTGAAGTGTTTGCTATAACAGAAACTCTATCAAAAGCAGGGATTCTATTTTTGTGTAAAAAACTCATGAAAACCTCAAATACGCTTTTACTCACAGCTTCGGTCAACTCCAGTTGGTCCGGGGGTTTGAGTAGAGTTTTTGACAGTGTCCATTCATCTGCCCCCTCTCCCACTTCAGTGGATGCATCTTCATCCTAGCACAGAAGCAACAAACCCATTAATGCACTGAGATGGGGACGGTTCCAGAGGTGTGAGGGGATGAAAGTAGGGAAGCAACTGATCACAGTCTGACCTCTCTAAACGAAGCTTTGGCCAGTCTTAGCTAACACAGACCTTATGGGCCTCGAAAAGTGCTGAGTTGCCATAGCTGCCACTGAATGAACCTACGAGGTGCTCAGGATCATTAAGAACAGCCATACTGGGTCAAACCAAATATCCATCTAGCCCAGTATCCTGTCTTCCAAAAGTGGCCAATGCCAGGTTGTTGCCCTGGATTTGAGGGGTGTATATACCCCAGAATGTGATCAAGCTAATTGCAATTATATTATGTGCACACAGCCACTGTGAATTAATGAAAGAGAACACCACATAGTTGAGGGTTAATTTGGAGACAGACTTTCAGAAGCAAGGTCATAACTACTGGCAGTTTTGCTAATCAGCGCTTTCCTGACGTATGTACTCCCTGGCAGGAAGGTGTTTGGCCAACACTGACCTGTCGTTGATTACTCAATACCATCTCAGAATATAGGTAAATATCTGGGATGTTCTAAACCTAGTGCTTATGTCTGTGTATGCTTAAATCTAATAACTAATAAGTGTTAGGCAAAAGCATGCTTACTTGCATTTCTCCTTGATCAGACAGAATAGCTGAGTTCCTGTTGATTTATTCCTTATACCACCTGGAGTGAAATAGTTAAGTTGCCCCTATTGGGGGTTCTGATAACCACGGGTAACAAGGTGCCACAGAGGGAATGAACAGAACAGGTAATCATCAAGTGATCCATCCTCTGTCGCTTATTCCCAGCTGCTGACAAACAGAGGCTAGGGACACCATCCCTGCCCATCATGGCTAATAGCCATTGATGGAGCTATCCTCCATGAACTTATCAAGTTCTTTTTTGAACCATGATCAGGCCCTTGGTTATTGTCAAAATTACCTGTCATGTCTGAAGATCATTTCTTTCCCTTTTCAAAACAAGAGCAACCGTTTTTTCATTTAATCTTCAAGATTTAAAAGATGATGACTCTAGTTCTCTTGCTCATATTATACCCAATCTCTAAGAGAGCCATAATACAGAACATATTATATTGATGCTCTAAACTGAGGCTGCTCAATGGCTCAGCAAAGGACCAGCAGTTATTTCTAAATTGTTGTTACATAAGCTACACCTAGAAATTATTTCAGATATAAAGATTTAGGGATCATATTTTAGGCAGAGCAATGTTGACTTGTAAAGGTCAGAAGGCATTACACCACAGTACAAGCAAACATCCTATCTGATTGGTCATAGCACAGAGAGATGCTTTCACTGGGGTGTGGTGCTTGATGGTGTCATTATGTTACATCACTAATAGAAAACTGATCACTGTAGGGATTAATTTACATTCCTTTTCATTACCATTATACTTGCAGAGCACCAAGTCACTGATTAAAGGGTATAACAGTTTGGGGCAGTTTTTCCCCCTTAAATTGAAATGTCTAATGAGTTGAATTTAAAATAAATCAATCTTTCTTTTAAATACAATTGCCTCAGTTCTATTAAACTTTACATCTCTTAGTCCAGAGATATGCAACCTGTGGCCTTAAAGCAATGTTCTAAACTTCTCATGCATGCCAGGTCTCCGGCAGATTGACTGCAATAACGATCATACGAATGCTGCCTGCAACACAGGGCAGTAAGGGGAATGCTCAGCAAACTAAACAAAGACCCTTGGATCCTGCCCCATCCCTCCAAACAGTAATGACAATGCTTCAGTGAGAAGGGAACACTCACACAAACACCCCAGTTCCATTTGACACTGCGAGCCAAAATACAATCACAGTGTAAGATCCTCATGATGCAGTGTTATGGCTTCTGGGAGTTGCTGCCTCAGTATAAGATTGTTATTTGTATAACACCATAAGAGTACAAAGCACTGTACAATATCTACATGTGCCTAGCAATGACTGATGATAACTGTGGGGCCCAATGAGCATGGCCAGTCAATGCTATGTTGGCTACATGCCATGTACCAAGGAAACTCGCTATTTGCACATTCTAGTTTTCTTGAAAGGAAAGGGAAATGAAATAGGGCAGACTGGATGGAGGGTCTTAAATGTGCTTTAGTTTTAGTTTCCATTTTATACTCTAATTTGCTGATGTAATTCCCTTCTTAATGAGAGTCTAGAACAACCTTCTATTGCTAAATAAATTTAAAAGTCACCAGTTATATCAAGTTGGCCATTATTGAAATGGAATCTACCTTGCTACTCATGGATGTAGAGAAATGCAGTCACTCAGAAAGTTTGGCATTTAGTGACAAGTTGTGACTCTTACCCGTTTTTTTGAGATGCTTTTGGCAGTCCTTGATTGTACCGGCTTAACTGCTGGTCCTATTTGTCCACCTTGGCTCTAAAACAAATACACACAAAATGTAAAACCAATGTAGAAGTTTATAACCACTTTCCTGATATAACCCAAGCAGAAATAAAAACTGAGAAGAGTCCACCAAGGTTTGTTACAATAATAACAACTAGTATTTCTATAGCATTTTCATCCAAGGATCCCCGTACATTCTACAAACTGATTCAAAACTCTATATATGAATCATTTCACACACACACCCCCCCCACTGAAAAGCATCCACTTCTGTACTATAACAAACCAGCAGTTTAATAGCACACAGGAAGACGACGTGACAGTTCAGGACAGAAACAGAACAATTCCATATGAAATTGAAACCAAAGGACAAATTTAAGCCTGGAGAATGTAATTATGAAATTTAGCCAGGTCATCAGTGCTGTTATTCCTGCTCTTTCAAAAAATATGTCATAGGATCCATAATGGCCAAGAAATGCCATTTTTAAAAGTATATTGAATGTATCTAGGGAACAGAACACATCCTGTTTGGCAGGAAGATGGACATGATGACTCTAATATGACTTTCTCATCTCTTATATCTATAATTCCATTATTTGTTAGGCCTCTAGAATAGGAATTCTGCAGACAAATCATTTTAAATTATGACACATGTGGTAGCACAGATTATACTAGACCAAGGTTTTCTCCTGAAACTTTCAGTGTTGTTTGCCCTTCCCACAGGATAAGATGCCACCAACACTAGAAAGGTCTCAGGGAAGTTTATTCTGGAAAAGGGCACCTCAGAACCATAACGTATGGGCAGATCTATACATTCCTTCTGTCAGAAAATGGGGAGTCATGACACAGAGTCCCACTGGCGGCTCACTACTCAGTATCAGCAACTCTTGGTGGGCCGGAAAAACTCACTTTACCTAACACATTACTGTCATAGTATTTATCTGTCAAGAATGCTTTGTGAAATAAAATGCAAGCCGGTGACACACTGGTCAATAATTATTATCATTTTGAAATATATGAGGAATTGTGGATACTCACTGATATTACGCTTTAAAGTCTGTAACCAAGCAAAGAGAGGAGCAAGTTTTCTTCCAGACAAGAGGGAAGATAGTTAGCTCCCTGTCTCTAATGTAAATTGAGCATTGTGATTCAAGAGACAATGGGCAATTCATTTTCATCCAAGGTAAATAGGAGGAACAAATTAGCAAGAAAATGTGAAATTAGCATGGGAAGATACTGGAGTCTGATCCCCAGGAGTTCATCCTGACTCTCGCGACAAAGACAATAAACTTTCGGGAATACATGGAACAACAAAAAGACATGTTGGTTATCCCTTACTTAGGGGACAAAGAGGTCAGCGCTCTTTCTAACTTTGAACGGTGGATCCCCTGCCATGTGGGTGGGTGATGCTGACAGGTTGCTTTACGTAAGAAACTCATCTTCATCAAGGATTGTAGCCCGGTAAGTTTTAGTCACTTAAAAGTGTGTTCTACTTTCATTTTATTTGGAACCATTTCTGTCTCTATTATTCTTGCTTAGTATCACTTAGATCTCAGTTCCTGGTTAATAAACTTCTCTTTCTTTTATCATAAAAATATCTCGGCACTATTATACTAAACAGAGTGTGAATTCCTGACTAAATCAAGCAAACTGCTGTGCAAATTGTCTCTTTAGAGACAGCAGACTTGGTAATTTCTGTGGGTATCCAGTGTCAACGGCTGGATGGTGCAGGGAGACACTTGTAGAGAGTTGGGAACTGAAATACATCAAGGGTTAACCTTCAAGGCACAATTAGAACTAGTAGAATCATGAGGAATCTGTGGGCCTGGCAAACAAACTGGAATGACTTGGAGTTGCCATTCAGTTTAGCACCAGCGGATCTCTTTTATGCTGAGGCAGAGGGGTAATACGTTGATTTACAGTTCTGGACACCTCGAAAGTATCACAGGCATTTACACCCTTGTTTAATCAGTGACAATTCAACAACTTTAAATTTTAATCGTGTTCCAAAAAAATAATTGTTTTGACTCCATTACGTGCGAAGGGGCCAAGCTATGATTGATGTGACACCTTAACTTTCGGTTTTCTGTCTTTGGCATGATTAAGATCTCAACCACAATATGTCACTTAACAGCATATTTTACATTTAATTTTAAATTACTGGGATAATGTTCTTTTAAAAATCCCAAAGTACCATTGTCTGACTTAGCTTTTTAGCATGCCTGCCAAACGCTGACAGGATTCAAATAACTACAGATACAAAAGAACTTTGCAAGTGTTCTCAGAAAACCCAACTAACATTCTAATAAAACAAATGAATAATAATAATAAAATAATAATAACGTGCACTCACATGGCGCATAGCACCTTACACCTGCCAATCTCACAGTGTTTCATGAAATATTAACTGGATCTCACTATACCACGTGAGATAGGAATTGTTATTATCCACTTCACATATGGAGAGAACACAGAAAGGTTAAGAGACTTCCCAAAGGTCACACACTGAAGTCAGTAGCTGAGCAGAGAAAAGAACCCAGGAATCCTGGCTCCCAGGCCTCTACTCAAACCATTAGACAATACTGCTCTTCTATAGTGTTTCAATCCAGCAGCAGTAGCTGATGTAGCCATTCTATTTTAAAAGGAACACACTGAACGTTAATTTAATGTGACTTAAGCAACAAAATTTAAAACAGATTTCCGGAGCACAATTTAATTTAGACCCAATTCAAAATCAAACTTCTCGTTTTAAATAGGAAACCAAGCTTACTTACCACCACCCCCGTAAATGAGTCTGTAAATGCATTTATCTGGCAGTAAAGGCATTGACAAGGCAATCTGAAGGTAATTGTTTCTGGCAGTTGGGCATATTTCAATTAACACAGCATAAAGAGCAATCAGTGGAAAAAATCTGTAACTATATTAAAAACGAAAAGCGAGGCTGAAGAAAAGCAAGAACCTGACTTCACCAGAAGCAAAAAGAAACTGGAGCAAACACTGTCCCGTCCCTGCACCCTCCCAGTCATGATAACCCAGGTAATGAAGGGATTGCAGGACAGTGGGTAATCCTACATGTCAAAGGGGGGGCGGGGAATTAGGGACGATATAGCAACACAAACTCCCTTTGAAACCCATGACCTTCTGCTAATTGCACTATGCATATGTCAACCTTCAACTTTTTTAAAAATACCATAATTAGCCCCTTTGTCTTATTCTCCCATTCTCACTTCCAAGCTTTTTTCTATGAGGTTCCCTATACCTGGAATTCTCTTCCTGACCTAGTCTGCTGTGCTTATGGCTTCTCCCCCATGTGGTCTGTCCTTAAGCTCCAGGAAATTTATAAACTCTCACAAGGAACCAGATTCTGATAGCCTTACTCATAAGTAGTGCCATTGAAGCCAAGTAGACTATTCACAGAATAAGGTACAGTACTATTATGAGTGAGGGTAGTGGAATTTGGCTCAAAGAAGCATGAGAAAAAATAAAACCCCAAAACAAAACAAGAAGGGTGGAAAACATAACTGTATCAGCGGTTTGCCTCTTGTTGAATTCCCTCTCCCTCATTCTTTGTGTGTGTTGGCTCCACAGCTCATCCTCACCCTGCCTATGCTCTCTCAGTCCACTGAATGCATCCGATGAAGTGAGCTGTAGCTCACAAAAGCTTATGCTCAAATAAATTTGTTAGTCTCTGAGGTGCCACAAGTACTACTTTTCTTTTTGTGGATACAGACTAACACGGCTGCTACTCTGAAATCTCTCAGACAGTATCAAGATGGCTGTCCCCACCTTGGTTCAGCAAATGATGCCAGTCTTTCTGGCCCATTTTAAAAAGTTTTCAACCAAAGCACCTCCATGCTTTTTCTCACACTGTGCCTCATACATGGGAGGAGTTCCTTGTAATATCTTCTAAGCCATCACACTTCAAATCCTTCCTTAAAATTCTTCTCTGCTATGATGCCTACAAAAAGCTCAACAATGAGTTGGTGGCTGGTGTGCTGTCACCATTGCTCAGAATGTTGAGCAGTATCGTCCCATTGTTCCACCCACCACCGTCTGTTTGCTGTATTCACCTTTTGTCTATAATCTTATATTTAGATTGCAAGTTCTTTGGGGCAACAGACCATCTCTTTATTATATGTTTGCACAGCAATTGGCTCAAACGGTACCTGGCTGTGACAAATATTGCAGGAAGTTTCCCTGTCTTTGTATTACCCATATTGTATTAAGTGAATGAATGGTTTCTTTCAAAGTAGCAGCCGTGTTAGTCTGTATTCGCAAAAAGAAAAGGAGTACTTGTGGCACCTTAGAGACTAACAAATTTATTAGAGCATAAGCTTTCGTGAGCTACAGCTCACTTCATCGGATGCATTTGATTTTGCATCCGATGAAGTGAGCTGTAGCTCACGAAATTTTATGCTCTAATAAATTTGTTAGTCTCTAAGGTGCCACAAGTACTCCTTTTCTTTTTGCAAACTTTTAGGTCTGTAATCAAGTGACCAAAGAGACTGAAGTGTTCTCCGACTGGTTTTTGAATGTTATAATTCTTGATGTCTGATTTGTGTCCATTTATTCTTTTACGTAGAGACTGTCCAGTTTGACCAATGTAAATGGCAGAGGGGCATTGCTGGCACATGATGGCATATATCACATTGGTAGATGTGCAGATGAACAAGCCTCCGATAGAGAATCAGCCACACTATTACACTAAGTAAAAGAATGAGAGACTGCTGAATTGGAATTAATTTGGTTGCAATTAATCCCTGATCTAAATCATTTATGAAGATATTGAACAGAACCTGACTCAGGACCAATCCCTGCGGGACCCCACTCAATATGCCTTTCCAGCTTGACTGTAAACCACTGATAACTACTCTCTAAGAACAGTTTTCCAACCAGTTGTCCCCCCAAAACTTATAGTAGCTCCATCTCGGCTAGATTTCCCTAATTTATGAGATGGTCATGCAAGACAGTATCCAAAGCCTTACTAAAGTCTAAGCTCCCAGTGGCCACAGTTTGCCGTTCCTGGCTAATGGGAGCTGCAGGAAGCAACTGGCTGCAGGGACGTGCTGGCCACCCCTTCCCGCAGCTCCCATTGGCCAGGAACAGCAAACTGCAGCCACTGGGAGCTGCGGTGGGCTGTGCCTGCAGACAGTCAATGTCAGCAAAATGTCTTGCAGCCTGCAATCAGATTATCCTGATGGGCCGCATGCCACAGGTTGCCCCGCACTGGTCTAAACTGATTTATTTTTTTTAATCGCTGTTACCTCCCTCTTCTGTTCATTCCCTCTGAAGTATCTGGCACTAGCCACTGTTGGAAGACAGGATACTGAGCTTGATGGACCATTGGTCTGACCCAGTACTGCCTGTAGTAGAAAGAGAGAGCCGTAGACATGAGGCCTGGTATATGGGGCCTGGTATGAGGCCTAAGGCCTGACCTAAAGTCAGGCCCTGATGAGATAAAGCAAAGTTAGCAAGAGTCAAGCTGTGAGCAAAAATCAAGCTCTGTTACAAAGCAGATGCCTGCTCGCAGGCTAACTCTCAAATACATGAACTTGGCAAGAACAGGGCTGGCTTTCAAAAACACAAGCACGCCTAGGCACTAAGTATTCACGTAAACACATTCCAGAAAGGTAATGCCAGAACACCCCAATACAAGTGTATGGTATAAACACACTTCCCAAAGATGATACAGGAACACAGTGTACCCTCCAAAGGATAAGGTCAGGATGACAGGGTGATGGATAGAGATGTGTTGACTGAACCAACAGGTACAAGGTAAAGGATGACAGGACTCAGAGTAGCAGCCGTGTTAGTCTGTATTCGCAAAAAGAAAAGGAGGACTTGTGGCACCTTAGAGACTAACAAATTTATTTGAGCATAAGCTTTTGTGAGCTACAGTTCTTCATCGGATGCATTCGGTGGAAAATATAGTGGGGAGATTGATATACACACACAGAGAACATGAAACAATGGGTTTTATCATACACACTGTAAGGAGAGTGATCACTTAAGATGAGCCATCACCAGCAGTGGGGGGGGAGGGGGGAGGAGGAAAACCTTTCATGGTGACAAGCAAGGTAGGCTATTTCCAGCAGTTAACAAGAACATCTGAGGAACAGTGGGGGGGGGGGGGGAAAGAAATAACATGGGGAAACAGTTTTACTTTGTGTAATGACCCATCCACTCCCAGTCTCTATTTGGATGGGTCATTACACAAAGTAAAACTATTTCCCCATGTTATTTCTCCCTCCCACCCCACCCCCCACTGTTCCTCAGAAGTTCTTGTTAACTGCTGGAAATGGCCCACCTTGATTATCACCATAAAAGGTTTTCCTCCTTCCCCCCCTTCCTGCTGGTAATAGCTCATCTTAAGTGATCACTCTCCTTACAGTGTGTATGATAAAACCCATTGTTTCATGTTCTCTGTGTGTGTATATAAATCTCCCCACTGTATTTTCCACCAAATGCATCCGATGAAGTGAGCTGTAGCTCACAAAAGCTTATGCTCAAATAAATTTATTAGTCTCTAAGGTGCCACAAGTACTCCTTTTCTTTTTTTAAGGTAAAGGATGGTAACTAACCACATCAGAGGGGTGATACATAGCTTGTTTGTATCAGTGTATAAAAGAGGGGTCACAAAGGCGGTGTCTTTGTCCAGCTGAGGGGGGAATGCAAAGTACCACCGTTCACTGAGCTGGTCCATTGTCACGGGCATACATGTGCTAGTGTGCCTGTAGGCACAGGCGCCAACTTGCACTGGTGCCGGTGGGTGCTCGACCTGCCTCTGCCTCCGGCCCCAGCGCAACTCCACCCCCTCCCTGCCCCTATTGGTCTCCTTCCCCAAATCCCTGCCCCAGCCCCATCTCTTCCCCACCTCCTTCCCTGAGCAAGCGTGTTCCTGCTCCTCCCCATGCCCTCCCAGAGCCTGTTATGCCACAAAACAGCTGTATCACGGAGGCAAGCGCTGGGAACTAGGGGAGAGAAGCGGGGACGCAGTGCGCTCAGGGGAGGAGGTGGAGGCGGAGGGGAGGTGAAGCGGGGGGCAGGGAGCTTGGCTGCCAGTGGGTGCAGAGCACCCACTAATTTTTCCCCATGAGTGCTCTAGCCCCTGTAGACATTGAGCCGGGGAGCTAGTGCTGTGCCTTGTCAGCAATAAACCTGGCCAAAGGCCTTCGCTACTGACCAGAGTCTGTGGTCTTCTTGGGCAATAAGACCGGAACCTGCTGTAGAGGCTATTTGGCCAGAACCAGTGCAGCATGCACTGCATGCAGGGAGAACACAGAGAGAGCAGCCAACAACTGACAATACTGCCTTTTTTATGTTCCTGTTTTTTTGCTTGTAAACTGTTTATCCCCACCTGCAGATCACCTCTTATTGGTTATTACTGGTGATGGTGGTAGTGGGTAGATCATTTGCTGTGTCCTAAAAAGCAGAGATCTGCCCACCTGCCCACACTGACTCGTGGCTCGCAGGAAAGGAGGCAGCTGCACACAGACTTTTCAAAAAGAAAAGTGTCCATTCTTGACATTCAGGACAAAATCTTGCCCTGACTGTCCAAGTGAGAGGGTGCAGTGATGTCATAGAGGGCCCCATCCCATCAGCCAGGGCAAGACTGCCTACAATAGCCTATGCTGGTGGGTGCACCTGACAGTTACTCTGAGCAGAACATTTCTTGACACGGGGTAGTTCTTGCTGCTGACCACAGCATAGACACTAGACACACCCCTAATCTGTTGATCACATCCCCTCCGGAGCATTGCTAACTTTTGAGCAGGGTAAAGTTCCTCCCTGTGCTGTGCCCAAGGCCTAAAGTGGGCTGGACTGCATGGGGTTGCCAGCCTAAAATACCAGAGTACTTGGAGTGAGGCTAGGCAGGTTTGTCATGTTGCCAGCTACTCTAAACAAGCTTTGCAGGTGCTGGAAATTGCTCATGAACTAATGAAACAGCAATCAGAGGGTAATGCCAGACCCAGCCTTTCTTTAAGATCATTATAAGATATGCCTACATCCTCTCTTTAACCACCCCACACACACACTCATTCTCAAGCACTAGGTGATCAGACGTCACAATTTAGCAATCCAAATATGCCTCCTGCTAAATTTACTTTCTCTTCAGAGCACAGACACTACCATTCCTGCTTTCCCTGCAGCAGAGCACACAGGTTAGCATGTAATCTGACATAACAGATGAACAAATCATTGACAGCTTTCACCAAGGAGGCAGTTAACAGGAGCTGAGGTAGACGTTTCAGCAAAGCCATCTAGTAATTTCCTACTAGCGTCGTATTCTTGTTTTGAATGTCAGCAGCCTTCATAATGAAGGACTGTGTGATACAATGAGCACTGAAATAAAGCAAAGGGAGGCACGGCCACTTCTGGTTTTCTGTGCAACAGACATCAATTTACACACGATATGGATGCCAATTTAACAGCTATTTGCAAACTAGTTTTTTTTAAACTGCTCTTTGAGAAACGCTAACCTGAGAGTTCATTTTACATAACAAGAATGGCTTAGTGCACCTTTCGGGCCAACAGGCACTTCTGCAGGGAACAAAAGAAAACATGTTTGAGTGTTGCTTGTGTTTTGTAGAAAAACCCTTTTAGTTTTTCATTGACAATTTACTTGGATAGAAAAAAAAATACTTACACATCAATGGGCACAAGCCTGTGCCTCTAGGGTAATGAGAAAAGTCTTGCTGTCCAAATTCATAAGCCTTGCCTACATTGGGAATATTACCCATTACTGACATCAGAAGTTGAAAAAAGTGCAGCTGAACTGGTTCAGAATTCAGTTTAGCTGTAAGTGCAAACAAAGAAAAACTGTCTCCAGCACCAGTTAAGAAACTGATTAAATCTTGCTTTTAATCAGGGCCAGATCATCAACATGTATATTTGTCAGCAATGGGTGCATTTCACAGTAAAAGACAAGGCTATAGGATGCTAGAACCACAAAGCTGAGAGGTTTCTGGATCTGGCAAAGGTCACACCTCA
The DNA here is from genome assembly GCF_009764565.3 of Dermochelys coriacea. Lineage (NCBI taxonomy): Eukaryota > Metazoa > Chordata > Testudines > Dermochelyidae > Dermochelys > Dermochelys coriacea. The sequence continues at coordinate 4,619,858 of NC_050072.1, forward strand.
GTGCCTGTTAACATCCTGTCAATGAGACAAGTTAGATGTCTTCAAGTTGACAGGGCCTGATGAAAAACATCCTAGAATACTCAAGTTGCTGACTGAGAAGATATCTGAGCCATTAGTGATTATCTTTGAAAAGTCATGGAAGACGGGAGAGATTCCAGAGGACTGAAAAAGGGCAAATATAATGCCAATCTATAAAAAGGGGAATTGGGATAACCCAAGGAATTATAGATCAGTCATCTTAACTTCAGTACCCAGAAAGATAATGGAGCAAATAATTAAACAATCAATTTGCAAACACCGTGAAGATAATAAGGTGATACATAACAGTCAACATGAATTTGTCAAGAACAAATCATCTCAAACCAACCTCATAGCTCTCTTTAACAAGGTAATAAGCCTTGTGGATAGGGGAGAAGTGGTAGATGTGGGATATCTTGACTTCTATAAGGCTTTTGAGGTTGTCTCACATAACCTTCTCATAAACAAACTAGGGAAATACAACCGAGATGGAACTAAAGCTCATCTCGTCAACCACCAACTAAGTATAAAGGCCTCCTCATGTCACCCACAGGTTAGCAAAGCACAACTTGATACCTCAAACCTCAGTCATGGTCCCAGGCCTAACATTCCTGGGTCCACTATAAAAAAAATAAAAACAATTAAAAAATAAAATCTGTCCATCAATTGTATGAGGGAATGTGCAAACCAAGGAACAAATCGGGTGTGAATGTGCAAATGAAAAAGTAAGATGGCCTATGATGGGGTGAACTAACTCCGCACTGGACAGGGAAGTGTTAACTCCTCACTGTGGGTAGAGGAAGAGACACCTCCACATTCCTACTGGCCATGCTCCAGGTGTAGCAGTGTTAGGCTATAGATAGTCAGGCCTGTCTGTAAAGGCCTAGGCGCTAAGAATTTGGGTGTATTCTTATCACTTGGCTAGTTCTAGAGGTATAAAAGAGAGAATGAAAATCACTGTCTGCCGGCGTAAGGTCCTTCTCTTCCTGAGACAGTCTGAGGCCCTTTGCTTAGGCGAAGGCCTTTGGCTAAGCAACAGAGGCAGCCATAAGCTGGGAAGCGACCGGTCACCTCCTCACATGCCAAACTAGTCACACTGAAATCAGGTGCTATTGTGCTGTGAGGATACAATCCTGTCCTGATAATGCCCGTCACCTCCAGAGAAAGGGAAGTGCCTAGAAGATGTAAAAGGAAACTTAGTTTGATAGCATCCTGTCTGGCAAGAACTCACTTATCAATAGTTGAGATGTGAACTCCTCACTTCTGTATTGTTTTGTCATTATAGTTCCCACTTTGCTATTGTTTGTCTGTATAATCTCTGTCTGGTTCTGGGATTGTTCCTGTCTGCTGTATAATTAATTTTGCTGGGTGTAAACTAATTAAGGTGGTGGAATATAATTGGTTAAATAATCATGTTACAATATGTTAGGATTCATTAGTTAAATTTCAGGAAAATGCTTGGTTAAGGTATAGCTAAGCAGAACTCAAGTTTTACTATATAGTCTGCAGTCAATCAGGAAGTAACGGGGGGAATGGGAACAGGGAATGGGGGTGTGGAAATTGGAATCATGTTTTGCTAAGGGGAGGAATGGGAACGGGGACACAGGTAAAGCTCTGTGGTGTCAGAGCTGGGAAGGGGGACACTAAGGAAGGAAACTGGAATCATGCTTGCTGGAAGTTCACCCCAATAAACATCGAATTGTTTGCACCTTTGGACTTCAGATATTGTTGCTCTCTGTTCATGAGAGAAGGACCAGGGAAGTAAGTGGGTGAAGGAATAAGCCCCTTAACAAGCAGCAGTATAAGAGGGAGCATCCCGGCTCAGTCTGAGCTGACCGCTGGAGAGGACTGGCTCCTGCCCAGGAATCACTAGAGCCCTGGAACGCAGAAGCCAGAGGCGCCGAGACCCATACGGACACCCAGCTAACCGTGGACACCGCAGTGAGCTCCAAGCTACAAGGAGTTGCACTGGCCGAAGAACCCAGAGACCCCAAAGAAGCACAGATCACACTGGAGTAACAAGGTAGCAAGTAGCCTCGGCGTGGGACAAAGCCATTGTCCCGAGGCTGGTCAGCATGTTGCAGACAGATCCCCACTGACCCAATGGCAGACTGCAAGGGCCCTGGGCTGGGACCCGGTGGAGCAGGGAGGGCCCGGGTCCCCCTACCTGGCTGCTGCCCCCAGGTGATGGCCCAAACTCCCCCCCTCCAAGCAGCCGCCTGACCATACAGTCCCGCCCAGAGGGCAACTTTATTGGCTCCGGCCGTTAGGCCATGCAGTTCTGCCCAGACGGTGACCCTATTGGCTCCGGCCGCTAGACCATGCAGTCCCACCCAGAGGCTACCCTATTGATTCTGGCCACTAGGCCACACAGCCGCGCGCAGAAGGTGATTCTGCTGGCTCCGGCCGCTAGGCCATACAGCCATGCCTGCAGGGGTATCTCCATCAACTCGGGACACTATACCTGGCTGCTGATGAACCCACTGGATCATTAATGACTCTGGCTGCTAGGCCTTACTGCCCTGCAGACCCAGGGTCTCTCCATTGACTTTGCCCATTGGGCGTTACTGCCTTGCAAACCCAGAGGTACCTCTATGGACTCTGGCCGCTAAGCCTTACTGCCCGGCAGAGAAGGGCTACCCACCGGACGTGGGTCACATGACCCTATTGCCCTGTGGAGCAAGGCGATTCCATAGACTCTGGCTAGTGGGCCTTAAAGCCCTGCGGATCAGTGCATCTGTATGGACTCCTGCCCTTACGTCTCATGGCCTGGAGACTGAGGGCAACTTGAAGGATGGGGTGAACTCACCCCGTACTGGACGGGGTTTTCCCCACCCCGTCACACATGGTGGAGAATGTGGGCAGTGATCAGGACTTGCCGAGACGCCCATACCTAAATCAGGAAGTGGTACTTCACTGCCCAATAAATTATCAGACCACAAGATGGAATAAGACAAGATTTTGAAGTGGCTCCTGGAATGCCAGCAACAGCAAATTGCCAATAAACAACAGCAGATGATGCGTGAACTCATCACCCAGCAGCAAGCCCAGCAGGAGAGGCTCGGGCAACAGATGGCTTTATTATGACCAGGGGGCAGTCCGGCCACCAACCCAACGGGGTCCAACACCAGCGCTCTACCACGCTCTACCCCACTACGACTTACCAAGCCATGAGGTTCTCTACACTGGTCCGAGACCCTGAACCACCTCCCAGGCTCTGAGGATGACGACCACCTAGTTTCACCCCAACAGGAAGAAGATCCTCAGGCAGGAACCGGGCTAATGAAGGAAGATTTGCTGGCTGGCGAGGTGTGCAAATGCTGTTATGAGTGCGATCAAGAGGAGCACTGATGACGAGATTGCCCCTAAATGGATTGCAACTATGGCCAGATGTGGGTAGCTAGCCCACGAGTCCAGAAGAAAGCACCTGGGAAGCGTGGAGTCCCTGTGCCCTGTGGCCCTTATTGACTCTGGATGTAGTCATACCCTCATCTGGAGCAAACTGATCCCGGATCTCAAACCAGCAGGATCCCAAATTCACTTACAGTGCGTCCATGGGGATGTGCACTCCTAACCGACTTCCTGGGTAGCATTAGAGATCTCTCACCACCACACAGCCCTGCAGGTAGTCCTTTAGCATTTCTATCGTCCAGTGACCCCACTGGTTGTTTAGCAGTCTTCCTGCTTCTGATGTACTTAAAAAAAAATTTATTACTTTTTGAGTCTTTGGCTAGCTATTCTTCAAATTCTTTTTTGGCCTTCCTAATTCTATTTTTACACTTCACTTGCCAGAGTTTATACTCCTTACTGTTTTCCTCAATAGGATGTAATTTCCACTTTTTAAAGGATGCTTTTTTGCCTCTCACTGCTTCTTTTTCTTTCTTGTTTAACCGTCACCTTTCAGGGACCAGATGACCTCTCAAGGTCTCTTCCAGTCCTACGATTCTATGAATGAGCAATTTAGACCTATTTTCCATATTTTTTTTAATTATTTGATTTCCATTTTTTAAATAAACTTTTATGAAACTGAGAAATTTGGGCCACTTTTTTAAATGGACTCTGCATAGGATTGATATTAGAGACCCCTTGGTTCTAATCCTAGTTCTGCCACTGACTTGTTATGTGTCACGTAGGTCCACATTTTCAAAAGTGTGCTCTAATTTTGGGTCTCACTTGAGAAGCTTAAGGCCTGATTTTCAGATGCTGGGTGCCTGACACTTCTGCTGATTTCAGTTAGGGTTGTGAGTGAAGTTGGCATTAACCTTTTTATGACTCTCTGTCCCCATCTGTAAAATGGGTTCAATATTATCTACTGTAGCTCACAAGACAGGGGTGTTATGAGATGTAACAGTTTGTAGGGCACTTTGGGATCCCCTGAGGAGGTTATAGACGTATAAAGTATATTTTATTATTATTAACAAAAGTGCATTAAGAACACAACACTCTACCCATTCACAATGATTTCTAACAAATTTGGAACACGCTCACATACACACCCCTATTAAAGAAAACACATACAAAGAGAATGGCCTAAAGGCATTTTTAATTTGGACTAAGACCAAGTCAAATTGTTCACATTGAAGCCTGTTGCTTGTGTGCCTGATGACAAACTGGCCATTGGAATCACAATCCAATTCAAGAGAGTAGGGAAGTCCGTCCAGAACCAGAGACTCAAGGAGAAGGTGACAGAAGTGAAGTGAGAGGCAGCAGAAGAAACGTTGGAGTCATCAGGATGAAGAGATAAAGGGAGAGGAAGAGCCAGGCACAAAAGTCAGAAAAGAAGGCAGAGCGAGGATGGGGCCAGAGGAACGGTAGATAACTGCCACCTGCAGGGAGAGAAAAGTTGATCATGTGCCTTTTTTAAGGTAGAGCAGATATGAGAGAGTGAAGGAGGGTCTCGAAATGGCATGAGGGGAAGAGGAAGAACCTGACAATGAAGGGGTTTATCTGAGCTGGGGGAATGAGCCCAAAAGGAAAGTGTAACAAGGACAGCGTAGTCAACGATGAAAAATCAGAGGGGTTAGGCTGGTTAAGGTGATAGGGAGAAGATAGAGCTTCTGAGATGAAGGGACAGCAGTGAGTTTTCAGGAGAAGTGGTCCACATGGAGGCAGCAGATGGAATGAAGACACACAGCATCAGGAGGCAGGAATACAGGTTAGCAGGCAGCCTTGCTTTCTGGTTAAGGGGACATGAGAGGATTTGGAGGCTCAGGACCTTGCCCATTTGTATTCAACAGAAATTAATTGACACTAACCGGGAATTAGAGCTTGACCCACAACCTCATTTCACGTAGGCCACCAGTCTTCAGCTAGTAATTAATCTGGGACTGTTATTGGGGTGAGTTCTGCATAGGCACAGGTGTCCACCCACATGGAGCTCACTCCAGAACCATGGTCCTAGTCACTACTGACATAAGCTGGATTTGAGCCATCAGACTAGAAGTTCTCTTTAGTCCAGAAACAGTCATCTGAGCCATACAGCTCCCTCACAACAAGTTTCAGAGTAGCAGCCGTGTTAGTCTGCAGTCGCAAAAAGAAAAGGAGGACTTGTGGCACCTTAGAGACTAACACATTTATTTGAGCATAAGCTTTCGTGAGCTACAGCTCACTTCATCGGATGCATCCTCTCAACAAGGATATTACTGGCAGAAGCATGTGCAATGGCCATCAAAATTCGTAAGCATGCAGCCTCTATAGGACAGACTAATCAAGATGCTCCTGAAGGTTGCTTGAGACATAAAAACCAGAAGAGCTTAAGCCGTTTATGATATCCAAGAACCCAAAGATAAAATTAATTTCACTGCAGCACATTTCCTAGGCTTTTCAAATACAACATGAATCTAAAACTGTACATTTCAAAACATTTAAAACAATTACAATATTGTGACACCCACAAGGTGGGTAAGGTAAAATCTTTTTGAACCAACTTTATTGGTGAGAGACAAAAGTTTTTGAGCTTGCACAGAGCTCTTCTTCAGGTCTGGGAAAGTTACTCAGTATCACAGCTAAATACAAGGTGGAGCAGGTTGTTTGGCATAAGTAGTTCACTTAACACGTATTTCAAGAGTCCATTCAAGGTGAAGTGGTCCATTACCAACTCTCCAGTTGGGAGGAAAGGAAGGGGGAGAGGGGAGCAGCTTGCCCGGAGGGCATTGTTAGTTGGTTACAGATTGTTAGCTGTAGCTCACGAAAGCTTATGCTCAAATAAATTTGTTAGTCTCTAAGGTGCCACAAGTACTCCTTTTCTTTTTGCAAATACAGACTAACACGACTGCTACTCTGAAACCTGTCATAAATCTAGTGTTTCTATTCAGTCCATGATTTTTAATATCTAGCAAAGTTATGACACGTTTCAGAGTAGCAGCCGTGTTAGTCTGTATCCGCAAGAAGAACAGGAGTACTTGTGGCACCTTAGAGACTAACAAATTTATTAGAGCATAAGCTTTCGTGGGCTACAGTATCCGATACATCCGATGAAGTGGGCTGTAGCCCACGAAAGCTTATGCTCTAATAAATTTGTTAGCAAAGTTATGAATTTAAGCTCCCAGGCTCATCTTTTGAAGGTGTCCTGCAGATTTCCTTTGAGAATCAGGACAGAGAGGTCAGCTATAGGGGTTATAGCTTTGTGAAAAGTGTTCACTCACAGGTGATATGATGTTTTTGTCTTATCATTTTTCTGTGCAGGTTCATTGGAGAGCATAGTGATTACAGTATCCCTACGTAGTCTGTCTGTGCTGCAAGGTTGGTTTGAATTCCCTTCTCGCTCTCTTTTGGGAAGCAAAGGAGCATTAGAGATTCTTGACACCTGGCAATCAGTTGAGTTGCCTTACCACTAATTGGCCAGAAAAGATAAGAGCTAAGGCCCAGATCCTCAAAGGTATTTAAGCTCCTAACTTCCATTGTCCAGGTTTAATCCCCAACAAGCCTCACCTGGCCTCTGAGGAAAGCAGAGTGTGGGGCCAATCAATACTAGGGAGGGAGTAGACAAAAACAGCTCTCCCCTATTTGGGAGGATGACAGTTAAAATGTCAGAGAGACAAGGTGGGTGAGGTAACATCTTTTATTAGAGTGACTTCTGTTGGTGAGAGAGACACACTTTTGAACTACACAGAGTTCTTCATCAAGTCTGGGAAAGGTACTAGGGAAAGTGTCACAGCTAAATACAAAGTTGAACAGATAGTTTAGCATAAGTAGTTAGCCCATATTCTAAGGGACCATTCGAAGTGCAGTGGCCTGTTAACACACCTGTAGTCATAGGACAAAAAGACATACAGGGCTACAATAACGCTGAATACAACAATGGAAGTTCAAATGTTGGAAGCTATTGATTGCCTATTCCTGAGTACTGTATGCCTTGTATTTGTAGCCATGTGGATCCTAAGATATTAGAGAGACAAGGTGGATGAAGTAATATTTTTACGGGCCCAACTTCTGTCTCTCTCCAACAGAAGTTGATCGAATAAAAGATATTACTTTACCCACCTTCTCTCTCTAAATTCCTGAATACTGGCAGTTAAGTTACATATGCAGGGGCTAAAACCTGGGTGGACTGCTGGCTGGGGAACATGAATTGTAACTTAAGGTTTCCTTGTTTTGTGTTTTGGAATGTTTTGCTAAAATCCACTTCCAGCTCAGGTGAGGACAAGGACAATTTTTATTCCACCCTTGAGAGAAAAAACACCTATGATTTTTTTTTTAAAGAAGCTGATTCAGGGTGTTCCTTGTAATGAGGAGCCAACATTGTTCGGACGAGAACAATCAGTTTGTGCCACTCAGAAGTATTAACTCCTCTCAGTACCTTCAGTTGGCTTTTAAGTTAGACCTTCCAGCTCTGGGAGGAAAGAATGCCTTCAACTCTCAATAACTTCTATGGGAGATGCCAGAGCTGAGCAACTTGCAGGATTGCAAAATCTGCATTGACTGTGCTGCTGCTATTGTTCTTGTAGCTCATTTTTATAAAGTTTTCATGCCCTTGTTCTGATACGCTTATCACAAAAAATGTGTATCTTCCCAATTTAGCAACTCCCAGGAGTGAGTTGCTGAAAGTTGAGATGAGACCAAAATTTAAATATTTTAAAACGAACAAAACTTACAAAATATAATATTGTTGTGATGTCAACGAAAATTATTTGGTCTGATAGTTCACCCACAGTGTTTTCCACACAAACATTGCAACACTGTACTAATGTCTGATAGCCAGGAAGTGAACCTGGCTAAGGCTTTTATCCTGCATTGTGATCCATGCAGGCAAACTGCCATACCCAGGCAGAACTCCACTGATGCCCATGGGGCTCCACATCAGTGCAGCAGTCCACTTCCATGGATCACAAGGTAGGATCAGAGCCTTAAAGCAAAATACAAAAAACAAACAAACAAACCAAAAAAGCCCTGACCAGCCTCATTTCACGTCGAAGCTGAAGGAAGGGCAAATAAATTAAGGCATAAATAATAATGGCTAAGTATGACCTTAAAAATCCATCTGTTTTAATATTACATAGTGGTGGTAGCAGGAAATGAAACTTTAAAAAAAAAAAGATTCTTTAACCTGTCAATATAATGTCCCTTGAATTGACTACACTAAAATACTCCGATTACTAGGTGTACCTTAAGGGCACTTTAAATGTGAGCTGAAAAGAATGTTTAAAGGCATGCTTATGTAATGCTGTGGCACAAGGCTGTAACAGTGTGACGTGATGATGTAATGAAGAGGCACAGCGATGCAATAGCACAGCTTGGTGATGTTGCAGGACTATCCTTTGATGTTATGTTGCTGCACAATGAGATAATGGTGTAGTGACATAACAAGGTGTAAAAAGAAAAGGAGTACTTGTGGCACCTTAGAGACTAACAAATTTATTAGAGCATAAGCTTTCATGAGCTACAGCTCACTTTATCAGATGCAAGTGAGCTGTAGCTCACGAAAGCTTAAGCTCTAATAAATTTGTTAGTCTCTAAGGTGCCACAAGTACTCCTTTTCTTTTTTGCGAATACAGACTAACACGGCTGCTACTCTGAAACATAACAAGGTGTGGTGATGTCACGCTGTGGCACAGTGATATAATAATGCAATGTAAGGCTGTACTGTTCAATGGTGTAATGACAAAGTATGATCATAGTAGGCTGTGGCATGGTAATTTTAACAATGCAGTGCGGTTATGTAATTACATGGCAATATAATGTGTCACTGCATTGTAACAGCATGGTGCAGTGATAAAACAGCATGGCAAGAGAATGAAATGGTGCTATGATACATCACTAATAATGCACCATTGTAACAGTGCAGCAGTGTAATGGCACAGTAACATGATGTGACAGTCTGGAATAGTGACTGCAATGAACAAAGCCATGCGAGTCCCAGACTGCCGAGACTCATCAAGCTCTCGGATTTCTACCCCTTCCTGCTTCTCTACGTGGGCACCAATGATACTGCCAAGAATGACCTTGAGCGGATCACTGCGGACTACGTGGCTCTGGGAAGAAGGATAAAGGAGTTTGAGGTGCAAGTGATCTTCTCGTCCATCCTCCCCGTGGAAGGAAAAGGCCTGGGTAGAGACCGTCGAATCGTGGAAGTCAACGAATGGCTACGCAGGTGGTGTCGGAGAGAAGACTTTGGATTCTTTGACCATGGGATGGTGTTCCAAGAAGGAGGAGTGCTAGGCAGAGAAGGGCTCTATCTAACGAAGAGAGGGAAGAGCATCTTTGCAAGCAGGCTGCCTAACCTAGTGAGGAGGGCTTTAAACTAGGTTCACTGGGGGAAGGAGACCAAAGCCCTGAGGTAAGTGGGGATGTGGGACACCGGGAGGAAGCACGGCAGGAGAGCGCGAAAGGGGAGGGCTCCTGCCTCATACTAAGACAGCAGGACAAACAGCAAGTTATCTCAAGTGCCTATCACAAATGCAAGAAGCCTGGGAAACAAGCAGGGAGAACTGGAAATCCTGGCACAGTCAAGGAATTATGATGTGATTGGAATAACAGAGACTTGGTGGGATAACTCACATGACTGGAGTATTGTCATGGATGGATATAAACAGTTCAGGAAGGACAGGCAGGACAGAAAAGGTGGGGGAGTTGCATTGTATGTAAGGGAGCAGTATGACTGCTCTGAGCTCCGGTATGAAACTACAGAAAAACCTGAAAGTCTCTGTATTAAGTTTAGAAGCGTGAGCAACAAGGGTGATGTCGTGGTGGGAGTCCGCTATAGATCACTGGACCAGGGGGATGAGGTAGACGAGGCTTTCTTCCGGCAACTCACGGAAGTTACTAGATCGCAGGCCCTGGTTCTCATGGGAGACTTCAATCACCCTGATATCTGCTGGGAGAGCAATACAGCGGTGCACAGACAATCCAGGAAGTTTTTGGAAAATGTAGGGGACAATTTCCTGGTGCAAGTGCTGGAGGAAACAACTAGTGGCAGAGCTCTTCTTGACCTGCTGCTCACAAACTGGGAAGAATTAATAGGGGAAGCAAAAGTGAATGGGAACCTGGGAGGCAGTGACCATGAGATGGTCGAGTTCAGAATCCTGACACAGGGGAAGAAATGAGAGCAGCAGAATACAGGCCCTGAACTTCAGAAAAGCAGACTTTGACAACCTCAGGGAACTGATGGGCAGGATCCCCTGGGAGAATAACATGAGGGGGAAAGGAGTCCAGGAGAGCTGGCTGTATTTTAAAGAATCCTTATTGAGATTACAGGGACAAACCATCCCGATGTGCAGAAAGACTAGTAAATATGGCAGGCGACCAGCTTGGCTTAACAGTGAAATCCTTGCTGATCTTAAACATAAAAAAGAAGCTTACAAGAAGTGGAAGATTGGACAAATGACCAGGAAGAGTATAAAAATATTGCTCGGGCATGCAGGAGTGAAATTAGGAAGGCCAAATCACAACTGGAGGTTCAGCTAGCAAGAGATGTTAAGAGTAACAAGAAGGGTTTCTTCAAGTATGTTAGCAACAAGAAGAAAGCCAAGGAAAGTGTGGGCCCCTTACTGAATGAGGGAGGCAACCTAGTGACAGAGGATGTGGAAAAAGCTAATGTATTCAATGTTTTTTTTGCCTCTGTCTTCACAAACAAGGTCAGCTCCCAGATTGCTACACTGGGTAGCACAGCATGGGGAGGAGGTGACCAGCCCTCTGTGAAGAAAGAAGTGGTTTGGGACTATTTAGAAAAGCTGGACGAGCACAAGTTCATGGGGCCGGATGCACTGCATCCGAGAGTGCTAAAGGAGTTGGCGGATGTGATTGCAGAGCCATTGGCCATTATCTTTGAAAACTCATGGCGATCGGGGGAGGTCCCGGATGACTGGAAAAAGGCTAATATAGTGCCTACCTTTAAAAATGGGAAGAAGGAGGATCCGGGGAACTATAAGCCAGTCAACCTCACCTCAGTCCCTGGAAAAATCATGGAGCTGGTCCTCAAGGAATCAATTCTGAAGCACTTAGAGGAGAGGAAAGTGATCAGGAACAGTCAGCATGGATTCACCAAGGGCAAATCATGCCTAACTAATCTAATTGCCTTCTATGATGAGATAACTGGCTCTGTGGATGAGGGGAAAGCAGTGGACGTGTTGTTCCTTGACTTTAGCAAAGCTTTTGACATGGTCTCCCAAAGTATTCTTGCCAGTAAGTTAAAGAAGTATGGGCTGGATGAATGGACGATATGATAGATAGAAAGCTGGCTAGACTGTCGGGCTCACCGGGTGGTGATCAATGGCTCCATGACTAGTTGGCAGCCGGCATCAAATGGAGTGCCCCAAGGGTCAGTCCTCGGCCCAGTTTTGTTCAATATCTTCATTGAAGATCTGGAGGATGGCGTAGATTGCACCCTCAGCAAGTTTGCAGATGATACTAAACTGGGAGGAGAGGTAGATATGCTGGAGGGTAGGGATAGGATACAGAGGGACCTAGACAAATTAGAGGATTGGGCCAAAAGAAATCTGATGAGATTCAAGAAGGACAAGTGCAGAGTCCTGCACTTAGGACGGAAGAATCCCATGCACCGCTACACACTAGGGACCGAATGGCTCGGCAGCAGTTCTGCAGAAAAGAACCTAGGGGTTACAGTGGACGAGAAGCTGGATATGAGTCAACAGTTTGCCCTTGTTGCCAAGAAGGCTAATGGCATTTTGGGATGTATAAATAGGGGCATTGCCAGCAGATCGAGGGATGTGCTCGTTCCCCTCTATTCGACATTGGTGAGGCCTCATCTGGAGTACTGTGTCCAGTTTGGGGCCCCACACTACAAGAAGGATGTGGAAAAATTGGAAAACATCCAGCAGAGGGCAACAAAAATGATTAGGGAACTGGAACACATGATTTATGAGGAGAGGCTGAGGGAGCAATGGTCTCAAGCTGCAGTGCGGGAGGTTTAGGTTGGATATTAGGAAACACTATTTCACTAGGAGGGTGGTGAAGCACTGGAATGTGTGACCTAGGGAGGTGGTGGAATCGCCTTCCTTTGAAGTTTTTAAGGTCCGGCTTGACAAAGCCCTGGCTGGAATGATTGAGTTGGGGATTGGTCCTACTTTGAGCAGGGGTTGGACTAGATGACCTCCTGAGGTCCCTTCCAACCCTGATATTCTATGATTCTATGATATGAGAGACAAGGCAGGTGAGGTACTATCTTTTATTGGACCAACTTCTGTTGGTAGAAAAGACAAGCTTTCCCAGGCCTCAAGAAGAGCTCTGCAAAACTGGAAAGCTTGTCTTTTCTACCAACAGAAGTTGGTCCAATAAAAGATATTATCTCACTCGCCTTGTCTCTGGAATGGTGGTGTCATTCTCTGGCACAGATGTCATGATGTAGTGCACTGATGTTACTGTATGGAGCAGGATGTCACGCTTCAGCACAGTGACTTAGTGACTTACACTAGAGAGTACAGCGGCAGAGTTGCAACAATGCAGCTGCGCCGCTGTAAGATCTCTACTGTAGCCACTCTTAGCTGCCGGGAACGCGTTCTCCTGTCTCCACCCACAACGAGCAGCAGTTGCTATGTTGGTGGGAGAACCTCTCCGGCGCTTATGTTGGTGTAATTTATGTTGCTCGGGTGGTTTATTCATACCCCTGAGCGACATAAGTAATAGCGACATAAGTGGTAGTGTAGACATAGCGCTAATGGTGTGAAGGCAGAAAGTCTTCGTCTGATAACAATTGAGATACTAGGCTGTAGCTGTGAGATTTAATGGTGAGGAATAATTATGCAGTTATAGCATTATATCCTTATCTCATTGCAGGGCACGTCATGGTGATGTGACTGAACAGTGATGTCATGTGATGTACCAAGGTCAGGGCAGAGACCAGCGGTGTCCTGCAGCGGTGGGGGAGGGATAGCTCAGTGGTTTGAGCATTGGCCTTCTAAACCCAGGGTTGTGAGTTCAATCCTTGAGGGGACCATTTAGGGATCTGGGGCAAAAATTGGGGATTGGACTAGATGACCTCCTGAGGTCCCTTCCAACCCTAACCTTCTATGATGCGTTGGAGAGGATGATGAGGTGACGTCAGGGGGCAGAGTGATGATGTCATGCTGCGGTGTGATGATGTCATGGCGTGACACGTTGCCCCGTGGACTGGCCCTTACCTTCTGGCTCTTGTAGGGCGCCTTAGGCGGCATGGCGGCAGCGGGAAGAGTCCCCCGGGCTGCAAGTCTCCCACTTCTCCTCGCTCGCTCCTTTCCCCGCTCGCAACCAGCTGCCGGAAGTTGACGCTGGTATCCATGGCAACGGGCCGGAAGTCCCTCTCTGCCCATCCGAATTCAGAATGGGATTTGGGCTCCCCCCACCGCGGGGAGAGAATGGTACGTCCCACCCGGCCGGAAGGGAAGCCCCCAACGCAGGGAGGGGCGGGGCGTTCTTCCCATCCGGGCTCCCGGGCGGCTCATGAATTATTCATAAAAGTGCCCCCGCCCCCTCATGAATAACGCCGGCCGGGGCGGGCCGCGCCTCATGAATAATGCACTAAGGGGCGGGGCGGCGGGTCCCGGACCCGGAAGCGGAGCGGCTGAGTCACCCCGGCAGCGCGGCTGGCTGGGATGCGGCGGCGGCAGCAGCAGCGAGCGGCGGGCGCGTCCCTGCGACACTGAGGCGCCCGGCCCCGGCCCGCCGGCCCCATGATGGAGGAGATAGACCGGTTCCAGGTGCCCACCGTGCGCGCCGAGATGCAGCCGCTGGTGAGGGGCGAGCCGGGCGGGGGCCGCCGCCGCCGCCTCACGCCTGTCCTCCGGGGGGGGGGGCCCGCCCCGGGCAGCCTGCCAGCGCTGGCACCCCAGGGGGGCCCTGCAGGCTGGGGGCGCCCCTTACCCCGCCAGAGCCTCCTGCAGCTCAGCGGGAAAGGGGGGGGTGCCCCTGTCGTGAGGCCGGTGGGGGGGGGGGGGCGCGCGGCTGTCCCCCACCCAGCCACGGGGGCGCGGCTTCTCCTGGCCCCCCACCGGCGTCCCCTGCACTTCCCATTGCAGGGGGCTCCCGGAGTCGTCGTCCCCCCCCCCCCACCCCCACCCCGCAGCTGCACCCGGGCTCTGAGCGCCGGCCCCCTCCTATCCCCTCTGGGGAGGGCAGGGCTGGGGGGCTCCGCCTGTCCCCGGGGTGGGGGCGTAGGGGCAGGGCTGCTGACGGGACGGGGGGGTCCCCGATGCCCGCCTGGCCGATGATGTCATCCCTTTGTCAGCTGCCTGTGGGGCCGCGCAGGTGTCGACCCCTGGTTGTGCCCGTGTTGTGTGTGTGTCGTTGTTCAACTCTCCCTGATCTCCCAGGCCTGACATGGGTTGGGGGGGGGGGGGAGCCAATATGGGCTGCTTGCTGCGGTTGCCCCTTTCTCCCTGCCCTGCTTCCTGGCTGGCTTTGGGGGGAGGTAAGAAAAACCTGGCTGTTGTGTAACCTCTTGTGGACGGGGACAGGACCGCTCTGGTGGTGGGACCCGGGCGCTTGGGGTGGGCGCTCCCATTGCCTGCTGTGGCAGCAGCTGCTGGCTCAGGACAGGACCCCCCCCCCCCCCCACACACACACACACACTCTGATATTTTGCAGTTGTTAGACTGTGGCAAGCTTGGGACTCCTTGCTTGCCACCCCACCTGTTAGTGAGCTGCAGATAATTGATCATCAGGGTGCTGTTTTTCAAGTTACCTGGCCATCCATGTCACTGTGCTCTGAGGATAAGTCTGAGTCTGAAGTGCTCCGGTGTATCCCAGAGCGACTTCCATGTTATTCCATGAGGAGATGTTTGTTTTCTCTGAGCAGGAATTGTAGTTGCTTCAATGACTGTTTCTTACACAATAGTGGGGATAGTTTTCCTTTCTTTGCCCCTAAATGATCATACATCCTTATGCTTATACACTAAAGGCAAAACAAGATTTATTATTTCTTAAAACTTGAATTCGGTGCCTGACTTTTGCATGGATCTTGCTGGGTGCTCTTGTATATTTACCGAATGTAGAGGAGGTGTATTTCTGCCTCAGAGCACTTTAATCACAGTAAGGAGCCTTAACTTGTTTGTTCTGACTCATAGATTTTACTCAGAGATGTAAATGAAGTCACACATTTCTATATCATGGTATAAGGATTCTTTCCTTTAATGACTTAAGTTTTTAAAAATTAAAATGGACTTTTAACATGCTTGAGTGTCGTCTTTGCATTTACCAGCACCATATGTGTTTAACAGCAGCTGCTGTGTCATCCCTGGAACCAGTAATCCTAGTTATTACATGTACATCTTCTCTTACCCTCCCCCGTTCAAGAGACTCTCATTATGATATCCTGAAACTAATACTGTGTACAGGCATACATTTGACAGCATTTCACTACTGTTTGACATATTGGGGCAAAGGCACAATTATGTTTAGCAGTGTCTGTCTTCTTTATTTTGACTTAGTTGTATAAACATCTAGAATAAATCCTCTAGTACTTGGAATGATCTGGTCAGATTAAAATCACTACTTTTTCAAATGTTTACATATTCTACAAGCATCCGATTAAGGTGATCAGGATTTTGTGCTTTGGATAGCCTGTCTTGCCACTTTCTTCAGTCAGCCAGTTCCCCTGATACTTTTGTGGATCTTCGGTACAGCAACAGGTAGAGAAACACACCTTAAACGCAGAAATATGTGATTGTAAAACTGCAAAATTTGGCAGTGGAGCTTTGGGAAGGCAGATGAATTCAAACTTTCATGGCATTGACCGCATCTTACTAGACAGATGGCCTTGTGGCATACTTCCCCTTCAAATTAGAATCATAGAATCATAGAATATCAGGGTTGGAAGGGACCTCAGGAGATCATCTAGTCCAACCCCCTGCTCAAAGCAGGATCAATCCCCAAATGGCCCCCTCGGGGATTGAACTCACAACCCTGGGTTTAGCAAGCTAATTAGATGTATGCTCCAACTTCCTTCCCAGTTGTGATCATATAACATCACTGTGGCAGGTATCACAATTAAATATGTTGAAAAGTAAAAAGAAATAACTTGCTGTATTTGTATCTGTCTTTTAATATGATCAACAAGCTGGAAACAAAGTGTTGGTATAAGGTGAATAACCCATCCTCTGGACGAACAGGGATCAATGGTCTGTCTTGGAAACCTTTAGAGTTAGATGAGCTAATGATATTGGAGACTGACAGGAATGTATCTTAAATAGGATATTTGTATACGACACAGTTCATGCTATGCATCTGCAGATTATGCTCCATATTAAATGTAATGGTCATTCTCTGGGTTAATTTGCATTTAGGCAATTGTTTGCCTGAAGAATCTAGGTACTATACAAACACACATCATCTTCTCTATTAAAAAACTGCTTTGTTTGCATACAGTGCATTTTTGCTTTTTGCATGGGTTTATTTCTATAGCTACTGGAAGTGGAAAAAGACACTTTGACTCCAAAATTCAGGTGTCATTATGTAAACAAAGACAACGGAAATGATGGCTACAGCCCAGTAAGAGACACAAGAGAGTTTCTGTAGACTGAGGAATACAGGCCACCGTGGTTTTGACGTTTGCTTAAACGTGTAAAGTAAAACTTGCTAGTGGCTTTGAGTTTCTGAATGGTAGGGAAAGGTGTTTGGTTTGCAATGACAGTACCTGGTCGGTAACAAAACAATTCCAAACCTGCCTTTCATTTTGTGAGCCCATCATACAGCCTCATGCTGCGTTGTCTTGATAAGCAAGGCTCATTTGCAATTCTTGCTCTCCAGCTACACGGTGCAAAACACTTGAATGTGTTTGCCCAGTTTTCTCTGCACCTGGAAAGACTGGTTCTCTCAGACTCGAGCACTCTATCTTCCTCTCATTCGCGCCTGTCTCATGTTTACAGTGCTTTCATTTTCTTTGCTTAGGGGTGCTTTCTGTGTGTTATGGGTAACCCCCCCCCCGGGACCTCAAGGGATCCAGCAATAAATTTCACGTTGATATTAAAGTGGAGTCTTGCTAACTAACTGACTCACTCAGAATTCTGATTCCCACTGGCCCAGTATGTAAAAGCCATCTCTGGTATCTAATTGCATGAGATCCCAGCATGAAATGTTTGAGAAGAGCTGGAAATAACTTAATTAAAAAAACAAGTTTATTCAGAAGTCAGGTGGGGTGTCTTTAGCCCTAGACAAGAAGTCTGTCCCACTAAAAATTTTAGTATTGAACATCTTCAGTGCTAAAATGAACCTGTCAATAAGTCCACAACCAACTACTGTTAAGGAGGCTTATTGACAGGTTCATTTTTGCACTGAAGATATTCAATACTAAAATTTTAGTGGGACAGACTTCTTGTTTAGGGCTAAAGACACCCCACCTTACTTCTGAATAATTTCTTATTGCACCCAGTATGTTACAAGATTATTCAGAAAACGTAAATAACTGCCTGGTGGACTTATTTATTTTTAAATGTAGGAGCTTGTACCAGTGTTTGAAAGAACCAGCTTGGGCATAATCAGTGGCAGAGTGAAACTGACAAGGCTATTCACCTGCACTCCCATCAGTTTTGCTTAATAGCGAAATTAACAAGTTTCTAAAAACTATTGGCAGTACCAGAGAAACAGTCTAAAATTTAACTGGCTTGGGATGGGGTGGGAACATGCTTCTAAAAGCAGAAGGTGGGATAAAGGTAGAAAAGCAGACTACACACACAGTAGCCCGGAGATTTTACAGTGATGGGGAGTGGATAAAGGAGAGCTAATTTCTCCATTTCAGCACCCAGCTTTGAGGCCAAGAATTTATCAAGTTTCAAAAATGGATTGTACTCTTATGAATATTAAGACTATCCAGAGTAATCATCATTAATTATACAATTTGGAAGGGATGTTAAACAGCATGCTTCAGGGCTTACACCAACCTCTAACTGTTAGAGGCCAGGATGAGGTCTAGCGTGTGGGGCAGATTACTCCACATCTGCCTACTGCAGGGTTTGTGCACCTTCCTCTGAAGCCGCTGCTACCGGTCACTGTCAGAAAAAGGGAACTGGACTACTTGGAACTCAGGTCTGTTCCAGTATGAAGCTGTTCCTAGGCTGGGGATGGCTTAATATCTTTTGCACTTACTAGCTAGTGACTGATGTGAGAGAGAGAAAACGAGAGCCATATACTGCACCTTGGTTGGAATCCCAGCAGCTCAGGAACAGACTAGGTTTCTCACCATGGCATAACCCTTGGACATCACTGATGGGCAAGGGCTCCCTTCTGCATTTGAATCAGTCTCTGCCCAGTACATGCCTTTAGTTTTGTAATTCCTGGGTTATATGCCTCTTTCAGAAATGAAGAGACCAGGTGAGTGAAGTAATATCTTTTATTGGGCGGACTTCTGTTGGTGAGACAAGCTTTCCAGCTGCACAGAGCTCTTCTTTGGGTGACCTGAAGTTCATCCAATAAAAGATATTACTCACCCACTGTGTCTGTCTAATATCCTGGGACTGACATGGCTACAACACTTTTCAGAAATATTCATTTTCATGGCAGTGGAAAGTACTGGCTACTTAAACAGCCCAGCAGGTTGAAGTGTTCTGCTCAATCACAGAAACAGGTGCTGTGGCAGCATTGCAAGCTTCCTCCATGCACCACCCTGATAATGTGTCAGCCCTGACCTGTGGGATTGTCTAGGCAGACTTAAGTCTGCCTAGCCTATATCATCTATGGCTTCTCTGATGAAACTGCTAAAGAGAGAAGCACTTGTGGTGGCTCTGTCATGGGGATATCTGTTCAGTAGGAACTGCACTGAGACTGCCAACTTGATTTACCTTGAGGCCACAAACTACTGTATGGCAATAATGTTTGGCCGTATCCTGTACCAAATCCAAATTGGTAAAAAGCACCACTTCTTAGTTCCTTGTTTGTTCACTTTCATCTCTTGAAAAACACAAATAAAACAAGAATCAGATGAGTGTTAGGAACAACTCATAGAAGAGAGAAGGACCCATAGAAGAGTTTTCCTTCCTCTTCTCGGGAAACTCGTATGATAGTGGGGATGAAATCCAAGTAGAGAGAATGTTTTGTAGTGAAATACCTTCCCTGTACCATGTAATTGTTCACATTTTTGCAGGCTGTTATGTAGAAATAGGTGGGGTGCCACCTGGTTAGTTGGTTGCAGTATTTCATGTGAAAATGAAATAGCGAGGGATGGGTTGTGACCCATACAGCAGTAGATTCTAAGCCTATACATACCTATGCACTGGTGGATACAGTTATTATAAACTCATGACCGCACCGAACTCCTAGGATGTTTTCTTTTCTCGATCTGGCAGATAACTGTTCCCCAGGGTTTTTAAATTGGATAGTAGGAGGGCTGGCAAGTCAGGGCTTAAAAGCTTTCTAAGTAGGAAGTGATCAATTCTGAAAGACCTGGTTTTTGGCTCATCGTGAACATTAAAATATTATCTAAAGTTATTGACCCTGGTTCTTATATGTTTATGGCCATGGAGTATTGCTCACATCCTAAAAGCTTTTCCGAACCTTGAAGTTGTATTTTAGTTGAAACAATTGACTTGTAGGGTCTGCATCAAGGTAAAGTATTTTCTCCAAAGGTCGGTCTCTGAGGTATGCTCACTTTCCAGAAGAGAAAATGAAGGCATAGATGTGGAATGACTTGCCCAAGTTCATACAGTGAGTCAGTAGGGGAGCTGAGAATAGAACACTTATCTTCCTGACTCCTAGGTCCACCTGCAAGGCTGCATTGCCGCTTTTAAAACAAGGAAGGTACCTTAGAAACCTGCTCCTTGTATCTTCCCTTCAAGCAATTGGAAAGGCTGATACACAGATTTTTTTCCCCTCACAGCCCCGACCATATTGCCCTTCGTTTGCACATCAAATTCAAGCTCTTTGTGCAAACCTTGAATGTGAGAAGAGAACAACTCTGTCCCTTCCTCCTATTACACTTCCTTCCCCCCCCCCCCCAAATTAAAAATGAAAACAAATGAACCAAGCAAAATATCTGCTGTACATAAACTGCCTTCTGGATCAGATGGGTAGCATGTCAAGTGTGGGTATCCTGCCTCTGGCAGTGACCAATACCTGACGTGAGCATTGAGAATCTTGACAGTAGGAGGGCTGTCTGCCTCTCTGCTCCCTCTTGAAATCCACTGAAAATGTTCCTCTGTACTGTAGAGCTTTTGTCAAACATGCTGATTTCTGGACTTTCTGAAAATCATCTCCTTTGAGAGAAGACAGTTACAGTGTATTTGCAGCTCCATCTCTTCAGATTGAGCCACAGCATGGCTGCCACAGTTCTGCCTAAAAACCTAATTCACCTTAGCTTGACAGTGTATTGGCCTGCATCTCCAGTCTGATGTGAAATTAGGAGGCAGGTGTAGCATTTAAAGGGTTTTAAAAAAAAATGGCTGTTTTTAGAAAGTTGTCTGAAACCTTTCCAGCCAGTGCTCCAAAACTGAAGTTGATTCTGAAGCTTAATTATCACCTGTCTGTTGGGCTGTCGTATGCTGTCTCTTGCCCTCTGACTATCGAGCTTGACAATAGTTGGAGCTGTAACGGTTGAGCAGGGACTGAGGAACCGACACATCCATTCTGTTTTCCTGAAATAACTTCCATTTACACTGAACATTTAAAAAAAAATAATCTACGTCTGGTGCTGGTTTTGTTCTAATTATTGAGCATATAGCTGAGAGGACCAAACCTTGCCCACCCACGGGTTGCAACTTGACGGAAGCTCAAGGGCTGCACCTAAGTAATATAAAATGAAATCCACTCCAGCAGTCCCTGTCTGCTGTGATCAAGGTGGGGCATTGCCTGCTGGGATCTGTAGTCACTATGGGCAGTTGCGGGACTTGTTGCAGAACAGCAGAATTTGGCCCTCAGGCTGTACTCTAGCCATCCCTGTCATTGAATCCCAGAATGAATCCCCATTTAGAGTGCCATGCAATCAAGGTCATGGGGAATCCTCCTCTTCTCTGTTTAGTGTGGATAAGCACCATGTGAATCCTGCAGACTCTCTTGACCCTGTTTGACCTTATCTACAAATGTGTATTTGTAAGATGAGAACTGCAGAATACTGTTGCACACCAAGAAAAAGAATTAAGTTTAGAATTCAAGCTAGGTACAGTGGGGAGCAATTAAAATAGGGAAGAGACCAAGAAAGAAAGGTGGACAATGGCCAGTAGTTTTATTAAGTATAAGCAGACGTGCAAGACGGGACTGTGTGGCAGCATTCTCAGTATTGTCAAGCAAAGACGCAAGGAAATGTTAAGGGAGGGGTGCAGAGGGGAGGCCCTAATATTTTAGCAAGCCTGTTTCCCTTCAACAGTCCCCTTTCTCCCTTCCTGCTGTTACCATATCTCTGTTCTCACAAAATATCTAGTCGTCTCTTCAGGCTGTCCTACTTAGACAGTAACTTACTGTAGGTTTTGATACTGTGATATAGTTCTGTTCTGTTGGATAGTCGGGGCGGAAGGAGAAGACTTATAACCACCTGTGGTTATAAACACTCCCTTGGCACTTCTCACAAAATTGGGGATTTGTTCTGATACACTTAACAAAATTTCCTCTTAATGTTGTGCTTTGGAGGCTTTTGGCCTCTACTGCAGCGGTGGCTGCATTTCATTTGCCAGAAGCTGGGAATCGGTGACGGGGATGGAACACTTGATGTTTACATGTTTTGTTCATTCCCTCTGAAGCACTTGGCATTGGCCATTGTTGGAAGACAGGATACTGGGCTAGATGGACCATTGATCTGACCCAGTATGACTGTTTTTATGCCACAACTATAGTTTGTGATCTATGTAGATAAGGCACTATGAAGAGTCAGATTTTAAATGGTTCTCCCGGGAGTCTTGTTTACCTCGACCAAACTTTATAATATGCCTTCCCCGCTCTGATGCACTTGCAACTGAAGGAAACAATCTGTCCCCAGTTCAAACCTCTGCAGAATACTGACTTGTCTGGTTACCTCAGCATCTCGATGCTGATAAGTCTCGTTCACTGTTTGCAGTCGCGTCCAGGTCTCTTTCCTGAGAGGTTACAATTAATGTAGAATCCAGCAATGTGTCTCAATAGTTCAGTCTGTTCCTTCCAATATGAGTTACCTCATTTGTCAGTTCTGAATTTCATCTATTAAACTGCCCATTCGCTTAACTTTGTTTAGGTTCCTCTGAAGTTTTTTCTCAGTCTTTCGTGATTTTGACTAATCAGCGTAACTTTCTCATCTGCCATCTGACATCCTACTTCTGTAAACCCTTTTCCAGATCATTGAGATGTGTGTGTATATAATACATTAATCCTAGCACAGAACTTTGGTGTGCCCTGAGGTTAACCTCTTGTCATGTTGAAAACTGACCAATTACTGCTGCTCTTCATTTTCGTAGCCAATTTCTATTCCTTGACAATACTTTATCTTGCCCTGGGATTACTGTTTCTAACAGCTTCTTTTTTTTTTTTTTTTTTTTTTTTAAATCCAAATATGCTGTCAGCCAGTTCTCTTCTAGCCACTGTTTTGTGGGCCTGCTTTACAATTCCAGTAGATTAGAGAGAAGTCTTCCTCTACAGAAGGTGCACTAGTTTGCACCTACGATGTGTTGAGTGTTCAATAAAAAGCTAATAACTGAAAACAGAGTTGTATAAAACAATTGTTTACAGTACAAATTATTTGCTTATATAATTCTGAAATGACAAATGTAAAAGGTCAGCAGTTTCCTGGTAATGAAATAAAGTTCACTGGTTTGTGATTCCCAGGATCAGCCCAGTGCTCCTTTTAAGACAGGTTTATCACTTTTTGGTGGGTTGGGAGGGGGTCCTCTGGTGGAATAGCTGATTTTTAATGAGACTTCATATTTTTTGTTAGCTCAGCACTTCACTTAAGTTCCTTCAGAACTCTTGGATGTCTACCAGTTGTTGCTTTTTAAGGCCCTTTGCTCTTGAAGTCAATGGGCTCTTGATCAAGTCCTAACTTATCTTTGCCATTTATATGTAGGGGAGAAGGAGGAGTTGGGTTCAGGTACAGTACTTTTCTTCTGATCTATTCAGAGATCCCCAGCAGCAATTAGAAACAGACATGATTGATGGATTTCACTACTATTGATGGAGTTCTCACTAGCGGCTGTGAACCCGACCAGTCTTCAGAAAGTCCTTTCCAGTATACAAATGATATGTGCAACATTGACACCCCGCCCTTCTCTCTCTCCCAGAGTCCCCCCCAAAAAACCCAACC
The DNA here is from genome assembly GCF_009764565.3 of Dermochelys coriacea. Classification (NCBI taxonomy): domain Eukaryota; kingdom Metazoa; phylum Chordata; order Testudines; family Dermochelyidae; genus Dermochelys; species Dermochelys coriacea. The sequence continues at coordinate 4,643,493 of NC_050072.1, forward strand.
AACAAAAAATTACCATTAACATTACCGAAACAAATTAACATTAAGGGAAAATACATTAATTAACAAACTCTGAACTCAAACTCTACCCAGGCAGAGTTTTTACACCAGAAATGGAGAAGTGCCAGAGACTCCACGAAGTACGCTGGGGACCTTGCTACTGCTATTGATTTTGCTGTGGAATGTGCTCAGATACTATGTTAACAGGTTGCAAAATAAAACCCTAGGAGTCTTGCTCTTCTGATTCAGTTCTTGGCAAAACTATGTGTTGCAGCAGAGGCACTGGAAATATTTTTAGATTCAGGAAGACAATACTGCATTGACTTTCATTTGGAAGGTTGGCTTTGCATTCATATGGGGTAGGAACTTTTTTTTTTTTTTTTTTTTAAGTGAAAGACTAAATTCTGCTATACTAGAATATGGTCTCTCAGCTCTCCAGAGAAAGCTCCCTTTGGGTGAGTGGATTTTTCTATCCTTCAGTAAACCTCCTGTTACACATGGCTTTCGTACACCGCCTTAGACACTAGAAGTGCAAAGAAGTCCTCCCTTCCTGCATTTTCGCAATATTTGCGCCCATCCTATGTTACTATGTCTGTCTGTCCTTTTCTGCTTCTCATGTAGTATGAATTTGATACAGAAATAGTAGCTGGCAGATTTTCAGATGGTGAGCAATCAGTGAGATGAGTACTTATATTGGTTTATTGGTTCTTACAGATAAACCAAAGGTAAGAAGTCTTTGATTAGGAAGATTATCCTAACATTCTCAGAAATTTGTATGAACAAATATTTGTTGCAGGGATAGATTTTTGTGGGCATATCTTTGCCTCCCATCTCCAGGATAGAGGTGTCCGTGGAGAAATAGGAGTTGAAATCATAAGACTAGAAGGGACTTCTAGAGGTCTAGTCCAGTCCCCTGCATTCATGGCAGGACTAAGTGTTATCTAGCCCAGTGCTTCTCAAGCGATCTGATGTGGGGGACCGGCAACTTTTTTTTTCCAATGTGCGCACAGACCGGCAGCCGATGGCTCATGGACTGGCACCGGTCCACAGACCACCACTTTGAGTAGACCCTCCCTGACAGGTGTTTATCCAACCTGCTCTTAAAAATCTCCAATGGTGGCCATTCCACAACCTCCCTAGGCAATTTATTCCAGTGCTTAACCACTCTGACAGGAAGCTTTTCCTAATGTCCAACCTAAACCTCCCTTGCTGCAAGTTAAGCTCATTGTTTCTTGTCTTGTCCTCGGAGGTTAACAAGAACAATTTTTTCACCCGCCTCCTGTTAACAATCTTTTATATACTTGAAAACTGTGATCATGGCCCCCCTTAGTCGTCTTTTCTCCAGACTAAACAAACCCAATTTGTTCAATCTTCTCTCAAAGGTTATGGTTTTCTAGACCTTTAATCATTTTTGTTGCTCTTCTCTGGACTGTCTCCAATTTGTCCACGTCTTTCCTGAAATGTGGCACCCAGAATTGGACACCGTACTCCAGTTGAGGTCTAATCAGCGGGCAAAAAACTTCTTTTGAATTAAATTCACATTCAGAGTTGGAATTCGGTTATTTAACTAGTTGTTCGGTGTTGTATATGGTTTCCCCAGACGTGCATCTTTCTTTCCTCCAAAACTAATTAAAGACCTCACTCTATTCAATTCTAATTAATATCTTGAGGATTGAAGCTGTTGTAGGTTGTGAACAGAAGAAGATGCCATGATTATTTTCCACCTGGAAGGTGAGGGGGGTGAAGATGCAAGGGAAAATATTTACGAACCTTATTTGAGGGAACTGAGTGGCTAAAGCACAGGACTGGGGGTAGAAATTAGCAGTTTCTTCTTCTGCCACAGACTTTCTAGGACCTTGGGTAGATCACTTCCGTCTCTCTGCCTCTAAAATGGGGTTCACATGGCTATCTCGTGTGGCATTTAAGGCTTAAATATATTGCTTGTAAAGTGATTAGCACAATATAAATATCTAGGTAGTTAAAAATTCACAGTTTTGGGTGGTGAGGGTAATCTACATAAAAACATGCAGCGTAGGCAGGGGCACTGTGTGCTAACACTTCCTAACTTCAGAGTTCTTTATATAACCTGCCGCCACTCCATATATAAAGCCCATGTCTGTATTCTTTGGCTAACCTCTTACAGTGATATCATTAAGGTATTAATTTGGCAACTAGTAAACCTCTTGCCAGTTTCAATTGGCCCCCAGTTCTATGCTCAGCCTATTAGAAAGAATCTGGGCTAAAGTAGTCGAAACTGCTTTGGATCAGTTTGAGTTTTCCCCTGACATTTCCAAAGGAAGTTTTAGGTTGCTTGGCTAGATGCATGCAGTGTGTGCTTCTAAGTTCTCTTGATTTACACTTCTATTTTTTCCTTCTTCTCTAACATCCTGGTGCTTTAAGCTGTGGCCCAGAGACATTTAAAACAGTCCTCACTACTTGTCAATAACTTCTACTTGTCAACACTGTTCCCTCTAAGCTGTGTGTGTGTGTGTGTGTGTGTGTGTGTGTGTGTGTGTGCGCGCACGCGTGCACAGATCCTGAACCCCACACACACGGTGAAACACTGCGTGCACAAAAATTTGCACAGAAGAAATGTTTTGCGCACACGGTTTGTCAAAAGTTAGAGGGAACATTGCTTGTCAATTTTCTTTTTTAAAAAATGCCATGATGGGAGTTGTATTCCTAAATTCTTTGTCCTCCCTCAATATACCTACCCCAAACTTAGCATGTTTGCCCCCACCTCATGGGTGAAACCCTAAGCCCTGGATGTGAGCAGGGTGTCGTCATCCTGGGTTCCGTGCACTTGTCTGCAAGTGTCTAGCTCAGCATTCCTGTAGCTTCCCTCTCTAACTATGGTCTAGGTTAATATGAACAGATTAACCTTTCAGTCTCTCCAGGGTTCATTCTAATAAATCCAATAGACTCTTGACTCTTCTGAGAATCCTAGCAGAGTGGCAGTTCATCTTGTGCCTGGCATTCTGTATATAGTGCAAATGGGAGCACAGCTTGTGCATTTCAATGTACTTTGACACTAAAATTAGTTACTGTGCTGGTTCTCATGGTGCCCATGACTGGGTGTCGCCTTCTTTCCCCTGCCTCCAGGAAGAGAGAGACTTGCTTGTGCTTAGTTAGGTGTCATCTCCCTGACACCACTAGTCAATTTAGGCACCCAAACAATCTCTTCAGGGCCTTGTCTTGCTTTGCAGGTTAACAATAGGTGCACCCCAGTCCTCAAACCACGTTGAAGCATTCCCCTGCGAAATCCTGCTCCTGTTGTTGGCTGTTCAGTCATACCAGGTAAACTGTCCCCAAAGGGAAAGGAGTACTTGTGGCACCTTAGACACTAACAAATTTATTTGAGCATAAGCTTTCGTGAGCTACAGCTCACTTCATCAGATGTATTCAGTGGAAAATACAGTGGGGAGATTTATATACACAGAGAACATGAAACAATGGGTGTTACCATACACACTGTAAGGAGAGTGATCACTTAAGATGAGCTATTACCAGTAGGAGAGCGCGAGGGCGGGGGGAGAACCTTTTGTAGTGATAATCAAGGTGGGCCATTTCCAGCAGTTGACAAGAATGACTGAGGAACGGGGCCGGGGGGGAGAATGAACATGGGGAAATAGTTTTACTTTGTGTAATGACCCATCCACTCCCAGTCTCTATTCAAGCCTAAGTTAATTGTATCCAGTTTGCAAATTAATTCCAATTCAGCAGTCTCTCGTTGGAGTCTGTTTTTGAAGGTTTTTTTTGTTGTTGAAGAATAGCCGCTCTTAGGTCTGTAATCGAGTGACCAGAGAGATTGAGGTCTTCTCCAATTGGTTTTTGAACGTTATAATTCTTGACGTCTGATTTGTGTCCATTTATTCTTTTATGTAGAGACTGTCCAGTTTGACCAATGTACATGGCAGAGGGGCATTGCTGGCACATGATGGCATATATCACATTGGTAGATGCCCAGGTGAACGAGCCTCTGATAGTGTGGTTAGGCCCTATGATGGTGTCCCCTGAATAGATATGTGGACAGAGTTGGCAATGGGCTTTGTTGCAAGGATAGGTTCCTGGGTTAGTGGTTCTGTTGTGTGGTGTGTGGTTGCTGGTGAGTATTTTGCTTCAGGTTGGGGGCTGTCTGTAAGCAAGGACTGGCCTGTCTCCCAAGATCTGTGAGAGTGATGGGTCCCAAAGGAACAGTGCACACATCAGCTTCTTTCATTCAAGTGAGGATCAGCTCCTATATGACATCACAGCTCTGAGCTTTCTTTATAATGAAAATAATCATAGGTTTATTATCAAAGATTAAGATTTAAGAGATGAGTAAGGATAATAGGAACAAAAGGTTACATATAAAACCAAAGTATAATATGCTTTCTAGAAATGATACTTAATAGACTAACCATCTGTCTAAAACAGCGGTCTTCAAACTTCATTGCACCGCAACCCCATCTGACATCAGAAATTACTACAGAACCCCAGGAGGGGGGACCAAAGCCTGAGCCTGCCCGAGTCCCTCCACCCCAGGTTGGGGGGGGGGGGCAAAGCCAAAGCTCAAGCCCCACCACCCTGGGTTGGCGTGGGGGGGTCCTGTTACCTGAGCTGAAGCCTGGGTCCCACTTTCCAGGGCTGAAGCCCTGGGGCTTCAGCTTCCAACCATGGCTGTGGGACTCGGGCTTTGGCTTCAGGGCCGGGTCTGAGTAAGTTAAACACCAGCCCTGGTTACCCCATTAAAACAGGGTCATAACCCACTTCAGTTTGAGAACCTCTGCTCTAAAAGCATTCTTATCTCACCCAAATGTCCTTTCCAGAGCTTCCAGATAGAATAGGTTGGCATCCTGTTTTCATGAATGTAATCACACTACCCGATTATTTCCGAAGGTGCAACATAAGTGTCATTTTGCCGCTACCTTATATTCTCCCCCCCCCCCATTCATTGTTGGTCCCCAGAATCCAGATGACGACCTCTCCCCCCCCGCCTCTTCTCCAGGGTTTATTCCCTGGTATGTTGACTTCATGTTGATTTTACATCCTCCTGTTCACTTCATTGCAAACAGAGCTTCCCTGGAGTTGGCTTACGGTGCTTAATTTACACGTGCATCGAGACAGGCGGGAATAGATCTGACTTTGTCTGGCAAAACCTGCGTATCAATCCTGTCTAGGATGCACACTTTGAAACACATTTTAGTACGTATACGCTACTCCTTAAATAGCATCCGTTCAAACATCTCTCAGTGATTTGAGGATCAGTGTGACATAAGATTTTATAAGAGCCTCATGTGACCCTCTTTGGACATATACTATAAAAGCAGTTTTTAGGTGGAGTGAGTTGGTCAGGCCTGTCAGGAATGGTGTGTGTTCACTGCTGAATGGAGAGGTGAGCTGGTAACAGAAGATGATGGAAAGCCAGAGCTGCTCAATGCCTACTTTACTTCAGTCTTCCCTCAAAAAATAACACACGACTAGCAAAATTACCATAGACAATAAAGGAGAAGGCATGCAGATTGGGATAAGTTAAGAACACATCCGAGATCTTCTGACCAATTTGAATGAATTCAACTCAGTGGGGCCTGATGCTATTTCCCCCAAGGGTACTGAAGGAGTTAGCTGAAGAAATCTCGGAGCCACTGACAATAATATTTGCAAACTCACGGACAGCAGGAGAGGTCCCGGAAAACTAGAGAAAGGATAATGTATGACTCGTCTGTAAAAAGGGAGAAAAGGAGGAGCCAGGGAACTATAGACCAGTCAGCCTGACTTTGATACCTGGGAAGCTACTAGAGCAATGCATAAAACATTCAATTTGCGAACACCTGGATGTTGAAGGGGTAATCACTAGCTGCCAGCATATGTTTGCTAAGAACAAATCATGCCAAACCTGCTTGATTTCCTTCGTTGATAGGATAAGAGGCTTGGTGGATGGGGGAATGCAGTGGGCATAACATACCTGGACTTCAGCAAGGCTTTTGACACAGTCCCACATGACATTCTGATAAGTTAGCTGGAGAAATGAGGGCTCGGCAGAACTACCATTAAATGGAAACATAACTGGCTAAATAACTGCAAACAAAGAGTAACAATTAATGGAATTGTGTCAGATTGGCAGGAGGTCTCAAGTGGGGCTTCACAGGGATCTGTCGTGGGTCTGATGTTAAACATCATTATTAATGACCCGGATATAGGTATAGATAGCAGACTGGTCAAATTTGCAGATGACATGTGGAGGGGTGTTGCCAATTTTGGAGGATAGAGCTAAAATTCAGAGGGATCTTGATAAATTCAAAACTGGACTACAGCTGACAAAATAAAATTCAACAAAGACAAATGTAGGGAAGAAAAAACAATGCACAAATACAGAAAAAACAAATGAACAAATACAGATTTAGGTATAACTGGCTTGGCAGCAGCACTGCCGAGAAAGGATCTGGGAGTTGTAGTGGATCATAATCTCAACATGAGTCAGCAATGCGATGCTGTTGCGAAAAAAAAAATGCAATTTTAGGTTGTATTAATAGAGGCATAGAATGCAAGTCATGGGAGGTGATAGTACCACGCTACTCAGCACTGGTTAGGCCTCAGCTGGCATACAGTGTCCAGTTTTGGTCGCCAATATATAGAAAGGATGTAGGGAAACTGGAAAGGATCCAGAGGCAAGCAACAGAGATGATCAAAGGGATGGAATGCAAGCCATATGAGCAAAGGCTGAAGGAACTAGGCAGGTTTTGTTTGGAAAAGAGAAAATTAAGGGAGGACATGATAGCAGTCTTCAAATACTTGAAAGGCTGCCATAAAAAAAGATAGAGAAAAGTTGTTCTCTCTTGCCACAGAGGGCAGGACAAGAGGGAATGAGTTCAAACTACAGCATAGCAGATTTAATCTAAAATCTCAGGATAAACTTCCTGACTGTAAGAACAGTGGAACAGACTGCCTAGGGAGGTTGTGGAAACTTCTTTCCTGGAGGCTTTCAGAAGGAGACTGGATAGCCATCTGTTTTGGATGGTTTAGACATAACAAATCCTGCATCTTGGCAGCGGGTTAGACTAGATGACCCTTGTGGTCCCTTCTGACCCTGTGATTCTGTGAGTTACTGTTTTACAGAACAGTGACCCATTTTCCAGCTGGCATTACAGTGTTCTTAGGGTTACAGTTACATACTCGTTAGATCCTGGCTGGTTTATTTGTACATTCCAGCAGAGAACATGATCATTGTTTTCTGCCCCAGATCAATAGAAACTTCTGTAATGTCATGCACTGTATTGTCATGGTGAGAGCAAGTAGCTTGATCACTGGCTTCTTAACAGCTTGCTGCAGACTTTGGAAGAGCCTATGGGATGGACAGGGTTACTTTTCTGTTGGCCTCTCCTAGTCCTTGTGTCCTAACAAATTGTGATTTTTTTTTTTGCTGTCAGTCAACTGCTTGTGAATTAGGTCCCTTTCTTGTCCCTAAGACATCAGCAAGTGTATTAAATGATTGTCATGATGGCGCTCTCCATCTTCCATATCTGCAGGACTCTTAATGCCACTTTAGAGGAGCACTTATTCCTGCACACACCTGCTGTGCATGCTAATTTTCTCAGACTAAAAAAGTGTGAGCTTTCCTATGTGCCATTTTATTTTCCCCCTCTCCCAGCTGAACGAAATGAGCTGGGTCATCAGAAGCATGTTGGTACTTGGTGACTTGTTATGGTCTTGTCTACACTTAAAGGGTTTGCCTGTAGAGCTGTACCAGCAAACCTCCTAGTGGAAATGGAGCTTTATACTGGCAAGAGTTCTTGAACCAGTAGCTTGAACCAGTTCCCAGAATGGAAATACTATATCGGCAAAAGGATTTTTTGCCAGTAGAACTGTTTACCCTAGAGCTCTTGTCCATTTGAGGTGCGATTTCTATGGGTCTTAGTGGGTTGAGTAGCCTTCACCTCTAAAGCTTTGGTGATCTACATCTCCTTGTCAAATGTGTAATATTCCCACAGCTTTCCTCTGTGCAGTTCTGAGCACTGATCATCACCTTGCTCACTTCTGGCCACACTTTTCCCTTTCTCTCTCTGCTATATCTTAAGTGTCTAGTTAAATCTCTTTCCTTGGAACGTCCGAGGCCGCCACCACTTCAGTTGCAGGATTAGCCCAAACTGTGTTTTGCTTGGACACTAGCTTACTTCAACAAAAGAGTTCACAGGATGCTTTAGTCTTTTTTCCAAACAAAGTCCATTTTACTCATTTCTTCAATGCAATTTGTATCCTACAGATGTGGTTTTCAGGGCCGTTACTATCAGGTCTCAGTCATGAATTGCCACGATTGCAGCTATATTGGTTTCCAGGACTGAAATACCCTTTTTGTCATGTGCAGCTGGAACACTGGGGTCTGGAAACTTATCCATCTCAAAATTCACCCATTGTCACCCCTAAATTAGTCTAATCTGTAGTCTTTTTGTTTAGCTTTTTATCGGTCACTGTTTCTTCTGCCTCTAAAGCCAGTTATTACAGGAACCAGAGCTTTTGGAATTTGTGCATTTCCACAAGCATTTATCTGGAATCCATATTTAGAGATCGCATTTGCATTTTGGTCAGCTAGACTGTCTGTCTGGATAGCTCTTCTAATGCATTGTGAAAGCTGAAGACTCATTTGCATCCAATGCATGCTGATGAGTAAGACTTGTAGCTGCTAAAAAGTATATAAAGGACACCAGAAGATCTGGTTGATCACAAATTATTTTTTTGCAAATATCCTTCAGAACTTGACCAAGATTGGAACTTGAAACCCTACTGCAAGATCAAGTAGAATGGTTGGTTGTGGCAAAGCGTCTCACTCCACTGAACTTCTTCTGAAAAACTTGCTGTATTGTGAAGTCGCATACAGTAGCTTAACTCTTGAACTTGAGGCTTTGTATTTATAGTTCAAAGCAAACTGTTGTCTATGGCTCATTAGTGCTTTGCAGAGTTCTTGCTGCTGGTCTGGAGAGATGGAAGATCACAGGGTGACTTCATTTTCACCTGCTTCTATGGATCAGTGAAAATACTTTCCACATGTTGCTTTCTATGGAAGCAGTTGCTTTGAATTACAGAACTTAGGGCAATGAAGGGACCTCTGAGAATCTCTGAGACAGTCCATGCTGTGAAAGTAAACCTCTGGTCTAAAGAAATTACTTTGGGGATGAGGAGAGTACTTGATTGAATACCAGTCTGTCTGTGACTTGAATAGTCACAGAACTTCTCCCTTTCTGCAGAAGAAAGGGAGTTTTTGCATACTCCAAAGGGAATTACATTGAGCTTCTGGGAATGAGCTTGTTATAAGAATTTCACATTGTCTAGAATCTGAGATTTTTTAACTAAGTTTGAAAAAAGGAAGTTTCAGAGAACAGTGAAGTAAAGATTAGTGTCTGATTGTTTTTGTTTTCCCTCCTCCAGGCTTGCTAAGCACCTATAACTCGAGATGAAGCCAATAGGAATTGCAAATGCTCAGTCTGATTTTTCAGAAGTGCTAAGTCTGTAGTACTTACGACTTGATAAATGCATGGGGTTGTGTAGGGGTTCATAAATTGACAAAAGGAAGGCATATATCGATGCATTTTAGCAAGCAAATGGTTTTTGTCAACTGCTGAGCAGTCTGGATGTGAAATGGAAGTAAAATGCCAGCAGAGCCAGAGAGAATCGGGAGCTGTGGGTTCTATTCCCATCTCTGTAATGGACACATTGAGAGACTTTTTGGACTAGTCACGACCGACTATATTGTAAACTCTCTGGAGCAGGTGACTGTCTGCTGTGGGTTTCACAATGCCTCATATACTGGGGCCCCAATCCTGACTGAGGTGTCTAGGCACTACATTATTAAAACCCCAATCCTCTTTGGTTAAAAGTAAACGAGATTCCTTAATTTTGTAACAAGCACAACTGGTGATATCTAGGCCCTAAGTACACTAAGTAGCCTACATTGCAGGAGAAGGGTTAGATTTAAAAATGTCATTGGAATTTTTTTTTCTCATTAAAATGAACAATTCTTCTCAGGATAGTCTTTGTAAAAACAAGTTTTACTAATCCCAAACTCTGGATGTCAATTACATTGAGTAGCCATCTTTAAATTCTCATCTAGAGGGAAACATTTATTGTTAGCATAATGCAAGTGCTTGTAGGTTATTCCCCTACGTTCAGTAGAAGTGTTCACTGTTAAAATTCCCAAACCTCTGAAATTATCTAAGCAAATATCTGGCAAAAGATTTATCATGGCGTCATGCTTGCTGTAAAGCACAAAGGTCCTATAAAGCACATCTGCTTAATGAGTTCATGTGTTGTGTATTTTAGTCCAGGTGTTTCACCCTTCATTTTGTCTTTATAAGCATATGCAGTATTGTCTTTGAAAGTGCTGTACAAACACTGAGTTCTGTTCTGTTGGTTCCTAATTTGAAGCCTTTTTAGCTTCACTTTTTCTTAAACGAGAACTTGTAAGCAGACACAGATTACCTAGGTCTGGTTTTTCCCCCTTGTGAATAACTTTAGGGTAGAGTTAAATGGTTTAGGTCAGGGGTTCTTGACCTTTTTTCTTTCTGAAGATTCTCCTCTTCTCTCCCCCCCCCCCCCGCCCAAATGCTATAAAAACTCCTTGGCCTACCTGTGCCACAACAACTGTTTTTCTGCATATAAAAGCCAGGACCAGTGTTAGGGGGTAGCAGGGCAGTTGCCTGGGGCCCCATGCCACAGGGGGCACCGCAAAGCTAAGTTGCTCAGGCTTCAGCTTCAGCCCCATGCGGTGGGGCTTGGGCTTTTTTCCCTGGGTCTCAGCAAGTCTAATGCCAGCCCTGCGTGGTGGACCCCTTGAAACCTGCTCGTGCCCCCCCAGGAGCCCTAGGCCTCTGGTTGAAAACCACTGGTTTAGGCCATTGGCACTCCCTGTTTGTAACTAGTCTGATAGAAACAGCTAGTAATTCCCTGTCATATTAATGGGTTTTGAATATATGTAAAGTCCCCTAGTAGGTTCTTTTGCAATTAGTTCAAGTGGCGATAAGCCTTTCACGATGACGTGCAAAGAAGCTAGGCAGCCATGGTTGATACAGTCCTATTAAGCACTCGTCTAAACGTGACCTTCTGAAGTGTTACACCCTTTCCAGGGTGTTGTTTCTTTGCTTTTGCTGTCTCACTTTGTATTGGGTTTATCAGACACCTATGAATTTCCCCTTAGTAGGTATGGAAGTTGCATTCCAGGCTCTAATTTTAACTGAAATATAATGAATCCTTTTTATTTTTTCAAGACTTAAAAGGGTGCATTACTTTCATTATGCTAGCATAGTAATACTGTTCTCTCTGGGACATCCGTTCTTTTCTTTAATTCAGTTGATTGGTCACTGGTAATTATCTTAAACAGCCATTGTCCCATCTGGTAAATCTTACCAAATGTACTGGGTTTTATCAGAAATCTCATTTTAAAGTAACTGCAATAGCCCCTTCCTGCATTTTCTTATGGCTGAGTGATTAGCAAGCTATGGCTGTGTAGAGCAGAGGTCCCCAAACTCTGGGGCACCTCCCACTACCGGGGTACGGAGGAATGTTTGGGGGGGGCACGGCAGGGCCTGGGCAGCCTCCACAGGGAGCAGGACAAGAGCACGACCCAACCCAGCTCTGCCTCTGGCCACAGCCTTGCCCTTGGTCTTGGCCCCCGACTACCGCCCGGTCGCAGCTTCCACCCCCAGCCTCAACCTCCAGGTGCAGCTCTGCACCAAGCCCCAGTCTCTTCCCCCAGCTGCGGCTCCGCTTCTGGCCCCGCCCGCAGCCTTGGCCTCTGGCTGCGGCCCCAGTCTCTGTCCCCTCCCCCCTGTCTGCACGCCTCCCCTCCCCCCAACGTCATGGCCCCGCTCCCGGCCCTGGCTCTTGGGGGAGGTGGTTGGGGAGTGGACAGGGATAAGGGAGGCATGACCCTGAAAAGTATGGGGACCACTGGTATAGAGACTTTTTACTGTCTATCTCAGCCTGTTGCTCAGTGATACAGATGCTTCTGTGGCATCATTGTAATGTCACATAGTTCATTGTGGTGATACTGAATATAATTATGGAGTCTATTTAGCACGGAAATCCCCCCAAAATATTCCCCTAAACTTCAAGATTAGTACTGTATGTACAGAAGTGTTTGTCCAGATTGTCTGTCTGCCGATGGCATGATGCCGCTGGCTCATCAAGATCACTGTCTCAGATTTTTCAAAGCTGGCTGTTAGCTAGCTTGCAAATAAAGTCTTTGATGGCTATTGAGCACCCACTGCCTTCAAAGAGCATCCTGAGCTTCTGCCACAGCTACAGTCTGTTGTATGGAAACGCTGTTTAAAGATTAGCTTAGCCCTAGATGAAGCAACATGCTGGACCATGGACGAGAGATCCAATCATGATGGATGCACTAAGTGATAGAACCTGTTCAAGTTAGAAACCAGTTTTATAGGGGAGAAATGGAGTTTGTGCCCTTTTTCACAAAAAGAAAAGGAGTACTTGTGGCACCTTAGAGACCAACAAATTTATTTGAGCATAAGCTTTCGTGAGCTACAGCTCACTTCATCGGATGCATTTGGTGGAAAATACAGTGGGGAGATTGATATACACACACAGAGAACATGAAACAATGGGTTTATCATACACACTGTAAGGAGAGTGATCACTTAAGATGAGCCATCACCAGCAGCAGGGGGGAGGGAGGAAAACCTTTCATGGTGACAAGCAAGGTAGGCTATTTCCAGCAGTTAACAAGAACATCTGAGGAACAGTGGGAGGTAGGGTGGGGGGTAGAAATAACATGGGGAAATAGTTTTACTTTGTGTAATGACTCATCCATTCCCAGTCTCTATTCAAGCCTAAGTTAATTGTATCCAGTTTGCAAATTAATTCCAATTCAGCAGTCTCTCGTTGGAGTCTGTTTTTGAAGCTTTTTTGTTGAAGGATAGCCACCCTCAGGTCTGTAATCGAGTGACCGGAGAGATTGAAGTGTTCTCCAACTGGTTTTTGAATGTTATAATTCTTGACATCTGATTTGTGTCCATTTATTCTTTTGCATAGAGACTGTCCAGTTTGACCAATGTACATGGCAGAGGGGCATTGCTGGCACATGATGGCATATATCACATTGGTAGATGTGCAGGTGAACGAGCCTCTGATAGTGTGGCTGATGTGATTAGGCCCTATGATGCTGTCCCCTGAATAGATATGTGGGCAGAGTTGGCAACAGGCTTTGTTGCAAGGATAGGTTCCTGGGTTAGTGGTTCTGTTGTGTGGTGTGTGGTTGCTGGTGAGTATTTGCTTCAGGCTGGGGGTCTGTCTGTAAGCAAGGACTGGCCTGTCTCCCAAGATCTGTGAGAGTGATGGGTCGTCCTTCAGGATGGGTTGTAGATCCTTGATGATGCGTTGGAGAGGTTTTAGTTGGGGGCTGAAGGTGATGGCTAGTGGCGTTCTGTTATTTTCTTTGTTGGGCCTGTCCTGTAGTAGGTGACTTCTGGGTACTCTTCTGGCTCTGTCAATCTGTTTCTTCATTTCAGCAGGTGGGTATTGTAGTTGTAGGAATGCATGATAGAGATCTTGTAGGTGTTTGTCTCTGTCTGAGGGGTTGGAGTTAATGCGGTTATATCGTAGAGCTAAGCTGTAGACAATGGATCGAGTGGTATGATCTGGATGAAAGCTAGAGGCATGTAGGTAGGAATAGAGGTCAGTAGGTTTCCAGTATAGGGTGGTGTTTATGTGACCATCGCGTATTAGCACCGTAGTGTCCAGAAGTGGATCTCTTGTGTGGACTGGTCCAGGCTGAGGTGGTTGGTGGGATGGAAATTGTTGAAATCCTGGTGGAATTCCTCAAGGGCTTCTTTTCCATGGGTCCAGATGATGATGTCATCAATGTAGCGCAAGTAGAGTAGGGGCATTAGGGGACGAGAGCTGAGGAAGCGTTGTTCTAAGTCAGCCATAAAAATGTTGGCATACTGTGGGGCCATGCGGGTACCCATCGCAGTGCTGCTGACTTGAAGGTATACATTGTCCCCAAATGTGAAATAGTTATGGGTCAGGACAAAGTCACAAAGTTCAGCCACCAGGTTAGCCGTGACATTATCGGGGATACTGTTCCTGACGGCTTGTAGTCCATCTTTGTGTGGAATGTTGGTGTAGAGGCTTCTACATCCATAGTGGCCAGGATGGTGTTTTTAGGAAGATCACCAATGGACTGTAGTTTCCTCAGGAAGTCAGTGGTGTCTCAAAGATAGCTGGGAGTGCTGGTAACGTAGGGCCTGAGGAGGGAGTCTTCATAGCCAGACAATCCTGCTGTCAGGGTGCCAATGCCTGAGATGATGGGGCGTCCAGGATTTCCAGGTTTATGGATCTTGGGTAGCAGATAGAATACCCCAGGTCCTGGCTCCAGGGGTGTGTCTGTGCGGATTTGTTCTTGTGCTTTTTCAGGGAGTTTCTTGAGCAAATGCTGTAGTTTCTTTTGGTAACTCTCAGTGGGATCAGAGGGTAATGGCTTGTAGAAAGTGGTGTTGGAGAGCTGCCTAGTAACCTCTTGTTCATACTCCGACCTTTTCATGATGACGACAGCACCTCCTTTGTCAGCCTTTTTGATTATGATGTCAAGTTGTTTCTGAGGCTGTGGATGGCACTGTGTTCTGCACGGCTGAGGTTATGGGGCAAGTGATGCTGCTTTTCCACAATTTCAGCTCGTGCACGAATGCAAATACAGACTAACACGGCTGCTACTCTGAAACCTGCCCTTATTCACTATTTTATCTTGTAAAGAACTGAAAAGGTTTTAAATTACTTGTTTTACTTACTTTTTTTTGCACTTTTTTGACTTGGAGAGCAGAACTTGGAGGACTTTTTCAGCCCTTAATAGGAAGGGTGAGGCTGAATCTTTTCTGTGCTTGCGCCTTCAAAATGTTTGGCAGAAGTTGAAGTAGAGTAGGTGTTAAGAAGATTTCAACTCCCTGATTCAAAATCTCTTCTTTCAGTTGTTCAGGTTTCAGTTCCTTGACATCTGATGTCATTCTTATTGTTTCTCAATAATTGTTTCTCTGTTTTTGTCCAGAGTTCTCTTAGTAAAGCAAGATCTGAACTATTAGTGCAAAGCAAGAAGAAAAAAGGAAGGAATAAACAACTCAGGCGGCCTTTATATATAAAGGCCACAAACCCAGTTGTGTTTTTTTTCTGTACAGGTCACCTTTTAAGTTTTCAGACTTTTTGCAAAACAGTTTTATATAACCTGAAACTTAATTCTGTTTTTGTTTTTTGTTTTTTTGGTCTTGAAAAACAGAATTTTCGTTGCTGTAGTTTACCAGGTCATTCAACCATGCTGCCTAAGTATGTCTATGGCTCCTGTATGATTCAGGATAATGTTTGTTTGCAGACATCTTGGAAATTCATCAGTAATGGGAAAGGGAATATGGGAAAAGGACTGACAGACACCTGGGATCTAGTAAAATTATTTAATGCCTGCTGAAGAATGGCAAGTGGCTCTGTAAGTCTTCTTTTTTTTTCAGATTGCCCAAGGCAAGATGAAGTCTGCCAGCTGTGTCTAATGGATGCTTGTGCTTAAGGTATCCTTACTTGAATCTCTGCTTTGTTGAAGCCCACCTGGGAGTGGACTTGGAAATGACTGAAACTTCGTCTAGTGCCAGGGTGTTCAGTGACAAATGTGGACCATAATTTGCTAATTCTAAGTCAAGACAGTCTTCTCTTTCTGTACAGAGGTGTGGTCACTGTGGACTAGTATGCAAATGACTGACTTTGACATGAGGAGTGAGGCCACTTGGAACAAGATGTAGCAATGCTTGCTGGCACTATACTTCTGTGGGCTACACCTCCATATCTGGCCTGGCAGATAATCATGGTTTTCAAATAACCTATATCAGGATCCCCCTGCTCTGCCTTTGCAGGCAGATGAAGACTTGTATGAGCTGTCCGTATGTACTCGCTAACTGGAGGAACCACACACTGGAAAAGGCCATACTTCTGGGTCACTGTAGATGAGAGGTTTAGTTGTGATCTCAAAGCAGCACTGAACAATAAGTGAACTGTCACAGACAGGCACGTCTCTGAACTGAGGAGCTTCCAATCAAAGAATAAGTGAAATTCTCCATATAGTGGTGGTCCTTCTTGGGATAGGAGGGTTTTTAATGCCTTCCTGAAAGGAACAGGAAGGCACTTGGCAAACACTTCAGCTGGGAAATTGTTCTGGGCAAATAGCAGGTGACATAAAAGGAATGAAAGAGACTAGGGAGAGCAGATGATGTGTGGAGAGAGTTTTAAAGGTGAGGAGGGTGAATTAGAACTTAAAGCAGATTTGGGAAAGTAAAGCAGGAAGAGGGAGAAGGAAGATCTGATCATAGAATATCAGGGTTGGAAGGGACCTCAGGAGATCGTCTAGTCCAAACCCCTGCTCAAAGCAGGACCAATCCCCAATTTTTGCCCCAAATGGCCCCCTCAGGGATTGAACTAACAACCCTGGGTTTAGCAAGCTAATGCTCAAACCACTGAGCTATCCCTCCCCCCCAGAAAGACTGGAAAGGAAAGGTTGATGCAGTTCTTGCAATATTGTGTACCTGAAGCGTGACTCTTGGTTTAGGATACACACCTGACTTGTTTAATTAACGTAGTTGCAGAATTTCTTCAGGGACTCTGTCAACGTACTCTCCAGAAACCTCTGTGCTCACACACGCTGTTGTAGGCTGTGTTGCCTCTAAGTGCTAAGTATAATTAAGAGTCAGTGCAGGGGGATTAACAGTTTTGAATCTGCAAAACACCATGACAGGTATGTGGGCCTCATCAAGAGAGGCATCAAAGTTCTGAGTTTCCTGTTCAGTCTTGTTGCAGAGCTTTGGAAGGAGATCCACGCTACTGCCAACACTCTGTCCTGGGCACTTTATATAGCTGCTAGCTGAAATGAGCATGGACAGGTAGTACTGAAGTCTAGCTTTGATTTTGGCCAACTTTGGTAACAAGTTTTCTGATTGCATTGCTGCTTAGCCCCAAAATTCTTTCCTTTCAAAAGATGAAATCCTTGCAAATTAAAATATTTTCAGTAGAAATTCAAATATCTGTGGGGGCAGGGGGAAGAAGCAAGGATGCAGTCTTTCTTGCTTAAAATGCTAAGCTTTTGTAAAGTGCTTTGAGATCTATGAAGGAGAAGTGTGGGATAAGTGTAAAGTATTATGGTATCATTTATTTTGCTGCAGTGGGGTGAGCAGAGGCTGAGGTTTCACTCTGAGATCTCCAGAGATGGATTTAAATCTGACTTTATTTGAAAATATTGTAGCCTTGTTATGATTCCGCATGGAGTATAAAAGTGGTTGTGCAATTAAAATAAATCTGCAGCTTTATGTATCTGGGTCTCTTACCTTGTCAGATCTCTCTAGCTAAGCAGGGTGAAACTGAGCAAAGATGTCAACAGGGAAAACCCAGTTGCTGTAGAGATGGGTTCGGTTGCTGCAGTTTAAGATTCAGAGTAACATTCTTTGTTCTGAACCGCTACTGAACTAATCCCCTAGTTCTGATGCTGCAGGTTCCATCTTTTGAATGTGACAACCATAGAATCGTAGAAATGTAGGATTTGAAGGGACCTCAAGAAGTTCAACCCTCTGTGCTGTGACAGGGCCAAGTAAACCTAGACCATCCCTGACAGGCATTTGTCCAACTTGTTCCTAAAAGCTTGTGATGATGGGGACTCCATGACCTTCCTTGGAAGCCTATTCCAGAGCTTAACAACCTTTATATTTAGAAAGCTTTTCCTAATATCTAACCCAAATCTCCCTTGTTGCAGATTAAGCCAATTTACTTCTTGTCCTACCTCCAGTGGACATGGAGAACAGTTGATCACTATCCTGTGTATAACAGCATTGGAAGACTGTTACCAGTTTCCCCCATCAGTCCTCTTTTTTTCTCAAGACTAAACATGCCCAGTTGTTGGTTTTTTAACCTTTCTTCAGCGGTCAGGTTTTCTAAATCTTTGATCATTTTTACCTCTGTCCTGTGGAAACTCTTCAGTTTGTTCACCTCTTTCCTTGTGTGGTGTCCAGATTTGGACACAGTATTTCAGCGGTAGCCTCAACAGTGCTGAGTAGAGGGGACAGTTATCTCCTATGTCTGTGTTTCAACACTTTTTGTTGTTACATTCCAGAATTGTTAGCCATTTCTGTAACTGCATCATATTATTGACTCGTATTCAGTTTGTGGTCCACTATAACCCCTCGCTCCTCTTCAGCAGTACTACCAACTAGACAGTTATTCCCCATTTTGTAGTTGTGCATTTGATTTTCCTTCCTAAGTGAAGTACTTTGCACGTGTCTTTATTGAATTTCATCTTGTAGAATTCAGACCAATTCTTAAATTTGTCACGGTCATCTTGAATTTTAAGATGCCCTCTAAAGTGTTTGCAATCCTTTCCAGCTTGGAGTCATCTGCAAACTTTATAAGCATACTGTCCACTGCATTATCCAAGTCATTAATGAAAATAATGAATAGTACTGGACCCAGGACTGGCCCTCTGGGACCTCACTAGATACACCCTCCCAATTTGACAGCAAACAATTGATACCTATCCTTTGATTATGGTCTTCCAAACAATTGTGCACCCATCTTATAATAATTTAATCTGGATCACACTTCCCTAGTTTTGCTTATGAGAATGTCATGTGGAAATGTGTCAAAAGCCTTCCTGAAATCAAATATCATGCCTACTGCTTCCCCGCATCCACTAGGTCAGTAATGCTATCAAAGAAAGAAATTAAGTTGGTTTGGCATGATTTGTTCTTGACAAATCTGTGCTGACTATTCCTTTTAACCCTATTCTCCAGGTGCTTACAAATGGATTGTTTAATCATATGCCCCAGTATCTCTCCAGATATTGAAGTTAGGCTGACTGGTCTATAATTCCCTGAGTCCTCCTTGTTCACCTTTTTGAAGATAAGTACTATGTTTTGCCTTTCTCCAGTTCTTTGGGACTTCTGCCGTCTTCCAGGAGTTCTCAAAGATCTCAAACCATGGTTGATATCTTACAATTTTTAGATTTCAGAGTGGTTGCCATGTTAGTTTGTATCAGTAGAAAGAATGAGGAGTACTTGTGGCACTTTAGAGACTAGCAAATTTATTTGAGCATAAGCTTTCGTGGGCTAAAGCCCAGTTTTTAAAGATCCCGTGATGCTTTTCACAAGAAAAATTGTTAACCTGGTTTCTTGACCAAACAGCAGTGTGTTACCGCCACTTTGACTGTAGGTCTGCTTATACTTGTACTGCTCTGAAGTAATGCAGTGCTTTCCCAGTTACTGTGTTCCACTCCAGAGGTGATTTGCGCTTCCCTGGTGGGTGAAGATTCCTACCTATAGTTGTGTGCTTGTAGTTGCTGCAGCATCGGAGGTCCCAATCAAGAGCATGGTCCCTTTGTGTTAGATGGCATCTCAAGTCCCTGAGATGTTTCTGGGTGAAGGGCACTATGGAAATGCAGGATAATATCGCAACCTGTCCTAACTGCTCCAGATTGTAGAGATCACCTTGAAAAATATGTGACATCTTTCCTCATATTAATAGTAAATGGTTTCAGGAGTGGGGTCATAGACAGATGTCCCAACCACACAGTTTTATCTCCTGGGACTTCTAGACTGGTTTGTTACCACAGCAAGGTTCTGCTTGCTTGCTTTGAGTGTTTTTGTCATCGTATTTGGAGTCCTTAGACTTATCCTCCCTTGCACCCGCCAAGGAACCATTTTAGTCACTCTGCTTCCTAAGGAGCAAGACTGACAGGACTCCCTTTGGTGTTGATAACATGCCGATTAGCTACAGGGGTCACTGTTGAGTGATGCAGGTCACTTTCTTCCCCTGTCTTCAGGGGAGAGCAAGAGACTGGGACAAAAAGTCAAACATGAATCTTCCGTGTTTCTTGAGATCAGTGTTGCACCCTTGCTAATTTGAGAAGAATGGTAGGGATCTTTGGGTAAAAGCTACTATGGTCAGTTGCCAGCACAGGAGAATTTTAATCTTGTGCCCCTTTTAGTTGGAGTTAGTACTGGTAGTAAAATCTTTCCTTTGCTCGTTGTTTGAGAGGAAAGATAGTCCAGTAGTTAGGGCACTAGCCTGGGGCTTGGGTGACGTTGGTTTGAGTTTCTGTTCAGCCACCAAGATCTTGTGTGATCTTTGCCCTGGCACTACGTGCCTCAGTTCTTCCCTTCCTCACAGGGGTGTTACATATTTATCCTCACTAGAAATTGTGAGGCTTACTATGGTATTGAAGTACCTAAAATAAATTACAGTA
This sequence comes from Dermochelys coriacea, assembly GCF_009764565.3. Lineage (NCBI taxonomy): Eukaryota > Metazoa > Chordata > Testudines > Dermochelyidae > Dermochelys > Dermochelys coriacea. The sequence continues at coordinate 4,663,729 of NC_050072.1, forward strand.
CAAATGGATTCTGCTAAAATCAGAACAATTTAATCACTAAATCAACTAACCTTCTCAAGAATTCTTTAGCAAGAAACGGTCGTTGTGGCTGCATACCAGGAGAGATGGGGAAGACAGACAGACTGAGGTGTCAGAGTGGTCAGCCCTGTGAGATCTGAGTAGTTTTCCAAAAGCAAATGCAGATTCCTACATTAAGAAGTTCCAGTGAAGCAACTAGTAAGGATTCTTTCTGATCTCCACAGAAGCTGCCTTTTGAAGTCCACATCCCCTGCAGATGGCTCAGGCAGAAAGTGGTGGTTTTTTTTTTTTAATGTAGCTGAACGTGCATGTACTGCTGGATCAGCAATTCTCATTAACTGATTTCTACCAGAGGGTAGCTTTCAATGTACTTGAATGCCCTCTGACCCTCCTATGCAAAAGCCAGCTAATAAGAGAAGTAAAAGGGCAAATTCAATTTGATTTGTAAGTTTGCTTCAAAAGCTTTCCCCTAGCTTTTTCTGCACTGGTTGCTTAATATCTGACACATCCTATTTTCCTATGCATTCAGCTCCCTTCTGGACGCCTAATATCCTCTGGAGAGAGAAAAATGTCAGCTTTCAGGAGTTGATATTTAGATTTGAGAAATTAAACAGCATAAAAGTGTTCAGCGCAATGGAATGTATACCATTGTGTATTGCTTGCTTCCAGGCCTGCCATTTGGAGAACTATCCGGGGGAATATTTTGTAGCAAAGGGGATGTGTCAACTGCTGACCTGTGAGGGTCTATCTACAGTGCAAAGAAAAGCCTACGGCACTAAGTCTCGGAGAAGGGTAAATTGACTGGGGCGCTGGGGCTGTGGGGCTAAAAATGGCAATATAGACATTTGGGCTGGCACCTGGGCTCTGAAACTCAGCAAAGGTGGTGCAGGTTCTCCGAGCCTGAGCTCCAGCCCAAGCCCGAACCTCCCTGCTGCTATTTTTAGTACAATAGCCTGAAGGTCGATCAGTTGACCCAGGCTCTGAGACTTAGCACCACAGGCTTTTCCTTGCACTAACAAATGTGATGTTTGCACTAACAGTAGATGTACCCAGTGAGCTGGTCCACCTGGGGTTCAGTATGTGAACCCAGGTATGAGCCCCTGGCTGCATGCCTCTCTCCTCTCTGCAAAAAGGTTTGCTGTCTTTGGCTGAAATGAAAAATCTGTCCCTAGGAATTTAGCCAGAACAGATTGGGGTAAACTCACCATGGAGAAGCCAAATCCACAGTGCTCTGCTGGGCATGTCAGACCTGCTCAAGTGTCACGAGCTTTAATCTTTACACGCTTATCCACATTTTCTTTCATGAAATCAAAAGCGTCCATAGATCCTTTCTCCCCTGGGAAAAGGTTCTCTGCTGATCTGATGAAGGATAGAACTGGTATCTAAGTTGCCAGTCAGCCTGTTGTGCAGTAAGTGAGGATGTTAATACCTATAAAGTCTACTATTTTTTTCCTTCTTTTTCCTTCTATGTCCAGTGAATTTATTCTGACTGAGGATCATGTCTCAACTGGCTGGGGAGGGGGCTCTCAAATTGGAGGAGTCATGGAGGCCTAATTTGGTCCCAAAGCAGCCTGCAGACCTAAACTATCCTAATTACAGTGATCATATTTCCCTATGCTGAATACGGGACACCTGGTAAAATTACTTGTATTCATGCAAGTTCAATGGCAATCAGTTAGAACTATGCAGCACAAATATTCTAATTAACATCAAGTTGACTGAGCCCCTGTTAAAAAGAAATACTGAATAGTTGGTTTCTTTTTATTTACCTTATCTTTAAGGATTTAGGATTCACACAGAAAGAGGTGAGACACACAGCCCACCCCCGCTTGCACACACAAGGAGGGGTGACACACACACTCCCGTACACCTCTTTCACAGAGGGGCATGACCAACTAACCCAACCATCCCTGCCAGGCACTCTCCGTCCTCCTTGCTTGGCTAGGCCCCCGGGATGGACCTGCCTCTCTTGATACCTGGCGCTGCATCATCCCAAGGCAACACGTGTGGGGGCACGCAGGGTCACATACCCCCATCAGATTTCTGTCAGGGTTCACACTGGAACGTGTCCAGCAGCAGCCTTTCCACACTGTACGGGAGGGAAGGGACGGGAGCTGTTTCCAGCCACGGGGGGGGGGGAGGGGGGAGAGACACAGATGACTTGTCCCATGTCTTTGCAGCACTCATCTTCCCCTCCGCTCTCTCCCGCTCCTCTGTGGCTGGAAGAAGCCTGCCCCTTCCTGCCTGCACAGTGTCAAAAGGCAGCTAACACCTTCAGGCTGCTGCTGGCAACTGACATAACCCAGCTGCCTCCTGTCCCCCGGCTACAGCCCTGGCAGGAAGGGGTTAAGTCCTAAGGATGCATTGTGTACCAGGGTCCAAGGAACCTGATTGCAGGGGCTTCAGCAAACCCAGCCAGAGAGGTGGCTCAGCAGAGGAAGATGCCCAGGGGGCGGAGCAGCCCCATGCTCCCTAGAGGCAGTGCCCAGGGTGGTGGGTGGCAGGTGAAGAGGATGCTAAACCCCTGCATAATGGGGCTGCTGTGGAACCTGCTGGGTCGGGGCGTAAACAGGTTGGAAATCGCTTCCCCCCCCCCCCATCACTCCAGAGTTGATCTGAGCGGCGGAGAGGCTGCCCCGTGCCAGCGCTGTGTGGGGCTTTGGCACATGCAGGGCTTGGCTCCTCTTGGCCAGCGTTTTAGGCCAGAGGGTCTTGGGCTTTCCTGGGGCACCGGGCCAGCCAGAGGCAGTGGGGAAAGGAAGGAGCCAGAAGGCCAGGCTGTTAGTGAGCTGAGCGCTCCCTCCAGGGGCTGGTTCTCCATACAGCACTGGAAGTGGAACGCACGCCGCCGGGGGGGATCTGGAGAAGCAGTGGGGCTGTGCGGGAGTGAAGGGGCAAAGCAAGAGAGGTCAGCAAGAGGGGGAGCAGCAGAGGCAACATGTAATTGGCTGCCACTTGGCGCTGGCCCACACTCACCAGCTACCGCAGTGCGCAGCCAGTGCTGTCTGGAAATGGGACAGGGGACAGGGCCCTGCTGGCCAAGAGCCCGCACATAGTGGGGGGCTGTGCTGACGGACCAGCAGGGGGCGCCACCCCACCACCTGCCTTTCACACCTACCTCCATTGTTGGCCACTAGACCCCCTCCCCTCCCCACACTCACCGCCAGTGGACGGGTGGCTGGTGAGCAGGGATCTGGCCAGCAGTAGGACCCACCAGTACTGATGTGGGGGAGACAGAAAATACTGGACAATTTGTCTGTTAAGAAAGTCAAACACCTACAGGAGGGCTTAAATATGGGACTGTCACTTTAAAAACAGACATCTGGTCACCCTAATCCTAATGGCTCTATGGATTGTACTATTTGAAGAGAATTTTCAGGCAAGAAGGGATTCTGTTCTGCCTCCCTGTGCCTGGGAACTTGAGCAAGATCCAGGGGTGTTTGCTGTTGGGCTGATATGTACCTCTCCATCATGTAAGTTGCCCCATTTTAATGAAACAACTAGAAAAATCCTTCCATCCCTCTCTGGGAGGATGCTGAGGATCCTGTAGTTCTTCACTATTGGGCATGTGGAAAACCTGTGAAGGCAGCTGCCGCAACTGCTTTGCAGAGAGGAGAAAGACAAGTTGTCTAGTTTACAACTTTTTTTTTTTTTTTTGGATGGCTCATTTTAGTGTGGGGAGTGATGTTGAGAACCTTGAGTAACTTGTCTATGAGCAGCACTATTGGGAACATTACATTGTCTCTTTAAGCATTCTCTAGTAACCAGGTCTGGTTTTTAAAAATACCTCCTGAACAGATTCTTATACTTAAATGTCAGGTGTATGTTAGCAAAGAGTTTCTGTATTTGGATTCGCTCTGTTATTAATATTGATTAAAATTGCACTTTAGATTAAGCAGAGCCAGACAGCATTGCCCTCGCGTTGCTATAGGCAACCAGCATTGCAAGTTCATGGAATACTACTTAGATGTATATTTAATGTTTCCTAGTGTGTTTCTGCTAGAAACAAGGTTTCTTCCCATGGATGAAGAGAGCTTTGACAGCCCAGTAAATGTGCAGCGATACTAACGAGATCAGGAATTCAGACTTTTATTTTCAAGTGATTATTTTAAATTTTTGATCTGATCTGAATCACAAAATAATAATTTGCGGAAAATCTTTTCTATTTAGTAAGACTTCTTTTTCTTCACTTCCTAGATTGTCTGGAGGAATACACATTCAAACACTCAATGCTTTGTTAGCTTGTGTCATGTTTTTAAGGGTGACCAGTGATATTGTGCTATGCCAATGTATCTCAAACTGGATAGCTGGCCAGTGGCCTCCCTAGGGTAGTCCGAGCCTCCTTTCTTGATCATGATCAAAAAGTCGACAAGCCAGCTCAGGCAGAAATTAAACTAAATGAACAGACTTCTTTTTGACTCTTTGGAATCCAGCAAAAACATGACAACTTCCCTTGAGTAGTGAAGATTCCCAGATGTCCCGCCCCAAGGAAAAGTTAATCCTGCCCTAGCAACTTACTTAGTTATTTACAAACATTAATTCAAGATACCACAATTAGAGATGTTTGTGCTTCAGGATTGCTCCAGGGACTGGTGCTGTGAGGAGATTTTTGTCTTTAACTCTCCCATTGGTCAGCAATTAGCTAGCAGCCCTCTTGGAAAGGTCAGAACCAGCCTATTGGATTAAAACTTTCCCAAGAAGTCATTGTCCAAATGCACTTGGATTTGAATAACCACCATGAACTTGGTCCCTTTCTGCAAAATGGATGTTAGACACCAGGTGTTAACAGGCAAGCATTAAAGATTTAGTAGGTTTCCAAAACTAATTAAACTTTGTGTGAGGACAATAACATCCACATGTCTGTTGGATAGCATTTTAAAAATTATTTCTATAAGGGATATAAGCCCTCATGCTTCAGGGGATGAGTCAGCCACTACACTTGTACATCCGATTGAAGTGAGCTGTAGCTCACGAAAGCTTATGCTCAAATTTGTTAGTCTCTAAGGTGCCACAAGTACTCCTTTTCTTTTTGCGAATACAGACTAACACGGCTGCTACTCTGAAAACTACCTGATGGGGATTGGTAAGCAACTTTTCCCTAAGGGCAGGCTATAATTATTCACTTAATGGGTTTAAACACTTTTTCCATTGAAGCATCTGCTACTGTCCACTATTAGATAGCCCTCATTACTGATCCTTCCTAAAATCATCTTAGTCTTCATTCCATCCAAGCATTAAACTTGTTTTAGCTATTTGAAATAGTCCTTCAGGAAATGGGGGAAGCATCCTGCATTGTTTGTGGGGGGATAAATTAGATGACTTAATACAGGTAGGTCTCTTATGAATGGATTCACACCAATCCCAGTAAGTTAAGAAATATCTTAACTCCTAGACACTTAAATGTTTTAATAGAATTTGGTAGTTCCCAGGGGGCACTTTCAGTAGGTAATAGAGTTTTTTGGAATCTTTTTTCTTCCTGTAGACTTCAAGAAAACAACTCGGTTTTGCTTTAGCAATCTTCTAATCTCTATCAGGGCTGCTCCCAAATGAAACTTTAACTCCATTTCCAAGCATCCTTTAGAGGACACATGACTTTTGTAGAGAACATTTCTAATCTTCACTAGCCACACAAAGCAGTGTGCAACCAGTTCCCAAATTTGAGTCGGTCTCCGGAGTCTTTGGGGGAAACTGTCCCTGTAATCTCAAACCTGCAACACTCAGCCACCTCCTGTACTCTGACCTTGCTAAAGTGGATTCTGACTCGAAAATTTATTTCATGAAGCAGTTTCAGTGGCTTTACAGGCAGGCTTTAAAAATACATGATCAAGCAAGATAGAAAAAAGGATTGCTTGTAGACAGGGTAAGACTTTGACAAACACACAGCTGAGTTGTGAGGCTTGCTGTACGGTGATTCATATTTAATTGTTTTCATGCTCCCAGTCCTAAATTTCCTTTGACACTTAAATCAAAGCCAAATGTACCTTGATGTAAAAGCAGCTCCTGCTCTAGTAACAGCTGATGTGCCGCCAGGCATTTTCATCTTTGCATTCTTTCTGCTACTTGATTTAGTTGCACTGTGGTCCAGAGACAAAAGTTGTGCTGCAGTGTATGCAGGATGAGCTCTTCTGTACAGGCAGTGCATATATTAAATTTAAAATAGTTTTTCTTTCCTTTTTTTAAAGAAAATATAATAGTAGTTGCGGCAAAGAGTCCTGTGGCACCTTAAAACTAAGGGACGTATTGGAGCATAAGCTTTTGTGGGTGAATACCCACTTCGTTGGATGCATGAGTGACATGCATCCGACGAAGTGGGTATTCACCCACGAAAACTCGTGCTCCAATATGTCCCTTAGTCTAGAAGCTGCCACAGGACTCTTTGCCGCTTTTACAGATACAGACTAACACGGCGACCCCTCTGATACTTGACATCATAATAGTTGGAATATAAGACTGCAGTCCTCAAATAGAATGGGCACGGGAATGCAAGTAACCATGCCCTCTCTGTTATGAGTGTCTTACCCATAAGCCAACCATAGATTTGTAGATTCCAAGGCCAGAAGGGACCATTGTGATCAACTAGTCTGCTCTCCTGTAGAACACAGGCCAGAGAACTTTCCTGGAGTAATTCCTGTTTTGAACTAGAGTGTGTGTCACTTTGTCTGCAGTGGCTCACAACCATGAGTGCCTATGTCAGGGCATACTGTCAAAAATCAGGGCAGACATCCCAACCTGGTGGCATGTTCTACAGTTAGATTTCACCAACCCAGTAACAAAGTGCACTTCTGGATTAGTTGTAACAGTGTTACCATGGAGTCACAGACCGTCCCCTTAGACTCTCCAGTCTTCTTGCTACCCAGGCAAGTTGGACTTGGGGATAAATGGTCACTTACACCAAAAATCACAAAATATTCAAGTTATTTCCAGTCCCAAGAGATCAGTCACTTACTCCAAATCAATTGATACCCTAGATTTTTACACCAGAGTCAACACCTGTAGCCGATCCTGTAATAAACTGTCTCAATGTTTATTAAATAGGAAAAAGAAACAAGTTATTTACAGGTTAAAGCAAGCAAACGTACACACAAATGAGTTACCATCTACGGTTCCTAAAGATGACAGAGATGTGATAATCTGTCAATTGAAAACTTCTTTCAGACCAGATCTAGGGGTAATCCCTGGTGAATTCTGCCTTAATTTCTCTGGTACTGTGAGAGTTCGAGATGAAAAATCTTCATGTCAACTATTTCCCCTACCACCACCACTTCCAGCATTCAGACAGATGGGGCGAGGCCTTCTGCATGTTCTTCTCCATGGGTGGATGGGACAATTAAAAAAGCTTCCGTCTTACAATGGCCCACTTAATTTTTGATAGTCCTCCTGGATTGGTGGGGGAGGGAGGGATGATGCCTGGATTTGAAAGTTCAGAGCAAACATTTCTGAAGTTGTAAAGTAAAACTTGCGTATAGCATGGAATACAGACGTTACAAGAAAGATTAATGCATGCAGCAACTAACAAGCATTTCATAGAGTACAAACACAATACATTTTTGTAATTTTGTAATTTCCTTCCTACTTTGAACAAAACTAACACATCACTACAGCCATCACTACGAACCCCAGGCTGAAGACTCATTTGAGATATAACTGGAACAATGTACCAAAGGTTGTGGTGGATTCTCCACACAGGATTGGATGACTTTCTAAAATACATGATTTGGCGCTGGTAAACCTAGTGCCAGCTCTGGCCAGGCCATAGGCATTAGGTTGGTTTGGTTTCCAGCTATGAATTTGTAAGTTTTTAGCTAATGCCTACGGCCTTGGCCAGAGCTGGCACTTGATTTACCATGTCACAGCATGCATTTTAGAAAATCATCCAATCCTGATTTAAAGATTGCAGTGATGGAGAATTCACCACACCCTTTGGTACATTGTTCCAGTAATCATGTCTCAAATGAGTCTACAGCAGAGCTGGGCAAACTACAGCCCAAGGGCCACATCTGGCCCGCAGGTCCCTCCTGCCCGGCTCCTGGCCCGGGTGGCTAGCCCCCGGCTCCTCCCCTGCTGTTCCTCCCTCCCCCGCAGCCTCAGCTAACTGTGCTACTGGCGCAGTGCTCTGGGGGGCAGGGGTGCGAGCTCTTGCCAGGCAGCACAGCTGCAGAGCCGCGGCCTGACCCGGTGCTCTGTGCTGCACAGTGCTGTGGCTGGCTTCAGCTGGGCAGCACGGCTGCCTGTCCTGGCGCTCAGAGCAGCACAGTTGTACCGCCACCAGCCACCTGTGCTCCAGGCAGCACGGTAAGGGAGCAGGAGGTGTTGGATACAGGGCAGGGGAGTTCAGGATGGTGGTCAGGGGGTGGGCTGTGGATGGGGTCAGAGCTGAGTCAGGGGGTGGGAGTCCCGGGGGGGTTGGATGCGGTGGCGGGGGGCAGTCAGGGGCAGGAGTTCTGGGAGCGGTCAGGGGACGGGGGGGTTGGATGGGGCAGAAGTCTCAGGGGGGCTGTCAGGGAGCAAGAAGCGAGGGGGGGGTCGGATAAGGGGTGGGGGCTGGGCCACGGTTGGCTGTTTGGGGAGACGCAGCCTCCCATAACCAGCCCTCCATACAGGTTTTGGAAACCCGATGTGGCCCTCAGGCCAAAAAGTTTGCCCACCCCTGGTCTACAGCCTGGTGTTAGTAGTGATGGCTGTACGATGTTGGGTGATGTGTACTCTTTTTTTCCATTGGCCTAAAATGAACTAAGCTCAAAGAACACATAGAAAGCTATGGTACCTGCCCTAAAAAGAGCTTCTTGTTGCCCACCTGATAACTGCTTTCACTATCTATTTGCCTCATAACAAGGAATCCATAAATATAGGGATCCATATTACTTTCCACATCCTCTGAAAGATCCAGACTCCTAATACTTACGAAGGTTGATTAGAGAAAAGCAGTTATGGGGGGGGGGGAAATCACATCTTGATCATCTATAGTTGCTTAATAACCACCATATCCAAATGGTAAACGTATATGTTAAAACAGATATTTCTAATGTTGGCACTTCTGGCACCACTCCACATTTGGAAAACAAGCTGTCATGAGGTAAAAAGTCAATATTGGTGACAGGACTATTCTGTCTCACGTTGTCAGTCGAGGACAAACTCAAACTTCTATCGGAGTGGGAATAACCACAAAGGACATAGCATATAAGCTGGGTATATTCTAGTTCACTTTCTGATTGGTGTCCTGTTTCTGTTCTTTAAGAACCTCAGTGGTTGAGAAACGGGTTACAGGAGATCACCTTTCCGTATGCAAATGGTCTAAAATACTGTGTTCGGCAGAGACTTAAGACTTGTCTAAACAGAGTTTTTTGGCATTAACTTTTGGATTTGGATTATAATGCATTGTGTCCACACAACGCAATTTTTTTTTAATCATCTGGCCACTCTGAAAAGAGGATTGAGTCAATTTCAGGATGAGCTAGGCCCAGGAAAAAGTTTGGATGAATTTGAATGATGAATTAACTCTTTTGCCTCTACCTTCCACAGTTATCCCACACTGTATTGCTTAACACATGGATTGACCTGTATGCCCTCTGATGCTCTGGGGTCATGTTGAACTGATGTTACTTGCCTGTTTAAATGCTGACATGCAATCAGATGGGCCCCATTTGCAATTACAAATCCCTGGGATTGCATATTCTTCTCAACCCTACAACAGCCACGCCTCATGCAGCTATGTAGAGATCATGGGTTTCCTTTTTCTGTAGAGAGGAGATTGTCGGATCCTGCCTTAACAGCAGCCCACAGAATGCAAAGATATGAGTGTATATTGAGGTAAATGACAGGGTCACTCCCAGGACAAGTTCCGGGGGTATAACAAAGGAAAGATGCTCTAGCAGAATACTAAAGCAAAAACTCGAGGACAGCAACAAGACCCTCTAGCTAGCTCCTAGCACCTGTCCCATCTATCACAAGCTGAAATGGATTTCTGCCAGTGAGGCACCACCAAACCCTGTTGTTTTGTGGACTGCAGCCAAGAGACCACGGATCCCAACCAGGACTCCTGATGAGATTTCCCTAGAAAGTCAAGATTTCCTTCCCATGCAAAAGCCTGAGGAAGAGATGGTTCCCGAAACGAGGCAAATGTCTTTTAGCAAGCATTGTGTGCTCTGTTGCAGCACAACTTCTAGAAGGGTTTCTTAAAAACTTTTTGTTATGGCTACCCAATGGCCACTGCCATTTTGGGCAGATGTGAACTAGGAATCTTTCCGATCCTGCTCAGCTTTTATAGCCCCCTCCCACCCCCGCCATGGTTAAAATGATGTTTGCACTGGGCAGCTTAAGCTCTCTAGCCGCTATTTTTGTAAAACTTTCATGTCCCACAGCCGTTGACCATAATGGTACCCCAGGCTCCTTTTCCCATTCCATGTAACATTCCCTCTCCCTCCCGACGGACTGCAACCCATGCCAGTCAAGTGTCCTTGTCATTAGAATGTGAGTTACACAGCTCTCACTTCTCTGCAATAGTCCCTCCTGGTCCACCACTGTTCCCCTACTCTCCTTTCCCCTCCCTATTCGAGGCTGGTGGGGCTGCAAGGGCTAAAACCCAAACCTCTTGTAATGCAGGCATGTTTTATTGAAGTGGCAGATATAGAATCATAGAATATCAGGGTTGGAAGGGACCCCAGAAGGTCATCTAGTCCAACCCCCTGCTCAAAGCAGGACCAAGTCCCAGTTAAATCATCCTAGCCAGGGCTTTGTCAAGCCTGACCTTAAAAACCTCTAAGGAAGGAGATTCTACCACCTCCCTAGGTAACGCATTCCAGTGTTTCACCACCCTCTTAGTGAAAAAGTTTTTCCTAATATCCAATCTAAACCTCCCCCATTGCAACTTGAGACCATTACTCCTCGTTCTGTCATCTGCTACCATTGAGAACAGTCTAGAGCCATCCTCTTTGAAACCCCCTTTCAGGTAGTTGAAAGCAGCTATCAAATCCCCCCTCATTCTTCTCTTCTGCAGACTAAACAATCCCAGCTCCCTCAGCCTCTCCTCATAAGTCATGTGCTCTAGACCCCTAATCATTTTTGTTGCCCTTCGCTGTACTCTTTCCAATTTATCCACATCCTTCTTGTAGTGTGGGGCCCAAAACTGGACACAGTACTCCAGATGAGGCCTCACCAGTGTCGAATAGAGGGGAACGATCACGTCCCTCGATCTGCTCGCTATGCCCCTACTTATACATCCCAAAATGCCATTGGCCTTCTTGGCAACAAGGGCACACTGCTGACTCATATCCAGCTTCTCGTCCACTGTCACCCCTAGGTCCTTTTCCGCAGAACTGCTGCCGAGCCATTCGGTCCCTAGTCTGTAGCGGTGCATTGGATTCTTCCATCCTAAGTGCAGGACCCTGCACTTATCCTTATTGAACCTCATTAGATTTCTTTTGGCCCAATCTTCCAATTTGTCTAGGTCCTTCTGTATCCTATCCCTCCCCTCCAGCGTATCTACCACTCCTCCCAGTTTAGTATCATCCGCAAATTTGCTGAGAGTGCAATCCACACCATCCTCCAGATCATTTATGAAGATATTGAACAAAACGGGCCCCAAGACCGACCCCTGGGGCACTCCACTTGACACCGGCTGCCAACTAGACATGGAGCCATTGATCACTACCCGTTGAGCCCGACAATCTAGCCAGCTTTCTACCCACCTTATAGTGCATTCATCCAGCCCATACTTCCTTAACTTGCTGACAAGAATGCTGTGGGAGACCGTGTCAAAAGCTTTGCTAAAGTCAAGAAACAATACATCCACTGCTTTCCCTTCATCCACAGAACCAGTAATCTCATCATAAAAGGCGATTAGATTAGTCAGGCATGACCTTCCCTTGGTGAATCCATGCTGACTGTTCCTGATCACTTTCCTCTCCTCTAAGTGCTTCAGGATTGATTCTTTGAGGACCTGCTCCATGATTTTTCCAGGGACTGAGGTGAGGTTGACCGGCCTGTAGTTCCCAGGATCCTCCTTCTTCCCTTTTTTAAAGATGGGCACTACATTAGCCTTTTTCCAGTCATCCGGGACTTCCCCCGTTCGCCACGAGTTTTCAAAGATAATGGCCAAGGGCTCTGCAATCACAGCCGCCAATTCCTTCAGCACTCTCGGATGCAATTCGTCCGGCCCCATGGACTTGTGCACGTCCAGCTTTTCTAAATAGTCCCTAACCACCTCTATCTCTACAGAGGGCTGGCCATCTCTTCCCCATTTTGTGATGCCCAGCACAGCAGTCTGGGAGCTGACCTTGTTAGTGAAAACAGAGGCAAAAAAAGCATTGAGTACATTAGCTTTTTCCACATCCTCTGTCACTAGCTTGCCTCCCTCATTCAGTAAGGGGCCCACACTTTCCTTGGCTTTCTTCTTGTTGCCAACATACCTGAAGAAACCCTTCTTGTTACTCTTGACATCTCTTGCTAGCTGCAGCTCCAGGTGCGATTTGGCCCTCCTGATATCTTTCCTACATGCCCGAGCAATATTTTTATACTCTTCCCTGGTCATATGTCCAACCTTCCACTTCTTGTAAGCTTCTTTTTTATGTTTAAGATCCGCTAGGATTTCACCATTAAGCCAAGCTGGTCGCCTGCCATATTTACTATTCTTTCGACTCATCGGGATGGTTTGTCCCTGTAACCTCAACAGGGATTCCTTGAAATACAGCCAGCTCTCCTGGACTCCCTTCCCTTTCATGTTAGTCCCCCAGGGGATCCTGGCCATCTGTTCCCTGAGGGAGTCAAAGTCTGCTTTCCTGAAGTCCAGGGTCCGTATCCTGCTGCTTACCTTTCTTCCCTGCGTCAGGATCCTGAACTCAACCAACTCATGGTCACTGCCTCCCAGATTCCCATCCACTTTTGCTTCCCCCACTAATTCTACCCGGTTTGTGAGCAGCAGGTCAAGAAAAGCGCTTCCCCCTAGTTGGCTCCCCTAGCACTTGCACCAGGAAATTGTCCCCTACGCTTTCCAAAAACTTCCTGGATTGTCTATGCACCGCTGTATTGCTCTCCCAGCAGATATCAGGAAAATTAGTCGCCCATGAGAATCAGGGCATGCGATCTAGTAGCTTCCGTGAGTTGCCGGAAGAAAGCCTCATCCACCTCATCCCCCTGGTCCGGTGGTCTATAGCAGACTCCCACCATGACATCACTCTTGTTGCACACACTTCTAAACTTAATCCAGAGACACTCAGGTTTTTCCACAGTTTCGTACCGGAGCTCTGAGCAGTCATACTGCTCCCTTACATACAGTGCTACTCCCCCACCTTTTCTGCCCTGCCTGTCCTTCCTGAACAGTTTATAACCATCCATGACTGTACTCCAGTCATGTGAGTTATCCCACCAAGTCTCTGTTATTCCAATCACGTCATAATTCCTTGACATCACCAGGACCTCCAGTTCTCCCTGCTTGTTTCCAAGGCTTTGTGCATTTGTATATAAGCACTTGAGATAACCTGTTGATCGCCCCTCATTCCCAGTATGAGGCAGGAGCCCTCCCCTCACAGACCTTCCTGCCTGTGCTTCCTCCCGGTATCCCGCTTTCCCACTTACCTCAGGGCTTTGGTCTCCTTCCCCCGGTGAACCTAGTTTAAAGCCCTCCTCACTAGGTTAGCCAGCCTGCTGGCAAAGATGTTCTTCCCTCTCTTCGTAAGATGGAGCCCGTCTCTGCCCAGCACTCCTCCTTCATGGAACACCATCCCATGGTCAAAGAATCCAAAGCCTTCTCTCCGACACCACCTGCGTAGCCATTCGTTGACCTCCACGATTCGACGGTCCCTACCCAGGCCTTTTCCTTCCACGGGGAGGATGGACGAGAACACCACTTGTGCCTCCAACTCCTTTATCCTTCTTCCCAGAGCCACGTAGTCCGCAGTGATCCGCTCAAGGTCATTCTTGGCAGTATCATTGGTGCCCACGTGGAGAAGCAGGAAGGGGTAGCGATCCGAGGGCTTGATGAGTCTCGGCAGTCTCTCCGTCACATCACGAATCTTAGCCCCTGGCAAGCAGCAGACTTCTCGGTTTTCCCGGTCAGGGCGGCAGATAGATGACTCAGTCCCCCGGAGGAGAGAGTCCCCGACCACCACCACCCGCCTTCTCCTCTTGGGAGTGGTGGTCGTGGAACCCCCAACCTCAGGACATCGCATCTCATGCCTCCCAACCAGCGGAGTCTCCTTCTGCTTTCTCCCCCCAGACATATCATCTGGTCCACTCTCCGCATTGGTACCTGTGGAGAGAACATGAAAGCGGTTAGTTACCTGTGTCTGTGTTACTGGAACCCGGACATTCCGCTTACCTCTTCTGGAGGTCACATGTTGCCAAGCTTCTTCACTGGCCTCTTGGCTCCTCTGTGCAACCTGCTCTACATCTTTAGAGCTTTGTGCCCCTAGAAGGCTATCCTGAGTTTGGTCCAGAAAATCCTCAGTCTCTCGTATACAACGCAGGGTCGTTACCTGTTGCTCCAGACCTTCAATCTTCTCTTCCAATATGGAGACCAGCTTGCACTTTGTACAGACAAAGTCGCTTCTGTCCTGTGGAAGAAAGACAAACATGGCACATCCAGTGCAGGTCACAACAGCTGAACCCCCCCCTTCCATATCACCTACCTACTATGAGCTTCCTCAGAGACGTTGGCAAGATGTAAGCCTCACTGGGCTCACTCCAGGCGAACTCCCAGGCAAACTCCTGCTGTGAGCTGCTCTGCTGTCCCCGCTGCTCAGCTGGTTCGCTGCCGCTCAGCGGGTTCGCGAGGCTCTGGCTATTTTTAAACAGCCAGATTTCCCTGACGCAAACACACAGACACCCTAATGCCCGCCCCCTGCAGGCTAGCAGCCAATCAGACACTCACTCAGGCTCTCTCCCTGCCCTCCCAGCAAACACACGCTCGGATACTTCCTCAGCAAGCAAACACACACACTCGGATACTTACCAGTCCCAGGCAAACTCCTGCTGTGAGCTGCTCTGCTGTCCCCGCTGCTCCGCTGGTTCGCTGCCGCTCAAGAAATATAGAAAGAGAAAGAATATAGAAATAAGAATATATATAGATATATATATCTATATAGAATATATATAGATACATATATTCTTATATATATATATATATATATATATATTCTATATAGAAAGAAATATAGAAAGAGAACTCAATATAAAAAGTACTTTGCTTCACAGTTTGAGCAATACCCTGAGCTTTTCACTGCCGTTGCATGTTAAGGTATATTTCCCAGTGTGTGACATTTACAAATGCATAGGTTATAAGGTACTCAGCTAGTTTTAATCACTCACAGCTCTGTTAACCTTCTGGGTTCAGAACGGTCACTGTAGAAGTCTATTAATTTTGCAGTGCACTTTGTCGTGCTCTGCTGGTGCTTTACAGCCGTATAGGTACTATTGTCCTTCCAGTCCTGCAGCATCTGGAGATAGGGAGTGGGGGGAAGCATTCTGGTGAACAGCATTGCTGCTTATCTTGCTGGTTTGCCCATTGCCTTTTTGAACAAGACCCTTCTCTGCCTCTTGATATGCCTCTGGGTAACGTCCTCTGAAGTAAGAACAACCTGCAAAAGTGCACATGCAATTAATAACCAGTCTCCTGCGGCCCACCACCGATCCAGAATGGTACGCGGGCCTTATGCAAAGGGAAACTTCTATCTCCAGGCTCACCACAGACTGGGAAGAGACTGTGGGAATGGAATTCTCAAATTGAGGGGAAAAGTAACATTTTAGTATTGGTTTCCTGGAGACAGGAATTAGTACAATAATTTGTTCTATTTCTCGGCTCTGTGCCTGATGTCCTGTTGCCCTTACGAACAGGATTGTTACCGGCCTCTGAATGTCTGACAGATCTCTGGGAGAAGAAAAGGAAGATAATATAATCTTGCTTCTGCTTCCTGGAAGAGGGAGAAGAACACAAGAGTGGAAGAAAGGTCTCCTTGCAGAGAGAGGAGAGAGCATTGACAAGGGACCGTATTAAGAGCAGTCGGGAGATGCAGAAACAGCTGATGGAGTTGATGCAGAAGTAGGCATCCTGCTAGAGAACATTTGTAGTGCAATTGTTCCTGCCCAGTGTCTGCACCTCCACGCCAACCCAGCCATATCCTGCAGCCCACTGAGAGCAATGCATACTGAGAACAGTGGTATCCTTCCCGAAGTTTCAGCCACAGGCACCTCTCTTCCCCACCCCAAGTCAGGGAGATCAGTGAATACTGGAACCCTACCTTCACCCCAGCTACAAGTGATGGATTATTTTCTTGCCATTCTACATCCCACGGCAAGGACAGCAGTTAAACCCTGGTCCTACCCATGTTTGTGACCAAAATAGCACAGATACGTGCATTAAGCATTTAGGCATGTGTGTCACATCAGTACTATTATGTTCCATAAAGTTTTCACTGTTTTATGTGTTGTTTTATGTCCTATTGCTTTGAAGTTTGTACTGCGTTCAATAAAAGTTTTATTATTTGCACTATTTCATAGAATCATAGAATCATAGAATATCAGGGTTGGAAGGGACCCCAGAAGGTCATCTAGTCCAACCCCCTGCTCAAAGCAGGACCAAGTCCCAGTTAAATCATCCTAGCCAGGGCTTTGTCAAGCCTGAAAAATTTGATCAGTAAAGGCTGCTATTGACAAGGGTTCAATGGCTTCATAAAATTACACCTGCAATAAACATAATAAAATGCCCATTTATAAAATCATTGCACAAAGCATCACATTTCCATTTCATACAATCCTTACAGACTAATGAAATCCTTACGTAATGCACAATAAAATGTCATTTCTGTATTTTGGCTCCTAGCCTCTAAATAGAAGCACAAGGTATGCCTGCGTCTGTGGCTCTCGTTGCTTGCTGCACTTTTCAGAGGCAGCCTCTCTGGCTGTTCATGACCTTCCAAAATTCTCTGCACCTCCACCTGCCGCCCACTGATGAAGCTCTGTCCCTTGCTCTCGCAGATTTTGTGCCAAATGCATCAAGTAATTTTCACGCAAGCAGCCTCCAGCCTTGTCCTCGGGCATCTCCATCTCCCTTTCAGCCTTCCAAATGCACACTCCCTTGTCATTCCACAGCTACTCCATGGACAAGTTGAACAGTCCTTTCTCTTATCCAAGTGTCCAATAAAAAGGCTTCAGAAGCTAGGAAAGCAGGGTAAGCTGGGTCTCCTGGAAGGAATGTCCATATGGTCATGGGAGCAGACATTCCCTTTGTCACTGAGGAAAACAGGCCTGAATTTCTAAATATCTTGGCACCATGGACCCTTTCAAGGCCACCCAACATTGATATATCACAGGGATTGACCAGGCCTTGGAGACATGAGGCAATACCCCTTTTCTGTTGAACTCTGAGGCTTGGTGTGGGGGATAAAGAAGAGACATATGGGTCCCATCAAGGGCCCTGTTACAAGTTGGGAACCGCAACCATGCAAGTCATTGCTCGCCTGTTCTTTGCCAAGCTTTCTGACATGGGGCATCGCCATTCTCTATAGCAGCGCGCACCTGCATGACAACAACCCCGACAGTTTATCTATCGGCATCAAGCTGATCAGGCATGGTAAGCTTCTAGATGGTGATGGCCACTCACTTCTCCACAGTGAGGGGAGCTCTGATGCTGGCGTTCTGCCTTGGGTGAGTTCTGCACAGATCTCTACGAAAGAGGCCTTTATCATCTTGGAATTCTGCTGCCCCTGCTAGCCATCCCACATCTGCATCATTCCCTTCCCACTGTTCGGTGCTAGTTTCCCCAAGTCCAGAAACGGCTCTCCGCTGCATGAAGCTTCTCCAGGAAAAAATCCTCCACAAGTAGGTGCTCGATTTCATCCCTCTCTATCCAGATAGATTTGGCAGTGAGGCAGCTGACTCCCAAAGTCATCCAGCTGCACAACTGCAAATGCAGCTGCAGCAGTCTCTAAGTCAATGCATGCTGCTTTGTTCCATCCATGCTGGCTGACAGCAGCTTGAAACTGGTGCTGACTCACAAGAAAGACAAATCATGGGAATTTGTTAGTTTGAAGTCCCGGAATTCCAGGAGCTTCTGATAAGTATCCCACAGTGCATTGCAAGAAAAATCCCATCAGAGAGCGCAGCAGTGGGACAATGACCATGGGATACCTAGTAGGGTCCCAGAGCTCAGGTTGCAGCCTGAGCCCAACATCTACACAGGAGTTTTAAAGCCCTACAGCCCAATCCTAAGTCGGCTGACCCAGGCCAGCTGCAGGTGTTTAATTATTCTGTAGACATACTGCCAGATTGTGCCCTCATTGACACCGATAGCCCTGTTGTCTTCAACATGGTTGCACAGATGTAACTGTATCTCTGCAACACTTTTATTACTGGTAATATATGAAAAGGAGAGAGATCCCAGGTTCATTTTGCAGGGCTAGTAGTGAGAAAAAAAAATTCTTAGAAAACTAAGAACACACTTTGATCTGGGTTCACTGATTCATTCAATGACATTTTTAGAGTAAATTTTTGAAGTAGACCCACACTTCCACTTCTGTGTGGCGCACAAATACTGGAGTGAGTACCATGGATGGATTATAAATACCTTAGATGAATTGGAGAAAGTACTTCTGTAGCTAATCAATTCAGTTAGAGTTGAGAAACTCTTGTATGACAAAAAGAACAGAAGTACTTGTGGCACCTTAGAGACTAACAAATTTATTTGAGCATAAATAAATTTGTTGGCCTCTAAGGTGCCACTAGTACTCCTGTTCTTTTTGCCGCTACAGACTAACACGGCTGCTACTCTGAATCTTGTATGACCGTTGTTTGTGCTGTGGATAAAGACATTCAGAAATCTAGGCTACCAAAACCTTGTTGGGAGCACTACCGCTCTAGAATGGAAATAAAAGAAAACTGAACCAAGGAAACTTATTTTAATCTTTTCTAATTCTATGAGAGATGCACTCAAAAGTGCAGTATCACCTCTCCTAAAAGAAATCATTCAACTGTCTAGCTAAATATTAGCCATATATAACTGTTGCAAGACAGTTGTAGGACTGAAGGTACCATATCCATCACTCTACTTTTTCTTAAGGAAAATCAGAAGGGTTTTTTTAGGGAATAGATCTTCTAACAGCCTGCCAGTGTCCATTTATAATGGACACAATGAATTACTGTGGGCAAACGTGTAAAAAGAACCACTTGCTGGCACCGTTGACTTGTTCAAACAGCAGTCCTTCTTAAAATTATGGATCAATTTGTTTTTGTCCCTTTTGGGGGCTTCTGGCCTTTCCTCTCCTCCTCTAGTCTTAAACAGCTGCGACCCTATTTCTTCCATTCATCTATGCAGTGCTGCAGTATGAATGACTGATCGTGGCTTCCTTAACATTAAAGATGCCGAAAAGTTTCTGTGAAGTGGAATATGTTGCAATGGCAAAGAGTTTTGACGGTTGGGATGTTGGCAGTTTCCACCTGTTCCAACACACATCTCAGTTGACTGGAGACATTGACATGGGAGAAAATCCCCTTCTCCCTGAAGGCCTTATTTATAGAAAGCTGCACTAGTGACTCTGGTCCTTTAAAATTATATTGTCTATCTCCCACATCATTGTAGTCACTAGACGAGATAAGACTACTAGTCAGTGCTCCTGCTCCATCTTCATTAGAGGTATTCTGTGTTTTGCTGCTTCTATTTCAAAGCCTAAATCAAAATAAACATTCATTCATGTATACAGATCTGATACTCGGACAGTGATTTGTAGAATGTCCTTGTACAAAGACATCCCTTATCTCATTTGGTTGTGGAGATGTATGCACTGTGACCTTAGAGATCAGTCCCCATCAGCCCTGCAACTAGGAGCAGAAAGGCAAGGGATGATACTGAAGCAAAATCAGTATAAACATAAATCATTCAGCATACCAGTGTTGTGTAACCATTTTTAACATGTTTACCCCGCCAGATATTCTCCCTGCAAGCACGTTCTCCTGTAGTAGGTAACAGGAATCCCAGGTGTTCTCCTTTGGAAATCTGCTGCAAAGGCAGCTGACAGCCATTAAAGTAGAGAAGGGGGAGGGCATTGAAGGAGATGGTAATGAGGCAGAATAAACCTGGTTACTGAGCTCTGCACACAATGCTTCCTCAGTTACGTAAAAGACTGGGCTGCAATGCTCTGAAAGCCTGACTTGTTCAGCCACTTCTGCAAGGAAAGCAGTTCAGTGCACTGCATTTGTCCTTATACAGGTAGCCTGATCTCTCCCCATAGCCCAGTGAGGGTCTCACAGACCTGATGCAAAATTGACACTGTGTTTCTGCTCTAGGGAAAGTGTAGCTAACCACTAATTGCTTGTTTCTCTCTGTCCAGGAAGGTAGTGTTTCAGTTAAGATTGAAATCTAAATTATTGGTAGAAAGCAGAGTTATTCTAGTGTAACATTGCAATACAATTCATACTAAACTGATTTCATGCAGATGTAATGTACGTCATTGCTCTCCCTAGGGTTGGCCATATACTCACTCCATTTAGCTCCCTTCTGAAGTCAGGCTGATGCAGAACTCCCTATGCTGGCTGGAGGTGAGAGTCACTCAAGAATAATGCAGTTGGCTCGTTTGCCCCAAAGTTCTGTTTTCTACCTATGGTTAGATCTCACCTTAGTCTAGCCCTAGAGAGAGGAAACATTGGTCTCCCAAGAGGCGTAGCATTAAAGCCCAAGATGTTTGTAAGATCTGTTGGGCTCATACAGGGTTTGAAAAATGTACCAGACACTGACTCTCCAAAGGTCAGTACAAAAAGATTGAGGGAATGGCAGTGTGTCATGTATAGGCAGCATACATGTGAGAAACCCCATCGCCTGTCAGCTGTAGGGAAGGAGAAAGTGCTGTGATTCTTATGTGTTCCCCCTTTATCATGCTCAGAGGCTCCATCTAGCCCAGAGGTGGGCAAACTATGGCCCGCGGGACCCTCCTGCCCGGCTCCTGGCCTGGGAGGCTCACCCCCAGCCCCTACCCTGCAGCCTCAGCTCACTGCACTGCCGCTGGCGCAATGCTCTGGGCAGGGGGCTGTGAGCTCCTGGGGCAGCACAGCTGCAGAGCCCCGGCCTGACCCACCCGTGCTCTAGGCAGTGCAGTAAGGGAGCGGGGGGGGGGTTGGATAAAGGGCAGGGGAGTTCAGGGGTGGTGGTCAGGGGCCAGGGATGTGGATAGGGGTCGGGGCGGTCAGAGGGCGGGAAACGGGGGTTGAATGGGGGCCAGGAAGGAGAGGGGGGTGGATGGGGTGGTGGGGGGAAGTCATTCCGGGAGCAGTCAGAGAGAAGGAGTGGTTGGATGGGGCAGGAGTCCTGGGAGGGCAGTCAGGAATGAGAGGAGGGGTTGGATGAGGCAATAGGGGGCAGTCAGGGGACAGGGAGCAGGAGGTGGTAGATGGGGCAGGAGTCCCGGTGGGGCCATCAGAGGACAGGGTACGGGGGGGTTGGATGGGGTAAAAGTCTCGGGATGAGAAGCGGGGGGGGGGGTCAGATTGGGAGCCGGACCATACCTGGCTATTTGGGGAGGCACAGTCTCCCCTAACCCACCATCCATACAATTTTGGAAACCTGATGTGACCCTCGGGCCAAAAAGTTTGCCATGCCTCCCGGTCTAGCCAGTGACCAGTAAGAAATTAGATGCCTGAATTGAAGCTCTTAACTGATGTCGTTGCTTGGGAGAAGCATTTGAGTGCTACAAAGGGAAGGGTCTTAAGCAGAATAGCAACCTCCCAGTCTGTTGTGGGTCCTCTTCTCTAGCGCCTGACTTTTGTTGATCAGCACAGTGAAACTGATCAGATTCTTTTCAGTTTTCTGGCTAACCATAGTGTTCTGAATAGTAAAATTGAAAGGTGTAACCAGTGTGATTGCTGTAACTAAGCTACAGCTGGACAAAAAATGAACAACAGCTGCAGAGGCATTGGGGCTCTCTGTAGACTTGGGCAGGCAGCATTGCATGAGCTTGCATTCAGAGAATTTCCACTATGGTTGTAAGAGTTAAAGCCTTCATTACCTTTTACACGAAAGCTTAGCTATTACAGGAAGTGACGGTGTAGAGTAGATCCCTTCTCTCACTATGGAAAACTTCCTCCTGACTACTGATGCGTCAGTAAACTTCTTCTAAAGTCTTAGTCCCCTATTGAAAAAGGGTGTGAGGGCATAGAGTATCAATACTCGCTGTGTCCTTGGCCATTGCTGAGACTGTGGTAAAGGGTGCTTACGTCTGTTTTCTGATGTGGTCACCTGTCCACTACCAACTGGACTGAGACTCAATAATTCATTTTTCATAAGCTTATTTAAGTGATTACTAATACGGTCTACAATTCAAACCAGTGATCTTAAGGTGAAAGACTGTAATCTCTTTACCATCCAGACTCAAGGGTTAATCTTGTAAAAGAAACTGGGGTTTGACAGGTCAGCTAGATGAACACAATTAATTTTTTAAGTCTGTCCGTGCATTTTGCAGGTGAGCTGCTGCCTGTTTAAGGGAGTCAGGACCCATCGGGCGTTGTTTTAGGCAGCAAAACCTTTGGTATGACCCCAGAATACCCTGACACACAATAGGTTTAAAAAAA
Organism: Dermochelys coriacea; assembly: GCF_009764565.3. Lineage (NCBI taxonomy): Eukaryota > Metazoa > Chordata > Testudines > Dermochelyidae > Dermochelys > Dermochelys coriacea. Next base: position 4,686,289 of record NC_050072.1, read on the forward strand.
AACTTCCCTCACTATTAAATAGGTAAAACTATGAAACATTTCACCTTCTGCAGGGTAGACTCTTCCTACTGAAGCTTGGCACAGCAAGAATGTTGTTATACAAGAAGAGAATTCACAAAAGGAAAAGAAGTAAAATGTGGAAGAGGCAAATCTGCCATGGATATTTTAGAGTCTGGTCACTTTCCAGTCAAATGTTTGATCTGATGTAGTCATCCTAACCAATGCTAATGAGCCTTTTGTCAATGAGTTTTAACTTAATTAAGAATTTGTGCTATGGTTGTAACCTGCAGGGAAACGTTCTTGGCTGTTTTCCCGAGCTAGCTAAATGACTTCTCTACACCAAAAAGATGCTTATGGGAGAAGAAGCTAAAAGAGGAAAAAAAGCTAGACCTAGTATGAACTAGGCTTGCTGTTCTCAATGCTGCCGCAGAAGTTTTCACATGTGGCCTCTGCACAGCACTTCTGCCACTGTAGAAACTCTCAGCAAGCATTGCCTGCTCTCAGTTGCCTGCTTCAGTTTGCTCCTGTTAACATGGACTAACAGGTAACAGCATTAGGCCGGCACAAGGCAGCAATAATTTACTGTTCTGAACCAAAAAGGGGAAGTAAACTAAGGACCCCAGTGGGTGGGCAAGCTGTGAGACCCCAGTCAGTGGCAGTTCAGTGCTTCAATGTAGAGCAGTTTGGGGACACATGGTGCTGCGATCCTGCATTTGTTCCAAGTGATGACGGGGTCACTCACGTGAGGCTCACCTTTTTCCCTCCTGGGATGGGCAAAAGAGGAAATTTCTGATGTAATCCAAAAAATCAGCAGGTTATGCTGACAGATTTCTAGTGTAAAATTTAATCTCTGTATACGCTAATGACTCTTTTTTTTTTTGTTTGTTTCCAAAATAGTAGTTAATACAGTGGGATTTTATTTTCAACAATAGAGGAGTTAATGCTGATGTCCTAGTAAACTTCATTTTGTCCAGTTAAATTTCTCATACAATTTCTTATGGATTAGATAACCTATGCTTCATGTCTTAAACTGTTGGTATAAATAGCACCAAGTAACACACTGACATGAGGTTTCACTACCACTGGAAAGCAGCCACTTCTCATAGAAGTGATCTCTCTTAATTGTAAAGCACATTGACATGAAAGGAACTGTATAAATGCAAAGTCACCGTTACTACTTTCAGTTAGTGAGGTAGGTCTTTCCCACCTGCATATGGTACAGTACAGCCACATTTACTACAGCTCTCAAGCAAGAATTGAAAGTTACCAGCAGGCTCCTTATACGGATTACTCTCAGAGAACCTATATCCAGTTACATTTTGGAGCCAATGATTTGGAAATGTAATGCAACTCCCTGCTCTAGTGATCAGCTGTTACAGAAAAAAAACTCAGAAGCCTGAATTCAGGTTCTGGCCAGTTAAAATCACATGCCTGGTTATCCAGTCAATTGCATGTGCAACTCCTGTTGATTTCAGTGGGAACTGTATGCCTGTAACTAATATAGTGATTGGACTCCATTTTCTTAGTTTAATCTGCAAAATCCTCTACTGTTAAAAGGGTCGGAGCAAACATGGGGCAAAGTTCTGATTGTGAGTGATTGTCTTGCTGTGCTGCCTAGGCAGAAATGTCTGTTGCAGAATGCACGCTAAGGATGAGAATTCTCCCTTCCCTTTCCCCTCACAAAATAAAGTGTTTTCTTGAGTCTTCATAGGCTAAAGTGAACTGATGGGCCTATCACGGTTTAGAAAACCGATGCACTGGTCTAGATGCACTGAAGTGGGAAGGCATGTGAGGAAAGAATGTAAAGGATGAGGACTGCATGTGCAAAAAAAAAAAAAAACCCTATTAAGCAGACTGTTAGAAAAGAGAACCCATTTCTGCCTATTAATCTTCATTAGAATCCTATCCTAGCTAGGAATAATGCAAAGGTCACTCTCCTGCTGCAAGCAAAGAGTGTGTGACTGATTCTAAAATTGGCTTATCACTAGTTTTTTGTTTTCGCTTACCTGGCATTCTTTTACTCTGCCCCAGTCATGGGGATCCTAATAAAGATGCTGTCAGCTCAAAAGAAAAAGATCACACCCGATTGGTCGCTTCCCCCAAAAACTACCTTAACTGTCTGTGGTTGCAATCACATGATTGCATGGCTGATGCCAACCATTGTGAATGGGGCATATCTTTTAAAATTATTCTTGAAAACTCTTTGCAAGGCAAGGCAGTGACCTTGTCATAAATGACTTCCAAGGAATGGTTTGAGAGTTACAATGACTTCTCACTGGGTGTCGTCAGCCAGCATAACTTTATCAGCAACCATTTAATATCAGTGTTTTAAAGTTTTATCTTCTCATATACGATTTATAATGCACTTAGAGCCTTGGATAAGCTCAGTGAGAACTTGAATAAACTGCTTCAGAATGCCCTCAGTTTTCCAGCATAGATGGACCTAAACGTGATGGCTTGATGATTCAGCACCATGGCCAGAGCAAAGAGTGGAAAATATCTTGTGTACTGAGATGAACTGAAAGGAGGGTATGCTAGTAGCACATCATAAAACCAGCAGTGGAAGTGAAGAGGTCACAGACTAACCTACTAAAAGGAAAGATGTTATCCATTACCCAAAAATGCATGAAACTGACCTAGTGTTAGCTAATTTATGGTAGAAACCATTAAAGTTAACCCTTGCCAAGCACTACAGTGGTTATCTCCTATTCCTAGTATGGGGGAAGTGGTAATAATCAAGGGATATGAGCAATTACTGTTGGTAAAAGCTAACTTTTTAATATGGCAACCATTACATTTGAAATAAATGCCTTTGTAAAACAGACCACTGTGACAGTCTGTATCCCTGTGCTCACCCTTTTTAAAAAACAAAACAAAACAAAAACAAAACAGATTTTGTACAAAGTATGCTTGTGAGGTATCATTTGAAACTCATAATGTAATGATCATAGATTCATAGATACTAAGGTCAGAAGGGACCATTCTGATCATCTAGTCCGACCTCCTGCACAGCGCAGGCCACAGAATCTCACCCACCCACTCCTACAAAAAACCTCACCTATGTCTGAGCTATTGAAGTCCTCAAATCGTAGTTTAAAGACTTCAAGGAGCAGAGAAGCCTCCCTCAAGTGACCCGTGCCCCATGCTACAGAGGAAGGCGAAAAACCTCCAGGGCCTCTCCAATCTGCCCTGGAGGAAAATTCCTTCCCGACCCCAAATATGGCAATCAGCTAAACCCTGAGCATATGGGCAAGATTCACCAGCCAGATACTACAGAAGATTCTTTCCTGGGTAACTCAGATCCCATCATTATTGTCCTGGTAACATGGGGCAACATTTGTATATAAAGTTATAACATTATACTGTGTGATGTTACTAAGACGTATTCTAAATTTGGGGAAACAGTCACAAATCAGCTCCTCGGAGACAAAAGGCAAACTGACACCTCACCTAGCTGTCAACAGAATCAAATGGACTATCACCTGGCTAAGCGGCCATTCTTTGACAGAAAAAAGGGTATGAGTGAGAAATTTACATCTTGGCAATGAACAGCTGGAGGTTCCCGTCTCCACAGACTGGCTGTCTCCTGAACCTCAGTTGGAGCTGATTTTCAAAGAAAGCGACTATAAGAAAGGAGAACAGAGGCCCCAAAATATCTCTCCCTTCATCTCTATTCACGGCCTCAACAACAACTGAAGGAAAAGGAAGTGAACAGGGGAAGAGTTCCTGGCTGTAAGACTCCTAGATCATGTGAAAAGAAACTTTGCTTTGAATTCACTTAGCTCGTTATGTTAGGTGGTATTATGCATTTTATCTTTTATTTCTTTGTAACTAATTCTGATTTTTATGCCTCACTACTTGCAAACATTTAAAATCTAACTTTCTGTAGTGAATAAACTTGTGTTAGTGTTTCAGCCAAGCCAGTATGTTTAGATTGACGTATTTGGGAAACTCCATTTGAGAGAACAGTTTGTGTGTATCATTTTCTAGTAATGAAACAGACTTTTTATATGAGCTGGGATTGTCCAGGAGGGTGCTGTGCAGTGCAAGACGCACATTTTGGGGGGAAGTCTGGGACTGGGAGTTGGCTGGTGTTGCCCACAGTGTGATTCATGAGTGCCTGGCATAGCACTCATATAGTATATCTAGGAGTGATTTAAATGCTGGATGCTGTGTGGGGGCAGACCAGGAGTGGTCGCTCTTGCAGTGTAAAAGACACCCCAGGTTGGAGAATTGAGGGGACACTGCTGTCCATCAGTCCAGATTGTACCCTGGGAATGCCACAGCCACTTACATTAACCACTGCACCACTCATCCTTTATTTCCATTGTAAAGAATGGTGGTGATCCTCAGAGTGATGGTGGCTATTTTCTACTATAATTGAATTTGTTGAATAGTGTGAGTGATTTATGCAAAGTACAAGTCATTTCGCTAATCCTCCCTCTCCCCCATAATATTGCTAGAGAAATGCTAATTGACCTTATCCCCATATTGCAGATAATGATGGCTGCCTAGCCAGTTACAATCCAGAACATGTCCTGAGGAACATTATATATCTAAACTCTGGAAGAAGAACTCTGAAATTCTGTCCTGTTGCTATTGAATCCTACATTGCAGGCCATGCAACTGGTGTACGTTGCAGATGGGACAGCAGTATAATATATGTGCGTAAAGCCGTGCATACTGGCCACACAGTTTCCAGCTATAGCTAGTTATCTAGAAGCCAGATGTTTTTAAATAGGTGGGGTCAACTATAGATGTTTGTGAAAGACTGCATAGACAACAACAGACTATATTCTAGAGTATCTTCGGTCACCCAGGAAACACTAGAGGGTCTGTCATGTTTAGCTGGAGATGGGTGCTGTTGCTTACGGGGACTTACTCCTGGGGTGAAGATTTGTGTCTCTTCTCTCCAACTCTATTCCTTTCTGCAGCCTGATTGGTGGGAGATTCATAGCTGCCCTAGTTCCTCTGTTTTACGTTTTTAAACTCAGATGAATTTCATTTGTAATCTCATCTAACGGTCTGTTAAACATCTCTGATCAACTGTTTCCAAGAAGTGTAATTTCCTTAGGTTATTGCTAATTTTTTCTCAGACTGTGTCAAGAACTTTCCTTGCTTCCTCTCAGAAACATGAGTATTTCAGGTTTAAGAATTGAGATTTCTGGCTTTAATGCCTGGTGTGTTTAAACAGACCTCTTAGCTAGGAAATCTAATAGAAAAATATTTTTAAAAAGACAATAAATTGTTTACATTTCGTATGTTCCTTATATGGAGATGGGCATGTGTCAATGTTTAGCTCTAAAAGAATAAACTTAATCTTAGCTGTTGCATTCTTTTATCATCCTTAATTTTGCTTTGACTGTGATAACTGTTCTTAAATGGGCAGCTGCAGCTAGATCTGCCGAAGCAAAATAGAGCCATCTTGGACTTTACATGAGTGTAAATCTGAAATATCACCATTAAAATGATGGCATTTCTCCAGATTTCCACAGGTATGGCTTAGCAGAGATTGATCTGCGGTCTTCCATTGTGTATGGAGCATGAAACTTCTGCACACTAAGCGTAGCTAATGAACCACCAATCAGTGACCTACGTGTCTTTTTTAGAAAGAATATCCAGACAGCAGCAAAATATATAATATCTTTGCTATAGGATCTCTGACTTTTGGGGGGTGGATCTGGCCCGTGTGATTGTGTATTTTTGTCCTGAGTTCTGTTCCCATTGCTGCATGTGTGTGTCTGGCTGACAGCTGGGGAGGAATGGGGAATCTTGTGGCTTCTGGTGATGCAGCAAGAGAATTCTGCTGCAAAAAGGAGCGAATTCCATTTGTTAGCTTTAGTTTTTTTTTTTTTAAAAGAAGATTCGTGACTTGGCTTTCACTGCATCTTTCAATGTGTTAGATAACATCTTTTCAAGGCCATGTTTCACTAACTGCTACCAGTACAGTCTGGGATCCTGGTAGTGAAACAGAAACTGTACTAATGTGCGTGGCCAGATTTTTTTTTTTTAAGAACAGATAACATTATCTGCCTTTTAAGAATTATTATGGAATGTTGTAGCAAAGTTGTGAACCATAAAAACAAGGTCCGCAAAGTTGGGAGACAAAAAACCATAACACTCTGAAAGGCTTGCCATTCTGGGCCCATTGCCTCTTAACGTTCAATTTAGATCCAGTCAGAAAAACAGAGTAAGTCTTAAAAGAGGCCCAAAACTCAGTACTCAAGACATGTCTCATCTTTCCATTTTATCTTCCCACTTATTCCCCTTCCTCTATCCTGAAACAACCAAGCAGCTAGGACCTTTCACTTCTCGTCCTTTACTTAGAATCATAGAATCATAGAATATCAGGGTTGGAAGGGACCCCAGAAGGTCATCTAGTCCAACCCCCTGCTCAAAGCAGGACCAAGTCCCAGTTAAATCATCCCAGCTAGGGCTTTGTCAAGCCTGACCTTAAAAACCTCTAAGGAAGGAGATTCTACCACCTCCCTAGGTAACGCATTCCAGTGTTTCACCACCCTCTTAGTGAAAAAGTTTTTCCTAATATCCAATCTAAACCTCCCCCATTGCAACTTGAGACCATTACTCCTCGTTCTGTCATCTGCTACCATTGAGAACAGTCTAGAGCCATCCTCTTTGAAACCCCCTTTCAGGTAGTTGAAAGCAGCTATCAAATCCCCCCTCATTCTTCTCTTCTGCAGACTAAACAATCCCAGCTCCCTCAGCCTCTCCTCATAAGTCATGTGCTCTAGACCCCTAATCATTTTCGTTGCCCTTCGTTGTACTCTTTCCAATTTATCCACATCCTTCCTGTAGTGTGGATGTGGATAAATTGGAGTGTGGATACTTCCCCAAATGCCATTCAAAATACTCTAGAAATGAAGATTGTGTGACTCAAGTGACTGGCGATAGGATCCAAAACCTTTAATCTCTAAGCTGCCATTTCAGATCCAGGCTAGACTAAGAACCACTATCTTTCATGTGGACCAATTTCTAGAGGATAGGAGTCCCTGGTTTTTGGGTTTTTTTGTTTTTTTTTAAAAAACACCCACAACCAACCCTAAAACAGTCTTCATCCTGTCATCTTTGTGTTCCCCTGAGGACAGAATTCAGGAACACTGGCAGGGAAGCAGTGTTGGGACAGTGTCCATGAAAGGAAATCTGTCACTTTGTGCCAGCAATAGATTTGGTTTTCAACTTTAGTATTTGGAAGGGTTACGGGGCTCTTCATGGATGTCTTCCTTTTCCCACCCAGCGCTAAGAACATAGCTGTCTGTCATTTTTCCTCAGAGAAAATGGGATCTCTGCTGGCAACTCTAAATGATCAGAAGAATCATGTTTAGTTGTGGCTTTTGAAGGACTGAGGAAGAGCCTTTACTGGTGAGTGCTAGCTCTTCTATTGCCGCATGGTGGATGCTTAGCTCTTGCATATGCCTTTAATCCTGAAATCCGTTCCTCAAATCCTCTTTTCCTGTGAAGTAGGTAGAATTTCCATTTTCCTTGGGGGGAAACTCAGGTCGATTTCCAGGGTCACCTAGAGATCCAGTGCCAGCTGGAAATAGAACCCAGGAGTCCACTTTTTAGTTCACAGATCTAACCCGTAGAAACGCTGCTGCAGTAAAATACCCACTTACGCATGGGCAGATCCTCCCAGGTCTAGGAGTCACCAAAACTCTGCCTAACAGGTTTCTCTTTATCCTGTTCTTTATTATTGCTGGTTTCAGAGTAGCAGCTGCGTTAGTCTGTATTCGCAAAAAAGAAAAGGAGTACTTGTGGCACCTTAGAGACTCACAAATTTATTTGAGCATAAGCTTTCGTGAGCTACAGCTCACTTCATTGGATGCATTCCGATGTAGCTCACAAAAGCTTATGCTCAAATAAATTTGTTAGTCTCTAAGGTGCCACAAGTACTCCTTTTCTTTTTTATTATTGCTGTGACTTGACCGCAGTCTGTCAGTTAGCGTGGCTGATTTTTTTACAAGCAGCATGGAATGATATAATGGGAAACTTAGAAACACATTAAAGAAGGCCCTCTGAAATAGCAAGTGTTTCTAATTAGAAAATGAAACTGCCTTCCTAAGCTAAATGTGTCTTTATTATGACTTGACCAGTCTGAGAATGTACTTGCTACAATTAGGTTTCCCAATACAATAAACAGGTCAACTGTGAACCAGACCTATCCAGTGGAAAATTAGTTAGCCTGGGGCAATGGCCTTAATCACGCAGTTTCTTGCCTGATACTGTCCATCCTGAGCAGCTAGTAATGTGTTGCTGAGCCCTTTTTAAAGTGAGAGTGCAATCTATTAGAACAAGGGAAGTTTAGGTTTGGGTTTTTTGCGGGTGGGGGAGGAGTGATAGCTCAGTGGTTTGAGCATTGGCTTGCTAAACCCAGGGTTTTGAGTTCAATCCTTGAGGGGGCCATTTAGGGGTCTGGGGCAAAAATTGGGAATTGGTCCTGCTTTGAGCAGGGGGTTGGACTAGATGACCTCCTGAGGTCCCTTCCAACCCTGATCTCCTATCTATGATACTATGAAAGTCCTGATTCCATTTTCCTACACGGCTTTAAGTTAAGCAGTCTGGTATAGAAGGACAATAGTAATTTATCTCTGTCTTAGCGAGGTGCATTAGGCAATCCTTCTAAAAAGGGTTACTTACCGTTAATTAGTTTGAGTTGAGATTTTTGTCACCTACTGGGTAAAAGAAATGCAGACTTCTTGTGTAGGGAAAAATAATGGCGGCAGCTGCCATTTGGAGTGTTTTTCTGTTCAGTTGCTTCTAAGTTGGTGCTTGGAACTCTTGCCTAATTGAAGGCAAGTGTTGATGGTCTTGCTATATAACTTTGTATTTAATCTTACTGATCTCCAAGTGCTTTGCAAAATTTACTGAGTATAGAAACTGAAGTGTGTGGTGACCCTTTCACTAGGGTGACCAGACAGCAAGTGTGACAAATTGGGACGGGGGTGGGAGGTAATAGGAACCTATATAAGAAAAAGACCCAAAAATTGGGACTGTCCCTATAAAATCGGGACATCTGGTCACCCTAACTTTCACCCACCACTGAAATGTAGCAGTCTTTGGGGTGGAACGTAGCAGCTGTTTAACTGTGCACAGCAATGTTCCAAATTGGCACAGGATATAAAGAATGGTGTATCTAGTTGGAACTGTAGTGGGATGTGTAGGGACTCTGTAATAATCCAAGTGGTAGGACATTGAAGCTAACATCTCTACTCTTGAAGTACCAATGAATCACAAGTGGTCAGAACCTTGGTTTTACAGCATTTGAAAGACTACGTCCTCCAGCACAGTGCCTTGTCACCACTGGATCAGTCCTGATTCAATGGGAAAAGCTGCTCCTCCTAATCATTAACACACTTCTTGTATTGTTAGGTTTTGCCTACAGGTCTCCCATTCAAGTACTGATCCAGCCCCACCCTGCTGAGTTTGAGATTTGACTAGACCATAGTTTGCAGCCATTAAAGTAGTCTGAAACAGGAGTAAGTGGTTTTACTGGGTCAGCCAAAGAGGATGAGGAACTTTGAAGAGACATTACTCACCCAAACAGGGGAAAGCGGGGGACAGGGAGGATTTCTTTGCTTTTAATGCCCCACCCTGCTCCTCCTTCCTTTAACCTCTGTTCACAGCCAATATTTAATAATGCAGAGTCTTAAACTCTGAATGAATCCATTTGAAAGCATGGTTTCCTTTGGGGGTCTTCTGAGGGGAGGGATCAATATCTTATTGTGATTATTGTGCACTCTGGAGATCCAATAAGTGTGGCACTAAATGAAACAAAATTACTTGAATTATGAAAGACGCAAGCCTCGCTGTTTACATTTGAACTTACTATGATCTGCCTTCCTACTATGCCAAGAATGGAGCAGTAAGTATACAGATGGTATCTTCCTCATACATTTTTTCCTTTAGTTTAGAAACCGTACCCTCACTGACTCTCTTCTGGGGAAAGTGTTATGCCTTAGGTGAATTATTTTTGGACAAGGTTTTGTTTTGCTCTTTTGGAGAACATCTGTGGAATTGTCATCTGAAGAACACAAGTTAATCTTTTAACAGATGGCTCCCTAACCAAGTGGAATGCAAGTAGCATCCTCCACCCTATTCCACCTTGTTTGGCAGCCTTAAATCTGGCTACCTTCATGTGGGTACAAAGTTCCTTGTAATTTTTATTAATGTATTATTGTAATGTTGCCTTGGCAATTCTGCAGTTGAGACTGAGAAGCCATCTCTGTTCTAATCCCCTGCCTCAAGAATACAGAATGAAGGCTTGAAATGTTTTGATCTCAGCTCTGAAGCAGCTAGTTCTGTAAAAGAGTTCTGGATGTAAACAAAAAGTTCTTCCAGCTATGATCTGGTTTTCTGATGTGTGGTGTGCTTGGACAACTGAAAGATTCTTGCTTTAGGACTTAAAACGTGTCCCTTGTTGTGAATGAGGAAAGCTTTGTTTTAAAAACAAAAAAACAAAACTACCTTGGTTTTGTAAAATATGTATTTTGAAAATAGCATGTTCGCTACACTTTATTTCCTTAGTTTCTGAAATTGGGAACAATCTTTACACTCGTGTTTGGCAACATGCACATGAGGAGCTCCTTAATTATTGCACAAGTTTATATACCTATTAACGAGGCTGGGACTGCTGAAAATCCTTTATTTTTTTTGCATGTCAATGGTAATGGCTGTCGCATGAAATGCTTTAATAAAAATGTAAAGGTAGCTAAGTTCTTAAACCCCTCCCATCACCATGGTAGTTTTCTCAATGGTGTAGCAAACTCAAAGCATGATATTGTAAATGTCCATGTGCATGCTGGGATGCATAAATTATCAGTGAAGCAGGTAGGTGAAATTGAAGGGGCAATGCCTTGATACTTAAGAGAGTCATCTGAATAGCCATGATCTCAATTTACATTAAGCAGGTATGGGTTTACCTGTTACTTGGAAGGGTAACCACCTGAGATTACCTGCTACTCTAGGCTGCTTGGTCTGTGACAGTAATAGCCCTTCCTAATGCTTTTATATGCTTTACCTCTTCATGAAATCTCCACTTATCAGGCTCCAGAAGGCTCACTGACACAAAAAGCAGCTCCTCTCCTGTAAAAGTGACTCCATAAGAAGCGCTATTCCTTGGGTCTTTGGTAGAATGGATTCTTCCCAAAGAGTGATCCTTCATTTTCATATTTACTCCTCATATTCTGTACTGCCCAGACTAGCCTTTGCTATTGTTTTGTGTTCTTGATCACTTCTACTCCATAAGTACATTTTAAGATGAACAGCTGTTGCTGAAAAAGATGGTAGTCACTGGACACAATGAGGAGTTAAATCTCTCTAAATTATTATTACAGCATTAGCATCACTATGGTACCAGTGCTATGGTGAACAGAGTGTGGTATTTCTGGTATACTTCTCCTTAATCCCCTCCATTACACTTTTTGTACTTTAATTTTAGATTTAAAAAAATTAATCCTGTATAGTAACACTCGTAGGTATCAGAGTAGCAGCCGTGTTAGTCTGTATTCGCAAAAAGAAAAGGAGTACTTGTGGCACCTTAGAGACTAACAAATTTATTAGAGCATAAGCTTTCGTGAGCTACAGCTCACTTCATCGGATGCTCGTAGGTATGTTTCAGAGTAGCAGCCGTGTTAGTCTGTATTGAGCTGTAGCTCACGAAAGCTTATGCTCTAATAAATTTGTTAGTCTCTAAGGTGCCACAAGTACTCCTACTCGTAGGTATATGATTCCTAAAATACTTATACAAGATGGTAAGGAACATCTGAAATCTGTGCCCAGTGGCTTGTTGTAACTGAAAATCAACTTGGTCCAATACCCAGTAATTAAGCTGGCATACGCTGTCCATTTGAGAGAGGGTCATTTTCCATGCTTCAGTATAATTGTGGGCATAGAGGCAGCAGGCTAAACTTGCATAATTCCTTTGAGGTGAAAAGCTTGAGCTGAGAACATGCTGACTTAAGCTGGAGTTCAGTCCGATAGATATTTTGGAAAACTAAGAAGCAGTTACAAATTGTCTGAGTCGGGTTCCATTATAACTGTCTGAGAATTTGTTCCTAAGAAGCCCTGGGAGCTATTGTAGTAGATGGGGCTAAAAACTCTGCTGTTCGTGCAATTGAATATCCATTTCTGCTCAAAATTATGCTGCAGGGACTTTACATAGTGTAAGAGGATAACAACTTTGTAATCCTCTGTCAGAATCTGCTAACTTTTCTTTCACAAGGGAAGTAATCCAAAGCTTCCTGATCACTCCGAAGTGATGGGGGGGGGCGGGCGGGCGGGCTTGAGATTCGTTTGTCATAGAGCATAGATGCATATTCAGCATTAGGCATTTTGGTTTACTTCATATGGTTTTCTTGCAACCAAGAAATGAACGACTCTCCGCTTCCGTAATGCATGTAAAGAGAAGAGATTCAGAGAACCTTTACCCTGATCATTTTGAGCATATAATATGTAACTCATTGGCTCTAGATGATGAAATACCAGCTGGAAACAAATAATTGTTCTCTGTAGTATGAAAGGATGCCCAGGCCCTGATAACTCTCTGCAGGCTCTTTGTGCAACTTCTTGTGACTAAGCATAATTTCAAGGGACTATACGATCAAGTAACTTAGGTCAAAAATGTAGGAGTGCGTTCCTTTATTTGTTTTTGTGTTTGTTTATTTCAGTACAATCATTGCCAGAAATGGAGAATATTTTAAATTTGTGACCAATGTTCCCTCTAATTTTTGACAGAGGGTGTACGCAAAAAATTTTTTTTGTGCATGTGGTGTTTCACCGTGTGCGCGGGGTTTAGGATCTGTGTGAGGGCACGCACACGCACAGCTTAGAGAGAACAGTGTTTGTGACATGTAAGCAAAGCAGTGAAAAGTAAATGGAAGGTCTAAAATTTTGCCAAACTTAGTAAACTCTGGTGATGGTGCTAACACAAGCAAGGGATGTAACTGTGGAATGAATTTTTATCTTGACAGGTGAACCTTGTAAACATTAATTTTAATGGGCTACCAAACATGGACAATGTACTCTGCAACAGTGAAAATAAGAGGGTTAGGAATAGGGAGAGGCAACAAGAGGACGTGGCTGAGTGGAAAGGGAGGGGTGAATGTGAAGGAGGAGTAATTAGAAAAGAGCAGAGGAGCTTAACCTCGTAATAAAACAATTGCACCTAGCTTACGTGATAATCATTACAATTTGTGTCTTTGATATATTATGTGATGATACATCATGGGCAGGGCACTTGCAACCTTTTCCTCTATCTAGTTTGGAGGTCACTGCTACACATTTAGGTGTCTTGCATTTGTGCAAGTATGAGTAACGGAGGTAGATCTGCATGCAATACAATATGTTGAAAATATGGCCTCGGCTGAATGTAGATGAGCCTTTTAAAAAGTTAATTTCATCTAAGTCGTCATGTTCTCTCTTTGAGCTGTAGTAGCAGGAGCAAAGATTGATGAGACTGTTTTAATGCAGCTCTTACACACAGATTATTAGGTACTGGTTAGAAAGATGCTACATCATTCAAGATTTAAGGAGCACTTTGTGAAAGTGCCTTCAATTAATAACTAATGGCAAGCTTTCTTCAATGGTTGTTCTAACAATCTGCTGCAGCCAGATAATGATGATGATGATCATCATCATCCACAGAAAAAACAAGAAGTCCTTGTGGCACCTTAGAGACAAAACATTTATTTGGGCATAAGCTTTTGTGGGCTATTACCCACTTCATCAGATGCATGGAGTGAAAAATACAGTAAGCAGAATATACTAGAACATGAAAAGATGGGAGTGCTAGAATATATATTTTGCTTACTGTATTTTTCACTCCATGCATCTGATGAAGTGTGTTTTAGCCCACGAAAGCTTATGCCCAAATAAATTTTAGTCTCTAAGGTACCACAAAGACTCCTCATTGTTTTTGCTGATATTGACTTAACACGGCTACCACTCTGAAACCTATCATCCACAGAGACTCCAATATATTTATTTTTTTCATTTCTTCTGGTGACTTCTGGATATTAGAGCAGATAGCATTCCTATTTCATGTCTCCATAACAAATGCACATGTTCAGCTTAAATCTTATTGCTCTAAGATTTATTTTTATATAACTTTTCTACACATGTAACAAACCTTAAATTAGTAAGTAATGCTGCTCGTGTCCTGCTCAAGGTGACACTTCTATGCAAAGTAAACAGCACCTTTCTTTCCCATGCTTATTGACTTAATACCAGTGGAAGCTTTGGAAACTTATGGAAGGCTAGTTCCGCTAAATATCTTGTGTCCACAGATACTTTAAAAAGGGAATAATGAGCTGGAAGTGTTTCTGGGACCACCTGCAGTGTTAATTAATGGCTGTAAGAAGAGAGAGGTAGCAGCAGGGCTCATGGGGACTCGCCTTTGAGGAGTTGAAAGAGTTCTTGGTCCTCGTTTACTTTGGTGGTGGTAACTTTGTGCGAAACATCTCCAGCATAGCAGACTGCATATATTTCCTAACCCACGCTCCTTAAATGTAAAAGGCTCCTTTTTTTTGGCTCCCATCTCAATGAACATATTGTTTGTACAATTTTCCTCATATTAATAATTCTACAGGTTTTTTTTAATTGAAAGCATTTTAAAGATCAAATTTATTTTTTGCTGGCTGCTTTTCCTCATTGGCTTAGCACTGACAATGTGCCCAGTGCTATAAAAGATGAGTGAATATGAAGATGGACCCATCTTCCAAATTCTCACTCTAGAAGATAGAGTGAGAAGAAGCAAAGGCATGTGCCTTTTAGGTAATGTGTATGCCTTGCACTTTTATTTTGTGGACACCTCACAAAAGTGGGGCTTCAGGAAGGATTAGAAACTGTCAGAATTATGACAGCTTAATAAAGAAGGGGACATTTTGCATTGATCAGGTGTCTGTGGTATAAACTAAACATTCGGGAGCAAGTGCAGCCGGAACTCCACCGGAACCCCTGTACTTGGGTTGTGGGCCATAATGATCGGGGAGGGAAAGCTAATCAGCAAAGAGCATGAAGGATGCACAAGGCAGATATCTGGAGGAAGGTTTTGCTAGGAAAGGAAGAAAGGATTAAAAGGAACAAGACGGTATGCTTAACCCAGACCTTTAAAATGCCACAGGAACAATTATGATCTGTGAGGCTTTTGTTTGATTGTTCAATTTTATGCTTAACATCAAATACTTGCAGGAAGGGACCATTTTTCGGTACTGTAATGTAGCCTTGGAATTGCTGTTGCTGACAACTTTCTTTCCCCTACAATGTAGTTTGAAGTATAATCATTAAATTTTCTGCTACCTGGTATTGAAATTGACCCTACACCTTATTTGGTTCTAAATTAACTACATCAACTCAGGAATGAGCACTTGGCTTCACTGTACAAAACCCGCTGAAGTTGTCTCATCAGTTTGCAGCAATGGTCAAAAAAGCAAACAGAATGTCAGGCTGATAGGAGATGGGGTGGAGAATACAGAAAATGCTATGCTGGTATAGATCAATGGTGTGTTCTCGTTTGGAATACCGCATGCAGTTCTGATCACCCCGTCTTAAAAAGGATATAGGAGAAAATTAGAGGGGGTTCAGAGAAGTGTAATAAGAACGATTGGGGCATAGAAAAATGCTCAGAGGGAGTGAAAAAAATGGATTGTTTTGCTTGGAGAGGAAACGAATAAGAGGAGTCAGGATAAAAGTATGCTAAAGAATGAATTTGAGAGAGAAGGTAGATCAAGAACTTCTGTATGTAATTTCCTAATACAAGAAAATAGGAGCATTCAATGAATTTGAAAGGTCGCAAATCCAAAACTGATTAAAAGAAAATCACTGTAACACTCGGTTAACCTGTGGAGCTCATTGGCACAAGATGTCATTGAAGCTCAAACCTTAGCAGGACTCAAAAAGGGATTGGGCAGTTATATAAATAACAAGACTATCCAGAGTGACAGTAAATTAGAAACAAACTGTTATGGAAGTCCTCACACTTCAGAACTTGACCCAACCTCTAATTATTGAATGTCAGAATTAAGGTTACCCATGCCTGTGGGTTTCATAGATGTTTGCTGGCAGCAGAGGACTCGTGAGACTCGGGAACCCTAGGTTCCATCCCAGGTCTGGAGGGGACTGTACTCTAGTGATCATACCCCTCCAACCCGTAACTGTCCCAGTCCCGTCTCTCTTCCCCTACCTGTCCCAGTTCCATTGTCCTTGCTTACCCTGGCCCAGTCTCCCTCCACTGACTCCCAATTCTGAATCTCTCATCCTCCCTCTACCAGTCCCACTTTTCCCAACTCTTTGTCCCCAGTCTCATTTGTCCAACCATTCCCAGTTTCCTCCTCTTGGCTACTCATCTGATTGGTCTCTCCTCTCCTCTTCTGGTCTCTGGTTGTCTTCCCCTCCTTGGATCCTTGTCCCAGAGTCTTTTGCCCAGCCACTCCCAGTTCTCAGCCTGCACTGCAGCTCTTTGTCAGATCTGTCTTCTCTCACCCCCATCCCATTTCCCCATCACTGGTTCCCAGTCTCCTGGCCCAGCCAGTCTGTCTCTTTTTTCCTCTGCCCCCAACTTCCAGGCAAAGTTTCTCTCTTCTAATTCACCCCTTCAGTCCCAGTCTCACCAGACTCCTTGTCCCAATTCACTCCTTTCCTTCCCCCGGTCTAGCTCTTATCTCTGCATTTAAGTCAGGTGGCTGCTGGTGCTCAGGCAGTGTGGAGAAGGAAAAGGGATGATTGAGAACGAGGCTCCCTGCTGTCAGTTCTGGCCCTACCCTGGCCTGGAGCAGCTATTACAGGGAAAGTTTAACTTTGCCCCTGTCGTGCGGGAATGGAGCATTCTCAGTCTCTCTCTGTTGGGATGGCGCATGTGCACTCTGGGCAACACTAGGACCTTTGAGAGGCTGACGCTTGTTCCGTAAGGACCAAATCTTTGGAGATTTTAGCTGTGGGAGGATCTAGCATACCTGTATTGAGCATGTGCAAACTTTTTTTTTTTTAAAGGCTTATGGCTTAGCCAAATTTGTGCAGAATTTCAAGGGGAAGGCAAAAGGCACATCCCTGACACCCAGGCCACCCACCTGTCTTGCTCCAAAGCATGGGAGTGCTAGAACTGCTCAAAGCTCCCAAGAATCATTACCTTGAAAAATGTGGGTTTTTCTCTAACCTCATTCTCAGAAACTTTTCTGCTGAAACTTTCCCCAAAAATTCAGCCTGAAGCAGATACCTGGCATGAAAAATATCAGCCCATACAGTTAGTCTGGCAGGGTTATAAACCACTGAAAGAAGCTCTTATAGTGGGAAATGTTAGGCAACCTTAATAATAGGTGGGGCTACCATGACACCCCCCCATAGGCATAGTAGCACCCACAGATCCCAGTCAGGTTTATAGTGCCATATTGGAACTGCAGGAAAAGCTAAATCCAGGTACACTACCAGTGGTTTGTACTCTCATCGTAGAAGAAGCAGCAGTATAGAATTTCCATTGCAGACTGAATATAAAGAGTTAGCAAGATATTTACCTAGCATTTTCGTATCCAGTCTACCCAGGGATGGTGAATTGTAATAATTTCCCATTTCTGTCCTATTCAAAGAAAGTCTGCCTTTCTCTCTAGCACAGTGACAAAGGTGATCTGATTTTTTTGTGGGGAGGAGGGACTCTGTGGTCTTTCTTGGGCTCCCTTGTTTCTACATTCTTATAGTGTTTCCTCATCTTGTTGATATTCTACTGCATTTCCATAGAGACAGTCTGGGAACAGGTTATCTGATTTAGGCTGATAAAGTAGATGCACTTTCAGAATTGATGATGAAGCTGTTTGGCTTCATATCATTGAAGCACTTGATGCGTAGTTGAATAGGTAAATTCAGCTGTTCTTGACTTGAGGTGAATTAGCTATGACAATGTCCGACTTCACTGGGGGAGGAAAAAGGGAAAGAAATAACTCTATGCACAAATTTTCCTTCAAAAATTCTTTTGTTCTCTAGTGGGGTGCCAAGCAGTATCTAATTGCCTGAGACACACTGATGATCAGAGATTCACAAATTCCAAGGCTATGAGGGACCATTGTGATCATCTAGTCTGACCTCCTGTATAGGCCAGGCCAGAGAATTCCCCCAAATAATTCCTAGAGCAGATATTATTTTAGACAAACATCCAATCTTGATTTTAAAATGGTCAATGAGAGAGAATCTACCATGACCTTGGTAAGTTGTTCCATTTCTCTCACCATTACAAATTTAACCCTGAATTCCCATCAGAATTTGTCTAGCTTCAACTTCCAGCCATCAGTTCATATAACTTTCTCTGCTAGATTGAAGAGCCCATTACTAAATATTTGTTTCCCAGGCAGGGACTTACAGGCCATAATTGTCATCCCTAACCTTCTCTTTGTTAAGCTAAATAGAATAAAGTCCTTGCATCTCTCATTATAAGCCATGTTTTCCTAATCCTTTAATTATTCTTGTGGCTCTTCTCCAGTTTATCAACAACATTCTTGAACTGTTGACATCAAAACTGGACATAGTATTCCAGCTGCAGTCAATCAGTGTCAAATATAGAGGTAAAATATCACTCTACTTCTTCTTAGGGTCCCCCTGTTAATGCAGCCAAGGACTGCATTAGCCCTTTGGGCCATAGCATTGCATGTGAACTCATGTTCAGCTAATAATCCACCATCACTCCCAAATCTTTTTCAGAATCACTGCTTCCCAGGCTGGTGTCTCCCAGCCTGTAAGTGTGGGTTATATTCTTTGTTCCTAAATCTAGATATGGATTTGTTCCTACATTTTCATTTAGTCTTTTTAAGATGCACATTGTTTGTTTGCTCTTGTCCAGTTGACCAAGTGATCCAGATCGCTCTGAATTAGTGACTGCTTCGTTATTTACCACTCCCCCAATTAGTGACTTTATTAATGACTATTTTAGGTTTTCTTCCAGATCATTAATAAAAATGTTAACTAGCATAGAGCTAAGAACCGATCACTGTAGGATCCCACTAGAAACCCATTTGATGCCGATTCCCCATTTATAATTACATATTGAGACCTATCAGTTAGCCAGCTTTTAATCAATTTAATGTGTGCCATGTTCATTTTACAGTTTTCTAGGGTTTTTAATCAAAATGTCATGCAGTACCAAGTCAAATGTCTTACAGAAGTCTAAATACGTTATGTCAATGCTATAGACTTTATCAACCAAATTCGTAATCTCACCAAAAAAATATATCAAGTTAGTTTGACAGGATCTATTTTCCATAAACCCATGTTCATTGGCATTAATTATATGACTTTCCTTTAATTCTATTAATCGAGTCCTGTATCAGCAGCTCCATTATCTTGCCCAGGATCACTGTGAGATTGACAGGCCTATAATTACCCAGGTCATCCTGGTTACCCTTTTTAAATGTTGGCACAACATTAACATTGTTCCAGACTTCTGAAACTTCACTGGTGTTCCAAGACTTATTGAAAATCAACACTAATGGTCCAGTGAGCTGTTCAGCCAGCTCTTTTAAAACTCTTGCATGCCAGTTACCCAGGCCTGCTGATTTAAAAATGTCTAACTTTAGTAGCTTCTGTTTAATATCCTTCTTAGATACTTGTGGGCTGGAAAGAATGTTTTCATATAATATGACTATACCATCTGCTTTTCCCCTAACTACAGAACAGAAATATTTATTGAATAATGCCTTTTCTACATTATTATTGATAATTCTACTGTCTCCATCTAGTAATGGACCAATACCATTGTTAGGGTTCTTTTGTTCCTAACATACTTTAAAATCTCCTTATTGTCCTTAACTCTGCTAGGCGTTGATTTCTCCTTGTGTGCCTTTTGCTTCCTTTATCAATTTTCTACAGTTCCTAGCTTCTGATTTGTATTTATTACTATCAATTTCCCCTTTCTTCCATTTGTTATATATTATTTTTTATAGCTGCCTTCACTTCCCCTATAAACTAGGTTGTTTTTTTAACCAATATATCCTTCTTCCTCAATTGTGGGATTGTAGCTTTTGCGGCATCTAAAAAATATTTTTAAACACATCCCAATTATAATTCACATTTTTCTGATTAAATTCTTCTAGCTGATTTGGCTCATAATTGTTTTCAGCTTTGTGAAATTGGCTCTCTGAAAGCACCACGTATATATATCACTGGTCTGGACTTTGTTCTGCTTGCACATTATAAATGTGATCAAGTCATGATCACTTGGTACCTAAATTACCATTAATTTTTAATTCTGTGATCCATTCGTCTTTATCTGTCAAGATGAGATCTAATACAAAATTCTCCCTTGATGGATGCAACACTTCTTGAATTAGAAAATTGTCACCTATATATTTAGAAATTCCAAGGATGTTTTTAAAATTGATAGCATGAAACCTCCAGCACATGTCATTCAAATTGAAGTCCCCCATTATCAGGCAGTATTTTTCCCTACATATTATAAATAGGTAAATAAGGAACCTGTCGTCCTATTCCCTAGTGTGATTTAATGGTCTGTAGCAGACACCAACTAATATGCAGTCTTGTGCTTTATCTGGTAAGACATTGACCAATAAGCATTCGGGATAATTTTCTTCCAAGTTATCAGTGACTCGGAAACAGGTAATGCCATTTTTGACAGAGTGCCACTTCCCTACCCATTTTGCCTACTCAATCCTTCCTAAATAGGTGATAACCATTGATTTTTAACATTCCACCCACCAGGTTTCAGTAATACCAACTAGATCAAATTGAGAAGAACAAAGAGAAGGAACTGGAGCAGCTCATTCATGAGAATTAATTTCATAGAACTAGATCAAATTGATCTAGATCTATGAAATTAATTCTCATGAATGAGCTGCTCCAGTTCCTTCTCTTTGTTACCCATGGATGTACAGACAATTAAAGAATGTCTTCTCCATTTCCTTTGGTTCCTTGATTAATTTTGTTCTCAACATATCTCAATTTTGTGCTGAGCGCTCATATCGTCCTTCTTTTTACACCACCCTTTTGTTTTTTGTTTGACTTCCTCCTCACTACTCTAACCATCCTGTGCCTGAGAAGATTGGTCCACATTATACTGAGGTAGGGGCCATCCAAACTAGAAGGTGGACCGGTGTTCTACATATCCAGACGCCTACACCACTTATCTAGCCATCCATTTACTTCCAGAATCTTCTGCTTTCTGACTTCCTTTGCTTGGGGGACAGGAAGGATCTCGGAGAAGATCACTTGGATATTATTATTCTTCAACATGCTTCTGAGTTCCTTGAAGTCATCTGCCATCTCCTAGATATCCCACGATGCAGTGTCATTAGTGCTCATAGGAACCATCACCAGTGGATCCTTTCCCATTGATGTCGAAAGCCTGTGTGATCTTAGTGACATCTTCTGTCTTGGCTCCGGGAAGGTAGCACACCATCCTATTGTCCTCCTACCCACTGCAGAACGTTCTTTCGATTCTTCTGAGTATTGAATCCCCTATAAGGATTATCTGTCTTCCTTGGATGGTTGGAGAACTTTTTGTAGGCAAGCTTGATTTTCTTGCAGCTTGGGCTGAGCTGCCATTCACAGGTATTGTACCAAACATCTCTCCATTCTGTTGGACAGAGGTGACACATAGGGAGACATACAGGGTCACATCCCTCTCCCTCCCTCCCCCCCGATTTGCTGCTTGGCTTGTACTGAGCATGCTCAGTAATGCTGCTGAAGCTGGCTACCCTCACTCTGCCTCTCCACTATTGGCAGGCACGAGTCATCTCTGCCCTAGGCCCAGCTGGGGCCATGAGAGGTATCTTCCACAGTTTCTACATTGAGGTCCTGGTATCAAGTGGAAACTTCTAGCTGGGTGGAATTTCTCCCAGTCCTCTTCTCTCTGGCGGCCACAGCCTGTCCATCCTCGACTATCTCCAACCAGGGAAAATGCCACCATGACCTCTTGCCTCGGTTGTTTATGAACTGCCAGACTTCCTCTCTGATTTTCTCTCTCCCTGAGTCCTTGATGGCTGACTCCTTTCTTCCTTGAACCTGAGACACTGATCTGTGATCTAGTAAATGGTGCTACTGCCCTCTTACATGGTGGTCATTTTTTAAATGCCCACCTCTTGATCACTTTCCCTCTGAGATGGTCACAAGACCATGAAATGTAAAATAGAGAAGCCATAGGGCATGCTAATGCTGATGTGGCAGCACATTTAGAGCAAAAATTCTATTTGGAACATTTAAACCAAGCAACTTTTACTGCAGTATTTAGGGCATGTTTTGCCTTCTAGGTTTGCTACCACGTGTTGTGACAGATGATGCTAAAATATCTCTAAACACCTTGGGGGGATGCTGAGGAGTGTGTTCATTATTCAGAGTAAAAAAAAAATTTAAACAGACTATAGTAAAACGTTGCCCAAATTGATGAGGGGAGGGACACAGTCCACTGCTGTCCTGCTTGTGGTTGGCTGAGATGGGTAAGGAAAGACTAGATGCTGCCTATTCCATGAATAAAAAGAGGACCTCCTCCAAGATTCTTAATTTTTGCCCTTTTCTGGAGGGTGGGTAGGAGGGAGGGAGTGCAGGATGGAGTCTCCAACTCTATTAGACTTTTTTTAACAAGCAAATTCATAAGTTGGGTTATAAAATAAGTTTTTTCCCTTTAAGTCAGTTGATCTGTTTCCCTGCCAACTTCCCTGATTAGTCACATAATGAGGACATTTCTAATACACATGTACCGGGGAAAAGCAAGCCAAATAGTGGAGTATCTGAGGATATCTGTGTCACACTGCATGCTAATGAGCCATACACACACAGATCTGGTGGAGTAATAGGAAGTGCCAGGCATGCACACAAGAACATGGTATCCTAAAGGCTCATTTAAGTGAATTGTGCCATCACAATTTCTTGCAAATGTCTCGTGTTCTCGAACCGTAATGCTACGTGAACTCTCACTGTAGCTTTCACCTCTTCTTCACTCTGGCGAGTTTGCCTTACTGCTCTGCTATTTACTGGGTTATTTCTGTCACAGGCTTGGCTAAACAGAAACCCTGTTCTTATAAATATGGAAATCTGATGATTGAATACTCCATTTCTTGGGACTAGATGCAACGATTTTTGCGAAAGAGGAAAAAGGTAGGAATAAATGGTCCGTTTTCACAGTGGAGAGAGGTAAATAGTGGGTCCCCCAAGGATCTGTACTGGAACCAATGCTGTTCCACATATTCATAAATGACCTGGAAAAAGGGGTAAACAGTAATTTTACATCATCTGCAATCTTTGACACCTCACTGAAGATAGCTAAGTTCAAAGCTGACTGAAGAGTTATAATGGGATCTCACAAAACTGGGTAACTGGGCAACAAAATGACAGATGAAATTCAATGTTGATAAACATGAAGTTATGCACATTGGAAAAACATAATTTCAACTATACATTCAAAATGATGGAGTCTAAATTAGCTGTTACCATTCAAGAAAGAGATCTTGGAGTCATCGTGGTTGGTTCTCTGAAAACATCTGCTCAATGTGCAGCAGCAGTCAAAAAAGCTAATGTTAGGAACCATTAGGAAAGAGGAAAAAATAAAACAGAAAATATAATGCCGCTATATAAATCCATGATACACCCCCGCCTTGAATACTGTCTCCAGTTCTGGTCTCCCCATCTCAAAAAGAGATGTATTATAATTGGGAAAAACAGAAAATGGCAACAAAAATGATGAGGGGGGTGGAACAGCTTCCATACAAGGAGAGATTAAAAAGACTGGGATTGTTCATCTAAGAAAAGAGACAACTAAGGGGGGGGGATATGAATCGTGTGGAGAAAGTGAATAAGGAAGTGTTATTTACCCCTTCACAGAACCCAAGAACTAGGGGTCACCCAATGCAATTAATAGGCAGCAGGTTTAAAACAAACAAGAAGTATTTCCTCACACAACGCACATTCAGCCTGTGGAACTCATTGCCAAGGGATGTTTGTGAAGGCCAAAACTATAACTAGATTCAAAAAAGAACGAGATAAGTTCATGGAGGATAGGTCCATGGATGACTTTTAGGCAATATGGTCAGGGACGCAACCCAGAAGCTGGGACTGGACAACAGGATGGATCAGTTAATAATTGCCCTGTTCTATTCATTCCCTTGAAGCATCTGGCATTGGCTGCTGTTGGAAGATAGATGGACCATTGGTCTGACCCTGTATAGCCATTCTTATGTTCTTAAAGGCTTCATGCACTTGATGATGTCTTCCTCTGCAGAATGGTAAGCTGTCTTTCAGTGGCACTGAGGCCCTGCTCAGGGCTACGATGCCATAAACCTGAATTAGATTATAAGATTCTGGCTTCTAAATCTTGGTCTGGGCGTACTGCAGGGTGATGCACTCACCTCCCAGTAAGAGAACAAAGCCTTACTGTCTCCACTGAGCCACCATCAAAAGGTCATCAGTGGTATCCAAAGGATGCTTCCACCTACATTCATGAGTAAATACCCACAACCTATCTCTGCAGATCTGGAAACAAATGTGAGGAGGTTAACATAGGTGTTTAGAAAAGTCCATGCATGACTCAAACTCTTGCTACCTTATCCTTTGGATTTATATTCCCAAAACATTTGCATTATCCCCAGAGTGTAAGGGGGCAACAGGTGTTGCAATAGACATCATCTGTGTGATGTAGGAGAGGCCTCATATTGTAGGGAAGGGAGCTCAAGGGAGACATTTAGTATTTTACTTTGCCTTGAAGAGTCTGAATTTAGTTTTCTGTTTGTTAAACAGAAACCTTGCATCCCATTGCAGCTGGGATTTCATTGTTACTGAAGAATCTCTAAATCTTGGTGGTGGTATTCCACATTCTTAACCAACTCCTGCCACACCAGCTTGTAGCCTCCTTCATGGCCACCATTCTTCCAGCCAAAGTGGTCCCAACACGGCTCTTAGCATCCCATCGGTACTGCTCCTTAATTGGGTGGAGGAGGTTTTGAGTAATAAAAGCTCTTGTGTGTTCTTGCCTTCACCCTCCACTAGGTTGAATGTGCATCTGCAGAATTTCCAGCTTTCACTTCCAGAGAAAGCAGGGCACTGTGTCCTTGTGGCTTCCCTGCCAGGTTTTATTGTTGTTGTTGTTTGGATTTTTTTGAGCCAATTTCATTTTAATGGTTAAATGACATGACTGCCTGCTGTGTAGTGAAGTGAAACATCTCATGATCTGTCCCCATGACCTCAATGGTAAGAGTGTACAGCATCAAACTGGAAACTCTCCAAAGCAACATATGTCTAAGCAGCACCATTAACTGGTTCCACCTGGAATCCTGCCCAGTGTTCCTTAGCTAGAAGGATGGTGGGTCTAGTAGATGCCGAGCAGGTACACAATGGAGGAGAAGGATCAGGACTCGGCCAAGAACCCAGAAGTTAAACAAAATAAGTGTTATGCTTTTCACAGATACAATTTTAATTCCAGATGTGTCTTATGCTGAATTGGGGACTGAAAGAGAACTTGAGCTTTGGGAACCACAGTTAACTTCAGACCTCAAAGAGCTTGCAGAGCAAGAGACTCCTGCTCTCTGGGAATAAAGGAAAGTGGAGGATTTATATAGGGCAGAAGAAATGCAGAATAGAGGATAATTGATAGAGTAGGAGTGAGCAGGAGGAACAATTAAAATAGCTTTAAAAAAAGATGTGTGTGGGTGGATTAACAAAGCCAGCGGAGCAGATTAGGTGCAAGAAGCAAGACCTAATTGATCTAGCAGGGAATGCAAGTTCAAATTACAAAATATCAAAATACTTCCTTTTTAGATGGTCATGATTGCTAGCTGTAAATGAATGGGTGGCTCCAGAGCTGACTGGTAATATTTGTGACATTGAGCCACTGATGGGCGTATCAGCCCATTGAAAGCGATAAATGCGAAGCTGTCCATGCCTCTTCCTGTCATTTTTCTTATTACTCAAGGGGGGAAAGCATAGGAAGGTAAGGTTTTGTCATACTGGATCAGATCAGTGGTCCATCCAAAGCAGTTATCCTACCTCCAGGGGATTGGAGAGAGCTTGTTTTAATGCAAGATGAGCCTTTTGCCATTGTGTTGTGTGTTTAATCAGAATACAGCATTCCTACAAAGTATAAAACCTGCAAGAAATGTCCTGTGCAGTCCTCAGTTCCTTCAGTGTTCCTTATTGCACAACAGCCACTGTCCCTTTCAGGCCTGTCAAAGCCCTGCAGGGAGCATGGTGTGGCGTTCCCCTCATCTGCAGTGTTAATGACCACATTTAAGCCATGTGAAGTGTGTGCAGATACAGCCTTTTTAGATGTCTGTACTACTATTAATAATGGTTGAACCTGTGTGCAGGAAAAAAGCCCCAAGGGTGAATATTGTTAAATATACTCTATCAAAGTGGGGAAGAGAGGGGCAAGGAGCTGCTAGCATTGCTTGTTCCTCTGAAGGGAATCTGGTAGGAATTTTGTAATTGCTTCCATTTTTCTTGCTGCTTCTTTGTCCTTCACTCATTTTCCCAAGCTACTGGTATGCACGATTCAAACTCTTTATCTTGGACATTTAAGTTAAATCGTACATTGTATTTTTTAAAAAAGTAATTTCATGTGTTATGAACATCCTTGGACTAAGAAAATGGAAAAGTTTGAAGCTGTCATTCACTTTTCACCATTTTTTTTTAACTTATGGATTTTGCTTGGCTTGAACAGTAGAAATAAACAGTAGAATAATAAATAAATGTTTATTATTCACTTTTGGGGTCTCATGCACTAGCCCAGAGGCGTGATTTCAGCAAGAGAATGTCTGTCTGAATACAAATCATCTCAACATGATCTATAAATGTATAAAACATTGTTACTTATCTTGGTTTAAACAAAGAAAAAAAGCTTACCTGCCTGTGATCTAAGCTACATGTACTGCAGGATCTTTTCTTCCTGTATTCTTTTCAACACCTTTATATACTATTCCATTTTTGTTCTCTTTATTTGGTAAGACATAAGGCCTGGGTCCAGGACTGGCTTTTCATCCTTCAGGGAGCTGTCTTCAAAACTCACTGGCTTATGGTTATAAATGAGTTTGGTCTCAACTTATACTCTGTAGTGTATATCATAAGCCTAATTTGTTACATTTGTTCCGATGAAGTGAGCTGTAGCTCACGAAAGCTTATGCTCTAATAAATTTGTTAGTCTCTAAGGTGCCACCGGTACTCCTTTTCTTTTTGCAAATACAGACTAACACGGCTGCTACTCTGAAATTTGTTAAATGAGATCTGCTCAAGGGATGCCCAGAACTGTGGAAGCAGTGTTAGAAATAAGGTTCATTGGCAGAGCTGTGTGTAGGAGGCTCTGGGAGCTGGTGGAAAGTCATTAAACAGCTGTTATTTTTTGCTTTTTGAAATTTTGGCTTGTGTCACCACCGGTCAGGTTGTATTTCTGTGCAACAGTGGCTGTGTCACCAAACTGCTGCTTATTTTTCCTGAAGTAAGGAGCGAGGAATAGATGCTGTGATGGCTTTTCAGTGCGTGTATGTTGGTAAAATGTACGGATGATATATCCTGGCTCTGCTTCTAGCTCAGTCTCCTTGAAATTCTAGCTTGTTTGATGTCCTGAGGCAAAGCACATCTGTCAAATATAAAGGGAAGGGTAACCACCTTTCTATATACAGTGCTATAAAATCCCTCCTGGCCAGAGGCAAAATCCTTTACCTGCCAGGATTCCTTCCCCACTCTGAACTCTAGGGTACAGATGTGGGGACCCGCATGAGAGACCCCCTAAGCTTATTTCTACCAGCTTAGCTTAAAACTTCCCCAAGGCACAAAGTCTTTGCTCTTGAATTAGGTAAACACTGCCACCACCAAGTGATTTAACAAACAATCAGGGAAAGGACCACTTGGAGTTCCTATTTCCCCAAAATATCCCCCCAAGTCCTTACAGCCCCTTTCCTGGGGAGGCTTGAGAATAAACAAGATGAGCACAAACCAGCCTTGGATTTTTAAGGCCCAAAAAAAAACCAATCAGATTCTTAAAAAACAGAGCTTTATTAGAAGAACAAAAAAGAGAACAACTCTAAGATCAGAATGGAAGATAATCTTACCAGCAGTCAGATTCAAAACGTAGAGAATCCCTATAGACAAACCTTAAGTTACAAATGACACAAAAACAGGAATACACATTTCCTCCCACACAGCAAATTTCACAAGCCAAAACAAAGAAACCCTAATGCATTTTCTTGCTAGATTACTTACTAACTTTACAGGAGCTGAAGAGCTTGCATCCTTGATCTGTTCCTGGCAAAGGTATCACACAGCCGGACAGAAGCCTTTCCTTCCCCCCCCCCCCTCCCCCCGAGATTTGAAAGTATCTTGTCCTCATTGGTCATTTTGGGTCAGGTGCCAGCCTGAGCTTCTTAACACTTTACAGGTAAAAGGACTTTGCCTCTGGCCAGGAGGGATTTTATAGCACTGTATACAGAAAGGTGGTTACCCTTCCCTTTATATTTGACAGCATATAAAGATAACAGCCTTCCTCCCCCTCCCCCCCCCCCCAAAGACTGGAGGGGCCACTGAACTGGGGAACAACAAATGAGGAAACAGGAGTCAGATCATAGGTCTCCTTGGGATTCTAGAGTGATGTATAGTCAAGCATCAGAACACACAAGACTTTAAGCCAAGATCCCGTCTATCTCTGTTAGGTCATCCAGGTGGGAGTTAAACACCAGTGGCACTGACTGAAAATATGTATGGAGGTGTACTGGGGAGGGAGACCACTGCGCCTCACTACAGGCAGACTGCAAGTCACAGTTTGTAGGGGAAATGCTGGCCCTCTGCAGAGCACAATCAGTGGATAGTCCAGCACTTTCAGGCAGGGGCCAACAGTAATTAACGGTCTATAAGGGAGCTCTAGCCCTCTGGGTGGGGCACAGCACAGTCAATAGCCGAGCACCTTCAGGCGGGGTGGGGCACCAAACAGTTTAGGGATCTGGCCTGCCATCAGGGCAGAGCAGCAAAGAAGTTTTGGGGGCCCGGACACTTAGGCAGGGCAGGGACCAAACAGTCAGGCGCCCTTACTCTAGCGGACAGTCGACAAATGCCTGGGCTGACAGGTGGGAAGGCTGCCACCCCAGGGGTGAGGTGGTAGGGGAACCCGGGCCCAGCCAGTTCCTCCGGGTCCCAGCCCAGGGCCCTAACAGAGGTGGAATGTTCAGGCACTGGGTCAGTGGAGAATCCCACCGCAGCACACTGACTCGCGCTCCAGCAGCAGAACTGGACCAGAGTCTGGTTCCCATGGGCTACTTCCTACCGCAGTCTGTGTTCAGGGCCATGTAGGCCAAAGGTCCTCTGTCTCCTCGGCTGCTGGCAGTCTTCACATCTCCTCAGGGCATTCGTCCGACGGCAGTCCCAGCAGCTCCTTGGGGTACTCATCTGTCTCCCCCGGCCACAGGGTGCAGCTCCACTCAGGATCTAGTCCAGGATCCTGTTGAGATCCGAGCTCCCTGGAAGAGACATCTGCTCCCTCCAGTGCTCCAGCCCTAACTGAGCTCCTGGCACTCCTTTTATACTTCCTGTCCTGCCCCAGGATTTCCAGTGGGGGGGGGACAGATTTAGCTCTGCCCACCTGGGGGAGTGTAGTGGCCACTCTGCCACATTACAGGAGGTTAATGCAGGGTTTGAAAAACTTGACTCTCCCAGGGTAAGCTGAAATTTTTGCTTGGGTGAGTAGAGCTAGGAACCATTGGCTCTTTCTGGAGTGGGGCAAAGAGGGAACAGTGGCTGGGGGCATTACAGAGTGTCCCAGGGTTGTTGCTGTTTTCACAGGCTGGGAATGAGGAATGAAGCTGGGTGCATGAAGAGGAGCAGGGTACAAGGGGGATAGCAGGGGCAGCAGCAGTAGAGAAACTCAGCATTAATAGATGTATTGGGGAGTTGAAGGAGCATTAATTGGGGACAGAGTTTGGTTTTTAGGAGGAAGTCAAGATGTACCAATGTAAACTTAAATAAGCACAGGGAGGAGGAAGAGGCATTGCAGCATGACTGCCTTCACCTGAGCTCGTAGGCTTAGCCTTAAGGCAGGTGTTGAATTTTTTTTTCCAAACTCTGGGGTAACCCTAATATCCTGGCCAGCATCATCCACTTGATATTTATACAAAAGAATTTGAAACCTGCCAGGTGGAGAAGCTCTGAAAGCTGAAGTCCTTTCTTTAACCATAGCATGGGCCTTTGCAGTTCACGTTTTCTTGACACCACCCTGCCAATACCTCCCGTCCTCTGAGGCATTTCTGTGGCACGCCTGACTCCACCAACAAGAGTGCCAGTTGGTGTATCATTTGAATGTTCACTTGGTGTCTGCTTGGTGTCACAGGCCACTTAGCATCATACAGTAACTGCTGAGTGGTGACAGGTTACAGAAATTGCTGACCTTGTCTGGATTTCATTTGGTTAGAGGTGGAAGGCTTGTCTACTCAGGAAGTATTTGCTTGCGATTCCCCAGAGCAGGGATAGTCAATAGGCAGACTGTGGGCCAAATTTGGATGGCCAGATGCTTTTAAATGGACTGTAACATCTTTTTATTACTTATTATCAGTATTATTATTGTTTTTTGTATATTTTCTCTGGAGTCTGGACCTTGACAATACCTTGACCAAGAAATCTGGACGTTGACAAAAATAGATATACCTGCCTGAGTGTATATGACGGT
Organism: Dermochelys coriacea; assembly: GCF_009764565.3. Classification (NCBI taxonomy): domain Eukaryota; kingdom Metazoa; phylum Chordata; order Testudines; family Dermochelyidae; genus Dermochelys; species Dermochelys coriacea. The sequence goes on from NC_050072.1 coordinate 4,716,923, forward strand.
TTGAAACACTTGCTAGTGGAGATTAGTGAATTGCCTACAGTTCGAGAAGCTTTTTAAAGCTAGAACTTGGCTTCACAATTTATAGCATGAGTTCTTGAACCTTTTTCCTGTTACTTAAACCCATGATTGTTTCTAAGGATAAGTTATTGGGGGAGGGGGGGGTTATTGCCCACATGTACTAGGTGCTTCAAAGAAAACTGGCAGTTATTTTCTTTGTCCCAAAGTATTTAAAATCTAAATGGCAGACTTGACGAGCAAGAAAAGAGGTAAGCTGCCTCAGGAAGAGAAGTTATTCATTTAGACAGATGTACATCGTGGTAGGTCCGGAGTTCTTACAGTGTGAACACTCCATTTTTTAATACATTTGATACTGGTATTGCAGTAATACTGAGAGGCGCATTGTGTGAAGAAGCACTATCCGTATGTGTGCGCACACCCCGAAGAGTCTCTGCCCCCAAAATGCTTTCCATATAATGCTGCAGAAATTGATTTTTAGGAGGATTTGAATGTTGCATGGGTGGGTGCTTAGCAAATGAGTTTGGGAAGGACATTCTAAGCATATGGAGCAGAGTAGCAGAAGGCACAGATGTTCATAGGGAGGTTATTTTCTAGCTCAGAAGAACCTTGTGTGACACAATCAGTATGGCAGAAACTCCTTTGCTTTTTGAAAGCTGAGCTGGCATAAGTGGGCACCCTGTATATGGGGTACATACTGGGTTTTTTCTTTGCCATTCTGCCATTTTTTCATTCTCTCCTAAACAGAACCAGGAACTGATAACATCTGCTGAATTTTCAGACTCGGTGTTTGACTGGTTTCAAAGCTAAGCAAAATGAGTTCACCTGTCCCTCCTTGTGTGTGTTTGCAGAGTTTATGAGCCCAAGAGAACAGCCTTTGGAAGCAAAGAGGCTCTCTGTTCCACTGGTCGCTCATGGAGACAAATGTGAAATTGCTTACAATATGCTGGCAGAGTGTCTTGCATGCAAGCACATCCAGCTATTTTTTGGCGGAAATTATCTGTGTGACATTAATAAGCAACTGGGTCACAATGAATCAGCCTCTGATTATCAAACTAGCATCTTTGAATTGCTGAGTAAAGTAATTGGTAAAGCTTTGCATATCATTCCTTTCTTTATCATTTGAGGGTGGGAGAGCTCTCCCCATCTTCTCATCAAAATCAAAAATTCCCAAGTGTTCAAAATATTTATGAAAGGGAGCAGAGCAAGGAAGTGTTTACATTTTCAACTGTCTTAAATAGGGCTGCTTCTTAAGATTGGAGCACGTGAGCAGACAGCTAAATATAGTGTTAAGTGAAATAAAACACAAGTTAGCAGCATTTGAAGTGGACGGCTAAACGTGATGGGAACTCTGTCAGCCAAATGGAATTAATGTCCATGTGCAGGGGCCGTTCAAAGCGGGCTGGCTCTCTCCTGAAGGTGTCATGGGGTGGATGGTAGGAGAGACATTCAGGCCTGCAGGATGTCAAGGAAGGAGGGAGAGGGAAAGGAGAATGCACTTTACAAGGTATCCTAATAGCATATTAATGCCTATGGCACAGTTCTGTTGTCCCATATACAAGATTGCACAATCTGTGAGGTTTATCAGTTCTTTTCTCCACCTCCCACTGAAGCATTCCATGTTGGCCACAGTAAGAGGCAGAATGTCACATTAAATGGACCAATGGTCTGATCTGATATGGCAGAGCTTGCATTCTTAGTAAAGCTGGTTAAATACTGGGGAGGGGGGAGAGAACCCTGAGCATTCCTTTAAAAACCTGAAAGAAGCTTTGTTTCAGCCAGTCTCATTGCCCCTTCTGTATTTGCTCTCAGTGAATGTTCAAGCAATAGTTACTCACGCAAAAGCTTGCAAAAATGAATTTTTAACCAGAAATGGCATATTTTGTAAGGCTAGGACAGAGCTTAGTTTAGCAAGAGGATAAGGTTCCTAATCCCCCCATTGCCAGAGAAGTAAACAAACGAACCTCACAAGAATCTGACCCTGCAATTAGGCTGCTGCAGTTGTGTGCACACAATTATGTTGGGAGAGTGTGGTGAGAAAACTTCAGATTAAACTCTGCTACTAGCCAACAATTCTTGCCATAGCGTGACTTAGTCCTTCCTCCCTGGGGTGAAACAAGTGGCTCAAAAATCTAAAGGTTTAACGTTTTCTGAAATTCTCTGAGATGACCCCTCTCAAAGATTTGAAGCCCCTACAGTGGCTTCAAGTTTTCCTTCTTCTTAGAAGTATTATGCTCAATCAGCAAACCGAAATAATATCATGTGACCTACAATCAGTTACGCAACATAGCTGTAATTTCAAAATGGGAGTATAGAATGTTTGCCTCGATCTATAGAATTCTGTAAAAAAAACAAACAGACCTGAAATCCATTAAAATAGCAAATGCATGTGGTAGTATTTCAGTGTGCTTGCAGATATTTCATTGAGCAAAGGGCTAATTAATCCAGTCAGTGCTTCTCTGGCTATATGGAGTAACTTGTTCAAAATGCACAGTAGCAGAGCATTCTATTTTATGTAGAGACAATTCCAACAGAAATACCAGGAAGATTCCTTCATGTTTTTAGTACAGTTTGTTACTATGGTGTCTTGTGTATTGCTGCACAAGGTGTATAAAATGATATGCAAATGCTAAAATGCTTCTGCTCTTACAAGCCCTGGACACGTGCACGCATTAGGAAAATTATCTCTCGTTTTGACTCAGTTTTCCTTAAGTTTTAGGTTTAGAGGGGAGAAGGCTGGACGTATGCTTTGAAGCTCTTGATGTTGACAGTGATTGTTGTTCAGACAGAGAACCCCATAACCTAAGCCTGTTTTCTTCTCAATCTACCATTGACCTACTAATCTTAAAACACTGCAAATGGAAAAGCTTTCAGTCTAAGCCTTAGTTTGTTCATGTTGTGAACTGATTTCCTTGTGTGGCCCTCCCAGTTTGATGCTGGGTAGCTAATTTCCAGTGTTAGCCTCCACCAGGAGGAGGCCAAGGTGCACACTTCAATGGCAAACTGGTTGTTGGTTGCGCATGGGGAACTCCTGCACCCTCAGCATGTTAATTTCTATGCTGAGCAGATCAGCTGCTGCTTTTAATATAAAAAGTTTTGCTATCGCTCTCCAGCAGCTTTACAAAGCTAAATATTTCATCAGAACCCTTGTCATATGTTCCCTTTTGCATAGGTTTTTAGTACCACTGGAAAACTGACTTGTGAAAAAATAATCTTTGTAACTCATGTGTTCATAGAATCATAGAATCATAGAATATCAGGGTTGGAAGGGACCCCAGAAGGTCATCTAGTCCAACCCCCTGCTCAAAGCAGGACCAAGTCCCAGTTAAATCATCCTAGCCAGGGCTTTGTCAAGCCTGACCTTAAAAACCTCTAAGGAAGGAGATTCTACCACCTCCCTAGGTAACGCATTCCAGTGTTTCACCACCCTCTTAGTGAAAAAGTTTTTCCTAATATCCAATCTAAACCTCCCCCATTGCAACTTGAGACCATTACTCCTCGTTCTGTCATCTGCTACCATTGAGAACAGTCTAGAGCCATCCTCTTTGAAACCCCCTTTCAGGTAGTTGAAAGCAGCTATCAAATCCCCCCTCATTCTTCTCTTCTGCAGACTAAACAATCCCAGCTCCCTCAGCCTCTCCTCATAAGTCATGTGCTCTAGACCCCTAATCATTTTTGTTGCCCTTCGCTGTACTCTTTCCAATTTATCCACATCCTTCTTGTAGTGTGGGGCCCAAAACTGGACACAGTACTCCAGATGAGGCCTCACCAGTGTCGAATAGAGGGGAACGATCACGTCCCTCGATCTGCTCGCTATGCCCCTACTTATACATCCCAAAATGCCATTGGCCTTCTTGGCAACAAGGGCACACTGCTGACTCATATCCAGCTTCTCGTCCACTGTCACCCCTAGGTCCTTTTCCGCAGAACTGCTGCCGAGCCATTCGGTCCCTAGTCTGTAGCGGTGCATTGGATTCTTCCATCCTAAGTGCAGGACCCTGCACTTATCCTTATTGAACCTCATTAGATTTCTTTTGGCCCAATCCTCCAATTTGTCTAGGTCCTTCTGTAACCTATCCCTCCCCTCCAGCGTATCTACCACTCCTCCCAGTTTAGTATCATCCGCAAATTTGCTGAGAGTGCAATCCACACCATCCTCCAGATCATTTATGAAGATATTGAACAAAACGGGCCCCAGGACCGACCCCTGGGGCACTCCACTGACACCGGCTGCCAACTAGACATGGAGCCATTGATCACTACCCGTTGAGCCCGACAATCTAGCCAGCTTTCTACCCACCTTATAGTGCATTCATCCAGCCCATACTTCCTTAACTTGCTGACAAGAATGCTGTGGGAGACCGTGTCAAAAGCTTTGCTAAAGTCAAGAAACAATACATCCACTGCTTTCCCTTCATCCACAGAACCAGTAATCTCATCATAAAAGGCGATTAGATTAGTCAGGCATGACCTTCCCTTGGTGAATCCATGCTGACTGTTCCTGATCACTTTCCTCTCCTCTAAGTGCTTCAGGATTGATTCTTTGAGGACCTGCTCCATGATTTTTCCAGGGACTGAGGTGAGGCTGACTGGCCTGTAGTTCCCAGGATCCTCCTTCTTCCCTTTTTTAAAGATGGGCACTACATTAGCCTTTTTCCAGTCATCCGGGACTTCCCCCGTTCGCCACGAGTTTTCAAAGATAATGGCCAAGGGCTCTGCAATCACAGCCGCCAATTCTTTCAGCACTCTCGGATGCAATTCGTCCGGCCCCATGGACTTGTGCACGTCCAGCTTTTCTAAATAGTCCCTAACCACCTCTATCTCTACAGAGGGCTGGCCATCTCTTCCCCATTTTGTGATGCCCAGCACAGCAGTCTGGGAGCTGACCTTGTTAGTGAAAACAAAGGCAAAAAAAGCATTGAGTACATTAGCTTTTTCCACATCCTCTGTCACTAGCTTGCCTCCCTCATTCAGTAAGGGGCCCACACTTTCCTTGGCTTTCTTCTTGTTGCCAACATACCTGAAGAAACCCTTCTTGTTACTCTTGACATCTCTTGCTAGCTGCAGCTCCAGGTGCGATTTGGCCCTCCTGATATCTTTCCTACATGCCCGAGCAATATTTTATACTCTTCCCTGGTCATATGTCCAACCTTCCACTTCTTGTAAGCTTCTTTTTTATGTTTAAGATCCGCTAGGATTTCACCATTAAGCCAGCTGGTCGCCTGCCATATTTACTATTCTTTCGACTCATCGGGATGGTTTGTCCCTGTAACCTCAACAGGGATTCCTTGAAATACAGCCAGCTCTCCTGGACTCCCTTCCCTTTCATGTTAGTCCCCCAGGGGATCCTGGCCATCTGTTCCCTGAGGGAGTCAAAGTCTGCTTTTCCTGAAGTCCAGGGTCCGTATCCTGCTGCTTACCTTTCTTCCCTGCGTCAGGATCCTGAACTCAACCAACTCATGGTCACTGCCTCCCAGATTCCCATCCACTTTTGCTTCCCCCACTAATTCTACCCGTTTGTGAGCAGCAGGTCAAGAAAAGCGCTCCCCCTAGTTGGCTCCCCTAGCACTTGCACCAGGAAATTGTCCCCTACGCTTTCCAAAAACTTCCTGGATTGTCTATGCACCGCTGTATTGCTCTCCCAGCAGATATCAGGAAAATTTAAAGTCACCCATGAGAATCAGGGCATGCGATCTAGTAGCTTCCGTGAGTTGCCGGAAGAAAGCCTCATCCACCTCATCCCCCTGGTCCGGTGGTCTATAGCAGACTCCCACCATGACATCACTCTTGTTGCACACACTTCTAAACTTAATCCAGAGACACTCAGGTTTTTCCACAGTTTCGTACCGGAGCTTTGAGCAGTCATGCTACTCCCCCACCTTTTCTGCCCTGCCTGTCCTTCCTGAACAGTTTATAACCATCCATGACTGTACTCCAGTCATGTGAGTTATCCCACCAAGTCTCTGTTATTCCAATCACGTCATAATTCCTTGACATCACCAGGACCTCCAGTTCTCCCTGCTTGTTTCCAAGGCTTTGTGCATTTGTATATAAGCACTTGAGATAACCTGTTGATCGCCCCTCATTCCCAGTATGAGGCAGGAGCCCTCCCCTCACAGACATTCCTGCCTGTGCTTCCTCCCGGTATCCCGCTTTCCCACTTACCTCAGGGCTTTGGTCTCCTTCCCCCGGTGAACCTAGTTTAAAGCCCTCCTCACTAGGTTAGCCAGCCTGCTGGCAAAGATGTTCTTCCCTCTCTTCGTAAGATGGAGCCCGTCTCTGCCCAGCACTCCTCCTTCATGGAACACCATCCCATGGTCAAAGAATCCAAAGCCTTCTCTCCGACACCACCTGCGTAGCCATTCGTTGACCTCCACGATTCGACGGTCCCTACCCAGGCCTTTTCCTTCCACGGGGAGGATGGACGAGAACACCACTTGCGCCTCCAACTCCTTTATCCTTCTTCCCAGAGCCACGTAGTCCGCAGTGATCCGCTCAAGGTCATTCTTGGCAGTATCATTGGTGCCCACGTGGAGAAGCAGGAAGGGGTAGCGATCCGAGGGCTTGATGAGTCTCGGCAGTCTCTCCGACACATCACGAATCTTAGCCCCTGGCAAGCAGCAGACTTCTCGGTTTTCCCGGTCAGGGCGGCAGATAGATGACTCAGTCCCCCGGAGGAGAGAGTCCCCGACCACCACCACCCGCCTTCTCCTCTTGGGAGTGGTGGTCGTGGAACCCCCAACCTCAGGACATCGCATCTCATGCCTCCCAACCAGCGGAGTCTCCTTCCGCTTTCTCCCCCAGACATATCATCTGGTCCACTCTCCGCATTGGTACCTGTGGAGAGAACATGAAAGCGGTTAGTTACCTGTGTCTGTGTTACTGGAACCCGGACATTCCGCTTACCTCTTCTGGAGGTCACATGTTGCCAAGCTTCTTCACTGGCCTCTTGGCTCCTCTGTGCAACCTGCTCTATATCTTTAGAGCTTTGTGCCCCTAGAAGCCTATCCTGAGTTTGGTCCAGAAAATCCTCAGTCTCTCGTATACAACGCAGGGTCGTTACCTGTTGCTCCAGACCTTCAATCTTCTCTTCCAATATGGAGACCAGCTTGCACTTTGTACAGACAAAGTCGCTTCTGTCCTGTGGAAGAAAGACAAACATGGCACATCCAGTGCAGGTCACAACAGCTGAACCCCCCCCTTCCATATCACCTACCTACTATGAGCTTCCTCAGAGATGTTGGCAAGATGTAAGCCTCACTGGGCTCACTCCAGGCGAACTCCCAGGCAAACTCCTGCTGTGAGCTGCTCTGCTGTCCCCGCTGCTCAGCTGGTTCGCTGCCGCTCAGCTGGTTCGCGAGGCTCTGGTCTAGGTTCTAGTTCAATAACCTGCATTGTAACATGACCAAATTAAGTAGGTAGGTGGGATTTTAAAGACCAATTCTATTTTATAAAGTTATCTAGATAATCAGCCTTTCAGTTGTGATTGAAAAACAGGCCCGGACCGTTAAGGTTATTAAAGAGCTGTCGTCTTTCTTCATAGGAGTAGAACTTTCAACCTTCATGTCATTCCTAAAATCCACTTGGATATTTCTATTGGGCCTAACTAAATTGGAGACAATATTTTCTTCACTACCTGTCCTAAACTACTGTTGTGGGCTGTTAAACAGCTGCTACATTCCTTCCCAGATGTGGTGGCATTAGTGGAAGGTAAAATGAGTTGTGTTATACAGCTTTATTTGTAAAATATTTTGAAATCCTTGGGTAACAGGTACTGTAAGCATAAAATACTAGTAGTAGTAAAAAGCAATGATAGCTGAGAGAACACAAATAAATAGTGTCTTGGTAAAATATTACCACCTTCAATTTTCTAGAAGGTCCCAGTTCTATTAAGACTGAGCCTGAATGGACTGACATACTTTTATTTCATGAGAATGCTTTATTCAGAAGGCATAACATACTCAGTGCACAGTGAGGGAGACCTTGTGCTGAAGGGTGGGTATTCAGCTCAGTGCTATTGCTGTTGCGTCAAGGAATTGTTCACTAAAGGATCTTCTTTAATGTTGGCAGAGTATACCAGCCGCTTTCTTTGCAACTGACAGTCTCCCCAGTTTCTTGGAAACAGATTTCCCAAAGTGCCAAATTATGCAGGGTTTTTTGTTTGGGGGAGGGTTGGTTAACAAAACCCAAAAGTTCGTAATGCACATTTCAAGGAATGGAGAGTATGAAAATAACTATCTTATCTGAAATGGCATATTCCGGTATTTAGTATCCCTGGAATATATGAATTTAATATTAAGCACATGTTTTCCCATGTAATTCTGTCTGTTGTAAATTGGAATTTTCATATGTCTTCAGCTTAGTTTCTAGCTCCTAGATGGGAAGAAATTGACCTTATTGAAAGCAATTTTTGCTACAAAGATGATTTCAACAGCTTTGAAGTTTGCAGTGAATGGATTTTAGATCTTTTGTTAGTGCTGGGATTGTGCACATTAGCAACCTGTATGTTAGAGGGGTTTGTGGAAAGACTATACCATACAATACCGCCTGGATTTTCTACAAATGGGCCTGGTGGATGGGACATCAGGGTTCTCTAAGAGAATTTCAGTGCTGCTGCAAGGTGCTGAAGACTGGCCTACTCAATTGTCTGCAAAATGGGTACAGCACAGGCAGTGAAGGCTTCTTGACCCCCTGTCATGCTGGGACTAACAGTTCAACCTCCATGTCCAGTCAATCCTTTGCCTTCCTGAGGTGTGCCACCAGAGTGCTAGTCATGAATATGGACATGTCACCTAGGAACTTGACTGAAACTACAACGGCACTTCACACAGGTCACCAAACAGCCATCAGATGGTAATGACTTTGGGTTACTACCATCCTGGGCTGGAATTGAACTGGTGACAGAAAATCTCCATATTATCTTGGACTATCTATCATCTAAGCGTGTTGAAAACGGATTTTTTTTTCCAAATACTGCCCTAAACTTATTAAATGGCTTCCACAGTTCTGTAAAGCCTCTGGGTTTAAATGATCTGAGCTGCAGCTAGCAAGAGATGTCAAGAGTAACAAGAAGGGTTTCTTCAGGTATGTTGGCAACAAGAAGAAAGCCAAGGAAAGTGTGGGCCCCTTACTGAATGAGGGAGGCAAGCTAGTGACAGAGGATGTGGAAAAAGCTAATGTACTCAATGCTTTTTTTGCCTCTGTTTCACTAACAAGGTCAGCTCCCAGACTGCTGTGCTGGGCATCACAAAATGGGGAAGAGATGGCCAGCCCTCTGTAGAGATAGAGGTGGTTAGGGACTATTTAGAAAAGCTGGACGTGCACAAGTCCATGGGGCCGGACGAATTGCATCCGAGAGTGCTGAAGGAATTGGCGGCTGTGATTGCAGAGCCCTTGGCCATTATCTTTGAAAACTCGTGGCGAACGGGGGAAGTCCCGGATGACTGGAAAAAGGCTAATGTAGTGCCCATCTTTAAAAAAGGGAAGAAGGAGGATCCTGGGAACTACAGGCCAGTCAGCCTCACCTCAGTCCCTGGAAAAATCATGGAGCAGGTCCTCAAAGAATCAATCCTGAAGCACTTAGAGGAGAGGAAAGTGATCAGGAACAGTCAGCATGGATTCACCAAGGGAAGGTCATGCCTGACTAATCTAATCGCCTTTTATGATGAGATTACTGGTTCTGTGATGAAGGGAAAGCAGTGGATGTATTGTTTCTTGACTTTAGCAAAGCTTTTGACACGGTCTCCACAGCATTCTTGTCAGCAAGTTAAGGAAGTATGGGCTGGATGAATGCACTATAAGGTGGGTAGAAAGCTGGCTAGATTGTCGGGCTCAACGGGTAGTGATCAATGGCTCCATGTCTAGTTGGCAGCCGGTGTCAAGTGGAGGGCCCAGGGGTCGGTCCTGGGGCCCGTTTTGTTCAATATCTTCATAAATGATCTGGAGGATGGTGTGGATTGCACTCTCAGCAAATTTGCGGATGATACTAAACTGGGAGGAGTGGTAGATACGCTGGAGGGGAGGGATAGGATACAGAAGGACCTAGACAAATTGGAGGATTGGGCCAAAAGAAATCTAATGAGGTTCAATAAGGATAAGTGCAGGGTCCTGCACTTAGGATGGAAGAATCCAATGCACCGCTACAGACTAGGGACCGAATGGCTCGGCAGCAGTTCTGCGGAAAAGGACCTAGGGGTGACAGTGGACGAGAAGCTGGATATGAGTCAGCAGTGTGCCCTTGTTGCCAAGAAGGCCAATGGCATTTTGGGGTGTATAAGTAGGGGCATAGCGAGCAGATCGAGGGACGTGATCGTTCCCCTCTATTCGACACTGGTGAGGCCTCATCTGGAGTACTGTATCCAGTTTTGGGCCCCACACTACAGGAAGGATGTGGATAAATTGGAAAGAGTACAACGAAGGGCAACGAAAATGATTAGGGGTCTAGAGCACATGACTTATGAGGAGAGGCTGAGGGAGCTGGGATTGTTTAGTCTGCAGAAGAGAAGAATGAGGGGGGATTTGATAGCTGCTTTCAACTACCTGAAAGGGGGTTTCAAAGAGGATGGCTCTAGACTGTTCTCAATGGTAGCAGATGACAGAACGAGGAGTAATGGTCTCAAGTTGCAATGGGGGAGGTTTAGATTGGATATTAGGAAAAACTTTTTCACTAAGAGGGTGGTGAAACACTGGAATGCGTTACCTAGGGAGGTGGTAGAATCTCCTTCCTTAGAGGTTTTTAAGGTCAGGCTTGACAAAGCCCTGGCTGGGATGATTTAACTGGGACTTGGTCCTGCTTTGAGCAGGGGGTTGGACTAGATGACCTTCTGGGGTCCCTTCCAACCCTGATATTCTATGATTCTATGATTCTATGATCTAAAACACAAAGCTGTGCCTCTGTCCTACCAAACTTGGATGCTGGTGGACTCAACCAGCAGCAAATTAGAGAAATAACTGCATATCTGTGTTCGCTAAGCCATGTCTAATGGATGGTTGTTTGGTTGTTTTTTTTTTTAACAGGATCCAACTGCTGCATCTATCTCAGACAGAGACTGTGATACAAGGGAGGGAGAGACTGTAGCCATGAACTATAAACCATCCCCACTTCAAGTGAAACTAGGTGAGTCTCTGCGTTAACACAGAATGATGGGTTTTTTTAAAATGAAAGCTTGCCAAAGGAGTGCAGTGTGCTATGGGATTCTGTGCTGTGACACTCGTGTCTCTGTTACGACCCGGAGCACTCCAATCATTTACGACAACGTGTTAAACAGTTGACAAATCTGACCATGCTCCAGACAACCTGTTGCTTAAGTAGGACCTCTTTTCTATTACTACACTGGGGCTCCTAAAATGGAAGCTAGGGGAGTCCCTCCCTCTTGAGAAGACCTTCCAGAAAGGATGGTATCACCTTTGTCTCTGAAGAAGTGCATCAAAATGAGATAAATATTTAGTGCTGATAAAATGCTAGGCTTGTAAAAGCATTGAGGTGAAATCCAGCTGTTGTCCTGAGCTAAGCTGAGGCTTTAGCTCAGCAGTGCATTGGCTTGACAAGTCTGACGATCATATTTCTGCCATAACTCTGGCAGAATTTCTCCTCAGACATGGCTCTTAACTAGAGTAGATGCTGTGCCTGCTTAGTTAAGCAAGTATGTGTCTGTTGGGCTCATTCATATATGCAAACGAATGCACTGTTGAGCTAAAGTATCAGCTTAGTTCAAGACAGCAGCTGGATTTCATCCCCAGTGACTTTCATAAGCATAGCATTTCATCAGCACGAAATACTTATCTCGCATTGATACAACTCTTCAGAGCCAAAAAGTGACACCATCCTTTCTGGTAGGTCAAGAGGGAGGGACTCCCACAACTTAAGTTTGAGTATTAGCTAAGCAGGCACATTGGGGACACTAATTGAGAGAGATTTGAGGAGAACTCCCACCTGAGTTTTGGTAGAAATACAGTCTGTCATATATAGATAGATAGATTGATATCTAACACACATGTCTGGACTCCAATCTTTGCTTATGGCTGTGCCAAGAATTTTAGGAGGAACGTTAATTGACATGAGGCAGGATGGGACTAATGATGTCTTGAGCCATTGGAGCTGTTCATCCTTGTCAACTGCCGCTACATTTAAAAACTGTCAGACTTACAAGATGTACTCACAGTTCAGTGTGGCTCACCTCTTTTTGTTTCAACCCTCATTCCCCTGCTGCTTCTCTTGTCTCTCCTTCATTTTCTGACCTGTGTAGGTCTTGAACTCTTTAGGGCAGGGATTGTCTTTGTAATCTTTTCAATGCTCTGGGCAAAATTATAGTGCTATATAAATATTCAGTAGCTTTCCTAGCACAGCTATCGCATGGGCCATTTAGAGGTCAGGATTCTAGTCCTATTGCAGATGTGCCAAAATGATAGTGGCATTAACTTTTTTTTTTAACATTGTTAAAACATAGTCAGTTGTTCTAATGTCACACTCGGTCCCTTGATCTGACAGTACACTAATTCATTGTCTGTTTTCTCTATGGGTATTCAGACATATAGTAACCACATGCCATTCTGGGAATCCTGATTCAAATGAGCTCAGTGAAAATATCAACTCGGCATGAACACAACTTTTACTTCCCGAGCCAGCAGTGGTTGGGAATGCTGCCTGGGTAGAATGCTACATCCTGGGACAGGACTGTATTCAAAATCATTAACCTGTCCAGCCACTGAATGTCCTCCATATTTGGATGGGTGTCCCATTATGTCTTGTGAGAGAAGCAAGGTAGCTGGAATGTAGGTGCTCAGGAATGGGTGTTAAAAATAAGAAGACCCTCCTGGTTGCACTGGAGTTTTCGATAATTCCTCAGAGGCAGGGGTTGGCTTGAACATAGCTAGTGCAGTAAAACGTGTAGCTTTTTCTCAAGTAAAAATACTGTGGGACCATATTTTAAAAAACACACACAAATGGGCTCTAGTTAGTTCTGTGGAAATAATATCACCTGGTTCTGGTAACAAACCACAAGCATTTACTTATGATTTATTACCCTTACCCCTTAATGAAATTATAGCCTTGATATGATTTTAATTCTACTATATTTGCTTGACATATATTCTGATGCTCCTTCTGTGTTTTTATCACTGTGTCAGATTGTAAATTCCTCGGTTCAGGGATTTTGCCTCCTATTTGTAAATAACTTGATAATGAGGTGTCCTTCAACACTGCTGTCAATGTATGTGCATCTAAGCGTTCATAGGGTGTTTCCAGCTCATCCTCACCAGAAAGTATAACAAATGGAGCTGGTACCTCAAGCCTATGAGAACAAGACAGGGTTTCGATAAGGTGGAAAAAGGAGAACAAAGTAATCCCAAAGGTTAAATATTGATGATCTGTATTAAATGTAGTAACCTGGTTAGATCTCTAAGGACTCTCCTCTCCTCCCACTTTCCCCTCTGCTAATCCCACCTCTCCTGAGATGTTGACAAGGAGTAGATGGAATTCTGCTAGAGGCTGTGGTGCTGCTTAAATCTCACGGTGGGCTCACTGTTGAGTAGCAAAGGGGATCTCTTTCACAATATCCAGAGACTACTGAGCAAGCTACAGCAGTCGCACATAGGGAGTGAGAGTGGGACAGGCAATCAAATCAGAGTTTCATGTGGCCATGTAAAAAATGGCTGGTTGGCTACTGGCCCTACCTCTGCCTCTTGCTAATTGTTCATCTTTGTTTCTGCCACTAGATTGTTTTATGCACAAGAGTCCTGAGATTTTATTCTGTACTACTAGGGAGGAACTCAGACTTCCCATTTCCTTATGGTCTGTCTGATTTTGTGGGTTTCTGTGTAGACGTTAATTCGGTTGTCTACTTCAAAATGCAAAAAACACTTAAACTTTATTTGTGCTGTCTATCATATTAACATCTGTAAGCCAACAGGCAGGATTCCTGTAAACCACAAGCAACTCTCTGGAATAAACTTTATTTAGAGCATATAGTTCTGCCAGTGATCTAAGACTAACAGTTTAATGCAGAATTCCCATCGCAAGGCTGATGCAGCATGATGTTCCTCCTGATGTGGTAGCATTAAGCCTGTCTTAGAGAGCTGGCTTTAAGGATGGATTTAGATTCCAGGCTCTGGCTTGGTGGAGAGCAGAGTTAATTGAGGAACTAATCCATTTGAGGAAAGAGGGCACGCTGACCACACACACCATGGTATTAGCTCCTACTGCCTACCTCTTGAATGACATTGATTCATGACAGATATGGCTTTGCTCTGCTGCAGGGAAGGAAAGGTATAGGAAACACTAATCAATATTGGTTGAGAACGACAGAGCCTTCAGCATTCAAGATAACAAAATCTGTGCTTTTCCAATCTAACCCCTGCCCCAATAGAGGGTAGCCTTCCTTTCTCTCCATAGTGTTCCTGAAACTGATTTTTCTTTTTCGATAACCAGTTTAATTTTACTTTTCGAAGGAAATGCAATGAGTGTGGATTGTTTTTAAAACAGCTACGTTGAGCAGCCACATACAATAGCGTAACCCCATTGCTGACAGCATTCAAGGACACAGCACTCTATGCACAGGGTCGGATGTAATGACTGAGGACAGGTGTCCAAATTTTGCTCAGCTGTGGGTTGCAGTGGCAGCTTGCCACAAGTTTAAGAGTTGCAGCTAAATTATGTAAAATAGGGCCAATGGCAGCAGCCCCTATTTGCAACACGGAGAGACTGCGAGGTCCCCACCTGACCATTCCCTTCTCCCTCTTGATCTGAGAATTGCATTCTGAGATATGTTGTTTGTAACAGGCACATCTGCATATTAACTATGAATCCAACTTCTTTTGTGGAGCTGAATGTGTCAGTACAACCCTGATACTCTTTGTCCCTTTTCCTTGATGCCTCTTGCCTGTCTTTTTATACAAAAGAACTCCGTGATCCAAATACTTCATGCTGTTAATAATATAATAAGCAAAAGTTGTAAGTGGCTGAACAAATCAATACCATTAATGTATCCTTTTGTCAGTACCTCAAATACTGTATTATTCCCAATTGTTCGTCTGAGACAGGGCGATTCATGCTAATTAGGTAGAGCAGCTGGGAACAAGCTGTATAGGTGGATTAGAAGAGCATTTTTAACAAAGAAATTGCAACTCTTCTGCTAGCTCCCAAGATTCCAGCTCTATTGAGAAAACTGCAGATCTCCATATCCGTAACCATTCGCATTGTGACCTCAAGTGACATCATTACTTTAAGTGCTCAAAGCTATTTTCTTCCCTTGGGAGTTCCCATTTCCTTTCAGATTGTGTCTGTACTGTGTGCTGGGGGAATGAGTAATGCGGAAGCGGAAGCAAGTGGCAATATAGCACTGCTATTGATTGTCTTCATGATGATAAAAGTGCAGCCTACCACTTGGAGGCCTCCTGGGGATAAGAGGAATTTATTTAAACATAATTTCATGTGTTATTACTTCTTCCAGTTGTAACAAATTGTGCATACAATTTATTGTAGCTTCTTGCAAAGTATCTCGATCCTTTGAGAGGAGGGGGAGAATGTAATGCTCTATAGATTTTGGGACAGTGGGCCTCGTGCTGGCAGCATGGGGATATGATGGTAAAAAGAGGCCACTTCAAAATGTAGTGGTGATGCAAGAACTCTTGCAGATTAGTTGGAGTTGAGAGAATGGAAGGAAGCAATAAAGGGAAGCAAAGAGGAGGTGAGTGGAGTTTAGTGTCGGTCACAGACTGAAGTGAACAAAAATGTGCCAGGCACAGGAGAAGACACTCATAAAATCCACTTTTTTTTACACAAGTATTCTTAGAAATTAATCGGAGAAGTCGAATACACCTCTACCCCAATATAACGTGGTCCTCAGGAGCCAAAAAATCTTACTGTGTTATAGGTGAAACCGTGTTATATCAAACTTGCTTTGGCCTCGAGCATTTCCATTATTAATAGTCACTTCCCTCCCTGCTCCTTTTCCCCTGACTGCCCTCTCCAGAGACACCCCCATCCCTAATCACCCCCAGAACCCCACCCCCTACTCAACCTCCCTGTCACCTGACTGCCCTGACCCCTATCCACATCCCTGCCCCCTGACAGGCCCTCTCGGGACTCCCACACCCTATCCAATGCCCCTGGCCCTGACCGCCCCACACCCAGAGCCTCCGAACCATCCAACCCCCCCGTCCCCTGACCGCCCCCTGAGACCCTCTGCCCCTTATCCAACCCCTCAGCCCCAGCCCGGCACCCTTAACACACTGCTCAGAGCAGCGTGTCGGAGCCTGATGTGCTGATCCACCAGAGTGCACAGCCCTGCCCACCAGAGCAGTGCTTTTACCGCATTATATCTGAATTCGTGTTATATCAGGGTAGAGGTGTATATATTTTTACTTAAGGAAGTTAAATGAAGGGTCCATGGTTAAAGCAGAGGACTGGAAGGTGGTGTCATAAGTGCAAAGTATAGTTAAAATTGCAGACAAAGAGGAAACTTACCACATCTATGGAAAACTAAACACTGCAGGCAGCACTGCAGAAGTAGCGAGCAGGTATGCCAGTTATACCCAGAGTGCAGGTAATGTGGCTTATTTTATCCTCATTACTTTTTTTCCATATAGTAAATGTAATGTTGCTGAAACATCCTGGAGAGACCTAACGGGGGGCTTCCCACCAGTATACGTCAACAATGACTTGGAGAGGGGCAGCTCTAGCTGGGTTGATGGGAGAATTTATTTCGTTTCAATCCATTTTTTGTGGCAGTCTCAGCAAAAGGCTGAGACTGCCACAAAAAAGGAGGAAGTGGAAAATTAGTACCAATTGTTCTGGCTTCTGTGGTCTGAGTTCCCTTGGAAGCAGGATCCACCAACACATTTTGCATAGCCCACCCATGGGGAATGTTTCCCCCTTAGCCTGAATTACCCAGACATTATTATTTCTCTATTGTAAACTTAGTGTTATTTCTAATGTCTACCTCGGTAGGTGAGCTTCTCAGTAGTACCACTCGAGGGAGACCAGTAGAACTCTGTGTAATTAACATAAGCTGGCACCAGAACAGACCACAGCATCTGCAGACCCTCATTCAGGGCAAACATTTTCTGCATTTCATTCATGAGAGATGAGTCTTAAACTTTGTCTATCTGACAGTTGATCAGATTTTTTTCTCTCCTTTTTCCTTCACTACATCACATATTCGGTTATTAGCAGCCTGCAACCCCTCATGGCTATTGGTGCCAAAATGCTGGGCCAGCAGATAAGGGTTGTATTGAATAGGAATAATATGCACTTGTCAAAGAAAGGAGATTGCTATTTTTGACTCTTGACTACCATTCCCAGGCAAAGACAATGCTGACAGTACCCTAGAAACATTCATGTCCTCCCTCTGAAATCACAAAGTGTGTACCTAGTCTGGGCTAGAAATGAAGGTGGTGTGATATAAGCTAGCTGCCATTACACAAGGTCACAGTGGCACTAACCCTTTCATACGATGGACCACTTAATTATTTATTTGTATTACAGAAGTGCCTAAGAACTACAGTCTCTCTTTTTAGCCAGCATCTGCCTCTGCTATGCTGTCTCCAGGCCACTTTGCAGTCCAGTCCTGCCCTTCTGTGTGCTACTCACCCTCCAATCTTGGGATCAGAAAATTTTATCACTGATTTAAGAAGAAATGAAGCAGCCACGCAGGGGGCAAAAAATGAGGTGGAGTGTTAGTCATTTATACAAATAAGCCTCTGGACACTCAAGTGTCTTGGACTAACAAAGTATCTGTCGGACATGGACAGCTGCTTTACCATTGAACAGAAGCAGCTCTGAGGACCACAGTCTGAGAATTGTTGCAGCCTGCATAGGCTGCAGTCATTTTATGCCAGTGCAAGCAGTGAGCCATCTGGCTACTTCCCTTCGTTTCTTTCCTTTCTTATCTTGCAAACTGTTTGCAAAGCTCTGGGTTTTTTTCTATCTGGTATAATTTTTTATGAACTAGGTCTTGTTGAAAGAAAATAAAGCACTTATGGATGCCACATAGTTACCAGACACGATTTGTAAAAGAGCGATAAAATCACTGCAGTAATTGGACAGTCTTCAGCTCAATTAATCCATTCCTCAAGTTGTTAATCACAGCTCTCTCAAGATGTTCCACTTACTATCTGAGTCAAGGCTGAATAGCTTGTGCTGATGGAATGTGTTTATTATGTCATTCATAGAAATGTCGCATCACACATAGGGACAATGCAAAATAGCTCCAGGTTCATTTGCGTTCGCTTGCACGCACACCCCTTTCCAAAGGGAACAATCAGAAATGATCAAACATCAGGCCAAAAGAGAGCATCATAAAGTCTCATAATAAAGGCTTCCAAACAACCATAGAAGTAGCTTCATCCATTATAAGTACGTGGGATCCTCCTTCATTAGCATGTTAACCAACAGACAGGACTTTCTGCCAAAAATCTCATTAGGTCAGATCATGGATGAGATGGGACTTCTATTTTGGTGTTGTGATTGACCACTGAGCAGAAGGGCAAATGTGCCAAAACCAAGTGCAGCTTTCCTATGGGAAGGTTGCTATTCTGGTGACAATGCATCATACTTCTCACACTCCTAGTTCATTCTCTGTGAGGGGCCTGCCCTTTCCCAGTCAGTCTCTGACTCTACATTGCCATCTCTTCAGCATTTACTTTTCAACTAAGCCCCAAGCATTTGCACTGTGGTCTGCATGCAAAGTGATGACTGCACTGAACTAGTGTGGTTCGAGGTAGTGTTTTCAGTCTCTTCTTCCCTGCTGGATGGTCTGCAAAGGATTTAGGAAGAGCAGATCTTTCAGTACCTGGGCACAATGAGGTCAGTTGTTCTGGGTTGCCTTGTGGTTTCAGTGTTTACGCAGGACTCATGGCTTTTGACTGTTTCTTATGGTTTGAAATAATTGATTAATAGACTTAATGGTCCCTCCTGGCTTTAACAGTCGTCTAATCTGACCACTGCATAACACAAGTCATAGAAATTCACCTGACAATTCCTTCGCTGGTCCCTATAATATCTGACTGAACTATAGTGTATCTCTTAGAAAATTATTCAGACTTGTTTAAAGGCTTCAAGGGAGGAAGGACCTGTGTCACTTGTTGCTAAGCTGCTTGCAGTTTCACTGTTAAAAACCTGTGCCTTATTTCCAATTTGTCTTCTTGTAGCTTCAACTTCCAACCATTGGATCTCTTTATACCCGTTTACTAGATTAAACAGCTCTGATATCTTCTGCCTGCATATGTACATACAGACTGTGTGATCAAGTCACTGTTTTAACCTTTGCTTTGATGAGCCAAAATAATAGATAATTTCTCAAGGCTCTCGTGAACAATATTTTCCATATTTTGGGTTTTAAACAGATGTCTAGGAAGAAGCCACCTGATGGACAGTATTTCTTTTCCCTTCCCTCAGAACTTGGCTAGGTTATCTTAGGGTTACGGGGACACACATGGGTTAAGGAGTGCACTCAAAATACAAATAAATCCTGTTTGGTGTCCCAGGTCATGGGGAAAATACCCACAGTCTCTAAAACTAATCCTTTTCTCTGTCCCCATTGCTAAAACTGTGACCGTGCATTGGTTTTTCTCTCACTTCTACTGTAGCCAATGCCATCTACTCCTCCCTGCCTCTAACCTGTACGAAATGGTACAATTTTAAAAGCCTTCTCCTCCACTCTGCCCATGTATTTCATTCGCACTTTCAGATCTCTTCATTGGCTCCCTCCTACTTTCCACAAGAGTAAAATTATTCATTCTTTGCTTTAAGGCTCTGCACAGCTCAGTAGGTACCTACATTTCAGCCCGGTTTTTCCTCCTACTGTCCCTTCTAGCCCAGCATTCGGTCCAGTCCTTTTTCTGTGATCTTTGTCCTCAGACTCATTCTTAACTCCGTGCCTTTTTCTCATGTTGCCTCCTACTCTGAAAACAGCCTGAATCAATATAGATTAAGCTTCTCTGGGCAGAAAATTGTCTAAAATTGTCTTGTAAAGCAGCACTGTTCGAAGCACTATATACATAAACCCTCTGGAATCTTCTAAAGCATGTCTATTGTGTATCTAAAAAGCATCATATTTTACCTGCCCCTTTGTTTACTTCTAAGCTTGCTCTTTCCTGTTCTAAATTTGAAATAATTGCTGCTTTAATTGTACATCCTACAGTAGTCTCACCCATAGCATTGGTTTTGCTCACCTGTATGAAATGAGCACAGTTAAGTCAGCTAATGTTGATGTCTCATGAAGGAATAGTACAGTTCTCCCCATATAGTTTAGTCATCAGCAGTTCACAGAGTAAAAAGTGTTTCCTGCCATGAATAAACTGTGAGCCGTATTTGAAAATAGGCTTCAATCACATCGGACATCCTGGAGCTTCTTGCTGCTGGCTGTCACTTTGTTGCAAGGTGAGAGCCTTTGATCTAGAGACTGGAACTTCATCTCTCCTTCTCGCTTCAGTGCTGGAGCTGAAATTAGGAAGAACTGACTTTTAAATTATGGGGTTTACATTCCAGTCAGTAGCTATTGGCTTGGAATTACAGTGTGAGAAAAAGCCTAAAGTTCAAGCAGTTGTACACTGTGTGGGTCTATCTAAGACATGATGTTTGACTTATTGAATGACCCCAAGATAAGAATACATCTTGTATTTAAAGGGACACTGTCAAGTACTGGTCACTTGAGTTCAAAAGTGAAGTTGCTTTTTAAAATTTACTGTAGATAAAGGAACATTCTCTTTTAAAAATTAATAACCACCCTTAAATGAAAGTAGGTATCTCAGGATTTAAACATCCGCTTGCAGTCTTGGAAACCTAATCCAACAGCACTGTGGCGGCACATGGGAATTTTGAATGTGTAACCAACTACACAAAAGTAATATTGGCTAGTTTTAATTTCATTGTCCGAGCTGAGTGAAGTGCAAAATGGTTAAAAGGTATGAACCAATAGGGTTTTTTTATATTATGCTCATCCCCGTAGGGAAATGGTGAAGAGTAAAGTAAAGCTTTAAAAATCGTTTAGCTATAATCTTTGCTAATGCTAGTAACATATAAGATGGCTTCTAACAATATTAATGCTTTTTGTCTTGGAAGTGTCTCTTTAAATAAAATGTTTGTTTTAAACCCTGAGGTCCTCTCTAAGATTTCTGAAGCAAAATTAAAGCAGGAGAGATACTACTGTACTTTTCTTGTTTCTGACATTGGCCTTCTGTGGCTCCAAATCCCATAACTAGCATTGCTGTATAAGAGAAAAACACCCTTTACTACAAATCGGCCAGTTCAAAGAATGCACTTGGTGTGCATAAAGTCCAAACAGCTGTAATGTCAAGGAATGCTCAAATATTTCCTTGAAGCAATTACATTTTCTGCCTGTGAGGTAATGTGTGCATTTTGGAATGGAAAAAGGCTGATGAGGTCCATTTGTGGGCTAATGCTCTACTTGTCACTTGTGCAGAAATATTTGTTGATGCAACTGTTACTTTTGCAGGAAGACTGTGACAGGTAAAGCCAAAGTAGATAACGGAAATAACAAATGAAGAAAGGTAACGCTTCCTCTGCTAAAAGTCATCTGTCTGCACTGTTCTGTATGCCCTGAGATTCATGTTCCAACGACTCTCATGTGGCCAAATTAAGTGTTAGCTTCTCATCCTTGTCCTTTTTTGTTTTTAATTACTTGTTTGATAACAATTGAAAATATTGAAACAATATTTCCTTTTCTAAGATTTTTTTTTTCCCAGAGTTGAGATGTTCATAATGTTTGGATCAAATTAATCTGCCATGTCTGGCTATTGGACCCCATTCAATGAGGAGTAAATGTGATAGGTTTCTCTTCTAATTCCTTAAAAGGGTCACCAGCACCAGAGAAGATTCATTTGCCCTGCAGCCCAAGCCTTTTACTTCTGGGACACCTTTATGAAATCAGTTGGCTAAAAATCATTTTCCTCCTGTAGCCGTTCATTGGAAAGGAGAGAAATCACAGATTGCATTCCCAGAAAGGCAACCGGGGGAGAAGCAAGTTAATGTGGAAGCCTTTCACTGCCAGAGACCTGGTTCACGATACGGGTGATAGGTGTGTTCTCTCCCCAGCACAGCAGGTGCGGGACCTGGGTCCTGCAAACTGATGGTTAGCTGCGTCATAAAATGAGACAATATGGCACAACTCTCTGCTGTTGGGGCTCCATGAATGGAAGCAGCTCTGGGTTGAAATATTAGGGCCACAATGGTGCTCAATTGACAGTGGTACATGGTTGGGGAACTTGGACCTTTATCTGCATTATTCCTGCTTCTAGCCAGTGCTATAGATGTTTAAAGCCAGAAGGGACCATTATCATCTGGTCTTGCCTGCATGTCACAGGCTGTAGAACTTCCCCCCCAGTAATTCCTGGATCAGGCCAAATAATTTGTGGTTGAACTACAGCATCCCTCATTTAGAAAGATCTCCAATCTTGATGTAAAGATTACTAATTTCTCACTTTCAGGAGCTCTGTATTCACACAAAAAGAAACCTGATTTAGAGATTTATAATTGATGGTGGGGTTGCTTGAAGTTACCCTGGGGCTTCCTTATTATTTTTATTTATTTATTATATACTTATCTTTTTTTTATGGTAGTGCCTCAGAGCACTAGTCACGGCCCAGGGCCATTGTGCTAGGCACCATGGAGTTCTCTCTCCTGCAAGTTGGCTACACACCGGACAAAACAAACACCTTTGCTAGCAGGCTGTCAAACTTCTAGTTAGTCCACTCATTTCCCCTACCCCAGTTAAGATCAGGTCCCCCATCGTACTGGGCGCTATGCTGCCATTGTTCTGGAAAAAGGTTACAAACAGACACACGAGCAAAGTGAGGGTAGACCAGGTGAGATATAACTTACAAATGTACCTGGCCTTGTCTAGCTCAGTTTTATTAAGTGTGGTGGTTGCAAAGGCTTTTTAAACAGGTGGCTTTATTTATTTGTATTGTAGCACCTAGAGGCCCTAAGAGGGAATTGGGGCCCATTGTGCTAGGTGCTGGGTGTACGTATGTATGTATGTGTATATATACATTAAAAGTCTCTGCCCCAGAGACCTTACAGTCTAAATGGGGGCGGGGATGGATGAATTGCAGGAAGGAGTAGTGGACAAGAAGGAATGAAGAGGAAAGGGGACAGTGTCAGCTCGTCACCTGCCTTGGCAGGGTCAGCAGGCAGGATCTGATAAGCCTCCCAGCAGAGGAGAGCCTGAAGGTTAAGGAGAGTGGAAGGACCACTTTGTCAGTACTTCTGTGTGTGTAATAGAGCCTAATTATGCTCCCTCTTTTGAATGACAGCTGGATTGAAAGCAAGCTCCGGTCTGCAGCCCATACTGGTCATTTCACCCCCACTGGTCCCAGCCTGTTTCTCCTCCCTATTGATTTGCATTTCTTTTAGATAGGTTCAAATCAGAGTAAAATATTTTACTTTCCAGAAATTCAGTACTGATTCCTCCCGTGTGGACCCTTGGCTTCCCAGAGGCAATAAAAATGCTGGAGCATTGCATCTAGCACCATGTTCTGCAGGCTCTTGGAGTGCTAAAACCAAGGCTGTAAAACTGTCAGAATTCTTCACACTTGCCTAACAAATGACTGAACAGCTTCTGAAAGCCTAACTGTTTGGGAGAAAATGAAAGAACTCTGCTAAATCTCTTCTGGAGTTGGCTTTTTTCACCAGGCTAACTGGAGTGGTTAATTAAAAAACAGTAAGCATGAAGTGAAATTGAACATCTTAACTTCCCCAAATGCCAATCTATTGATTGGTTTCCCTGAAGCACAATGGAAGGATTCTTATACTTTCCTGAAGAAATACAAACTCAAGCTCAACCCTGCATTGTGTCTTTAGTTAGTTTTCAGATTTTCTTTTCTCTCTATAATGGCTATTGGAGAGGGTCCCATTATGTCTTTTATAATTGGGCCAGCTGCCTCCCAGGCGCCCCCTCGTGGCCTAGAGTCACATTGCAGTTTTCCATCTTGGACGGTTCAAAAAAACTTTACTTCAGGCTTTTTTTGGTCATAATATACCCCTTTGAGGGGACTGGGTTTAATAATCTAAAATGAACTGTAAATAAAACTCAAAACACCGAAACAAAGTTAATGTATAAGTCCACACAACTCAAGGTTTCTCTTCCTCCTGCCAGGCCTCCTGGCCCAGAGAGCTTTGCAGTCCCACCCTGGTTTGAGCTGGGTCTCTCCAGGCATGTCTATGCTTCAGTTAAAAACTCGCTGTGGGCCCATGCCAGCTGACTCGGGCTCACAGGCTGGGGGGCTGTTTAATTGCAGTGTTGATGTCCGGGTTTGGGCTAGAACTCAGGCTTCAGGGAATAAAAGTCCTCTCTCCTAGTTCCCTGCCCTAACCATTAAAACAATGGTTTTAAAACAATGGAAGCTAAATTCTATTATTCCACTTTTCTCCATCTTAAACCTATTACTGTTAGGATTTAACACAGAGCAACAGTTAGCAATATCTCCTTCACATGTACAACCCCCTAATTCCTTGTTTGTAAAGAGATCTAAATCCACATGCTATAAAGCTAAGTTTAGTTGTTGGATACACCTCCCATTAACTGCAGTGGAGCCCTGTGCATTCCCCAGAGGGCAGAATTTGTTCCTTTGTAAAAATGCATTTCCTTGTTGGTTGCTTTAACCACCTGCCAGTGTCCTAAAATTCTCAGCAATTTGTGGATGTGTACAGGCAGGTTGCTGTCTATACCCACCCCCTCACTACTTTTCCCTCCCAAACAAGAGCCTGTCACAAAGTGTTACAAAGGAACCCGGGCAAGGAAGACAAACCCAAGACAATCTCAGCAAGCTGATTTATTACCAACAGCCACAAACGCAGGCTTAAGACAGCTGTGCAAATACTGTACATACTACTTGTGCTTCCTTCAGACAATGAGACCTCTTTACGGGCTCGTGCACTGGTTCAGGTAGCCTTCTGAAAGTTTTTTAAATCACAGAGGTTGGTGGAGAGGGAGTTGTCTGCTGTAATTTAGATTGCTAAAGCACAGCTGTTAGACTAGATTAGAATAAGTCCTAGTCTGAACCTGGAACAGAGTCTGCTGTCCTCAAGTCTAACTAGGGGGAGCGCTTTTCTTGACCTGCTGCTCACAAACCGGGTAGAATTAGTGGGGGAAGCAAAAGTGGATGGGAATCTGGGAGGCAGTGACCATGAGTTGGTTGAGTTCAGGATCCTGACGCAGGGAAGAAAGGTAAGCAGCAGGATACGGACCCTGGACTTCAGGAAAGCAGACTTTGACTCCCTCAGGGAACAGATGGCCAGGATCCCCTGGGGGACTAACATGAAAGGGAAGGGAGTCCAGGAGAGCTGGCTGTATTTCAAGGAATCCCTGTTGAGGTTACAGGGACAAACCATCCCGATGAGTCGAAAGAATAGTAAATATGGCAGGCGACCAGCTTGGCTTAATGGTGAAATCCTAGCGGATCTTAAACACAAAAAAGAAGCTTACAAGAAGTGGAAGCTTGGACATATGACCAGGGAAGAGTATAAAAATATTGCTCGGGCATGTAGGAAAGATATCAGGAGGGCCAAATCGCACCTGGAGCTGCAGCTAGCAAGAGATGTCAAGAGTAACAAGAAGGGTTTCTTCAGGTATGTTGGCAACAAGAAGAAAGCCAAGGAAAGTGTGGGCCCCTTACTGAATGAGGGAGGCAAGCTAGTGACAGAGGATGTGGAAAAAGCTAATGTACTCAATGCTTTTTTTGCCTCTGTTTTCACTAACAAGGTCAGCTCCCAGACTGCTGTGCTGGGCAACACAAAATGGGGAAGAGATGGCCAGCCCTCTGTAGAGATAGAGGTGGTTAGGGACTATTTAGAAAAGCTGGACGTGCACAAGTCCATGGGGCCGGACGAATTGCATCCGAGAGTGCTGAAGGAATTGGCGGCTGTGATTGCAGAGCCCTTGGCCATTATCTTTGAAAACTCGTGGCGAACGGGGGAAGTCCCGGATGACTGGAAAAAGGCTAATGTAGTGCCCATCTTTAAAAAAGGGAAGAAGGAGGATCCTGGGAACTACAGGCCGGTCAGCCTCACCTCAGTCCCTGGAAAAATCATGGAGCAGGTCCTCAAAGAATCAATCCTGAAGCACTTAGAGGAGAGGAAAGTGATCAGGAACAGTCAGCATGGATTCACCAAGGGAAGGTCATGCCTGACTAATCTAATCGCCTTTTATGATGAGATTACTGGTTCTGTGGATGAAGGGAAAGCAGTGGATGTATTGTTTCTTGACTTTAGCAAAGCTTTTGACACGGTCTCCCACAGCATTCTTGTCAGCAAGTTAAGGAAGTATGGGCTGGATGAATGCACTATAAGGTGGGTAGAAAGCTGGCTAGATTGTCGGGCTCAACGGGTAGTGATCAATGGCTCCATGTCTAGTTGGCAGCCGGTGTCAAGTGGAGTGCCCCAGGGGTCGGTCCTGGGGCCCGTTTTGTTCAATATCTTCATAAATGATCTGGAGGATGGTGTGGATTGCACTCTCAGCAAATTTGCGGATGATACTAAACTGGGAGGAGTGGTAGATACGCTGGAGGGGAGGGATAGGATACAGAAGGACCTAGACAAATTGGAGGATTGGGCCAAAAGAAATCTAATGAGGTTCAATAAGGATAAATGCAGGGTCCTGCACTTAGGATGGAAGAATCCAATGCACCGCTACAGACTAGGGACCGAATGGCTCGGCAGCAGTTCTGCGGAAAAAGACCTAGGGGTGACAGTGGACGAGAAGCTGGATATGAGTCAGCAGTGTGCCCTTGTTGCCAAGAAGGCCAATGGCATTTTGGGTTGTATAAGTAGGGGCATAGCGAGCAGATCGAGGGACGTGATCGTTCCCCTCTATTCGACACTGGTGAGGCCTCATCTGGAGTACTGTGTCCAGTTTTGGGCCCCACACTACAGGAAGGATGTGGATAAATTGGAAAGAGTACAACGAAGGGCAACGAAAATGATTAGGGGTCTAGAGCACATGACTTATGAGGAGAGGCTGAGGGAGCTGGGATTGTTTAGTCTGCAGAAGAGAAGAATGAGGGGGGATTTGATAGCTGCTTTCAACTACCTGAAAGGGGGTTTCAAAGAGGATGGCTCTAGACTGTTCTCAATGGTAGCAGATGACAGAACGAGGAGTAATGGTCTCAAGTTGCAATGGGGGAGGTTTAGATTGGATATTAGGAAAAACTTTTTCACTAAGAGGGTGGTGAAACACTGGAATGCGTTACCTAGGGAGGTGGTAGAATCTCCTTCCTTAGAGGTTTTTAAGGTCAGGCTTGACAAAGCCCTAGCTGGGATGATTTAACTGGGACTTGGTCCTGCTTTGAGCAGGGGGTTGGACTAGATGACCTTCTGGGGTCCCTTCCAACCCTGATATTCTATGATTCTATGATTCTATGAAGTCCATGCACAACAGGTAATGAAGGATAAAGAGAGGGAAAGGAGTACGTGAAGAAGGTGAATGGTAGGACAGTCAAATAAGTGGCCAAACCGTCGGATGGTGAGAGAAGAGTTCATTGCAAAACATATTTGTCCTTTGTAATTTGTGTTTTTGCACCAGCATTAGTTGCTATCCTGTACAGTCAGTGGCTAGGATAGGAGGGATGGATTTTAAGCCAAAATAAGTGAAAATTAATGTAATATCCCTGAAGGGTAAGAAGTCTAATCCTGAATAGCTTTGAAAATTTATTGTTTGGGTCCTCTGCTTAGGAATTTAGGGCAGGAGTAGGAACAATGAGCAGTTCTCAGAGCTCCATCAGAGAGGTAGAGGTTCTCCTGGGAAAAATATAACACTGATGCATAGCGAATGCAGAGGAACAAATCCTCTTTCATACTGTTGGGATTCTGAAAGAACAGCTTTCAGAGGGTTTTATTTTATATAAAACAGACAGACAGCTGCAGCGGCACAGGAGCAAGCAAACAGAGCTCTAAACAGGGGAGTTTGAGTGGGAGTTCTGTTGGAGGAGAAGGTAGTTGTACTTGGTTTTGTATTTTTAGTATTTGTGTGTGTGTGTGTGTGTGTGTGTAGGGGTTTTGTGCTGGGAGAGCAGCTGAGCCTGATTAGGGGGTGGGGCTTTGTGCTGAGAGAGCAGCTGAGCCCTGCCTAGGGGTGGGGCTTCTGACTAGGGGCCCTATAAAGGTAGCCAGCCAGTCAGGCAGCGGCACAGGAGCTAGCAAACAGAGCTCTAAACAGGGGAGTTTGAGTGGGAGTTCTGTTGGAGGAGTTTGTATTGTGGTGCTTGTTTGGGGTTTGCTTTTGCTGGGGGTGGTGGTCTTTTTGGTGTGGCTTGTGTTTCCCAGATTAACAGGATTTAGGTGGGAAGGAGATGACAGATACAGAGGCAGCTGTGGGAGTGACTCCTGTAGTGAAAGACACATTGAGGATGACTGGATGTGGAAGCTGTGATATGTACATGATCCTGGAGGGGGGACCCGGTAAGAGTTTTTTCTGCATGAAATGCCGTCTGATAGAGCTGATGGAGGAAAAGATCCGAGGTTTGGAGATGCAGATGGAAAGTCTCGTTGAGTTTAGGAAGGGGTTTGAGCAGATGATGGAGCAAAGATATGAGGTATTTGAAGGGAAAAGCTCAGACTCACAGATGGAACCAGGGCTGGGGAATTTTGAGGAGAGACTGGGTGAGGAAAGTGGTCAGTGGAAACATGTGACTCAAAGAACCAGGCAGAGAAAAAGACGGGCTAGTGAAGGAGAAATAGAGCTTAGGAATAGGTTTGCAGAGTTGGAAAATGAAGAAGGGGCTCAGCAATTACTTGTCGAAGGTGGAAGAGTAAGGAAGAAGAGAAGAGAGGCTAGTCCTATAGAAAAAGTGGAAGAGTCAAGGGAGACTACACCAAATATGAGCCCCAGGAGGATACAGGATGGGTTGAAGAAGATTGTAAGGGAAAATAGGAATGGAAAGAACTTGCAGCCAGAGGGAACAGGGAAGAGACTGGAGAATAGCACTGTCACCAGGAAAAGGCAGGTCTATGTGATCGGGGACTCTTTATTGAGAAGAATAGACAGGCCTGTAACTAGAGCTGATCCAGAGAATAGAAGGGTGTGCTGTCTTCCGGGTGCTAAGATACGGGATGTAGACCTGAGGTTGAAAAGGATCCTAAAGGGAGCGGGAAAGAATCCCCTAATTATCCTTCATGTGGGAACAAATGATACGGCTAGATTCTCGCTGGAAAGTATTAAGGGAGACTATGCTAGGCAGGGGAAGACGCTTAAGGAAATTGAGGCTCAGGTGATCTTTAGCGGGATCCTTCTTGTTCCTAGAGAAGGGCAACAAAGGTCTGACAAGATTATGACTGTCAACAGATGGCTTAGGCAGTGGTGCTATAAGGAGGGCTTTGGGATGTATGGCCACTGGGAGGCATTCACGGACAGAGGTCAGTTCTCTCGGGATGGACTTCATCTGAGTAGGGAAGGAAATAGACTTCTAGGATCGAGGCTGGCACAACTGATAAAGAGAGCTTTAAACTAGGAATTGGGGGGAGATGGTTGGGAGATGTCCAGAAAATCTCCACGCCAGATTTTAGCATTGAGAGGGAAGAAGATGAAGTAAGAAAGAATACAGCTGTGGGTAGGAGAATGTATATAAGGAGCGAGGGCGGTGTGGATACTAGTCTAATAGGTTATACTGGCTGTAGAATGACTGTGCCTAATAGGGTACAAAATGTGAGCGAGGCCAAACAGCAAAAATTAAGATGTTTGTACACCAATGCGAGGAGTCTAGGTAACAAAATGGAGGAACTAGAGCTACTGGTGCAGGAAGTGAAACCAGATATTATAGGGATAACAGAAACATGGTGGAATAGTAGTCATGACTGGACTACAGGTATTGAAGGGTATGTGCTCTTTAGGAAAGACAGAAACAAAGGTAAAGGGGGTGGAGTAGCATTGTATATCAATGATGAGGTAGAATGTAAAGAAATAAGAAGCGATGCAATGGATAAGACAGAGTCTGTCTGGGCAAAAATTACATTGGGGAAGAAAACTAGTAAAGCCTCTCCTACGATAGTGCTTGGGGTGTGCTATAGACCTCCGGGATCTAATTTGGATATGGATAAAGCCCTTTTTAATGTCTTTAATAAAGTAAATACTAATGGAAACTGCATGATCATGGGAGACTTTAACTTCCCAGATATAGACTGGAGGACCAGTGCTAGTAATAATAATAGGGCTCAGATTTTCCTAGATGCGATAGCTGATGGATTCCTTCATCAAGTAGTTGCTGAACCGACTAGAGGGGATGCCATTTTAGATTTAATTTTGGTGAGTAGCAAGGACCTCATAGAAGAAATGGTTGTAGGGGACAATCTTGGCTCAAGTGATCATGAGCTAATTCAGTTCAAACTAAATGGAAGGATTAACAAAAATAAATCTGCAACTAGGGTTTTTGATTTCAAAAGGGCTGACTTTCAAAAATTAAGGAAATTAGTTAGGGAAGTGGATTGGACTGAAGAACTTAAGGATCTAAAGGTAGAGGAGGCCTGGGATTACTTTAAATCAAAGCTGCAGAAGCTATCGGAAGCCTGTATCCCAAGAAAGGGGAAAAAATTCATAGGAAGGAGTTGTAGACCAAGCTGGATGAGCAAGCATCTTAGAGAGGTGATTAAGAAGAAGCAGAAAGCATACAGGGAGTGGAAGATGGGAGGGATCAGCAAGGAAAGCTACCTAATTGAGGTCAGAACATGTAGGGATAAAGTGAGACAGGCTAAAAGTCGAGTACAGTTGGACCTTGCAAAGGGAATTAAAACCAATAGTAAAAGGTTCTATAGCCATATAAATAAGAAAAAAACTAAAAAGGAAGAAGTGGGGCCACTTAACACTGAGGATGGAGTGGAGGTTAAAGATAATCTAGGCATGGCCCAATATCTAAACAAATACTTTGCCTCAGTCTTTAATAAGGCTAAAGAGGATCTTGGGGATAATGGTAGCATGACAAATGGGAAGGAGGATATAGAGGTAGATATTACCATATCAGAGGTAGAAGCGAAACTGAAACAGCTTAATGGGACTAAATCGGGGGGCCCAGATAATCTTCATCCAAGAATATTAAAGGAATTGGCACCTGAAATTGCAAGCCCATTAGCAAGAATTTTTAATGAATCTGTAAACTCAGGAATAGTACCGAATGATTGGAGAATTGCTAATATAGTTCCTATTTTTAAGAAAGGAAAAAAAAGTGATCCAGGTAACTACAGGCCAGTTAGTTTGACATCTGTAGTATGCAAGGTCCTGGAAAAAATTTTGAAGGAGAAATTAGTTAAGGACATTGAAGTCAATGGTAAATGGGACAAAATACAACATGGTTTTACAAAAGGTAGATCGTGCCAAACCAACCTAATCTCCTTTTTTGAAAAAGTAACAGATTTTTTAGATAAAGGAAATGCAATGGATCTAATTTACCTAGATTTCAGTAAGGCATTTGATACCGTGCCACATGGGGAATTATTAGTTAAATTGGAGAAGATGGGGATCAATATGAACATCAAAAGGTGGATAAGGAATTGGTTAAAGGGGAGACTGCAACGGGTCCTACTGAAAGGCGAACTGTCAGGTTGGAGGGAGGTTACCAGTGGAGTTCCTCAGGGATCGATTTTGGGACCAATCTTATTTAATCTTTTTATTACTGACCTTGGCACAAAAAGTGGGAGAGTGCTAATAAAGTTTGCAGATGATACAAAGCTGGGAGGTATTGCCAATTCGGAGAAGGATCGGGATATTATACAGGAGGATCTGGATGACCTTGTAAACTGGA
The DNA here is from genome assembly GCF_009764565.3 of Dermochelys coriacea. NCBI lineage: Eukaryota > Metazoa > Chordata > Testudines > Dermochelyidae > Dermochelys > Dermochelys coriacea. The sequence continues at coordinate 4,748,678 of NC_050072.1, forward strand.
GTAATAGTAATAGGATGAAATTTAATAGTGAGAAGTGTAAGGTTATGCATTTAGGGATTAATAACAAGAATTTTAGCTATAAGTTGGGGACGGATCAATTAGAAGTAACGGAGGAGGAGAAGGACCTTGAGTATTGGTTGATCATAGGATGACTATGAGCTGCCAATGTGATATGGCTGTGAAAAAAGCTAATGCGGTTTTGGGATGCATCAGGAGAGGCATTTCCAGTAGGGATAAGGAGGTTTTAGTACCATTATACAAGGCACTGGTGAGACCTCACCTAGAATACTGTGTGCAGTTCTGGTCTCCCATGTTTAAAAAGGATGAATTCAAACTGGAGCAGGTACAGAGAAGGGCTACTAGGATGATCCGAGGAATGGAAAACTTGTCTTATGAAAGGAGACTTAAGGAGCTTGGCTTGTTTAGCCTAACTAAAAGAAGGTTGAGGGGAGATATGATTGCTCTCTATAAATATATCAGAGGGATAAATACCGGAGAGGGAGAGGAATTATTTCAGCTCAGCACCAATGTGGACACAAGAACAAATGGGTATAAACTGGCCACCAGGAAGTTTAGACTTGAAATCAGACGAAGGTTTTTAACCATCAGAGGAGTGAAGTTTTGGAATAGCCTTCCAAGGGAAGCAGTGGGGGCAAAAGATCTATCTGGTTTTAAGATTCTATTCGATAAGTTTATGGAGGAGATGGTATGATGGGATAATGGGATTTTGGTAAGTAATTGATCTTTAAATATTCAGGGTAAATAGGCCAAATCCCCTGAGATGGGATATTAGATGGATGGGATCTGAGTTACCCAGGAAAGAATTTTCTGTAGTATCTGGCTGGTGAATCTTGCCCATATGCTCAGGGTTTAGCTGATTGCCATATTTGGGGTCGGGAAGGAATTTTCCTCCAGGGCAGATTGGAGAGGCCCTGGAGGTTTTTCGCCTTCCTCTGTAGCATGGGGCATGGTTGACTTGAGGGAGGCTTCTCTGCTCCTTGAAGTCTTTGAACCATGATTTAAGGACTTCAATAGCTCAGACATGGGTGAGGTTTTTCATAGGAGTGGGTGGGTGAGATTCTGTGGCCTGCGCTGTGCAGGAGGTCGGACTAGATGATCAGAATGGTCCCTTCTGACCTTAGTATCTATGAATCTATGAATCTATATGTAACAATGTTATGGAATAGTTCTAAAACTTCTCAAGTACACCACAAAACAAAAAATACAACTCTCCAGACTTTATAGGCCCTCTCTGCAGAGCAGTGGGACTGCCTAGTGTTTGACATCACAGAACAAAGCATTCTAGGAAATTAAGCAGAGCATGACAACATTTGGAACCATAACATGAATAAACTATATTTATTATTCTTTCTTAGCCGAAATGGACCTGTTTATTCTTGGGTCCTAATCCTAGAGTGGAAGGGAGGGGGGTCTGCCCTTCTCAGTTCTTAGTCCCAGGTGCTGGGGGCTGTGGTGGCCCAGTTGAGCCCTATTTTATCCTCATATCTTCCCGCCGCCCCAGTGCAACAGTTCTTGCTTCTGCTCCTAGTGGCTGGAGTCGTATACAGTTGTATTTCACTTAGCTCATCAGCCAAACAGTGCCAACGCAGCCTGGGGAATAGACAGTGATCTGGGCTGTGGAGCCAGGGCTGAGCACTAAATATTGATTTTTGTAGGGCTGACCAAATTAGATGAGCTTGTGTGTTAGCATATCCAGTAAGGAGAGAGAACCTGCATGTTCATTATTGCAGTGACTCAGTCCATCTGAGAAAACCGATGTTTGGGAGGTATTTTAGAACCCTAATTATTCCTGTTAGTATTACGGGAATGTTGCTCTTGCCCAGATGACCTGTCACAGGGAACATGTAGTCATTTATTAGCATCTGAATTTTAAAGCATTAGTCCTGCTAAATGACTGGATCAGCACAAAGTAGCAGGGCACACGCTTCTTCGAAGTAGAGCTGTGTTTGGAAAAGGGACTGCTGAAACCTTGTGAGGGTCCGTCTTTATTCCAGCTTGGTGATTCTCACATGTGATTGACTTCGTTCACAAGTGAAAAGCCTTTTTTCGAACTGCTGATGCTGCAAACATCCCCTGGAAAATGAAAATCAAAGCAGTCCCACTGCCTCTCCCTTCCGTCTCCTGTAAGAAAGGTTCTGCACTGAGAACTCCACTGAGAGCTTTTTCAATGCAGGCAGAAGTGCAGAATCCAGATCGCTCCCCCATAGGGATATTGGCTCCTGTGAAGTGAGCAGATATGACTTGAGGGTGCATGGGGAGTGGATACATGGAACAGAGAGATGCCAGCTTGAGTTATTTTTCAGACTCTCCCAAAACTTTATCCTGCATGCTAGGCATATTGGAGCTCCAGCGTGTAGCATTAGACCTGGTGCATTTTGCAGCAGGCTATTAAAAAATCATGATTCTCTCCTAAGAAAGAGATGTTTAATGAAGTCAGATCCACAAAATCCATCTCCAACATGCAAAAATCTTTATGGACCACACCATGTCAAAAGGCATAGAGGCCTTCAATCCTTGGGCTTTCACCAGTCTTTTACTGAGGCTGAATTGGAGATAAGTAAAAGGTCTAGTTATTCCCTGAAGCCCATTATTGCCCTTCCGTTCACCTCACAGCTGTAGCTGTTACCAGCCACGCAGGACTGTTGAAAGAGCAGAGCATTTTCCTCCACCCTCTTCTCCGCTCTCAGATTTTCCCACTCTTCTTTGTGTTCTGTGTGCTGGCATCACCAGGGGAAACTCTCTTTGCCACAGGAAATCTCAGTGTTCAGACCATTTCCACGTGAGACTTGACGTAACTAGAGTATTGAGTGTGTGAGAAAGGGATCTGAGTCCTGAGAGAGAACTACCAGGCAGAGAGAAATATCCATGCTGTTTCATCTTCCTCGCATTTGCCTGAGCTTCTCAGGCTTCTGCTCCCCACTCTCCTGGAAAGACTGCAGCCTCTTGGTTCAGAGAGAATATCTAATGTTGCTTCATACCGAAGTAGTCTCCAGGATGGTGTTACCTTTTCTCTCCTTTCCCAGAATAACTGGAGGTGCAATATCATTAAAGCTGCTGATGTTTTTGTAGAGGAAAAACATAACAGAGGAAAGGGGATATGTTAAATGAGGTAAATCTCAACAGTATTAGGCCTGCCTCCTATTGGTTAGTAATGGGAAATTTTGTGTCTTTAATACAAAATAACTTAAACAATCAAAACTAACATTTTTGAAAAAAATTAAACATTTTCCACACAAAAAACTGCTCTTTAACTACCATCTCACGTTCTTTTTTTCCCCAGAGTATCTCCCTATTTTTAAGATACCAGTTCTTGGCTCCAGATCTAGTCTTCTGTAGCCTATGCTCTGCAAACTTAAGTTCTTCTCCCGTTATCTCTGTGCCTTCACTTCCTACTGTAGTCTCGCTTGTGTTCTTTACTCTGGCAGTTCCTTGCATTCCAGGACCATCCTTCCCCTGATCCTACTCCCACCCATCTTTCCACACTACCCATTGTGTCTGGAATAGCCTTCCTGCTATGGGTCTGGCTGGAAATTTTCCATCAAAAACTTTAACTGAAAATTGGGCATTTGACTAATAAATAAATGGCTGTTGTGGAAAGTTTCCTGTTGAAAATTGTCAAGTTTTTTTGGCCAGAAAAACACACAGGTGAAGTTTTCCAGGAGGGTGTCAGTTTTCTGACCAGCAGTACCCTGTTCCTGTGTGCCCTTGCATCATTATACTCCATCAGCATTTCTTCCCTCTAGCTATCAACTCTCAAAGCAAAGTCTCTTACAAATCCATGTCTTATTAATATTTACATATAGAAATGTAACTTCAAGTAAAACTGGAACCAACAAGAAACGTGCTTTAATGCAGCATTTACAAGTTTAGGTTCCTCTTTCTACACAGATGGTCTGTACATTGTCTCTTCAGGTCAGGGACTGTGTCGTGTATACAGCATCATGCACATTGAATGAGTGATGGTAATGAAACCTTGCTTGCTGCCTGCTGGTAGGGAAGTGATGCACTGTGACTGCTCCTCTTTTCCTTACTCTTACCAACTCCTGTATTCCTACCATTCCCCTCCCCCCACTTCTACCCCCAGTTTACAAAATCCAACAATGCACAGAACTAACCTATGCTATTCACTGTATTCCTTTGCTCATATCTCTTAGAGCCTACGTTCTTGGGTGTGCCTGCGTGCCCAGCATCCAGCCTAGTGAGGCTGCACTCCTGATTGGGGAATTTGGGTGCTATCGTAATGGAAATGATGATTTCCTTCTCTCCCCCTCCCTTTTTCATAGGAACGCTGCAGAAAATTCTTAGACTGTCTCTGGAAAAGCAAATCCAGGTTTAATTTCTTTCCTTTTGGTGAACAGAGGCAGCCATAAGGAGGGAGAAAGAAGGTGGCAGAAATGTCAGGCTGACAGAATTTCTGCCTCACTAGGCTGTTTAGATGAGGGCTCAGGCCACAGCTGGCTGTAGTGTTCTCCGCTCTCATTTAATGCTGTCCTGGAGTGTGCATGCTGCTGAGAGGCATTTTCAGAAATCTCCCCGCCTTGCTGTTCGGAGGGGGTGGACTAATTTGCCAGGCAATGGGCTCTCATCAGGACACTAACTGAGGCTATGCACAAGAAGCTTCCTAAAGCTGGGAGGGCAGCTGTGTCCTTGCAATGTAATCACGGGCTCCCTCGCAGCAGCAGAGTGACCAAACCTCAGACTCTGTTTATACCTTTTCCGCAGTCTTCTGTCCCCTACCCAGACTTGCTTTTACAAAGGAGAGAGGATGTCAACCCCTACAAAGCAATACGACACATCCTTGCTTAGACTAGCTGCAGAGCTTAGAGCTGGTCTACACTTAATAGTTAGGTTGACATAGCAATGGTAGTCAGGGGTGTGAAAAATTCTCTCACCCCTGCTGACCTAACCTGCCATGTAGATGCAGCTAGGTGGACAGGAAAATTCTTCCATTGACCCAGCTGCAGCTGCTCGGGGAGGTGGATCGCCTACAGCAATGGGAGAACCCCTTCCATCGATGTAGTGAGCAACACAGCTGCAATGCAGTAGCTTTACCGCAGCAGCACCTGGACTGTAGATGTGGCTTTAGCACTGGTTCTGCTCTATCTAGTGGGGTCATCTGCTGTGTTTAGAGCTGGAAAATTGCTGCTGCCACTTTGGACATCAATGACCCATGGTGTGACCATGCTGAGGCATAGAAGCAGCCTTAGGGGAACACTCCAGTGGCCGACTCTACCTGTATTAGCACAGTTCACTTCTTGGCACGGTTCTTTAATTGCATGGTCCTGATAAAAGGTGACAGAATAAGGAAGCCTGAATAGGATTTGGAGCCCATATGTATTAAGAGTAGTAAAACTGTTTCTCACCTTTGATATCAGACTTATATTTTTTAAGAGAGTAATATTTAACTTTACCTATACGTACTGGTTTCTACAGGATGGGTCAGATTAATTCTTCATTGGGCAAATTTTTTTTTTTTTTTGCTAAGTGTCACAATTCGGGACCGCTGCCCCCCTATTTCCCCTCTATGATCCAGCAAGAGCACCCACTCTAGGCTCCCAGCTCCTCAGCCATCACTTATATTGGGCAGAGACCTATGTTTCTCTCCCTCCTGGTCAGCGTTTTTCCAGGCTGCCCTGTTCCTTGCCTGTATTGTGTTATTCCCAGCAAGCCAGATTGCCTAAACAGAGCAGCATCTGTGCTTTGCTTTCTCTGAACAGGGTCACTGCCCACAGTTGTTACTACACAGCAAACTTGTTTCTTCTTACAGTGAAAGCATTACAGAGGAAAAACTATTAAAACAAGAATAGAGCCTCCATGCACGTTGTTAAGCTTACCAGAGATCACCCCCGCATCGCCACCACTCCAGTTCCAGCAGGACCTCTGGCAGGAATCACTCCTTCAAATGCTAACAGGGGCTTTTTCTGGGCAACAAGTTCATAAGAGCCTCAGCTCAGAACAAGCACCCAGATCAACCTGTGGCTTTATACAGCTTGGGGTTTTCATTTGTAACCGGCAGGAACAGTAATTAGCAGACAGTAGGGTTGCCAACTGTCTAATCGCACAAACCCTTTGCCCCACTCCTTCCCCAAGGCCATGCCCCTGTCCTGCCCTTTCTCTGAGGCCCCACCTCCTTCTTACTCCAACCCACCTCCCTCAGTCATTCACTCTCACTTTCACCGGGCTGGGGCAGAGGGTTGGGGAGATGGGAGGGGGGGTGGGCTCTGGGCTGGGGCCGAGGGGTTCAGAGTGTAGGAGGGGGCTCTGGGCTGAGCCTGGGGCAGGCGGTTGGGGTGCAGGAGGGGGTGAAGGGTATGGACTCTGGAAGGGAGTTTGGGTGCAGGAGGAGATGGGGCAAGGGGTTGGGGTCCAGGAGGGGATTTGGGTGCAGGCTGCAGCCGGGAGGTGCTTACCTCAGGCAGCTCCTAGAAGTGGCCGCGTGTCCGGCAGCGGCTCCTAGGCTCAGGGGCAGCCAGGGGTCTCTGCGCGCTGCAGGCACCACCCCTGCAGCTCTCATTCCCCGGGATTCCCCATTCCCAGCCAATGGGAGCTGCGGAGTTGGCGTTCAGGGTGGGGGCAGTGCACAGAGATCCCTTGGTCCCCCCTTCACCTAGGGGCCGCAGGGATATGCTGGCCACTTCCGGGAGCAGTAAGGAGCCTGCCTTAGCTCCGCTGCACCGCCGGACTTCTAGCAGCCTAAAATCTTCCAGATTGGCTTCAGTAGTCTCTGGGAGATCGAGCCCGATTCCAGGAGACTCCTGGCCAAATTGGGAGGGTTGTCAACCCTAGCAGACAGTAGTTCTCTCCTCAGGGTGTAGCTTCTAAAGGTTGGGTTTTTGAATAACCAGTGGAGGGCATTTGCACTCACCTCCCCCTAAATATTTCCCAGGAATTCTATTTGTGTCTGCCACATTAACAGTCATCCAGGCCCACAATAATACAGAACCTTTGCATTTAATAGAAAGGACTCCAAAGTGAAGTCAGTCAGGATTTTCAAGGGTAATCCAGGAAATTCCCGTATCTGTTGCAATGGGCATGTCTGCCTTCCTGCAGCTTAGAGCCAGAAACATACCTATCAGTCACAGGCAGCAGGGAATGCCCCACCTCCTCAAGGCCCCACCACTTTTGTTCTGCCTCCCAAGCACCAGACAGACGATTCACCCACCCTCCCTGCTGCAGAGCTTTTCTACGGGCTTTTCTTTCACATGTGTGACTAACAGCCGGGCTCTCTGGCTCCGAGTGCAATGACCCTGTCTCAGCCCAGTCCAGGAAGGGGAAGCTTCACTTTCCTGCCCTGGCCAGAAAGGACGGCAGGGAAGAAGGAAGAGCCAGACCCGTAGCAAGCAACCTCCCACCCCATCTCCATGAGGAGTGTGACACTAGAAGGGCCGTGCGTCAGTCGAGCCTGCAACAGCAGCCACAAGCCATGCCTCTTTCTCCCCATCTGCATCCTTTTGGGCCTCTGATGGAGGGCACTGGACACAGGACAGATACTAACGTCCGACAGTTCAGTCCCCTCCTCTTGGGCATCCCCAGGGTTTCCTGCTGATATCCTAGGGTGGGGCGTCAGGTGAAACGCACGGACCCTAAGAGCTAGAGAGGAGAAGAGCCAGCCATCAGTCCTCTGCGATTTCATTCTCCAACCCCATTCTACTCCTTAAGACTCCCACACTCCCCTGGGGCCCCTGAGTGGGAGAGGAGATAATGAGCCAAGTGTCTTTTAGGACAGTGAGAACCCTAATCACTTGTAATATCTTTGGACCAATCTCTGAGTCCAGTTTTGCAGCTCCCTATAAAGGATCATAGGTTTGAACTTGCAAAGGGGAAGGAAATGAAGTCATGCTTTCCTTTGTAGTGTACAGCTCAATGGGTAAACCTTAATCCCTGATCCCTCTGCATGGGGAATAAACCCACAAAAGACTATGGCCTAGTCTACATCTAAAACTTAGGTTGGCTTAACTACGTCACTCAGGGGTGTGAAAACGTCCCACCCATGAGAGACATAGTTAGATATAGACACCTCCAGGTTGACAGACGACTTTTTCTGTTGACCAAGCTACCGCCTCTTAAGGGAGTGGATCTACTACAAGTGACAGAAAAAACCCTTCCATTGCTGTAGCAATTGTCTGAACTACAGCAGCGGAGCTTCAGCGCCGGCTCCTTGTAGTGTAGGCGTAGGTTAAGCCACTAGCTTGCCCTGATTCCACTGCAAAAAAGGAATTCTTGCGCAAGGGAGGAGGGCCAGCGGTCCAAATCATAATAAAATGTATATTAAAGAGAAGCCAGGCTCTTTTCAGTCCGAGTGCTCTGAAACTGTACTCAAGTCACCTGTGGCTGCCCTAGATAAACTCTAATGGTCTCTCCTCATGCTCTGTAGGCAGAGATCAAGAGTGGAATGGAGGTTTCCAGCCATACCTAAAAGGCTGGTACCAGGCCACATTGTACGGTAATCTGCACCGATAAGGCCTAAACTGGAATAGTGCATACCATTCTGGGCACTGCATTTCAGAAAGAATTTGGACAAATTGCTCCCCTCGGGATTTTCTGCAACAGAAATTATTAAAGGTCTAGAAAACGTGATGTATGAGGAAAGATTGAAAAAATTGTGTTTGTTTAGTCTGGAGAAAGAGAAGACTAAGGCCTTGTCTACGTGACAAAATTAAGTCGACTTAAGTTATGTTGATGTACAGCCACCACTGTAATTAAACCCCTGTTGCATGTACACACTATGCTCCTTATGTCACCGGATCGTGTCCACAGTAGCAGCCCTTGCATTGACACAGAGAGCATTGCACCGATGGTAGCTATCCCAATCTACAACTCACCACCATATAGCGCGGGGTGATTTGGGAAGAGTTTGCAATACCTCATGGGTGAAAAAGAGTTACGCAGGGGTGGCTGGGAACATGGGTTCAGCATCCCAAGATGCAGTTTTCTCCATCCCATCATTCCATGGTCATCCTATTGTGTTTCGCTCCACTTTTCAAAAGCCTCATTAACCTGTGTGTCCACAGTCTCTGTGAGAAGCATGGCTCCTGCATTGCTCTTCAGTATTGCGCCAATCATTTCAAACACAACACACCTGATCCTGCAGTATTTCCTGACCTATGAGTCTGATGACAATGCCTTGGTGGATGCCTTGTTGTGTGCCATGGAAAGAAACAATTCAGGATTGCTGTTGGCATTCATGGAGCAGCTGCACATGGTGGACTGCCATTTCTGGGCCCAAGAAACAAGCACTGACTGGTGGGATCAGGTATGGGATGATGAGTAGTGGCTGCAGAACTTTCAGATGTGCAAGGCCACTTTTGTGGAATTGTATGCGGAGCTCGTCCCAGCCTTCTGGGATGGCTCTGGGGCACCTGGCATTGGCCACTGTCAGAAGACAGGATACTGGGCTAGATGGACCTTTGATCTGATCCAGTATGGCTATTCTTACATTCTTATGACACCAAAATGAAAACTGCACTCACGGTGGAGAGGCGAATGCCAATCATGGTGTACCAGATTGCTACCGATTAGTCAGGAATCAATTTGGAAGTGGTAAATCCACCTTGGGGGTAGCTGTGATGTAAGTGTGCGAGGCCATTAATCACATCCTGCTATGAAGGACTATGACTCTGGGCAATGTGTGGGAAATAATGGATGGTTTTGCAGCAATGCAGTTCCTAAACTGCAGTGGGGCGATAGATGGCACGCATATCCCTGTTGTGGTACCAGATTACCTTGTAATGAAGTCCCTTAACAGAAAGGGCTACTTTTCTGTGGTGTTGCAAGCACTGGATCACTGGGGCCTTTTCACCAACATCAGCATGGGCTGATCAGGGAAGGTGCATGACACCTGTATCTTTAGGAACACAGGCTTGTACAGAAAGCTGCAAGCAGGGACTTTCTTTCCAGACCAGCAGATCACTATTGGGGATGTTGAAATGCCATTGGTGATCCTGTGAGACCCTGCCTACCCCTTACTCCCATGGTTCGTGAAGCTGTACGCTGGCCACCTTGACAGCATCAAGGAGCACTTCAACAACAGGCTCAGCAGCTGCAGAATGACTGTTGAATGTGCCTTTGGCTATTTGAAGGGCTGCTGGCGCAGTCTACTCACGAGATTAGACCTCAATGAAGAAAATATCCCCATGGTCATAGCTGCCTGCTGTGCACTTCATAGTATCCATGAAGCAAAGGAGTAGTTTCCGCAGGGGTGGAGCGCGAAGGTGGATCAGCTGTCTGCTGATTTTGAGCAACCAGTTACCAGGGCTATAAGAAGAGCTCGGCGGGGAGCTGTACAGCTTAGGGAGGTTTTGAAGGAGCATTTTAACAATGAGGCTCAGTAATGTGTGTTGCTGTAGAGTGCTGTGCCTGGCATTGTTTTTTTGCACCATGCTATAAACTTTGTAATGAATGCTATGTGTGCGCTAATATAACAATGCAAATGCAACTATTGCTGTTATCTTTGAATGTCGGCCACAGCCTCCGTATGTTGGAAACCAATAAAGATGGATTAATTTTCCTAAAATAAGACTCTCGTTCCACACCTACGCAAACATACCTATTTAAAAGCTGAAAAAAACTTCATATTTACAGGTAAAAGTATCTTTAAAGGGAAGGGAACTGGGAATTTACAAACACATACACTAGTCTCTCATAGCTCAGTGTATGTGGAGTGCCTTGAGTACTGCTTCGGCCCTGGAAGATGCATGGAATGTGTGGGGGATGTAGGGAGGTCCTGGAATTCAGTTCTCTATGGGCTGCAGGGGAAGGCGAGCATGGATATGTTCAGCCTGAAGTTCAATCAGGGACCGCAACATGTCTGTCTGCTCCCTGAGCAGCGCTATCATCTTTTGCTGCCCGTTTCTTCTGTCCTCACTATCCCAACGATGGTGAGTATGGCCCAGGAGAGGGGGAAAGTTGGAACAATAACGGGGGAGGGGGCGGGGGTAGTACTCAGGTATCAGTACAAGCAGATAGGGCAATTGAACTGAATACTGGTGTGGTCAAAAAAGCCACCTTCGTTAATTTGTTAATAGGTGGAGTGCCTCCATTTATATAAAAAAAAACATTCAGCTAGAAGACAAGGGTACATACACAAGAACTTGGACAATGGCCTCAAACATTAGGAAATGCATTTATCGTGTACAGGTATATGAAGGAGCCTGTCCAACCCAAACATCAACCTCGCTCCCAACCACTCGCGTCACTGCTAATACTACCTCGTCAATGGAATGTCTAAACTTACAACCTTGGCCCGCCTCAAGAATCTTCCTGCACTCTACCTCAGAGTATATGGTAAAGAATGTGGGATGGATGGATGTGCCACTAAAACTAAATTTTGCTAGTATGACCATGCCACTACAATGCCCCCAACAATACAAAGATTGGTTCAATAAAGAGATTGAAATGCAATTGCGATTTTGAAAACCCTTTAGTAGGGTTTTTTGAAAATCCCCCACTAAAGAGTAAAGGAGAAAGAAGAGAAGTCTTATGGGAGGCTCGGGTCTTGGCATGTCCATCTGTAATTCAGCAGATATCAAAAATCTCAATCTAAAAATAAACAGCATCATTAATGGGCTAGATAATACAGTCAAAACGGGAGAGGCATTAGCCTATTGACAAATCAACATGCAATTACCATTAACAACATACATTCAGTTGCTCAAGGGTTCAGCCACCTAAATTCTATTGTCCTGTCAATTATTAACAGCATAAAAAAATGACGTTTCACTGACAGTTACCTATGTGGCCTATGGTAATAAAGTAATTGAAATAATCAAACAAATCTTATTACAATTAAAATTACAAAATTTGCCACAAACACTGGACCACACAGTCATTTTAAAACAAATACATGAGCAAGGGGTAAATAATATTGCTTCAGTGTTTTTACAATTTGCTAAATTTAATAAGGTTTCAAGTTTCATAACAGTAAAAGCCTTCACATCGTAATGGCCATCCCAAGGTGAATGCAAAATACAGTCAAAGTGTACTGTGCCAACTGTGTGGAAACTTTGGTAAATAATATTTATGTACAGCACTATCCCACTGTGCACTAGTAACTGATACTGGCTTAAAAATTAATAAAGCTTGTTGTACAAAATATAATGGATGATGGCTGTATGAATGTTATGCTACAATTAATATCAACAACACAAAAAGAGGCTGGCCCCAATTGGTACCAAAAAAATTAGTTAATAGGGTGGTACAAATACAAAATGTAGTATGTGCTCTGAAATATTCCAATTTTTCTATACATAGAAACGTTAGTCCTAAAATCAATACAGGATTCTGTGTGCAAGTCACTAGCACACTCTAAATCGGAACCCATGCCTTTTAGCCAACAAGTAGCGTCAGCACTGCCACTGAAAAATATTACTCCTCCTGGCAACCTACAAAATGTATTCATTGAATTGTTTCCCCCAGTAAAACAATTACAAATAAACATACATACGTTGGTGGCAAGAACCAAGGAAGCTGTAATACCCATAGTTCATCTTATCCAACAACAAATAAAAAAAAAGTAAAAAGTGTGCAGAAAAAGTTAACTCTTTGGTGGGTAATCCCCGAGGATGTTACTTTACACCCAATCGTCCGAACACTTAGTGTAATACTAAAAAAAAAATACAAGCCATAACAATAATTGCAGTAATAAAAGTGTGTTGCTATATGCAACATCAAACCAAAAAAGGTAAATTACAACACCTGGTTAAAAAAGAAATAAAACCAGCTATCAACACTGCCATAGTAATAAATAATTGTTATAAAAAATAATCAAATGCTTATTGTTTTAAAAGCAAATGTTTTTACTTATACAATTTTTCTAAGGGCTCTTGGACATCTGTATACTTGGATACTATGGGAGATGTGTTAACCAAATGTATCTTATAAAAAATGTTTAAGGTACAAATATATGCATATTTATTATATTCACATTTACATCTATGTATACATACCAACTATCAACCTTATCCATATATTATCATTTATCAGAAATTATATACAAATATATCTGGTATTTAACTATTCAAAAAATAATCATATAATCCCTCATATATATTAGTATGTATACCTATACTATTCTATAAGCACGATACACTTATAATCCTGACCTAAGCCCATCTCATCAACCACCAAGTAAGTAAAAGGCCTCCTCATATCACCCACAGGTATCAAAGCATAACTCTACATCCCACAGCTCAGTCATGGTCCTGGCCTAGCATTCCCAGGTCCACTATTAAAAAAAAACTAAAAACAATTTAAAAATAAAATCTGTCCATCAGTCGTATGAGGGAATGTGCAAACTAAGGAACAAAGGGGGCGTGAATGTGCAAATGAAAAAGTAAGGTGGCCACATAACAGTGTTTAGCCCACTGGACCATTTTCAGTCCATGTATTATGCTTTTCCAGGACGATGGGTAAACATCCTCCCCATAAAAAGACAAAAAGCAGGGGCGTGTAGTAGGAAGAGAGTCTGAGACATAAGCTGTTGTATCAGAGGCCTGGCCTAAAGTAGTAGTCAAAGCTTTACTGATATATAAAGCAAAAACAAACTGGAAGCAAGAGGCAGAACCTGCTCACAGAATCAGGCAAGAAGAGGGCTGATTTTGCAGAAATACACATTCCTAAGAAGTGCTAGGCACAGAGTACTCACGCAAACATATCCCGATATTAAGTTGTACCAGAACATCCCAATATTAAAGATAGTACAAAAATATTCCCAAAGGATAACAGGAACACACTGACACCTCCTAAAAGATAAGGTCAGGATGACAGTAGGTAATAGAGATGTTTTAATCGAACCAACATGTACAAGGTGATGGGTGATAACTAGCCATGTCAGGGGGCAGTAACTAACTATGTCAGAGGGGCAGTACATAACTTGTTTGTTTCGGGGTATAAAGATGTATCTCAGAGGGAGTGTCTTTGTCTAGCTTAGGGAGGAACGGAAAGTCCTGTCGTTCGCTGAGCTGATCATTGTTACAGGCATACATGTATTAGCGGTCTGGGAGAATCTGCGGCAGTTGTGGGCCTCATGCAGGCCACAGGTTGCCCACCGCTGGTCTGCGGGATACTAGTACCATGCTTTGTCTTGTCGACAATAAACCTGGCCTGGTGCCTTCTTCCCATGACAGATCTTGTGGTTCACTCAAGGTCTGCTGTGCTGTCTGTCTGTGCAGTCCTGGGGCAGCACACAGGGAGAACTCAGAGAGAACACGCACACAGCCAATTCCTACAGAGAGCAGCTCGCTTACTTACCAGATCAGTGGTCATGGGTCACGAGTGTGGTTAGATGTTTGGCTGCATGTATATGTGCATGAGCTGATGTGTCCCTGCACATATTGAAGCAAACTGAGTACTTTACAGGTTCCTTCCCCTGCATCAGGCTTGCCAGTACTGGACTCTTAGGAGTGGCTTGACTGCTCAAGAGTCAAAAACAGGTCCTGGCTCATCACACTACTGGATCCCTGGGTTGCCTGTCCCCCATACTCCTCCTCCTTCCTTGTCCAACACTTGAAAGCCAGGGACTGGACTAGATGACCTATTGACGTCCCTTCCAGTCCTACACTTCTATGATTCTATCCTCAGCTGCCCTTGTGGGTTGCCATGACCCAATGAAGTGGTTGTGGGCGCCAACTCTCCCTCTAGGTCACCATGCCCAAATATCTGGCTGTTACCCGCTCCATCCCGGTGTTGGGACCACCCACTGCTGCCACCCACTGCTGCCACTTCTACCACCTCCCTGCAGCAACCAACCATGCAATGACAAGAGGGAGAACAGCCTTAAAGAAAGGCTTGCCAAGAATCCTTGACCCTGTACCGATCCTGTACCACAGTATGAATCTGTTAAACTAGATTCTGTGGGACAGTAACCCTTATGCAGTGAAATCTCTACAAAGGTAATTAATGAAGATGGAGTCAGATTGGTTAATCATAAACTTATTCAATAACAGAATGGGGCACTGAGTCTGTTTATCAAAGTTACAGACAATGAAAACCTCTCTAATGAAGAAATCAAACTGGTAATCCTGTTAAAGGAATAGGTTGACTGTGCATAAAGGCTTTGTAGCTGAGTTGCCACTGTTCCAAAGTACCTGGAATTCAGGCTACTAAGCAGAATAACAGTAACATATACCCCAGGTATTGCACATCCTGCTTTCCTGCCAAAGATTCATAGTAAACAGACAATCCATCTTGTGAAAGGATGTTCTAGCACAGGGATCGGCAGCCTTTCAGAAGTGGTGTGCCGAGTCTTCATTTATTCACTCTAATTTAAGGTTTCATGTTCCAGTCATACATTTTAACATTTTTAGAAGGTCTTTCTCTATAAATCTATATTATGCAACTAAACTATTGTTGTATGTAAAGTAAACAAGGTTTTTAAAATGTTTAAGAAGCTTCATTTAAAATTAAATTAAAATGCAGATCTTATCAGGTTAGTGCAGTGGTTCTTAACCTGGGGCACATGCACCCCTGGGGGTGTGAGATGCCCTTTCTGGGGGTGCGAGACATGCGAGATTTTTTTAGAAGGCAAATCATGGAAAACACAAATTAAGCATGGGCACATAAGTACAACTACTTTGTTTCATACAACCTATGTATTTATTAACATTATACATTTTTTAACAATTACTGTAATATACAAACTATGTTTTTAAGTTTTCACGTTTTTAAGCTAATTGTAGTTTAATTTTTGATAAGGGTGAGAGAACATATTTTAAGAACTCCAGACTGTCAGCAGGCTGTGCAGGGCTGGGTATAGTGTATTATATTGCTCCCTATAGGAATGTGCTACTTATGGTGTACTTCTTGCGGCTGCTAGTCCTGATGCTCTGAGCATCGGGGGGGACGATAAGGGGACGGGGAACAGGGGTGGTTGGATAGGCATGGGAGTCCCGGGGGCCTGTCAGGGGTTGGAGATGTGGCTAGGGGTCAGGTCAGTCAGGGGACAGGGAGCCAGGGGGCTTGGATGGTGGGGGTGGGGTCCCGGGGGAGCGGCGGATGGGGTGGGGCGTCCCAGGAGGGGGAGATCAGGAGACAAGGAGCAGGGAGGTTTGGATGGGTGGAGGATTCGGGGGGGGTCAGGGGGCAAGGAGCAGGGCGGGGCAGGGTTGAATGGGTCAGGGCCGAGAAGTGGGCCGGCTTTTTGGGGAGGCACAGCCTTCCCTACCCCAGTGTAGTGTAACATATTAAATTTCTCCACGTAGGAATGTGCTACTTACTTACGGCTGGCAATCCTGGTTCTGCGCAAGTAGCACATTCCTACAGGGAGAAATGTAATACGCTACGCTGGCGGGCTGAGCGGCTCAGACCGCTGCCAGCCTGGGGTTCCATTCGCCAGCCTCGCTCTGCCCGCTGCCTGCCTGGGGTTCCGTTCACCCAGGCCAGCAGCGGGCTGGGCGGGGGCAGTTGCCAGGACCCCGGCTGGCATCAGCGTGCTGGTAAAAATCGGCTCGTGTGCTGCAGGTTGCTGATCCCTGTTCTAGCAGCTCTGTTCCAGCTAGCAAAATGTCTATAGGGCTGCACCCAAAAGCTAAGCAACAATCTTTTCCTTGCCCAGGAAAAATACAGAAGGTGTTAAAGCCTCAGGCAATCTATCTACAGTAGCTAGTTGTCAAAGGATTGAAAAGTGAAGAGCATCCATTCAGCTGGAATGAGTGCTAATCACTTCTAGTTGGATTATTCCATCTCCCTTCATTCGATTAAGTACAAAATGCTATTGTTTTAATGCTAAGGTTGTGGAACACAAATCAACACCTGATGTAGAACTCTGAGTCGAAGATGCCATTCTAACTCTGACTATTGGAGGTAAAACTCAATGCAATGAATATTTTGTACTTTTTTATATTATATTAGAGGCCACAAACACATCCATGATTGTCAGCTAAGCTACCCACATACTGTCTGGGCAATACTAGGTCCAAAGTTCTGCTCCAAAAGAACTACTTGAGGCAAAGGGTTCTCTTCATTAGCTGTCAGTAGTATTGGAGCTTTTATCCTCTGTTTGCTTTAGCTACTAGACGGAAATCTAATAACACATGAGTAGTTCAGATATTCCAGACAGCAGTGGTGCCCACTAGCCAGCAAATTAAATTTTCTCACAGCCATAATCTTTTAAAAGTAAATGAAATACAAACTTTTTGTAGGTTATAAAATATATTCTTTTTCCCCTTATAATGGTCACTTAGCACATATTTTTAGACTCGTACAAGTACGTAAGATTATATACATTCAACCATAGTGCAAACCTAGTTACCCAAAGCTCCATTCAAACACTCTTGCTATCAATGGACATTATGCAGCTGAAAGCTCTGGATGTCTCCTACTACCTTTAGGGTAAGCAGGTTTTTCCTTTACAAGCATCACTTGTCCTAATAAAATATACACCATATTAAACTTTGCTACATGCATTACTGAACCTAAGTATTTCTTTATAGCCCATCAGGACCTACCGTATAACTTAACGGTGATGCACATACTAATGTAAAATCTATATACCTGATAGATTACTGTTCCACCATCAGTGTGCATGGCACTTTCAATGAAGAGAAAGATGCTGTTATCCATAGTGTGTGCCTTTTTATCTGATACACTACAACAGAGCTGAGCCAGGCAGAGTCTGTCCATAACCTTTAACTTTCAGTTGAAAATGATGAGTGTACTCATGCAGAAATAGCTTCCAGGTGAAACTGCAGTTTTTGTTCCCTTTTAAAATGTGTCAGGGAACAGAGCGAGACTCTAAATTAGGGGTGAGTGGTCTGCAGAGTTAGGGTTATAAATTGAAACTGTTTTCATCTGGGGCTGTGCAAGTGAGAATATAAATCTTCAACATTTTCAAACTCAATTCTTATGTCTCCTCAATATCTCACCCAGTCCATATCGTTTTAAAAAAACATTCCCCTCCTGGAAGGGGATCCAATTTATTTAGTCCACAAACACATTAATACTCCTCACCAGCTTCACTGGTTTCAACATTCTGGGGTCCTATTTATGAAATCCTGCACAAAATCTTTCAAAGTTTCATCTGGGCCCAGCCCCTTCTCCCTGCGGATCTGTCCTCTCTTTAAAGTTCCTTTCCTTCACCCCAGTTCCCAGCTGGGCACAGCCCCTCCTTCCTAAGGGCCCATCTTCCTGCTCTCCCAGCACTTCTTGCCTGGAATTTGGCAATGTCTATAGACCTTCTCCCTGCTGACTTAGGGCCCTGCACAAGCCTTCTTGCTCTCTGCAGGCATCTGCCAACATCTACGTGCCACTCCTTTTCTGTTCAGGCCTCTTTCTTTTCTATAGCAGGTCTGATTGGGTCACATGACCTTCATCCTGCCCACCTGGGGAGATGAGTTAAGCTTGTCACAGGTACACTGACACTCCTCTGCTTTTAAGGGGGCCACTACTGTGTGACACCCAGAGTATGTCTACACTGCAATTAGACACCGGCAGCTGGCCCACCTCGCAGGGTCCTAGAGCCTAAACTGCAGCTCAGGCCCAAACGTCTACACCACAATTAAACAGCCCCTTAGCCTGAGCCCGCCATTCTGAGTCAGCTGACACGGGCCAGCTCTAGGTACCTAACTGCAATGTAGACGTACACACAGTTACTAAAAATAAAAACCTCAAACTTAACTAAACATCAAAGAGGAAACATAGAGGAGAATGACTTCCAGCAAGGTTCCTTTGTGTTTTATGTGATTGATATTAGTGGTGCCTAGATACTAGGAGCTCATGCAGATAGGATGTTGCAGAGTAAAGTGTAGGGATATCATTGCTATCTACTGTTAGGCAGTCAGAGAGCCAGTGGTTACTAAATTAGCTCTGATATCTTGTACCACAGCCAGAAGTTCCTTCTTGGAGCAAACACGGCACTGGGAGCCAAGAGTTCCAGAGTTTTAATCTCAGTGCTGCCACAGATACATGATGTGGCCTTGGGGGAAATCAATTAACTGGTTTCCCATCAGCAAAATGTGGATTCTAGACTCACAAGGCTGGTGAGGATTAGTTCAGGCTTGTACAGTGTTGTGAAAAAGCAAAATGCTATGTAGATAGATATAGATACTAAGTGTTAGTTTCATTTCTTTTATTCTCTCACGTTCATAAACGCAGGCTTCCTTCACCATCTGTTCTGCTATTGTGGAATGCTTCCCTGTACTTTAAAAAACTGCATATTTATACACTCTAAACACCTCCAAGCTGTGGAGAAGTTTACTTCTCTATATGAATTTTGTGGCTTAGTCTTATCTCCCAGATTTCATACAGGTAACTGAATTATCATCTGATGACCAAAAATAGCTATAATTCTGAAAGAGATTCACCTCGTCCCACTGGCTGAAAGTCAAAGGAAAGTAGGAAACAGTATTATCAGGCTGGTGGTGAAAAGACCTTTCAGAAACCTCTCCAGGTCAGCATTTTGGAGGAGGGGACTCTTGGTCCATTGGTTAATCTAGGATTAGCTCTGTATCATGGTGTATATAAAGCATAAACTTCTTGTTGCAGTAGGTTCTTAATTAAAAGCTAAGGCATCTGTGCTCCTCAGATCACAGGCCAGCTCTGACTGGCAGGCCCCTTGAGTAGCTGATAGCAGCCTGAAGCTTGCTCCTGGTTAGGCCAGCTGTCAGCAGTCCCCAGGGGATGAAAGAACAGCCGGAGTTCAGCAGGCATAAGGAAATGTAGCTGACTTTTTCTGGAGATATCTGGATTCCTAAAACTCTGGTCCAGCAAGGACCTTTGAGTGCAGTTTACGAGCATGCTGCCACTGGTGTAGCTTGTTAGGTCAGGAAAACTAAGGTGCTTTAGCAAAAAAGTCCTGAGCCAACAGACCCATCTTGGACGCTGGATGGCTCAGTTGTCTAAAGCGCATTTATCTGTTGCGGCTTATCTGGTACAACAGTACTGAGGAGGCATGAACATAACCTTGTTTCAGGTAATATTGTTTTGAATAATCAAGCTTGTATTTTGCGGCATATGAACTTTAATCCATATCCCCAAGTACCTGGAACAGAGCTACCTGAGCACAAAGATTATTTTCATTTCTAATATTCCTCTTTAACGAAGGCAGCATTCCTATGTCACCTGGCTTCTAACATGCAAAGGCCCAATCTTGTCTCACTTTACAGTTTGAATGCCACGCATGTGGTTTCAATACCTTTTCAAGATCTCATCAGAAAAAGCAGTCCTTATAATTTACCATTCTGATTAGTGTTGCTACAAAACAGGTGGATTGGTTTACTCTTCTGCCATACACCCATATTTGGTGCACATGCAAGGCTCTTACTGATGTGCATATTGCAAGGTAAAATGTACCCTAAAGACATGACAGTCCTGGTTGAGGGAGACCCTCTGTCAGAGCTGAAAGTTAGTGAAGGTTTTCTATTGGCTGGATGCATGCTAATGTCCCTCAGCTGCATTACAGGAGGGAGAGTAATGCTGGGGCTTGGTTCTGAAGTAGGAGTTGTAGTCAGCATTTCACTCTTTTTTCCCAATCTCACCCAAGACTCCATTGATCATTCAGCAGAATGCAAATGGACAGAGAAACTTTATTTCCTGTATAATTTATATTTTCTGCTTCCTCGAGAAGGTAGGAATTCATCAGGACATGCAGTCCTCATACTCAGCAATGCTTCCGTCTGGGGATGGGGCTGCACGGAGCCAAACATCTCTGATCATCTCATTTCATAGAACTTAATATGTCTTTTTCTATTCTTATGTCACATGCAACTAATTTCCTTTTCTTTCCCCATCCTTCAAATCCTATGAACCAGTGCAAGATTGTTCCCTATAGCAGAGCATAATCTCTCAATAGCTACGGTCAGTATTGTAGGACTTGGAGGAAATAATATTTGGTAGGATTTGAACCTTAAGTGTTGCTCTTCAGGATAGCCTGAACTGATGTCCACCCTGCTTAAACTCTGCATGTTTTGCCTAATGTTTGCAAAGACAACAGTTCTGTAGAGGACTGCACCTTTTTTGAGCAGAATGCCAAGCAAACTGAATACTAACCATAGAAAAGACATACAAAGCCGATTTAATTATAGAGTACAACAAAGCACAAACATTTATTAGTTCAGTGTTATCATTTTAAAAAGGCAGGAGCACATTGAAATGGGTTATGATTTTTTTAACAGACTGAAATAAATCAATGGGAATATCACTGAAGATTTTTTTTCTAACTCCAATTTTATAAATTGGAAATTTCACCTGCTTTTCATCATATGCTATATTTATTCATCCTCTCTTGTAATACAAGAACAAGGGAACATTCAACAAAATTGAAAGGTAACTGTTTCAAAATGACAGAAGAAAATACTTTTTACTCAATGTGCAGCTAATCTGTGGAACTTATTGCCACAGTATTCCATTGAGGCAGTGAGCTTGGTTGGATTCAGTAAAGTAGATATTGTGGATAATGAGAACATCCACAGTTACATTAGCGAGTGTTTGGGTGGGGCTTGTTTTTTTTAAAAAGGACATAAACCCTTCATTAATTGATGAGCATTAGGTAGAAACTTCCCCAGTGGGCAGGTAATTGTCCACTGTGAAATTTCTTGCGCCTTCCTTGAAAGCATCTGGCGCTGGCCAGATGTAAGCATTTTGGGGCAGGTACTGTCTTACTATTTATTTTGTTCAGCTCTTAATATGATGGGGTATGATCTTGATTAAGATCTCTGGGCACTACTGTAATATACATAAAGATCACGGCAAGGATCCTGGATTAGATGGACCATAGCTTTGATCAGTCTGGCAACTCCCATTATTCTATGATTCTTTATGCCAAATAAATTAATTCAACATCATTTATAGCTTATATATCTGCGAGCTTCTGAGTTGGTTATCTTGTCTCCAGCAAAGTGCTTGTTGGGGTACCACTTGGAGCAAGAAATGAACATCTTCACCGTGGGAGATGGGGAGGGGAGACATTGTGCTGAATTTCTCCCTTTCTCTATGCTGTTTGCATTATTATTATTATTATGATTTATTACTATTTGTATTGCAGTAGTGTCTATAGACCAGGGCTACATAATGATAGGCACTGTACAAACATCTCACAGGAATGGTTTCAAAGCTTGCAATCTAAACTTAAGATGATACAACAGATGAGTATGACACAGAGAGAGGGGGTGAGGGCGCAAAAGATAACAGTGATACTAATGGACAGAGTAGTAAACAGCCGTCTCAGTGTACCAGTTGGCTAACCAGTGTCAAGTGTTAGGGCTTCAAGGAGAAAACCCTTAAAAGCCAAGAATCGATTTTATCCATAAGTTACCCAAATTTTTCTACTGTTTGTGCAGCCCATCCTTTTTAATAAAATATCTATATGTGATGTGAATAAAATGAAAATGCTGCAGAGACTGAAGAAACCAAATAGTTCAGTAAAGAAAGGAGAAAATGTGAGAGCTAATGCAGTGATGTGGCAGGCCCTGTTCTAGCTTTCCCTTCCCCAGGGCCGTTCAGACCAGCTCTGCAGCATTACAGGAAGCCAGCTCCCCCTCCTCTTTCGCACACACTGCCCTACATGTTTTCCTTCCTGTATAATGTCAGTGATTAGCGTAAATGGAAGTGGTGCAGCTAAATTCCCCTGTGCACTGGGCTGGAAACATATCCCCATCTGTGTTCACTGATCCATCTGCCAAAACGGAAACAAAACTGCTGCTTGCTTCCACTCAAGTGTGGATCCTTGTGGGTTATGCTGAACACTACATAATCTATTAAAGATGAGACGGGACCTTCAAAATCCTAATCTGGCATCCCCAGCAGCAGGTCCCTCAATGGTAATTGGCATAAGCAGGCTACTTCACACCCTCTCCACTTGCCCATTCTGCTTTTCTGCAGAAGTACCTAAGTGTGGCATGAACATGGGATTAAGCAAAGTTGAGCTCTCCTCCTAGTGTAATGTGTGTGTTCATATTGCACATATCTAGTCTTCCGGAGCCACTTTTTGGAAATGGGACAATAAACCTGATTGCTGTAAATGTTTACAGTTGCATGTAATTTAAATGAAAAAGGTGATGCTAACTAAGGGCATGGCTACACTTGCAGATGTAGAGCGCTTTGAGTTAAACCTGCCTTCGGAGAGTGCAGTAGGGAAAGTGTGCAGTCTGTCCACATGACAACTGCAAGCGCCCTGGCGTGGCCTCATTTGCAGCACTTGCAGCAGCATTGGGAGCGGTGCATTATGGGCAGCTATCCCAGCATGCCAGTGATTGCAATGTGCTTTTCAAATGGGGGTGGTGGGGTGGAGTGTGACAGGGAATGTGTTGTATGTATGTGGGGGGAGAGAGAGTGGGTTTTTGGGGGGCTGAGAGCATGTCAGCGTGCTGTCTCGTAAGTTCAGACAGCAGCAGACCCCCCCTCTTCCCCCCGCCTCCCTCTCTCACACAGCATTCCACACTAATGGTTGCTTTGTCTTGGAGCAGATAAGCAGCCAGCTGTCAGAAACGGAGCTTTCAAAGGGCATATCCACATTCCTGCAGCGATTCAAAAACAATGACAAGAGTGGCCACTTGATTTAAGGGGATTATGGGACGTTTCCGGGGGCTGATCAGAGTGCAGTAATGCAACACCTTATTCACACTGATGCCTGGGCATTTCAGCCACTACACAACAAGCCTTAATCTTCTCGCCGAGGTGGAGTACCAGGAGCGCTCTAGCTGTGGAGTCAAAGCGCTCTATGTGCCTTGCTAGTGTGGACAGGTAGTGAGCTAGGGCGCCCGGGGCTGCTTTAATGCACTCTAGCTCGCAAGTGTAGCGAAGCCCTAAATGAAGCAGAAGCTAAATGACTCCTTTCAAACACTAGATAATGGCTTCCAAGGTAGCCATGGTTTGGGTGGGATTTCATCATTATTCTGTCCTCATGCTAAATTGCTTGTGACATTTCAGGAAAAGCTGAAGAACAGCCCTGTGTTGTCTTGTCTTCCCCAGCCCTGCAGCTTCTCTTGGGTTTCTGAGGCATAAGCTTTTTACTACAGCAAAAACACCAGACATAAAAGATTGGAAATGGCTTTCTGTAATTCATTGTGAGCTGTTTCCTCCTTTCTTCCTGTGAAATTTCTTGAAATCCCATTTCTTCTTTCCTCACTGAACATAATCAGGAACTCCCATTAACTTAAATTCCCAAGTTTTCAGACACTTGAGAGTTGTTCAACACTTGGCAGTTTTGATGGCCTCGGCTCCTTATGAGCTGTGATCGATTTTCTATCAAGTTGCTTTGCATCCTGAGAAGTTCATTGCATGTACTGGGAATGCTACATGCAGTGTGATCAGTCCTGGATGGGGTGAGAGGAAGAGCCTTGTAGTATCCAACAGTGGTAAGACCAAAAAATGAAGGACAGGCTATGCCCATACCATCTTTTGCTATGATCCCATTAGATTTCACAAACTAAGCAGAAGCAATCTGGATGAGTCCTTGGAGGGTAAACTCAAGCAAGTAAGGGAACTCAATAGGTCAAACTCTTCCCACTGACAGTACTAAAGCCATTGCCTCCCTCTGATATTAATACAGGAGCTGCCAACTCTTGGATGAAGCACAAAACGTCCTTAATGGTGACTGGAGGTTTTGTAAAAAGAAAAGGAGTACTTGTGGCACCTTAGAGACTAACAAATTTATTAGAGCATAAGCTTTCGTGAGCTACAGCTCACTTCATCGGATGCACCACCAAATGCATCCGATGAAGTGAGCTGTAGCTCACGAAAGCTTATGCTCTAATAAATTTGTTAGTCTCTAAGGTGCCACAAGTACTCCTTTTCTTTTTGCGAATACAGACTAACACGGCTGCTACTCTGAAACCTGGAGGTTTTGTGGCTCTTTATAAAAGTGTCCCTTTTGTGTGCTGGTCAGATTCAACCATGGGTAATCGTATTGTGCCTACCAGAATTCACCTTGCAGTTTGCTGATTATTCTGTTCATTTCTTTCTATCCTAGACTGTTTTGTTGTGCTATTGTGCATTGTTCAATACATCCCCAATTCTAGTCTCAACCCTGACTGGGTGAATGTTGGCTGTGTAGAAGTTGTAATGTAGTGTAGCTGGAACACATAGTGGCCACTGCAGTTAAGGTTAGCTGTAGCCTTCGATATGGCATTCGTCACTGCAGTGACTGAGCACAAACGTTAATTAATCCATCCTCTCCCCAGCCTTTGAGATGAGGCAAAGCATGACTGCCTGACTCACAGATGGGAACTGAGGCAGAGTGACTTGCCTGAGGTCATAGAGGAAGTCCCTGTTAGAGCTGGAGATAGAATCCAGATCTCCATCTTCCAAGCCCAGTGCCTTAACTTCAAGACTGCCCTATCTTCCTTAGCTTGCCTAAGCATTTCCATTCTGTAGGGCCTGTTCCCATTGCTTCTTAAACTGAACATTCGCCTTTCAGGATGACATTTTCCAGGCTGAGTGTCTGCCCGAGGGCGAACATTTTCAGAGTTTCAGAAAATGATGTGCTCTAGCTTAGAATAAGATTTCAGGTGGTGGTGGTGACGGTCCCTTTTAGAAAGTGTGACTATCAGCAGCATCACAGTGTTTGGGGAATACTTGGCCTAGTGGACTGGATGTTCTAGGACCACGGTTTTCAGAGTAATATTCTTTTACTTTATACATAATTGTGACTATTAAAATTGCATTGGCTGATGGTTCGTGGTACTGAACTCTACTGGGCTGCTAGCAGACCTTGTTCAATAGAGGGCCTGTGACTTTGGAATTTGCATCAGTCGGTGGCACAATGGAGCCAACAGTTGACAAACTTCACAGGATGATGCTATTTACTGAACTAGTTTAGTGTCAGGTCACTTATTTCGTCTTGCTCCTTCCTGTGGCGGCTGATAAGTTTGGTGGCCACATCGGTGGCTCTGATCAAAACTATCCATAGTGAGTAATTTAATTTTAATTTGTGCTTTAACAACTTTTTGTAAATATGCACTTGCAGGTCTGTCGACGCTGAACTCAGAGGTGTGACTGCAGCAAGTGTAGACATACCCGAGCTAGCTTTAATCTAGCTAGCCCAAACAACCAGAGAAGTGAAGTTGCTGGAGCATGGGCTAGCTATTCAATTACATACCCAGTGTCAAACCCATGCTGCCATGACTTCGCTGCTACGGTTATTCAAACTAGCGAGTTCAAAGCTACCTTGAGTCTGTCTACACATGCCATAGTCTCACCTCTGCTTGCAGTGCAGGCATACTCTAAGTATCATATTAAGCACTGTTGAAAATTTTACCCCAAGTCACGAAATAGGAAGAGAAGGTGCCATACAGGAGACATTGGCTCACTCCAACCCACAAACTTGCCTGGCAGAACAGCACTGCCATTCCCTATTTGCATTCGGAAGCTATGTGGAGTCAGGTACCTTTTACGAATTATGAAACCTCTTTGAGCTGCCAATACTTTTCCAAGGCTGGTATTGTCTGTATATTTGAATGCACAACCAGAGGCCTCTGTTACATTACAGAGAGGCAGTTGCCTTTTTGTAGTCAAGGTTGCAACCAGCTTCTACCACAATGCCCTGTTGTATCCCCATATGTCTTTGGCAAGGAAAATTGAGATATACCAGATGTCTGAAGAAGAGATGACCAATCCATGTTTGGGTTACGTAATGAAAAATCACCCTGAAAAATAATAGATGCCTAGCTTGTTTGGGTTGAGATCATGTCTTCCTGTATGGCTGTACAGCACCTAGTGTAATGGGCTCCCATCCTTATTGGAGTCTCTGGTCACTACTGCTATAGAAATAATGCATAGACTGTCTTAAGGACCTAGCTAGGACTCGTTCTGCAAGGAGGCGAGTTTGTGGAGCTGGGTTCTAATCCTAGCTCTGTAGATGAGCAGTTTATTAGGGAGAGGTTGTAGTCTCTCCCTAATTAAAGATGATTTTGATCCCCACTTATAATTCCAAAAAATCCTCAGGCTGTCGCGTTTTTAAGGTTCCATCTCATTGACAACTTGAACCTTGAGCAAACTAAAGTACTGTTTGAAAATCATGCAAAATGCTCAAAGGTCAACATTTATACAATTATCTAGAGAAATGAGGGGTAAGGACAGAAAAGAACAATGAGATTCAGTGTAGGGAAGAATGTGTCCATACCCCTGGGGACAGATAATAATCAGTCTAGAACTGAAAGGAGCTTGAAGGTAATAATCCTTCAGGCAGTGGAAACTATTAGGTTGTGGGATTGTCTCCCAGGAAAGTGGTCAAAAACTAGATTGGACCAAGCACTAAAACCAGTACTATGCACAACGTCCTGCATTGGTGGCAGACTCTTCGCCATTTTCAGCTTCTGAGAGTGCTGACTTGAACCCCTTCCTGGCAGTCCCAACAGAGTCAAAGCTTTCATGGGCCAGCTGCCCCTTCCCCCACTCCAACACCAGAGTAAGGCATGAGGCATCTTATAAAGCGGAGTAGAATAGGGACAGAACTGGCACTTTCCTTGAGCTTGTCCATGCTTTGGAGATCAAGAACTTAACTCTCTCTGGCTTCTAATCCTCGCCACACCTTCCACCAGCTCAGAATTCAGTGTCAGCGGCTGCATGGTAGCCAGGAAAATAACGTTACTAACTTTGTTTTCCCCTTTGTATTCCTTATACAGAGAAGCAAAGGGAGTTAGCTCGTAAGGGGTCCCTGAAGAACAGCAACATGGGAAGCCCAGTTAATCAGCAGCCCAAGAAGAACAATGTGATGGCTCGAACAAGGTAGAGGATTTCATAATGTTCAAGTATGTATGCAGTGCACCACCCATCCCCGATGTGCTTCCTTGGGGGCTGGGACTGTCATCATACGGAGCTGACTTCACACAACGTAATGATGGCTCGCTCAGGGTCTGGCAGGCCACAGACTCTGTGTACTGCTTTGGGGAGAGGTGGAGTCAGAGTCAAGGTACAGCCATGAGAGCTGCCGGGGTACCTTGGCAGACTGGCTGGTCTTTATTGAAAGCAGGACTAAACGCGAGGTTCAGTCTGATTGACTGCAATGTTCCTAGTAATCCAAAATACCATGTAATCCTATGAATAGGCGATTGCACAGTACTGCTTCAAAAGAACACCACCCTGATTTAGGGCTTATCTCTGACGTGGCTGGTTTTATCCCAGTAATTTTGCTGCTCTTTTTGAATTCAAATGCTTCCAAATATCGGTTGACTTAACAAAGGCCTGTGAATGGCCCGTCTGTGTGCGTTTTGCCATATATTTCCTCTGGGATCTAAACAGCATGACCAAACTTTCTCAGAGCTGCTCACGCTCACAGATAACTGACAATATTTAGTTTGTGTTGCAGGCACTAGTCAACTGAAAAAAAAAGTTCATGACTGTATATTTTCTTGGATCCCATTTTGTTTTGTCTGTCCAAGGTCCAGTACAGTAGAACCTCACTCAGTGAGCATTAATGAGTTGGAACACCTCTGAGTATCAGGGAAGGGTACAGTCATTGAGGGGAACAGTTTGAGTGCCACCAGAAGGGTGCCGTTTACACCTAGCCAATCTTCAGTGTAGAATTACAGTGAAGACAACTTCAGAATGTTGGTGAAACCTGGATGCTTATTGGCAGATGAAAACGTTGTCTAGTTCACCGTATGTTGAATAGAATGGAAACCTTAGGTTAGATCCTCTCTCTGTGCTATGCATCCACCTGATGAGAGATTCTTTGCTGAAAAAAGAAAAGGAGTACTTGTGGCACCTTAGAGACTAACAAATTTATTTGAGCATAAGCTTTTGTGAGCTACAGCTCACTTCATCGGATGCAGTGAGCTGTAGCTCACGAAAGCTTATGCTCAAATAAATTTGTTAGTCTCTAAGGTGCCACAAGTACTCCTTTTCTTTTTGCGGATACAGACTAACACGGCTGCTACTCTGAAACCTGTCTTTGTTGAAAGAAATCTCATGCATCCACAGCGGCAATCATAAATCATGCCAGAGTTTTATTTGTAAATAACTTTGATGGCTGCAGAACATATCACATTGTTTCTAGTTTGTTTGGAAACTCAAAACTGTACAGAAGTCTCAAAGCCCTTCGTTGCTAGCAAGAGATGCAGCAAATGTAACTAGGATGGAATGGAATGTAGGAAAAGTTAACTTGGGTTGTCTCTTACACCCTTCATCATAGTATCCTAGGATTTCCCAAGTCAAGGCTGGATATCAGGAAAAATTGCTACATGCAAGTCTCATTATACGCACATTTAACTTATGCAAATTCAACTATACGCGCTTGGCAAAAAAAAGGGAAAAAAAGAAAGAAAAAAAAAAGAAAAAGAACAATTCCACCCACCATTGCACTCAATGAGCATATGCCCCAGAGTGAGCGTGAGATGGGAGACGTGAATTTGCTGTTCCCTCAATCGGTCTCAGTTCCCACGTACCTCTCGCAGCAGTGGAGTACAGGAGTCGACCGGAGAGTGCTCGGGGTCGATTTATTGCGTCTAGACTAGATGCGATAAATCGATCCCCGCTGGATCGATCGCTGCCCGCCAATCCTGCAGGTAGTGTTGACACACCCATAGTGTGAGCATCTTACCACGCTGAGTGGATTCTAGTGCAGGGGGTCGGCAACCTTTGAGAAGTGGCATGCCAAGTCTTCATTAATTTAAGGTTTGGCATGCCAATAATACATTTTACATTTACACGGGCCAGCGGCTGGAACCCCAGACTGGCAGCGGGCTGAGTGACGCTGGCAGCCAGGACCGCTCAGCCCACTGCCGGCCCTGGGTTCCGTTCACCCAGGCCGGCAGCGGGCCGAGTGGGGCTGGAGGCCGGGACCCCAGCTGGCAGCAGAGTGCCACCAAAAATCAGCTCGCCTGCCGCAGGTTGCCAACCCCTGCTGTACAGGGTTGTACAGTATACACAAAACCATGTACAGTATACTGTACTGTACTTTACTTTATGGGCAATTTAAAGTATTTTCAAGGATGATTTTGACTATATGAGATTTTCGCCTTACGCGTTGACTTTAAAACCTAACCCCCGCATAAGATGCAATTCGCCTGTACTTTGAAATATTAGACTGTGGATTAGCTTCCCAGAGGATGTGGTGGAAGACCTGTTGCTTGCCAAGTTTAAGAAAAAAATGAGAATATGGAGCACTGGAGTCAGGATTTAAACTGGAAGTGAGGAAGGTTGGATGGGGGAGGTGGCAGACATAGGGACCTATATGTAGTATTAGTGACTCATGTTGTCAGGGTGGGTGGTTGCTTCAGTGTGCAAAAAAGCTGCAAATTGAGAGGGAGGGCAACTGTTTGGGACCAGCTACTGACAGACGCATTGGAAACTATTCAAGGAAAACTATATCCCTCCCAGACATCTGCCGCAGTGTCCTGCAGTCTGGCTAGTCTACGTCTCGCACACCCCTCCGCTTTCTTCACTCTGTGGGATCTTGAGGAACAAAGCCCTAAGATCAGCAGCCCCACCAGGGAGCTATCCTCCCACACCTTGCCCTGATGACTCAAGCCCTAAGAACATAAAATACCTATGAAATGGTTAAAGTAGCTTATTTTCGCTAAAAATTACACTAATGTCTGTTATGATCTTACTGCAGCTATTGCTCCATGTCCAGTGTCTAACAATTCCTTAACTCTTCTGTGAACTTGCTTCAGTCTCAGCGGAGTGAAAACACTGAAAAAGACTATGTTGCTCTCTGCTGACTGGTGTAATTTTTTTTCCCTTTTATTAAATCTCCTGCTCCTGACCTAGTCGTTTTTTTCTCTTTTGCTTTATCCACATTATCACTTTTCACCCTTCTATGTTTCTTATTCTTCCTTAAGAATGTTATAAACACTTGATCTCCCCTCACCACCCTGTCTCAGCCCTCCTTTGCACGCGAAGGGGTAATTGAGTCCTTTCAAGCCTTTGCCTCTCTGAGACTTGGCAAGGGTGCTGAGCAGTCAGAAAGCTCAAGAACCAGTTCCTTCACTTGCTCCGGATCTTCGGCAGCACGTCCTTCAGTCCCTCCAGGGCTTTGGCGGCACTGAAGGACCCGCCGCCAAAATGCCGCCAAAGACCCGGAGCGATTGAAGGACCCGCGGCCGAAGTGCCGCCGAAGGCTCGGAGTGCCATCAGGTCAGTAAAAATTCACATGGGAGCCTCCCCAGCCAAGAGCTCAGGCGGGACAGACAGGACGGTCCCACGGGCCATATCCTGTCCGTCCCGTCTGAGCTTCCCCACGCCTTTAACAACCGGTTCTAAACCAGCTTCAAAATTTAACATCCGGTTCGCGTGAACCAGTGCGAATCGGCTCCAGCTCACCACTGGTGCTAAGTGGTGGTTGGTTTTCCCTGTGGCAAGCATCTGTCCACTAAGGACTGGACTGAAAATACCAACTTGCTTAACCTAGGCCAACAAACCATCAGATGTTAACAACTTAAAGTGATTTCTTTGGTAGTCTGTATCCAGTAAACAGTCTCCTGCACTGTCCAGTCGTCCTCTTTCTGTCAAGATTGTTCATTCCTTTGCCTCAGTCAGGCCATCTTCCACACACTCTTTCTCCTGTTTCATTTGCATGGCTTTCTTTTCCTTCTGCTCCTTCCTGAGGCTCAGTTAGACTCTCTAGCTGATTGTAGGATCAGTTACTGACCTTAAGCATCATCGCTTCTTCTATTTTTTTTTCAGGAGTAGAAAGGCCCCTTGTATGCTGTGGAAACAGGACCTAAATCCTGCAGCAGGGCCAGGGTCCCTTGTTTTCTGCAGCTCACTGGTTCAGCAGATTGGAAATTCTGCAGCAACTTTTAATTAATTTTTTTTTAAATTGGGGGTTTTTAATGAATTCAGTAAGAAAATGAATAATACAATCAGTGTGGGATTCCACATGCATGCTTTGAAACAAACTTGCAGAATGTATTTTACTCTTCCCTGTCTTTGTCAATCTTCAGCGCACGGCAGTCATTTGTATTCCCAATGCCATACATGCTTTGTAAAAAATTGCCAGGAGGGAAACTGAAAGGTTTGCAGCTGGAGCTTTTTGCACTGGTGGAATTAACTATCATCTTTAGGCTCAAATTAACTCTGCACCTCCCAAGCTCTTGAAAGCTGGATGTTTCAGGAAAATTGAACTAATCTTGGGCCCCATCCTACAGTTGCAGCATGTGTAGTTAAAAGCCTACTTGTCTTCATTTATACACCCTTGAGAAAACACAGAGTTTCACCACTGAAAAGAAGGGGGACAGCTCACACCTCTATTACTGTTTCTGCCCTCTGCATACATTGCTATTGCTCCATTAAGTTAATTTGGTCAGTGTTTTTTAAGATTTTCTATTCAATTGCATGGCTAGCACTGCCGTGTTTTTTAAATGAAGGCCGAGGTTCTGCAGTTCAGTTATGCAGAAGAGTGATGGTTTGTGTGTTGTATGCAGTAAGTCCCCAAGGAAATTAATCAGCTTTCTTTCCAGGAAGATCTTGAATCTACATTCTGCTATTTAAATCTCATATTGATTAACAATATTGATTTGTATTCAGTCTTCATGAAATATCTGATGATCTCAAAAGCCACTATAAAATACTGAAATGTAAAATATTCTAGTCCGTTTGGGTTCTTACACTACACCCATCTCCCTGGTATCAATTTAATTATTATGCTAAAAGAAACAGTTTTAAGAAAAAAGAAAAGGAGTACTTGTCGCACCTTAGCGACTAACAAATTTATTTGAGAATAAGCTTTCGTGAGCTACAGCTCACTTCATCGGATGCATTTGGTGGAAAAAACAGAGGGGAGATTGATATACACACACGGAGAACATGAAACAATGGGTTTATCATACACACTGTAAGGAGAGTGATCACTTAAGATAAGCCATCACCAGCAGCAGGGGGGGAAAGGAGTAAAACCTTTCATGGTGACAAGCAAGGTAGGCTATTTCCAGCAGTTAACAAGAATATCTGAGGAACAGTGGGGGGTGGGATGGGGTGGGGTGGGGTGGGGGGTAGAAATAACATGGGGAAATAGTTTTACTTTGTGTAATGACTCATCCATTCCCAGTCTCTATTCAAGCCTAAGTTAATTGTATCCAGTTTGCAAATTAATTCCAATTCAGCAGTCTCTCGTTGGAGTCTGTTTTTGAAGCTTTTTTGTTGAAGGATAGCCACTCTCAGGTCTGTAATCGAGTGACCGGAGAGATTGAAGTGTTCTCCAACTGGTTTTTGAATGTTACAATTCTTGACGTCTGATTTGTGTCCATTCATTTTTTTACGTAGAGACTGTCCAGTTTGGCCAATGTACATGGCAGAGGGGCATTGCTGGCACATGATGGCATATATCACATTGGTAGATGCGCAGGTGAACGAGCCTCTGATAGTGTGGCTGATGTGATTAGGCCCTATGATGGTGTCCGCTGAATAGATATGTGGACAGAGTTGGCAACGGGCTTTGTTGCAAGGATAGGTTCCTGGGTTGGTGGTTCTGTTGTGTGGTGTGTGGTTGCTGGTGAGTATTTGCTTCAGATTGGGGGGCTGTCTGTAAGCAAGGACTGGCCTGTCTCCCAAGATCTGTGAGAGTGATGGGTCGTCCTTCAGGATAGGTTGTAGATCCTTGATGATGCGTTGGAGAGGTTTTAGTTGGGGGCTGAAGGTGATGGCTAGTGGCGTTCTTTTATTTTCTTTGTTGGGCCTGTCCTGTAGTAGGTGACTTCTGGGTACTCTTCTGGCTCTGTCAATCTGTTTCTTCACTTCAGCAGGTGGGTACTGTAGTTGTAGGAATGCATGATAGAGATCTTGTAGGTGTTTGTCTCTGTCTGAGGGGTTGGAGCAAATGCGGTTATATCGTAGAGCTTGGCTGTAGACAATGGATCGTGTGGTATGATCTGGATGAAAGCTAGAGGCATGTAGGTAGGAATAGCGGTCAGTAGGTTTCCGATATAGGGTGGTGTTTATGTGACCATCGCTTATTAGCACCGTAGTGTCCAGGAAGTGGATCTCTTGTGTGGACTGGTCCAGGCTGAGGTTAATGGTGGGATGGAAATTGTTGAAATCCTGGTGGAATTCCTCAAGGGCTTCTTTTCCATGGGTCCAGATGATAAAGATGTCATCAATGTAGCGCAAGTAGAGTAGGGGCATTAGGAGATGAGAGCTGAGGAAGCGTTGTTCTAAGTCAGCCACAAAAATGTTGGCATACTGTGGGGCCATGCGGGTACCCATCGCAGTGCTGCTGACTTGAAGGTATACATTGTCCCCAAATGTGAAATAGTTATGGGTCAGGACAAAGTCACAAAGTTCAGCCACCAGGTTAGCCGTGACATTATTGGGGATACTGTTCCTGACGGCTTGTAGCCCATCTTTGTGTGGAATGTTGGTGTAGAGGCTTCTACATCCATAGTGGCTAGGATGGTGTTTTTAGGAAGATCACCAATGGACTGTAGTTTCCTCAGGAAATCGGTGGTGTCTCGAAGATAGCTGGGAGTGCTGGTAACGTAGGGCCTGAGGAGGGAGTCTACATAGCCAGACATATGACCAGGGAAGAGTATAAAAATATTGCTCGGGCATGTAGGAAAGATATCAGGAGGGCCAAATCGCACCTGGAGCTGCAGCTAGCAAGAGATGTCAAGAGTAACAAGAAGGGTTTCTTCAGGTATGTTGGCAACAAGAAGAAAGCCAAGGAAAGTGTGGGCCCCTTACTGAATGAGGGAGGCAAGCTAGTGACAGAGGATGTGGAAAAAGCTAATGTACTCAATGCTTTTTTTGCCTCTGTTTTCACTAACAAGGTCAGCTCCCAGACTGCTGTGCTGGGCATCACAAAATGGGGAAGAGATGGCCAGCCCTCTGTAGAGATAGAGGTGGTTAGGGACTATTTAGAAAAGCTGGACGTGCACAAGTCCATGGGGCCGGACGAATTGCATCCGAGAGTGCTGAAGGAATTGGCGGCTGTGATTGCAGAGCCCTTGGCCATTATCTTTGAAAACTCGTGGCGAACGGGGGAAGTCCCGGATGACTGGAAAAAGGCTAATGTAGTGCCCATCTTTAAAAAAGGGAAGAAGGAGGATCCTGGGAACTACAGGCCGGTCAGCCTCACCTCAGTCCCTGGAAAAATCATGGAGCAGGTCCTCAAAGAATCAATCCTGAAGCACTTAGAGGAGAGGAAAGTGATCAGGAACAGTCAGCATGGATTCACCAAGGGAAGGTCATGCCTGACTAATCTAATCGCCTTTTATGATGAGATTACTGGTTCTGTGGATGAAGGGAAAGCAGTGGATGTATTGTTTCTTGACTTTAGCAAAGCTTTTGACACGGTCTCCCACAGCATTCTTGTCAGCAAGTTAAGGAAGTATGGGCTGGATGAATGCACTATAAGGTGGGTAGAAAGCTGGCTAGATTGTCGGGCTCAACGGGTAGTGATCAATGGCTCCATGTCTAGTTGGCAGCCGGTGTCAAGTGGAGTGCCCCAGGGGTCGGTCCTGGGGCCCGTTTTGTTCAATATCTTCATAAATGATCTGGAGGATGGTGTGGATTGCACTCTCAGCAAATTTGCGGATGATACTAAACTGGGAGGAGTGGTAGATACGCTGGAGGGGAGGGATAGGATACAGAAGGACCTAGACAAATTGGAGGATTGGGCCAAAAGAAATCTAATGAGGTTCAATAAGGATAAGTGCAGGGTCCTGCACTTAGGATGGAAGAATCCAATGCACCGCTACAGACTAGGGACCGAATGGCTCGGCAGCAGTTCTGCGGAAAAGGACCTAGGGGTGACAGTGGACGAGAAGCTGGATATGAGTCAGCAGTGTGCCCTTGTTGCCAAGAAGGCCAATGGCATTTTGGGATGTATAAGTAGGGGCATAGCGAGCAGATCGAGGGACGTGATCGTTCCCCTCTATTCGACACTGGTGAGGCCTCATCTGGAGTACTGTGTCCAGTTTTGGGCCCCACACTACAGGAAGGATGTGGATAAATTGGAAAGAGTACAACGAAGGGCAACGAAAATGATTAGGGGTCTAGAGCACATGACT
This sequence comes from Dermochelys coriacea, assembly GCF_009764565.3. Taxonomy (NCBI): domain Eukaryota; kingdom Metazoa; phylum Chordata; order Testudines; family Dermochelyidae; genus Dermochelys; species Dermochelys coriacea. Next base: position 4,784,575 of record NC_050072.1, read on the forward strand.
TATGAGGAGAGGCTGAGGGAGCTGGGATTGTTTAGTCTGCAGAAGAGAAGAATGAGGGGGGATTTGATAGCTGCTTTCAACTACCTGAAAGGGGGTTTCAAAGAGGATGGCTCTAGACTGTTCTCAATGGTAGCAGATGACAGAACGAGGAGAAATGGTCTCAAGTTGCAATGGGGGAGGTTTAGATTGGATATTAGGAAAAACTTTTTCACTAAGAGGGTGGTGAAACACTGGAATGCGTTACCTAGGGAGGTGGTAGAATCTCCTTCCTTAGAGGTTTTTAAGGTCAGGCTTGACAAAGCCCTGGCTGGGATGATTTAACTGGGACTTGGTCCTGCTTTGAGCAGGGGGTTGGACTAGATGACCTTCTGGGGTCCCTTCCAACCCTGATATTCTATGAATCCTGCTGTCAGGGTGCCAATGCCTGAGATGATGGGGCGTCCAGGATTTCCAGGTTTATGGATCTTGGGTAGCAGATAGAATACCCCAGGTCGGGGTTCTAGGGGTGTGTCTGTGCGGATTTGTTCTTGTGCTTTTTCAGGGAGTTTCTTGAGCAAATGCTGTAGTTTCTTTTGGTAACTCTCAGTGGGATCAGAGGGTAACAGCTTGTAGAAAGTGGTGTTGGAGAGCTGCCTAGTAGCCTCTTGTTCATACCCCGACCTATTCATGATGACGACAGCACCTCCTTTGTCAGCCTTTTTGATTATGATGTCAGAGTTGTTTCTGAGGCTGTGGATGGCATTGTGTTCTGCATGGCTGAGGTTATGGGGCAAGCGATGCTGCTTTTCCACAATTTCAGCTCATGCACGTCGGCGGAAGCACTCGATGTAGAAGTCCAGGCTGCTGTTTCGACCTTCAGGAGGAGTCCACCCAGAATCCTTCTTTTTGTAGTGTTGGTAGGAAGGTCTCTGTAGGTTAATATGTTGGTCAGAGGTGTGTTGGAAATATTCCTTGAGTCGGAGACATCGAAAATAGGATTCCAGGTCACCACAGAACTGTATCATGTTCGTGGGGGTGGAGGGGCAAAAGGAGAGGCCCCGAGATAGGACAGATTCTTCTGCTGGGCTAAGAGTATAGTTGGATAGATTAACAATATTGCTGGGTGGGTTACGGGAACCACTGTTGTGGCCCCTTGTGGCATGTCGTAGTTTAGATAGCTTAGTGTCCTTTTTCTTTTGTAGAGAAGCAAAGTGTGTGTTGTAAATGGCTTGTCTAGTTTTTGTAAAGTCCAGCCACGAGGAAGTTTGTGTGGAAGGTTGGTTCTTTATGAGAGTATCCAGTTTTGAGAGCTCATTCTTAATCTTGATCACTTATGATGAGCCATTACCAGCAGCAGGAGGGGGAAAGGAGGAAAACCTTTCATGGTGACAAGCAAGGTAGGCTATTTCCAGCATTTAACAAGAACATCTGAGGAACAGTGGGAGGTGAGGTGGGGGGGAGAAATAACATGGGGAAATAGTTTTACTTTGTGTAATGACTCATCCATTCCAGTCTCTATTCAAGCCTAAGTTAATTGTATCCAGTTTGCAAATTAATTCCAATTCAGCAGTCTCTCGTTGCAGTCTGTTTTTAAAGTTTTTTTGTTGAAGGATAGCCACTCTCAGGTCTGTAATCGAGTGACCGGAGAGATTGAAGTGTTCTCCGACTGGGTTTTGAATGTTATAATTCTTGACATCTGATTTGTGTCCATTTATTCTTTTACGTAGAGACTGTCCAGTTTGACCAATGTACATGGCAGAGGGGCATTGCTGGCACATGATGGCATATATCACATTGGTAGATGTGCAGGTGAACGAGCCTCTGATAGTGTGGCTGATGTGATTAGGCCCTATGATGGTATCTCCTGAATAGATATTTGCTTCAGGTTGGGGGGCTGTCTGTAAGCAAGGACTGGCCTGTCTCCCAAAGATGGACTACAAGCCGTCAGGAACAGTATCCCCGATAATGTCACGGCTCACCTGCTGGCTGAACTTTGTGACTTTGTCCTCACCCATAACTATTTCATATTTGGGGACAATGTATACCTTCAAATCAGCGGCACTGCCCCCCAACCTGAAGCAAATACTCACCAGCAACCACACACCACACAACAGAACCACTAACCCAGGAACCTATCCTTGCAACAAAGCCCTTTGCCAACTCTGTCCACATATCAGGAGACACCATCATAGGGCCTAATCACATCAGCCACACTATCAGAGGCTCATTCACCTGCGCATCTACCAATGTGATATATGCCATCATGTGCCAGCAATGCCCCTCTGCCACGTACATTGGTCAAACTGGACAGTCTCTACGTAAAAGAATAAATGGACACAAATCAGACGTCAAGAATTATAACATTCAAAAACCAGTTGGAGAACACTTCAATCTCTCCGGTCACTCGATTACAGACCTGAGGGTGGCTATCCTTCAACAAAAAAACTTCAAAAACAGACTCCAGCGAGAGACTGCTGAATTGGAATTAATTTGCAAACTGGATACAATTAACTTAGGCTTGAATAGAGACTGGGAATGGATGAGTCATTACACAAAGTAAAATTATTTCCCCATGTTATTTCTCCCCCCCCCACCCCACCCCCCACTGTTCCTCAGATGTTCTTGTTAACTGCTGGAAATAGCCTACCTTACTTGTCACCATGAAAGGTTTTCCTCCTTCCCCTCCCGCTGCTGGTGATGGCTCATCTTAAGTGATCACTCTCCTTACAGTGTGTATGATAAAACCCATTGTTTCATGTTCTCTGTGTGTGTATATAAATCTCCCCACTGTATTTTCCACCAAATGCATCCGATGAAGTGAGCTGTAGCTCACGAAAGCTTATGCTCAAATAAATTTGTTAGTCTCTAAGGTGCCACAAGTACTCCTTTTCTTTTTGAGAATACAGACTAACACGGCTGCTACTCTGAAACCAGTTTTAAGAAAAATCACACTGTGAAAAGGAGCAGTTTCTAGGTGTCTCCTTATTCCAGTTCCATCTTTTCTCCTTTTGATCTTCCCTCAACATTTGGAGCAGCCTTCCACTTGTCCATCAGAAACCTCTCTCCTTCAGGCCAAGCCTTAAAACCCATTTTTCCCCCCCAGGTGTCCCTCATGTATATCTTGCCAAACTGCTGGCCAGTATTGGATTATTGTCCTAGGACAGTTTCTGAATGTTGGTATAAGAACTCTTAAACCCCTGGCAGATTAATTACTATGAATGGCCTGGTAAATCTCCTGGGTTTTAGCTAATGATTTCCTCATGTAAACATCTCCGTTTCAGGGTGGGCAAGGGCTAAATTCCATAAGGCCAGAGATTCACCCATTATAAATATTAGGGGTACTCATGGCAACTGCCTTATGAGGGCTCCTCATTACTTTTGCTTATTGGCTAATGTAATCCCTTTACTACTACCAAAAAGCATTCGTACATCACAAGCAATTCTAGTGGAACATGTCCACCGGAGTGAAACACTAAAAAGTACCAGCTGTATTCTTCTGTGTGGGAGGAGTGCACTTCCAAGACACGGCTAGCTTATTCGTCTGCGAAAACTGGCCTGACAGCTAACTAGAGACAAAACTTGGTTCCATTTCATTGTAAAAATGAATTACTGGCATATCAATTATTTTTTTCTACCACTCTCAATCTAAACAACTTCATGATCAAGACAGGATTGTTCAAAGAAAATGACGTTCTGTGGAATGAGAACAGTCTCTCCAATAACCTAGCTACATTATGACTTTGTCTCAAGTGTTAAATGTTTCTGAGTTTAATTTTGTGCTTAATGGAAAATTTTACTTCTTTCAGGCTGGTTGTTCCCAATAAAGGCTATTCATCATTAGATCAGAGCCCAGATGAAAAGCCACTGGTAGCACTGGATACAGACAGGTATGAAAAGTGTTAATTAACAGTAAGATTGTATATCAGTATCTTGCATTGTTTCTTGCAAGGAGTGTACTGTTGAAACTCAGGAGTCCTGAGCTCCCAGGCCCCTGCTTGCACCACTCGTGCTAGTTCTTCTACCGATTTACTGTGACCTTGGGTAAGTCTCTTAACCTGTCTGCCTGTCTCCATAGATGTGAAATGGGTATGCAAATATTAATTTTCAGACTTTTTAAAACTGGGGCAGGTGGAGTACTTTGAGATGTGTTGATGAAAGCTGCTACATACATATATAAACTTCTCTGTGCTTGGAATTGAGATTCACGATAGGGACAAAATGTAGAGAGACAAGATGCTAAAGAGAGAACAAGGCTCTTTAACTGTTTCCTTCCCCTTGCTGTATCTTGTCTTCCCCACAGTGATGATGATTTTGACATGTCCAGATATTCCTCTTCAGGATATTCTTCAGCTGAGGTGAGTTACAATCTTTTCTACCTGCCTTGCCATAGATATTAATTATTGAAGCAAGAAACTCCAAAATTGAGCTGGGCAAAGAATTTAGTAGCAACACTTTATTCCAAGATGCTTTTTTTTTTTTTTTTTTTAAGATGGCAGGTGCTTCTCCCCTAGCTGAGTTAACTGGATTTCTCCACTCATCCATTGGAGATAGGCATAATTTTCCCCAGGGGATGGTCTCGCGTGATCTTAGCACTGCTGAAGTTTTATCCCATAGTTGTCAGAATTTGCATTCCATGCTGGCAGACCTCCAATATATGGTGCCTTGGCACAACAGATGCAAACGTGCTAGATTGGAGGCAATGGCAGACTTGATAACCATCCACCTGATGCATACAAGTGCTGGAAGTCCCTGGGATGCCACAGTAGTGGTTGTTCAGAGCTGTCTATATAAGAAGAATGTTGGACACGTGCTATGAATTTGTGCATTGTGATCAGGCCCCCACAAAACTGGGACAAGGGAAATTCCAAGAAGAACTTGTATAGAAGTTCTTGCTATCTCTTCCTTTTTGGAAAAGATTTAGAGTTCAGTATTGTTGATTCTTCATCATTATTTCCTACTACATTTCAAACATCTGTAGTGAATCAGTTGCTCAGCTACTGGTCCATATTTTCCACAACCAAAGAATCAAATTAAGCTTAGGGTGCTGGGCAACCCATTTTCACATGGAGGCCACTGGAAACTGCTTCTCCTTCAATCCCTTCTTTGGGCAAACCAAAATCAAACCTTCAAGAGATAGCTGGGAGCCAGGGTCAAGTCAAGAAATCTGGAATGTATCTGGTCCCCAAACAAAGCATGCTGTTACAGTCATGCAATCAGATCTGGTCAGCTAAGCAAGGCCAGGCCATATCAGTATTTGAATCGGAGACCTCAAAGGAACACCTATGGACCACGGGTAGTGGTGATGATTTCAGTAGCTCTTCCTTCTGGATCAATGCTAACACAATGCCCCTGCTTGGTGTGAGGTGCTACACAGGGAAGTTATTCTGGAACAAGGTAGGGTGCAAATTTAAAGCACTGTGGCTGTTCTGGAATCATGTGGACACTCTTGGTTCAGAATCCGCATGTCCACATTGGGAGCTGTTTCGATCAATTTCCCTGGTAGTCACGATCTGAGATGTAAAAAAGAAGTCCTCACCACACGTGGCCATTAAAGGTCTCACTGCACTCTTTTAAAGAGGTGAGGATTGAGTCTTGGTGTCCTCGCCCAATTTCAGCTCTCCTTACTGCAAGCATCTCCTGAAGTTTCAGTTCGATACAATATTCTTCACTTGCTGGCCTAAGCTGCTGTACATTGCTTTTGTGCATTGGTAAAGAAGAGCTGTTTGTCCCACAACATGGCTGCACGTAGTAATGGCTGCAATAAACCCCTGTGCATAGTTCATGTAACTGTTTGTGAAAGGTGCAGTATAAATATTGGCTCCTTATTGCTGCATGAGAAACTCAAACATACTTTTCTAAAGAGTGGTGTACTTGTAAGACAGTACTCACCGTGTACACATGTTGGCTTCAGGGACTCACTCTCGGTTCATACTTGGCAAGCTCTGAGCAATAAGCCCCCCCCTTTTTAAATAAAGAAACTTTTGTTAAAAGCAGGGTTAGGAGGACATCTGCCTCGGAAACTCTTATTGTAATGGTACATTTTAGAGTTACACTCTGCACTAACGAACCAGAGGGTGCAACCCCCTTGTCAACAGGTGGACCAGAATTGCACTTAGTAGAGTTCTTTCCACTGGCAGCCATCCTCCCTCTCATCCTTTTTTTTTTCCCTTCCTCCAAGAAAACAATATATAGTGGCATCGTGCAGCCTCAGTTAGCAGCTCTCTCGTTGTGTAGAACTCCATGCCCTTGCCATGCAGTTTGCCAGGCAGCCAGCCCTGTGCTGGGGCCCACGTTTGAAGTTCGAAGCTCAGGCGCTCTTAAAGTAATGCATGAGACTTGATAAGTTCACGTGGCCACTTATCATTCTGGCTATATCTACATTACCGCAGTAAGTTGACCTAAATTACGCTACTCCAGCTACGTAGCTTAAGTCAACTTACTGCGGTGTCTACACTGCACTGGGTCGATGGGAGACACTCTCCTGTCGACTTTCCTTACTGTTCTCGTTCATAGTGGAGTACCGGTGTTGACCGGAGAGCAATCTGCGGTCGATTTGGCGAGTCTTCACTAAATCACCCCCTGGTGCATCTATCACCAGAGCGTCGATCTGGCGCTAGTGTAGACATAGCCTTTGACTATGTCTACGCTGCAGCTGCTGGAGTAATTTCCAGCTCGAGGAGACATATACACACTGGCTTTGATGATTGAGCTAGCATACTAAAAATAGCAGTGTAGCGGCAGCAGCATGGGCTAGCCACCCACGTATAATCCTGTCCAAGATCCTAGAGAACGTACTCAGGCAGCTAACCAAGCCACCAGTTGTGCTGCTGCAGCTACACTGCTATCTTTGGCACCCTCCCTCGATCAAAGCTAATATGTGTATATCTGTCCCAGCTGGAAATCACACCTCCCACTCCAGTGTAGGCATACCCAGTAAGGCAGGGAAAGCGAGAGGCTTTCAGCAGCAGAAAAGGGGGCTGGAATTGAACTCTTGACAGCTGGGAAGGAAGTCTGCTTTGGTCCAGTGGTGGTGGGCGGAGGGCATTTGGAAGCGTTCCAGGCCTCTTGTTTGAGTTGAGAGAGAATTGAAAGGGTGTGGCACCTGGGGATGCAGCTGGGACTCTGGTGAGATATTTTTCACTGCTGGGATGTTTGGCAGCTGGGAATGGAAGACAAATATGTCACATGTTCAGGAAACATCCTCCCATTCTGCACCATTGGGGGGGCAGGGAGTCTCAAGTATTTGACTGTTTGTCTCTTTGTCTGCAGCAGATCAACCAAGACTTGAACATCCAGCTGCTAAAGGATGGCTATCGGTTAGATGAGATCCCTGACGATGAGGACCTCGACCTAATCCCCCCTAAATCAGTCAACCCCACCTGCATGTGCTGCCAAGCCACGTCCTCCACCGCCTGCCACATCCAGTAATGAGGACGGCAGGCAGTGATCAGTGCTTTCCACTATAACTGTAAAACTTAACAGCCATTGCTTCCTCCTATGGTAGGACGTGCACCTCTTTGTGTTCATGGAGCCAGGAGAAACCAAAACTCCATTTTATGATTGATTGATGAGTTATTTTAAGCTTTGGTTAACAGACATAAGCTGCTCCAAGTGCCACGCTGGAGCCTGAGCAATTGGCTGGTCTGGGAAGCTAATGCAAATGGGTCCAGTGATCCCTGGGTCTGGGCAGGCTCTGGGTATGGTTTGTAAGGTGGATGTACTGGATTGAGAAGGATCAGATGTGGCTGCAGTTAATCCTATCCGTCACAACTAATCCAACTGTGAGTTCAACTGAGTCTAAGATGTAAGATCTTTCTAACCTGGGGAAAGGTTGATTTTTAATTCATTCACTGAAACTGATCAGTTTGTGCCAACCAAAATTGTACCTGAATAGGAACAGAGTGGAGTATTCTAGACTATGGCAGTGCTGCTGGCAAGGATTAATATACCCTAGGAATCAGTTACACACAAACAGAACATGTAAGTGTCATTTCATTCTGGGTTAATACCAAACTTTACTTGGACTGTCATGTCACAGATCTGATGTAACCTACTGTTATTTCCATATGAGATTAGCACCAAACAGATACAATTCTGTTCACAATCCGTCCATGCCCCTCCTGGATTCATTTTACTGCATTAATTCAATCCAGTCCTATTTATTGGGTTTTGCCTCCAATGTTTAAGGGGAATTTTGGGGGCCCAGCTGCTGGCAAAAATCACAGTCCTTGTCCATTTTATTAAAAAAATATGTATATACCTAAGAAGAATCATAATGATACAGTCTTAACATAGCACCAAAAAAGTGAGTTGAAGAAAGCACATGGTTTTTACAGTACACAGAGGTTCATGTTATCTTGACTTTGAGCCTCTTAGTTCCTACAGAAGAGATTTACCGACACTGTACGTCTGTGCATTTAGTGTTGCCATATGTTAGCAGGATAGGCAATTTCCAGCAACAGGAGGATTGAGCAGGTTCCCATCATGAGACGCACGAGGGAAACTGCTGTTATCCCACCTCTGCCCTATTCTGAGCCAGCCGTAGCTTGTGTTACGGCGGTGCCAGTAGTGAAGGAACAGTTGTCTTTGCACAATGCTGTGCGTGTTCAGGAAGCATGCCTCTAAGATCAGTAGATTTACTGCATCGCCAATTCAGATTTGTTTTTAATGCAAGTGAATTTCCTGACTTACGAACCATATTGGCCTCCTGATACTTCTTTTAAGCTTTTGGGGCAAAAGATGCCCAAGAGTCAGGTGAATATAGGACCTGCGTTAATTATGCCATCAGACTAAATTCCTTGACATGAAACATGACTGCATATTCTTCTGCTTTATCAGAAGGGACAAAGACTACCAACCTTGCTTTTAGTGTTTGCTTCAGGTTTTGATGATGAAAATATTGGAGGAAAACGAAAACATTTTTCCAGTTTAAACTACTTCTGGGAATTCCTTCAGAATGCAACACATATGCTTAAATTTCATCTTCCTGGAGTATATAAAATCCTTGCGTAAAAGTTAGGTGCAGTCAACTGAATCTTTAATAGGACACTGTCAGCTGCTTTTAATAGTTTTAATTGTTGTTGGCTTTTACTCTGTGTATGGCAAGATGCCGCATAATCTAGTGGTCAGAGCACAGGATTAGAGCACAGGGACTCCTGGGTTCTAGATCCCAGCTCCACCACTCGCTTGTGTGGCCTTGAGCAAATCACTTAAACTGTGTTTTCCCGATCTATAAAATGGCAGAATACTTACCTACCTCACAGGACACTGTGATGATAAGTTGCAGTTGTTTATAGCACTTTACATCTGTAAGTGCTAACTGCCCTTTGCAAATCCTCCGAGACTTTTGGAAACTGAATATTCCCCTATTGATCTAGCCTTTTTTAATCACTTGGCAACTATTAAGGTGGAAGTTTTCCCAAACGTTTCTAGAGAAGCACAAATCGTCAGCCATTGTGTGCCCATTTCATCTATGATGCCAGCAGAAATGATGATCCACTTTGGAAATAACTAGGCAGAAGAGGAGCTCTCACAAAACACTATGTGCAGAGACAAGATGGCTTTTGATTCTTGGGAGTAATGAGTAGGGAATTTGGCCAAATCTTACCCAAAAAAAAAAGAGTCAAATTCTGAACTAAAATTATTTGACAGTGTCCCTTTAAAGGGCTATATTAATACAGGTTTCAGAGTAGCAGCCGTGTTAGTCTGTATTCGCAAAAAGAAAAGGAGTACTTGTGGCACCTTAGAGACTAACAAATTTACTTGAACATAAGCTTTCGTGAGCTACAGCTCACTTCATCGGATGCATTCAGTGGATGTATGAAGTGGGCTGTAGCTCACGAAAGCTTATGCTCAAATAAATTTGTTAGTCTCTAAGGTGCCACAAGTACTCCTTTTCTTTTTGCGAATACAGACTAACACGGCTGCTACTCTGAAACCTGTCATCATGCAAGACACTGAATTTAGCCGTATGGAGTGGAAAAAAAAAAAAAGTCCACTGAATGCTTCCGATGAAGTGAGCTGTAGCTCATGAAAGCTTATGCTCAAATAAATTTGTTAGTCTCTAAGGTGGCACAAGTACTCCTTTTCTTTATATTAATACAGGCTTTCAGACTGCTGACTAAAACTTTATAGGCTGGGACTACATAGTGTAGTATTCATATGAACACCAACATCTTCATCATATTCATCCTCTGGGGCAGTGTTCTTCATGTCAAGCACAGCTGCTCAAACTTTGCCCAACTGGGAGCATTGCCTGTAAGGGGTCTGGTGCCCCAGAGCTCTGCACCTACTTTGTATTTAAATACAATAGCATGCCCTGTGCCAGACTACAGGTCCCAGCATGCAAAGCCCCTGTCCTTATACCAAGCGTGAGCTTGTATGCAGATCAAGATGGAGCACTGCATGTTGGGATTAATAGTCTTCATAGGCTGCCCCACCATATTAAAGAAGAGACCTCACCTGCTGATGTGATGACTATTGCCCCAAGTTAGCAGGAACAAATGCTTTTATTTCTTCTGGTTTAAATTTTTTTCAGCCTCCTGCCCCAAATGTCCACCCCACTCCATCCCCAGCACAAACACACACCACCTTTTGGTCTGTGAAATAAGCACATGCTTCCAGTTTAACCCTTTAGGATCTGCGTGAGAGAGATGCTCAGTGTTTGGGGAAGATAGGAGGGAGGTGAAGACTATGTTTAAATATTAATTACACTAAAAGTACTTTCATGGGATCTACAAACCATGCTCCATGATGGGCGCTTTCTACAGATGTAAGGAAATCACATGTTGTGTTTGTTTCATTCCCCATTCGCAAAGGGGTTTGGTTGCACAAACAGCTAGCTTAGCATGATCAGTACAGATCCATAAAATGGAAATTTTTGGCTTCTCCTCACTCTATGCTTTGTGTCCATGTATTTCACCAGGGGGATAAACTAGACAGGGTAGAAAGAAAAGCAGTTATCAATGTAGGGTTGGATTCAGGAAATGCATTGAGAAAATGCACACATGGCTATTATAGAAAGTTGACCAATAATCCTGCTCCACTACAGTTTCTTACGCAGACTATGAACTTGTTGCTTTAAAAAAAAAAGACTATGGTGGAAGGTTGAGGGGGGGTATTAATCTGAAAAATGGCTAGTTAAACCTGGCTCTCCCTGCATGACCTCATGTCCCAGACTTTGGGTTCAGTGGATGACATCTCTTGTCTCATGCTACTCAAAGGGGATTAAACTATGCCGACAGTTCCTGGCAATGTACCTGGCGATTCTGTGGTGCTGTTTCTCAGCCCCAGGAGACGAGGGAAGAAAAAGGAGGATATCCCTCACTTTCCACTTCAGCTGGAGAACACATTCATAAAACTGCCAGAGTGTTCTCGTGTCAGCAGATTGCTTGAAAGAGAGCACTTGATATCCCGATGCATCCCTTATTTCAAGGTGACTAGTCACATTAAACCACCTGGCGTTCTCAAGAAGAGTCTGACTTTATCAAAAGTCCCATCTTCCAATCCCAAACCCACGAGGGCCACATTACAACTCCACACAGGGCGAAAGCCTGTGTCACCATTTGCTGAAATTATCACACAGACGCTGTTTGCCTGAGAATTTGGAAAATTCTCTTATATTGACTCTTGGTCCCCACAAATTTATGTCCACTTGATGCCTCTAAAATCAAAGCCCCTCTGCTTGATGTATATTAGGATTTTTAATTTTAGTCACCATAAAACAACGGAATTTGATCACAACCCCTCCTGTCTATCAGGTGTTAACTTCCATATTGACTCGAGTATGTGAGGCCTCAACGTACAGATTTGGCTCGCCGTCTGGAATGAAGACTGCCCCGTTTCCGAAGATTAACACCATAAATAGGGAATCTCTACATTTCTGCCACACTGGGATGAGCGAGTAACAGTCTGTGTGTGGTGTGTTGCTCCCTTTGAAGGAATATATACTCAACAAACCCACTGTAAAGTTCTGTCTACCCTCAGTATTTGTGAGTCACCTATACTGATCATCCTTGTATCTAAGCACCTGTATATCCTAGTAAGTGACTGGATGCAGGGCCGGTTGGGACCAAGTTATCTTGCATTAGCACAATGTGTTGCAATATAGTGTCCAAAATGGGATGATTCAGATTCATTCTAGTCTGACTCTTCTTCTACTTAAATGCCACCAAAAGTGATCATGTAGACGAATTCAGTTGATGCACTGAACAGTCACATAGTCTGAAGTAGAGTTGCCAAGCCTCCAGGATTGGCCTGGAATCAGCATCAATCACCCAGTGACTACTGAAAGCAATCTGGGATATTTTAATTGGATATTTTAAAAAAATGACATTGTCAGGTTGGGGGTGGGGGTCGGAAAATCTCCTGGAATAACTTCAGTCAGAGTTGGCAACCCTATTCTGAGGATCTCCATGTCCAGTGCCCTGGACCATCAGGGTCTAGGAGCACTGTGGAGGCTATTGATCAGAGCAGCATTGTGAAGCTCTGGAGAGGAGCCAAATACCATCTCAAAAGGAAGAGGGGGTGTCACAGGAAGTCTTAGAGTTTTTAGAAGCGGTAAAAAGGTGGGGAAATCTTTTGGAGTCAGGAAGGGAGGGCAGGGGAGTCAAGTTGAGCTGGGCGGGGGGGAGAGGGAATCTTAGCTGATCGACAAACTGTCATCTTGTAATGAGCTTGGCTCACAATCTTCTCAACCACTGCACTAACTTATCACTGCACACTGAAAAATGGAACGGAGGGGGCTTCCTGGTCCACTAGCCAGTAGTCCTGTTTCAGTCCTCCTGGTGCCCTTTTTCCATGTTGCAGGTACGTGTACGGAGATCTTTGGAAGGAAGGAACTTTGATATCATCTAACTAGGCCACTGGCCCTAAGCTTGTCTGATGCAATGTTTTCCCAGCTATGAAGCCAATCCTCACAGAGGGAGAACCCGCCGAGTCCTTCTCTGACGTATGTTGCTTGCCCCATTACTTATCTGGATTATATTTTAGATGTAGTATCCTCCAGCTAGGCTCTTCTCTGTAATCTCTTCCTCTGCCCTTTTTGCCAGCGTATTTATTCTGTCAGCCCATGTGCCTTTCGGTCTGATGTGCTACTTTGGCTGTCTTGTCTGTGCCTGCCTAGAGCTGAATAAATAGGTGTGGTGGAGGTAGCAGTGAAGCAGTGTCCCCACTGACTGGACTTGCCAGAATAGCACTGGGCTAGTCAGGCTTACCCACACACAGGGTAGGCCAAACTGCTTCTCTTCAGCTTCTGTATCTGCCCTCCAACTCCCCCATCCCAGAGGGGGTGTTGGCTTCTCTTCAGCTGCATCCCGGCTTGCACCTTCATAGCTCAGTTGCTCCCCAGAATCCTTGTGTCCTGGTGGTTGTGGCACCTGTTCTGAGGTCCCATTGCAGCTAGTGCAAAGGAGTCTGGGTGGTTTGATAAATAAGCTGCTGCTGTACATGACTGAGCAGAAACGAGGAAGAAGCTTTTGAAAGAGGACAGGACCCAGATGATTGCCAGGTGGGTTGGTGGGAGGAGAAAAGGAGGCAGTGATTGGGGGTGCTGCCAAGTGCCTTCTTAGCTTAGGGCAGGTCCTGGTTGTCCAACCTAATCTGCTTCAGTAAGGTGCTGTTACAGGCACGATGCAAATCTTGCTTGCTGCGCACGCATCGGAAACCAACCCGAAAGCCAACGGGGGATGAAAGATGCTAACTACAGAAAATCCGCTAATAATCTTAATGAGTAGAGTGGTGTCCTGACCTCGGCTACACACTTGCTGTGACCTTGCCTCTGTCCAGGGCTATAATTCTATCTCATAGGGGTAGTGAGGCTGCATTTATCGTTGTCAGGTGCTTTAGGATCCTTTGGCAAAAGGTGCTAGAGATGACGGGTGAATTTAAAACTGTCAGATTTCTTTTAAAAATCCAAATCCATAAAGAGAAGCGGTGTAGCTCCCCGTCCCTTTATGTAGCGGCTTCTGATGTTGCAATGTGCCAGAAGGCCTCAGGGGGGAGGCTAATCGAGATAAAACCACACTGGGGAGAGCCATTTGACAGGGGTGCCTTTCCTGGCTATGGAGCAGCTGGCACTCGCGCAGCTGGCTGCCCAGGCCTTGGCTACTGCTGCTCCAGCTGCGTGGAATGTGGGGGCGCGTCTGAGATCCCGGCAGCGCTGTCCATCGTCAGCAGGATGAAGGCACGGAAGAGGGCACGTGGATGTACAGGCGTGGGGGAGGTCAAGTTGGATTAATTGACCAAATGGTGGAAATGAGCAGCACAGCAGCAGATCTGATCTGTGAGGGAGTTTCCAGGGGAAGCTTCCTGTCTTGTTTTTTCTGTGGACGTAACAATTTAAGGTATAAATTAAAACTTTCCTCCCTCTCTTGGCTTTCAGGCTTGCTCGCTCTCGCTCTCTGGGCGCTCCCTTCACCTTCCATTCTTCCTCCAAACACGCACTCAATATGGCTGCTGCAACACAAAAGTAAATTTGCCTTGTCATCTGAGCATTGCTTGACGCAGCATATATGGGCCATCGCCATATGCCCGGCATTTGAATCAAAGTTAACTCATCCTTGTGCCACCCCTGACTTCCCTTCAGAGCGGACACCAGGATTCAGGAGGGCACTTTTCTTTCTCCTGCCCTTGGCCCCTGTATAAATAGAGCAGTGTATGGAGATTCCCAGGCAGGGCCTTGGGGAGGACGGTATGGGTTACATTGTTTGGATTTTTGTGACTTAGGAGCCTAGTGGAGGGTAGTAACTGTAAAGGTCCACTGAGGTGCAGGTGTGGTGTAGTATGTTACAAGCTCACACAGTGCCAAGTCCATAACTCCTATCGAAGTCAGTCAGTTGCTGGTGCTCAGTCCTGTGTGTGCCCCCCTCGTGGGAAGGCGTAGTGGCACTTGGAGATAGCAACTCTGTTGCTCATCTTCCCTGAAAGCATGGCCTCTTTCTCACTTTCACGCCGCAGTTCCCTGTGTCTGAGGGTTTGCTTCAGGCTCTGAACTGCGTTTCATCAGGCAAGCCGGCCTGTGTTCCCGGAACGGCGAATGTGAGCATGGCAGGGACAGCGTTCATAACCAGACAAATCCAGACCCAGAAAGGCCAGTGGCTTAGCCTAAAGCACTGTGAACTGGAACAGTCTACAACAAACTAACAGGGGAGCATCTCCAACAGACAGGATATGGGCACCTGCTCTTTTCTGTGGGGCTCAATGTGCGCAGCTGGCACCTGAAGCTCAAGCGTTAAGCCCATTCCTTTGTGTTGTGTAAGGTAAGTTGCAGTGATAAAGGCAGTTTCCAAAAAATGTGAAACCACATCTCTGGGGGGGGTTATGTCACCATCTGCCCTGCGACGCTGGGTACCTTCAAAGCTGTGTTTGACAGCCCTGATCCCAACAGCCAGCCTACAAGCTTGCAGGTTATACCCAGGCTTCCAGTGCCCAGCCACTTTTTGCAGGGTGACCCCAACGCCCTCCAGTCCCAAATGTTCCCCACATTGTCTGCCCTGTAGTGTCCACTACACCAGGGTGGCAATTTGCTGGGGTCCCCAGAATTATGAGTTACTGTGATACCCCTCTCAGCCTCCACAAGTGTGAGTCTGCCTACTGCTAAGCTGTGTGACAACTCCTGACACACCAGCTTGTCTGCCTTGCTAGCAAACTCTTCAGGACTCTGCCAGTCCAAACCTGGCCTTGCAGGTAACAAGAGCAAACCCCAGCTCCCGAGTTCCCTAGAGACGTTCCCCTGCAGTGTCCAGCCCTCTCGCTGGACACACAGATGTTATTGTTCATTGCTTCTTTAAAGAGCAGCCCATCGATTTAACTGGGGTTTCACAAACACTCTTCTTTCAATCACAGCACTAAATTGGATGTATAGTAGAAGTAAAACACATGTATTAAACAAAAAGTCATAGTTTTCAGTGTTACAAGCAAACGAAAGTAAAAATGTGCTTCTGAGACTGAAACTGAACTTCAGCAAGTTACAGTCTTTCCCTAAGCAGGTTTCTCAGGGACTTCAGCTGCTTTGGTTGAAGGATCCAACATTCTGTGATGGCTACCAGGATGGCTTCCTGTTTCTGCTGCTTTCTCCCAGAATTCATTGACCCTGTTATAAGAGTTGGGAAGGCTCCATGCTGGTCTTCCCTTCCAGTTGACTTCCCATGCCGCCTCTGATTCAAATGTAAATAGGACTTCCATTGTTTTGATTCTATAATACTTAATTTGCATTGGAAATAGGCAGATACATTCCCTCCTTTCTGGGAGAAAACTTGTTTCTCCCTGTGTTTGGTCCCAGACTTTAAAGGATAATGGCAGTGAATATCCATAATCCCTCATGTAGTGCTAATGAATACATTTCACACTGATATTAATCACCAGTGTGTCACAGGCTTTCCTGAAAGACCTTGCTTGCTACACTTTTACAATACAAAGATATTATACCCAATCAGTTCCTTCAATTACTTATTCTTTGAAGTTCACACACCCTGTCTTTATAGCCCCAGTAAACCTTTGAAATGTGTTCTTTGAAAAGTCAGCCCAGCCCAAGCTTCTCTCTCCTGCCGTGGTGTGGATGCCAGGCTGTCATCCCACAATTCATTCATCCTGCTTCAAGAGGCAGGAAGGCTTCCTAGAGGTTGCTCTCTCAACCCCATGTTGAGATTAAGTGTCATCTTGTCCCACTTGCTCGCCTGAGGGCTTTATTTACCTTGTCTGTAAATGTCCTTTTCCTTGTCTTTGGTCACATCTTGCCTAAATGACATTGGAGACGCATTCAAGCAAGTGGAACCACATTCCTTTGTCTGAACAGGCGTGGCTCAAACACTGCAGTCCAAATACATGTTCAGAACACTTTTGTGGCACGTGTTTTATAAAGCCCTTTGGGGGTTTACTGTGCATACACCACACAGTGATTTTCAGGACCAGCATGTTACCAGTTTGTATACTTAGATGTCACCTATTAGATACAGATTATGGCAACAATGTGTTAGGTGTGGTGAGTTTGTCAGGCCTGACACGCACAGCTGACAGAGTAGTGAATGATCCTTGGGCCTGGGTGTCAGCGTCTCTCCTCTGCACCCATCTCTTTGGTATCTCTGAGTCTGTGACATCCATCGGACAGCAGCACCCAAACTGTGTCCATCTGAGAACATCGCTGGCTGCTTGCCGGGGGGGCCAAAGGCCTGCCAGCTGATTGGGATTAAATGAAGGAGATTGCAATGGCCAGTGCAGACTGCAGGATCTCAGCATGAGTCGAACTAAAGAGTATCACATTGGGCTGGAACATTGCACTCGCAGACTTCTGGGATTTCCTAGGAGCTGCACTTTTGTACAAAAGGGAAGGTAGTTGTAGAACAGCACGACTTTGGGGGCTGCAGGCTGCATTTTGGCTGCTTCCTTTGGCCACCTTGCCATCAACGTGTGTCGCAGCCTTCCCCTGCAGCCACAGGTGGCAGTTGCTCCCAGGATCTTCCCAATCCAGTGGGATTTACCTGTGGGAGCTAGTGACAGATCCGATTCCATCTTTTTCTCTAGTGACATGCCTTAGTACAAGATGGGTTTGCGTTTGGAACAAGTGTGCGTTGCTGATAGTCCCTGGTCCGTGACGCAGCTATTTCCATAGTAACAAATTATGATCTAAGCAGTGGAATTACATCAAGCGAGGAGAAGGTACAATGCAGCCTTTATTGCAATGCGGCTGTCTCAGACATGTCACTGGAAACCACCACAACAGGCACCAGAAAAACAAAAGCACCCGGGAGGTGCAGCAGTGAGATAAGTTCCATTCACTGTAGGGCTGTTTGTTCCCAGAGTGACATTTTCTTCCTTGGTTACTCATTTGATTCTGCTCTTTCCTGATACTGCATTGTCCTGATGCCCAGACTGTATTTAACAGGAATTCCTGCTCTCTATCCCAGTTACCTCAGTCTCCCTACTCCTTCCAAAAGGATAAAGGAATCAATTTTTATCAGTTACTTTACAGCTGACGTGCATTTGGGCTTTTAGCATCCCCCACCTCCCAGCTGTCTCTGCTCAACCTATCGCAAATTACTTGTATTGAAAAGCTCACACAGATAATGGCCCAGGTGCATTGACATCCAATACCTTGGGGGATGTAGCCAGTCCTGGCAGTTGGCAAATCAAGGCAAATCAAAGTGGGCATTAGGCCATAGGGAGAGCCTACAAACAAATTGATGGTGGAGTGGCAGGAACCAGGTTTGATTTCCGTCCAGCAAACTCAGTCCCCTGGGGATGTCTCCTGTGTGATGTGTTGTGATAGTTACAATGGCTAACTGAACATCGGTCTCTCCCATCCATGGAGTCAGGCAGCGTCACCACTGGCTTTATAGAAGCAGAGGATCCAATCGAAATACAAAGCATACAAGGGCCTTGAGTTTCAGGCTGGTGGTTCTTTCATGTGTGACTTCCCCATGTATAAAAGAAGCACAGCATTAAAACAGACCCTGCTCGCCTCTCCCATGAACGGCTGCTGCAGCCTCTTGGCTCGGCATTCCGAGTTTGTGCTCTGCGTTAGATGGGTCCAGCCTTCAAAGTTCTGACCCAGATCCAGACTTCGCAGAGTTCAGGGAGATTTGGATCCGGCTCTTGGTGTGGGCTAATGTCATTATTACTTTCTTGTGATAATGAATTTCTCGCTATGAAGGCGGTGGAAAAAATGAACGTTGGATTACAAGCAATTGTCATCCTTCCTTCATGCTAAGGTTTTTCCTCTGCAGGGGAAATGTTTCCTACTCATTTTTCCCTTTCCTCTCAGCCCCAAAGGCTGAGTCATGAGAACACCCTTTGGGCAGAAGAGATGTACATCTCTCCCTTCCAGGCTGTTCATGGAGTAAGTCCGAGACGTCACTAGAGTGGTACAGGGAGCTTCCTCCCCTGGGCGCTGTGTGCTATCCTGCTGCCTCATGAGCAAAGTCCCAAGTGCAGGTTCCAAGCAGGAGTTAGCTAACATCTGCAAAAGGTTAAAGAATCAAACTAAGCAACCAGTATTGACAGCTGGCTCCTACCTGACATCGAGGCCTTACATTGTTCCAGTCACAGATGAGGTTACTTTTCTGCAGCGTAGCAGCAGGCAGCTCTGAAATGCTGATTTTAATCGAGACCTTAAATTAAATGCACAAAAAGCCTTTCAACTTTTAGGATATTGCTGTGCAAATGAGGGGTGTTGCTTTCTCTTAAGCAATACTAGAGACAGATCTGAACCAGAGCACAGGATTCAAAGCCCTTTGGACTCAGGGGAAGTTTGACCGCAGATCTGAACTCCAGGAGTCAGACCTACCTCTCATTGTAGTACAGGTGGTATTCACATGGATTCGTAGGTCCCATGATGGAGATGCATGGTGAATGGTCAACCAATTAGCCACTTGCTATGCTATGTCATAACCCATCTTGATGTGCCCTGCAAGGAAAGCAGACTTCCGGGTACAGGTGTAGTTTTGTGATTAGAAGGCTCTCATGAAAACTCTTAAGTCTCTATAAAGGAGAAGAAGTGGAAAGGTTTTTTTTGCACATTTTTAACCATTTTTACTCCTTCCGCAGGGATTACTGAGCCTTTTAAAGAAGGAAATGAACCGCCATTTTAATAGCATTCTAAAGAATTCTGAAAGCAGGAGTCATCTTGCATGCAATGTCGTTCTGTGCAGTAACATGCTACTTGCAAATCTCATTGTATATAATGTAGATGAGTCACCTTGTGCTCTATGTGACGGGGTGGTGCAGGAGATATGATGCTGACCATCGTGTGAAACAGCTACAGCTTCCCAAAACCAGAGAATCAGCCAAGGAACAGGGCAGAAGGGGAGAAAACAGCAGCATTAACTGTAAACTTATAACTAGTTGTAACCAGTAAACTTTGGTATCCGTGTCCAGTGGTTAGCTCTAGAATTGCAAGCCTTGTTATATTGCACACACCCTCCATTCACACCTCTCCTTGTTTTCTTCATATGAACTAGTGATGAAATGACATAGATTGTTGTATCCAAATGACTCTCAGACCAGTTCTGCCCCCTTTCCCACCCAAATCCAAGATGGCAAAGATTGTTGAGCAGCAAAAAATTGTTGAGCATCACTAGTTTTAGTTTATTCATTGGGTTTTTTTCTCCCCTCTATTTTTAAGCTTCTTTATCTGAATCCACACACACATACACGCATATATATATAGGTAATCATCTTCTTCAAGTACTTTAAAGGGGTAGTGTAGAAGCCTCTTGCCAGAAGGCCCACCGGCACCTTGCGGACATGCACCTTACTAGAAATGTATTTGGTCGATATAGGTGGGATCTGGCATTGCCCTTCTTGCATACACTACAGTTGACGAGGATCCACCCATAGAAGCTGGCAGAAAGTGGCTATTGTCCGTTTTTATTTTGTGGTGGGAGAGGGGAATTTCTTTGCACTAAGATTATTTGTTAACCTCAAAATGGCCAACTTGCAGGGTTCATTAATACCCAGGATTAATCTGATGTGGCAGAGTCCTACCCAGGCTTGTGTGTAGCCTTTGCAGTCATCAAAATGGCAAATACCTTGGCTGTATCTATACAATGGGTCACAGAGTACAGTGGTTTGTAGTGTTGTTGTTTTTTTTCCTTCTGTGGAATTAAACAGGCCTCTGCTTTCAGCAGTGTTGTATTGATCTTCATTGTTTATGAGTACAGAAGTATAGGAGAGCTCAACTCTTTACTGTGTCTAGACCCATCCTGAAGGTAAACCTTGTGCTCTGCATTAAAAACCGTGTCAAAGCATTCCCAAGATATCAATTCACTGCATGAAGTCCGAGGCAGCGGACGACAGGAGGTGTTTGTGGGTCACTGGAATTGAGCTCTTTTTTGGATCAGTTAAATGGAATTTCCTTCTCATGGAGAGAACTCCTGACCTCTCCGTTGGTCTCAGACCAAGAGATGAATATCCATCCCTGTCTGGCTCTCGGGTGTAGTGAAATGTAGCTGAAACTGCCAGATACAAAATGGCATCAAGTATAGGGTTCAGCCTAACCAATCATTTAATTAGGAAGAAGAGATGATTTTCATAGCTTGGCCTTGTTCCATGTTAAGAAACTGCTAGTCATTTGGCACAGCCAGGCATATTAATGCCACGCTTCACTTGGCAATTTGGTTTCTTTCTAGTTTTGGTTTATTTCCACTCTGGAAGTGTCAACCTGTATCTTCTAAAGAATGGGTTTTAATTTTCCTTTCCTGTTCAGATCCTGTAGCACACTGGTGTATTTCCACTCCTGTCTGTGTAGAGTATTGCCTTAAACAGATCCGTTGTGTTGTGATTTTTTTTTTTACGTTTTATGCATTAATTTATTTTAAAATGTGTTTTTTGGAAAACATGAAGCGTGTATAATATTTTTTTAACATTTCCATTGCAGTATTTATCATTGTTACTGGTTGTGTGTAGTGTAACAGAATTAACGATATTAAAAAGCATACATATGAAACTGCGTCCTTCATTGGAAATAACCGTCCTGGCTGTTGGAAGAGGTGAGAGGATAGCAACAGTGGTAACGACATATATGTTTCTTTAAAATAACATTAGCTTCCCAGTATCTAAACATATCAGTTGTGCCCATTACCACTAGCAATCTAGAGCCTGATTTTGATGGTGCTGAGAACCCAGAACTCATAATTAAGACTTAAACCGTTAAAGAAAACTTAGGCCTCTAAAGACAACTCTGACCATAAAAGCTGTAGTTAGAGCATTCTCCAAACTGTTCTGCCCCAGGAGCTACTGACAAAGTTAGAAGAGGGAAGTGAACAATGGGATTGAAATGGGATTAGATATCTAACCATGGAGATGCTAACTCACAAATTCAGCTGGTCTCCAGACTCTGGCTCAAGAAGGAACTTCCCCCAGGGATATATTGTTAGGGACCACAGAATTTTCACTTTCTTCCAAAGCACTGAGTGAGAATCCACCTTTGGGATCCAGTGAGTCTGTCTCATGTGATCAGTTTCCTGCGTGGTTGAGATAGGGTGACCAGATGTCCTGATTTTATAGGGACAGTCCTGATTTTTGGGTCTTTTTCTTATATAGGCTCCTATTACCCTCCACCCCGTCCCGATTTTTCACATTTACTGTCTGGTCACCCTAGGTTGAAAGCTTTGGGGCTGTTCAGTGCTTCTCTTCGCAGGCCGTCTCTCTGGAGAAGAAAATCCACCCTGTCATTTTCTTTTCCATGCAGACACAATTTTTTCTTTGTGGTGTTTATTAAGAAGTTTGGCCCAGCAGGGGTAGTCACTGCTCATCTATCTCATGGGCGGGATACATTTGCTGAGGCAGCAACCATCACCTGGCACATTTCAAGTAAAATACACTGTCTCTCTCTAGAAAGGATAGATGGATACATTTCCTTAGTAGTCCAAGTCCTGGTTTAAAACAGGGATAGGACTAGTTATCTTCGCTTCATGTGCCAAATTGGCCCCTACTTTGGGCACAGAAATAAAACAACTAGAGCAGTGTTCATAGAATCCTAGAAGATCAGGGTTGGAAGAGACCTCAGGAGGTCATCTAGTCCAACCCTCTGCTCAAAGCAGGACCAACCCCAACTAAATCTTAGAGTTGCCCTAATCTCTGTTTGCAGTGTTGTTGTAGCCATGTAGGTCCCAGGATGTAAGAGAGACATGGTTGATAGGGTAATATCTTTCAATAAATAATATTACCTTACCTGCCTTGTCTCTCTAAACACCGTGTAATCCAGCCGAATATACAACAAGTGACCGTTCTTATGAGTCCAAAGCAGGCTAACCCTCCAGCACCTGCAGGAGGCGTCATTGTTTGCACTACCTCCAACAACTTTTTACACTGGGAAAGCCAAACTCTGCATCATGGAGATCATTAATATGTGACTCGCCAGCACGCCTGATGTCCTAGTGGTTAGAGTCCTTTTCAGTGCCATGCAAAGACCTGGGTTAGGTTCTAAATCCTAGGGTAGAATTTTCAAAAGTGTCCAGGTCCCACTTTCTAAAGGGACTTAGACACTTAAGAGCCTCAAGCTCGTTGAAAGTAAATAGGATTTAGGCACTTTTGAGAATTTTACCCCTCGTCTCTTTCTTCCTACAGCCGCAAGAAATTGGAATGTTGTGGAATCAGCCAATAGGGCTAGTGTCGGGGTGGTGGTGATGGGTTCTTAGATTATTCCGATAAGTAAAATAATTTGTTTCCCTCGTTAAGGTAATATTTAACCTTAATGCTATTGGCAAGAGAAACCCAAACTAATCTTACACCCCAGCAAACTAACGATTAATGGTCCCGATATCCATAGCAAATGATTGGGTGTAGCAAAGTAATGAATAACATGTGAAAGCTGTAGTTTGGAAGGGCCCACCAGTGTGTACCCAGCCCTGACTGGAAGTTCCCGCTGTCTCACGGCTATTTGAAGGCTTATGTAGAACAAATTGGTAGGTCTAAGCCCATTTCCCAGCGAATGAGTGACTAGATTACAGGAAGCACCATCAGAATTGGCATGAACTGACCCCCTTGTCAGCAAGGGCTGAGCAGGCCACAGAGCCTGACCTTCCTTCTCATCCATACAGGTGGTCAGTCTAGGTCAGGGAGGAGGCATATGTCAGGGAAGCTGACAGTGCAACTGTCTGGACTAGGTCCTACTGAGTCTTAAATAGAGGACTTCAGGCTGGCAAGTTATTATTCTGCTACCTTTCACAGGCACTAAAAGTGCTTAGGATGAAATTTAGCTCAAGCACTCATTAAAATGCCGTCAATTTGCATTAGCAAACTCAAGTCAGTCATCATGGATTTGTCTGAAACCTTGGTGGAAGTAGAGAGTAGCCTGAAAATGAGTCGATAATTATTGCATTTCCCTCTCAATTTCCTCTTGCTTGGATTGCTTGGTACAAACTTTTTGTTTCCACTCATTAATGGATGGTTTAGAAGCCAACAGTGATAAATGGAAGAGTTCTGCAGTCAGCCCAGCACTGGATAGGGCCAGACTAACATCCATTAATATTGTATCAATACCATCGACTCCAGCTTTCTTTCCAGCATCTGAAGCAAAGCATTGAGGTAAGGCCCAGAGAGGATGATCTAGCTTTAAAGTTAAAACTTGCACTGCCTAAGAATAAGTCACATTCCTTCCCATGAACCCACTCTTCTTCCTCAGTTCGGGTGGACATTGGAATCTCTGTTAATGTTAAACACTTAATACAGCACTGTAGATCAACTATCCTTGAGGCATACCATGCTCTGTAATGATCAGAGAGAGAATTCCTCAGTGCAGATTAAACACAGGGTCATAAGAACATATGACTGGCTCTACTGGGTCAGACCAAAGGGCTCGTGAGCACCAAAGAGCAAAAGCTCCAACTTGAAGTAACTTAAGGAAGTAACACTCTGGACTTCTCTTTTGTAGGCCTTCTACTGTAGTTGTTGGTGCCAGCCATTAGAAGGAGATTAGCACCTAGTAGGCCAGCGAGTTATGGGACTCGCTGGGAAGTTTGACACAGAGCTCACAATCCTGAGTTAGACGGGACATTTAACATGCTGACTAATAAGCAAGTGGAAAGAAGGCAGGTGTATGACAGGGTTTAACTCCCATCTCCTGCAACATAGGAGAAAGAACCCTGGTTAGTCATGCTTCACACCGAGGGGGTGATTAACTCATAGACTTTAAAGCCAGAAGGGACCACTATGATCATCGAGTCTGACCTGCACATCGCAGGCAACAGAACCTCACCCATCTTCTCCTAGAACTAATTGCCAGACAGAGGGAGCTCAGCTGGGAGAGACTGCGGAGGAGACAGGTCTCTAGCAGAGAGCAGCCCTGGGCTAGAGTTTAACAGGCAGTATACGACGAGGGAAACACTACAGGAGCAGATTAGGCCCTGAAGTAGGGCCAACAAGGGAACTATAGTGAAGCCTAAGGGGAGTGGAAGGCTGGCATGAACTTTTATTTGCACTTGTTTGTGCTACTCCTCAAGGGGTTCAGACTTCTATGTGATTTGGTTGGAAGGCCAAGCCACAGAACACCCGGCGGGAGAATCAGGAGAAGACACAGGCTGAGAGAGGCCATCGCAGGTCCAAGCGAGAGCCCTGTGGAGGACGCCAGGGACAAAGTTCCCCCCCCCATAACCCCACATTTAAGCAGGGGGGTCTCCCTCGAGGTGAGGGTGTGTGCTCCCAAGGTGCAACCAGTAAAATAGTCTTTGGCTCCTGTGTGCCTGTATTTTCTGCGTAATTAGGCCGGAGTTGTCAATTTTGGGAGTGTGGAGAAGGTGGGAGTGAATGAGCGCACAGAGCGGGGAGAAGAGGAGGGCTAGGAAGACACCTGGGACAGGTATGTTTAGATAGGGCAACTGAAATGGAACCAGAACAGGGAGTGATGAAAGGATGGTGGTAGCAGAGACATGAGTGGGGTGAACTATCTGTCTCCTTGGAAACCGTGCCCCATAGCTCTATGATGGCTGCTTAACAGACAGAGTGCTTCCTGCTAGCCCCAGCAGGGAAGGAGGAAATAGCCATTAATGTATTACGGTTTATTTCAGAAGCCAGCCCTTTGCATTGAAACGATGGAAGCAGGCCTGTCTCAGCGGCGCACGGGCACACACTCAAATATTTATGCCTCTGAAAGCATCCTGCAGATGAGGCTGCGTCTGGCTTTAATAAAAGAATGCTGCTGATTGTGCTAATTCCTGTCTTTCCTGCCGCAGCCGCAAAGGACTGTCAGGCCTGGGCCCAGGAAGAACTGAGGACTATTGATTAAATCAGGTACAGCCTTGGGCCTAAGCAGCTCACATTACACACACATATCCAATAAATCCCACATTGTTACATCCAGGGCATTGCATTTTGAAGGGTACCCTCGCCCCAGGCTCCTGTGATGACTGAGCAGGTCCTGAGCCGACCCCAAGACCAGATTGGAAGGAAACCTGCGGCTTGATCCTGCTCTTTCCCTCCCTTCAGCAGAATGAAACAGATCACCTGCCCCTGGAAGCCCTGTGGCTGCCAAGGCCACACTTGGCGATGGGTGATCACTCCCGTTTTTTGTACCTCCACTTTCCCCCCCCGGGACTGGTCTGCCTGGCCCTCACGCTGTGAGGGAGATCCGTGTGTGACGTGTGCCCCACAAGGGAGGGGTAATGGGGTGAGGAGAAGGATGAAATGCTGTAGGATCTGTTTAGCTGTTGTGTGTATCTAGGTTTTCTCCAAATCCCTATTTTGGTGAGTCTGGTATAAACTGGAAGCAAAAGTGGGCAGCATATTCCTGAACAAGGATAGTGACGTTATCATTCTGCTCCCTACGTAACAGCAGACACGTGTGTTTGGAGGGGTAGGGATGCAACTTTATAGGATGAGTTTTACTTTTAAACTGTTACCAGCAGACTGGCTTCTGCCCTACTGGGGAATGGCACCGATTTGCCATTGTTCCTCGAGGTCGGCAGCATTACTGACCTGGCCCCATGCACCTGGCTCCTGTGGCCTCAACTAGCATCTCCAACCTTCCTCGCCACCCTGGCTTCCCCTGCCCGGTTCAAACTAGCTTCTGTTTGTCACAACAGAGACAAGGAAGGAGCTGGAGGCTCTCAGGTGAGACCAGAACTGAGGGTGGATAAGGCTGGAGGATAGAGGATGGCTGTACCAGAATGACTCAGGCCTGTGCTTAAATGCTCCAGTGTCACGGCATCAGGAATACCCACAGCAAGGCTGGTAGGTGACTTACACAGTCTGGCCCAGCTCTACTTTTTCTTCTTTGTATTACACTTGGATTAACGTGGCCAAACTGGACAAATCAACAGAGCATGAGAACACACCTACGTGGGGAGAACAAACCCTGGTTCCTGTTAGAAACGTGAAGGCCAAATTCAATCCTTACCTAAGAAACCTAGGGAGGTTGTGGCATCTCCATTGTTGGATATTTTAAAGAGCAGGTTAGACAAACACCTGTCAGGGATGATGTAGATAATACTTAGTCCTGCCATGAGTGCAGGGGACTGGACTAGATGGCGTCTCGAGGTCCCTTCCAGCCTGATGATTCTATGATTCTAAGCCACAGCTCCTATCACAGGCAGTAGGAGTTGAGATAAGTTTACCATCACCTTCTTCCTCCACTCAAACCTCCCCTTCCCCTAAAAAGTGCCCAAAGAGAGCTGCCTATTACCTGATACAAGAGATGAGCCAGAGGCGCCATGAAGTCCACTGAGGATGCTGTTGTTGCCTGTCTCTTTTACATGGAAGTTGATGAGATGCTAAGATGATGGGCAGCAGTGCAAACCCTGAGATAGTTAAAGCCGCTTATGCTGGGGCTGGCACTGCTGATTTGTGTGGTGCTGTACATGGACTTGGGGGTACAAAAGCAATCCTCAGAGCCTATGAATTCCCCCTTTAATGCAGAAGCCTGGTGCAGATTAGCTCATTGCTAAGAGCGCTGGGTAACTGGCACGTAGGAGATGCCATGACTGTGGGTGGGCACTCTGCCCCAGCCCTCTGCTCTGTGCGGCAGGTGACTTGCTGTAGCCCAAGCTGAGTGAGGCTGGAACCTGTAAGTCGTACGAAGTTCCGAGTCTCTCGCTGTCGGCTGACTGCTTGTGGAGAACAAGAACCAGTGCAGGGGCAAGCGGAGAAAGAAGGCTGAGTGCCTGGGGCATTGGTGAGGCATCTATATTGCTGCTCAAGCAGATGGAGTGGGAAATGCATGTGTCTCTTTATTTCAGCTCTTCCTTTTCTGTAAATTCAGATCTTGACCAGCAACCCCTGGGTGATTGTGGGCCAGCATCCAGGGAAATGGGCACCTTGGACACCCCGGCACGTGGTGCCAATACAAGATCCTGGTGTGAGAGCAGTGTGTGCCGCAGTTCCCAGCAGTGTGCCAGCCTTGGGCCTGAGCTGTCGACTGAGGGTGCCTTCAAACACCAGTAAATTGCCAGGGGAGCCCAGGAGCAGAATCCGAGCCCAGGGCCACGAGAGAGGATGCAAAGAGTAAACGCAGACCTGGGCATTTTAACTCATTTCCAGCTCATGAAAGGAAGCTGGAGCCAGATGTTAACCAGCCAGCTTCTCTCTCACAGAGAGAGCTAGGGGTCAGTCCCGACCTCCAGCTCTGAGCAAGCCAGGCCTGGCACTGCCCCCCAGCTCTCCTACTCTGAGGGGAGACTCTGATGCACCATGGGAGATGTTGTCCAACCAGAGGACCTGGTCTACAGAGGAGAAATGGCATGCGAAGTGCCTGACCTATGTCTCCCTTGATGCATCCTGGTGGCATTTTGGATTTGGAGCCAAAAAAAATTGGTATTCAGATTTCTGCTAAAAAAGCAAAATTTTCCACAGAGGAAGTCAAAGAAAACAGCTCTGCTTAGCACCACCTCCTGCAGCCATCAGCAGCCACAGAGAGAGAGAATGGACCTCAGCTGTGCCACCATCCCCTCTCCTCACAGACCAGCACTGCCTCATCCCTGCATCCTGTGCAATCTTTGCCACTCCTGGGCCAGCTGCCTCACCCTGCCTGGGACCAGAGGGAGAAGAAACTCAGCACTAGGTCCTTTCCCCTCCTCTCTCAATGGGACCTGATGGAGACAGTTCATAACCCAAGTCCATCTCCTGGCAGACTGGAGACTCAGTCTGTAAAACTGGTCGCCCAGATCACAGGGCCCTTTCCATAAAGTAGACACCTCCGCCACTCTGCCTGGGGAAGCCTTTCCTTCTGCAAGCACAGCAGCCACTGTGTTAATGATGCCCCGCCGTATGTGTGCAAAGAGAGGGTTGGACGAGGATGATAAATATTCTGTCATCATGATAAGGGAGAGAGGCCCCGCTGGATCACAGGGCACTGGCAGCCTGAAATGAACTCATACAGATCAATACCGACCTCCATTCACCATTAATTCCTTCCACTCTGGTCCCCCTGCTTTCTCCTGCAATGGCCCCGATGGAGGGACCTCCCCAATCCTGTTTGCTGCCTTTCCTCATGCAAGTGGTTCCTAAAACCCCATTTTTGCTGTAAGGCCCATCAGGAGCGAGTCAGTAGGTAAAATTTTAAAATTATGGGCCATATCATCAAATTCCCAGAAGTCAGTGGAACTGCCCCAATTTAGACCAGCTGAAGATTTTGTCTTATGTATCTGTAACACCAACAGACCTGGAATCTCTGGAGTCTAATGCAGGAGTTTC
This sequence comes from Dermochelys coriacea, assembly GCF_009764565.3. NCBI lineage: Eukaryota > Metazoa > Chordata > Testudines > Dermochelyidae > Dermochelys > Dermochelys coriacea. Next base: position 4,813,672 of record NC_050072.1, read on the forward strand.
TACTGTATGAGCTAAAAGACGCTTCTCTCTTAGCCCTGGTCTACACTAGGCATTGAGGTCGAATTTAGCAGCGTTAAATCGATTTAACCCTGCATCCGTCCACATGACGAAGCCCTTTTTTTCGACTTAAAGGGCTCTTAAAATCGATTTCCTTACTCCACCCCCGACAAGGGGATTAGCGCTGAAATTGGTTTTGCTGGGTCAAATTTGGGGTACTGTGGACGCAATTAGATGGTATTGGCCTCCAGGAACTATCCCAGAGTGCTCCATTGTGACTGCTCTGGAGAGCACTCTCAACTCAGGTGCACTGACCAGGTAGACAGGAAAAGGCCCATGAACTTTTGAATTTCAATTTCCTGTTTGGCCAGTGTGGCAAGCTGCAGGTGACCATGCAGAGCTCATCAGCAGAGGTGACCATGCAGAGCTCATCAGCAGCGGTGACCATGATGGAGTCCCAGAAACGCAAAAGAGCTCCAGCATGGACCGAATGGGAGGTACGGGATCTGATTGCTGTATGGGGAGAGGAATCCGTGCTATCAAAACTACGTTCCAGTTTTCGAAATGCCAAAACATTTGTGAAAATCTCCCAGGGCATGAAGGACAGAGGCCATAACAGGGACCCGAAGCAGTGCCGCGTGAAACTTAAGGAGCTGAGGCAAGCCTACCAGAAAACCAGAGAGGCCAATGGCCGCTCCAAGTCAGAGCCCCAAACATGCACTTCTATGATGAGCTGCATGCCATTTTAGGGGGTTCAGCGACCACTACCCCAGTGGTGTTGTTTGACTCCTTTAATGGAGATGGAGGCAACACGGAAGCAGGTTTTGGGGATGAGGAAGATGAGGAGGAGGAGGTTGTAGATAGCTCACAGCAAACAAGCGGAGAAACCGGTTTTCTCGACAGCCAGGAACTGTTTCTCACCCTGGACCTGGAGCCAGTACCCCCCGAACCCACCCAAGGCTGCCTCCTGGACCCACCAGGTGGAGAAGGGACCTCTGGTGAGTGTACCTTTTAAAATACTATAAAAGGTTTAAAAGCCAGCGTGTTTAATGATTAATTTGCCCTGGCATTCGTGGCTCTCCTGGATATACTCCCAAAGCCTTTGCAAAAGGTTTCTGGGGAGGGCAGCCTTATTCTATCCACCATGGCAGGACACTTTACCACTCCAGGCCAGTAGCACGTACTCAGGAATCATTGTAGAACAAAGCATTGCAGTGTATGTTTGCTGGCGTTCAAACAACATCCGTTCTTTATCTCTCTGTTTTATCCTCAGGAGAGTGATATCATTCATGGTCACCTGGTTGAAATAGGATGCTTTTCTTAAGGGGACATTCAGAGGTGCCCGTTCCTGCTGGGCTGTTTGCCTATGGCTGAACAGAAATGTTCCCCGCTGTTAGCCACCCGGTGGGGGGAGACAAAATGCAATCTTGTAACGAAAGCACATGTGCTATGTATGTAATGTTAACAGCAAGGTTTACTGTGAAAGAGTGTACCCATTGTTCTATAAAAAGTGTCTTTTCAAATACCACCGTCCCTTTTTTTTCTCCACCGCTGCATGTGTTTCAAGGATCACAGGATCTTCTCCTTCCCAGAGGCTAGCAAAGATTAGAAGGCAAAAAAAACGCACTCGCGATGAAATGTTCTCTGAGTTCATGCTGTCCTCCCACATTGACAGAGCACGGACGAATGCATGGAGGCAGACAATGTCAGAGTGCAGGAAAGCACAAAATGACCGGGAGTAGAGGTGGCGGGCTGAAGAGAGTAAGTGGCGGGCTCAGAGAGGGCTGAAGCTGAAAGGTGGTGGCAGCGTGATGAGAGGAGGCAGGATTCAATGCTGAGGCTTCTGGAGGATCAAACTAATATGCTCCAGCATATGGTTGAGTTGCAGGAAAGGCAGCAGGAGCACAGACCGCCGCTACAGCCCCTGTGTAACCAACCACCCTCCTCCCCAAGTTCCATAGACTCCTCACCCAGACGCCCAAGAACGCGGTGGGGGGCCTCCGGCCACCCAGCCACTCCACCCCAGAGGATTGCCCAAGTAACAGAAGGCTGGCATTCAATAAGTTTTAAACTTTTAAAGTGCTGTGTGGCCTTGTCCTTCCCTCCTCCACCACCCCTCCTGGGCTACCTTGGTAATTATCCCCCTATTTGTGTGATGAATTAATAAAGAATGCATGAATGTGAAGCAACAATGACTTTATTGCCTCTGCAAGTGGTGATCGAAGGGAGGTGGGGAGGGTGGTTAGCTTACAGGGAAGTAGAGTGAACCAAGGGGCGGGGGGTTTCATCAAGGAGAAACAAACAGAACTTTCACACCATAGCCTGGCCAGTCATGAAACTGGTTTTCAAAGCTTCTCTGATACGCACCGCACCCTCCTGTGCTCTTCTAACCGCCCTGGTGTCTGGCTGTGCATAACCAGCAGCCAGGCGATTTGCCTCAACCTCCCACCCCGCCATAAACGTCTCCCCCTTACTCTCACAGATATTGTGGAGCGCACAGCAAGAAGTAATAACAGTGGGAATATTGGTTTTGCTGAGGTCTAACCAAGTCAGTAAACTGTGCCAGCGTGCTTTTAAACATCCAAATGCACATTCTGCCACCATTCTGTACTTGCTCAGTCTGTAGCTGAACAGATCCTGACTATTGTCCAGGCTGCCTGTGTATGGTTTCATGAGCCATGGCATTAAGGGGTAGGCTGGGTCCCCAAGGATAACTATAGGCATTTCAACATCCCCAACGGTTATTTTCTGGTCTGGGAAGAAAGTCCCTTCCTGCAGCTTTTGAAACAGACCAGAGTTCCTGAAGATGCGAGCGTCATGTACCTTTCCCGGCCATCCCACGCTGATGTTGGTGAAACGTCCCTTGTGATCCACCAGTGCTTGCAGCACTATTGAAAAGTACCCCTTGCAGTTTATGTACTCGCTGGCTTGGTGCTCCGGTGCCAAGATAGGGATATGGGTTCCGTCTATGGCCCCACCACAGTTAGGGAATCCCATTGCAGCAAAGCCATCCACTATGACCTGCACATTTCCCAGGGTCACTACCCTTGATATCAGCAAATCTTTGATTGCGTTGGCTACTTGCATTACAGCAGCCCCCACAGTAGATTTGCCCACTCCAAACTGATTCCCAACTGACCGGTAGCTGTCTGGCGTTGCAAGCTTCCACAGGGCTATTGCCACTTGCTTCTCAACTGTGAGGGCTGCTCTCATCTTGGTATTCTTGTGCCTTAGGGCAGGGGAAAGCAAGTCACAAAGTTCCATGAAAGTGCCCCTATGCATGCGAAAGTTTTGCAGCCACTGGGAATCGTCCCAGACCTGCAACACTATGCAGTCCCAACAGTCTGTGCTTGTTTCCCGAGCCCAGAATTGGAGTTCCACCGCATGAGCCTGCCCCATTAGCACCATGATGCCCACATTGCCAGGGCCCGTGCTTTGAGAGAAGTCTGTGTCCATGTCCTCATCACTCTCGTCACCACGCTGACGTCGCCTACTCGCCCGGTTTCACTTTGCCAGGTTCTGGTGCTGCATATACTGCTGGATAATGTGTGTGGTGTTTAATGTGCTCCTAATTGCGAAAGTGATCTGAGCGGGCTCCATGCTTGCCGTGGTATGGCGTCTGCACAGAAAAAAGGCACGGAACGATTGTCTGCTGTTGCCCTGATGGAGGGAGAGAAGACTGACGACATGGCTTACAGGGTTGGCTTACAGGGAATTAAAATCAACAAAGGGGGTGGCTTTGCAAAAAACTGAATGGCCGCCTCAAGGATAGAACTCAAAACCTCAAGGATAGAACTCAAAACTGGGTTTAGCAGGCGGTTGATTTCATGGAGGGTGGGAGGGAGGGACGGAGGGAGGGAGGGAGGAGAAAATAAATACAAAACAAATCTAGTCTATTTCTTGTTTTGAGCCACTTCATCTATCTTTATACATCTTGCTGGCAGCAGACTGTGCAGTACGACCGCTAGCCATCGTCACCTCCGGGGTGCTTGGCAGAAGATGATGCAGTATGACTGCTGGCCATCATCTTCTGCTGGCTGCAGATTAAAAGACAGTGCACTGCTGGTAGGACTGAATCGCCATGAGACGAAACAAGGGAAATGACCTGGCTGAGTCACTCCCATGTTTGCCCAGGCGCCCAGTTAAAAGAGCACCCAGGACTACGTCGACGACGGCTACCAGTCATACTGCACTGTCTGCTGCCAAAAGGCAATAAACTGCTGCTGTGTAGCAATGCAGTACCATGTCCGCCAGCACCCAGGAGACATACGGTGACGGTTAGCTGAGCAGGCTCCATGCTTGCCGTGCTATGGCGTCTGCACAGGTAACTCAAGAAAAAAGGCGCAAAACGACTGTCTGCCCTTGCTTTTATGGAGGGAGGGAGGGAACGGGGGCCTGATGATATGTACCCAGAACCACCTGCGACAATGTTTTAGCCCCATCAGGCACTGGGATTTCTACCCAGAATTCAAATGGGCGGTGGACACTGCGGGAACTGTGGGATAGCTACCCACAGTGCAAAGCTCCAGAAGTCGACGGTTGCATCGGTAACCGTATGGACCGTGTGGACACAGTCCGCCAACTACATGCACTTAGAGCATTTGTGTGGGGACACACACGCTCGACTGTATAAAAACGCTTTCTACAAAACCGACTTCTATAAATTCGACCTAATTTCGTAGTGTAGACATACCCTTAGTGAAGGCTGTAGCAGATTCATCAACCTCTAGCTGGTCTAGCTGCCATAGAGGGGGACAAAGTGCCGCTCCAAGCCGGTATGGGTTAGCTATCCACTCCGGGTCTCCTAGCACATTCTGTCTTTTAGACAGTACACAATTTGAGGCAGGGCCTGTTTTTCTTCTTGTGTCTCGTACAGTGCTAAGCACCATCTGGTTGCTTAACTAGCAACGATGACTCTGTGTCAAAGGTGAACGGCCACGTGTGCAACATACGTTTGCTCTTGTGTTTGTTTCTCTGTGGTGAAAACTGCCTGAGTCCCACCCTCTTCTTTAAGTGGGAGGGACTTAGTTGCAGGACCTTGTTAAGAACATTGGAGGATCCTGAATGGCAATGTCACAGTGGGCGGATGGGCCAGCTTCTAGACAGCTTCCATTTGGGTGCACAATAAAAATAACCAGTAATGTTATACCTGAAAGAGCTACTCTCCCCACCACGCAGGCAACGCTGATGAAGCTGTTGCGTAGATGGACTGGTTATGTCCTGTGGACAGATGAAAAGTGCAGCCAGAGCAACCGATCTGTGATCTGCAGGCTGCGGGGGCATACACATGAGATGGGGCAACAGAAATAGGTTTAAATGTCCCCCTAAAACATCCTGATAGCTCTGTGCACTCACAGAGCCCTGGAGAACCCACCTCCAACTATTCGCCAGTGAGCAGCAAAGCTGCTTGGAAATACCAATGCTTGAGGTATTTCCACTGGCCCCAGCCTCCACCCACGCCCCTGCCACCATCTGGTCCCAATGAACTGATTGCTCCTCTTTTCAGTCTGGAGGGATCCTGCCATTGCTCTCTGCTACCCTAAAGTCAGTAGAATAGGAGATGGCATGAGAAAGGCAGCACCATAAAGGCAGCCCTAGCAGAACACAGCGGCTGTACTGTGCCAGCCCCTCAGCCTGGGTTAGTCGGTGTCAGCACCCCTCAGGAGTGCACCAGTTGGTGCTGCTCTGCATCTAGCTCAGGTTATACCCGGGAGCTGGGTTTTGTACCGTCCTTTTCCGATACTTTGCAGTAGTGGCGGTGGGAAAGGGTACATTGGGGTTTTTATTTTCTTCAGCTTGCGAAAGATGTGAACAGATTCTGCCATCCAGCTCTCCAGCTGCTAGATCTCGGCAGCCCTACTATTGTCCTTCAATGCTGCTACTAGTGTCAGAGGGGAGAAACGCATCTGGCAGCCCTCCACCTTTGTCTGCACCCTTCAGCCTGGCACCCCACTGGAATGGGACCTGAGGATCCCTGCCCTGGAAGGGGTTGGAGTGGGTGCTTTTAGTCACAAAACCCGAATGGTATCACAGAAACCTAGCAATAGCCTGGTGTCCCTGCAGGGCAGGGAGTGGTGACAGGGCAAATCCATTTGGAAGGAAGATTCTGCATTGGTCCCTGTCGGCCTCCCTCGATCTCAGCTCCCCAGAGACACAGCATCAGCCACTGAACGGCTGGGAAGGGCTCTGAATGGCCCTTGCTCACTCACCCCCCATGGGGCCTTTGAATGATTGGGTATTCACAAGGCATTTTCTCTTAGCTCAGTTTGGCTGCATGGCCATGAACGCTACAAGGCCAGGTATCAAGCCACTCACCCGCTCTTCCCAGGAGGATGGAATAAAAAGCCAATAAGAGTTTACTGGCCCTGGGGTAGTGCTATAGACCAGGGCACTTACCACAGGTGGCTAGAGATGAGGGAGGCTGATTGCGTTTCCCAGCGCTTGAGAAAGCCAGGCATTTCTGCATTGACCCACCATGGCAGTAGACTCCACTTCTGGGTGCCTAACTCGAAGGTGCTCAGCACTTTCCAAAGTGGCCTGTGATTTTGTGCACCCCACTTTGCGGATGCTGGGCTTTAGAAATCAATGGAAGTTAGGAGCTGACATACCTTGCAGAATCAGGGTCCATTCTGCGTTGCCAGGATGTCACTGTCTTAGCATCAGGGGCTCAGCACCTTTGACAATTAGACCCTGTCCTTGGATGCGGATGCTGCAAGCCTGTGAGGAGTTGGACCCGCATCTAGCCTGCTTACCTGCTAGCTTAACCCTCAGGCAGTCTGATGAGCACTCCTGGGCCCCAGGTGAGCCCCCTGATTGGCCAAACTGCCCAACTGGTTGAAGGGATCATGCAACCTGCTCTTAAAACGAGCAGCATGGCACTGGTTGCTCAAGGCATTAGCCTGTGGCTATGTTAGTTTCTGCTCCTGCCTTGTCTCAGCCTTGCTTCTACCTCGGACCCAGCCCTGCTTCTGCCTTCCCTGACTCCAGATAACACAGCTGTAGCCCTCGGCTCCAGTTCCTGGCTCTGATTCCGGTATGACCTTTAGTTCTGACATTCAGCCTCTGACTCCAGTTTTGACCATCGGCTCTGATCCCTGACTCTGACTTGACCCCGAGCGCTGGCATCCAGCCTCTGATTCCATTTCCTAGCTCCTGACTGCTGCTCTGACATGGGGCCTGACTGTTGGGCCAGATCACTCACATCCCAGTCCCTAACAAAGCTGGATCTGTGTTGAACCTGGTCCATATTGTAACTGGGCTGCCAACACCAAGCTGGAAGCGGGCCTTACATAATGAAAACAAAGGGGTTAGGTGAGAGACCCACGCTCCACATCCAAACTCTAGAAGGCAGGGGTGGATAAAATGAGCTACTACTGGTTGAACCATTTGAAAGTAGTTTGGGCCAGAGCCCTGGAGAATAAACGGTAGGAGACAACCTCATGCTAGAAGGAAGATGCACTAGATGAGCTATTAGGACTTTTTCCTCTCTTCAAGTGAACTCCTGATCCCACTGAAATTAATGGGAGTTTTCCCACTGACTTCCATGGGGCCAGGATTTCACTCTTAACTTGTAGGATCTTTCATTAAATGTCATTGTGTGTTTTCAGTGCAAAGCACTACAATGTTTTGGTGGCGTTTAGGTCTCCCAGAAGTAGCATTCATACTTTAGGATGAGAAAATAGTTCCTAACCTAAGGCCTCTTTCACTAGGCAGATGTTGTGTATCTGCTATGGAATACGCGTATTTCCAGCCACTAATGGCTTGCTCACACCAGGCCCATAAGCTTTTATACTGGAGTAATGGGCTTTGTGATTACAGGTTTCCTCAACTCTTATAAACTCCAGGCACATGAAAGAACTGTTCTGGCTGACCTCAGGAAGCCTTGGGATTGAAGACATGCAGAATTCCAATCTCTTTAATGAGACGCCTACAAAAACCTGCTGTTAACAAACGATGCACATGTGAAGACTTGCGGCAGGTATAATGGAGCACAGAGGGTGACTGAAAATGCCTCTCAAACACCAGCCCCCAGGGATCTGCAAAAGAGAAATGTGAGCTGAGTAATGAAGAACCTCTGAAGAATTTCTAACTAATCAGCTCCATTGACCAGCCAAGGCTCCTTTCTTATGAATGCTGGGCACATCTTAAAGTGGCGAAAACCGCACGTAAGGAACTTAACCCATTATTTCATTCTCACCTCTACCGCCCGAAGTTAAACCCAGCATACGGAGTTTGCATCTGCCCCTGAGGGAGGCTGGGTGTGGCTCGGGACTCAGCTCAGCCCCATGTTGCATATTACATCACTCCCACCGAGCTCCTCTCTTTCGTGAATGGAGAGAAACTATTTAGAGTGGCCCAACTAGGAACCCAGGTGTAAAATTAAGCAAAGGAAAAATTAGACTCAAACGTTATTATGGTGAGGGGAATGGAAGGGATGGGAGCCAAACTGCTTACATCTCTTAAAGTTACCCTGGATAAAGCTGTGGAGAATAAACTTGTACAGAGCTGCGGGATTGGCTTGAGACATAAGAACCTAAGAACGGCCATACTGGGTCAGACCAAAGGTCTATCGAGCCCAGTGTCCTGTCTTCTGACAGTGGCTTCAGAAGGTGCTTCAGAGGGAATGAAAAGAACAGGGAATCATCAAGTGATCCATCCCCTGTTGCCCATTTCCAGGTTCTGGCAAACAGAGGCTAAGGACACCATCCCTGCCCATTTTGGCGAATAGCCATTGATGGACCTATCCTCCATTAATTTCTCTAGTTCTTTTTTGAACCCTGTTATAGTCTTGGCCTTCACAACATCCTCTGGCAAGGAGTTCCACAGGTTGACTGTGCATTGGGTGAAAAAATACTTCCTTTTTTTTGTATTAAACCTGCTGCCTATTACTTTCATTTGGTGAGCCCTAGTTCTTGTGTTTTGAGGAGTAAATAACACTTCCTTATTTACTTTATCCATGCAGTCATGATTTTATAGACCTCTGCCATATCCCCCCTTAGTCGTCTCTTTTCAAAGCTGAAAAGTCCCAGTCTTAATCTCTCCTCATATGGAAGCTGTTCCATACCCCTAGTCATTTTTGTTGCCATTTTCTGTACCTTTTCCAATTCCAATATATCTTTTTTGAGATGGGGCAACCACATCTGCATGCAGTATTTAAGATGTGGGTGTACCATTGATTTATATAGAGGCATTATGAAATTTTATGTCTTATTATCTATCTCTTTCTTAATGATGCCCAACATTCTGTTAACTTTTTTGACTGCTGCTGCACATTGTATGGATGTTTTCAAAGAACTATCCACAATGACTCCAAGATCTCTTTCTTGAGTGGTAACAGCTAATTTAGACCCCATCATTTTATATGTATAGTTGGAATTATGTTTTCTAATGTGCATTACTTTGCATTTGTCAACATTGAATTTCATCTGCTATTTTGTTGCCCACTCATCCAGTTTTGTGAGATCCCTTTGTAATTCTTTGCAGTCTGTCTGGAACGTAACTATCTTGAGTAGTTTTGTATCATCTGCAAATTTTGCCACCTCACTGTTTACCCCTTTTTCCAGATCATTTCTGAATATGTTGAATACTGGTCCCAGTACGGACCCCTGGGGGACACCACTATTTACCTCTCTCCATTCTGAAAACTGACCGTTTATTCCTACCCTTTGTTTCCTATCTTTTAACAAGTTACCGATCCATGAGAGGACCTTCCCTCTTATCCCATGACAGCTTACTTTGCTTAAAAGCCTTTGGTGAGGAACCTTGTAAAAGGCTTTCTGAAAATCTAAGTACATTATATCCACTGGATCACCCTTGTCTACATGTTCGTTGACCCACTCAAAGAATTCTAGTAGATTGGTGAGGCACGATTTTCCCTTCACAAAAACTATGTTGACTCTTCCCCAACAAATCAGGTTCATCTCTGTGTCTGATAATTCCATTCTTTACTATAGTTTCAACCAGTTTGCCCAGTACTGAACTCAGACTTGCCGGCCTGTAATTGCCAGGATCACCTTTGGAGCCTCTTTTAAAAATTGGCATCATATTAGCTGTCCTCTAGTCATCTGGTACAGAAGCTGATTTAAACCACAGTTAATAATTCTGCAGTTTCACATCTGAGTTCCTTCAGAACTCTTGGGTGAATACCATCTGGTCCTGGTGACTTATTACTGTTTAGTTTATCAATTTGTTACAAAACCTCCTCTAATGATACCTCAATCTGGGACATTTCCTCAGATTTGTCATTTAAAAAGAACGGCTTAGGTTTGGGAATCTGCTTCACATCCTCAGTCATGAAGACCGATGCAAAGAATTCATTTGTATCTCTGCAATGGCTTTATCGTCCTTGAGTGCTCCTTTAGCACCTCGATCATCCAGTGGCCCCACTGGTTGTTTAGCAGGCTTCCAGCTTATGATGTACTTTAAAAAAAATTGCTATTACTTTTTGAGTCTTTGGCTAGCTGTTCTTCAAATTCTTTTTGGCCTCCCTACTTATATTTTTATATTTCATTTGCCAAAGTTTATGCTCCTTTCTATTTTCCTCAGTAGGATTTAACTTCCACTTTTTAAAGGATGCCTTTTTGCCTCTCCCTGCTTCTTTCACTTTGTTGTTTAGCCACAGTGGCACATTTTTAGTTCTCTTAACTCTGTTTTTTAATTTGGGGTTTACATTTAAGTTGAGCCTTTATTATGGTGTCTTTAAAAAGTTTCCATGCAGCTTGCAGGATTTCACTTTTGACACTGTACCTTTTAATTTCTGTTTAACTAACTTCTTCATTTTTGTGTAGTTCCCCTTTCTGAAATTAAATGCTACCATGTTAGGCCGCTGTGGTGTTCTTCCCACCACAAAGATATTAAATCTAATTATGTTATGGTCAGTATTACCAAGCGGTTCAATTATATTCACCTCTTGGACCAGATTCTGTGCTCCACTTAGGACTAAATCAAGAATTGCCTCTCCTCTTGTGGGTTCCAGGACTAGCTGCTCCAAGAAGCAGTCATTTATGGTGTCAAGAAACTTTGTCTCTACATCCCGTCCTGAGCTGAAATGTATCCAGTCAATAGGGGGATAGTTGAAATCCCCCATTATTATTGAGTTTTTTATTTTTATAGCTTCTCTAATCTTCCTGAGTATTTCACAGTCACTATCACCATCCTGGTCAGATCATCGGTAATATATCCCTACTGTTATATTCTTGTTATCTGAGCATGGAATTACTATCCACAGAGATTCTATGCTACAGTTTGGTTCACTTACAATTTTTACTTCATTTGATTCTACGCTTTCTTTCACATATAGTGCCACTCCCCCACCAGCATCACCTGTTCTGTCTTTCCGATATATTTTGTACCCCGGTATTACTGTGGCCCATTGATTATCCTCATTCCACCAAATTTCTGTGATGCCTGTTATATCAATATTCTCATTTCATGCGAGGCACTTTAGTTCACCCATCTTATTATTTAGACTTCTAGCATTTGTATGTACGCTCTTTAAAAAATTGTCACTTTTCAGCTGTCTCTTATTACGTGATGTAATTGAATGGGACTCTTTCATTTGACTGGCTGCTACTCTGAAACCTCTCATGAGACCCTATCCTTATTTTATCCTCCATCCTCTCTTCTTTACTAGGACATAGAGAATCTCCATTAATAGATCCTCCCCTAAGGGATGTCTCTGTCCAAAACATGTGCTCCTTTCCCCCAGCCCTTAGTTTAAAAACTGTTCTACGATGTTTTTAATTATAAGTTTCAGAGTAGCAGCCGTGTTAGTCTGTATTCGCAAAAAAGAAAAGGAGTACTTGTGGCACCTTAGAGACTAACAAATTTATTTGAGCATAAGCATTCATGCATCTGATGAAGTGAGCTGTAGCTCATGAAAGCTTATGCTCAAATAAATTTGTTAGTCTCTAAGGTGCCACAAGCACTCCTTTTCTTTTTTTTAATTTTAAGTGCCAGCAATCTGGTTCCATTTTGGTTTAGGTGGAGCCCATCCTTCCGGTATAGGCTCCCCCTTTCCCAAAAGGTTCCCCAGTTCCTAATAAATCTAAACCCCTCCTCCCAACACCATTGTCTCATCCATGCATTGGAGACCCTGCAGTTCTGCCTGTCTAACTGGCCCTGCGCTTGGAACTGGAAGCATTTCAGAGAATGCTATCGTGGAAGTCCTGGACTTTAATCTCTTACCTAACAGCCTAAATTTGGCCTCCAGGACCTCTCTCCTATCCTTCCCTATGTCATTGGTACCTACATGACCACAGGTTCCTCCCCAGCACTACACATAAGATGATACAACTTTCTTTTGTAGGGTATCTTTCATACAGACTGTGTCCCATGATGCTTTGAAGAGTTGAATGATACAAGTACAGAGAGCACAGTCGGGGGTGAGGAAGAGACACACAAGCAAAGGAAAAGCTGGATGCTTTTGGCTGAGACCTGAACCGAGAGCAAGAGTGGATAAGGCAGAAGGATACAGGACAGCTGCTCCAAAGCGGCAATTAAATGACTTGTTTAGATACTCCAGCACTGTGTGCTTCAGGCCAGCAGGTGCCTTATAGGTCTTGCCCACCTCTGCTTTTTCTTCTGTAAGCAGGGTCTGGGTGAGCTCTCCCCTGACAGCTAGTGATGAGCTTGGGGGGGGGGGAAGGCTTCAGGACCAGATTGTATTTAAATGAACACACCCACTCGGCCTAGGTATGAGCAGGCAGAGCTGTGTTGTCCAAGTGATCGACTTTGGCTGGTGCTGGGTTACAAATCACTATAGCATTGAGTGTTGTTATCCTTATTGTAGGAGTAAAGGGCAGCAGAACTGGGCTTAGCCTGTCCTGACTGAGGGAGTCATCCTAAACTGAACTAAACTCGCTAAGCAGGAGGCTCGGATGCCAGACCCCAGTGAAGGGTAAGAGGGGCTGGGGACCTGCCTAAGAGTCCTAGGCATGGTTTAACCTGCCCCTCCCCACCGTTCAAAGTCAGAGCTCATTAAGGCTCTATTAGGGCTCTTTTTGTTTTCTTAAGTGATCGCTAGAGCTGAAATCACCTGTTGTGGGGCAGCGTTTCTGCCCAGCCTGCTTCAGCAGTGAAGTTTCCCCACTGAGAGCTGAAAATCACTGAGGGCTGGCTGGAACCTCAAGAGACCGATCCACAGAGGTCACCGTGGAGCAGCAGATGGCAGCAGAAGGTGACGGTGTGCACTGGTGACGGCCGGCAGGGTGGCCACGGAGTGGAATGGTGAGCGGCTGGAAGAGAAGCTAGCGGAACAGCGAGTGACCGCCAGGGTGGCCAGCAGAGCAGAGCAGTGGCTGGCCAGCTGGGCTGCGACACCAGAGCAAACACTCAGACGGCGGAACAAGCAAGGTGCCTTCTCCCCTTGTCCCCCAGGGTGGGACGGGAACTCATGCAGATGCACCTCTGAACTCCCAGGTCTTCACTGACCAAGGACAACTACTGTGAGTGGCGTGTGGTGGAGGAAGAAGGGAGGGGCACGGTAAAAGGACTTTTGGTTGTTGGACTCAAGAACCTGAGGCAAAAGACGTGGCCCAGTGTACTCTGGGGTGGGTGTTTTGCTCACAGTTTTATGATTTTGAATCCTGCTTGCGTCATTTTCCCTAATTAATGTCGAGTGCCTTCCCTCCTTTCATTAAAAGGTTCTTTTCTACACTCAGACTCTATGCTTGCAAGAGGGGAAGTAATGCCTCTTTGAGGCGCCCAGGGATTATGTGTAATTTTCTCAGGTTACTGGGTGGGGTCTCGAGCCGGTTCTGTTTTGTACCAATGGAAAGGAACCCCTAGGTATTGAACCTGGCCTGGTTGCGGCCGCCTCCACCTGGCAGAAGGGCTACACTTCTTTTTATTACACTTGGATTAACGTGGCCAAAAGGCAAAACAGACAAATCCACAAAGCACAAGAACAAACAGATACATGGGGAGAACAAGTCCAATTCCTACAGGAAACATGAAGGCCAAATTCAGCCCTTGCCTAAGCAACCACAGCTCCTATCACCGCCAACGGGAGTTAAGATATAGATAGATGCAGTGGTGGATTAAACACACAGGCCCATGGGGCCTGTGCCCAGGGGCCTCAGCCAATTTGCGGGCCCCCCACAGGAGCGTGAGAACCTGTGTAGAAGTGCGCGGCTCCTCCTCTTCTCCCCGAGGCCCCGCCCCCTGCTCCTCCTCTTCTCCCCGAGGCCCCGCCCCCTGCTCCGCCTCTTCTCCCCAAGGCCCCGCCCCCTGGCCAGGCCAGAAGCCAGAGCAGGGCCCTGGTAAGAGCTGCCCAGGGAGCCTGGACCACTGTGGAGAGCCCCAGACCTTCCACCTGACATGTATACGTGGAAGGAAAAGGTAACAAAAACACAAAAAGCACCTATGTGCCAGCGCTGTCCTCCCCCAGCTGCATATTTCCCCCCCAGTGCCTTGATCCTAAGATTAGAGAGGAGATGATCATTCAGGTGGGAAATCAATACAACCTGAATTAACTGAAGTCTTCAATCAGCCATTTTCCTTGCTGAGTGTGTCAGGAACGTATTAACCCTGAAATCTGCTCCCCGGGGGTCTGTTCACAGTATATCCAGTGCAGATTGAAGCACAAACTGTTTCAGATCAGCAGAGATTCTCTCCATTTCCTGCAATTCCTGGACTGCTGTTAACCCCTTCATCAGCCACTGAAGATCTCAGCACAAGAGTGCAATGTTTCTACTGATGCTGCAGCCTGCCCCACCATTCCTCCCAGCCCACCCTCTGTTTAGGTGCCGCTCCCACCCTCCTGCAGGTCAGCAGCAAGAAGGAGTCTCAGATGGAGGAAGGCTGGTGGTGTGCTTGCTTATTATGAATAATTAGTTGTGGTAGTGTAGCACTCAGGAGGCCAGCACCCCGTTGCGCTAGGTGCTGTACAAACATACAACAAAAAGACGGTCTCTGTCCCAAAGAGCTCACAATCTAAAACACAAGACAACAGATGGACATGGGCTGACAGATGGGGGAGTACAAAGAAACAATAGGACAATAAGATTATGGCACTGAACTGCGGCTCAGGAGATCTGAGTTTGGATTCCTAGCCCTGCCACTGATTTCTTGCACACCCTTGTCACTTAATCTCTATTTTGTAGAGGTGATATCCCATTCTCCTCACTGTGTATCACCAGGCCTCCCAGTCTTCATTTATCCCATGGGGATGACAGAACTTCCTTGGCACACCGGGGAGCCTGGGAGGATGAACCCACAGAGGCCAGGGAGGTGCTCAGATGCTGCAGTGATGGATTCATAGAGCCAAATGATTAAATTTGTTGGCATAAAGCTGAAATCTACTCTGCAAAAATCCAGATTTCCCACACTACACAAACACACACTCACACACTTTTCTAAAGTGAATCTTGAATAAGTGACGTTCTCCGGCATATGTCCACCTGACCCCGCATTGACTCAGCTACTCCCTGCTGGGATGTCATATCTATAACAAAGAGTAATATCCTCGCATATCTTTCCCACTAGCTTTTTGGAAGAGAAAAGGTAGATCTCTCTGAACCCCAGGCTCTGTTACAGCCTCTGGCCCTCAAGATTCACCATGCTAACATCCAGGATCACCGCCTTGTAGCCATGCTGCTGGGCAAAGCTAAGGACTGTCCTGGACAGAGCTCTGGCAATGCCCCTGTTTCGATGGCTCCATCTGACTGACAGCCATGCCAATTCCAGCGGGCACTCGCCATCTGTATAACGGGACAGGGCTTGGCAGATACAATGGCCACCACTTCCCCTTCAGACTCAGCCACCCAGAAATGGGAATCTTCCCTCTCCATGTAAGTTTTCTGTATGTCCCACAGGTCCTCCCTGAGACACCGCTCTATGTACTGAACATAGTAAGAGTCCATCAGAAGCCAGCCTGCAGGTAAGAGGACGGGGCAGCCATCAGAGAAAGAAGGGAGCTGGAGCTCAGGAACAGCGCGAGGCTCACACCCAGGAGGAGCAGGTGAGCCCATGGGAGCGTCAGCATACGCAGGTAGTTCTTAGGGACATGCTCGTGCATGCCGGCCACAAACAAGCTCCTCACCGCCTCACGACTCGGTACTTCCGAATGCAGCAACCGGCCACGGCTTCAGGCATGTTGCTATCCTAAGGAAACAGACTGTTAATTGGGCAGAGAGGGTTGTGCATCTGAGAGACCTAATGTCAACTCAACGCCATCAACAAGGGCCCACTCCTGCAGGACCCAGGCAGGCAAAACTCCCCCGGCTACAGCATCAGGCCTTGGCCATTGGATGGTTCATCTTAAGACGCAGTTATATGGGGGACAGTGTTTAGGTCGGGGACTGTGTCCGCTGTGCCCTTCAGTGCCTCCTCCCAAGGTACCATCACGCCATGTTTGTTTTGATGTTAGAAGGATCGTCAGCCACCATTTGAGCACTGGGTATGTGACCTAATGTTGGCGCGTCCTTCTCTGAGCCATGGAGTCACCCTGCCTTGGTGACAGGACTCCTGCAGGCCACTGATTTGTTTTTCATGAATCAATCACCCAATTATCTGTTCCAAATCACATAATCATCCGCCACGTGGTACAAGACACCCATAAATGGCATCTGGCCATTACTTGTCTAATCTGTTTCTGATCATTGATACTCTAAGGGCTATAGCTAACGGCAGGACTCACTGAGAGGACACGGAGGAGGGTTCTGGCACATGGTGGCTGTCCATGTGAGACTCCAAAGGCCATCATGGTTGGAAGACCCCAGAGTCCTTCCCTAAGGTGGAGAACCCCATCCGGGAGTGCCGAGGAGGGATGAGAGAGCCCAGCAGATGGAGCAGGAGAGAACCAGTTGGACATAGCTGGTGGCCTTCTGTGTCCCCTGAGGGTGTTTGGGTTCAGAGTGGCAGATGGCTCTGACTAGTTCTGTTTTTAATCCCTTCTTCCCCTTAGAAATGCTCGTTGCTCGGTAGTTAATACCTTGTGAGTGGCCTCCTCCACACTCTGCAGCTCATTCGGATCGGACACCCAGAGGGGAAAGGCGCTGTATGTTATAACCATACCCCTCAAACCTCCAGCTCCTCCATAATCCACCCTTATCATGACACCGACACTGCTGCTGTCATCAGGAGGAACGTAAGGCAGCTCCTGCCTCCGTCACACCTCCCCATTGACCCAAGGAAGACGCATCGCTATTCTGGCAAGATGGCTGCCTCCAGCAATGGCCTTGGAAATGCTCACAGCCATTTTAGCCCTGGCGAGATCCTCTCAGCCTGGGGACCTCCGGCTGCCTTGTAGCAGCTTCTGCTCTTACCCCCTGGATAACTACAGCACATTCACTTACTTGCCCCATTCAGATTCCCAGCTCAGTCAGCAGCTCATGCTGGTTCTCACTAATCTCCATCTCGTCTGGCCTCCCGTTCCGTTTCCTGGCCTGGCTCTGGGTCTCACAACTCCAGGGTTTCTTGTTAATCTGAGACATTTCATAGGTTTGTTAGTCTCTAAGGTGCCACAAGTACTTCTTTTCTTTCTGCAGACATTTTATAGCTTCTGCACCTTGCCCCACTTATCAGCTCATTGGCTTGGCCCCTTCCTTTGCCCCTCCCAGGGCCAGACATCAACACAAACAACAGCTCAGTGCCCTGTGCACATATGCAGTTCCCAAGCCCAGTGCCTGCTTTCTCCCTTTGGCAGTGGGTAACTTGGGCATCCATTCTTCCCTGGGATGCTGCAAAGCACATACGTCCTCCAAACCAGCCAACACAACCACCTCCTTTTACCCCTATTTAGCACATTCTGGTTTTAGTCACCGCAGACCCGTTCCAAACCCCATCTGACTGTGGCTAGGTGACATCTCCCTCCCGAATATCACCAACAGCAACCCGCTGAATTCCCCAGCTCACCCACCCATCTCTGTGAGACCCACCTCACCATGGGTGAAATTCGCCTCTGTGCACAAGGGCTATGCACAAGGGCTATGCACCACTTAAGCGTGGACTTGTGTGATGCAGACACTATGCACTGATCCTCTGCAAAGGGATGAATTTCACCAACAGTGTAAACCCACTGGGCCTCAGTTGGCGTCAATCAGTGTTGCTCTGTTGAAGACAATGGGCCACATCTAACAATCTAAAAGGAACCCAGCACCTGCCCATGGCAAGCAGAGACCAGGCTGTCTACAAGGGGAAAGGATCAGGCTGAATATAAAGGGGACTAAGAAGGAACCAGGGATTAACAGTGATAATGAAATGACCCCCAGATAACCAGAAGCTCCCTTCGATCATCCCATCCCCTCCTCTCCAGCGATTCAGGATCCCACCAGCACAGGGACGTAAAATGGGGATGTCACCCCAGAGTGTCTCCAGGCCTCGGAGAAGGGAGGGTGGGCAGGCCAGAGGGTGCACCCATGCTTTGGGGCTCTTTAACATCAAGACCTGCAGTTGCTAACTCAAATAACATAGCAGGTCTGCCCACTGCCTGGGTTCAATGTGGGCCCTAGGGTGACTGCCTTTTCAAAATGCAAAAACAGGACACATGCAGAGCCCCACCCTCCTCTGTCATGCCTCCTCCTGCTCCTCCTCTTCCCCCATGGCCCCGCCCCTAGCCACACCGGAACCTGGAGCTGGGCCATGATAAGAGTCACGCAGGAAGCCCGGGCTGTGGTGGGGAGTATTTTATGAAGGTGCTAGGAAATCTGGGATATGGGTGGTTGGACTCAGGCCTGCATAATGCAGTGCAGATGCTGAACCTCCAGGTTGGGACCCAGGGTTCAACAATCCCTAACCTGGGGTTACAGATAAGTGTAGACATTCAAGCCCTAGGTTAACAAACCCAGGTCTGCTAACTCAAGTTTTCTCTTAACCCTGGGCTTACATTGCAGGGTAAACATACCCTAAGGCCCCAATCCTGCAACCAACTCACATGGATGCAGGCTCCACCCACGCAGAGAAGTTTGCATAATCAGGCCCTTAGATTGCAAGCTTCTTAGTGCAAGAGATGTTTTCATTTATGCCTGGTGTGGGACCAAGAACATTGCTGGCATGTACCAAATAACCTTAATAAGATAGCATTGCTCCTGCTTGGACAAGGGAGCAGAAGACATACAGCAAAATGGTGTCCCCCGGAACAGAATGCCACTGGAGAATGTGGCAACCCACTGGGAAAAGGTATGTGGATTTTCTGGTTCCTCGTGTTAATAGCAGCAGAGCATGTTACATATAGGTTGGAACTTGGAGCAAATGCAAAGGGGTTGACTCTGGAGGTGATGAAGTCTCCCTGCTCATTTACTGTGACATCACCAGTGATGCAAGCAGGGCTGGTGAGTGGGAGAGACGGTCACATTCAAGGAACACCTCAGCATGCAGAGCCCCTCTCCCTTGCCCACCAGCCACAGACGTTTGAGGGGGTGGGGAATCCTAATCTAATGACGTTGAGGCACAAGACCCCTTGGCCGATGAAGTTGACCTGTGGAGTCACTGAGTGTATTTGAAGAAGGATTCCCCCGCACGGGTGTGTTTCAAGATGTTCCTCTTCGCCCATAAAACCAAGACCCCCATCAGCACCTACACGGACTCCTACAGAGCACCGAATAGCGTGAGAAAAACCTTCCAGGAACCTCCGATGACTCTGTGGAAAGAGAATAAGTTTGTGACGGAGGTAAATCCCTCCCCCGCATCCCCTACCCAGTAGTCAGTGTTATCAGAAGCAGGATCTCAGCTTCTGTAGTGCTCCTAAGCTCTGCCACCATGGGGTTCCTCTTCATCTCACCTTCTGAAGAGCCCCATGAGCCCTTCAGATGCTGATTTTTACGACGTTTTATGACGTGTCTTCATAAAATGTGGGTCTCCCCTTTCCACTTAGCGGTTTGACTGTGCAGCGGTGCCAGCCTGGTGGTAACGGTATCGCTTTAAACTACCTAAAAGTGCAGCTGGTGAGCGAGAGGCAGTCTGTTATTGTCCTCGTTTATAAATGAGCACTGGTCACTACTGCTGTGGGAGGGACATTATAAATGCAGCTACTGTAATGCTTATATAGCACTTTTCATAAGAGGCCAGTATCGTTCTCCCCATTTTAAGATGGGGAAACTGAGGCATGACAAGGGGAAGTGATTTGACCAAGGTCACCCAGCAGGTCAGTGGCAGAGAAAGGAACAGAACCCATGTCTCCAGAGGCCCAGTCTACTGCCTGAGCCAGTAGGCCATATTTTTATTTGTTCATGTTCCCCTGTGCAAAAAGAACTGCATGCCAGTCCCAAATGGAAAGCTTTCACTAACAACAGTCTATACTGAAGTCATGGTGTCCTTCGGACCAGCCATCGCTATTAAAGAGCAGGGATTTCATTGTTAGCTCTGTGAAGAACCTGGCTGTAGGTGCTATAAAATAATACACAGAGGTGGTCCATGGACAGTATACGTCACAACATAAATTCGGCCACACTGGGTCAGACCAATGGCCCATCTAGCCCAGGATCCTGTTACTGATAGTGGCCGGTGCCAGATGCTTCAGAGGGAATGAACAAACAGGGCAATTACAGAGTGATCCACACCCCATCATCTACTCCCAGCTTCTGGCAGCTGGAGATTTAGGGACAGCTGGAGCATGAGCTTGTGTCCCTGACTATCTTGGCTAATAGCCATTGATGGACTCCATGAACTTATTTCTTTTTTGAACCCAGTTATACTTTTGGCTTTCACAACATCCCCTGGCAACACGTTCCACAAGTTGACTGTAATTCAATATGTCCTGGCCATTTAGATTTCGATCTGACATTGCATGCTGGGCCCTATGGTCTCTATGGACCATAGTTTTATCCAAATTAGTTGCCAAAATTTGGGGGCACTTTTGTAAAGACACTCCAGAGATTGCAGACTGGAATCTCTTGCCATGTCTTTCAATGGATCCTGGTTAGTCTCCTTGGGTCTGAGGCTCTGGGCATTGGCCAAGCTAGAACTGGCCTGTTGCGGGGTTCTCAGCTGCAGAGGCCTGCACAATTCATCACAGTAATTTTGTCATGAGAGATTTTGAAACATGCCATGTGAGTTACATCTGGGGATGAAAACCCTGCAGAACAGCCTATAAGCAAATGGTATGATGAATTTTTGCCAGCTGGTAACACTGAACATAATATACAAAAGTTCCCCTGCCTCCAGGTTCAGGATGTTCTCCACAGACATGGTATCTGAGCAGCCAGCCAGCTTCTTTCTCTGTGTGTGAACTTTCCACTACGTCCCTCTATGCATCTGTCCTTTGGCTTGGAATATGGTACCCGGCACCCTCTGCTGTACAGATTGTGGCAGAACTGGTGAATGACCATTAGAAAATGTTTTAGAGCTGAGGTGCAGAGCGAGAGCATCCAAAAACGGGAGGCTAAACAATCACAGAGAGGCTTTTTCGGGGCAATGCAGGCTCAGCCTGGGCACTTAGCAGTATGGGGTGTATGACACACAGCTAAGCAGCTCTGGTTCTATCTAGATGGGGACAGCATTGCATGCACACACCAGCCAGCTCACTGCAACTGAAGCTTGCTGCAGGCTGAGGAGGAAAGACATGCTGTACTCCAGGAGGCACTGCCCACAGCAGCTAATTATCCAATCCACTTCCCGTTGCCAAGAATCTAATCACTCTAATTAGTGGGAGGGAGTCACTGGTCATGCAGTGAACATAGCAAAGACTGCAACAGAGAGGCTGGCTCCCAAATGCCCGAGGCTGAGGAGAGGCTGTGCGGCCCGCTCAGGCAGTCGTGGTCAGAAGGATCCGAAAAGCCGTCCCCTTGGATGGACGCTGCGGTGGGGAGAAGAGAGCTCCAAAGGATGCTGGGGACCTGGCAATAGAAGAAGCGGGGGTCATTTCTGTAACCCCTACTAATGCAGCACGGTGCTCTGTCTACCTCGGGTGGCCAGGCCATACAGAGGTTTATCAGTCTGCTGGAGCCTGCCAGGGGCTAGAGCTGGGATTTTTAGCTCTAAAAGGCTCAGGTTGGATTGCTGCTGCCAATGTCCTAGGCAGGGGGTCACATTAGGTTCTATGGGGATGTGTCTCTATCTCTCCTAATGATCCTGCCTCTCTCTCCAGCCAGCCCGTGTACCCTGCTGATTACCATGGTACCTGACTGCCCCCATCTGCCTCCATTTAAATGCCCGACAGCCGATGTGTTGTATTATTTCTGTATTACTGCACTTGCTATTAAATCGGTACATGTCTATATGCATCATAGTCCAATGTACTCCCCTCATGCCCCGGGTTTCCCTCATGCCACCCTAACCCCTACGCCCCAGCTCACATCCTGGGCCCCTCTCACTGAGATGCCCCTGCTCACTCCTGCATGCCTCCCGCCTCCCGCCTTGGTCTCCAGTCACCCCACACTCTGCCAGTTCCTCTGATGTGACCCTCACATCTCAGTCTCTGCTTAAGCTGCCCTCATGGCTAGGCCCCTCCACAGGCTGGCCCGAGGCTCTGCTCAGCTCAGAGGTTAGGAACTGTGATGGGGTGACGACTGGTAGGGTTGCATGGTGCCCAGGGAGTCTGATCCTAAATGCGATCACCAGAATCCCAGTCAATCTGTCTGCACACTAGACCCGGGGCCTTTCTCCCCAGCCAGCCAGGAGGTGGCCTGGGTACCTAGGTACCGTGCTAGCTAGCACCTGACAGGTAATGGGGCAAAGGTGAAAGATGTTATCTCAGGGGGCTTGCATAGACCACAGTGATAGCCTCAGGTCGATGGAGAGAGAGACACACAGATGGAGCAATTTTGACTTGGATTTGGAGGTGGCTAGGAAATCACTGACGGTGGCAGATGAAAAATACCAGGCCATAGGCGCTGATTCTGTGGGTTCTCTGGGGCTGCAGCCCCGCCAGTCATCTCCCACCCATCCCCCTTAACGCCTCCCGCCCGCCAGTGATCAACTGTTCAGCAGCATGCAGGAGGCACTGGGGGGAAGGAGAGGAAAGAGGGAGCAGTGTGCTCGAGGGAGGGGGTGGAACGGGGCGGGAAGAGGCAGGGCAGGGCAGAGTGTGGGGGCAGGAAGAGGCAGGCGGGGTGGGGCTTTGGGAGAAGGGGGAGAGTGGGGCAGGGCCTAGGGTGGAGTGGGGGGTTGAGCACCCCTCTTCAGATCAGAAAGTCAGCGCCTCTGTGCCAGGGGGTTGCCTTTGATATGATGGGCAATTGTTTCCCCTCTGCCAAAGGACCCTGGTTTGATACAATCTACCTGCCTGAAGGGCTGGATCCGCAGGGATCTCACTTTTACATTTGACCCAACCGACTGTGACATCACTGGTGATGCAAGCAGGGCTGGTGATGGGGGAGGCGGTCAGATTTGGGAGACAGACTTTTAATTTGCTACCATAGTACAGAGAGCTTTTTTCATAGTCTCATCCTCAGTGTGGCTTGTGGCGGACTCCAGAAATTAACTTCAGGCATAAAGCCCTTGCTGGCTACTGGGGATCAGTTGAGACGTAGTTTAGACTGAAGGTGAAATCCCTTTCAGGAGCCCATTTGAGAGATGTTCCTCTTTGCTCATAAAACAAAGACGCCCATCAGCACCTATACAGAATCTTACCGATCGCCGTGTACCGTGAAACAGTCGTACAGGGAACGTCCTCTTACGTTGTGGGATGAAAACAAGTTTATTACAGAGGTAAATCTCCCACTTCTAAGACGGCTAATCTACAGCTCTGTTAGCTGAAGGATGGCTCCCGATGGTCTGTGAGTGTGGCACCCAGGGCTCAGACTGCCTCAGATGACATAAGCTAAAGACCCCAAATTGTGGGGCACATCCCCCTAGGGGGGCAGAGAGGAATGTTGGGGGGGGCATGGCAGGTCCCAGGCCAGTCCCCATGGGGGGCAGAGAGGGAGCACCACCCAGCCCCCTCCACTCCCAGCTCTGCTCCAGCCCCGGCCCCGCACCAGGTCGCGCTCTTGGTCCCAGCCCTACCCCCAGCCATGGCCTCAGCTTCTGCCCCCCGCCCTGACCCCACTCTTGGCCCCAGACCCACCCCCAGCTGCAGCCCCAGCCCTCTTACCCTGTCCATGTCCTCGGGGGCATGGACAGAGGTAAAGTGGGGGGGTGCAAAGCTGAAAAATTTGGGAACCACTGACATAAACTCAGCAGCTTTGGGCTAAATTGGGAGTGGGACAGGAGACTTCCAAACATTTTGAAGAGTGCTGCAGGCCAGGGGGTTATTTTGTGGGTTTTCCCTTAGCGGGAAAGTTGAGCAAGTGCAGAAGGATGGTGGCCGGGGTACTCTCCTGTTTTTCCAACGAGGCTTGCATCAGAATCCCTTTACCGCGGGCAGCTGTGGGGCTTTTAGACTGCAAACTCTGTGGGTCAGGGATTTTTCTTACTGTGGGCGTGTACAACACCTAGAGCACTGGGGCCTCTAGACGCTCCTGCAAAGCAAAATATCATCATCATCATCATCAATCAATCTGTGGTGATTGAAGATCCCATGGTACAAGGCGGAGGGTATCATCCCTGACACCACTGCTACATCCCTTCTTCCCACTCATTCCCACTGCAGCTGCAGGTGGATCCGGGATTCTGCTTGTGTTGAACTGCTGCGCAAGGCTGTTTGGTATTGTTTAAAGGCTGCTGCTCTCAGCCCTGGCGGGCGGGGGGGGGGGAGTCCGCTGGTGAAGTGTGTCCGGTGCTTTGCAAAGATTCCCCCGCCACGCTGATAATGTTTGGGTCTTGGGGGGAGGGAAGAAGGGGGATGCTTTGGCATGGTCACATTTTCAGTGGCACCCGTGATTAAATCCTGCCTGCCTTTCCACAACCCAGAGGCTCCCTGGGAGCAGGGTTGACTCGCTTCCCTTAAACTGGGTCAAAATTGAGCTAAAATCTATCCTTGTCATCTGCAAAAGGGGATGAGATTGCCATCCTTTGTAAACCACTCTGCGATCTACCGTTGAAAAATGCTTTATATGAGCTAAGTATCATATTCTTCTTCCATTCACCAAGACCCTGTCCTTAGGCCAAGCCACACCCTCTCCCTTCAGATTGACAGATCTCTTTTTTCTCTCCTCCTGGGCACTGGGAAGGATCTGACCCTCTTTCACCTTCCTGTCTGTTGGGGTCACCATTGTACAACAGACACACCTGTGGGCAGTTCACCCCACAGAGGGACAAACCCCAGTACCTTTGGTTCCAGTTCAGGTCTCTTGCACCCTAGTTAAAGGAGAAGGTAGTGCTATTTACTGAATGGATTCACCACCACTTGAAGCCTTTAAATCAAGACTGGGTGTCTCTTTCTAAAAGATATGCTGTAGCTCAACCAGAAGTTATGGGCTTGACGTAGGAATCAGTGAGGGAGATTCTCTGTCCTGTACTATACATAAGACCAGCCTAAATGGTCACCGTGAGCCTTTCTGGCCTTTAAATCGATGAATCTGCTAGGGCTTATGGCCCTGATCCTCCAAGATATTTAGGTACCTAATTCCCAGGGAGTTAAAAACCTACATATCTTTGAGGATCTGGGCCTGTATCTTCTGTGGATCTTAAGGCACAAGAAGGAATGATAGCCACATACATGGGCACAGTTCCATCCAGCAATCGGCAGTGGAAACACACATCTGCTGACCTCATGACTTGTCTGCTGTTCCGAGTAACAGACCAGCAATTCCTCCCTTTCTTGCCTGAATTATACACAGCAGACACGACTGGCTGGCTGAGTCTCTTGCACTGTGCTTTTCATGACTTTGTGGCCAGGCCCATCTTTGGTCCCTGGCTTGCAGGGCTCTTTGCCAGGTGGGGTGGTGCATGGAGGCTCTTGGTGGATTTACTGGGGGGAGGTCTTTGATGGGACTTGAGGTTATTGTGCACTGGTGTCAATGAAGGGTGTCTGTCTATTTAATGGCTGCTCTTTATTTTAAAGAGCCTGGGGTGGGAGTGCTTTGTCTGACAGTACAAAGCATAATAAATAAATGCTGGCTGAGAGCTGCCTGGATTCATCTTCTCCGAGACCACTGGCCCACCCCCTCCTCTGACCAGTGCTCACACACGACAGCCCCCAAAGGAAACAGAGCCACAGGGCCCAGAGCAAGGGACCAGACTGAAACTGAAATGGGCAGTGGTAGGGGTCTCATGGGCCCGGTGGTTGGAAGTAGCCTGCGGTCCCCAAGCCGAAAGCCTGTTCCACACCCCACCCAAATGGGCCCTGCCTAACTCGTCCAGCCTTCAGGAAGCACTGTGGTATCATAGCAATGCAGTCTGCTTTCTGGGGCACCTCTTATCCACAGTATTCGCTGCTGCAGAAGGAGCAGGGCAGACAGGACCTTAACATGGAGAGATGGTTCCCCTGCCAATCTGGGAGGTCACAGGGTGGCTGGTCCTTTAACAGTGGGGATGGGTCTCTCAGTTCCCACCTGTGATACCAACTCACTTCCCCAGGTGGGAAAAATGGGGCCATGTGAGTCGACCAGGCCTGTGGGATAGATGAGGGAGAAGACTAGGCAGGGGGAGATGGAGGTGTCTGCAGAGGTCTGCAGGGAGGTAGGAGACCTTGTGACACTGGGGGGAGACTCCAGCTAGGTAGGGCTGGAAATGGCCTGCCAACACAGGGAAAGACTCTAAGACAGAAGGCATGGGAGGAGGGAGCAGTAAGCCCAGGAAGGGCTGGTGGGAGAGATGAAAGAGAGCCCTGGAAGGATGGAAGATGACCCCAGAGAGGGCAGGAGAGCATCTGAGCTATTGAAGATGGACTAGCCCCTTTGAAAGTGGGATCGGACCCCATTTGAAACTGGTGTAAAGACTCTGTGTTTGTTTTTGGGTGTGTATACCCTGGAAGGGGTGGACTTATTGTTAATGGCTTAGCTGAGCATAGGCGGGAGGGCTAATCACTGAGGGGAAACTGAGGCAGGGCTGCTGCAGGATCACCCATGCCATGAGGGGGCACTTTGGTGGTGACCCTCTCACAAGAAGGTTGCTTTTTAAATGTTTAACAGTCTGAGAGTGCAAACCCCCAGACTGTCTGATGCATTTGCAGCCCTCTAGCTGAGCATCGCGATCCGGGATCCAGGGAGAGACCTGCAAACTCCATTTGTTTCCTGCCTCTCTGACAGCCAGCAGACTTCTGAGCCCCACTTGGCATGGTTGTATGGTGGCTCTGGCCCCAGATGTGTCTGAAGGCACCCAGATCTTACAACCATAACAGTAGCATTACTTCCCCGCTACATAGTGCCACCCCTACCTCCCGAAGCGCTGTAAGCATTCATTCATTAAACTGTATGCTGAATTAAATGTCATCAACTTTGATGCTAATTCATACATCTCCAGCCAGGCTGTATATCTGATCCTCTGCTTTTTTGCCATTGAATGCATAGCCAGCTATGCATGCGGTGATCTTGCAGTGAAATTAAAGCATCTGCCATATTTCTATTAAAAAAAAAACCTAGGGAACTGCAGGTCACACCTCCCAGGAGCTCCCCCTCCTAAAGTTGTCCATCACCCTCATATCTCCTTGAAAGGCTGGCAAGTATTTTCTGGGTTGGGGCGTGTTCGAGCTCACGTATGTGGCCACAATAGAGAGTCTGCAGCCTGCAGAAATGGGTCCTGACTTGACTTGCCTCAGCTTTGTTCTGGGTGTATAGCATGGGCCTGACTTGCAGTTATTTACTTTTGACTGTGCATTGTGCCTGTGTGGGATTCCCACCCTTGTTGATTTGGAGAGGGGAGGGGTTTGATGGCAGGGGACTGGCAGAGGGAAGGAAAGGTTTGCGTATAGCCCTTGGTTACAGGATTAGCTATACCATTCGGCTTTAAGCCCTCCCACCTATGGAGCAGGTTATCCAGGTGCGCATGAATTCCTGCTGTTTACCCTGGTGCTGCTGCCCGTCCTCATTCGCTACAGAACAAGTTGGAGATTTTCAGGTGGAGTCCAGCAGTATTGTCTAGTGAGTAGAGCAGGAGACTTTGAGTCAGGACGCCTGGGTTCTATTCATGGGAACTCTCCAGTGAGCAGAGCCGGGGACTATGCAGTTAGGACAATTGGTTTCTCTAAACAGCTCGGTGGCTGACTTGCTGTTTGACTTTGGGTAAGTCATTTACCCTCACTGTGCCTCAGTTTCCCATCTGTAAAGTGGGGCTAATAATAATGACCTGCCTTGAGGGTTAATAAATTGCTCCCCAAAGGAAGGGTCTACTGAGGTGCCCAGTGCCACAGTTCAAAGGCGATTGTAAAATCACTGCAATTGTTTTTGTAAAGGTGGTGTGTCTAAGTACATCCTTATTTACTGATCGGGGGTACTCAGCTCTTTACAAGCACTGAAAGGCTAGAGGGCCTGATTGTGTTACATAAGGGCCATAATAGGTCAGACCAATGGTCCATCTAGCCTAGTATCCCGTCTTCTGACAGTGGCCAGTGTCAGGTGCTTCAGAGGGAATGAACAGAATAAGCAACTATCAGGTGATCCATCCCCTGTCATCCACTCCCAGCTTCTGTCAGTCAGAGGTTTAGGGACATGGATTTGCGTCCCTGACCATCTTGGCTAACAGCGATTGATGGACCTGTCCTCCAGGAACTTATCTAGTTCTTTTTTGAACCCTGTTATAGTTGTGGTCTGCACAACATCCTCTGGCAAGGAGTTCCACAGGTTGACTGTGCGTTGTGTGAAAAAATACTTCCTTTTGTTTGTTTTAAACCTGCTGCCTATTAATTTCAGTTGGTGACCCTGGTTCTTGTGGTATGAGAAGGGGTAAATCACACTTCCCTATTCACCTTCTCCACACCAGTCACAAGTTTAGAGATTTTTGACATTCTGTTGAAGCCAATGTTGAGTCTCCTGGCGGTGGCAGGATGGGGCCCACTGTACTGGGTCCAGAGAGCATGCAATGCAAATAAGACCCAGCCAATCCGGTTCAAACCGCCGTTCCCTGGGTAGCTTGCTGTGCAGTGTGGTGCGTGTCTGTGCATGTTTTTAGTGGATTATGGTTGAAAAGCTTCAGCGAAGCAGGTTAGGAGAGAACTGAGTGTGTCACCGGAGAAAGCTACAAGGGCTCTTCCTGCACTCGCTGCAGGGGCTTTAGTTAAAGGGGCATTTCTGGGCACTTAAGAGGCAGGGCGTGGGTGGTCATTTTGCGTGTGCAGTGGGTGGCATCCTTGTGGTTGCTGTGCCACTTGGTATTTCTGAGATCACCCTGCTTACGAGGTCAGAGCTTTTATTTCTATTTATATTTTCCTGGCATGTAGAGGCCCCCTTGTGCTGAGTACTGGACAAAGAGACAATCCCTGCCTCAAAGAGCTCAATAAACAGGACAGACCAAAGGTGGGAAGGGAAATAGACATGAACTTATGTATTCATGGTACAGCTGGGGTTTGAACCAGCTCTTCTAAAGCTTAGTTTGGTGCCTATCCAGTAGGCCACACTACCTTCCCTACAGAGGAGACATTCACATGTTCTTACATCACTTCCAGAGATGGTGAAATGGCACCAGGCTCCATTGTTATGGGACAATATTTTGATGCAGCATCATGTGTTGCGGGATGCCAAAGCAGTACCTACGATTCCACTGCACACGCCCCGATAAGCATTAACCCACGGCATACCAGAGTAGCCCAAAAATATCCAGAACAAGCCAGGGCAGTGGCTGAGTTCTAGTGAGCTTTTAAACTTCCTCTTTGCAGGCACTGGTTCTTGTACACGTTCATGTGCATATGACAAATGAACAAGCATTCCTGTGTGCATGGACAGTGCCACTGGGAATCCATGAGTGAATGGTAGTGGGGCTGTTTTTTGCCCATGTGACTATTGGTCTAGTGGTAAGCCTGGAAGCTAGGAGTTTCTAAATGTTAATCCTGGCAGTACACTGATTCCTCCTTTGGTTTTTGGCTCCAATTCCATCACCTGCAAAAATAAAAGTAGGGAACCTAGCTCTACAAAGCACTTTGATACCTATGGATAAAAGCACCATGTTAGCATCAGGTGTTGCCATTATATACTTTGAAGAAGAAGAGCATTCAGATTTGCATACTGAGCTAGCTAACAGGTATACGACACAGCTACCTTCTACTGGTTGTAACCAAAACTGCTCAGCTGTGTGTCATAGGCCCTATATGACTAACTACGGAAGGTGATTTGCCTTTTACTCAAGTGCAGGGGCTTTCTGAGAATGAGGTTTTCAGCTCTAGCCCTGATCTTATTGTGACATTCTGGGTGGCCATGGTGATGAGCATATTAACAGCCATGACACGCCTTGATGCCCATGGACTTTCCCCCTTCACTGCAGCCTTGCATTTTGTTGGCTTTATCCCAATCACAGAGGAATTTGCAAAGGGCAAGCTGGTATCATTGCAACATTTAACTGATTTCGTTCCCAACTCTCTGTTGCCTTTAGGGGTTAACGGTGCCCCGAGTGGAAAATCAGGTGAACCAAGCTCATCTGGAGAAGATGATTAAGCGTGCGGTGCAGGAATATTCCTATAAGAACACAATAGAACCAACAGCCTATAGGCCAGAAAAGTATTGGTTAACCAGACTCGAAGGTATTGCAGGATTGTTTAAACCACCTGCCTCACAGCCCAGCTCCCTGTCCCTCTTCTTCCAGCTTGTCCACCCGGTGACGGGAACTGCATTCAGAGCCCAGGGATTCCTAAAGAAGAGTGGGCCTCAGGGTGTCGAACAGGGGCAGATTGGCTGGGTTGCTGCAGGCCAGGAGGCTGCGGTACAAGCAAAGGACGCCAGGAGCAAGCACAGTCCCCCACCCTTTGTATCCCTACCTTTTCTCCTGCAAGAAACCCTTCCCAGTCCAGTTTCCCCTCCAGACAGACCCTTCCTCCCCAGTGCAGAGACACAGGCTCTTGGCTCAGCACTGACGATGGGGAAGCAGCTCTCTTACTGCTCGGCTCCCTGTGTGGTTCTCTGATGCTGATGATACCCAGGTACCTCTTTGAGGGAGCAGGCGTGGCCGGTCTGGCCCAGCCACAGACCATTCACAAGTCAGTCCAGGATGCACCCAGCCTCCCCTGGATCCTGGGCCAGCTGGCCTCAGTGCCCAGATTCCAGGTGCAGAGGCCGGGATAGTCCAAGTTGGCCAAAGGATTTGGACACCCAGTTCCCATGAGAATAAATGGGATTCCAGCATCCAGACCTCCGGGGGTGGTTTGGAAAGTTTCAGCCCTAGATTCCAGGAACCTCAAAAATCCCACTGAGGTTGCACCAGTTCCTCTGAGGCCTGCCCCTCCCCATGATGCATGCCCATTGCACGGTGCTCCCCTTCCCCATCTACCTGATTGCAAGCTCCCCTCCTCCCCCCACCCCCACCTTCTGCCTCCGTATTACTACGGCACAGGGTGGGAGGAGACAGGGAAGGGGAGCTCACCTGAGGCTAGCCAGCACCCCAGCTGGCATGGAGTCAAGCTGGCTAGCTAAGCTCCCCTGTTCTCTCTAAAGAGCCCCGGGCTGGTCTACTTGTCTCTGCTCTCCTCCCAGCTGGCCCTTCGCTCTGCCCCCAGGAGGGAAGGGCAAATGGGACTGTCTGTGGGCACCTTTACACCTGCTCCTGCCACCCGAGGGGTACCAGAGAAGGGACAGCCGCCTGCATGTGCTTGAAGGGTATAACCATCCAGCAGCGGGGAAGGGCTCGCTGGGGCAGTGGGTCTAACTGGGAACGATGGGATGAAATTACCTGAAGGAGGATTGAGGCTGAACAGCAGGAGAAGCCTCCAGAGATGGAGACGTACCAGGCTGTGGAATCGTCTCCCAGGGGAAGGGTGGGACCCTCATTGCCGGGGACATGTCAACTGAACTGGGCACAGCCCCGGACCCCAGTGGGCGGCGAGCAATCCTGCGCCGGGCGGAGATAGGCTATGGCCATTTTCACTTCCTGCACTTCCCTGGCCGCTGCAGGTGCTGGGTCAGAGCTGTGACCCCCGGCTTGGGAGGTCCATCTTCGTCCTAGAAATGGGAAGAGAAGCGAAGGGCTAGTGGGGAGGGAGGGAAGCTGATTTTTAAAAAACCCAGCATGGTTCCTCTCTCCCCCTGGCCCTCACGGCCAGGCCAGCAACTCCCTGGAGAGGTACAGTTCATGGCTCCCTGGTAGGCTCCATTGGTTCCTCACCCCTGCTGCTGACACACCGAAAGGGCTGTTCTAAAGCACAAGGCTGTTGGATGTTGCTGTTGCACCTAGGCCAAGAGTTTCGACCACAGGAGCCCAATGCTAGGCTCCCAAATCCTTATTTAAGCTCCTGCTTTTCCGAAGCGCTAGGCTCCCACTGACGTCAGCTTCCCGCCACTAACTTACGTGCCTAAATAAGGCCCTCGGAGGCTGACGCTAGGCCCCTATTGTTGCAAATCTTGCTCTAGTTTCTCCGGCCCTGCTCACTGCATCAACCCTCGGACAGCGGCACTGTCCGCTGCTGTTCTTGAAGCCTGCTGATGAGTGGAAGGCCCACCTTGCTGCGGAGCTGCAGAGCACGTGCTATTCAGAAGTCCACATTTGACTCAGTTCTCACACAGCGGTACCAGAGAGACTACAGTTATTTAGAATAAGAAATAAGTGCAGCATTAGCTGGTGCCCCACCGTTTATTTTTGTAGTGGCTTCTGGCCCCCAGTGTAACCACCTGATGCACAAATTCTGCCCAGGGCTCACTTAACCCACCATGCACAGCATCCATCTCTGGTGAGGAACATGGCTTCTGTGTAACAATGTATGGGGATACTAAACCACAGTGGAGGATGGGAAGTGAGGAAGAATCTACTTGACACTGAAGAGAGACTTCAGGTGGGCAGGATTCATTCCCTGAGCTGTAATTCGGCCAGGACACTGGGGTTAGCATCCTTTCTCTTGCAAACAGTACCAGAGGCTCTTTAAAGACCATGAGGGGGTCAGGGTCTCAGCTGTATGTCGCATCCAAAAGAGGGCACCTCCAGCATCCCCAAATCCCTTGCACCATGGTGTGGAACTGATTAATGTCTAATTCATGTGGGGACAATGGCACCAGCACCGGTCCCTCCAGCATTCTGAGATTCCCCGGCGCACGATGGTCAGGCTGGAGCCGAGTTAGTCTGGATGGCGGGGCTGTTTGCCTTGGGTTTTGTTAAGGAACCCAGCCCCCACCCAGAAGCTTTTGGCTAGCTACACGGTAATCAGTTTGCAGGGGCCAAAAGTGAGTAGGGGAAAGGCAGTGATTTGGCCTGGGTTTACAGCATTGGTGAGACCAGTATTGGAACATGGGTCCAGATCTGGTGCCCACATGGTGCAAAGGGTTTTGAAAACTCAGACAAGGTGCTGCAAAAAGTCACAAAAATTATTCGACGGGTAGAGGGGGAGGAAGCCTGACTGTGAGACACTGAAAAAGCTCAGTCTGCTTAGCTTATAGAAAAGAAGATGAAGAGGTGACTTGATTTACGGTGTCTAAGCACCTTCACTGGGAGAAAATATCCGGCACTCAAGGGCTCTTTAATCTAGCAGAATCAGGCAGAACAAGCATCAGCAGCTGGAAGTTAAAGTCAGACAAATTCCAATTAGAAATGACACTTTTTGACAGTGATGGTGATTAACCATTGGAACAAACTATCAAGGATAGGGATGGGTTCTCCATTCCTTGATGTCTTCCGATCAAGACGGGTAGGGTGACCAGATGTCCCGATTTTATAGGGACAGTCCCAATATTTGGGGCTTTTGTTTATATGGGCTCCTATTACCCCCCACCCCCGTCCTGATTTTTCACACTTGCTGTCTGGTCACCCTAAAGACGGGTGCCTTTCTGGAAGAGACGCTTTAAGTTGTTGGGCTCAATACAGGGGGAACTGGGTGAAATTCTCCGGCCCATGTAATAAAGGAGGTCAGACTAGATGGTCTAAGGGTCTTTTTTGGCCTTGCCATCTAGGACTCTGCGAACCCCGTTGTTCTTCCTCCCTGGTAGGAAATGTTTGTCTGTTTGTCCATTTACATTTCAGAAAAGTACAATCCAGTTTTTGTCAGTGGAGACAAGTACGCAACGTGGAGGACAGGCCCCTACAACAGCGCGGGGTGGAATAAATATACCACCTACCTCCCCAGGCTCCCAAAGGTGAATCCTGGACCTCCAGAATGCTCCTGCTTCTCATCCCTAGGCAGGTTGTGGCGGATGACCAGGGAAGGGGCTATGCTTTCAAAGCGGCCTGTGGGATGTCAGCCCATGTCTCCTCCTATTCTCAAATAAGAATTGTACAGCTAGGTCCTGCTCCACTCTTTGCTTTGCAAATTTCACTCTTAATAACCCAGGTCAAAATCCAGTGTAATACTTCTTTGCACTTGCCTAGCACCTTCCTGCAGGGCATCTCCAACCGCTCAACACTGCAAAATGGAGTCAATCCCCCTGCACGCTAAGCGAAGTCCTGTCTTCGTCTGGCTCTAGACTATCCTCCCGAAGGAAGCGAGGAGCTGCTCCAGCTACAAGAAGACTTTCCCCCCTCCATAGGGAGAGCTGTGTTTTCAGAGACAGGGTTCAGACACAGCAAATAGCTGTAGCTAGTATCTGTGCAAACGCGGTGGGTATAAGAGGCCAGAGGAGGCTAAGCCTTGCCAACCAGCCTGCCCACCAGCCTGCGCTCCGCCCCGAGGCCCCGTTCCCACTCGTCACTTTCCACGGAAGCTCCTCCTCTTCCCATCCCCACGCTGCCCTCATGGAGGGGCCTCATGGGAGAGGGTGAAGAGGTGCACACAAGCGGTGGGCAACCAGCCGACTCAGCTGGCCGACTGGTGGGCAGGCACAGGGGGTTGGGGGAGGGGGTGAAGAGGTATAAGCAGTGGGGGGGGGGCCTTTGGGAGGTGCCCAAGTGGGGCATGGACAGGGCTTCGGGGGGAGGAGACTGATCAGGCATGGGCCTCGGGGCAGGGCCTCAGTCCGGGCACATGCAGCCTCCCCAAATGGAGGAGTCCCGCGCTGCCTATGGATCCACGGCTGTGGCCGTGCCGTTTTCATGGCAGGTGTGCTGTGTAGTTCTGTGCAATAGAAGCAGAAGAATACGGCCAAGGTAACTCTAGGTTCGCTGGAGTCTATGGAATGACTCAGGTGTTGGCCCAGTTCCCAGTTGGCAAGCGTCCGCCACGTCAGAAAAGCCACCGGTTCACTAAGCAGCGTCGACAATGGCGGTCTCAGCAGAGAGGCCAAGGAAAGGATGATGCCTGCCCTCACCTCCCACAGGCAAGGGCAGGGCAGGGTGAGGGAAACTTGCGCTTTCCTGATCCAGGGACAAACGGGGCTTTTCAAGTTTGCTGAACATACATGAAGGCTCTGAAATCTTTCCTTGCAGGAAGCAGGGATGGAGACCATTCTCCGTGGGATGCCCATGCAATACCCACCGAAACCCGACCGGCTCAATAATTACGGTAATTGTACTGGGTCCTCCTATAACCTTACCTCGAGAGAGCAAGGATTCCAGAAGAGCCAGTGGGGGAGTTTTTAATCCATACAACACCTCGCAGGCTGGAAACACAAGGCATCCCACAATGAGCAGCAGGGAGATAGTTCCTTGGGAGGTTTTTATATGCAGCATTTCTGGGTCCCTTCAGCTGCAAAAGGCCAGGAAGCCCTTGAGCCATTCTGGAGCATAAGCTCTGCTGTTGCTGTCATCTGGGGCTGTGAAGATGATGCCAGGACTTGCCGATTAACTGCCCCCAACTCAGCTACCTCCCTTCCCCTACTCACCAATCTCACAAGGCAGCTCATGGTCAGAAACCCCTGAGGTTACCAGGCTTCTTGAGGTTGTGAAGGTGTCTCCTCCCTGGGGCTGCTGGGAGTGGGGCACGGTGGGCTTGGTTGATCCCTGCCACCGGTAACTTCTGGTACTGCTGAGTCTCTTCATCCTGGAGCATGTTGGGGGCTTTCTTAAAGGGACACTCCCCTTGGGAAATGTTGTGGAGGGCTCCTAATCCCTTGTGCATTGACCAACCTGCCCAGGTCACCAGCGGGGCCCTTCTGCACCAAAGCACAAACCTCTGCAGCTAGAGCTAAAGAAGCAATTCAGTAGCTGGCAGCAGTAGTAGATTGTTGTCCTGCATGTGGCCACAAGAGGGAGACACACACACACACATGCATGGGATACTTGCTCTAGCCACTAGCCCACACACCCTCCCTTCCCCCATCCCCCATTTGGACCTTGGTTTTGCCCTAGTTGCCACGGACTGTGTACCCAGAACACTTGAGGGCCAGGGACTCCATCTAGGGCAGCGAATGTCCAGATTTCAAAGCCGTGGGGTTTCCCCTCTCCCCACCCCTTTGGCTCCTCTTGTTTCAGAAAGGGAAGTGGTGGTCAACATGCTAAACAGCTTATCCCGCAGCCAGCTCCCCTCCGTCCAGCACTGTTCTACCATC
This sequence comes from Dermochelys coriacea, assembly GCF_009764565.3. Lineage (NCBI taxonomy): Eukaryota > Metazoa > Chordata > Testudines > Dermochelyidae > Dermochelys > Dermochelys coriacea. The sequence goes on from NC_050072.1 coordinate 4,849,911, forward strand.
CCCGGGAGAAAGCCCTTCCAAGGCTACTACAGCCCCTGCACCGGGCACCACTACTGCCTGCGCGGGATGGATTACTACGTGGATGGAGCCCCCTGCAACGAGAGGCAGCTCAGCCAGCTAGTGGAAAAGATTGTAAGGTTTGGAGGATTACGCAGTGCACATAACACTTCCCTCGCAGGGTAGAGCTCACTCAGCTGCTCTGCGGGACGCATAATCCAGCCCCGTCCTTCCTCATTGCTCCTGCAGGGCTCACGGGGGTCAGAACTCGGGCCCCGATCCTGTCCGTCACACCCAAAGATCCCCTGGGCGGAAGGAGAGTTTGGCATGCAGGATTGGGCCCTTGTTCCCGGCAGATGGGCATTGCGGGGCAAAGGGCCGGCCCAGTGCTGGTGAAAGGAAAGGCAGCATTCAGGGAAACATGGGTGTTCTCGGCCCCCGCCTTCACTGTCGCCTTGGGCCCAGACCACTGAATGTCACTGAAAGATGAGCAGGAGAGGCCAAGGTGTGTAGGAGGGGAGGCTGAGGTGGGGATCAGTGCAGAGAAAGCAGAGCCCTTCCACACCCCTTTGCAAAGGATCAACACCTTCCTCCCGCCACCTCCAGGCACACACTCCCATCTGCTCCCATCCAGCCCCAGGGTAAGATCCCCATCTCGCTCGTTCTTCTCCCCGTATTGCCACCCCCAAATGTTCAAAAATCATGAGTCAGGCTCATAGCTTTAAATTCGTGAGATGATGTAAAAAGAATAGATTGGGTGTCCTTTTGATTTGCCTTCTGCTTTTGAGCCTTTGGGGTGCATTGGGATCACATTTTGATGCTTTCTTCACAGCCCCTACTTTTTCTTTAAGAATGAAGGCTGAAGTCATCACATATCCACCTGACTCCAGGAGCTGGGGCTTTAAGGAACCAGTAATTATCCTGAGACTCATGACAAAATCATGAGAGTTGGCAACACTCTGGCGCCTGTCCCCTTTCTCAGTCCGTTGGGTTTTCCCTGGGGGTGTTTTCATTTCTCATTCCCCTTTGCCTCCCTGCTCTCTCCGTCTCCCCCACCCTCACTTTCCCAGCTCTCTTGTCCTCCTTTTTCCTCCACACTGGTGCGCTGCCCCTTCCCCCCCACACACACGCTCCAGTGCTCTCCTCCCTCTCCACCCAATGGTGGGAGCAGTTGTCAGAGAGCCCAGCTGAAGTCACTAGAACTCTTTGCTTGAGTAGGCAGCAGTCGCCCTGCAGTTCCCCAAGACAGGGCTGTGAGCCAGGTACATCCCCTCTAGCACCGCAGAAGTAAGGGCAATACTGTAAAGAGGGATATATATTGTATATACACAAGCCTGGCTGGAAGCTCTGTAGACAGGGGCAGGAGCAGGAGACCCGCCACAGAGACAGGGGCAGTGACCGGAAAGTGGCTACAGGGTGACCCAAGGGTGGGACCTTCCGTACAGGAGATGAGAGCGATCCTGGCAAATACACGCCAGGAAACCCAAATATTCAAAGCTCTGGGTCCTTGTGGTGCAGCAGAGGGTGCTGGAGCAATGGGCAACATGAAGAGGACTGACTCATGGAGTTGGTGACTGAAGGGCAGGCAGAGAGGTTGCAGTAGCAGCTCTGGGTATTATTTTGCTTTGGATCAGGGAGGCTGCACAGAGGAACCCACTCCAGAGCTTGGGCTGTCTCTCTGTCTCAGTGTTTATAAAGTGCCCATCACCCATGGGGTCCAGCCACACACAAATTACAACAAAGAAAAGGAGTACTTGTGGCACCTTAGAGACTAACAAATTTATTTATTTGAGCATAAGCTTTCGTGAGCTACAGCTCACTTCATCGGATGCATTTTCCACCGAATGCATCCGATGAAGTGAGCTGTAGCTCACAAAAGCTTATGCTCAAATAAATTTGTTCGTCTTTAAGGTGCCACAACTACTCCTTTTCTTTTTTGCAAATACAGACTACACGGCTGCTACTCTGAAACAGAAATTACAGTTTTTACTAAGCAGGTTTCTGACCCTGTTTCATGCCACCCCTGCAATCTCCATGGGCAGCTGCTCTCAAACAGATTTGAGAGCGGCCGATACGCAGTCTGCTGCTCCTGTGTGCAGACCATCCCAAAGCCCCAGCCCTGCCTTGCCTTCTGGGTCACAGGAGCAGCAGACTGTGTCTGGCGCTCAGCGCCTCTAAAACCTGCCCTTAGGACATTAGTGCCTGTACTGCGGACAGTCCTCTCCTTGTTATCACTGCTCCATCCCAGACTCCTACCACCACCACTTGCATCTCTGACACTGTTGACGCCACCACCGTGCCCCACTTGTGGGGAGACAGGAAGGTTCTTTCCCACATAAGCTCAGTGACCACCAGAACGAGACAGGGAACAGAGATGAGTGAGCCCGGCCGCCTGTTGCTATCGCTAACCATACCCCTTGCGTTTGTTTCAGGAATATCCCATACTGCGACTGCAGCCAAGAGACGATGGGCTATGCACCTTTGCACAACCCGCCACAATCTTTCCCGTATATGAACCTTAAGTAAGAAAGTTAAAGCCGGGTTCAGTGGTGGGGGAAGGGCACAGTGGCTCTAAAAAATCATGGTTTACAGTGGGGAGAACAGGGAGGGAGAACACCTCACAACAGTCCTGGACTTTTCCAGAGGCTAGATCTTTCCTCATTTGGGTTTCAAGTGAATCATGACAAATGGCTGCATGTATTATGGTAACCCTTGGAATACAGAGAGTTCGAGTGACTTGCCAAAGGTCACAGAGCAAGTGGAAGCGTTTACAGGGGGGGAGCTTATTTTTAAGGGACAGCACCATGCTTTTATTCATGGTACAAAATAATGAAGGACTGTAAGGGACCAAACAAAGGAGGACTGTTTGCTCTGCTCACCCTGGGGTCCTGGCCTGAGGGCAAGAGAAGCTGTTAGCAAAAGGATTGCAAGAGGCCACCTTGATGTAAAACAAAACCTGCAAGAGGCCAGGAGCCTGGGATGGTGACTCGGGCCCAGGACCAGAAAAGCGATTCCCCAGAACTATAAATGTGACTAGGAGTGTTTAAATGAGACCTAAAAACAGGTGCATAGATGGGTTGATTCCATTTTTGCTGCAATGCTTCACCTCCCCAGTTCCCCATCTGCAAAACAGGGGTAGCCACTGCCTGGTAGCCTTCTCGACCTGGGCAGGGGTGAGAGGCTTTATTTACTAGTTAATGTCTCTATTGTGCTTTGAAATCATAAAGCCCCACGTAAGTATTCGAAACTCCTGCAGACTCACAACACTACTGAGGTAGGGCGGCCATCACTTGGGATTAGTTTTTGTGCCTTTTTTAACAGGTTTCCATGTCTAGACTTCGTGGCACTAGGTTTTTGTTATCATCATCTGCCCAGAGCCCTAATTATCCGGTGTCCCTGTTTCCACAGTGTAACCGTGGGTCACAACTGAGGATGCCAAATTCAGGACAAACTGCTGAGAAATAGGGCAAACACAACCCAAAACTGGTGGTTATTCTTTTATAAGATAGACCGAACCAACCACAAAAGTAAAC